>NW_025333664.1:12330000-13580000 GCF_019186645.2 Phyllostomus hastatus
AGCATCGATTCATTGTTCCGCTTACACATTTATTGGTTCATGCTTGTAGGTACCCTGACCAGGAATGGAACCTGCAACCTTGGCATAATCAGGACAACACTAACCAACTTAGCTACCCAGCTAAGGGCTTGGAGTGTATTTTACCTTTACTCTACATTTCAGTTGCAACTTGCCACGGTTCAGGTACTCAATAGCCCCAGGTGGCTGGTGGCTGCTGCATGGGCCTGCACAGTCCTATCACATCTCCCAGAGGTTTAGCAGAGGGACAGGCCACAGTTGCTCACAATGGCAATGTGCCCATCAGTGCTCCCCCCACCTCGCATTAGCTTCCTTCCTTTCTCTGTCTCAGTTCCTCATTCCCTAACTAGGGGTTCCTAAAAGCACCTCCAAGATCAGGGTCTGCTTTGGGGGGTCCCTTCCTAACACAGGCAGTCAAGACCAAGGCTGCTCCAGAGGATAGCATTAGGACCCATGGTGAAAATATCCGGAGAGTTTTTGGAGGGGCACCAGAGCCATTCATTCATTCATTCATTCATTCATGCACTTATTCATTCATTCAAAAATATGTGTTCAGCTCTTGCTATGTGGCATGCACTGCGGGCCACTCAATAGGGGAACAGGTACGAAGCTCCCCATCACAAGAGGGATCCAGGAAGAGGCAGACTGAACTCTGGGTGAGGCAGCTCTGCAGGACTTCATGAATCGGACTAGGATTTTGATCACATGCTGCCTGGCATCTTTTCCAGCCTGTGGATGCTGCCTCCCATGATTCATTTCTGCCTCTGTGAAGCTTCTTGCGTGGTTAATTGCCTGTCTCCTATGGCACGTCTCTCCCGAAAGCTGCAAATCAAGGTTTTTGTGACATTTCTTTTCCCGCAGTGACTTGTGATTAGGTTGTTTTTCCTAAAAAAGGTCCATCCCTCATCATCTCTGCAATTTCCCTTTGATTTTCTTGTTTGGCAAATTGCGGTTCTCCAGATAAAGACTGGTTTCGCGTCTGCTCACTTTCCCCTTTCATTACTCAGCCGGAAAACACACCTCAGAGTCCTGTCACTGCAAGGGACCTCGGGGACCATCTGGTTCAACGCCTTCCTTGCAGAGGTGGGGAAGCTGAGGGCTGGCAGGGGCATTGCTAGCCCTAAGTCACATGCCAGAACAGTGGCGCAGCCGAGGTGGGAGGGCAATGTGTGGGGTGTCTAATCTCTTTGCCCAGCTCTTTGCTTCAGACTGTCCCAGCTCTAAAGGCTGGGGCTCTCCCAGCCCAGGGCAACCCTGTACTGTCTGCACCCATTATGGGCTGAGGGGCGGAGTGTGCTCCAGGAAAGAAGTGGTTTTTCTCATGCTGGGAGAGATTTTTTTTTTAAGTCCTGAATCGCCTGGAAGCTTTTGAGGGTGACCACATAACTGGTTAGGGCTCGAATCTGGATCTCAGCTCCTCCTCTGATGGCTGTGGAACTCCGAATGGTCTCCTGGCCTCTCTGAGCATCAGTTTCTGCCTCTGCAAAGTGGGAGCGGCAGCCACAGTAACGGTGACAGCGGTTTGCTGCGGTGCTAAAGGACAAACCAATTCTGTGGCAACCTGCAAGATTTGTCCCCTGCTGAACTCGATGACCCCTTTCACTCCCAGCTGCCCTTTGGTCTCAGGACTTGAGCCTCTTGGACTCCTTCTCAGTTCCTCGGGTGTGCTGGGGTCTTCCCGCCGCTGGGCCTTTGCCTAGACGGTTTCCTCTGCCAACAAACAGTGTTCTTGGCACTGCTGTCTCTCTTACGCTCGTTTACTGAGTGCCTGCTCATCCCTCAGAGCTTCACTCAGGAATGGCCGCCTCAGAGAAGTCTTACTAATATTTTACTGAGGGTTGCATGGTAGGTCTTCTCGAAATATAATTGTTCATGTGATTCTCATAGTTACCTAGGAAGGGAGGTATCATTATTTTCTTCTGTGGCAGATAGAATTGCTCACCAAATATTCCATCTGTTTTCTTGTATTTCTTGGCTTCCTTGGAATTAATTAGGCAGGGCCAGGTGACTTCTTCTGGCCAACAAAATATGAGTGGGGGTCATATGAGCCACTTCGGAGATAGTTCAAGTGCACTCTAGTATAGTTCTTCCCATGCCGTGTGAATAAGGAAGCCGTGTTTTCCACATCGTGCAGCTATACGATGGTGGTGATGGTGCAGAGCACAGCCCCTCACGGGCTCATTTGGGGTATTTACTGTGAGCGAGAAATAAATTTTTGTGGCACAAAGGCATCTAGTTGGAGCTTGTTTGTTATGCAGCATAGCTTAGTATATCCCGACCAATGCACTCGCATCTCGCAGGTAAGAAAACAGCCCCGGAGAGGGGAAGTGGTGTGCTCAAAGCCACATGGAGCTGGGGTCAGAGGTGGGGTTCTGCTCCTGTTGGTCTCGTGGGGTTGTGAGGGCACAGGTGCAAGTCCATCGAAAACTGTAAACTGCTTTGTAAACGATAACATTTCTAAGGTGTTTCCCAAAAATCTGATCTGGGGGTTCTGGGCTCCACATCGGGGGGAGTGTGTGGAAGAAAGACGCAGAGATGCCATGATGACCTTGGTCTGGAGGACCTTGAACTACCTTCAAAATCTGAGGGCTTTTCTTCACAGGGACCAGTGGGTGGCAGTTGGTGGCCATGGCTATTGAGGGTGAACATTGGCCTGTTCTCCTGCTCCCATGGGGCTCTTTTGTTCTAAATGCCACAGAATCTGCATTTTGGGGTCAACTAGTTCAATGGTCTTTTAGCCACGTGGCTCCCAGACCACACGCTGGGTGGATGGTAATCTGTTCTATGCGGGGACACATTCTCTGCTCCCAAACCAGACTGGTGGTGAGTCACACCGCCTAGACTAATCCTCACATTTCTAGCCCTACCCCTTCTCTCCCCCCCTGCCCCCCCGGCTTCACTCCCAGCTCTCAGAACAGAGATGCCAGTCCAACCAAGGGCTGCTTGAAAGAGGTCAAGTGTGTTCTAGGCAGAGGAAACAGCCTGAGCAAAGGCATGGAGATATCAGAGGACTTGGTATCTTAGGGACAACAATTGTGAATGAGTATTTCAAACTTTCTCCCTGATTCTATGGGGAAGAATTCTGGCCTAGCTGGTCACCTCCTGAGTTGACCTTTTTTGTACAGAATCCAGGTAAAGTAGGAAATGGAAAGAAAGCACTAAAACTGTCAGGTGGTTAGTTTGATGTATCCAGTGAAGAAGGAACGTGGGAACGAACAGAGGGGCTGAGGACTGGGAAGCTTTGTGGTCTTGGAGGTCGAGAGTGAGTGAAAGAGAGAGAGAGTTTTGGGTAAATGTTGTGTGTGGGATATTGGGAGCAGCAGTGACAGGGGACATTCTTAAAGATGTATGTTGTGTATGAAGAGTGTCCTCTCCTCTTTGAAATTCTTTGAGAGATTGAGTAAATGTTTGAAGAACTTTAAATTATTGTGGGTTGCTGGACTGTTTCTGTCAGTGGAGCACTGTGCTGAGACCCGACCGTGTGGTCCACCTTCGTATTTAGGTTCCATGATGTCTGGGGACGAATTTGTGAGCCGTCAGTGTCAGTGTCATCAGGGGTGGGTACCTGGGGGACAGGATACCAACACGTGAGGCTGTACAGGATGAGGAGTCTTCAGAAAAGCGTGAAACCTATTCACACTCCCTACGTCCCCCAATCCCTGGTGCTGTGTTCTTCACCGGGTTGGGGCGTGTGTGAGGGAGTACTGGTAATGATATTTGCTCACTTTCTCCATGCACTTACTGTGCCCCCACAAGATGTCTAAGAGCTTTACCAATGTTATCTCAGGAATCCTCACAACTACCCAGTGAAGCAGGTATTATTAACACCCTTGTTGTATGGGGAGGTTAAATGAGTTGCCCAAGGTTGCTCCCCTCGAAAGCGGCAGAGCCTGTATTTGAACCCAGGTAGCCTAGCTTTTAGTAACTGTCATACAGATCAAAGCACTTGTTTTGAAAGGGAGGAATGATTTTGGAAGTCTCTGCTTCCCAATCAAGGTTTTTCTCGTCCTTTTTTCTTTCCCTTCCTCTCCCCTCCCCTTTCTCTTTTGTGACGGACTTGCCATCACATTATGTGAATTTATTGGATTTATAATACGGTTTACAGAGGCAATAGTTTTAAGGAAAATTGGCTTCCTTTTCGAAATGTCATGTTTCTCATTTTCTCTCAGATCTTGGGCTTTTTTCAAGATCCCATCAGCTCCTAAGTCATTCAGAAGCATGCTTCACAATTAGAATGCTAGAAACTCTCAGCCAGCCAATTTGAGTTTTGTGATTTGTTTAAAAGGACACTTAAAATAAACCCAGGAGCTGATTGTGAAGGAGAGGACCGAGTGAGTGCTTGGAGGCAGCGGGGCCAGAGCAAGTGCGAGGCAGTGAGGCGTCTGCGGGGGCGAGGGGCTCCAGCCATCCATTTATAAGTGACTCGGTCGTCTGTTTGTCTGTCCTCCCAGAGGTACAGACGTCCTCATTCATCCTTCTGTCCATCCATCCAGTCATTCACACAAATCCTTGTATATCACCCATCTAACTAACCATCTGTCTGTCCATCCTCCACCTTAGCTCTTGGTTCTTTCTTTCGTACCTCCATGGAGTGATGACCATACTATTTCTCAGAAATCAGCATGGAATGGCTGATTTATTACCATTTATCGAACATTTTCTATATGCCTAGAATTGTCCTAGAGAGTTTATAAACACCAATATTTATAAAAATACAATATTCACAACAAGCCTAAAGAAGGAAGACTCAGAAAAGTTGACTATTTCAGCCCCCAAGACCACATGCTAATGAGAAGCAAATAGGAACAGGGGAGGTGGGAGAGGGGAAAGTTGGGAGTTGGCACCACACCTGCCCCTGACCGGGGTCAGGTTCCGGGATAACTGACTTAGGGAGGGCGGGGAAGCAGGAAGTTCGGCCAAGTGGGGTGAGCACTGGGGGCCAGAGGTTCATCAGTCAGCTATTGCTGTATAACAAACAACCTCCAAATTCTCACTTCTGTTGGGAAAGTTCAAGGGTTTAGAGGTTGTCTTCCAGGAGCTGGGGACATATGCCAGACCTGTGTTTGGGCAAAGCCAAAGCCAAATGCTTTACTACACAAAAATAAAGTTCGAGAAGTGTTGACTTAGGAGGAGGGGTGGAAGCGCGGTGGAATCTGGTGCTCTCCCCCTCGGCGGCCACTTCCCCTGGGTAAGCTCAGAACGGAAGGGCACGCTGCCTGGCTCTCCACCCACGGTTGCCGCATTTCTTCCCTCCTGCCCCTTTGACTCCCCCTCCGAAGCAGAGTTCCTAGCGTTTTCTTCTGCACGGACCCCAGCCCATCACTCTGGTGAGGCCTATGGACCTCTGCTTTGTATAAAGTTTTTAAATGCATAACCTACAAAGGATTCCAAAGGAAATCAAATTATATGGAACTATAGTTATTCAAATGTTAAAACAATTTTGTGATGTTGTGATAAATATACTTCTTCATTAACACTTTATCAACCTAGTGGGCAGTTTTATAAATACTATGATTTCAAAGTAGTATTGAATAGAAATATTTCAAAATATCTGAAAAACATAGCAATTGTTGGGTGATATGAAAATATCCATGACTTTCATGGGTAAAAGCCATGGGTCTAGCTAATACTACTATAGTTTGTTACCTATATTCATAATGGAAGAAAATGCTAAATATCAGTCAGATTAGTGAAAAAAGGGTAACTTTTTTCCTGGTCAAGTTAAAGATCAGTGAATTCTATGCACAGACTTGCAGAACCCAGGTTAACAAGCCCTGCTTCAAAGTCTTACATGATATGCACTTATATGTAATGGAGCACTGAATGAAAATTTGATTTGTTTTTAGAAATTTTGGAGAAGTTTGTAAGAGTCATTCAGATAATTGGAGGCACCCTAGAACCGCCCAGACCTTGAACTTGAATTGGGACTCGATGCACTGGTGCCTGAAGGGTTTTTGGATAAGCATGCGAGTGATGCTGTTGATGCCCTTTAATCCTCCCCATCCAACCCCCCCCGTTTGAAAAAGTTACACTGTGTGACATGGCTCAGAGGTGGGTTTGGCTTTTCCCATTATCAGCATGACATTTAAATTTACTCGACTCCAAGGCACTGGCCCAAGGCCAGGGTGAGGATGGGAAAAAAAAATAAATGAAAATTAACAAAAGCTGAAAGAAAACCAACTGTGCACAGCCTTTGGGAAATCCATTTGCAGCCACCCAGAGTCAGTGAGTCCATCTGGAAAAAGCCAGAATGTCCATGCTATTCAGGACATAAAACAAAGAACGAGACCCAAGAGCAAGACTAATGCTTTAAGAAAAGGCATTTCCAGCCTGACCCACAAAGATTTTGATTAGGTTCATGATTTTTTTTTTTTTGCATAATTTTCACTGGCACTGTAAAATCTTCCACTCACAGAATGCCTTTCCTTTTAAGGGATATAAAGGCAGATGACTGTTGGGTGCATGCCAATGCTCTATCAAAGCAACACATTTCCCCAGGCACTTGGGGGCCAAGACCTTTCCACATTTCTACATAGCTAGCCCCAGCCTCTGGCCCCCAGGGGATGGACAGGCTCTTGGGAGGGTCCCCTTTGGGACCCAGTTGGGATGGAAGCCTAGCGTGGGGTGGGGGAACACTCTTTCCTGCATCATTTTGATCGTCAGAAGTTGGACAATGCAAAGGGGAGAGGGACAGGCTGTCCGGCTGGGCCCAGGCCGAACTGCTGCCCTAGAGCCCACCCGTCAGCCCACAAACTAACATCTGGATCCCTGTAAACTCCCTGAAGACCCAGGAGATGGAAGCTGGGAGCCCTCTGGGGCCCACAGCCCAGGTGTAGGGCTGAGCTCATCACCGAGAGCCCCAGGAGAGCTATTATTGGCGTTGGAGGGGGCACTGAAAGGTGCTTGTTGCCCTTTGAAGGTTGGGTTGCCCTTAAACACCTTGTATCCAAGATGGAACTCAAGATCTTTCCCCCAGCCTGGCCTTTTCCGATGGAGCTGTGAAGCCAGGGTCTCAGATGTGATCTTCCTCCTCCATCCCCAGATCAGCACATCCAACTAATTCCATCTCCTAATTGTCCTTGACTTAATGCCCACTTCTCTCCATTTCCACTACCAGCCCCCTCATCCCAGTAGCCATTGTCCTCCGGTGGGAGTCTAAGACCTTGACAACTACAGTGGACTCGCCATTGACCTCTGTGTCTCACTCTCCATCTTGTTGATTCTCCTGTGCATGTGAGGGAAGGAGAGAAAATACACTTATTGAGTTTCCACTCTCTTTTAAATCTTTAATTAATCAACTCACTTAATAAATATTTATTGAGTGTCTACTAATGTCCTACAAGCTTTGCTTTAGGCCTGAAGAGCCGGGATGCGTGGTCACCCCGTCTCTGGTAGGACATTGAGTGTTAACCTGAAACGACCTCTACGTTAAGTGTCTCTGTTCTTAGTACATGGTGATGAGCAAGCTTAACTGTTGTACTTGTTCATTGTAATGATGGAATATATTTTAAACTGAACAAGGAATTTGGGAAGTAAGAAAGCCAAGTATCTACCACCCAAAACAATCATATGGATATGTAATCATATTTGCTTTCAATATTTCTTAAAAAAAAAATTCGACCTGCTCTGTTGCTGACCTGGGATGATTCACCCCTCCTCAGGCAACCTGGTGGCCCCCTGCTCCCAGGAGGTCACCACATTGATGCCCAACTTAGTGCGGACACCCGATCGGCATAGTGCACCATAGCGCAGAACTCCTGGGCTCCAGGGGTCCCTCTGCCTCAGCCTCCCACGTAGCTGGGACTAGGACCCATGGACAAGGACAACGGGGGGAGGGGGAGGACTGAATGTGGGAGGGTGGGAAGGGCAGGGGAGAGCAATGCGGGAAAGATGGGGACTACTGTCTTTGAACAACAATAGGAAAACTAAAAAAAAGTAAAATGCTACACTTAGTAGTAAGTACCTCTTTTTGCCCCCCAACCCTAGTCTCCCTTCCTCCAGGTAGTCAGTCACTCAGTTGACAATATTCCTCCCGATCATGTTTTAATATCTCACTTACATATGGAAGTATTTATAATCTTTCTCCTTGCCTATGTGAATTTTAAAAATTAACATAAGTGACATCACACTGTAAATATTCTGCAACTCACTTTTTGAAATTCAAACAGCATATATCAGACACGTATCCATGCTGAGACTATTGACCAAGTGCATTCATTTTAGCTGCTGTATAGTATTCCAGCCCATAAATCCATCACAACTTGCCTCTGTGTTTCTCTGGTGAGGGATATTTGGGTTGTTCATACATTTCTTTTGATGACAAATAGTTGTGCAGTACAGATCTTCGTACCTCTTTCCTTGAGCACATATGTGCGATATTTCTATATCTTCAATTTTTATCAGATACTGACAGATGGCTCTCTGAAGAGGCTGCCTTGTGATGTGGCAAGAAAGTGCTAGTGTTGGGACTCAGGTGACTCATTGCTAGTCTAATTCCGGCACCAACTCATGATGTGACTCCAGGCTTCCTTTTTCTTGAGACCTTAGTTTCCCCACCTTTAAGATGAAGGCCCAGACTAGCAGATTTCTACCATTCCTTTCTCCTGAGCTGGTTAAAAAGATGTTTTGCATTAAGATCTGTTCTCCTAGAAATAAGGAAACCTCCCAAAGGAAGGCTTGCTCTAAGTCACAGAGAAGGGTTTGCTGGGGAGGTGCTTGATGACTTTTTGAGCTCCTCCCAGGGTTGGACACTTTTGTTCTCCATGTACTTGACTCAGGGAGATTAAATGGCTTGTCCAAAGACCCCAGAGCTAGGAAGCATCAGAAGTGGGACTTGAACCGGGGACCGAGGGGTTCCAGAGCCTGACTTCTGTCTATTGTGCACGCTGCTCTTGCTTTCCCACAGGGCGAGTTCTTTCTCAACACCCCCTCTAGGTTGTCAAAATGGCATTGTCTTTGGGAGTCCCGAAGGGCAGGCCTTCGATGCCAAGGGGCCCACGCCCTGCCAGAGGAACGCATAGCTGAGCTTTGTAGACATGAGGAGGGCCTAAGAAAGGGCCCTCTTTTGCAGGAAAGATAAGGAACAAGTGGGACTGAGCCAGAGGCTGAGGACACCACAAAAGCATGGACTCTGAAGGCATTTAGACTCTGGCCACAGCTAATGAACCAGCGAGGAATCGGCATCAATAAGAAGCAAATGAAACACCAGCTCCAGTTAATCAGTAAGCACAGCTGCCTGCTTTCCTGCATTCAATTTCAGGCTCGCATTATGAATTGCCTCCCTGGAGAAGCCACCCCCTCCTCTCCAAAAAGGGCCTTCATCCAATAAACCAACTTTTAATGGAGCAGCGGCTCTCAGTCGAAGGACGGCAACTTATCTCTGGGTCCTAGCTGTGTGGTGAGATGGATTCTTGGAGCTGCCCAATCTCACTCAAGGTTAGTAATTAAGGCGTAATTGAAATGAAATTAATTGCAATAAATGTGTGATTAGCACAGCCATTGATTAAGGGCATTTGAAACGCAGTCTATGCATGAGACATTGATTGCCATGCTTTTTGATACATGTAATTGCAGTGGTATCTTTTGTTACTCTAGAAGGTTTTTTTGGTGTGTAATGAATTTCCACAGGAAGGACTAGCCATGAAGCCATCTGATTTCCTGAAATTCTGAGATATTAAAGGAACATGGCAGGCCCCAGTTGTGTTGGGTATAGCTTTTCTGCCCGGATTTTGTGTAGGATCTCTTTCAGGGTAGCCTCCTAGCCCACAGGCATCTTTGTTCAAGTTAGAAAAAAGGCACTTCTTTCTGTGGGCAGCCCAGCTTATGCCAGGTGCACGGCTTGGCCAGTGGAGCGTGGGCTGTATTTTAGTCCTCACTGTTCAATCCAGCTGGGCACCTTGGTGCAGCGAACAACTTCTACATCCATGCGCAGCGGACTTGGTGTCCTCCTTGTGGTGGGAGGTGACAAGAAGGCAGAGCCAGACTTGACCAGCCTGAACCTTATCTCAGGATCAAAGCCTACAGGTCCTGGATGTCTCCCTCCCCCCGCCCCCCCCCCCCCCAGTCTCCTTGACTGGCTGGATGTTAGGCAGAAACTGCCAGCTGGAATGCTGGGACTGGGCAGTGGCCGAGAGGGAAGATAACGGGGCTGGCTGCCCTCCTGCACCCCGCTCCTCTTTGTACACGGTCCCTCTGTAACACTCGCCTCAGTTGCCTCTACTTCACCTCCCCGACCTCCTCCCCTGCTACTACCCCTCTCCCCACACTTAAACCTAGAAACACCCATCTGCTTGTTTTCTGGACACAGCAAGCTGTTTCACCCCTCCGGGTCTTGGCATGTGCTCTGTCACCCACCAAGAGTCCCCTCTCTCTCTTCTCTGCCTGCACGACCCTAGTTCATCTGGCAAAATGCAGCTCAGATACTGGTCGCCTCTATCAGGAAAGCCTGTCCCTTTGCAGTCTTGGCTCCTCAGCCATCAGCCAAGCTGAGAGCCCCACAGAGGAGGGGACAGAGCCATGGCAGGCCCTCGACAGTCCACCCAAGGAGCCATTTAAAAAAAATCCTCATCAGCAGATTTAGAACAAAGTTTGAACTGCATATATGCTGTGGTTGCCATGGTTACTATAAAGGCAGTCTAAATGTAGATGGTTATATAATCAGCTGGAATGACTCTTCTGGGAAAAGAAGTTTTGACTCTCTTCTTGCAATGAACTACTTGGCGACCCAAGACTGTGGGTGTCGACCCTGCCTGAGGTCACTGTGGAATGGTACGTCTGGGCTGCAGGCAGCAGTAGGACATGCCACCACCCAGGACCAAGTTCTCACTCTGCAGGTGGGAGAACCGAGGCCCAGGGACGGGAAGTGACTTTCCCTGAGGTCCGTCCACAGACAGCTGGAGCCTGAGCGGGGACTAGCTGCAGGGTGCCACAGGGGAAGGAGCCCTGAATTAGACGTGAGGCAACTGCAGCATGAACCTTGGCTCTTGGAGCCTCAGTGTGTGTGTGTGTGTGTGTGTGTGTGTGTTTATCTTGTGATTATTACTTGTATTAGTCAGTCTAATTAATGTTGATTGCGGGAACAAACAACTCCAAAATCTCAGTTGGTTTTCAACATGAAAGTGTGGTTTTTCCCATACGACACAGGATAATTGTGCACCTGATGGACGCCCTTCCAAGCAATGACTCAGGAGCCCAGGCTCCTTTTGCCTCTTGGCTCTGCCAATCAAAGGGTCTTCAGAGCGGATGACAAAGGGCCTTCTTCTGCTCGTCATGTGGTGACGAGGATGGCAGATCCATCGACCTGAAGGGGGGAACACAGAAAAAGCTGTCCTCCAGCCAGGAATATTTGCATGGATTGCTACATTTTGGCATTTATTACTTTTTTTTTTAAAGATTTTATTTATTTATTTTCAGAGAGGGAAGGGAGGGAGAAAGAGAGAGAGAGAGAGAGAGAGAAACATCAATGTGTGGTTGCTGGGGGCTGTGGCCTGCAACCCAGTCATGTACCCTCACTGGGAATCGAACCTGTGACACTTTGGTTCGCAGCCCGTGCTCAATCCACTGAGCTACGTCAGCCAGGGCTGCATTTATTACTTTAGCTAAACGTAGCCTGCTTTAGTATGAAGGTTGAAGGTCTCTGGAGCAGGGAGGTGACCCTCATGTTGGGGACTTATTAAAGCCTTGCACTTCCGCCAGTTTCTGTCCCCAGCTGTCATGTTGGAGCTTATCTTTTAGGGAGGCCACAAGATACAGGGGAAGATCAGAATCTTTGAAATTCAGCAGGCCCACATTTTATCTTTGTCCTCATGTCTCGTTAGCCCTGGGGCCTTGGGCAAGTCATTTACCTTCTCAGAATTTCTTTATCAGAAAGGTGATAATTAAAAAAATATACAAAGATTAAATGGGCTAGGTATAGAACAGTATTTGCCCATATTAGGTGCTCAATAAATATGCTCTTTATATCCTTCCTGGTGTTGTTATAGGAGAAACTCAGGTCTTCTTGCCAAGGCAGTAAGGAATTACAGATCAGTAAGTCTATTAGCATGCGAGCGAGGTTTATTTGTGATACATTCTCATGGAAGAGAACAGGCCTCACTAGGGTCGGGGTGGAAAGATATAGGTTCGGGGCAGGGCAAGGTAAGGGTGTCTGGAGCAGGGGTGGCAAGAACATCAGGTCCTCTGTTCTGAGCACTTATATGGTTGGCGGGATGGGGATGAAGAAGTTACATATTGATTGACAGGGAAAGGTGGGGCCAGTTTTCCTCGGGGGACATGACTACCCAAACATAGGTGTGTGTGGGGGTCTGTTAGCCGAGTCCTTATCTTGCTCCAGACTCCATTTGTTCATTGTGTTGTAAAGCAGATATGAGACAGGAGGCAGTTCATTAAAGTTGGGGCAGTTATCCAGAGTTATTTACTGGCTCTTTCTGTAAGCATTAGGGACCCCCCTGTAAAGGAGACGGGGACTAGTGGTAGGCCATTAATGAAAGCTGTTTTATGGGTCTCTTCTTTGGGCACGGTGGACTCCCCTCCTGTTCCCCTTCTGCCCCTTGGGATGAATGCAGTTTCCAAGGCTGTCTTTCCCAGAGAGTGGAAATGATACATAGAATTTCAAGGTGTGAACATGGCGTTTCTTGTGATGTTCTGAGCACCTGGCCATCTCGTCAGACCAGGCTCAGGACTGGCTGAGTCCATGGGTGAGACGTGTCTCCCTCCTCCTCCCTGCCTTGGTGTACTAGCAGACGAGATCAGGCACGTTCAGGGTGGTGTGGCTGTAGACTTCGGCGTACTATCTATCCTATCTAACAGTTGGATCTAGGAACATTTTTAGAACCTGGAACCCACTGACCCCTCGAAACTGTGACCACGTATTCCTCCTGTGACGTCACCTCTTTTCATCCTCATTTGGATAGCTGTGCCTGGGGCCCATTCCAGAAGAGGTGCTCCCCTTTCTTAGTATTTCCCACTTCAAGCTCCATCCTGGGATGCTGTCCACTCCCACAGGCCCTAGTGGGGCAGGCTGGTGGACACATCCTCGGACCAGCCCAGCCAGGCCAACCCATGAGGTGAGTGGTTTTGTTCTAAGTGCAACCAGAAACCATGGAAGGATGTTACAACTCTGAGAGCAGAATGACTTAATTTGCATTTTAAAAGAGGTGTCTTTTTCCCCCCTTGGGTAGTGGAGATGAATTGCAGAGGTGCAGGACTAGAAGCAGAAGACCAATTAGCATGGGGTAGTTGGGATGGAGAGAGGTAGACAGATTTAAGAAATGGGCAGGGGAGAAAGGTCAATGAGACTCAAAGACCAGGGAGTTCTGGAGGAGTGCGAGGAGGTGAGAGAGATCAGAAGGAGGGTCGAAACCTGGGACGTTGCTCTTCTTCAGCGAGAGACATCCTCGTTGTGGAGGCAGCTGCACCGAAAGGCGTGTTCGTTGAAAACCTGACTGAGCTAAAGGAAGACTTGAATCTGCAGTTGGAAAGTCTTCGTGTAGTCCCTGGCTGGTGTGGCTCAGTGGATTGAGCACTGGCCGGCCAACTGAAAGGTCACTAGTTCAATTCCTGGTCAGGGCACATGCCTGGGTTGTGGGCCAGGTCCTCAGATGTGGGTGTGCGAGAGGCAACTGATGTGTCTTTCCCTCTCTTTCTTCCTCCCTTCTCCTCTCTTTAAAAATAAATAAATAAAATCTTTTAAAAACTCTTCCAATAAAAATAGGGAAAAGAAACCATCCCCTAGTCACTGCCAGGGCAGATTTTGAATTTCAAGGAAAAAGAAACAACTCTACAAGTGCACTCACAGGTGAATGTTTGAAAAAGAAAGGGAGAGAAGTCAGACTGACTTCCCAGCAAATTTCTCCACAACATGAAATACAGAAGAATCAAGAGTCAAAGCTTTGAAGCAGAAGTTATCCCCAAAATTCTAGACCCAAGGAAGAAGCCATTAATACTGGAAGGCAATTTAAAAATATCCTCAGGTATGCAGAGATAGCGAGTACATCATTTGCACATTTTTTTTCTGAAAAAAAAAAAAAGGAAAATACATTTCAATATATCAACACATGAGATAAACATTTTAAGGATGGAAAATTCAGGATAGCAGTGGTGGGCAGCGAGAACTGAAATAGTTTAAACTTAGCATAAATCTAAATATATTTTTAAATGGAAAGCGAATGTCACAAATAATTCTGGAAAGAATAAAAATAGTAATAGCTAATGGTTAGTGAACATTTTCTCTGTGGGAGGTATAAATGCTTTATCCATATTAACTTATTTATTTCTCATATATTTGTGCGGTGGGCACTTTAGAACCCTTATCTTTAAAACGAGGAAGCTGAATATTGAGAGGTTAAAGAATTTTCTCAAGATCACACAAATATGAAAAAAAAGTTTGGCTGCAGTGTTTGTATGACTAGTTATATGCTTTCCTGTACACATGAGAGGGCAAGGGTGATTAAAATAAAAATAAACATGGGGTGTAGGTGTGTTTGAAGTGCGAAGAAGAGTCAAGGTGAAGAGCAAGTGGGAGCTGCAGCGATGCGAGCTCCCTGTGTCAGTAGAGCGAAGTCTTCTCAGCAGCCCGTGCTGGCTTCTGCTTAGCTTTCACAGGCCAGTCCAGTGTGTGTCCCCTTCTGTAATCTGTTTGGTAAGTGCACAGTCTTGCCTGTACTGTTGCACTACGGGCATCTGCAGGGCCTCGTGGTCGGGGCACTTTGGCAACTTTTTATTGTCTCTATGATTTCACTTTTTTCAGAATGCCATACAGTTGGAGTCATAGAGTGCGTAGCCTTTTCAGACTGGCTGTGTGCATCAAGTGAGAGGCATTTAAGATTCTCCCATGTCCTCTTGTGGTTGGAGAAGTCATTTGTCTTCATCACAGAATAGTATTCTATTGAGTAGATGTGCCAAAGTTTGTTTATCCGTTCACCTATTGAGGGACATTTTGGTGCTGCCAGTTTTGGGCAATTATGAATTAAAAAAATAAACATGGGGTAACTCTTGCATATCTATGCAAATAAAATTTAAAAAATGATTTTATTTATTTATTTTTAGAGAGGGGGAAGGGAGGGAGAAAGAGAGGGAGGGAAACATCAGTGTGTGGTTGCCTCTCACGCGCCCCCTATTGGGACCCTGGCCAGCGACCCAGGCATGTGCCCTAACTGGGAATCAAACTGGTGAGCCTTTGGTTTGTAGGCTGGCACTCAATCCACTGAGCCACACCAGCCAGGGCTGCAAATAAAAACATATATAGGAGGAAGTTCAGATGGGAATTCAAGCGAAATACCTTCCTACAACAAACACATTAATAGTCCTGAAAGAAAAAAGTTTTTTTCAAGTTTGTGTTATTTGACCCAGGAGTTCTACCCCTATAAATGTGTCCTAAAACATCCAGAAATATACCCAAAGGTTCATGTACAAGGGTATTTATTGCAGCGGTATTTATCAGGAAGAAAAGTTGGATTGCTGTCGGCTTGGCCTAATGGTCTAATGACAGTGTGTCAAGACTATCAAAAACCAGATGCGTGCCCCCTGTGTGCCAGGCAGTGTTCAGGTGGACAGGAGTTCAAGGTCAGCTTTGCCTTTTCCTTGCTGTGTGTGTGTAGACAGAGCACGCACCAGCTCTGTGGTTCCCCTCCCTCATGTGTAAAGTAGAACGGTTCAGGGTGGGGCAAAAGTAAATGTGCAGTTGTGAGTACGAAGAATGCAGTGTTATCCTTGTATTATCATTTATTAATTATTGTATTATTTTCCATCTGAACAGCTGTAAAGTTACTTTTGCCTCACCCAGTTCAACCTCTACCTCTCAGGATGGGCATGAGGACTAACTGAACCAAGACCTGTGGAGGGCCTAGCGCACGGTCTTAATCTGCCGTAGCAGGGCCCACGGCTGGGCGGCTCAAACCACAGAAACACGTTGTCTCACAGTTCTGGTGGCTGGAAGTCCAAAGTCAAGGTGGGAACCAGCTGGGTTGGTTCCTTCTGAGGGCTGTGAGGGCATGGTCTGTTCCAGGCTTCTCTCCTTGTTGTGTAGAGGGTCATCCTGTCTCTTCACGTCATCTTCTTTCTAAGCACATCAGTGCCCAGATTTCCCTTTCTTCACAGGACACCGGTCATACTGGGATAGGAGTCACCCTAAAGACCTCATCTGAACCTAATCACCTCTGGCAATGCCCTCTTTCCAAACAAGGTCACATTCTGAGGCAGCGTGGGTTAGGACTTCAACATATGAGTGGGGGCATAGGGGAGACACAACTCAACACATAACGAGCATCTCTAGCATCTACAGCAGAAGTATTGGTCATTTTTATCACCAGAGTGCTCGTGAGCTCTGACGTGCCGCCCCAGGCCATCTCGAGTTGCTATGGTTCTGATTTTCTGCAAAGGGGATAGTGGAGTCTTTCTCGCCTGAGCTGCCACGGTGACATTCCTGTCTGTCTCCCAGGGCTCTGTCCCAGATGGCTCCAAGTACCCACAGTCTCTGGGGCGCTGGCCAGCCTCTACCCTGCAGGGCCATGCCTGTTTAGCTCCTTTATCCTCATGGTGAGAGTTTGAAAAATTTTTTATATTCATTTATTTAGCAATCACTTCTATTGTGCTTACTATGTGCTGGGCACCTTACAAACATCAACTCATTTAACCCTCCTAACAATCCTACAAGGCAGGTGCTGTTATTATTCTTCCTAAATGAGGAAACGGAGGCACCAAGAAGTTGAAGAACTTGTCTGAGATTTCGTGACTAGCAAGTAGCAGAGCTGGGATTTGAACCCAGACAGAGCTTTGTTTTGAGCACCTGCACTATGAGGGGGAAGTAAGGTGGGAGGAACAGGCTTTGGAGTCAGAGGAACGAGAACTCCAGCTAATGAGCAGAACTAGAAATCTCCAGCACGGCCTGCTCCGCTGATCACTGTCCCGAGGAGAACAGGTGCATCCCTCAGTTTCTTGATCGTGTTCCAGCACGTTCTCCCTCTTCACCTGAGACGACGTCCCTGCTTAGCTCTCTTGTCCCTTGCCACCCTTGTCCTATTTCCCTCTCCCCCTTTCTATTAAGGGCTTTCTTCAATAAGTCACTTGCCCGAGAATCCCCATTTGAAGGGCAAGATGGGTTTTCCAAGGAACAAAGACAAGTAACCTTGACTCTTAACTGACGCTCCCTTTGAGACTCCATAGGATTTGGTCTCGTGTCTCCCATCCTAGGGTTCCGAGTAATCTACTTCCTTTCCAGCATCCCCTCCACGACTGAGTTGACTTGAGGTCTTTCTGTTTCTTGCAGCTCAGCAGGTCCAAATTGTGTGAACTGAGTCAACTTACTCAGCCATTCTCGGTCTCACTCCATCTGGAAAACGGTGCTCACTGCTCTCCCAACCTCAGCGCGTGCCTCGGTGACTTCATCAGAGATTGCATGTGACAGCGTCCAGCCTTGTGATTGTCGTAGAGCAGGCACTCTCTTAAAGACTTCCAGTGTCTCCCACCCTCCCTTGCTCACGTCAGTTCAGGCTGGGGAAGCGGGAAGAGGAAATGTACGAGAGGGCTGCGTGACTTCCCAAGGGCCATGGAAATGCGGGCGTTCAAAGGGGCCCGAGTCGAGGGTCCCAAAGATCCCAGTTCACCTCTCTAGCTCGTCGCTTCTCAAATTGTAATGTTCGTGTGTCTTACCTAGGGATCTTGTTAACATGCACACTCTGATTCAGGAGGCCTGGGTGGAGCCCGAGATGCTGCCTTTGCAGCAGAGCTCCAGGCGCCGTCCGCTGCTGTGTGCCAGGCAGTGTTCAGGCGGACAGGAGTTCAACCTCCTGGGAGCAGCAAAACTCGCAGTAGCAAACGCTCTCTGGGGAGAGCATTTTTCCCTCCCCCCAAAGCCCACCTGAATGGCAGGCTCTTCCCTTTCTGTTTTGTTTTTCACATCCAGCAAGACAGGGATCCTTCCAATAAGGAGATCTGTCCGTGGTTGCGGCAACCAGGAAAGTCACCAGTTGAAAAGCGTGTGGCGTAAGTAGTGCTAACTGGAGGAGATGTGGGCAGCTGGCACAGGCATTGGCTCCTGGAGGGGAAGTCAGGGAAGGCTCCTTGGAGGAGACGGGCTGTCAGTCTGTCGCTCTGCATGGATGTCTCCTGATTCCTAACCCCCTGTTCCTTTCATCAAGGACCACACACTGGGATCCCAGGATTGCTGTGCCGTCTCCTGTTGTCTGGACTCTGGTCTGGGCCCTCGCTTCTGGACCAAACTGTGCACACCAGAGCCCACCATGTCCCTTTGGCCATGGCCCTGGGTCTCCTAGCTCCCTATCTACCTGATCCAGGTCCTGTTTTGACGGTAACTATAAAGAGAGGTTCAGGTAGTTCCAGATGCAAGGGGGAAAAAACCTGACTGTGTTCTTTCCACAACATTCAGTGCATTTTCTCCTTTACTTATACTCCAGGCCAAGCCCTCACAGACAGTCTCCTCTCCAAACTGAGGCTGGATTTCTTGTTCTTGGCCGCCAGCGGTGGGGCTGGGTTACCTCCTTCTGCTTGCTTTCTCCTTTGCTCTTCCCCTTCTTTGCCCCTCTCCTTCCCCTGGGGCTCACGGAGTGGAGGCATTGTCCCAGAAAGGGCTCCTGCTCATTGCTGCACCCTCTTCTGTTGTCACATCTAGGAGTTTGCACGTACAGCAGCCTGGAAGTAAGTGGACAGGGAAAGTGGAAGTAAGTAGAAGTGGACTGGCCCTTGATTGGTTGATTTGTCCTTCCTTTCGCCCGTGCTGCGCACCCAGGTGTGCCAGGTGTGCAGGCTGTGAACCAGCGTGGTTCCTAGCCAGTCCAGCTGGGTGTGTTGCACCTTCCTTGTCAATGGGGGCACCTTCCACACACACACACACACACACACACACACACACATTCTGCGCTTCAGCCTCCTGAGTGACCCAGCCTCACTGTCTTCATAGGAATGTTCTCTGTCTCAAGCCTACGGAAAGCAGAAGAAATTCCTAGGAACATACCTCACACCTGTTAGAATGCCTTTTTATCAAAAAGAAGAAATAACAGGTGTTGGCAAGGATGTGGGAAAAAAGGGAAACCTTGCGCACTGTTGGTGGGAATGTAAATTAGTGCAGCCTTTATGGAAAAAAGTGTGGAGGCTCCTCAAAACCTTTTTAAAAATGAAGGATAGAACTACCATGTGATCCAGCAATTCCACTTCTGGCTACAAGTGCCACGGCCCTGAAGTCAGGACCTGGAAGGGAGACCTGCACTTCCAGGCTCATGGCATCTTATTCACAAGAGCCAGGGCATGGCAACGGCCTACATGTGTGTCCCGGATGAATGGATAAAGAAGCTGTGGTGTGTACACACGATGGAATATTACTCAGCCATGAAAAAGAAGGCCATCTTGCCATTGATGACAACAGGGACAAACCTGGGGGACATTATGCTACGTGAAATAAGCCAGGCAGAGAAAGGCACCTACTGCGTGATCTCACTTGTATGTGGAATCTAAACTAGCTAAACTCAGAAGCTATACTCAGAGTAGAGTGACAGCTGCCAAGGCCGGGGGGGCGGGGGAATGGCGAGGCAGCCGAAGGATGCAAAGTCTCAGCTGTGCAAGGCGACTGAGTTGTGGAGATCTGATGCTGTACACCCATATGACCACAGCTAGCAACACCGCGTTGTATACTTGACTTTTGTTTACAGCATAGGTGAGTGTTCTCACTACCAAAAAGAGAAGGAAATGTGAAGTATGTTAATTAGCTTGATGCGGCGATCATCTCACACTGTACACATGTATCAAGACATCAAGTTGTACCCCTTAAACATATATACCTGGCCCTGGATGGCATAGCTCAGTGGATTGAGCGCGGGCTGTGAACCAAAGTGTCGCAGGTTTGATTTCCAGTCAGAGCACATGCCTGGGTTGCAGGCCATGACCCCCAGCAACCGCACATTGATGTTTCTCTCTCTCTCTCTCTCTCCCTCCCTTCCCTCTCTAAAAATAAATAAATAAAATCTTTTAAAAAACATATATACCTCAATAACACTGTTAAAAAATTAGAGCTAACAGATTTTAGTGATTTTTATTACTAAACGGAGGCAAATGGAGTGGGAACCACAGGAAAGGTTTAGTGCCATTGATCAACCCGCCCCCCTACCCCCAGAGGGCTGGGGATGTGTTTGATATGGAAGAGGGGACCAGTGTCCTCTGGAGGGTCTGGCCCCTCAGGGGAGGCGGGCTGCTCTTGACAGGTGACGCTCATGACATATCTGGGCAGCGCATGCTTGGGTGATGCAGAACTCCACATACCGCGGGAGGAGGCGCTTGCCTGGAGACCGATGGCGCACACAGACAATGGCCCCATCCCTGTGGAAAACAACTATAGTCGGCCCCCCAAATTCTGTGTCTCCATCTTTGTGTCTGCCGCCACCCGGTGAATACCTGATTAAGGAATGCAGCTGCCAGATGAATACATTCGTTGCTCACCAAATAGCACCATAAAGCCAGCGATGATGGGGCTTATTAAAAACCTTCTTTCACTCGGAAAAAATCCCCCACATGTCCCAGCTCGTCTCAATATCGCAGCTAATGAAATGGGTAACCAATACACAAAGAGATGTATTCAAGAACAAATTAACTGCCTCAGGAATATGCATCATAAAGACTGCAGCATGGAAAATAAATAGACAGTGTATTGGGCAAATTGGCTTCGTGTTTAAGTGTTGATGGGTTGGAAATATCGGTTTAGCTTCTCGAGAGAAGCAGGCAGTAGGCATCGTGGAAGGCAGGCGTCAGCGATGAAAAATCAATGTGGGGCTCCTCTCATTTGCTGGAACGGAGAAAGGGTTGAGAAGGAGTGGGCAAACATTCACTGGGCCACGCCTAAGGGCCAGGCCCGGTGCTGGCCGGGTATGGATGTTGCTATGGGGTCCTTCTGTTACCCAAAGAGGCTGGACTCTTATATTTTTGGCCTCACCTACTGGTGAGCACATAGTGAGATCACACAAAGATTTTTGTTTCTTTGTCCGAATGGTTAGTGCACAGCTTCTAGCAGTTTCTTTAAAAACAATGAACCTCTCTTAAACAGCCCCCGGACGTTTCTGAGCTCTTGAACTCTGCCCTGGATCTCAAAACAAAACCAAAACCAAAAAAACAACGATTTCTCTTTGTTTCTTCTGCTTGAAATTTTTGTCACGCTGTCTCGCTCTCTGCTCTGCCTTTACTGTTCTCGGGGCACCTTCCGGACTGAAGGGACGCAGCGTGCTGCTGGGCGAATGGCCGTCCCTGCTGTGGCTCCTGCTCTGAGACCCGAGGTGTGGTCTTCATGCTCTCCCTGCCCGGTTCCAGGCTATAGACACACACGTGCACACACACACACACATACACACACACACACACACAGCTTGAGGTGCCAGCAATAGTGACCGGCTCTAGCCACGTGGATTTGGGACACGTGGTCTCAGGCAGGTGATTTGACTTGCCTGAGTCCCTGTTGCCCTCTGGGAGATTGAAGATGATATTGTCTCCCTCACCGGCCAGCCAAGGAGGAATTGATACAGGAGCGTGCAGAAGGTTACAGGAATGTGCAGGAGGTTTCTGGAATGAAGATTCCCAAGCACCAGTCCCTCCTGGGTCCTGATCTGTTCTGTGGCTGATCAGGCCTCCCTTCTTCCTAATAGAACCAGCAAAGGGGCTCATCGAGAGGCCCTGCGGCTGTGGGCCCGGCCCCTCCACAGAGGGACTGAATGAGCGGACTGCACGCGGCGAGACCACAGCAGACAAGAAGCAGCAGCCCCGGGGCTGAAACACACACCCTCCGCCCTCGCTCAGGCAGTGTTTTTGCGACCACGTTTGTTGTTTCATTTATTCCCTCTTTTGTATGAATATGTTTGATGTAGTAGAATTATTCTGTTTCATCTCAGTCTGATTAGTATAGTAATTATTTTTGAAGGGAAGCTGGTGAATTGTTTGGGCTTATCCCCCAACCCATTCCAGGATAATTGGTGGTAAATTTCCATTTGAAGTAAACAGACTCTGAAGGACTCTAAGGGCTGCGCACCCTGTTTATTTATCGGTGCGTGCCTCAGATTGGGCTCCCTCAGAAGCAGATGAGGGTGCAAACGCCTCCAGTCATTTCCCTGGGAGGCGGTCTGAGGGAGTAATGGTAGGGGAGGGGGTTCTAGGGAGGGGAACGCTGAGGGTGCCTTAGTCAGCAGGTGGCTGCTCGTGGCCCCGGGAAACTTCTGGTAGACCACATAAAGCAAGCGTCACGGCTGCCCTGCCTGAGAGAGAGGGAAAGGGGGAGTGTATCCACCAACTTTGGTGAGCTGTTGGTTGAAGCCTGGGGACACTCACGCCCTAGCATGTGCAGCCTGCACACGGGACACCCCAGTGGGAGCGGTAGGCGCCGGGAGTAGGAAGCTCACACCGTGCACAGGAGTGATGAGTAGTGCCAAGGGGATGTGAGTCAGGCACCCACGGTGTCTGCACAGACTTAGAAGCTGGGGGTTTACAGGACACCCCACATTTGCAAGGATGTGCTTCCGTGCCTGTCTTTCCCTGCAGACGAGGTGCGCTCTGAGGGTGGGACTGTGCCTTGTTTATCCCCACTGCCTGGCACAAATCTGGACAGAACGACCACTCAGCAAACACCTGCTGACGGACTGGCGGGCAACCGAGGGAGTAAATGACTGAAGATGGGAAAACTCACAGGACAGATTGCAGACTCAGATGCCTGCAAGAGCCGGGGGCAGGGTACGGTGGGTGACGTGGTTCAGAAAGGGGGAAAACAGGGCGGTGGGGGTTGTGGGGACCTGGAGGACCCATGTCTTGTCTGTGGGGACAGCTGCTCAGCCCTGAACGACTGTCATCTTGTAGGAATTGGACCCACGGTGGCTGGACCTCTTGAGTTTTTCGAAAAGTCAAAGCTCCAGATTTTTATGTGAAATTTGTCGATTTTTAAAAGTGGCAATGACATAAAATGTCTTTAAAGACATGAGACAGGTCCCTTAACCCTGTGTGAGTGATGTAAGTCAGTGCCAGGCGTGAGTGGTCATCGGGTCACTTGGGGCAGGGTATAGCACAGGGTGCTCCTAGGGAGGCGGGGGCTTCCTGGGACCCTGGAGGTCCCCGCAGGGATGTGTCTCTGAACGCTCATGGATTAGTACCATGTAGTCTGGGGTGGTCAAGTAGTTCCTTAGGCAGGAGACTTGGGTCGTAGTGCTGGCTGAGCAGGGGGAAAATCCCTCTGTTCCCCTATCTGTGGAGTAGGTGTGTGAGGCCTGACCTCTTTGGTGTCAAGGGTTAATACACTGAATGAGACAGTCTGAGCTGGCGTGGCACCCTTCCCAGAACTCTCCCTGCTCCGACGGGAGGCTGGTTTCTTGGCTTAGGTTCTCTTCCCTTTCCTACCCTAAGCCCTCTGGGTCTGCTGTGGGGGTCAGGCTCCTGTCTGGTGGCCTTTGTCATGATCTGCCTGTCTTTGCCTGGTGCCTGGCAGCTTGGTGGGTGGCATGCTCGGCTGTGACTTCTACATCTGGCACGCCACCTTCTGGACCACCCAACCTGGGTTTGCAGTTTGAAGTTCGTGAGTCTGAGAAGCAAATGTGAGACCGGTTCCACTCGCCACCTGAGGGAGGCAGACCCTGCTCCAGGACATCACGAATGCTAAGCATCAGTGCCCTTCCTTTGTTTGCTAAGCCCTATTCCTCCTGCCCCCCCACAACTAAGACTACATTTCCCAGACTCCCTTGCAGATAGGTGAGATCACATGACTGAGTTCAGAACCTTGGGATGTGGTCAGAAGCAATGTAGACCAATATCTAGCATGGCCCGTATAAAACTCCTGTGCAATTCCGAACACTTTCTTTCACCATCCCCTGGAGAAAAGGACGGAACTCCAAACACTGAGATGGGGGTAGCCACAAGATGGAAAGAGCTTGGGTCTCTGAATGGCTGCACAGAGTGGAAATGTCCACATCTCCAAATGACCTGTGTTGGGCTGTGATGTGAAAAACAATGTTCCGCAGCTGGGATTTCAGGGTTGCTTCTTAAATCAGTTCGCCTACTCTGTCTGACGCAGTGCCCTACGAGGAAGCATCCTGCAGAACGCCTCGGGCACCCCTGGGCCTCCGCAGAGGAAGGCTCTGCTGGGAGAAGGGCTGGACTCCGACTCCGAGCTCAGCAGAAGTAGTGGGCTATCTACCAGGGCAAGGGCAGTGTGGGGCTGGGGATTCGGCCAGGTCTGCTTCCACGCATATTACGTTAAACACAGTTAAATGGATTCTGCAGTGCCCCTCGGGATGGACAGAGAGAGCTTCCGGCAAGAACAATCGTCTCAAGTTGTGGGTGAGAGTTGCTCTTTTCACCCTCCAGGAATTCTCAGCGTGGCCCATCTCCGTGTGTGGGTGACTCTACTCCTTCAGGGACAGCCAAGGACCAAGAGTTGCTCTTGGCAAACAGTTCTGCTTCTTGCTCACTGTGTGAGCAGTTGACAGTAGGACTGAAGGTCCCGAGGCCGGCAATGATCCCCAGAGCCTGAAGCTCCACTAGCCACTCCCGTCCTGCCCCACAGGGACCTGGGATAGAGACTGTGTGTTCTCCCCTCGGTGCACATCCGCTGAGGGAGAAGAGGGGAAGCAGTTCCGCCCCACATCATCCCAGACAACTGTGTTTAAGGAGCCAACCTTTTGCTGGATGTTTATACCATCTGCATGTTCCCCAAGGATTGGATCACAAGGTTCAGAAACTGGCTCTGGCTCTCAGAGCCCTCCAAATGGAGGGTGGCCGGAGAACAGGGTGCAAGAATCAAGGCAGCTGCCGAGGGTGGGAGGAGGAACGGTAGGGAGGAAGTGGGAAGGGAAGGACCTCCCCGTCCCCCATCTTGGCAGTTTTTGTGTCCCTCTGTTGCAGACTCGGAGTGAGGGAAGCCGGTAACACAAACGATGAGACGCTGCCTGGCATTCCCAGGGAGATGCAGGATCAGACACTCGGGTTTTGCTGGTGCCACTGCCGGATGAGAGAAGCCGGCCTTTGTCATTCTCATGGGGGTTGTTATTCTCTACGGGTGCCCTTTTCTCCGAGCCGTTCTGGATGCTCTGTCAACTAACCAGTGAAATACGGCTGCATCGCCCCGCTGAGCAAGGACTGACCCTGGGAAGACTCAGAGGTAAACTTCTAGATGGAGTCTCACCTGGCAGGTCCAGGCCTCAGAGCTGCCTGAGGCCTGTTCCTGGGGTCAGGGTTGACTTAGTCCTGTTTGCTTCTTTCTTCCCCCGTAATAGCCCATCCATCAGGGCGATTTCATCACAGATTGTGCCAGCAGCTCCTTGGCCGGGTGCCTCAATGTCTCTTAAAATTAGCCAGTCATCCCGAGGCAGTGTTTGAACCTGCATGTGTGAGGGTGGTGTGGGCCCTGACGGCTCCCGCTCCTGCTGGGAAGACGGGGTGTTGGCAGGAAAGTGGGTGGCCGGATGGTTCCGAGAGGAAGCCCCATTTCTGGGATCTTCAGGTACAGTATCCCCCACCCCTTATCTGTGGGTTCACTTTCTGTGGTTTCAGGTACCCACGGATAACTGAGGTCTGAACATAGGAAATGGAAAATTTCAGAAACAAACGATTCTTAAGTTTTAAAGGGTGTGCTGTTCTGGGGAGCGCGATGAAGTCTGGGGCTGCCCCACTCGCGTCCTTCGCGTAGGACGCGAAGCGCCCCTCTGTCCAGCGTCTCCACACTGCATGCACCGCCTGCCTGCTGGTCACTCAGTAGGCACCTCGGTTATCAGAACAGCTGTCAAGGTGTCACAGGGCTGTGTTCAAGTCACCCTGACTTTACTCACTAACAGCCCCAATGCACAAGAGGAGTGACGCTGGTGTTTTGGATGTGATGAAGAAAAGTCTTCAAGTGGAAAGGTACGTGTGCACAGGAAGAAACACAGGGTATCTAGGGTCCTCGGTACCATCTGCGGTTTCGGGCATTTGCTGGGGGTCTCGGAATGTGTGCCCTGTAGGTAAAGGGGGAATACTGCAAAGACAACAGTTTCACAAGAGCAGCATACAGCAAATTCTCTGGACAAAGAGGCACTGGATTGGCGTGTGGAGCGCATCAAAAACAAACTCTCCAGACCTCAGTGTTCCATCAGGGCGGACACCAGGCCGCTCTTCGTTCTCCTGGGCTGGGGCTTCGGGAGGCAGGCACCTCTCTGCAAACACACTAATTTCTGCATTTGGGTAAGAATGGACCTTTCTGAAGACAGAAAATCAAATCAGAACAAAGATCACCATGGAAGGGAGGAGGAGGAGGAGGAGGCTTTTAAAAGGGCAGCCTTGGCAATGTTTTATTCCCTCTTTAAATGTTCATTAGGGTGATATCCAATGGTTTTATTTATCTCTGAAGGCATTTATAGAGGATTCTCAGTGTGTGCGGCGCTGGGAGGGATGAATGCAAATATAAACGAAGTATGAGCCCCACTCTCAGAGGGGTTATAAACTAGGGATAATGATAATGGGTCAGATTTACAGGGTGTTTACCAATTTGCGAGGTACCTCTCGTGAACATCGCAATGCTTTTGATCACGATATTACTCATTCAGTACTGTTTCCGTGGCCTGTCCTGAGTGCAGCAGGAAACGGAAGCTCAGAGAGGTTAAGTAACTTGTTCGAGTTCACACAGCTTGTCAGTGAAGAGACTAAACTTGAAGTTGGATCTCCTGTCTAAACTTCTTGCTTACTTGCCCAGGAGACAGATACATGACGTATACGAGAGACATGACGGATTGTAGGAATATTAGAGAAGGGAAAGGAGGAGGGTACCGGCTGTGAACTGACCACAGAGCACTGAGAATAAGGCGAGGTGCTGGCATGAAGCATCCTTCATCTCTCTGCCTCCTTCCTCTCATCCTTCACGCTGTGGCAGAAATTAATTTGCTACAATATAAATCTGATTGGCTCACTTCCAAGCTTCAAGTCCTCCACCCATTTCTGTTTACCTCCATGGTAAACTTGGGGTCAGACAATGAGGATTCCCATGCTATTGCCGTGTGGTTTTGTCCATCAGTGTTTTCCCAGTGACAGCCTGGAGGAGGAAGATGGTTGATTCATTCAAGACTGGGCAACGGCCAGTAGGTGTGACGGCAGGATGGAGGGGCGAGGCAATATAGCGATGAGAGATCACAGGATCCAAGTGACGAAGGGAGGAGGGGAAGGCAGGAGGGGCTCCTGGAAGGGGGTAGGAGAAGCGGTGGAGGGACTGGGTCCTGAGGTTGCAGAAGAGCTGGGGTGGGACCCCTGGGCAGGCAGGCTGGATGGAGGGGAGGCTGCAGGGGAAGAGTGTTGATTGGTGGTTTTCAAGCAGACGGGTTCAGATGCTGCTCAGGTTCAGGGAGTGACTTCCTCAGTGGGCGACTGGGAGAATAGTGACCCCTCCTCCAATCATGTCCATGTTCTAATCCTTCAATCCTGGCGGGGAGACAGAGAGAACGAACACACTGCTGGCTTTGAAAATGGAGAAAGAGGCCGTTAAGCCAAGGAATGCTGGTAACTCCCAGAAGCTAGAAAAGGCAAAGAAACATTCTTTCCTGGGGACCTCAGAGGGAACAGAGCCACTCTGGACTTCTGACCTCTAGAACTGTAAAACAACGTTTGTGTCATTTTAAGTCACTAAATTTGTTTCAGCAGCAATTGGAAACTAACAAAGGGACTGCGACAATGGGAAGAAGCATTTGGATGCCTGTTCACCTCTTGGGTTCTCTATTTCTTTGTAAATCCCAACCAACGCCCACCGGAGTTTCCAGAAGTAGGACTTGTGTTTCTCCAGCCAGTCCACTCCTCCACTATCCACAGCAATGACTCAGAGCTCTCCTCCTTCTCATCACACCTCTTACCCCTCCCTCCCACCTGGCTATCTGCGGTTGACCTGCCTCCTGAGGTCATTAGGGATGAAGTCAGCATTGAATGAGGCATAGTTTCCAGGAGGTTACAAAAAGATGGGGAGGGAAGGTACAATTCGTCTGCATCTCAAAGATGCAGGAGGTTTTTGGTTTTTAGAGAGAGGGGAAGGGAGGGAGAAAGAGAGGGAATATTTCCTGACTGGGAATCGAACCCGCAACCTTTCAGCTCCCAGGATGATGTCCAACCAACTGAGCCACACTGGTCAGCACAAGATTCAGGAGATTCTAAAGACAGATTGGGATCCTTGTGCAATGGAAAAAATAATGGTTAAGCTGCTCTATCTTGAAAAATGAGAAACATTATTTTTAATTTTTAAAAAATTTTATTGTTGTTCAAGTACAGTTGTCTGCCTTTTCCTCCCACCACTCCCCCTCCCACTCCAGAGAAAGATTATTTTTTAGATCTTTGAGGAGGAAAAGACCAGGCAGGAGGAGAAGGCAGAGGATGGGAAAGAGGAGAGAGGAGCCTTCGAGATGGCAGGGGCAAACCGGGGTGGGAGGGTAGCCGCCATGACCCTAAGAGCAGCTATGCTGACACTCAGTGTAACGTTATTTGTCGTTTTGTGACGTATGTCTTCAGGCTGTGGCTTTCCAACGTCTTTGGCAAAATGTTCTGTATTATTTTTTGTTCCATATGCTTGCTTTTATCAGTGGGTTTTTGGAAACCAGAGGTAGGATTGGTTTTAGCCATGGATCAACTTGGTGTGGAACGAAGACGGGATGTATGGAGGCAGGAAGCCAGAGGCTGAGGTGAGCATCCGTCCATCTGTCCTTCCTTCCGTCCGTCCATCCATCCGTCCATCCATCCATCCATTATCCATGTGGCATCAATTTTTCATTCATTCACTCATTCATTCATCCACCCATTTGCAAATATATGCATTCAACAAGTACTCATTGAACATCTATCAAATTCTTGGCTCGGTGCTGGGTCCTGGGGATATTGCAGTCCGCCATGCAGACAGATACCCTGCTTTCAGAAACATCCAGTCGGCGTGAAAGGGAGAACCGAGTCCAGTCACTGAGTAGATTACCGAGGTAATTTCGGACTGTGACAAATACTATGAAGGCAATAGAGAGCAGAGGCTCCCCAAGCGTTCCTGTCCTGGTAGGGTTAGTACAGCCTGGAAATATATGAGCGATCTACATTCTCAGGATCCACCTCGGCCTATTGAATTAGAAACGTGGGTGGGGCCCAGCAATCTGTATTTTAAGCCTTCTAGGTAAATCTGATGCAGCTCAATTTGAGATCCCCTGTTACGGGGAGTGACAGTTTGGTTAACTGAGGTAGTCAGGGAAGGCCTCTCAGAGGAGGTGACATTTGAGTTGAAATCTCAGCGGTAAGAGAAATCTAGCCGTGTAAGTGTAGAGATATGTATTGCAGGCAGAGGTCATAGCAAGAAAAAAGGTTCTAAGATAGGAACAAAGTTGGGGACTTCAGGGACTGAAAATAAAAGGCCAGTGTGGCTGGAGTTTGGTGTACAGTCATGCAAATTAGTGATAAAAGACAGTGAGTACCAGGAACCTTCTGATTGCTCTTTAGATATTCATTCTCTTTATAGGGATGTAGTCTTTGCCCAATTGCATTGGAAAATGTATATTGGGATTCTTTCTAAATGTGAAATAATTAAATTAATTTAAATCATAAAAGCGATATATAGAAGTTTTTCTTCTAAATGGATTTCTTGGCCTCTTAGGAGGCCACACGCTGTCTCAGAAAGAACACTGGGCCAGGAGGCAAGGGACTTGGGAACTAATCCCGCCATGGTGTGGTCGCCCCCCCCAGCTGTAAGGTTAGAGAGGGGAGGGCACGGGAGGACTCAGCTGAAGTGTCCCAAGTCCTTGAGGGGTGGTCCAGCTCCTCCTGCCCCGCCCTGGCCGCCTTCCCTGCTTCCTGAGTCCACCCTGGACAGACAGGTCTGGGGCAAGGCTGGAGGAAAGAGGCAAATGGGTTCCCTTGGAATCGCCACCTATGGCAAATGGCGTTTTGGAAATCTGCTTTGAATATATGGTAATGCGGGGAGCTAAGTCTGTGCTCTTAATGGCAGTTTTCTTTACAGTTATTGCCCTGCTGCTGTGCCCAAACGTTTTATTTCTTACACATGGACAGCCTCGGAGAAGATCGGTAAACAGAGCTGCAAACTCATGAGCGCGGCATTTGGACTTGACCTTGCAGGGCTGGGGAAGGGGGTGGAGACCAAACCTGGATCTTCTCCTTAACTCGGGCGTGTTGCCAGGCCCCTCCGAGCCTCTGTTTCCTCATCTGCAAAATGGGGCTGATACCCCCGCCACTGCATTAAATGAGATGACAGCGCGGAGTGTCTGGCACACAGTAGGAACTCAGCGTTTGTCAGTGCTTGCCTTCCATCCGTCCCCTGGGATGGAGAGATGGCTCTTCTTCCCAGGCAGCCGGCAAGCCCCTCTCCGCCCGCGACTCGCTGGGTTTGTTTGCTTGTGTAGTAATTAGGCACCGGCAGCTGAGAGTATTCAACCCGCAGCGTTATCTTTTCCCCATGCTGCTTCAGTTGATAGAGGGCTGGGTGGTGGATGACGGCTTGTTTATGCAGGGAGGCTGTAAAATATTCTGTCGAGCGAACACACAGAAAAGCTCATTTGTCTTGTCTTTTGTCTCCACAACCGCAGGGTTCAGAAGGGACGCTCTCCTCCCACCTTACTGACTTCTTGCTCCTCTAAGCACGGCTCACAGACCCCCCCCTCTGCCCACCCCTCACCCCTGACCCCGGGATGCTGGGGCTGCCCCAGGCCCTCCCTCTAGTCTAGCTCCCCTCAGCAGGAGCACCCACCGTGCAGGTGCTATTGACCGCTCTCAACCTGGCCTGCTCCCCTGAGCGTCACACTGGACACCACCTCCTGGATGTCCACAGGCCCTGCCTGCTCAGCCTGTCCAAGATGGCGCCCACCCCCCTCCCCACACTTGCTCCTTCTCTTCTCTGGGTCTCAGCTCGCAGCACCCACTCTCTGAGCCTGAAACCTGGGAGTCCATCCCGGGTCTTGCTCTTCTCCTCTTCCACATCCCAACATGCTGAGGTCCAGTCCACATTCTTTCTCAAGTCTCTCTCCGGACTGTCCCTCAACCCAGGCCCTGCCACCACCCCCCTGGGGAAGGCTCCCCTCCTCCCACGTGGCTGCGGCCAGGGGGACAGTTCTAGAACACAGGCCGGGAGTCTCTGCTGCCAGGCCTGCTGCCCCAGAGGCCGAGGTGGGGATGGGGTGGGGCGGGGCAGGCTATGAGCCAGGTTTTTGAGAAAAACAAATGCACAACTAAAACAAGACACCCTGGGCTTCCGTTTTGGTGCCAGCATGGACTCGCTGGGTGATTTCTGACAGGACCGCAAATCTCTTCGGAGCCACATTTCTTCACGTCCGGAAAGGAGACAATTCTTACCTGGAGAAGTTGCCCTGAGGGTTCGATGAAGCCGTATACGTGATAGAGGGTATCAGCTTGACCAGCGTTAGGCTCTTCTGCTCCTCCTTCGCTTTGGAATGGTACTTCGTAGCTCGGAGAACCTTTTCTTGGAGTATTTCCATTCGGTCCATTCACTCTGCGCATGTATGACAGGCCCCCCGGGAACTGGGTGGGGAGCCGTGCTGGGGGCCGGGCTGTCCCGCAGAACAAGTCAGACTCAGTCCCAGCCCCCTGGGTGGACGTGTCGGTGGGTGAGGCAGACAAAAAGCAGGCGAGAAGCGAAAAATATTGTATCCGGGCCTATGAGGTGCCACGACAGAAAATCAAACAGGATGAGATAGTCATGATAGTGACCGGGAAATCCCCGGAGCTTGGATGTCAGTGGCAAAGAGAGTCAGTAAAGAAGCCAAAGAATAACTAGAATAATTTCCAGATGGTGGGAAGTGATGGGAAGGCAGTAGGCACGGCTATGGGAAACCACGGGCAGGCCGAGAGTTAAATATTACACGTGTGGGGTGTGTCTCGTGTGAGGACAAGGGACAGGCACCCTGTGACCTGTTCTTCGCCCCAGTAGCCCGCTTGCCCATATCCTTGATTTCTCCCTCCAGCAGATTCTTCCCACCGGTGTTTGCACACGTTTAAGCCTCTGTCTGCTGGGACACACCTCTCCGCCCCGCGCCCCGTGCCTTCCTCCGTCTGTGGCCCTCCCTGATCCCCTCGGAATAAAACATTTCTGTGGAGTTGTCTGCCCTTCTGACCTCCACTCCCACTTCCCCCAGTTCAGTCTTCTACTCCTTTCAGCTTTGCTTCTGCCCCCAGAAGAGTCCCAGAAACTGCTTGCACCAGCGACCTTCACGGTGGGTCCTTGAATCCTTCGAGTGCTGACATTCTGTCCCTTGGCCACGCCCCCTTCCATTCTCTCTCGAATTTCCCACACCCCACCTCCCCAGGTTCATTGTCCCCACCTGTCTGCTTACTCCCTCTCCGTCTCCTGTGCTGACTTCTCTTCTGTTGGTTCTTCCCACGGGTGAGTGTCCTGAAGTTCCATCCTGGGTCCCCTTCTCTTCTCTCCCTATACATTACCCCTGGGGAATGTCTCAAGTCTCCCTAATTTAGAGTCTCCCAGCCCAGTTTGCTCACCTGAACTCCTGGCCCCTCTTCTCAATTCCTTCTTGGACACCTCCACCTGAAAGCCCCGTGGTCACCTTAAACTCAACGGGTGCAGGCTGCCGTCCACCGTCCTCTTCTCCCACCACTCCTGCGTGTCTGATCTTCCCGTCTCAGTCGGTGCCCCTCCTGTGCGCCTGTTGTACCAGCCAGAGCGTGGGATTCGCCAGTTCTCCTCGGCTCTCCCTCACACCCCCTCCTGTCCGCTGGTCATCCAGTCCTGTCGACACTCTGGCTGCTCTTAGATCCGCCTGTCTCTCATCAGCTCCTCTGCCCCCGCCCTGGTCCAGGCCTCTAATGTTTTTTGCCTGGACAATTGCACATTCTCCTTCCGGTCTCTCCCCTCGTCTCCACCCCCTGCTCCACCCTGCACCCAGGACTCGGACAGATCATCCTAGAATGCAGATCTGATGGTGTCTGCTGTTTGGAACGCCTCACTGCCAACAGGATAGAAACCAGACTCCTTTCCGTTGTACCCGGGCCCCGCGGGCTTCGTCGTGACCTATTTGTCTGCCCCCGTCACCCGTCTGTCACACTACGCTCAGGCCAGGTCCTTGGACCCGCCAAGCTCTCTCTGCCTGGGCCCTTCCCAACGCCCTTCCTCCCGACGGGTGCCTGCTTCCCATCCTCGTCCCGGACGGCTGAACGGAGGGGGCGTGGCAGCTGAGCTGCTCCAAAGCCTTCTGTTGTAGCCGAGCACCCTAAAGTCCAGAGAGAAAGGGTGACCTGTCGATGGTCGCCCAGCAAGTCCTGCATGCTTCCCACTGAACTGTCTCCTCAGCCATCCTGGGAAGGGAAGGTATCATCAGCTTGGACCCTTCCCCAAAGATTCGGCTCTTTCTGCCCTGAAATCAGAAAATGAGCCAATGGTAAGTTTTGCCAGGAAGGGCTGGAGATAACGCAGGGTCCCTTTGTCTTAGCCTTGGGTTTCTGAGGCTGAGGCCGTGGTGACACCCAGTTTCTCCTGCCCCCCCTCCAGCCCCCTCACAGTTCTGCCTCAGCTTTTCTCCCGCCCCGCCTCTAACACAGACCCTCACCGCCAACACCCCTGTCTGCTCCCTCTCACCTGAAGTAGCCTGAGTCTCTCAGGGGCTATTGGCGAGGAACAGGTCTGTCTAACACTTGAGAATTGGAGCGCTCAGACAAGGTGTCAGGTTCTGGTACCCTGAGCTGGGGCTGGTGTCAGGCCGGGATCGGTCAGTGAGCCCTTGGCCACAGGCTGGGCTGTAAACCAGGTCACAGAGCAGCCCCGGGCTGTGCCCTGACCGTGGACTAGACCTGCAGTTGTGGGCTCATGAGCTGACTCAGGGCAAGCCTATCCCCTCAGGGGAGATGGGAGGGCCCAGAATGTATTTTCCTGGGAAAACAGAACAGGATCCGTCTCTGGTTTTGTGACACTCATGGATTTTGAGAGTCACAGGCTGTGGCTGGGCTCAAAGGACTGCAGTGAAATCACGTCTGCCCGGCAGAACTTCCCAGCTTGCTTAGCTCCCAAATCATGGAGAGATTATTCCTGCCGATACCCATCAAGCTGAGATTGAGAGCATTTCAATGAGAAGGTGCTTTAACGACTCTTCAAGGATTTGGGGCCTAATGACGCACACACGAGAGGACGATTTAATCTTTCCCTCCTAAAGCCCTCGAAACGAGGAGCTCAGCTTCAGAATTCAAATTCCTCCCGACATAAAAATGTGAGCTTGAGACGGTCCCACGTGCCTGGCGATGGTCTGGGGCTAACTGCTGTGGTCCCGGGAGGGCGTAGGAGGAGCTAAAGGACAGTGGGCGTGGCAGATGGCATCCGAGGCCGTGCTGGGCTGTTCCCTGTGCGGGCCCTGGAAACAGCTAACGGCAGTGATGGGGGAAGGGTAAGACAGAATAAGGTTAAGTGGGTGGTGGGGCAGGGGTGGGTGGGTGGAGTCGAAAGTCCTGCTTCCTGTGGCTCCCCCTTCATCCCCAGCAAGGCGGACCTCCTTTCCAGATCCTTCTGCAAATGAACTTAGTGGTAGGGGGTGTCCCAGAGCCACTTGCCTAATGGTGAGCCTCGAAGGTGCCGGGAAACCCCGGCTGCCAAGCCATAGCTGTAACGGTGAGAACCTATCAGAGCTGCTCTGGAGGAAACCAGAAGGAGGCTGCGTCAGAGACGACCCAGGCATGTGCGGGACGGGGCACTATCCTTAGGCCGGGCTCTGCGGCAGCGCGAGGGGTGGGAGCGGTGCTTCCGCCCTCCCACAGCTCTCTGCTCGAGGAGGCCTCACGCATCTCCAGGCCCCGCCCACCACGAAAGCCACATCAAATTCCTCCCTCAAATGCTGAATCTCGCCCATGTCTCCTGTTGCAAAGATTTTCTTTGGCTGCACAAAGTGATTGATGACATTGGTGGGTGCGGGGTGGGGTGTGGAATTATGGGCTTTGACTTGAACCAATAGAGCCACTAATTTCAAAAGGTAACATATTTTGTAATAATTAGATGGCAGAAAACTGGAAATGATGAGAAGAAAACTCAATCAAGCTCTGGTTGGTGTATAATATAATCGTTTATACTGAATTTATGTCCATAATACACTGTGCAGCCAGGGAAGGTAAGCGATAAAGTAATGGGACCCTCTTCCCATTTTTTTCTTTCTGTAAAAAAAAGACGACATTCTTCAATAAGACACAGAAGGCTTAAAGAAAAAAATCAACATATTTCACTAAAGAAAAAATTTAAAAAAATTTCCATACAATGTAACACAGGGCCAAAATTAAAGGAAAGCAAAAACTGGGAGGAAGTTCTTGCAGCAGCATATACGACAAAGAGCCACAGTTCCAAATATATGAAGAGCTTCTGCAGATCTGTGACAGAGAGACAAAGGGGCAGTGGAAGAGTAGGCAGAGGTCGGGGCCAGGTACCTTGTGGAAGAGGAAGCGCTGAGCCACAGTAGTGGCCACGGAGCTGCGTCACTCAGCTCTCCCTTCACGAGAGCCTCCTGTGGGGAGAACAGCTGATCGACAGCCTAAAGCCGGGGCATCTCTGGACCCACCGTGGTGGCCACGCCAGGCCATGCTTCCCCTTGGCTGTCAGTTCCTGGTCAATGACTGAGCACAGTGGGGCCCTTGGACCAGGCCACCCTGGAAACTCCCCGCTGGTCTGGCGGAGGCTTTCTCAGAAATGTGCTGCGGCACATAAAAAGCTAGTCAAGCCTTGCTCATAACTGAAGAAGTACAAATTAAAGTGTGGTACTATTTTCCACCCATCAAACTGACCAAGCTTTTTATTTATTTATTTTTAGAGAGGGAAGGGAGGGAGAAAGAGAAAGAGAGAAACATCAATGTGTGGTCGCTGGGGGCCATGGCCTGCAACTCAGGCATGTGCCCTGACTGGGAATCGAACCTGCGACACTTTGGTTAGCAGCCTGCTCTCAATCTACTGAGCTACAGCAGCCAGGGGCAACCAAGCTTTTTAAAAGGTTGCTACTATCTGGTTTCATGAAGGGGTACAAAATGAATCTGTCCCCCTTACTGTGCTGATGTCAAGAGTATAAAATGCACATATTCATTCACTCAGCATTTCACTTCCAGGTATCTCTTCTATGGAAGGTGCACAAAATATCTGTACAAAGGTGTTTGATATCCAGGGTGCCATTGAGGGGAATAACCTAAATGTGCCTTATTAGAAGGAGCATTCACATCAGCCATGGAGCACCCACACAGTGTGATTGGTGGATGTTTACATGAAAAAAGGCCAAGCTATATGACATGAAAAGATGTTCATGATGCCAAGCTCAGTTAAAAAAAAACAACATCAAAGCTGTAGACTGTATTGTAGAATGCCCTCTGGGTAGGAAAGCCCTTCATTAGATGCGTTTCCGTGCATGCACATGGGTGGGTGAGTGCGAACCTCTGGAGGGGCGGACACCGCATTGCTCAGACTGTCCTCTGGGAGAAGAGAGAGACCGAGGGCAGCGATTCGAGAGAGACCGAGGGCAGCGATTCAAGGGAGCCCTCAGTTTTTGCTTAATTCCCTCCTTTATTGTAGAGGTGATTTGCAGTGAGCATGGATTATAACTTTTAGTTAAACTGAGCAAAGCTAAGAAGAAAGAAAAGACCCCGGAATGTAACCGCCGACATGACGGCTGACCCCTTTGGGAGGTCGTGTCCACAGCCCAGTCAGTCTGTCCGCAGTGTTTGGGCTCCCGGGAGTGGCCTTCAGTGGCAGTGGACAGCATAAGAAACTGGCTCTCACTCTTGTCTTTACCCTTTGGGGTTACCTTGACAAAAATGTTAACAGGCAGTGGCATTGCCTGCCTTGGTCCTTGCCTGATTAATCGTATCTGAGTCTAAGTGAGTATTTTCAAAAATCCGTGCCCCCCACCCCCCCTGTGCCAATCTCCTGTCCCGAAGACCAACCCGCTGTCACTGAAAGCAATGCAGGGACGTATCAAGCTCTTTGGCCTCAGTTTCCCCGTTTGTGTTGGAAGGGGTGGACGAAATGGCCTTGATGCCTGGCAGAGGGTTTAGGACTCTGAGGCCACTGGCGTAGAGCTGCCATTCTCGGCACATCTGCACAGCTGTGGCATCAGGGAGACCAAAACCCACCCGCGGTCCTCTGCCTGGCCTTCAGCCGGGTCTTCCTGCCTCCCCTCCAGCACCCCACGGTCCGTGAGGGTCCCCAGCTGGGCGAATGTGACCCTGCGTCTATGCCCTCCCCCACCGTGGGCCCGTCCAGCCTAGCTTTCAGTTTGCATACTGATTCTTTCCTGATCTCCTCCGATGAACTAGTTTGGCTTCCCTTTGCATTTTCTCTACTGATTGTATGGCTTGTAGAAGCCAAAACGGCCACTTTGCCTGGCTTCCAATATGGTCAAGGACTTCACAGACCACCCCAGGGGAAAAAGGGACACGGAACCAACATAGCTACAGGCTGCTCAACCCTGAGACTGACCCAAAATAGCAGAGTCCCCATAATAATAAATCCTGGAATATTTCCCTTAACCCTGGGCTTCCTAACAAAGACAGCCTTACCCCTGGCCCTTGTAGTGACTATCTCTGAAGATACCTTTGCGAATATGATCACCGTGGGAGAAAGTTGCTGTTTTCCTGCCACAAACAGATTAATGGAGACACCGCGAGCTTGGTGACTTGGCAATTGTTTTTCTTTAAATAATTGCTGTGTTTTGCCTTTGGCGAGCCAGTCCTTTGGAAATCTGACACCCTTGCACTCTTTGCAAGCGAAATTTCCTTTTCCTTTCTAAATACTTCTGTTTCCTAGTCTGCCTTTGACAGATGGGATAACTTAATACTAATTTGTGTTGTGTTCTCGCACTCCCTGTTCTAAGGTAAGAGCGTTTGTCTAAGCGGAGACATGTTGTGGGGAGAAAAGATAAGCCGCCTGCAGAGGGATCTCCTTTCTGGATTTGTTTTTTTGAAAACCTAGGTTCACTGGGTGTGGGGGGGCGTATTGCAAAGTGGGGGAGAGGGTGGGGAGGTGGAGGTGGGGAGAGAGAGTGAGAGAGCGAGGAAATGAATGAATTCACACCGACCAGGAGGGACATGCTGATGGAGTTCCGTAAGGAGAAGGGAATTCCTGGGGGTATCAGGGTCAGAGGGGACAACTACTTGGGGTTCTAAGGAGGCTGGGCATCCAGCGTTGGGGCTCCCAGTTTGGGCAGCTTCCTGAGCCCACCTTGGCGTGCAGGCAGCATTGCCACCTGCCAGCAAGGATCCCCAAGGGCTTGAAAAAGGCAGCCAGCATGGACCTACAACCACTGGAAATCCACAGAGTGGCTCTATGTAAGACATTTAGGACCTTAACCAGATCCTGGGGGACAAGAAGGGACCCCAAGTGTGAATGGCCTGCTAGCTCGGTAAGCTGAGCCTGGGATAAATTCAGAGGGAATAAAATTATTGTGACAATTCTTGCTTTTCTGAGCTCAACACTCACTACGGTTTCTTCTGGTGTTTAGCACCATCTGTCTTATATTGTCTCCTGACCTATGCTCTGCCCTCCCCCACCATCCTGCCCTCCTCACACCCTGCCACCCTGCAAGACACACTTTCATTTGTCTGTCCTTCTCCTGACAGTAAGACCCATCTTCATATTCCAGTCATCTACCACACTGCCTTGTACCCTGTAGGTGCTTTAAAAATGTCAGTTGAAGTGAACTTAGCTTGCACTGAACTGTAACCCACCCCCAGGTCCCCAGTCCTAGCACCCTGCTCTGTGTCCGGTTGTATTCAGTCCATATTTGCAGATGGAGGAAGGTGAGCGGCACATTCCAAGGTGACCACTCGGAGGAGACAAGGCGAACCTGAATGCCAAGGTTCAGGGGTGTCTGTTCAAAAGGGCATTAGTGACCTGGTTTAATCACAGGAGACCGGCGAGCAGGGGGCCCGTGCATCTGCGGAACTAGCCATTTTATGCCAACCTTCTCATAGGAGCCGGTGCCGCTTGATCAATTAACCCCACGCCCTTGTCTTCCATCTGTGCTTGGATCAAGACGCGAGGCTCTGCTGTGAGCGCAGAAGGTAATATCCATCCTTCGAATGGGCCTCGTGCGCACGGGTAATGGATGGGTTCCTGGGATGGCAGAGAGAGCCATCCGAAATCAATCGCTCGCTGTCTGTGCACCGTGGCCCGCCCTCCCCGAGGCGTGGGAGGAGAGGGGGCGTCAGCTGCAGCCTCTCGCTAGGGACGCCAGCCGGCCAGACCGACCGGGGCTGCCAAGGGCTGTCGGGAGGGCTTGTCCTCTATCTTCAGCCATGTCTCTCCCTCCTGGCAAAGAAATGCGTCCTGATTTGTGTCCGGGGCCACCAGGACACCTGTCGAGTGGTAAAAACAAGCTGTTTTAAAGGATGATATCTGGCCAGTGTAAGTGTGCTAGCCTCCAACTGAATTATTTTTTTGAACTTGTTTTCAGAGTACATGAGGCTATTGGCTACTTGGGTCTGTCTACCAGCACATTCCACCAGGCAGCATTAGGGCAGGCTCTGGGCTCACACAGCCCGGGCTCAGACCCTGGCTTCTCCACTTGTCATCTGTGAGCTCTCAGGCTTACTTAGCTTCTCTGGGACTCAGTTTTTCCATCTGTAAACTGGGAAATATATTACTACTTAACTCATGGACCCTCGTGGAGGGTTAACTGAGATCACTTTGGGGGTGATGTTCAGCCGGGTTGGATGCCGTGTTACAGTTGCAGTGGGAACATTGGTGTGTTGAATGGCTGGTTCTGCAGATGCTTGATCTGACCGCTCAGAGTCTGTGTCCTTTGCTGGACTAGCCGCTCTGTGACGGCCGTGGCTGTGCTGTCCACTGCCCTCGGAATTTGGCGCTGAGGCTGGTTCAGAGCAGGCACACAGTAAGTGTCTGTTCCAGGGAGAAGAGCAGAAAGGTGATGTGGGCCTGAGCCAGGGGCCCTCAGAGGGCTGGGGTGGCCCTGGAAGTTTGGGGTGGTAGGAATTGGGTCAAGGTGTCCAGCCATGGCTACACCGGAGTGAAACCTCAGAGCAGGGACCAAGGGGCCAGTCATAGACACTGTGCGTGGGCAGGGGCTCGTGGGCAGCTTTCTTGCCCCTGGCATACTGAGTCGGGTGTGTGGGCAGCGGCCCCAGGCCAGCTCAACACAAACATCTCTTTGGCTGGGTCAGCATGTCCGCATAACTGGACATCACTGTGGGCAGCTGGGCAGGTCTGTGGGAAGCAGGGAGCAGCATCAGCTACAGGATGAGCCACCTACTAAGATAACCAGTGAGGGCATCTGGGAGCTCACACCAGCTCTGGAGTCACAAACAGGGGTACAGACCCCATTCTGTCCTTTGTGACCTACGTAAATTATTTAACTCCTAGGCCTCGGTCTCCCATTTTAAAAGGGGAACTATAACGTTGACCTCACAAGATGTGTGATTGAACTGACACATTTATGTAAATGTCTATCCCAGTACATAGTACATGCTTAATAAACACTGTTTTTCTACTACCCTCCCTTTTGGGAATCATTGAAAAGGCAATAACTCATTTTCTTTTTTGTTCTACTTTAAAGGAGCAAAGTACTCATTAGACAGCTTTATCAGGGTGTGATGAGTGACTGAGCCCCAAATCACAGTGGGAAGCCAGGGATTGTTGTGGAATATGTGGGGTGTTTAGGTTTCTGTAGCTTCCTCGGGTAGGAAGTGAAGACAGCAGCGGCCCTGACAGTCCCGGTAATTACCTTTCAGTGAATCAAGCTGAGGTTCATCTTTGTGCCCAAGGTTGGTGTGGGCTGTGCTGCCCCTCCCCCTCCACACTCACGTTTGAAGGTAGCAGCTAATTATGATTGATGGTGCTGTCTGGTTGGAGCTGGACGGCTTGCTCGGGGTAGGGCAGTGTAGGTGGCCCCCATCTCTGTCAGGAAGCAGGTGGGGATTTGATGACGGCACGGCCCCCATGATCAAAGGGCCTAGAAGCTTTATTATTAAAAATAAGCAAAGTCTAGGGATATGCACTGATGCCGGGCAGATGACAGCCTGTAATTCTCATGGCAGAGGCAAGATGTATTTTCCTTTTAGAGTTTTGTTAAAAGTGATTTTTGAGGGGTGTGTGTTGTGCATTGATGGTGTCTTTTCTACTCTGTGGTCAGAGGAGGGAGCCCAGGCAGGTGCTATAACCCATGGGGCTGTGTGTGTACTGAGGTTGTTGACCCTTCCAACCAACAGGGGGTTCTAAATACCAACTCTCTGACCTCCAAGAGAGTCCGTCTGTCCATCCATCCATCCATCCATCCATCCATCCTTCCATCCATCCATTCATCTATCTGTTCGTCCATCCATTGATCCATCTATCCTTATATTTGTCCATCCATCCATCCATCCTCCAGGATTCCAACAAGTATTTATCAGACACCTTTCTCAAGATTCTGTAGCCAGTAATAACAACAACAGCAATGATGACAAAAACCTCAGAGCTAATGCATACAGAGGTGGATAATCTTTATACTTACTCTAGGTTGTGGGTTAAGCACTTTACATCCTTCATTTGATCCTCACAACAACCCTGAGTTAGGGACTGTTACTATTTTCTCCTCATTTTGCAGATGAGGAAATAGAGGCTCATACAGGTTAAGTGACACTCACGACATTTCAGGCTAATATGCGGCAGATGCAGGGGTTGAATTGAGTCAAATTGATTTCAGAGCCCATGCTCTTACCCCCCAAACCCCACCACCTTCCAGTTCACCTGGCCCAGGTGCTTAATGAATGTATTGAGTGAATAAACTTAAACATGAAACACATCCTCAAAAAATTAAATATAGAATTATTATTTGATTCAGAAATTCATTCTATTTCTGGGTATATACCCAAAAGAATTGAAAGCAGGGTCTCGAAGAGAGATTTGCCTGGGGAAGCCATGTTGTCTGGGCCTGGGGCGAAACAGGGGAGAAGGTCAAGTGTGGGAGTCAGATCGACACAATGGACCGTAGTGAACTTTTCCACCACCTTCAGGCTGATGGCGAGTCACGACTCTCACACAGCAGGGAGAGCTAAAGGAACCGAGATCACCAAGCCCGGTCAAGGGAAGACTCGGGGGGAGCATCCGAAGGGCTGCCGTGGAAGGGGAATGTGGGTCAGGATCACGGTGGGCATTTGGGAAGTTCGCAGGCAGGGATTTAGCCTCTGGCCCTGCCACTGAGTACCTGAGTGCACATTCTGGGCATATTTACCTCTCTGAGTGTCAATTTCCCCTTTGGTAAAATGGAGATAATTACAGAGTTGTAGGATTATTGAAAGAATCACATAAGCTGTAAAATATATTTGATTCCCCTCTTCTATGAGCTTGCTGAAGGCAAAGCTGTCACTGTCCCCTTATACGGTATTTGTTAAATCCAGATTGAAAGATAGGCCTTTGTGAGACACAGAGAGAACCACCTATCTGACGGAGCAGATGGATGAGTGACCACGACACAAAGTGACCTTTGCTGCTTTGTTGGGAGCATTAAAAGGGACTAAGAGGCCACTGAGAAAGCCATGGATGGCCTTGGAAGTCTTAGGGACATTCTCATTCAGTAGATCAATTCACTCTCAGTCCTTTAAGGGTGAACGAGCGTTCAAAGGGGAAGGGAAGCACAAGTATGGTGTGTGAGAGACTAGCACAGAGGCATGAGAACAGTGCTTTTAGGCGAGAGGTTTGGAGAGGTTGGCTGTGGAAAACCTGGGCCAGCGGTGGTGGGAAACAGGGTTGAGAGGCAAGTCAGGTGAGGTAGGAAAGAGGCTCCAGTGTTAGGCCTGGGGGCATGGCCTCTACTTGTCTTGGGAAAGTCTTGGAAGACTTTCCGGGAATAAGAGTTGGCAGAACCCTGGGGACGATGATGAAGGAGGCGATGGTGGAGGCCCACAGGCCAAGAAGGAGGCCACTGCACAGTCAGGGGACAAGAGGAGACTGGGTTCGTGGCGGACGTACCTAGAGAACCAAGCAGAGGGAGCTTGGGGAAGGCTCGGGGCAGGTGTGTGGGGCACGGAGGTGCCAAGGATGGCTTCTCCAAGAACCGCCAGGTTGATGGTGAGAGCGGTGGGACCAGAGTCTTGGAACCCCCTCTCCTGCATGGAGTATTGGGGTCAGAGAGACTCGGATCTAAATCGCAGCCCTGGCACTGGCCAGCGACTCGGGGCCGGGTGGTGGGGGGCGGGGCGCGGGCCTCTCCTCTCTGAGCTCAGCTTCCTCATTTCCAAAGCATCAAAGATACCATCCACTTTGTCGTAGGAAGGTTGAATAAGATTCTTCAGTGCAGAATTTGCAAACTGGAGCCTGCTTGTCTGTTAGCATCCGTGTGGCATTTAGCTTTTAAGATGATTTTGGAACACTGTGCTAGGTGTCGTGGGCATATCTGAGACGAAAACAGACAAAAAAATCTCAAAGTGTTTCAAGACCGAATTGCCAATTTTTAAAAACCAGCTTTCACCAAAAGTCTGGATGTCTATTTTTTTAAATTTCTTTAAAGAACTGAAAGCTCTGGCCTTTCTGAGTTGACTATTCCTGTGGGAAACGGTGGGCTATAGGTGAGTCGTGACTATTCCCTTTACTCAGAGCACTTACTCTCCACTTTACCACAGTCTGCACTACTCCCTATTGCCAACCCTGCTCACTTCACACATTTATGTCATCTGAGGGCATCTGAGTTTTTGACACCTGGTTTGGTCCAAAGGTCGGTGCATAGTGCCCCGCTGAGTTTCAGAGGCTGGCAGCGTGAACACCTTATGGGCTATCGTTCAATAACCCAAGGGTGTGGCCTCGGGTTATTGGCCTCGGGTTGAGTCTGTGGGGATGCAGAGAAAAGGATACCTAAGAGGGAGATACCAATCATAAAAAGTCACCATCGGGAAACCGGGTGAGTCCAGAATCATCTCAGCTTTCTGTCCTGAGAGGGAGAGTGACGGGGTGGTGGTGGGGCAGGCATTGGGAGGCAGGGAAACAGAGGGGTGTGAGAAACTATGGCATCGGGGCCCAATCCTAACCCCTTAAACCCCCTCCAAGGCCACCTTAGCTTTGTTCTTTTCCCAGAGCTGTGCAGACATGCTCAAGAGAATTCCTTTGCATTCTCCTCAGATGTCCCAGACCTCTGCAACTGCTCCGGTCGCCCGGGGCAATGCCAGGAATCTTGGACTTTTCCATAGTGTTGATTGTTCTGTTGCGACAGCAGACAGGCCAGTGCTTTTTGCATTTCTTCTGTGCCATGTCCTCCTGGGCAGACGCCAAGGGGCTCGGGCAAGGCCTGGGGGCCGGGTTCTGGCGCCTGTCCTGGGCACCAGCCGCTGCGGGTTTTCGTGCCAGCACTTAACTCAGCTTCCCCGGGAGCTGGGCCCCTGCTCGCAGTTGAGGGAATTTTCCTTTTGTTGTTTCCTTCATTATAGCTTCTCCTCCATCTGTTCTGTTCGCTCCTTGAAGAATTCTGAATGGGAGCTTGCTGAGCCCCCGGGATTCCGTCTCCATTACCCCTCTCCCATCGAGTTGTATCCTTCCTTTCCTCCCTTTCCTCTGAGTTTGGGGGAACTGCTCAAACGGAACTTCCCAGCGACTCATTGGGGTTTTGGCGATCCGGTCCGCTGTTCGGCCTCCACTGCGTTAGACATTTTCAGGATCACTCCTGCTTTTCCTACTGAAAGCGTTTTCTGCTTTCAGAGCTTTGCTTGCATAGATGCAATGTTCATGTGGTTTTGTGTAGTCTCGCCTTGTTTTGCATGTTTAGTTCGGAACGATAGCAAAGATAGCGCAGGGAGTCCCCATATAACCCCCTTCCTGACCGCCCAGGGTCTGCCACTGGCAGGGTGTTTTTGGGCCTTGTTGCGTGTACGAGGGGAGATTTCCTGGGGGTCTCACCTGTAGGGGCAGGAACATGCCTGCAGGGACCCTACCGTGCTGGGCTCTGCTGTCACCGCCAAGCCTTCTCTTCCAGTAGGTGCTTTTGCTTTAATTTTCTATTCTTTGAGAGATCATGTTTGCCTAAGCCTGAGACGGGGTGTGCCCAGTCCTGTGAGGGTCTCCGTCCCAATGTTCCCCAAAGAGAGAGGAGGAGAGTCCAGTTGTGTGTGTGTGTTAGGGTGGGGGCATTTAAAGGGGGACCCTCCAGTTGCGTGGACCCTTTCCTACGTTCACAGTAGTTCGACTTGAGCTGAGACAGCAGCTGTTCTCCCTCACGGCCCCACAGCCCTCTCCACGGCCCCGCTGTGGCAATGACCCCGCTTTATCAGGCCCGCCACCCACACCTTCCGAAGGTCTGGGGTTAACTCCCTGTTTGAGCTTAATTTCCCCAGATCCCGAGATGAAAGCAGTGTATCTGAGAGGGCATGGCAGGGCCCACGTGACGTGGGGAGTGGGAAGTGAGGTGGGGAGCAGCGGCAGCTGGGGCAGGTGCATGTGCGTCATCAAGCCGGTTACCACGAGGGACACTTGGAGCTCATTCCAACCAAGGGCCTCTGTGAACCAGTGGAGAGCACACCTGAGAGGTGAGGGAGCGGATGCATTTTAACGCCTGTGTCTGGAGGGGTGGGGTGCAGGGGGGTGGGGGTTGGTACTTCTGGTCTACCTCACACAGATAGAGCTACCTCTGTGGGTCAGAGGGAGGCCCTAGGCGAAACCCTGCCACTGCTGGCGGTCGGAAGTCAGGCCCGCAGGAGGGGACATCGGTGAATGCTGAGATGACGCAGGTGGGGCCCTGCCAGCACCTGTGCCCTGTGCTTCCTCTACACTTGTGGCTGCCTCCATACCTCTTATGGGGCTAACGCCTTCCCTTCACCAAGTGTCTCCCCCATCTCACCCTTTCCTCCAACCCCTGATACTCTTAGCCTGTCTCCTTTAGGCTTGGGCAGAAGGCAGGGACGCGGGTCCTGCCAGAGACCTGCCCTGCCTACTCTCAGGGCAGGCATTTCCATCTGCTTATTTAGGACTGTGAGTGGGCTGGCATTCCCCTCCATCTGGTGCCTCCTCCCTCCTGGGCGTCCACGAGGACTCTGTCTCGCTGACAGCGCCTACCCGTGTCTTCTAACATGGAGACAGATTCTTCTCTTCTATCCATTTCAGATTTCTTTGTTCATTTCTATTGGTAGATCTGAGGAAACGGATTTAAGCGTCTCAAAATGCAAATATGACTTATTCCCCCAAAGGGATTCTCAATGTGTTACCCGGGGTGGGGAGGGGGCATTTGAACTCATGTGTATTTAATTTAATAACAGTTATTAAAAATAGCAGGAAGAAGCGGCTGCATTATTCACTCAGTTCAAAGATCATTTGTGTTTCCCCAACATTAACTTCCTGCACTTAAACTGACAAACCCCAGATAAATGCAATAATTTCTCCACATTTCACCAGTGATGAGCTCTTTACTCCTAACAGCAACGATTGGATTTCTCATTAACTTGTCCACTGCCGATCCTTGGAGTGTTTGGATCTTAGGGAAGATTGCGTAAGGAACTGTCACGGCTTCTGTAAGAGGCGGAAGAGTAAAGAAACAAGGTATCGTGCCTTCCGCCTGGAGATAAGCATGCCGATTGGGTCTTGAGGCAGAAGCTCACCCTTTCTTCCTCCTCTGCTGTCGGTGGTGACTCTCACACGTGCTGTTTGTGGTCCGTGCCGCTGGGGCACGTGATGGGTGGTGCAGGCCAAGAGTTCTTAACTGACCTCACGTGACTTTAGCATTACTGGCTGAGTTAGGGTCAGAGAGAGATCCCCCCATGTTACCTTGGTTTCACTGTGGAAACTTGCAGCTTCTTGAAAATCAGACAGCACCTGGCTCTTCGAAAGAAGGGCACGTAGCTGGATCCCCATGCTCTCTCGCTGTCAGGTGTGGCATGTGAAGAAAGTGATGGGTACTGCTTCTGAGACAGCCCCATAAAAGCCTCCCACCCGTGTCCTTCATACTCATTGCATTTATGCCTTACCGGGGAGCAGGGGGATCTTGGAAGCTGCATGATACACGGCTTCTCTCCACGAGAGAAGAGGAGCCTGGGCCCCTGAGTCACCACCTGGAGGAGAGCTATCTGCTGACCCCAAACGCCTCTTTTATCTTTATGTGAAGAGAAGTAAATTTATATCGGGTTTGAAATACAATGTATAAATATCGTGCAGCAGCTAATATCACTTTGACTCTGGGGGCAGACTGAGAGCATCAGCTCCAGAGCCCATGTCCTTATTTATCTCCAGCTCAGAGCCGGCTCCCTGAGGCCCCGGACCGGAGGAGTTGGTACTACGAGTGGTCTGGGGAGTGGTCTGGGGAAGCAGATGCTGCGACGGGAGTTTGGGGGTGGAGCACCCGCTACCTGGCTGGCAGTGGGGTCGCACTCCTGGCGGTGGGCGAAGCACAGGGAGCCCCTGGTATGAAGAAACCACCACCCGCGTGAGCCGGACAGTCGTCCAAGGAGGGGGAAGCGCCAGGTGACACGGGTGATCGGGAATTGGAGAAATGGGGGCAGATGGCATCTGTAAACTCAGGGGAATCGGATGGCCAGTGCTAAGCTCGGCCGACACATTGGAAAAAGATAAGGGAAGACTTTGAGTGATTAATGGGCAATTAGAAGCAAAGTGCGAAAAACCAGTGGGCCTCTTTGCTACCAAGGAAAGAACTCTCATCTCCTCAAACCCGAGGGCGGAGAGAGCTGAGGCCTTCATCATGAGAGACACAGAAGATGGATTTCCAACCTAGTCCCGTCTCCTGCGCCATGGGGAGAGTCCCTGTTTGGAAAGAACGGGACAGCGACACAGGAGAACGAGACAGCTGAGTGGGTGCACCGCCATATCTAGAATCCCAGATTTCCCTAACCCGTCCGAGCCTGCAGACACGGCCCGAAGATGGTGCAGAAGCTTCCGTCCTGCAGAGCTGTGTGCTCCTGCTAGGCAGGCTCTGCACCTGGCCCCCTCCCAGCCAGAGGCTGCAATGAGGGGTCAGTCTCAACATAACCCAGCAGGGGAGCCCGGCGAGTGTGTGTGGGGCTGAGTCCTGCGTGTGCTGGGGTGAAAGAGAGATGCAGAGCCAGATAACCGACTTTATGGATTTGGGTACACTCTCCTGGGGCGTGATGGGGTGAACAGTGTGAGATGAGCAGGGATTCCAGAGGCGTGAATCAAAAGCCACCTGGACAGTGGGGGTGCCTGCCATGCTCCCCAGCCCCCAGGCAGGCCTGAAGGACTCACTCCCTGGGTTTCGGGGGGCACTGCTGGCTCTGAGCCCTCAGCCCCTCGGTCTTCTGCAGGAAGGGAGTCTCCTCCCTCTAGGTCATGTCCCTGCCCAGGGCAGCCTGTACTGACACGGGTATATGGAAGCCCAGCCCCCTGCCCCAACTCAGGACAACTCTGCAGCACCAACTTCACAGAGTGCCCAGGAGCCAGCTGAGGCTTTTGTCACTGTCCAGCGTCACCGTCCAGCCTCTCCGTCTGCCCAGTGCCACTGCCTTCCCCAGAGAGAGGTCCCAGGAGTGCTGGCCAGTCTCTGGCTCAGCATTCTGCGTTCTGGACAACCCATCCTGCTACTGCCCCGCAGGAAGATTTCTCGGTGGAGACAGGCGCGAGGGCTCTGGGCAGGTCCACCACAGCCTCTATCCCTCCTGCGCTGGAATAGGTCACTGGTTCAAGGGCCTTGTATGAGGAAACGTGCATCCTCCAACCCTGGACTCCTCCTCCTCAATGCGGAGAGATGCCCACACTGCGAAAGGCTCAAAGGGACTGAGACCAACCAAGGGAAAGGCAAGGTCACACCCCCAGCTCATGCCCACTCCAGACCCCGTGCTCACTGCGAGGCTGTCTGGAGTCACTCTGAGCTGATCACAGACACAGCGATCATCTCTCCAGCAGCCACCACCCACCCACCCCCATCTCTTCATTCTAAGTGCGCTTACTGATGCGTACTGTGCGCAGGGCTCAGCGCTCGGCACGGGGGTTATGGGATGAACAGGGCTCAGAGCCTGTCCCGACGGATCTCACAGTGCAGGGGAGGGGACAGACACACTGTCAGGCTCAGGGCAGTGTCATAAGGGAGACTCCGGGAGCTCCATGAGCCTGGACGACAGAGGGACCATCTGCCTGTGTCTTCTCAGAGGAGGGGATGGATGAGTCTGGCCTTGAAGGGAAAAGGGGGGTCAGTGGTGCATCTGCCAGCGGAAGTGACACCTTCAAAACTGAGGAAGAAAGATGGATTTGCCGGCACGAGGTGAGAACACACTGAGGCAGAGAGAGGAGAGAGAGAGAGAGAGAGAGAGAGAGAGAGAGAGAGAGAGAGAAAGAGAACTCAGGAGGATGGATAGGAGAGTGTCACACTAAGCTGTTTGGACTTCATCCTGTACCTGGTTGGGGCCAGGGGCAACCTTCAGGGGGATGGGACAAGGGAGTTAAACACAAGATGAAGAGTGGACAATAACAAGCAGAGGGCATGCCGGGGGAGCACGCAGGAGACTGCTGGACACATGTGAAGTAAGATAGAGATGGGCCGGACAGGGGGAGGGCACTGGGGGTGTTTCAGTCATACCATTTACAGAAGGTGGGGGGGGAAGGGCGAGGGCAGGGTCTTTTCCTGTTCTTCTCTTGGGAGGCTGAGGACGTGGTGATGCTGACAATGGGGAAGGGGATCGAAGGAGACCCAGGATCATCCAAGGGAGAAAGTAAGGGGCCAGCCCCTCTGGAAGGACTCCAGTGGGCTCCCCTGAGTAGGGAGTGCAGGGCTGCAGCTGTGGGACCGCACCACACTCACACCTGCCTGGTCCTAGCGCCGTGGCCCATGCGTAAAACCGGGTGCATCGGGCATTCAGGTTGCACCGCGGGTCCACTTGATTGCCACATCTCACCTGTTTGATACACGAACAATTTTTGAACTGAGTGTGGTGGGTTCATTTTTTTTTCTTTGAATTCCATTGTTAGATTTGGCCCCCCACCTCAACTCGGCAAGATTCCTGAAACCCGATCCTGTCATTCCATGGGTGTGGGAGAAGATTAATCCTCACAGTTTAAGGCCGAATCCCGGGATTTCGAGCGACTCTGCAGCCCCTTTCAGAATGGTTTGACTGCGCAAGGGCGGGGTGAGGGGGACACCCATAGGGAGCCATTGAGGTAAATGCCTTGTTCTGTAATGATTTTGTGGAAAGCTGAGACTGGATGTGTGTGTGTGTGTGTGTGTGTGTGTGTGTGTGTGTGTGATATAGAACGAAAGCCCGAGAAGAAGAAAGAGAAGAAGTGAGAAGTTAAGCAGGTAAGATGCCCAGCCTCCATCATTTGTCTCAAGATTCGGTCAGTTGGTATTTTCAAGGCCAGTCCTGTCATCTCAGCCCCTTGGGGACTGAGCCAACGCTGCCGTTTCCACCTCAGGGGCTCTGCCTTGGCCTTGGCACTGAGGACCCCCTGCCTGCCCTCTGCCTGCCCTCTCAGGGCTCCCGGGCTGGTGGGAGAGGTGCTCGGCGGCTCTCCCAGAGCTCTCCTTGACCCGGACACCCTGCTGTGCCGTGGGAACCCAGCCAGGTTCAGGGATAAGCTGGACAAAGCCGGCATTGACTTCCTGCATGGCTCTCGTTCTTGGAGACTCGGTGTCACCAGCAGGGAAATGAAAAGAATAATCTGTGCTTCATATCTACAGGAGTCTTAAGCAATATACTTGAGCTAAACAGGGGAGCACCTGGGATACAACGTGTTCAGGGAATGGGGGCGTGGGGGGCGGAGACAGGCCTGCCAGGGTTCTGTCAACACAAGCGTCCCAGGGGCCCCTGGGGAGGGTGTTCTAGATCCACAGGTCTGGCTGGAGAGGGTGGATCACACCAGAGAGTGTTGCCTGCCACTGAGCAAGTCCCCGGCTCCACCCACTCCTAAGCTTTCTGGAAAGGCAGCTGTTCAAGGCCACCAGGAAATGCTACGGGCTGGGGCACCAGGAGTCAGCAGCTTCCGAACCAACAGCCTCTACAGGAGAGGAAACGCTGCTGTCTGTGTGGATGCTGCTCCCACCTCCCAACCCCCATGTCAGATACCGCTCAGGGCCCCGTGCAGCCCTGGAAGCTCCTGGCAGGTGCAGGGGGCAAGGCTGCAGCCAGCCCCGTACCGGAAGACAGGCGTGGCAGACAGCGCAGGGCAGCCAAGACACTGGCCGGGGATGCTCAGAAATGGTCAGGGGAACCTCCAGGTGGCTGGGCCTCCTGGGGACGTGGTGCAGATGGGGAGTCAGCGTGAGATAGGAGAGTTGAGGTTCTTTTGTGATGTATTTTTTTTTATTGTGGGAAAATACACATACCATAAACTTGGTCATTTTAACCATTTTAAAGTGTATGGGTCCGTGGCATTAAGTACATTCACAGTGCGGTACAACTATCGCCCCTAGTTCCAAAACGTTTCATCACTCCAAGTGGCAACCCGTGAGCAGGCACTCCCTGTCGTGTGTGTACAACCCCCTCGCCCCCACCCTCCCCCCCAGTCAGGCCCCGACAACCACTAGTCCACTTTCCATCTCCAGCCTTTCCTGGACGTGTCAAATAAACGGATTCCTACGTAGATGGCCTTTTGTGCTTGACTTCTTCCAAGTAGCGTGCCGTTTTGGAGGCTCGTCCCTGTTGGCGCGTGGACCCCTACTCCATTCTTTTTAAATCCCGTTCTGCCTAGAGCCCGCTACACCAGACGCGCAGATAAACATCAGTCCCCACAGTGCCCCTTCACGGTTAACTTCCACCTGGGGAAGCTCCAGGGACCTCTGCCAGTGAAGGGAAGGAGTGCGTGCGCGTGGGGGTTGGGGGCGGGGGGCTGGCGCACAGCAGGTGCCCAGGAGTTGTGCCGGTTCGCTTTACTTGTGGAGCATGTGACGTTCTGGGCTCCAGGCCCGCACTAACCCGGAGCGCGGCCAGGGGGCAGCACGTCCCCGCGGAGCCTGCGCGCCCTCGCAGGAGCGGGTGTTTACCAAGCCGCTCCATCTCGGGCTCCGGCTCTCCGAGTGCACTGCCTTTCCATCATGCGCGTTTCAGAGGTCTGCCCCAGCCAAACAAATGGTCCCGGCTTAATTTCGGAGAGATCGTTGTCAAGAACTGCTGAACCAGTGTAATTCTAAAGCACATATTTATATGGAGCTTCAAAACCCACATCCCTGAGCGCAATTACAAATGGAAGGGAGAGAGTTTAATCAGGAGCAAGATTAGTCTTAGTGGGAGGGCAGGGAAGGCGGCGTATTTGGTGAATTCCACTCCCGAGCAGGGGCTGGGTGTCGGGGCTCCTTTAGAGCGCAGACCCACGAACAAGCCGGTTTTAAGCATGGTGACGTGTGAGAGGAGTGGGTGGCTGTGTGTCTCATGGGACACACACTTCGGGGTAAAGTGGCCTGAGGAGCCAGCTGCCCGCGCCCTGCCATGAGAAATACTCTGCTTCTGTCTCCCCTGCCCTATCCAGGTGCCTGCCCTCAGCTCAGGTTGAAAGGGAGCGGGTAAGGCTGGTTACATGGCTAGAGACAGTTGGAGTCTCTATCTCAGAAGAAAGAAGTCCAGGCAATTCTGGCGGATGGAGGCCCCCCACCCCGCCTCGCTACCCCGTGCTGCTGGCTCATCTTCCTCAGCCGCAGCAGCTCTGCGCAAGCACCACCTTCCCAGGGAGGCACCCACACACCCTGCAGTGTGGCCCAAAGGAGACAGAGCCACTCTGTTCTCAATTGGTGACAAAGGGCCTAAGACAAAGGGGAGGAAGCCTTGGGTGTAGCCAGAGCCTCTAGCCCGACTGGCTCCCTGATCTCGGCAAGTCCCAGCCCCTTCCTGGGCCTCAGTGTTCTCATCTGTAAGATGAGTGTGTTGGATCCATTCAGATTCAAAAGCAAACATAACCAAGCAGCTTGTATGTACCAGACCCTGTGCTAAGATCTTGCAGCTCTTCACTGTCGCTGTCCTTTAGTTCTCAAAACGGATACTTGAGGGAGTATTATGACTCGCATTTTCCCGATGAGGAAGTGGGGGCTGAGAGAGGGAGGCCCCAGTGGTGGCAGGGACTGCCTGGGAACCACAGTGAGGCAGGTTTGATCACTGGAGACTTGTTGTCAGCCTTACTTAAAATGCTCATCTTGGAAAGAAATCTTCATTTCAAAAGTCAGCTTTACTCACAGTGTCCCATACAAAGTTACCAAACTTTTAAGGACAAGAAAGGATATCGATCCTTTATATTCTTTGACACATTAGGCAGTAAAGTTCTATCAACATAGGCGTTTGGATTCAGAGAGGCCTCTGCTCAAATCTCAGCTCTGCCACTTTGTAAAACTGGGGGATGAGAACCGCGATTTAACTGCTTTATAGAATTTGGTGAGATTGTCTCAATAAACTGTAGCTTTAATGCCTGTATACTGATCGAATGAGAAGAAGCCGGAGGTTTACACCTCATGTCAGCTGAAATCTACACTACACACTAAAACCTAAGTCACTGGTAAGAGTCCATTTGAAGGCAAGAAAGACAGAAAATGCTGGGGATGGGTAGGTCTGGAGTTTGGGGGGCGGGTGTAATTCATCCAGACTTTTCAAGGCACTGGCCATAGGAATGAAGAGTGGGCTTCCCTGTTCTGCTCAGCAACCTTCAACTTTATTTATTAAACCCTGCTTTGTGTTTAATCTTTTTGTGCATGTGTGGCGACACAGCAGAACACTGTAATTTTCTCCTATTATCCAGTGCCAACATCTCGGAGGATTTTAGGACAGATCCTAATAGCCAGCAATCTCGGCATCACGACAGACAGATGCAAGGCTCTGGGAAAGGCATGCAACTTTCTAGAGCCGAGAACTGAAGCAGTTTTTCTCTAAACATTTATTACAAATACAAACATTATTTGTATTCAGCACAGACTGAAGAAAGACTAAGCAGTTGGTCCTTTTTTATTGCATTTGAAATCTGGCCCAATCTGGCAACTCTTTTTAGAATCAAACACTATATATAAATAAAGTTCCCAAGACGTGTGGGGAGGTGCGACAGTTTCTGTTTGCAGCCTGGGGAGGTTGGGTGTGGGGGTGTCTGCTTGCATGGGCTAGGCACGTGGATCTCTAGGGAGCCAGCAGGCTGCAGGCTTACCTCACTCTGGGGTGATGATGAAGGTGAGGTTGAGAATAAGTGCCACATGAATGTTTATTTTTCACTAAATGAAGAGGTTTCCAAGGTCAAATATGGCAGTGAGAAACTCAATTCCTATCAGCTTAAATTAAAAAAAAGAGAATTTATGGGTTATTGGGGCTAGGAAGTCCATATTGGCTTCAGGTATGGCTTGATCTAGGTGCATCTTAGGCTGTATTCCCTACAAGCAGAGCTGGCAAATGGGGATGCTCGTGCAAGTGATTTATTGAGGGAGAGAGCTCAGAAGGAACTACAAGAGAGTGAATCTATAAGTAAGATAAGGCAGGAGAAGGAGCCAGTAAAGAATGCGTTTTCAGCCAGAGTCTAGTGTCAGCCCCATCCCACTAGGAGCTCTGGATTATGAATAATATCATAAGGCTGTCTCACTCTAAGGCAAAATGCCTGGCCATTTGTACTCCCATATTAGTCAGACATTGGCTATGGACTGCTTCTGGAATTGGGGGGGCATAACCTCCTGGGAATCCCTTTGGCCAATGACAATGCTCTAAGAAGAGTTCAAGTGAGAGCTGTTAGCAATCAACAACCCCAGTCAACACTTCCAGATGAGTGCATCGATCTGGTGGAGGGTATGTGGGTGAGGCAACAACATTATCTACAACGACATCCAGGAGCTCCAGCAACAACTCTGGGTTTCCTCTCAGACCCCTCTTCTGAGGTCTGCTTCTTGGCTCCATTCTCAAATAGAGTGGGCAGGAGGTGATCACTGAAGGCCGTGGGTGGTGTCTTCCATGCAGCTTATAAAGAGAAGAGGCCTGATCTTTCCTGATGTCCAAGTATTAAGTTTCCCGGGTTGTCCAGCACAATTCCATGCTCAGCTCACTGGTGGGGATGGTGGTGGGGCTGATTCTAAATAAACCTCATGTATAAGGTTCCCCAGAACAGGCTGATATTTCTAAAAGAGGGAGAGATACTAAATAGACAAAAAACAAAAAGGGCATTCTATTTTTTTTTTTTTTTAAGAAATGTTGAGTGACAGAGCCTGAGGGCCTTCGGTAACCAGCTTAATCCAACCCTCTCAAGCCACAGATGGAGAAATCTAGGCCCTCCGAGGGCAAGTGCAGAAGGGTGTTCTGGATGGAGGGAACAGCACACACGCAGCTGTAGGGTGCTGAACAGTGCCGTACATTGCAGGAGCAGAAATGGGCACGGCGAACGGGAGGAGGTGCTTTATGAGGAAGTAGATGGGGCGAGCATGAGCAAGGTCAGCTCGTGGAAGGCCCCATGGACCAATAGGGGAGTTCAAGCTTTATCTTGAAAACTATGGGTTTGATCCGAGGTTCTTCTGAGTTCATGCTGTACTTGCCTCTCATACCATTCTCCTCCCAAGGGTCCGGTGTCCCCCAAGGGTCTGGTGTCCCCTGAGGGTCTGGTGTCCCCCAAGGGTCTGGTATCAGGCCACCAGGAAGGCTAGAGACTGTGGACTCAAACCCGGCCAGTGCCAATATCGAAGGGACCCATTCCAGGGGCAGAATTCGGTAGCAGGGTTGCTGGGCAGCGGTCACATGAATTGGAGGGCAGGTGGGCATCACCTCTGGTGTCTGAGTTCCTGGTGCACTTCGTTCAGGTCTCCGTGCAGACCTGGGATGGCAGCATGTTGCCCAAACCTGAGCAGGCGGTCCCAAGTGGATCGGGACCCAGCAGTCCTGTTTTGGGGCCAATCTATTATTCTCTTCAGGGAACTCGAGGCAGGAACCTGGTCATAGGGTCAGGCCAGCACACAACAAGGAGAAGTGGAAGATTACCGCTCTCCTTAAGTGCGATTTCAGCCCTCCCTCCATGGGGAGCTGAAGGTGCCAGGGTCAGAAAGAGATACGTTCATTCAGGTTCTTCTTGCAGTCATAACCAATAACTCTTGTCATTTTAGTAACCTCATACAAGTTTTTTCTCCTTGTGGATACCAAGGTTCCGTCTGTCTTATGGCTCCACCATTCTCCAGGGTCAGCATCCAGGCAGAACAGGGAGAATGGGGAGAAAGCATATTCACTTTATTGCCCAGGAGAATGCCAAATCACTTCTGCTCATATTTGATTGGTGAGAACTGGTTACATGACCTCACTTGGATGCAAGGGCACCTGGGAAATGTAGTTCCTAGCTGGGCTGTGCTCCTCAGACAGAACTCCCTATCACAGAATGGGGGTGGGGGACATGCATTTTGATGAACAAAAGACCACCCCTGCCAGGGGGGCTGGCCCAACAGACACTGCATCAGAGAAGCCTCGGTGAGTGCAGCTGGGAGTGGGATCATGTCTTTGCTCTGCCCACAAACCCTCATCCCTGATACAACTCAGGCTTTGAAGTAATCTGAATGGGTTTGAGCTGTTTCCAGCCCAACAACCCAACAGCCCGTGGCCTTGGATGGAGGAGATAAGGACTCAGTGAAACACTGAGTCCACAGGGTTTGAGGTAAATCCGGTTTCCCTCCTGCAGCCTCTGTTTGTGCTCGAGCTGTGTTTGATCAGCTCCATCCCCGTCTGGAACCAAGGACCTTCTCCCAAACATTTATTCCTGGCCTTCTCCCGGATGCTCGGATGCTCGGGAAGGTGTGTGAGGCTAAACTCCTAGCCTGAGGACATTCTCTTAGCAGCTCCTCGTAATGATCTAAATATAGACGCCTCACCCCTGGCGCAGAGTGAGGAGGAGGGAGGCTGCTGTGCAGACGCCTTGCTGCAGCATCCTCGGTCTGGGCTCGAGCCTCGGCCTCTCTGCCTGGTCTGAGTGACCTTGACGATTCCCATGACCTTTAGTGCTGCTCCTTCATCTATAAAATGGGAGCAGCTGCGGTGGCCATGGCAGAAACAGATGAATCCAAAGGAGTTTTGTCAACTGTGACAACGTGAGGGATCACAAACAAGGCCCACGGCGGTTGAAAGCTCAGGGCCTGGAGCCAGGCTGTCTGAATCCCCATCCTGGCTTTGCCACTCTCTGACTCTGTGATTTGGGCAAATTACTGCAGATGTCTGCTCCTCGTGTCCTCCTTCGTGAGGTGGGATAATGACAGTACCTCCCACACGAGGGTGTTGTGGGGTCAGGTAGGCTAATGCGTGTGAAGAGCTTAGCACAATGTCGGGCCTGTCATTCCTGCCCGGAAAACACTGGCAGCTGTTCCTGCTCCTCACGCCCCCCTGATTTTCCGTCCACTGTAGCTTTGTTTCTTTTGTTTCGTCCGGCTGCCTGTCTGTTCCCATTACTCCCCCCTTTGAGGGGCAGTAGGGATGCCTGCTCCGCTGGGGATCCTGCCCTGATGCCAGAGGGCCAGGTCCTACAGGCCCAGGGAGGGCCAGAGCCTCCTGCTGTCCTGCAGCATGGTGGAGCTGCCTGGTGTCACCGTGAGGAATTGTTCTCTAGTGTCTGACACTGTTTGTGTAAATCATCTCTCTGCTAGGATGCTTGGGGACATGTCTCCTCTCTCCTACGAGTCAGGGAGGTCTTCATGGGCAGGGAAGGTTCGTGTGGATTATGCTCGTTGCTGTAACAAACAAGTCCCCACAGTTTAGTAGTTTAACACATTACAAGTTTATTATCCCAGGCCAGCACTGGGCATCTGGTAGGAGTACCACATAGTTTTGAATGAATGAAAGAATGAAAAAAGAAAAAAAAAAGAAAAGAAAAGAAATGTTCCATGGCTTCCTTAGGAGAGAAGAGCTTTTTGGAACCTGACAAACACCTGAGGGAGAAATCTTTACTGCTGGGCAGCTCCTACGAGCTCAGAGTCGGGGGAAGGTGGGAATAGGGCAGAAGGGCCAGGCTCCCAGCCTTGTGGGGTGAGAGGGAGAAGGGAGGGGCCTCCATGGTCAGCTGCATCACGTGGCTCAGCTTATGTCATTCACTCTTGCAGTCTGCAGACACTCTGGTGCCTGGGTCACATCCCTTCAGCACCCCGCTCTCCTGCCTCAGCCGTGGAATTGCTCAGTGCACACACAGCTGCAGTTCTGAGTGCGGGGACTTCACACCCCTAGGGGTCTCCCGGCCAGCGGGGACTGGAAACTGAAAGATAAAAGCCCTGACCTTCTTCCTGCAAGGGTCAATTCTAGAAGGCATCCCTCACCCTTCTCAGAGTCCCTGGCAGAGCTGAGGCCTGTGGTGGCTGGCCCTGACCCGGAAACACACCCCTAATGGGCTTCCCCGCCTCTATGTCTTGCTCTCCTGCTTCGCAGGTGACCTCTCTGTCCTTGTGTCAGGCCTGCTTTCAGGGGACCCAAATGCGGCACCTGCATTCCCCAGGTGAGGAGACCAAGGCTCTGAGAGATCAGTTATCTGAGGCTACAAGGCCGGTGACAGGCTGAGCCAGGATCCAAACCCAGGTGAGTCTGATTCGAATCGGGGAAGGGACAGAGAGAAAGAAGGAGAAGGGAAGGAAGAGAAGGAGGGAGGAATGAGGGAGAGAAGATGAAGAAATCTCGAGAGAAGGAGAAAGAGGCAATGAGCTCTCTGGTCCTCCACAAACCTCGCTCACCACTCCTGTTCTTTATTTTTGAAGCAAAAAAAAAAAAATACACATAAAACAAGCAGTTATGTCAGTGGGTCTGTTATGCCGGTTCCCTCCCACTTTCCTAAAGTGCATTTGTTTCTAGAGATGTTGTTTCCATACTTTTATGGGGTGGGGATACAAAGAATGGAATTGATTATTCTCTGAGTTGGGGTTATGTGTCATTACTGCCTCTTGAAAAAACTTTTTGTTATGGAAAAGTTTATAACAGAACATGAAACTAATAGTACAATAAACCCCATCAACCTGTTACTCAGCTTCACAATTACAGAACAGAGAACACCCTCAATCATCTCAACAGCTGTATCCAATGGGCACCATGATTACCCCATTCTGCAGATGAGGAAACTGTGGCCGGGGAGATTATGCGACTTGCCTAGAGTCACCCAGGCAGCTGGACTCCAGAGTCCATGGTTTCTACTGCCCTGTGTCCTGGGGCTGGCCCTTGCAGCCTGGGAATATTGTGCCATCTACATTCCTGGGAGTGCAGTTGATTATATATGTGACATATATGTGCCTTTGCACAAAATATACTCTAGACACTGTATACTCAAAGTGTGACCTGCAGCCTGGTAGGTTTAGCCTCTCCTGGGACAAATGCCGAATCTCAGGCCCTAGCCCAGACTTCCTGAGTCAGAATTTATTGGGGTTGTCCCCCTGGAGAAAGAAGATAACCTATTAAGAAGGGTTCCTCATGGGTAACTGGGCTTAAATTTTAAAAACAGAGCTTAGCAGCCATTTCTAAACTTAAAATGTGCTTTTGAGAAACTGTCTTAACCTGCCTGCTGCCTGCACTGAACTGCCCTCTTGCACTGTACTTCTGCCATTTGAGCCAATCCTTATAAAGGAGTTTCTGGAATCATATTTTAGCCTATTGAATCTATTTTCAATAGAACTGGCTAAATAGAGACTTTCCCCATCCAATCAGAGCTGCACAGCTATAGATAGCCTTATTAGCATCTTCACCAACCAATCAGAGTGACTGCATTCTGACCACAGTGCTTTTGGGCCAATTAAACTGTGAGGATTTGGAGTCTTCATTTGCATGAGGACGGACCAATCAGGGAGTGAGGCAGGGAATTCTATGTAAATCAGCTCTTCTCTGGCTCAGGAAGTCACTTTTCCTCTCCATTGAAGACTGTTTCTCAAGCAGGCCTCTTGGCAGACTGGAGCTGAGCAGAACTGTCCAGCGAGGCCACCTCATCCAAGGGCCATCCAGACCTTCACAGCCCAGCTGTTCTGCAACCATGCTCCATCACAGTTGAGCAACACAACACTATTGAGCTGTTCCACAGCTGTACTACATTGTAATTGAGCTGTTTGCTCTGAATAAAGTTTTCTTCTTCTCCACACCCAAAACTGGGGGGTTCCTGTTGGTGTCGAATTGGCACCAATGACGATCATTTGATGGGGTGGAGCCCCGCCATTTGTTTCGACAAGTTCTCCAGACGATTCTGCTGTGAAGCCCTGGTCTCCAAGACTTTGCTTCTTTCCCGAGTGCTCTGCGCATGCCTGCTCCGTGTGCTGTCCTGGGAATGGCTTCTCTCTCCCCCTCCCTCTGAGGCACGCTCCACGTGTGTTTAGACACCACACCTGGTGTCCTGCAGAGGGCACCGCTCCTCTGAAACACCACCTTTATGGCTATGCAATAGCTGCTCGGCGACCAGCTAAGCCTCCGCAACCCAACGCTCTTAGTGGATTCTGCCCTTGTGTACGGCAGGCTTCTCGGGGCTGTGAATATTGTCAGCCTCGTACACCCGCCTTCCAGGTCCTCTGGGCGGCCGTCTCGCACCACTGACTTACATATGCAGGGGTGAGGGGCAGCGCCTGTTAGAAATACACACCAGGTGGGTTTTACTTTGGTACCATAAACTAAACATGGATAATTCTGCCACCCATAAAGTCTTATTTATTACTAAGAGTTCAGAATATATGCATGGAAGACCAACTAATTTGACTCCCTGGCAATACCTTCCGGCCCGAAGCTGGACTCAGGTAATTCAGGTTTGGGTGGGGGCAGCTAAGATGAGCTTGCAGGCAGGTGCTAAGGTCCTGGAGGTGCAAGGCTGGGTTTCAGTCCTGGCCTGGTGTGGATAGCGGTGTGGCTCTAGGCAAGTCTAGCCTCTCTCAGCCTCAGTTTCTTACCTGTAAAATGGAGATAACCATAGTTACTGCCTAAAATTATTGTGGCAATTAAAATACTACCATATTTCATCAAACCAAAGCCACTGACCACTAACTGCAAGATGCCGTTTATTTTATGCATCACCAAGAAAGAAAACAATGTTGCCAACTAAACTGGATTCCATGCTTTTAAACATTTAGAATGTTTATTTTATGCTTATTGAAAGGGGTCTTTTAAATTCATTTAGACACAGATTCTATTATATTTACATTTGCATACTAAAAGGAAAATACCAGCGAACTAAATTGGTGAAGGTATTCCTAGAACTTTTCCGTAGTGAAGTTCAGTTTCTCTGAGTCACTTTGTGACTCGGTCCTTGACATCTGCATTTTCCCACGTCACCTTGTCCTTCGTGCTGCCCTGGGGGTTTGTGGTGCGGTGATTCTCGGAAGAGCGCTCTCGACGCGAGTCCCAGAGGCTGTTTCCCAGCCTGCCCATTCTGCGAATTTTGATGCTGGAATTAAAAAAACAATTTTTATTCTTTTAACTTTATTTTTATTGTTTACACATTACAATTGTCCCCATTTCCGCCCCCTCCTGCTTTGCCCACCTCCAGCCCACCCTCGCCCTCCGCCTTCCCCTAGGCCCTCCCCACACTGTGTCTGTGTCCATGGGTCACGTGTACACGTTCTTCGGCTGATCCTTTCACCTCTTTCAAACAGTCCCTCCTCCCCTCTGACAGCCGTCAGTCTGTGCCGTGTCTCCATGCCTCGGATTCTATTTTATTTGTTTATTTTGTTCATTAGATTCCTCACAGAAGTGAGATCACGTGGTCTTTGTCTTTCACTGCGCGGCTTAGTTCACTTTGGTGCTGGAAGTTTTAGAATTTCCCGGGAGGCATCCAGGGAAGGTTCGTAGGCAACAACCAGGACTCACGCTCCGGTCTCAGGTGGCTGCGATGCTCACGTGGTTGTGTGGGCCAAGGAGTCCCACGGCCTGCCCTTTGCAGGCTGGAGACCCAAGAATTCCGTCCGGGTCCAGGGGCCTGAGAGTCAAGGGGCTGATGGTGTAAACCCAATCCGAGTCTCCAGGCGGGGGAGTCAGGAGCCAAGGGCGGGAGAAGATGTTGTCTTTGCTCAAGCGGAGAGCAAGTTCACCTGCCTCCTCTCTTTGTTCTGTCTAGGCCCTCCGCTGATTGGGTAATGCCCACCTGCACTGGTGAGGGCCCTCTTCTCTTCTCAGTCTACTGATTGAAATGCCAGTTGCTACTGGAGACTGCCCCACAGACACACCAGGAATATTTGACCTTCTGTCTGGGCGTCCCTTAGCCCAGTCCAGTGGACACATACCATTCACTGGCACAGTCTGTGAGTGGTGCGTTGACGGACATGCGGGGCCGGCCCGGTGCACCAGGAACCCCCGGCAAGCTGGAGCCTGTGCAGCCCCCACGGCGTCACCGTGCCCACCTGGCCTGGGGCCAGCGGCTGCCAGCTACAGCCCCATTTCAGAGACGTTAAAATGAAAAAAAGAAGGGGCATCTATAATTAGCCAAATGTGATTAATGTAAATTGCTTGGCAGGGAGTCTGGGGTGTAAGAATGGAGAGGAAGTTAACATTGTGCCCTCTGTGTACCAGCTGGATTAGTTAGCTTGGGCTTCCAGCCCAAAATACCACACACCGAGGGGCTCAAGCCACAGAAACTTATTTTCTCACAGTTCGGGAGGCTAGAAGTCGGGGATCAAGGTGGCCGCCGGGTCAGTTCCTCCGGAGGCCTCTCCTTTTGGCTCGTTGGTGGCCGTCTTCCTGCATCTTCATATCATCTTCCCTATACGTGTTTGTGTCCTAATCTCTTCTTGTAAGACCCCAGCCACGTTGCGTTGGGGCGCATCCTGATGCTGCTGTTTTAACTTCTCGCCTCTTTGAAGACCTCACCTCCAAATACCGTCCCATGCCGAGGTGCTGGGGGTTAGGACTTCCGCAGAGGAATTTGGGGTAAAGCAGTTCAGCCCCTGACCCAGGCTCAGTCTGGGAGCTTTGCAAACAGCCTCTCCTTCCTGCTGCGCGGTGATCCAGTTGGGTGGGTGGATTTATCTGCATTTTACTGATTAAGAAACTGAGGCTCTGAGGGTTTATCTGTCAAAGAGTGCACAGCCAGCAGGGAGGAGGAGCTGACTTTCAAATCCAGGGGAGGCCCGTGCTGTGCTTTTCCTGCTCATTTCTCGTGTCAAGCTGTGCTTTATGGAGCCTGAGGGGGTGTCGGGCGAGCCTTCCTCTCTCCTACCGCTCCGACTCCCAGGCTGCAGGGCCACGGGGAGGAGGAGGCCCCGTTTCCTGTCCACCCCTCTCTCTCCCACATTAGTCAGAATCCTCCCAATATTTTATTGGGCTCCCTCATAAATTTTTTTTTTGAAAAGGGGGTGGCCAGATTGAGATGTTTGAACATGTCCTCACCACTCCATAGCCTATTAGTTTCTGAGTAGCTTAAAACAATAGAAATTCATTCGTTCGCAGTTCTGGAGGCTGAAAGGCTGAAATCAAGGTGTGGGCAGGGCCGTGCCCCCTGAGCATCTCCCTCCAGGAGAAGACCCTTCCTTGCCTCTTCCTGGCTTCCGGGGGCTGCCAGCAATCCTTGGCTGGTCAAGGCATCTCTCCTGTCGCGCTCTCCTGGGCACGTGCCTGCGTCTTCTCTTCTGATGAGGGCACCGGTTGTATTGCGTTCGGGGCCCACCTTCATCCAGTGTGACCGCATCTTAACATATTACGTCTGTAAAGATCCTATTTCCACATCAGGCCACAATTCACAGGAGCCTGGGGTCGGTACTTCATCATATCTTTTTGTGGAACACGATTCAGACGGCGAGGCACGGCCTCACTAAGCAGCAGCATGTATGAGAGTGGGAGCTGATACGCACCAATGGGAGACCTTCAGGAAGAGCCCAGTATTGATGGAAGGAGGCCGAGAGGTCACGGGGTCATGGATAATGGAGGAGCGTCCAAGGGATAAATGAGGCTGACCCGCTTTTGTGGAGGGGCGCGTGCAACCTGCATTTGGTGAGACAGCAGGGTCTGAGCTGCCCCCTCTGTGCCTGTGCTTGTGTCTCTGTACCAGTCACTCGTTCTAAACCCCTGAAGCCCTAACAGTGCACAGGGAGAAGGTGGCGGTGGGGGGCGGGTGCTGGTCGGTAGACCCCAGAACCACACTCTTACTCCGCTCCTCACTGAGGAGCTGGGAGTCTTCCAAGACGGCAGAGGGCCCTGCTTTGAATCTGAGGCGCCGCAGAGTTTAATTCTCGTATAACCCTTTGTGGGGGGGGGGCTTCCAAAAATACCTTTTCCCTTAGCAATTTTCATTATGGATGCTAGTTGCTCAAACCTTGACTAATTCAGGCTAACATAGATCCCAGTGGAGTTTTTCTCTTTTTTCTCCTGGCTCCCTCTGAGGTCAGGCCAAACAAAAACCCACACAGAACATTATATCAGGAGGGACCCGGGAGTGCATTAATAGCCCAGAGTCACGGTACAAATGGTTATTTATATGTGTAGGTGATGGCTGAAGTACACCCTCCAGTAATTATTCACAATTAACAAGCACTTCAATAAATGAACAAGATGTGCTCTTAATCCATCGAGGCCGCAGTTCTTTATCTGGAACTCACGGACCCGAAACTTCTGGTTACCCAGCCCTCCCACGCAGATCCAGAACAAAGCTAATTAGAGATTATAATCGTGACCTTCAGGCTCCTTCCAGAGACTGAAGGGTACTTGAGTCATCAGCAAAACATAATGTGTTCGGTAGAGTTTCAGTTGACAAGCATAATGGAGCTGAACATGCGTGTTCTGTAGGTAACTTAACTCTCTGTTCACTAGATGCACTACGGGCGGCCCTCCTGCGGTGAGCTCTTACCTGCACCAGGTGGTGCTAAGAATTTTACAGGTTTTATCTCATTCAGTCCTCCCAACCGCTGCCTCTGCAGAGGGAGGTTCCAGCTTTGGGGGATCCCAGTGTGTCGTTAGGCGACTAGCAGGGACCAGGCTCTGCTCTTCGGCTTGTCCATTGTAAGTTGTTGAACTTGACTCAGGTCCCCACGTTAATGCATTTACGGAGAGTCTGGGATGCCGGACCTGGAGTAGGCCTCCAAGGGGTTCTTGTTAAGTTTGTACATTTTATGTGAGGAGGCTGAATCCTGGGGGGTTGAGTGGTGAGCTGAAGTTCGCCCAGAGCCCCGTCTCCTAGTGCATTTGACGTAATTCAGGTGCTGTGCTGATCATCTCTGGGAGCCTGTGGATTTATTTCACGGCCAAAGACAGGATCCAGAAGCCAGATCTTGTCTTTTTCATGACAAAATTAGCCAAAACTCTGTGTTGATTGTGTGTGTTAAAAAGTGTTGGCTGAGTCTGGATCCTTGAGAATCAGTGTGAGATGCATGGGATTCTACTGCTCTTGCCTTCCCTCACCCCCTGTGTCCAATCTGTTAGCGGTCCTGCCAGAGTTAATTTTAAAAAGTGTCAAAAATCTGACTGCTTCGGACGATCCCACAACTGCTGCTCTGGCCCCAGCAGCTGTCTTCCCTCACCCGGACGACTCGCACCGGCTCCTCCCTGGGCAGCCTGCTTCCACGCCGCTCATCACACACGGGACACCGCACAGATGCCTCACCAGGGCCTCCCGACCTGGGAGGGCTTGACATCTGCCTGCCTCGCTGACCTCGTGTACCCTGTCCCTTGACATCCTCCTGCTCTGTTTTGGTCGCCCTGGTCTTGCCTCGCCTCAAATCTGCCGAGGTCATTCCTGCCCCAGGACCTTTGTACAGGCTCTTTTCTTCATCTGGAGTAATCTTCACTCAGGTGGTTTCTTGACTCACTCTTCCGTTTTATTTCAGTCTGAGAGGTTTTCTCAGCTGCGATGTCTAAAATAAGGCCCCGCACTTTCATTTCATCCTGTCTTCTGCTGCTTTAGTATGATCAGGAGCATTTCATAGCGCCCTATGATAAATAACAACAGTGCTATTTGTAAATATTTATTTGTGTTCCTGTGATGTGCCTGCCTGACCTGCTAGAATTTAAGCTCTGCGAGGGCCAGAATGAACTCCTCCTCCCCATTTTTTTTTTTTTTTGCAGAAGTGCCTGGCATGTCGTGGGTGCTCAGTGAATAACTGTTGAAAAAAATAAATAAGCTGAAAGTTTAGAAATAGAGAGTTTAGTAGGGTGTCTAGTTAAGAAAATGTTCTGGAAAGAGAAAAACCCTGGGAGTTTCCACAACCAGAAGGTGCAGCACCTGCATGAGGTAAATGGCGATACCTCCCAGAGACCCACGAAACCCAACTTAAATGAATGAAGAGGCATATCGTGTTTTCGGATGGGAAAGACTTAATATTGTAAAGAAAACAATTTTCCCCAAATTAGTCCATAAATTGGATGCAATTTCAACTCAATGCTCTTAGGAATTTATTGTGTAACTTGACAAAATTATTCAAAAACTCATGTGGAATGATAAATAGGGGAAAATAGTCAAGGGCTTTTTTTTTTTTTTTACAAAATAATAAAAGTGAGAAGGAGACTTCAATTCAATGTTCAGGTTCTAATGTGTATTATAAAGATACAATGATGAAGATAATATATTATTGGGGCAGGAATATACTAATATATCAATGAAGCAGAGTAAATCCAGAAAGAGAAAAAAAATGATACATTAGAAATCACTGTAAAAATTGGATTATAATTCATGAAATAAATATTAATGAGTCTATGCAGATACAAATAATTATATTTATTGGGGGAGAAAGGACAGCTCTTCTTGCAGAGGAGTTTCAATTAATAAGTGCAGAGGGAGTGATGGAAAGAGAAAGTCGTATTAGGCAAGCCTGGGATGATAATTGTTGCAGGCAAGTACCATCGATCGATGCTAAAATTAGTGGGTGGACGAAGGATGAGAAACAGGATGTTTGCATGGTTCTGAAGTATTTCCCTACAAAATGCTTGTTAATTACCAGGAGAAAAATAGTCACCTTATGGCGAAGAAATCCGGCAGCCGCCACTTTCACCCAAGTGATCAAAGGCAACATCACGTGCAATGAGACGCTTTAATATCATGTACGGCCCGACATGATGGATTGAGAACGACACAGCGTCACTTCCATGATATTCTTGCTGAAAACAGACAAGCTCAATCCAATCATGAAAAAATACCAAGCAAACCCAAATGGAGAGACAGGCTACAAAATAGCTGTCAAGTATTCCAGAATGTCAAGGTCACGAAAGATAAAAGACCGAGGAACTGTCAAATGGAAGGAAACTGAGAGGATATGACAACCAAATGCAACATAGGATCCTGGACTGGGGCCTGGGCCAGAGAAAGGAAAATGGGTGAAAATTAAATAAGGCCCCTAGATCATATCACAGTGTTGTATCAATGTTAATGTTCTGGTATCAACAATTACACTAGGGTTGTATAAGTTCTTCACATTAGGGGAAGTGAGTGAAGGGTATACAGAAACTCTACATTCTATTTTTGCAATTTTCTTAAAGACTAACATTATTTCAGATGAAGGACTGAGAAATAGTTTACTATAAGTAAGGTGGGGGAAATAATGCATTATTCAGTCAGTGTTGGTGGGGCAATTATCTAACCATTTGGAGAAATATATAGTATTTATTATATTTTATGTATTTTATTTATAAAAACATAATTCATACCATATACCAAAATAAATTCCATGTGGATTAAATACTCCTAAGTAACAAAATATAGAAAGTCACATACTCTCTTTAAAGCAAAGTAAATTGAGATTAGATGAAGCAATGTTGGAAAATAAATATCTCATTTATACTCAATAATTAGCAATCAGCTAATAGCTAAGCTACTATTTAAGTTAATATTTATAGTTCAATAAATTAATATTTATGTTAATGTTGATATTTTTATTAAAAATGAGCTATTGTCCACAGTCTTCTAATTAGGGACGTACATCCTGGTCGGTTTTCAGGTGAGGGTCAGAGAGGCCCAGGTTCAAGTTTAGACTCCATTGCACACTAGCCGTGACTCTGAGTCCATGTTTAGCTTACTATTTGTTGAGCGACCACCATCTACTAGTCATGGTACTAGGACTCCCATTCTGTTCTATGCTTTTAGTCTCAATGAACTCACTTGTAAACTAGAGATGACAGGGTCCGCCTTGCAAGACCGTTGAGAGGTATGAGGTGGTGCACTGAAGCTCTTGGGACCAAGCCTGGTGTGTTGTGGGTGCTCATTCAATGTTGCCGCTTCCTGCACCCATCAGTCAGACGTTACTTCTCTTGCGAGTGACCACAGCTTGATCACCCGACTTGTGAAAACATCACATTTACGAGCATAATGTGGTGGCTGAGAAAGCACCAACTCTGACCAAGCAAGATGCACCCAGAGAGGCCCACACTAAGACACGTCATGATTAAAATGGCAAAGGTTAAAGGCAAAGAGACGCGTACAAGCAGCAGAAGAAAGACAGTTATCTACATGGGAGGTCTCCTTAGACTCCCAGCTGGTTCCCCTTCTGACTGGCCAGAAACATTTCAGGCCGGAAGGAACCGGCGTGAAGTAGTCAAAGTGGTGAAAAGCAAGGACCTACAATCAAGATTATTTCACCCAGCAAGGCTATCATTGAAAACTGAAGGAGAAACAAAGATCTCTCCAGGAAAAGCAGTTCCTTACTACCAAACCAGTATTATATGTTACATGTCCTCTTTAAGAAGAGGGAGAAAAAGTGGGGGGAGGGGGGGCGGGAGGAGGAGGAGGAGGAGAAGAAAACCAGAGAATGTAGTCGAAAGAATAAAATGGCAATAAATACATGCCTATCAATAATCACTTTAAATGTAAATGGGATTAAGCAAAACAAACAAACAAAGCCAAACAACAAAACAGAAAATGACTCAGCAGTACAGTGATTGGCAAGGGGAAAGTGGGTGGGGGAGGGCAGAGAGGGTAAAGGGAGAAAAAGTGGTGATGGAAGGAGACTGGACTTGGGCTGGTGAACACACAGTACAAGGTACACAGGACGTATTAATAGAATTGTTCACCTGAAGTCTCTATAATTTTATTAACTAATGTCACTCCAATAAATTCAATTAAAAAAAAAAAGCACAGACTCTGGAACCAGGCTAGGTTCAGATTCTCCCCCTTCTGCATACCGGCTGTGTGACCTTGAGCAAGTCCCTTAGGTCTGATCACAGTGCACCCCCCATCTTCAAATCGGGGGTGATAAGAGGATCTATCTCATAAGGTGGTTACGAAGAGTGAGCGAGTTATGGTTTGAAATGTATGTTGAACAATATTGGACATGTAAGTGCTGTATAAAGGTTTGCTAGAGAGAATATAGGTTATATACTTAGCTTTTCAAAATGGACTGCGAGAGCCCACATCGCTTTACCCTCCGCACTGAGGTCTGTCCAAGGAGCTATCATTTTTAGCTCCTGGGAATCGGCCCATCCCTTTTGACCTGGGCCTAGAGGTGCAAAGCTTCAATCATAAGGAAATTTCCCATGCCAAGCAATGGGCTGGTAGGGGGAGCGGGTGGGGAGACAGGGCTCCGTAATCACATTAGAATTGTAGCAAATACAAGGTGAGTGATTTCAGGCAGATTTGCTAATGAATTATTAACCTTAACACTGTGCCAGCGTATCTGCCGAGTAAATCATGTTGGGCTAAATAACCCAATTTACTTATAACTAAGAAGGAAACAAGAGACTACTCCTCAATTGTGGAAAAACAATTCCCCAGGGACCATGAAGTGTTTCACAAAGATGCTAACAGATTGCTTTCCTGTGGAGAAGAGAAATTGCCCAGCAGCAAGAAAGGACGCGGGGAGCTCGGGGACCGCAGAACACACGTGCCCCAGACGCAAGGTCGATATTCCGCTGGTTTCTCTGGTTCAGCAAACCTCCTGGCGTCTGTTCTGATTGCTCCTGCCCATGCTGGATTTGCTATTTAATATTTTTAATGGCACTTCTGCTTGGGACCACAGTCACTTGATTATAATAAGGCTGTTTCCATGCACTGGGTGATAATTGAAATCTAAGAAACACCGTAAGTAAAATGTGTTTGCTTTGTCAGGTTCCCTTCCCAGGGCATCGATTGCCAAGTAACCACCTGGCTTCTGAGTTTTGACCCAAGTGGACGAACATACCTCAACTTTTTTTTCTTTCTTCTGTGCACAGTTTAATTTAATTCTGTAAGAACTAAGGATGAACTGACTGACAGGCTGTCTCCTTCAGCAATCAAGATAGTGCCCCGCCTTTCTAAAAATTGTAAGTGAAAAAATACTGAACCACGCAAAAAGGGGATTATCAAGATTCGGAATTTGGAGAGGATTTAGACAAGGCATGCGCACAACAGAGCTAGCTCTCTGTGCACAAAAACTGTGATGGAAAAGTGGGGGATGCGCCAAGAGAACCAGAACTTAAAAGTCCAAGGTACGAAGTAAAGAGAAGGGGCTGGAATACCAAAAAACGGAACCTTTGAAGAGTCTGTGTTTCATGCACAGAGAGTGAGTCTGGGAGACGTGTGGAGATCTGAAGAGTTATCTTCCCAGTCTCCCCACAAGACATGTTTAACTAAGGAGGCCTTAATAAAAGGATTGTTTACAAGGAGGTGGGAGCATTTGGGGAAGCCCACGAGGGGCAGTACAGGACCCCCGGGCTAGCCGCTGTCGGGAGGAGCCCCTCCCACCTTCCGCCCAAGCCCCCCCCCCCCCGATCCCTAGAAACAGATCATACGTGTTTGGTATTTTTAAGCTGCTAAGTTTCGGGGCAATTTGTCATAACAAGGCAAATAAAATATACTATTTCTTTTCCCTACTTTCCTACTGTTTTTTTTTCTGTATTTCCCAAATAAACGACTTGTACTTGAACCTTGAATCTTTGACTGAGGTCTGTTCTTGCGGGGAGCCCACACTCAGAAGACCCACAAAGAAATGAAGGCCCAAAGAGGAAGGGACTTGATGGAGGTCCTGCCCTGGGCTGGGAACACTCGATTCTGAGTCTGGGGTTCACAGCACCCCTTCCCACTGGGGGTGTCGCTGATCAGGGAACGGGTGACCAGTGGACAGAGTGCTGGGGACGTGACGTCAGAGGACTCAGCTTGTCCTCTGCCAGGGACAGGTGCCGGGTAAAGTGCCTAACACTGTAGGGACTGGCAACTAACTCAAGTGCGTGCGGATTAAATAAGCTTAAAGCCAGTGACCAGGGCTTGGGAAACGTGTCTTCCCCAAAATGCAAATCATCGTTATGGCTCCAGTGGCCATGGGTCCTCAAACCACTAATCACAGGACTGGTCATGTGACCATCAAGGGCCACGTGACTTCGGAGCTGCCCACCGGGCTCCCAGGCTGGATGGCTCCTGAGCAAGTTCCCTCCTCTGCCTGGAAGGACTGGGTGCTGAGTGCTTCCGGAAAGGAGGTGAGCGAGCAGCAACCCGGCCCACTCCACTGCCAGCCGCTCTCTCCAACAGAAGCATTGTGTCCCAAGGTCCTTTTAAAATAATCCTATTTTGAGATGTTTATGTACAAACCAGGGAAAGAATGGGGGTATTATGCCCGTAATGGAAAGCGCTCGTAAATGAAAAGGTGCCATTTATCGTCCATTTCCAAGGCTGCTCTGTGCACTGCGGCTGCCGGAGCTGGGCCTGGACACCGTTTGGCTCCCTGGATGGGTTTTTCTCGGGGGTTTTGTTGGGCCTTGTCAATCAGGCTTGCCGGGGGTAGGAGTGTGCTTCATGCGGAGGACTCGGAGTTTGCAGAGTTCCAGGAGATTCTCCGCAGCTTTTATCTCCTTGTCACGGGGGCCTGGCTACTTCCAGTCGACGGACGGCCCGCTCTAGGAAAACCACTTTTTCTTTGCAATCAAGGCTTATAACACGTTTCAGTGGATCCTTCATAATCACTTGAGAGCCCATGGGGGTGGGGGTGAGGGCGGGGATGGATTTGAGTGCCGCAGGTGACGACACATCACAGGCCACCCTCAATTACATCCCGCTGGACCTGTCACCACAAACACACCACCTGCAGGCACACCGGTCCAGCCGTCACCATTGTTGCTGTCTGCAGGTACTGGGGAAGGCATGTTGACGGGGGTGAGAATGACTGTATTATTGATGGCTGGTGATGGGCTGGGCGCAGTGCTGAGAATATCTTCATGGCCTTATTTCCTCCCCACAACAGCCCCGGGGACAAACACCCTCATCATTTCCACTCTGCAGGTTAGAAACCTGAAGCTCAGGGAGATGAAGCTACTTGACCAAGGTCATGGAGCTGGTGGGTACTGGCACAGGGATGCAGGCCGCTGTTGCATGCTGTAAGTGTGTCCCCCGAATGGTTCATTGGTTGTATTCCTGGCGAGACTTCTCCTACTGCAGAAACTACTGTTATTGCCCGCTCTTGGCCCCTCCCCAAATATACCAATAACACACGTAGAATAGACTTAAGAGGCGTGGCCACTGCTCAACACCCCCCACGCTTCCCTGGGAGGCGTGCCCCTCTCTGCCCTGGTGATGCTGGGCTTGGCCATGTGGGCCGACTGGCGTGTGGAAAGTATGCAGGACTTGGAACCCATGGAGACCGGAATGCCATGGAGTCAGAGGGGGCTGCTTCCCACTAGGGGGCACCAAAGAGCACTGTCTGGGGAGTGCATAGGTCAGGAGGCAGTGTAGTGTCAAGTTGAAGACCATGGGCTCTGTAACCTACTGTCTGAATTCAGTCCTGGCTTATCAGCTCTGTGACCTTGAGTAAATTCTTCTGTTTTGCTGAGTCTCAACTATAAAACAGGCGCAATAATGGCACCTGTGTCATCCGGCTGGTGAGACAGTTCAAGGAAGGTGCTGCAGAACAGGTGTGAGGGCCCTTCTGTTATTCTCTCGGTCACCGGCAGGTTTGCCAGGTGGTACCTGTATGTGCTGATGGCCTCCTTCCTGCCTCAAGCACCTGCCATTCCCACTGCCCAAGGGCCTCTCTGGCCACACGACAGTGCCACATGGCATGTAGAAGGGCCAGGGAGTTCATGTCTCAGGAGTGAGTTTCAGTGAGGGGTAGGAGTTGGTGGAAAAACCTCACACTCAGTGGAATAATTCTTAAGTGTGTAACAGTTTCCAAAAGTGTCTCCAGTGAGGACTGAGCCCCCACTGCCCCCCGAGGTGATCTACTCATTATTGCGTGTTTCGTTGGCTTTCCGCCCTTCTCTGCCTCTGTTCCTCACTCTCACTCTGCGACCTGGGATCACCTCCCAAACAAACTACCTGCACCCAAATCCAAGATGCAGAATCTGCTTTGGGGGAGCCCAACCAAGGCAGGGGTGTAGCACAAGCCTGGCATTCAGTGAGCACTCTGCAAGCGGTACCTCCCTTTGGACTGCTGCTACTCCTACCATCCCCTGGCTCCACAGCACCCCTGTGACAGCAGGGGACATCCTGTTCTCTCTCGTGGTCTGGGCCCAGCTCTGGAGAGCAGGAGCTCTGGCTGGGAGCTAGAGGGTGGCTGGCCAAGAGCATCACCCCCTTTCTGAATTTGGCTTCAGCACATGCCCACCAAATAGTTCCCGAAATCTCAGGGAGCTCAGCCAGCATTGGCAAGAGTGTGCCTTTCCTGCTGGGATCAGCACAGGCATGGGAGGGAGAGAGTCTGCTAGCTGGGTGGCCTGGGAAGGTGGCCATGCCTCAGTTTCCCCCTCGGTACAATGGGGTGATTAAGAGCATAGGGCTGTTGTCTCAGTTCACTCAGGCTGCTGTAACAAACCACCACAGACCGGGTGTTTGATGAATGATAGACATGCATTTCTCACAGTTCTGGAGGCTGGAAGTCCAAGGTCAGGGTGCCAGCATGGTCGCGTTCTGGTGAGGGCCCTCTTGCCGGTTGCAGGGTGCAGACTTTTCTCTGTGTCCTCATGTGGTGGCAGGGTAATGGATCTTTGTGGGGCGTCTCACAAAGGCACTGATCCCATTCACGAGGGCTCCAACCCCATGACCTACTCGACCCTCAAAGGCCCCACCTCCTCATCCCTTCCCCTTGAGGATTAAGCTTCAACTTCTGAATGTTGGGGAGGGGGTATAAACATTCAGACCACAGCATTTGTTGAGATGATTCAAGATGCAATGCTTAAGAAGTGTTTGAGACAGTGCCTGGCCCAGAGGGAGGACACAAAAATGGTGGCCAGAGATTTCCTCTAGACAGACCTTCCACTGCGTGCCCGGAAACCGCGGCTCAGAGAGTGACTTGCTAGAACGTGGGCACGTACAGTCCCCCTGCCACGGGCTGCAGAGGTGGGTGGACGGGAAGGGTCCTAATGACAGCAAGCCTCCTTGTGAACCTCCTGGCAGCAGCGGAATCCACTGATCAAATGTTTATCAGATCCAACAATGTGCCCATCTCGCTGTGCACAGAGGTCAGTGACACCCAACTGGCCCCCCCCCAGCGAGTCAGGGCCAGGCATCGGGCAAGTGACAGTAAAGTATGAAGGGCATCCCACAGTTGTGGGAGGAGCTGATTTGGGATGCCTCAGGTTAAAGGTCTCTGTCTCCTCTTTTCAACAGCTAAAGAATCACATTAACCAGTAACATTTATTGGTGCTTACCCTGAAGCAGGTATGGTTTTAAGCAGGTGACATGAATTAACCCAGTTGACCTTATACTGGTATGGTTCCTGTGAGTATAAACTGTTACTATCATCCCTGTTTTACAGGTAAGAAACCAAGTCCCAGAGAGGTCATGCAGTTGGCTCAGAGTCACAGAGCTGGTAAGTGGGGGTCCTGGGATTTGAACCCTGACAGTCTTTGCTTTTAACTACCACCTCGCACTCACATGGGGGACCTGTTCTTCTAGAGGACCCTCTGGGGAATTCTTGTGCAACTTTGGTTAATGATGCTTTGGTCAGTTTTGGCCTCATGGCTCCTTCCTGTGCTCCAATCAGTTGGCACTTCTGGGTTTGGATTGAATTTGCTGGGCAGCTGGAGGCGGCTGGCTGTGCAAGGACAATTGGACGGGGCTCTGTCCTGGTTTCCCAGGGGGTCCGTCCTAGCTCCTGGGTGTGAGGAATTTATCATGGTTTTCCAACTTACATATGGAGTGTTTTGAATGCTTTTGGGGTCACAGATTGTGGCGGACTCTGTTTGGGGGGCCTGCCAAGGTCCCTTTACTTACTCTCCTCCCGGCTGCTGTGCATGTTGGCTGCTAGTGTCTCACAGCTGCCCCCTTCTTAGGGGTGGCATATTCAGCAAATAAAAATAATTTATTTTGCCTGGCAACTCCACCTCTTCTGCAGTGAACTGTCTGTGGTTGAGGGGAGCAGCCTACAGCCAATGTTGGACTGATAGGAGGGTCCAAAAGGCCTAGCCCTTGCCACAGGCAGGAGCCACTCTGTGCCAGCGTCCTCCTGCGGATCAGGCCGGGGCGCTGCATGACCCGACCCGGGATCGCATCCTTGCTGGGCTCTTTCCCCTCCTTCCTCCTGACAGCGTCCCCCAGAGAGCTCTTGCTCGGTGACTCATGGGATCCCAGAGCCCCTGGGGAACAGGGTGGGGACATTCCCTGCAGGAAGCAAAGATGCATTTACACACCAACCCTGGCAAGGATTTGGGGCATTAACCCTGAAGGGAACCCCTCCCGCCACCCTGTGCTCCCCAGACTTGGTCTGTCCCACCTTCTCAGAGCAGCTAGCAGGTGACTGGCAGCTGCTGAGATGGGGTGAGGGTTAGCACGAAGGCAGTCCTGCAAGTTATGAGCAGGGTGTTTCAGCCCACGCAACTGCCATTATTTGCAGGAAGTCTACGGGGAAATCAAAACATGCCCACTGAGCGGGGTTGTTGTCAGCTGCATGTCAGAAGGAATCATAGTTGAAAGGACATGAAAGCAACACAAATTTGATCGCGTCATCTCCCTCCTTAAACCCATTCAAGGGCTTCCCACTGCTCTCCCGATAAAGACCAAGGTCCTTGGCAATGTCTCAAGACCCTCCACGGATGGACCCCCCACCATGCCAGCTTCATTAAAAACCACTCCCCCTTTTGATCTCTAGGCTGCAGCCACACTGGTTTCTTTGCATCTTCCCCACTTATTGTGTCCTTGCCAGCCTCAGGGCCTTTGCACATGTCACTCACGTTTTCTGGGTGACTCTTCCTGGTCTTCTTGCTCCCCTATGACTCACCTGCTTCCTTGGAGCAGCCTTTCCCGACCTCCCAGATCACAGCACTGCACCCTGCTTCACATTATGCAACATCTTGCATTTCTCCTTTGTGTTAGTTACCTGTTACTGTCTGATGAGCCACCCCAAATTTAGTTGCTGAAGTTAGAAACATTTGCTGTCTCACAGTTTCTGTGGGTCAGGCACACGGGAGTGGCTTGGCTGAGGGGGTTTGGCTCAGGGGTCTCTCATGAGGTTGCAGCCAGGCGGTTGGCCAGGGCTGCAGCCACCCGAAGGCTTGGCTGGGGCTGGAGCCTCTGCTTCCAGGACCGCTCACGTGGTTGCTGGAAGGCTGCGGGTTTTCGCTCAGTGGCCCTCGTCCCCCCCACCATCAGTGACCCGAGCAGCCTCACAGCACGGCAACTGGCTTCCCACTGGGCAGCGATGGGGGAGAGAGAATAAGCACCCGAAATGAGGGCCCTAGTCTGTTTTCCTTCTTTTTAATGCAGTGAATTTATTGGAGGTGACACCAGTTAATACAATTATATAGATTGCAGGGGTATAACCATGTAATACATCTTTTGTATATTGTGTATTCACCACCCCAAGTTAAGTCTTCTTCCTTCACCATTTATGACCCCTTTACCCTCTCCGACCTCCTCGTACCCCCCTTTCCCTCTGGTCATCATACTCTTGTCTGTGAGGTTTGTTTGTTTGTTTGTTTTGGCTTCTTCCCTTCACCTGGCCCCGGTCTTTTTTTTTTTAAATTTTGTTCCATTGTGAAATGTTGCTTCTAGTGAGTTGAGTCTTTTTTTTTTTTAAGATTTTATTTATTTATTTTTAGAGAGGGAAGGGAGGGAGATAGAGAGAGAGAAACATCAATGTGTGGTTGCTGGGGGTCATGGCCTGCAGCCCAGGCATGTACTCTGACTGGGAATCGAACCTGCGACACTTTGGTTTGCAGCCTGCGCTCAATCCACTGAGCTACGCCAGCCAGGGTGCCCTGGTCTTTTTATAACCTAATCTTGGAAATGACATCCTACCACGTCCATTCCTTAGAACCGAGTCACTGAGTGCAGCCCACACTCACAGGATGGGGAAGTAAGCTCCGCCTCCTGAGAGGAGGAGCATCACAGAGTTTGTGGGTGCATCATTTATCGCAGCTGTAGGTGCACCTTTAATGTGGGAGATGACCTGGCTAACATCTGCCTGGGCTGCACTAGGCAAAGAAGAAAAGTAAATTTCCCCTCCTTTTCTTATCATTGTATCCCAGTATTTAACACACAGTTACCACTGAATCAATATTTATTTAATACCTGAATGACTTGGTTATTATTTTCATCTTTATAGTCCAAGAAAAATCTCTGGCAGAGAAGGCACGATCGATTTTTGATGGAACGTCATTGAAACTTGGGGTACGCCCCAAAATTCGAGCAGCCAGCTTTTCAATTTCAGGTTGAGGGTAAGGCGTAGAGTACAGGGCCCAGAATCTTCTCTGCATTTTGCAAATGTTTACTGAGCATTTACCACGTGCTAGAAAGGGTTCCGGGTAGTGAGGATGCAGAGATGGCTTTATCAGTGGCTTTATGAATGAAGACATCCACGTGGTAATGTGTGAAGCAGCCCGAGAGCTTTGGAACAATCATCAAACATGAGAGACACTAGTCGCGTGTGTTAGAAGCAGAGTTTGCAGAGGCTGTTCTGTCAGCCCAGCACGTCACTCAAATGAGGTGGCGCCTTTGCCTCTAATTCCAACGTGGTTGTGCCAACGCCCGTTGTCCGGTTTTCATACTTCTGGTCACCTGTGCAAATCTATAAAAGGTTTCATCTGAGGAGCTGGGTAAAGACGGGGGGAGAACGGCGTCATGCACGTCTAGAGGAGAGCTCAGAGGGGCCGATGCTTCCCGGGGAGTAAGGTCGATGGGAAGGAATGGAACTGGGAAACGGGAACTGGGAAGAGCAGCAAAAAGAGGCTCCGGCTGGGAGCCTGCAGCGTGTAGGAGGCCTGGCCTGAGGCTCAGGAGACGTAGGTTCAGGTCCCGCTCGCCCCGCGGAGCCTTTCCTGAGCCTCTGTGCACTGAAGCAGGCCAGAGGGTTTCCGACTTTCTCTGTTGGCGTATCTCTTTGCTCTGACCCAGCTCTCAGGCCTGCGGAACAGGTGGATATAAGCTTCGCTCAGAGGAGTAAGTAGGGGGTGGCAGCCCATGCTTCTGGCTCCTCTGTCTTCCCTTGCTCTTAAAAATTTCAGTTCGTCTGACTGAATTCCCAATGCTGGCATATGCTTTCTCTTCTTCTTGGTTTTTGTCTTTTTGCCCAAAGCTTTCCTCTGGCTGTCAGAGTCCATATGACCGCCCCATGTGGTAGGTACTGGGGAATTAACACCCCCACAAGCAGCCCTCACCCATGACTGAGGGCAGCTGGGGCATTTGCACCCCAGGTCTCTGGGGCCTCTGGTGGGCAATGTGGTCTAGACCGGCTCCCAGAGTTCCCGGGGAGGCACTAGCCTGGGTGCCCAGGGCGGTGACTGCATGGCTAATATTGGTTGTCTTCCCTTCCCTTTCTCCCGTCCTCACTCCCCTGCTGGTGATTCCTGGAATCACCGCCTACATATAGATTTGGGTTGAAATCCTCGTCTCAGAGTCAGCTTCTGGGGGCAACCAAACTAAGACAGGGGCTCTGGGCAGAAAAGACTCTCCCTCCCCCCTTCCTTGCCTCCCGGGACACCTCTGCAGAGCTCCCAGGCCCAGAGCAGTTTGCAAACCCCTGGACTTGAAAGAAAAAACAACCTTGTATGGCCTTGACTGGTGTGGCTCAGTTTGTTGGAACGTCGCCCTGTAGACAGAAAGGTTGCTGGTTCTATTCCCGGTCAGGGCACATACCCAGGTTTCGGATTTGATTCCTGGTTGGGGCATGTGCGAGAAGGTAGCCAATCAGTGTTTCTCTTTCACATCGATGCTTCTTTCTCCCTTCCTCTCCCCTCCTCTCTCTCTAAAAGCAATGAAACAAAATGTCCTTGGGTGATGATAAAAAATAATAATAAAGTTTAAAAACCTGTGTTTCTTATGGTTGTGGTACTGAAAAATGTACATATCTCTGCGTTAGTAGAAGGTGATATATATATCTCCTCACTGTAAAGAGCAAGGGCGGGGGGGGGGGAGAAAGGGAAACATTGATGTGGGAGAGAAACATCGACCCATTGCTTCCTGTGTGAGCCCTGCCCAGGGATCGAAACTGCAGCCCTTCCGTGTACTGGACAACTCTCCAGCCAGCTGAGCTGCCTGGCCAGGGTAGATGAGGTATATTGAAAAAGCAACCTTTTGCTGGTGTTTTTCGGTGAGAAGAACCAGGAGATTCTTTCCATACCCAAAGTCAAATTAAGCTTCGGCTTTGTGGAAGGATATGATGAACCTGCTTTCTCCTCTGTGCACTGGCTGGATGGAGAGCAGGAGTGAGTCCGTGCCAGCTGGCAGGCTCACGGGCCGACTTGGTTAGGGACGATGAAGCTCCAATGGTTTCTGGATTGATAGCCACCCTCTTCCTTTTGATCGGCGGTTCCCTTTCTGACTCTCCCTCCCACCTTCACGTGGAGGAGAAGGGAAGATAATCAGAGCCTCGGAGACGTGCTTCCCTTGCCGGGGAGGAAGGAGGAGAAGCACAGAGCGCACTGTGGCCACCTGCACAGACTCCCCGTCCAGACCACTGCTGGACACAGCGGTCTGACTGCCAAGACTGCCAACGGTCTCCCCGGCATTTCGTTACCTGCTGGCACTTGGCTGCCTCCCAGGGAATTTGGTCCTGGAGCAGCCCCCACGCAAAGACTGATGGGTATTGGGGTACAAAACTCCCAGCTACCGTGTCCCAGGGGTAGCAAAGCTCAGAGCCCCCTGGAGTCAGGCTCCTGTTGCCCACAGTGGCTGCCCCCCTTCCCCACTCCTACGGTGCCTCCCACGCCCCCCAGGTTGTCTGTGGTCTCTGCCCCCCATTTCTGTCCTTCCCTTGGTGCTCCAGTAATAGAAGACTACTTGGGATTTCTTCACACTCCATTTCCCCAGCCCTTCTGACTGCTGACTTTGGTTTCCTCTCCCTCTGCCTATATTGCCTTTCTATACCTTTCCCTCAGCAAAATCTTGTTTATTGTTTAAGATCCAGTCCAAGGATCACCTCCTCTAGTAAGCCTTCCCTGCCTCCTTCAGAGGAAGGATGAGCCCTTAACCTTACTGACTATCATGGTTTCCCATGACTCCCCAGCACCTCTCTCCTATGGCACCTTTGCACACTGCACCGAAGTTGTCAGAGCAGGTCTGTCTCCCACGAGACGGTGAGCTCCTTGCGAACACGGGCGGGATCTTCTTCAAAGGGCCTGGGTGCTGCAGGTGCTGGACAGAAGCTGGGTTCCCCGGAAGCAGACCTGAGATGGGCATTGTTTGCAAGTGATTTATGACGGAACTGTTCGCAAAGAAGCCAGTAGAGGGGTGGGAGGAGAGCGCCAGGGAGACTCCAACACCCGGATGTGTGAATGCACATGAAAACGACTTCAGGAGTCCAGAGCCAGTCTCCCAGAGGGTCACAGAGGTGGACTGTCAGAGGCAAAGGCTTCGAGGGTGATGCCCCCGCACAGACCCCCGACCCTAGTCTCACAGACGTGGAAACGGGGCTCTGAGGGGATCAGGCTGATCACCAGGAATGTCCACTAGAGGGCCCCCCACATACCTGATGACTGGACTGCAATGTGGCTTTGGCGGGTGCACCCCTTGAGTCCCTCTCATCCTGCGGCCCACAGGCCACGGCCCCTCCCCACTCTCTTTCTTCCCACGCCCTCTGGCGCTCAGCTCCAAACATCCTTTATGTCCAGGGTCACCTTTGGCCTCAGCTCCCCACCCTCTTAAGGTCACCTATCATAAATGCGCCCAATTCTTCCAATTCTCTTTTCAAAGTCATTCCCTTCATTCCATTTTTAGTACCTTGCGGCTGCATCCTCAGAGCCTGGTGCTTGCACTTGCACTTGTAGAGTGCTAGTATCGTACTTGTACATGTGTTAGTTGAATGAGTGAATAAATGAATGAGCGATGAAGCAACGTGCAGGAAGCAGACCCACCTCCCCAGCCCGGTGTGCAGTGTTCCCAGGAGCGGGCCCCACCCTCTCTTCTCGATCTTCTGAACTCCTAAATACGCATTCCACTCACGACAGAACAAACCCCTCATTCTTCTGCAACCGACTCACGCCTTCTGGCTCTCTCGCCTGGGCTCTGCTCTTCTTTGCTCCTGAAAATTCCAATTTATTGTCTCTACCTGTAAAAGTCCTGCTCATTTTTCTAAGGCTCAGCTCTCAGCCTCCTTTGAACTGGTGACACTTACCGTATTTTGCCGTGTATAACGCACACTCACGTTTTCGTGCGCATTCTACACGGGGTTATACCCATTATTGTACCCATGGCATGTGACCGTTCTACCCATGTATAACATGCACCCCACTTTTCCCTCAATTTGGGCAAAGAGTGCACATGATACACAGCAAAATACAGTAGTTTGTCCCCCTTCCTAGGGACCTGCTAAAAAAATATTTTTTGGCATTGCCATCTTTAAAAGCCAGGGAACTCCTCCATGTTAAGAGGGGTGTGTGTGGTTGGCATTAGCTGCTCGCCAAATACAGTGTGGGGCAAAGGTGGGTTCAGAACCGTTGGCATGCTAAATAAATACTAACACAAGCCTAAACTTTGTGTTTTGCGTGCCCACAACTCTCAGCCTACGTCTGCCCCACCCTGTGTTTTGGGCGGCCCCTCTTGTGTGCACACAGTAGGACTGTTTTCTTCCCTCCGTCTCTCCCATTTCACGCCCTTCCTCTTTCCTCCCCCCACCTTTCGTTCTTTTGTACTTAATTCTGTTTGTCCGTTGAGCATGAACAGCTTGTATGAGAAGCAGGAAGAAGCCAGCCACATGGTTTTTAATTTCTTTCAGGTATGAATAAAGAACAGGAGACCTTGCCATGAGGAAAATAAATCTGTATTTTGAAAACATTAATCTTTCGGCCAGCAGAGGCGGTTTTGATCAGATCTCTTATTCTTCAATTTCTCATCCTCTATATCTCGAATTTCACCCCCAAAGCAAAAGGGATAAGCTTTTCTAATGACAAAATAAATCTAATATTAAATCTTTGCATCTTGCTTGTCTCACTTTCTGGGGTTATTTCCTCCCAGAATGGTCCGGGATCTTCGAAATGTCTTTAAAGAAAAAAAATTTCTTTTCATCAGCGCCCGCAACGAATGAATCATACAGACAATTTGCTACAATGGGCTTTTCTTTTTGTGCAAAGGCAAGAAATCCCGAGTGAGGAAGCTCAGACTTCACCAACCTCCTGGTTCTGAAATGACTCATCCAGACGCGAGACAAAATTGAAAAATCAGAGAGGTCTCGTTTGAAAGAAGGAGAATGGTGGATGGCCTGGGAACCCAGAAAGAACTCATTTTGCTTGCGAGCCATTGGATGAAGATGCTGGATGAGACGAGGACTCGGGAACGTCACGGAACTGACAGGCAGGGCGAGAAGACGCTGGCCAAGTGTTTATCACACGCGAAGCAGCGTGCCTGCGGAGTGTCGGCCGCCGCGCGCAGCCCGGAGAGCCTTGCCGCTCCCTCGTGCCGTAACAAGCTCATTGACAAGAACTGCCATTGACTCCGCTTTATCTCCTGCGTGCTAGTAAGAGGGCGCATTCCAAGCGCACACCCCACGTAAATTGAGGCTTGCTTCCTGACCTGGGAGATCAATCCTCTGTCAGAGAGAGCTGGCTGATGGATCACTGAGGGACTACCCCTGCGTGGAAAACCACATCAGAGACCTTCTCAAACACACTTTGGAATTACACGCTGGGCCTCCAAACAGGAAGCTGTCGATGAACCTGTGCGGCTCACCAAGCTGCGAGCCTCACCTGGCTGATTAAACGAGGCTGGTGCTCTGTGGTTTGGGGCTGTTCTCCCAGTCAGAGGCAGCAGAGCGTCTGGTTAAGAGCGCTGCTTTGGGAGCTCCGTGGCTGGGGCTGAGCCAGCATCTGCTGCTTTCCTGCTCTGTGTTTTGGGAGAGTTTCTCAACCTCTCTGGTTCGGTTGTCCTGCCTGCCAAGTAAGTTTAGTACCATGGTACCTCGCTGCCTGCCGGGGCTGTGTCTTCACCTGGATCCCTGTGGAGCAGACCCTGAGACACGTATTTATGAGCGAGGAGTTAATTAGGAGGTAGAGGTAGACGAAGGGTGAGTGGAGACAAGAAAGAGAATGGCCGGTCGACAGTGAGTTACTGAGCAAGCCCCCACTGCGGGCGACTGGAACTGAGTCCCACCGGGGAGCCTGGGTGACAGCGAAACACGCCCCACAGAGTCGAGCATGGACTTGGGGGCGAGGGGCTGTGGTGCTCATCCACCAACTCCCGTTCGTCCTTCACCGAGGGCTTCTCTTGTGTGTGTGTACACGTGTGTGCCCTGTGCCCACATGAGTGCATGTGTGTGCATGCCTGTGCATGCATAAGCAGGGCGGGAGTGTTAATTCCCTGACCCTCCGGTTTGCCCCGCCACCTGTAAAGTGGGCTCCATCAGGAAGAGAGAGCCCTCTGGGCACAGCAGGGCGCATGCTGGCAGTCGCTCAGTGCGCCCTGAAGACGTGAGGTGAGGGTGCACACAGCGTGACGACAGACCGTCTGTGACGACAGATCAGAGGAGTTCCGTCTGCCGAGACGCTGAGCCGAGTCCCGGCACAGAGTGAGCACTCCTCCGTCAGGACGAGCTCGGTAGCAGAGCAGTGGCCAAGTGCATGACGGGTTTTCCCGAGAGGCTGCAAATGCGAAGTGGGTTTACTGAGGGAGCAGTCTCCATCCGAGGGGATACCGTCACGTCAGGGTGACATGTGTGTGACAAACACCTGCCTATCTGTTAGAGGAGCTGGCACGTGATTAGCGCCTCCTTCAGGGCGGGAGGTCCCAACCCAGCTGTCCTGTGCTGCAGTAACAAATCAGCCCAGAATCTTAGTGACTTCACAGGAAGTAGCACCAGCCTCATCTCTTCCCTTAAAAAGCACACACACACCCTGCAACCTCACTCCGTTTTATGTTTTCCATTTCACACGTTTATTTGCTTGTTCTGACTTCCCGTCTACTCACAAAAATGCAAACTCTGTGAGGGTAGGGATCTTGTTTTACTTAGTGTGGTGTCCTCAGCTCCCACAGCCGTGACTGGCACTTAGTAGGACCACAGTAAATATTTACTGAGTCAGCAAAGATTGTCGTCCCACTTTAGACATGGAGTGACTGAATCTGCCAGAGCTGAGGATAAAGTAACAACACAACTGTTAATCATTTATATCACATCAACGATGGGCAGATACTTTAATCTTGATATCAATACATATTTCACACATTGGGGAAACTGAGGCACCCAGGACTTGCGTGATGCAGCCAGGGAGCAGACAGAGCCAGGATGCAAACCAGATAGCCTAGCTCAGGGTTCGTGCTCTCAGCTGCTGTGCTGACCCAGGAGGCAGCCGAGCAGCAACACATGGGGCTGGCTGGAGGGACCACTGAGAGAACAAACTGGGAGGTCTTTGCCCACTGCCCCAAGGTTGATTGCAGTTTTCACCTATGGGAAACGTGACGGGGTTGCCAACACTTTAACCTGGACCGAAGCCTGGGGCAAGGGCTGGGAGCTGGGCTGCTCCGGGAGGTGGCCCGTCACTGCCTGCAGAGGGGCTTTCAGGGAGGCTGGGGGCGTGATGACCATGCCAGTAAAAGTGGGCAGTGTCTCTGCATTTAGAATATTCTGATATCATCCAAACAGACCTGTCGGGAGCTACCCTGAGCGAAGCATCCTTCCCCTGGCAAACTCCCTGAAGGCAGCCCCTGCGTCTCTGCAGCACCTCCTGTGGGGCCACAAGTACATGGGGGGTGCTCAGTAAATGCTCATGAATGGGGGTGACCTTTTCCACCCAGAAGCACGTGTTTATTTAGGGACACACCCATGTACCTGCCATGTCTCCCCCCACACTAGCCCGGCCTCCCAGAGGGGTCTGACCTCAGTGTCACATATGATCAACACCCTCCCATGCTCGTGACCTTTCCCTGGATTTCCGTTGTCCCCCGACAATTTCCAATGGCGTCTCAACTTTAAAAAGTCCCATATTGCTGCAGAATGTCAATGCCTGACAGAGGCCCAGAGGCCATCTGTGGTGTCCCTCTACCTTTGCCCCCGCCCGTCTCACACAGTGCTGATCCGGGAAGGGGAACTAGCCAAGGATGGACAGGTTGGCATCGAGACAGGCCTGGAGTCCAGGTCTCCGAGGGCCGAGTCCAGGGGTCCGTCCTCTGCGAGTACTGCAGGGCCCCAAAGTCAGCTGCCAGGTTGCAGGGAGCAGCCTTCTGTTTGGAGGAGGATGAACGCTCCGCTCCCGCCTCCCCGGCCCCGCCATGGTAACCATTCTGATACAGTTTTATCCCTCTTTGGCCTCTGATCCTGGGGCTAGATAATTAATCAGGCTTTTGAATAATTAAAGTTATTAAAAAATGCCTATGTGTCTGTGAAAATTGCTCCAGCAATTACTGCCTTATCAAGAGACTGATTCTGCAGACTGGAATCTTTTCCAGCAGATAAGACGTGTTCTCACTGGAGGCTTCGGGGTCAGAAGTTGGAGGAGGAGTGTTTGTGATGTCAGCCAGCACTTTTCAAGATGAACAGCACCGACTCTTGACTCCACAATTTCCACAGACCCTCCTCTCGTTTGTAGATTTCCTAAAGAGACCCAGCATGTCTCATTCCTTGCTTTCAGAGCCTGCTGCAAAATATGATCATCAATTAAAATCGATTATTCAAACAAGAGTCTGCGCTTGGGCCTTGCTGATCCTGGCTTCCAAATTTGACTTTCTTTCTTTATTTGTTTATTTATGGATTTTGTTTATTTTCAGAGAGAGGGGGTGAGAGAGAGAAATATCAGTGTGAGAGAGAAACATTGATTGGTTGCTTCTCGTAAATGCCTCGACTGAGGCCTGAACCCAAAACCCAGGCATGTTCCCTGGCTGGGAATCGAACTGGTGACTTTTTGCTTTGTGGGATGATACCCAACCGACTGAGCCGTATCGGCCAGGTCTTGACTTCCACTTTTCAATACAAACAAAACAAAACAAAACAAAACAAAACAAAACAAAACACAAACTCTGTAGGAGCAAAATGAACGGGAGTGCTTGCTTTTCTCGAGTTACTCTGGTCTTTCCTGACTGTGCTGACACCTGCTGCTGAGCCCGAGGGGTACCCTTCTGTCCCCGGGGCCCCACCACTTCTTTGTCATATCTCCCAGTGGGTTTTTTGAAACCCAGATCCAGGGTGCTCAGGGCTGCAGCCTCATGCTGGGTGCGGAGGGCTCCACAGACGCGTGTCTGGTGGACATGCCCAGCGCTACAATGCGGCGGAAGAGCCAGCTGCCCAGGCAGGGCCCCTTGCATCCTGCAGGACCAGGAACGGGGCTGCTCACAGCGTCTGGGGAGGGAATGTAACTGGTGCAGGTATAATCAAGGGGGTGATGTTTGTGGGGCTGTAGAGGGAGACATTGTTTCTGAGTGGATGCAGGCACATGCTGCGGACGGACGCAGACAATCTAGAGCACATTGTGTTTTCCCAGACTCCCATTTCTGCTGGCGTCCAGCTGGGTTTCGCCAGTGGCAGGAGCGGCTGGGGGCTGAAAGGGAAGGGGAAAAGGGGTGCAAGGGAATTTCTTCTGTCTCCGGCAGCAGAGAAGTATCCTCCTTGGCTTCAGCTTCCTCTGGACACATCTGTCCTGCTTCTGGCCTCCACGCATTACCGCATGCCTCCATCCTTCCGTCTGAGGGCTGGGAGTGGCTTCTTGCTCTCATGTGTTTCTGTGTTCCTTCTTCTCCCCTTCCAGGCTCCCAGCTCCCTCATCGCCTCTAGAGACAATTCCCCGGATTAAATTCTCTCTGTTGTAAATACTTGAAACAGTTTATCTTTTCCCCATCAGATCTCGGTTGATGAACCACTGTTTGATTTGGTGAGCCAGTGGGTCTCGTCTTTGGCTTAAGTGAGTCTGAGACAGGTCTCTGTCACTCACAGCCTGGACAGCCTGGACCCATGCAGCAGTCAGCGGGGAAGAGAGCAGCTATCAGCTCCTGAGCACTTACTACACGTCAGCCACTGTGCTCAGCATTGTTTTCATCAGCGAGGCGGGCATTACGATTTCCGTTTTGCAGGTGAGGAAGCAGAGATACAAACAGGTTAGGTAAGTGTATCCCCGTCCAGTTTATGTTCTTTATGGGGACACTCACTCCAAACCAGCTGCTTCTTTAAATAAGAAAGAGGTTCTCACAGGTGTGCAGAGGCTCAGGGGTGGGAGGACGAGAAAGGAGGCGAGGGATGACAAAAGTCAGGTCTGTACGCTATTTCGTGACATGGTCTAGAAACTCAACCGTCAGGAGTCTGAATGCGTAAAGAAGCGCCGTGCAAATGAGGTGCAGGCATCGCTGGTGACGGTGACTCCAGTCAAGTTCTCACTGCTAATTGCACATGCGTTTTGCTAAAGGGAGTAAATAGGAATCATTCACGGGTCCTTGGGGACGGCGGCACCATTCGGTATTCATGGCCAATGTATCACTGAGCTTCATAAGAGAATCGGTTTAAAACAAAGCTTGGTCAGCTGTTTAATAATTTACTGATAGTGACAGCAGGGAGAATATCTAATAACCAGTGAGATTGGCTTTCAAATAGAAAATAAATTCATGTTAGAAGATTACAGGAGGGGCGAGGAGGGAAGGAGCGGGGGGCATTATTAGCAGCAAGGAAATATTTAACATTTGCCAATTCCGGATTCTTTCTTTCTTTTCTTTTTTCTTTTTTTGAATCCTGCCAGAACGGAGAAGCCCAATTATCGAGCGGTTGCAAAATTTCATGCACTTATATTTTACAGCATCCGTGGGCCCTTAATGCTCTTCATGCAGGAAACAGGGATCAGACAGAGGCCCAGTATCTCCAAGCAGAGGCTCTGGCTCCAGCTGAGCCCCGGGGAGCACCCACCTTTGTTAACCTGGGGACTTTCTGGGGCTCCCTGGTTTTCATTCTCCCGTCTTGGCTGTTCCTGGAGGAGGGAAGGCTTGAGAAATTCAAAAAGCAAAGCCTCGAAGGGACACGATCAGCCCGAACTATAACTGTGTGTTCTCTTCTCAGGGGAGAACCCGGCTCAGAACTTATTACGGGAATCTGGCTTCTGGGCAAGTGGAACCTGTCTTTGTTTACTAGCAAAGCTCTGTTGAAATGTCTGTAAAATGGAAAGGGTTTTGAGATAGTTGAGCTTGAAGTGTCCTGCTAATTCTAATATTCTTGGTGGTTCAGAGATCCTATTACAACGATTTTCGTTTATTATTTATTTATTTGTTATTTTCATCTGAGGACATTTTTTTTCCCCATCAATTTTGAGAGAGAGAAACATCGATGTGAGAGCGAAAGCATCATTTGGTTGCCTCCTGTACCGTCCTGGGCCAGGGATAGCACGTGCCCAGATTGGGGAATCATATGTGTCTGGAACACACCTGGACTGGGGATCATACGAGCCCAGACCAAGGGTCAAACCCGCATGTACCTAGGTGTGTGCCCTGACTGGGAATTGAACCCGCAACCTTTCGCTTATGGAATGATGCTCCACCCCACTGAGCCACACCAGCCATGGCTATTACAGCAATTTGAAAAAGGTCCAGGAGTTGCTGAGAAGAAAGCAAAACCTAAAACCACCGTCAATCACCAAACCTCCTGGTGCCTCAGTTTCCTCACCTGTAAATGGGGGGGGAACTGTAGAGGGGGGTCATACGGAAGGCTCTTGGCTGCCTACTGGGCTCACAGTGAACTCAAGTCCAAGCACATCAGGAGGACAGAGACAAACCCCAAGGAAAAGATCCCCAAGATCATCCGTCTTCAAGCTTCAGTGGCAGACAGCGGTGAAGGGTGTTTCTGGGTAAAGCAGCGTCTCAGCCCCGCTGCCCTCCAGCCCCCTCCCCAGAGCCCGCTCTGTCCTCCAGCCGGTCCCCCCATTGCCACTCGGGAGACAGCCCTCCAGATAAGACAGATGACGCCCACGCTCGCAGACGATATCGTCTGCGGTTTGCATTCCGAGATCCTACCCTCTATTCTTCACGTTCATTTCAGCAAGCGCACTCTCATTCTGCCTTGAGGTATTAGCATTTTCTCAGCTTGTAGAAACAATGATTTGTCAACGTTTTCCTTGACGTGAGAATGGCTCGGATGAACGTGCGCCGTCTGGCCTGTCGTGCCAACAATCTCGGGGCGTCCGGGCGTCCTCCGCCACCGTCCCGCTCCGCTCCGCTCCGGGAGGGGCGAAGGGGATTCTGGGGGCCGCAGTCTGCCGCTATCATTTTGGGTGAAATGTCTTTCTGTGTAGCAGAGTGAAATATTTTTTAAACAGATGCTGTTCTCTGAAATGGAAAGATTCATTTGGCTGGCTTGGCTATGGGGTAGTAGCGGGCTGGCTGGCGGAGAGACGTGTTGAGTGTGACATCCACGCCCGGGCACAGAGGAAGGGGAGGGCGTGTGCAATTCAGACAGTCTCTGTAGGTGGGTGTGGGGAGTGGATGGGGTGTCGGAGGAGGGGGGGCGTCGGTGAGTAGAGGGCAGGCCCTGTGTACGTGGACAGGATAATAGGCCCCGTCGTAAAGAGGTTAACAAACATTCTGGCTCATAAACAAGGTGGGTAGGTGTTACGTGACTGCCCGAGATCCTTTGGAGGAGACGCCCCTTCCCCACTCTGCTCGGTCTTCCCTGGACCGTCAGCTGTGCCGACAGCCCCTAACACGGAGAGGTGAGCCAAGGACCAAGGCTGACCAGTTACAGTGCTGTCCACCCCCCGCCCCCCACCCCCCGACTTCCCTGGCCACACTGGAGGTTTCAGGAAATGGAATGTGATCCTAATCAGCCAGTGTCTTCACTCAAGTTTGCCAGGCATGTTGCAAAAGGTCTCTCTCTCTCCCCCTTTTTTTACTGAGAGTCCTTAGCTGTGAGGACTCTAGATGGAGCTGCCATAGTCCGATTTCCCTGACTCCCCACTGAGGGAAGCACAACTAAGGTTTGGAGAGGGGTGGGGAGGAGAGAGAGAGAATGAATGATAGCTGAGTACCTGGATCCATCTTTGCCTGAAGGTGCTCATATATCAATCAGCTAAATGAGTCACTGGAGTCCTCTTTCCACTTACACTTGTTTGAGCTGGATGTCCTCAAAGAGTCTTGCCTGAAACACAATGTGCACACACGTTCTGGGCTCAGTGCCCATCCTCTGAGCCCTCACTGGGGTCAGAGACACAGACTCGGTCAAGATTCAGACCTGCCTTCAGTAGCCTCAGACTTGTCCCCAGTTCCTGACACTGCCCACAAGCCACCCACAAGCTCACGGGTGCCTAAGAATCACCTGTGTCTGCGTTAAACAACCCAACTCCTGAGCCTCAGCCTCCAGAGATTCTGATTCTGTTCCATGTGACATTAGCCAGCAGCAAGTGGTTCTGGGGTGGGCGTGTCCCATGGGCTCATGCTGAGAACACCATCCACTTGCCCATCCTCTCCATGTGTCCTGTTTGAATATTCAGCCCCACATCTGAGAGTATTTGCATAGCTGCTCTCGATACCCATCATGCTCTTCTTTCCTTCTCTACCTGGCAAGGACTCCACGTCGGGGCAGTTGAAGATGAACTAGGGAGGGGACGGGCTTGGAAAGGCAGGTGAGGCGCAGCCAGTGAAAGGTCTCGTTGGTCATGTCCAGAATTTTGGACTTTATCCTGAGGGCAATGGGGCATTTGTGAAGGGGTTTCAGTGGGCGAGTGCCAAGCCTGTGGAGAGACGGTCTTCTTGACTGCCGTGTTAGGGCAGCGTTGGAAGGGGAGGCCGAGGAGAGCTGGGGTCTGAGCTGAGCTCCCTGCAGGGAGATGCAGAGAAGCAACAGGCTCACCTCCCCTCCCCTCCCTGAGTCCACCCCTACCTGGGACCCTCCCGAATCCCAGCCTGGAGTCAGACCAGCGAGGAGAGGGGCGGAGAGTCCCGAGGAGCTCAGTGCTCTGCCGAGGTCCACGTCCCACTCCAAGATGCCGGGCTGCCACAGGAACAGGGGGCATCCCTCCTGCTTCATCAGAGAACCCCTTTCCTGGATGCAAGTAGTACGGGCTGGGGCCACACCTCAGTCATGTTTGCTGCCCATCGGCCAGCCCCTGGCAGTGAGCCCACCCTGTCCCTGGTGCCGGTGGAACCTCTCAGTGTGGGCTGACTGTGGGCTCCTGTGGACGGGGTCCCCTTAGCTGGGCATCCGCATTTCTCAGCAAGAGACTGGGCACAGGTCAGAGACGAAAATATCCATGGAGGCTGCCTAGCATACATCACTTAATTGTGTTTCGTGGGTGTGTGTTTTTTAAGTAAAAGAAACAGCTGTTTGGCAGAACCCACTCAGGTCAGGCAAGAGACTGCCTGGCACTAAATTCAGGACATCTCCGGTGCGGAGGCCTACATACCAAACATCCGGGCCGCGCGCTGGTGTTCTGGCCCAGAGATGGGGCAGGTGGCTCTCCACGCCGGGTTGTCATCCAGATGTAGGCAGAGCTGGCCTGCAGTCAAGGCTGGGCTGGCACGGCGAGTCGAAGGCTTGGAAGTGAAAGGAAGGGAAAGTACCTCTTGAGTGGGCCCGGCTTTGTAGGTATTTTCACATCCATTAACTCACTTAATTTCCACTCAGCCCAGTGAGGTAGAAATAATCACCCCAATTTTGCAGGCCGGGACACATTTGGAGAGGGAGAATAACCAGTTTGTGCTCACCTGGGTGCTAAATGGAGGTGCAAGGAATGTGGGCAGGTGCGAGGCCTCGCCCGCCCGGAAGAGGGGTGTTGCCAAAAGGTAGCATGTGCGAGAAGAGACCCCAGGTGTTGGAAGTCTGAACATCACGCAAGACGAAGAGCAGGAAGGCTGTAAGGCACGGGTGGCCAACACGAGGCCCGCGGGCCGAATCCAGCCCAGCCCCTTGTTTCTACCCGGAGGCAGCGCTGAGCTCTCACTTAACTGTGAAGGAGCAGTTCCATTTACACAGCCCTAAAATGACACTCGGCCCTTGGAAGGCACCCATGAGGCTGATGTGGCCCCGGTGTAAGGAATAGAGGATGCCTACCAAGAGCACACCGACGACGAAATCCAGGTCGCCTGGAAGTGGCCCCGGGCTCCCTCTGTGTGTCCCCGGAGGGAGGGACCAACATCGGGGAAGTCTCTCCATCCACAAGGGCCTGAATGTACCGTGTTTTGCTGTGTATAACATGCCCCCACGTTTCTGGCCCAAATTTTCAGGAAAAACAAATCTTTCGTTTTAATTAATTTATTTATATTTAGATACTTGTTTTGTGTGTTGTAAAGGAATTTTAGCATTTTCGAACACATTATATCATTATTGCTTTCTAGAGTTACACTTTTAATGCCTAAGCATAAAAAAAAAGATTACAAACATTTATATAGATACGGAATTAGTACTGTCCATGTATAACGTACATCCTTATTTTTCCCTCAAAAATTTGGGTAAAAAAAGTACACATTATACATGGGAAAATATGGGTAAATAATTCCTTCATAAAGTCCTGCTTTGGACACAGCAGTATCATTGGACAATGTGTGTTTTTATAGAACAAAATGGTTGACTCATGAGGTTACACTTGAAAAATACTTATGGTTTCTAAGTTGCATGTGGGTTATTTATAATTGCATGTCTTGACAGACAGCATTAATGTTCCTGCCGTAAAAACATTACTCAAGCCAGAGCTACTGGCTCTGAAAGAGTCGTGGTGTGTGCAGAAGCCACTCTGCTAATAGAAAGGTTAACTTGTATTTTTGAATTATTGATGGTTGCTTGTTACTAATTTTTTTTTCCTCAGAAAGGAGGAAATAATTAATGAAGAGATCATTGCCAATGTGTCTGACATCTATTAATGGTTTCATCTTGCAACCAGATTAAAAGAGACAGCTGGCCCATGAATTTATGTGTGGAGACAGCTCCAAACGCGCTGACAACTCGGTGGGAGGGCGGGGCGCGGGCGGAGGGGCCTGGGCGCCCCCGAGCGCAAGTGGCGGGCGCGTGGTCCGTCCCCAGCTGGCCGGGCCTCACCGAAGGGTGCTCCGAGGCTTTGCTGCGGAGGGGCCAGCAGCGAAAGGGCTGCCACTCTCCTGGTGCCTTTCCAAACTCTTCCGCTCCCACGGGAGCCCATTAGCGCCTTTGCTGTGCCAGCCACTTGTTGGCAGTCCCTCCACGGGTGTTTCAGATCGGTGGTTTTCAACTTGAACCTGCCTCAGAATCCCCTGGGGGGGGGGCGGGGCGGTTACAACAGAGTCCTGGGCCCCACCTCCAGCGTTTCGGTTTCAGCACATCAGGGGAGGGGCCTGGGAACGTGCATTTCTCACCCATTGCCGAGCGATGCGGATAGGCCTGGCCCAAGCACCACACTTCGAGAAGCAGCTTTGGGCCCATGATTGTCGGGCGGTGCTGGGCGGGTGCCTCGAGGGGAGGGGCCGGCAGACTTTCTCTGTAAAGGGCAAGACAGTAAGTATTTTCCGCACTGGGGGCCAGATGGCCTCTGTCACACCCAACTCTGCCGCTGTAGTGCAGAGGGCAGCCACAGGCAACATGTAAACACATACGCAGGATGCGTCCCGATAAAACTTTATTTACAAAAACAGGAGGTGGGCTTGGCCCACCAGAAGTAGTTTGCTGCCCTCTGTTCTAGAGCAGCATGATTGAACAGAATTTTCTAGAACAAGCAGCCCCCGGCAGCCTGGAGCAGCACGAACAGAATCGTCTGTGATGATGGAAATATGCTCTGTCTGTGCTCTCCGATATGGCAGCCACTAGCCACGCCTGGCTACTGAGCACTGGAAAGGTGGTTCGTGTGACGAAAAACCGAATTTCTACGTTTTAAATTTAAACGGCTAGTGGTGCCCTGCACCCCATGAAGAAGACTGAAGGTGCTAATGGAGAGGTCATTCCACGGCCACCTCCTCACACAGGGTCAGACCTCAGAGGGGTTTGAGCCTTGGTTTTCTCGTGTGTGAGGCGGGAACAAAACAGCAGTGACGTCACCGATTTCCCCACGGGAGGGTGGGGTGCCTTGGCCCCACATGTCTGCCCCCTGCTCTGTGCTTGCTCCCCACGGGAGGGCTGGCCATCCCTCGGGCTGGGGGAGGGGCTGGGAGACAGAAAGAGGCCATCTCTGCCTCTCCAGGCCTTTGCCTCCCTTCTTGCCGTCTAGTCTTCCCCACCACATTGCCAGCTGCACTGGGTGGCGGGGGGGTGCTGAAGACCACGCCGACCACGCCCATCGTTCAAGCTGCAAGCCCACAGCCCTGCCATCCCTGGCACGTGGCGGACTGCTAGCTCACTGGTGGTTCAAAGGGTGCCGCAAGTTGCAGGCCTCCCCTGTGCTGGGATTGGGGGATCTGCAGCTAAAACGTCTGGACACTTCCACCTCGGCCCCCATCAGAGCTGAAAGGGAAGCCATTGTGCAGGTAGGGAAACTGAGGCCCAGAGAGGTCTCGCCAAAGGTTCCAAAGGGTTAAGGGCAGAGTCACCCCAAGGACAAGAGGCTGGCGTCTGGAGCAGAATTAAAAGGGGCAGAGTGCTACTTCACCCTCTCCTGCAAGGCAAAGCTCACCCCAGGCCCTGCCTCCCTGCCCCAGCACTGATGCCGAACCCAGCCCTGAGCTCTCCAGGGCACTGGGGACAGACAGGAAAGCGACCTGCCTGTCTTGTTAGCACTGGCTTCCTGTGAAGGAGGGCAGGAGATGCTGCTGTCCCTCTCCCCTCCCCGAGAAGCCAGGTCAGAGGGGTCTGTCTGGAGGCATCTGTGGCCTTGAGCCAGCCCTCCCTCTCCATCGCCCAGTAGCCCGGCATTACATGCCCAGGTGCCTTCTGAGAACTCGGCCTTGTGGAACAGGCCAAGGTGAGAAACCACACCCCTACAACGTGTAGAGAGAGCACCACCCCAGGGCCCAGCCCCAGGACCTTGGCAACAGGCCTTGGGCAGGAAGTGCTCCTTGGCCAAAGTTCCACAGGAAGCCTTGAGGACCAGCGCGGGTTTACCAGGGAGACGCTGCAGGGACAGGCCCTCCAGACAGAGAAGGCAGCAGGCGCAACAGCTCACCCACGTGACTGGGCGCTGGGCGTCCTGTTGGACGGCAGGTGAGAGTAGCTGCTCCTGAAAGAACAGAGCGGGGGGGGGGGCAGTTTCTGGGTGTGGAGGGCAGCTGGGGCAGCACAGGGGGCCATGGTGGACCCCGGGCAGGTTCAGCCTGGTGCCCCTGGTGCCGCTGCTGCCGAGGTAGGGCACCAGGCCTGCACCCCCAGCTCAGTTCCTTTGGCCTCCCCTCCCCGGGCCCCATTCTGACCCGGAAGCTTGGCAGGCCACGATGTGACGTAAATAGTGGGAGGGCTCAGTGGGGTGCAGGTGGGTGAGTGTTCTGAGGACACCAAGAAAACTGCTATTTTATACTTTTCAGGAAGCTTGAGAGAGGGAATGGAGAGGAGCCCAAGGGAGCAGGGACAAGTTAAAAGCGTGACATCAAGCTTTCCAGTGGCTTAGAAACCTCCTGCTCTCCTGGGGGGTCCCCTGGGGTCAGTCATGCCCAGGGTCATGGGTCACGGCCTGGGGCAGGCCTCTCCTCAGGCTCTGGGTGAGGGTTAGGAAGCCGCCAGCAGGTTAGCTCTGAGCAGATGGGACCTCCCATTTCAAACGTCCCCAGAGACCAGCACAGAGGCAGGCACACGGTGCAGTGCTCCGTAAGCATCTGCAGAGTATTAAGAATCGCTGAGCAGCCGGTGAAAGGTCCCGCTCACAGCCCCTCCGCCCCCACCCCTGCAGTCTCCCTTTCCCCAGACAGGGGCCTGGGAAGCAGGACTGGGAGGAACCTCCCTGGCAGTTCTGTTGTGTGGGACGCACTGGCCATCCCAATAGGCCAGTCCAAGCCCTCCACCTTCCGAAGGGGTCGGTAGTGCCGGGAGCCAGAAGAGGGGAAGCCTGTGCCTAGGATTGCAGGTGTGCGGAGAGGGGGAGTCAACGGGTCTCTATGCAAGGGGGCCGTGCTGCTCCACCTAGTGGAAACCGGGAGAGAGGCCCTGCGCTCTCTGCCTTAGCATGTCCGGCCGAGGCTCTCCACTTCTGGAAACCCTGGCCATGCCTGACTTTCCTATTTCTCCCCCAAAGTCTATCCAGTCTGATTCTTGGAATCCCAGCAAGGATGAAGGTTTTTGGGGAGGGGGTGGCGTGCTGTGCTGAAACCGGGGGAGGGAGTTTGGGCCAGGTTCACAGCGCAAATCCCCTGAGTACTTCCCAGGCGCCCCTGCCCCTGGTTCTCACAGCCCAGGCCCCCCGCCGGCACCCATGAGGCCCCTGCCCCCAGCGGAGCTGCGATCCCCAGCCTGTGGGCTGCAAGGGACAGCTCTGGCTCTGATCTATGGTTTTCAGCCCCAACCAGGTCTTTGTTCAGACCGGGAAGAAAAAGGAAAAAGCTACATACACGGTTCTGTCTCCGGAGGAAGGGAGTGGGGGGGGAAGGGTTCAGGCTGTCTTTGCCCCTCCAGCGTGGGGGCGGGGACAGGGGAAAGCTGTAGGTGAATCAGAGCAATACCTAGGCGGCTGATGAGGTTGGGGGCGGGAGGAGGCGGATGAGGTGACAGCGGTGCGGTCAGCCTTGAGCCCAGAAGAGTGCGCGTGTGTGCAGTGCGTGTCCTGTGTGTGTGTGTGTGTGTGTGTGGAGGGTGGGGGATGGCGACTCCTGGATAAAACTGTCATCTCTAGAAGTGCCTGAGACCCTGCCAGCAGAAGCCTGCCCCAGTTTAGGGCAGATGCCCCCCACCCCCCGTTCACCTGACCGCCTTCCTCCCTCTCCTCTACCACCCGTCCCCCCCCCCCCCACTCACCTGTTCTCCCACTCCGAGTTCAAACGGCTGCTCCCTCTTCCCCTCCACCGCCCCCGGTACCTGCGCCCCAGTCGGGCAGACGATGCTTGGCTGCGTGGTGCGGTGCGGGGCGAAGAGGCCAGGACCCTGCGGTGCATGGGGGTGCAGGAGTCGGTGCGGGGGTGGGGACGTGTGTAGGCGCGTGACTCTGCGAGAGGCCCTGAGCCGGCCAACCCCGCTGAGGGTGAGCGGGGGAGCCCGAGTGTGCCAGCCGCGGGCGTGTGCCAGGCGCGGGCGTGCGCGCGAGGGTGTGTGCGCGGCCGAGGCGGAGCGCCCGGGCGGGCAACGGCGGCGGCGGCGTTAGGACTCCGGGGACACCGCCCCCCGCCCCGCACGTCCCGCCCCCGCCCAGCCTCCCGCCTCAGTTCGCGCCGCGCCTCGGCTTCGAGCGCAGCGGCGCCAGCTCCTGGAGCCCAGCGGAGCCAGCCGGGCGCCTAGGGCGCGCACAGCCCGCGGCCGCGTCGGCGATGCCGGGCCGCCCCGCGCCCGCCCCAGTCCCGGCCCTGGCCCCCGCGGAAAGGGGCTGAGCCGCCCGCCGCCGCCCGGATGGCGAGCCTAGCCGCGCTCGCCCTCAGCCTGCTCCTGCGTCTGCAGCTGCCGCCGCTGCCCGGCGCCGGGGCACAGAGCGCCGCAGGTGAGTGCGCCGGCTCGGCTCCCCACTCCTCCCCGGAGCGCCCGGGCACCCGCCACAGGACCCTCGGAGGAGAAAGTTGTGCGGGTTCGCGGGGGGCTCGGGTCCCGGTGGCCGGAGCCCGAGTTCCTGCCCAGACGCCGGCAGCCGCGTCCAGGAGCGCCCGGGCCAGCGGGCCGGGCCCCTCGCGTCCCGCGACGGCCTGCCTTTGGCGAACTTCCCCGCTTTACTTTCCGGCCGCCCCACCCCCCAACCCCCGGGGCTGGAGTAACTTTCCGCGGTTGTTGCGAATATTTCCACTTGCTGCCTCCCACTTGTCGGAATCTGTCACTCGAGTGTTTGGGGCGGCGAGATGAGAAGCGGCAGCGACGCCCGGCGTGGAGCGTTCTCGCCCGGCAGCTTCTCGGGCAGCGCGCGCTTTTCCCGGGGTGGACTGGTCGCCAGCAGGCCGAGGCTTCCAGGGCGGTGGCTTTCCCTTTCTCCCGGGGATACACAGGAAGCTCCAGACTACCTCCAAACGGGCTGCGCCCCGTGAAGCCGGCCCTTGAGCTGATTGCACCTGTGGGGTGTTTGTGTTAACGACCCAGGAGGCTAACCTCCTCCCTACCCCCGGGTTCTACCCGGGGCAAATGCACGCCCCTGTGAAAGGCCTTCCACGCAGAGTAGCTTTGACCTGTGAGCATGCCTGCTCCTGAAAAGTTTGGGGGACTCATTTGGGTTTGACCATGGGGGGGAGGTGAGCAGAGGCGGTGCTCAGCGCGGGGGGTGGGTGGGTGGTTTGCCCTGGTGTGTTTCTGATGGTAAGTTAGCATGCACGGGAGACCCCCACGATTCGGGGGGCTTACACACCACATGCCACCGCAGGCAGCTCCCAGTCCTGAACCCCCCAAAAGACCAGTGGCGGAAGGAGAGATAGGAGGAAGTGGCCGAGGTGTGATTCCAAGTTCAAAATCACCTCGAAGTTTCTTAGCACCAGTGGGCTTTGGTGTGGCCCATTGAGGGGAGGCTGCTGGAATCGCAGGGACAGGCTGAGGGAAGCCAGTGGGACTTGGGAAAGGCTCGGTCTGGGCTTGCTGGCTGCCAGCGGTGCCCGTTGTAGCATCGCACTGAGAGAGAAAGGAGGAAGGAAAGAAGGACAGGCAGACGCACAAGGAGCTTTGGGGGAATGTTTCCTGTTTGAACAGGCTGCTTCTGAGGCTGAGAATCGCCGGGGTGACATTCCGTGGGAAATGCCACGGGGTCTCCCTTGCTCCACACCGAAGACGGGAACTGCATGTGGGACTTAGGTGAAGGGACAGCCTGTTTCCGTGGCTGAGAAGTTAGGCGACTAGGACGCTGCTTTTGAGGTGCGTGACGCTGAAAGGTTGGATGAGCAAGGGAGAGACGAGGGACAGCCAGGACATCATTCTGAAGACGGGGTTCGATTCTGGTGTGCCTGGTTTGGGGTCTGTGTTTGGGGTGCTGGGGAGGGGAGGGCAGGAGGATGCTTGTGGCAGACCTGGAGACGCTGGCATGATTCGTGACTTAGGTTTTCCTATTCTCTAAGTCCTTTCCGACCTGGCCCACATTGATAGTACTCACGATCCCGCGGCAAAAAAACTACAGCAAAAAAAAAAAAAAGAAAGAAAGAAAGAAAAGAAAATTCCACCACGGGTCTCATGCAATCCGTTCTTGGGTAGCTTGCGGTGAAACCTTACCGGGTCGGGGACGAGTCCACTGCTGAAAGCAGGCAGCTTCCGGATGCTCCCGCCAGGTGGCGCTCGCCCACAACTGTTAAAATGCAAATCGAGTTGCTTTCATCTCAGGAATAGAACTTCTTTTCAATTTTTAAACGAGTAATGTGTTTATTCAGCAGTCTTTTGTTAAAACATTAGAGAAGTGTGAAGAGCAAGCACCTCTTCTTTGTTTGCTCTTTGGAACACAGGGGACAGAAAAAGCAATGCTGGAGTACGGTTTAGGAAGAAGTCTACCGTGAAGTCACGGTGTGGGTTTTTCCTTTCCACCGGAACTGGGCGGCTTCTGCAAACCTACTATGGCATCTACTTAGCACGTGACTGCGTGGGTTCCAAGGGCTTTGTAAATGAGTGGAATTCGGTTGTGTTGGGGTCTTGGTGTGTTGTAAGCCTCGGTCATTTGTAAAAATGGGGACTTTCTGTATATATCTCTATTCATTCTGGCTGAATGCTAACTAGACCAGGTAAATTAGATGATTTTCGCCCCCAGGTTCCTACATTTGCATTTGTAGATGCAGGAATGCTGCAAATGTTGACTTTTAATACTGGACTTATATTCTTACTTACTGAAGGCAGAAATTGGTGGAATCCAAATCTAGCATAAATATAACAAATAGCGTGCTTTCCTTTAACATAGCTTCTTTAAAACTTTTTGTCAAGTTCGGGTAAACAATACATTTTAAAATTCAGTGGTGTGCCTTTTATAGTCTTTCAATATGAAAATTCCCAGCCTGGAGAACAATTGTGAATTTGCAAGCTTACGTTGGGGACACAGTCGCGGTGACATGTTTTGCTGTGACATGTCGGTCACAGTGCCCAAAAGTCAGTGGTATAAGCCTGTCACCGGAAGGCAGGGTCCTTCTTCCTACTCTAAGATGTGTTTCATGAGTCAGGATGATTTTTGTAAGGAACGATAGTAAAAAAAAAAAAAAAGCATGGGAAATCAGCCCTGTAAGAGTGTGGCAAAATACGCTTTGGGATGGGGAAGAGGGAAACAGTTTAACAGATAAGGGGGTCGTGGGTCCATCTACTCCGGGGTCACTGCATCCATTCACCGAGAGCAAAAATGGGTCCCTGAGGGGCCTGACTTGAGGTCGCAGCTGTTAGCAATGTAGCCATTTAACTCGGTCACCGCCAGACGCCTCTGGGGAGCTGTTAGCAGTACCGTCAAATTTTACTTTCTGTCCTGGATTGCTTGATTTGTTTCCCCATAAAAGAAACCATTCATGGGCAAACCTGGCTTGGGTTCTGTTTCAGCAGCCACTGCAGACACATTCCTAGTGAAAGCATCTTTTTGGGCTATAACCCCACTTGCTGTCTCCTCCCCTTTACCTCTTCTTGCTTCCCACCTCTCGGCACAGCTCCTTCAGGCCCCGAGCTGCCCGCTGAGAGGCGTCCCTGGTAGTGGGAGCCGTCACCTTTCAGAGCCACCGTCACGGGGCATTACAGCATCGTTCTTTCAGGCACAGGATACTCCCATGACTCTCCGACTGTGTTGCTGTGGAAACAAGAGCAAAGCCATGTAGGCAGTGGGCCCTTGATAAATATTTATCGATGATGGTGAAAAGAGGGTAGGGTCTCGTGGCAACCGTGGTGAAGGTCCAGGTGAGTTTGTAAGTCGCCGGAAGCCTGTTTTAGAGAAACAAGGATGCGCTTTGAAGTCTGAAGCCCTCAGTTCGAATCCTGCCACTGCCCCTCTCGCTGGCTCTGCCTGCTCAGGCCAGTCATTCACCTCCTTGGAGCCATTCACCTCCTTGGAGCCCCGGCTTCTCATCTGTAAAGAGGACGGTCGTAGCTGCCTCACTGGGCTTCGTGAGGACTGAGGGCATGTGTGCAGAGCGCGTGAGAGGCTGGTGCGGAGCAGGACTTCCTCCCGCTGGGGAGCCTCGTGCATTACTGGCCTGGGCACTGCCTCTCCCTGAGGGAAGGCCAATTAGGTGGGCTTGGGTGATGGTTTCTAGTTTTCCTTCCTGTTGGAGGTTGATTCCCTGCCACCACTGTTAGAAAGAAAATCTTCTAGCCGGTGACACTGATACATGTGGCCATTCAGGGGTTTCGATAGGACATGTTTTAAGTACGTTTACCTTCCTCGATGAGAACTGATTTAAAGAAACACACAGTTGTACATCATAACGGAAGAGCGTGCGGGTTCATCCTCTCTCCCTGCCTCCTACTGCCCTCCCTTACCCCATCTTCCTTACCTCAGGGCTCTCCTCACCTGTTTCTGTCTCGTACCTGGAAATCAAGGGCATGGTGCCCCGGGGCCTTCAGGGGAAAGATGCTTAGTGCACCTGATAAACAAGCAAAGAGGAAGCACACACATAGAGGCCTGTGACGTTCCAGAAAAGAGAGGAAAAAGCTACAAGATTATTGGAGATAGACCATGTCCGACAGGTGCAAGAGCATTTGCAGGCCCCTCGGCGCGCGGGGCAAGGAGGCAGCACCGTGTGGGTGTTAGAAAGCATTGCGAGTGTTTCTGAAATCTTATCGAATGGAGTCAAATTGGTTTGGAGAGGAAGAAAACTATGAATTTTTAAAATGGAATCATTACATTCGGATGCAGCCAGAGAGACAGTGGCAATCACAGGTGTGTCCAGGTGGGCCCCGGTGACCTGCCGGGGTCGTGAGATTCCGAGGTTTGATGTGGGCCTGCTGGACACTTCCATTTGCCTAGAAGAGGGAAGAATGAACGTGACCATATCATTTATTTATTATCTGTTAGGAAGAGTTTCAGGTAGTAAAGAAGGTACAGAGGGACCCAGAGAAGATGGTAGTCCCAGACCCCAAGAAGTCAACTGTGAAAGGTGAGAATGTGAATTAAACGAGAAAGGCAGAGCTGGGAAAGGAGAAGGAGCCATTGAGACATGGTGACCGTTTGGCGCCTTCAATCCCAAATGGCGGCGTTATTCTTTGTGGCCCGTCCTCGGTGTCCGCACAGAGGATGGCTGCTCAGAGCCCTACCTGACCCACCGTCGACACGGCGACGTGACCTGAAGGGTCACAGACTTACTTCCACTTCACGCCGACTCCAGCTGCTGTCTGACTCGTGTGTGCCCACGCCCATGCCCACGTCCGCCGGGGCCTGAGTGGGTTAGATATAAAATCTTTCCAGCTTCTTGAACGTACATCTTAACATGTCTATTTGATGCTGGAGGGAATAAAAGATGGTGATGACCCTTTGATAAGCAGGTTGGCGGTTTAGTTAAAAAGTCAAATGTACTCATGCATGGGATCCAGCAACTGCACTTGCAGGAGTGTGCCCAACAGGAACTGGAAACCTGTCCACATGGGGACACAGGCGTGAATGCTCGCAGCAGCATTATTCACAGCAGCGGAAAACTGGGACGAATCCAGGTGACCCCCCCGCTGGTGAACCCACCCAGTGGACCAGGACTAGCAACAAAAAGAAATGAACTCTTGGCCTGTGCCAGAACACGGACGAGCTTCAGAAAGCACTGTGCCGTGCAGAAGAAGCCAGATGCAGAACTCTACATGGTGTAGGAAATAGTCAGAGAAGGCAAGTCTGTCGAGACAGAAAGCAGATCTGTCTGCTTTCGGTTGCCTGGCGCTGGGCAGGGGAGCGGCGATTCATAGAGAAAATATTCTGAAGTGACAGAAAGATTTGAAAACTGGAAGGTGGTGACGATGGTGGTGGCAACTATATAAACCCTGGCTCCCAGCCCGCGATGTGTCCTTGCTAAGTTACTTCTCCGTTCGGAGCCCATATTTCTGCAGCTGTAAAAGTGGGCACGGCAGTGCCGTGGTGCCGTGAGAGCCAGAGATAACTGCTGGCCGCCGTCCAGCTCTGCTCCTGGCACGAAACAGGCCCCCGGTAAACAGCATTACTATTACTTCTCCTTTGCCAGTTTCCAAAATAGTTGGTTGCATTCGTTCTTTGAAAGGCATTATTTTCTGGTTGTTTTCCTCTCTCTCTCTCTCTTTAGACTGTGAATTAAATCAATGAACTAACATTTCTTTCCCTTCAGCAGTTTGGCAAAAATGAAAAAGTTTAAGGCTATCAAGTGTTGAAAGGGATCTGAGCAATTAGGTGCTCATTGTCGAGCCGTGGATACTGAAACAGCTTTCTCCGAGCGCTAAATCTGGCAGCGCCTGTGACATTGAAGACGTGAATACCTTGTGCCTGGAGTGCTTTGCTGGGGTAGGGACTGGCGGGGGGAGGGAACAGACCATCCTTTTTCTTTCTCATGAAGCCAAGGATGTAGACATTTCACAGAAGAGGAGAAGTGTCCCCTCCCTCCCCCCCACCCCGCCCCCCTCAGGAGGGAACAGAGGCCACATGTGTCTGGCCCCTTTGTTTACCAACAGGGCGAGCAGCTCCCAGAGGTGAGAAAAAGCTCGGTACCTGCCCTTTTCTCAGCCTTTGTGTGGGGCTCCCCGGAAGAGCATCGCACTGGTGGCCCATGTCCTGCTCTTAAACAGGTGTTTGTGAGCCTGGGACTTTCTCGGCACCTCGAGGCTCGTCCTCATCCAGGCGAGGACGCAGTGCTGCCCCCGACACTCCCAGAGCCAGCTGCCCAGGACCCTGGACAGCCCCGTTTCCTTCCAGGTTGCCCCAGCTTTGCCTTACTCCCCTTCCATCCCAGTGGTTCCAAGGCCAATCCCAAGACCGCAAACCTGTTTCTCTTGGTCCTCGCCTGACTCATGGGGGTGGTTTTTTATTCATCCTTGCGTTTCATCCTGCATTTGACTCTTCAGAACGGAGCGTGAGTTAATGGGTTCACGCCAGCAAGGAGAACTTCTTAAAGAGCACTTATGGGTGATCATCATGAATGAGTGGCTTTGGAAGAAGGTTTGGACGAGCTTTGATTGACTGTAATTACGGCCTATTTTTGCTGCTCAGACAGTCGTGGGTCGGTCCGGTCGGATTCGTTATCACCACTTGCAGGCGTCTTAGAGAGTGAGCTCATTTTCCTGGGGAGCAGGATCTCCAGCCTCACCTCTAGGTTTCCTCTCCCAAACCTGTGGTCACTTATTCATTTTTTTAAAGAGCCCTGGTCCCTTTTTGGTGGCGACATCAGAAACTGAGGTGCACGTTGTAGCATTTTGTGTGAACTTCGGAGTCAAACAGAACACAGCGGGGGCCGCTGCTGGTGTCGGAGGCAGAGAAAGAGGGATATTTTAGACAGCATGCATGTATGACCGTGTGTCTCTTTGACTTTTTAAAATTGATTTGAGCAGAAGAACTTATTCTAATGAAGGATGCTTTTGACACTGTCATACTTCTGTGCTTAAATTAGAGGATAACTTAGACACTGATGTCACTGTTTCTTTCTTTCTTTCTTTCTTTTTTTTAAGTAATTTGGGATTGACCCCTAAATGCCTGGGTCCAGTGGAGTCTCATCTGTCCATGTGTCTTGGGCACCGACTTTCTGAAAAGAAGAGGAGCAAATCCTAGTCTCCCTAGAGGGCGACTGACTGTTAGTTATCGACGGCTGTGTAACAAACAAGGCCCCCCTCCACCCCCAAACGTAGTGGCTTTCTTTTCTTGCCATTTCTTTGGATCAGGAATCTGGGTGTGGCCATAGCAGGGTCCTGGATCTGGGTGAATCACAGGATGCAATCAGGTATCTGCTGGGGCTGCAGTGGGCACAGTGCAAACAGGGAGGGATCTGCTTCTGGGCTCACTCCGGTGGCTCTTGGGAGGGTTGGGTCGCAGGCCCGAGAGCCTCAGTTCCTCAGGAGCTGCTGGCCCGAAGACGAAGACGGCCTGGGCCCCCTGCCAGAGGGGCCCCTCCCTCACAGCAGGGTAGCTGGCTTCAGCAGAGCGAGCAACGCCCCAGAGAGGGCAGGAGAGGGCGTGTGCAAGACCGGAGTCCGGCTTTGGTACGCTAGTTTTAGAAGTGACATCTCATCGCGTTGGCCATGTTTTATTTGTTGGGAGGAAGTCACAGGTCCAGCCCACGCTCAAGGGGAGAAGATCACACAAGGGCTGGAACCCTGGGAGGTGGGGGTCACGGGGAGCCATTTCAGGAGCCGCCAGCTGGCCGCAGCGGCGTGAAGACCGGGCCAGTCAGTATAGGAGCCTCGGATCCGCGAGGAAAGTGCAAGTGTCGCTTTTACAGTGGGTCCAAGTCTCTTAACTCTTTTTATTATTTTGGGCATGAGTGTTAACTCGGTGTCACGCTTTTACTCTTTAAAGACCTTTGAAAAGGGAGATTTACTATCTCAGCGTTCACTCAGCTCACATCTTAAAGAAGTTAATTAGGAATGTCAGAAAGTAAAAATGAGTTACTAGAAAGACCCATCAGAAAACCTCAAACTTTACCCTCAAAGTTGAAGAACTGTGATGTTGTTATAAGACTGTAAATCTTTCACTCCAGTATGTAGATTTCACAAGAACCAGCTCACAAAAAACACCAAACAGATTAAGGCTACAGGATAATTTAGCTGCAATTTAATATTTTTATCACATTTGGACTTCCCAGTTCTAAAAATTAGGACTTATTTTAGACCTGTTTGACACATTTCCAGAGGGTGTTTGTCCCGGAAAACTGACATTGAGGATTTAAGAAGTGACAGTGGTGGAGAGTTTTAATGTAAACATACAGACGGTCACAGGGACCAAGCTGTGTCCCTCCCGCACTTTCAGGGTCACTGCAGTCATTACAGAGGAAACTCGTCGCAATGTCCCTTCAGCCTCGGGCCCACAAGGTCTTCTAGCGGAGGATGGTTCTGCCGGAATGCAGGTGGGCAGGCCGGACCTTGGAATTCCTGGCGGGGGCCTGCTTCAGGAATTTACCTGTGCTGGGCTGGGGGTGCTGGTGGTTGTAGTTCCAAAGGTCCATCCCCATTGTGCTTGTCTCTGCATTATCAGTATTTAGGCTGGAGGGTCACCAACTTATGATGGACCCCAACCCCAGGTCCTTTTGAAGTCATTTCCACAGGGTGACCTTGGGGCAGGGGGACCCAGGACACCTTGAGTGGGCCCTCCATCTGCCCTGGGGGAGTGTCTGGCTCCCACCTGCAGGGCCTTGGGTATTTGAGCACTTTCTCATGGACCGACTGTCGTCTCAGTCCTGCTGAGTCAGGTTGTGCGAGGCTGGGAGGCGAGCACCCCTGCGGGTGTGAGGGGGGTAGGGGTGTAGCTCCCAGTGCCCCGGGCGGGGCTGCCGCGGGTGGGTCCGTGGAGCCCGCAGAGCAGCCCGTGCAGGACTGTGTCAAGGACCCCATTCCAACCTGCGGTACCTGCGCGAGTTCAAAGCCATTTCCATGTCCACTTCTCCTACTTCCAGACCCTGAGCTCCGGGCGTTTTTACTGTTATTTTCCCCTTTTATTCAGCGAATCTTTGCTGAGTATTATCCACTTAGTCTCCCTTCACCTTTGCATTCTTTTTTCACCTTTTCATTAAGATGTGCATGTACTGGGGTGGGGGGAGTGGTTTTCGGCTCAGAAACTTCGGAAATCAAGACTTTAAGATTCTAACCTATTTCAAACTGGGGGGCGGGGGCGGGGGTAAGGTTAGGGGTGGGGGGGCGGTGGGAGTCCTGATCAGCTATTTGCAGAAGCTGGGAGCATCGCCAGCCTCTGCACTGCATCTCGGCTGGCTGCAGTTCAGGGTGGTTATCTCTCCCTCTGAAAACTGTCTGGAATGAGGGAGGGGCAGCTCTCGAACAGTTGGGTTGCATTGTCTGGAGACCATTTAAATTTAGTTTACGGAGGAACTGTGGAACCTCCCGGAAAAAGAGGAAGCTTAAGTTTTCACGTACTGCAACACTCAGCTCTAACGTGCCAACACCCGGGTTGAGCCCAAGTACCACAGCACCAGCGCTGCACACAGAAGTTTAGAAAACTTTCTTTGTATGCTAATCAATGCAAATTTTCCATCTCAGGGAAGTCTTTTAAATTTCTTTGCACAGAGGGTGGGTGTTCCAGGTAGAATGTGCTTTCTGGGACTCGACCCTCGGAACACCATTTTTGGTGGAGGAGCGCATGACTCTGAACAAATCTCAGAGTTCCAAGGTCGCCATTGTCTGTAAAAGATAAACACACATTTTGAAACAGCGCATCTTGCTTACGTTGGGACCACTGTCCTTGTTGGCCACTTTCTCAGTGGCAGAAAATCAAGTCAGAGCTTCCTGACCTTTGTTATCTCTGCCTGTTCCCGCACAGAAGACAGGTAGCGTGCGTGCATTTCCGCTCACCTGTGCGCGGAATGAAGCACGTCGTTACCGGTCTCCCTGGAGAGCTGGCTCGGCAATCCAAAGCTTTTCTCAGTTCCATTCCCATTGCCTCTCACCCCCAGACCTCAGCAGCTGGCGCTCCCCCTGGAAAGTCACTGACCACCTGTTCCACTCGGAGCTGCAGAGTTCCTGGCACCTCCCCCACCCCAGGTTTCCTTTTCACACATCTGCTCGGGGGGCCTTCCCTGTGTGATCGGCAGAGTTTGGGTCAGACCTCCTACAGAAGACCCCAGGAGTCGGGCTGTGGGTTCCTCGCCCTTCGCTCCGCCGTCTGCATTACGTGTTAGGTCCACGTGGCCGGAGGGCGAGGAGCAGCGGACAAACCCCGCCCGACTCCTCCCCTCCTGCTAGAATTCTCCTGGTCCAGGCACGGCTCACTCACTGTTCTCTACTTTGGCGTTCGGATCCCTGACTGAACTCGGGCCCTGATGGCAAGCTCTGTGTGCCCGTCCCACTAATGACACCAATGGCATCGTTTCACGTGGGTGACAGATCATGTGGCATGGCCCTGGCACGTGCTCTCAAACGCTCATAAATCCCCGATGCACTTGGCTAAGGATGCGGGGTGTCACGGGAGGGAGGTGACCCCACAGAGAGGCGGCGGACGGGGCAGGTCCCCGCTGACCTCCTTGGCTCCCGGTTCCCTAACGGGGTGCACAGTTTGCAGTGACACCTTCGGCACCGGCAGGGTCCTGCTGGAGCCCAGGGGCGGGCTTTTTGCCGTGCCGCTGCCCTTTCCTAAGCATTCTGGGAGAGCTTATGCTGCAAATTCGAGCGTCTGTTAAGGGGTATTTACAAATATTAGGCTCTTCTGGTTCACGGACTGAACACATCATCTGCTCGACCATCTTCTGTAGGAAGGAAAAAAAAGAGCCAATTTCACGGATATAACGATCAAAGGCGTATTAATGGTCAGACCAGTGTGTTTATGTCAGTCCAGAATGCGGAACGGGAGGCTGTCCTTCTCAGAAGGGGTGCGGGCAGAAATGGGGCTGGGGTGGTAAATAAAGGGCAGTTTTGCTATAGTTGTAATATTCTATTTCATTTGAAAAGAGGAACATGCTAAGAAAATTTGTTAAAAATTGGTTGATAATGCTTAATAGAGAAGAACACTAGGCGTTAATTACATTTCTCTTTGTAATATATCTGCCTTTAAGTTACTGCCTAAAAAAGGAAAACTCTTGGAGTTTAATATTGGGTTAGCCAAAAAAGTCATGGTTTTTTCCTTACGATGGCTCTAGTAGTGCTTAGTTGTCTTTAACTTCATTCAAAACAATTTGGATAGATTGTATTGTGACAGCTGTCATACCAGCATGCATTAAAAAAACTTATCAAAATTGGTGAATTTTTGTGTAGCCATTTTAATATTGAAGATAGAAGAAAATAGGCAGCATTTTTGGGGTATTCTTTATTATTTCAAGCATTATATGAAAAACATGTCTTTTATTTTATGGGAAAAAACTAAATGGATTTTTTGGCCAACCCAATATTTGCTAGTCATGTGCGAATGATCGAGATTTTAAACATATGTACTGTTTTCATCTATCATTCTTTTGTAACAAGTTAGGTCTTATTTTCTGTATGGAAAACCTTCTTTCAAAGGCTGGAACGATGATTTCTGCGGGAACTTCTAAGACACCTGCATCTGGTTAGAAGGAGAGAAGGAGAGAGTCGTGTCTCAGGTGCAGGGAGACGTTTGAGCCGGGGTGATTGGGGTCCCGATGGAGGGACCTTATTAGCCACTGTCCACCCCCTTCCCACACTCCCCCCTCCTGGGGCCTCCGTGGGGAAAGTGCAGAGATTCCTCCATGGGACAGCCCTTGGCCTTGGGTGTTCTCAGGGCCCCAGAAAGGCACATTTGGCATAGGGGGTAACGTCACACCACCTTTGCGATGTTTGGAAATATTCTGAACCTTAGCACATTTTTCCCACCTGTGAAATGACTTCTGTGCTTCTTAAGGGCTGGAGTTCTAGTCTCTGACCTTAAGATTTGATTTTTCCCCCTTAAAAATCAAAACATTGGAGATGTTTGATAGAGATTAAGTACATGAAAGATCTGCCCTTTCCTGATTAATCAGTTTTGTTGTTTGATGCCACCCATGGTTTGTTTGTTCCAAAGGAGTAAGTTGTGAAGTCCCAGGTCCAGGAGAGGAAACGGACAGAGTCCATTTCCAGGGTTTTCCCGTCCCACGGCAGCCCCGGTTTAACCGTCTGTGTTAGAACACAATGCCAGGGTGTCCACCCTCCTGGGGGATGGAGGTTTCTTAACCTAGGAGAGTACACAGCGGAGAGGAGCATTGGGCCCGTGTTGGAATGGAAAGCAGACAATACAAGGAGATGACAAGTCATTTGCTAAAGTGATGGATGAGAGGGGAATAATAAGAGGGAACCAGATTCAAAAGTTATGAAAAATCACAGGTGCACCTGGGTATGTCTGCCGAGCATGAAGAATTCAAACCGAACTCCAGGGGAATAAACACAGAAAAGGAAATGACTGCCAAGTAGCAACCTTGGCGTTGTTGTAGACTCCAGATGCTTATAATGAGCCAGACATTTTTCAAAGGCTTATGGAGTCTTCGTAAGGGTCCTATTATATGGGTATAATTATCGTAAAAACTGGGGCACAGAGTGGCTGAGTAGCAAGGTCAAGGTCACACAGCTAGTGAGGGGTAGAGCCAGGACTTGAACCTGAGTGATTTGAGGCTGGGATGTGTTTTCTTGGCCACTGTTGTCTCCTGTCTCTGTGGTTCACGCTGTGTCAAGTGCTGTGCTAAATTCACGCTCAGGGAAAAAATTCAGATCCTATTTAAAATTCCTGGGTGGAAAGGCTTCCTTCAGAATTTTTAATGAGAATTCCTTTGGGGGAGTTGTACGACTCTGGTTAATTCTCATAATCATCCCATGAAACAGGCATGACAATTTCATATATCAGATAAGACAATTGGTTTCATGGTGGGGCAAGGTCTTGGCCACTGTCACACTTGTGTTTGTCTCATTTCAGAGTCCAAGTTCATAACCAGCACATGATGTTGAATGTCAGAAGATTTCTATGGCTGTAAGAGGTATGGGAGAGAGGGGCTGTCTTCCCGAGAAAATGTCTCATTTCCCTTCCAAATAACTCTGAACTGTCCCAGTCTTACAAGAGGAGAGTTCTGAGGGGCGGACTTCTCTTGTCCTGGAACAACAGTGAGCCCCTAGATGTGGCTGCCGCTGGTCGCACCTTGGGGGCCCAGTAGCTGCAGGTGCCACACCTCCGGGAACTCAGATGGGGTGAAGGCTTCATCTCGGACCACGGTCTTTAGACCTCTGCATCTGCAGCAAACAAAACATTTCAGGAAACCGCTTTAGGGTTGGACGTAGCTAACTGAGTTCATTTAACCCACAGGGTAGCCACCCTGTGTATTTGAGAGAGGCGCTTGTCATTCCAGTTTTACAAAGGAGAGGCTGAAGTCTCCGCCATCAGGTAGGACTGCCCTTGAACTTGCGGGATGCCTCAGGTGGTGATCATCACGGATTTTGCTGTAAGAATATTTGATTCTGCAATATAGGCGCTTGCGTAATTTTTCTCTCTAATTTTCCAAAGGCACCAAAATGCCTGCTATTGACTTTTTCACTGGGTGCCTGCAATAAAGAATGTGTTGTGTCAATTTCTGTTCTTCTGACTGCAGTTTCTGAGCTTGGTTCCTACTGGGACCTTTGGTAGTTCTTGGCTGTTTTTCTTGTGGAAGCAGGTCAGGGGCAGGTGGACCCACCTGCTCTATCATGAAGGAAACCATAGTGGTTAAAAGTCTGATCTCAGGCCGTGGGGGTTCAAGCCAGTGCTGTACTATTTACAAGCTGTATGACCTTGAACAGGTTATTTGAGCCCTGTGAGTCTCAATTTTATCATCTGTGAAATGAGGCCAGTAAGAACGATTTGCTCGCAGGGCGGTTGTGAGAAATCAGCGAAGTGATGGATGTGGAATGCGCAGCGTGGGGCCAGGCTCGGGGGAAGTGCTCGTCAGTAAATGCTTGCCGTTCTCGACGGTGGCGCTCTTGCTGGAGCCGTGTTGCCCGAGCTCAGTGAAGCAAAGCGTACACGGCTGGGGTGACCAGTTGTCCCGGTATGTCCAGCATGTGGGGCCTTCAGCGCTAAAACCAGGACCATCCCTGGCAAACGAGGATGGATTGGTCACTCTCATGCCCACTCGGCTCTCTCAGAATCGTCCGATTGCATGTGCTGTGCAGGCTCCTGCAAGCTGCGTACATAATTCATATTCATGTAGCAGAAAAAAGCTGATCTGATATTTGATTTGCATTTTATAGATGTCACTGTTGGAAGAAATAGACTAGCTTTTGTCAATTTCTGAAAATACCACCCCTAGAGGAGCTGTCTGGGGCCTGGCGGTGCCCCTGTCTGGATCCTGACGGAATGCAGGATTCAGCTCCAACGTGTCAAGAGATTTGGACAAGGGACTGTTCGTGGGGGGGGCGGGTTGAGTTTAAGGGAGCTCGCCTGGGATGCTGAGACAGCTAGTGATGAGGGACAGGGGAAGGCCATTAGCATGCTTCACTTTGCAAAGGGGCGAGGGGAGGGGTTGTGTTCATGGAGCCCTTCTCCGCACTGCTCTGAGTCCCAGGAGGCACGACTCCTTTGCCTTCTGGTTTCTGACTGTGTTTAGCAGATGGGGATCACTGGCAGGAGACTACAAGGCAGGAGGAGAGGGGTAGGGGTATTTATCCCCCACTGTCTGTGTCTCACTGCTTTCCAGTATGGCGATATTTCTCAATAGTGGTTGGTCTCACAATGTGCTGACCAGGGCACCAGCCCCGCCTGGGAACTTTTTCTCATTGCAAATTCCCGTGACCCACCACAGATCTACTGAGTCATAAACTTGGGGGGCGGGGCCCAGCATCCGTGCTCTGACCAGCCCTCTAGGTGCTTCTGATCCGTAGGAAAATTTGAGAACTCCTGGTCTAGGAGCAGAGATACACCATCAATGTCGTGTGAGGCCTTTGGCCAATCAAGTTCATGCTGTGGCTTGGAGGTTAGTTTCTATCTTAGCCAGATGAGAAGGAGCTTCTTTGCTTTGCTTGTTCATGGCACTTGATTCTCTTAAATAGTTTTTACATTTTTAAAAAAGATTTTATTCATGCCCTGGCTGGTGTAGCTCAGTGGATTGAGTGCAGGCTGCAAACCAGGCATCGCAGGTTCCATTCTCAGTCAGAGCACATGCTTAGGTTGCAGGCCATGGCCCCCAGCAACCATACATTGATGTTTCTCTCTCTCTCTTCCTTCCTCCCTTCTCTCTCTAAAAAATAAATAAATAAAATCTTAAAAAAAAAGAATGTGCTTCAATTTATAGAAAAAAGATTTTATTCATTTATTCATTTATTTTTTAGAAAGAGGGGAAGGGAGGAGGAGAGGGAGAGAAACATCCATGGGCAAGAGACACATCGATTGGCTGCCTCTCCCATGCCCCCACCCAGGGATCTGGCCCACAACCCAGGCCTATGCTCTGACCAGGAAGGGAATGGAACAGGCAACCTTTTGGTTTACACGCTTCCTCCCCCACCACCAGCCAGAGCTAAATTAATTTATGTGTTTATTTTCTGACTCTCTTCTACTAGAATTTAAGCACCACGGCGGCCAGGACTTTGTTCTGTCTGCTGCAGGCTTCCCTGCCCAGCGCTGTTCCTGTGCACAGCACTCACTCGGTGTTGGCGAACGCATGGATAGGAAGGGATTGCTACAGTCACTGTCAGCAGTTTTCATCGTGATTTGAAGATTCTGTGTTCTCTTATACAATAATGGCTGGTTTATCATAAACCTGTCAATCTGAAATCCCAACCCACAATTCCATTTTTAAAGAAAAATAGTAATTGATGAATTAAGGGGAAGAACACTGGAAGTGTAGTGCATGCGTGTGTGTGTGTCGGGGACCACGGCACGTGCAGCCTGTCCCACGTTATCCTGTTTAATCAGAGTCCGGTCTCTGCGAAATGGGGTCACTGTAAAGGAATGCAGTCTCAGTGAAGTTATGAGACATGTCCAATGTGACAGCTATTCATGGGCCAAAGCCAGGTTTTGGGATTGTTTCAGTTTCCAAGTGGTGCGAGATTCAGAAGAATCTACTGAGTTGCAAAGATTGGTTATATCATAAAAAATAGTTTGCCTTGAAATGCAGTATTATTTTATCTTGGCCCACTCAACAAGTTGGAAAGAGAATAGGCATCAAAGTCCAAGAGACTGGAATCGAAACCTAGCTCCCTGCCACTCATTGGCTGTGTGTCCTTGGGGAAGTTACTGTACCTTTCTGAGCCTAGATTCCCCATCTGTCCATGGGGATAATTCTGCCAGTCCGGCAGGGGGGTGGTGACCATTTTAGGTGATGCATAGAAAATACCTGGCAAGTGATAAATAACAGTCATTTCTGAGGATTTTTTCTGAGAATTGGTAATTCATGTGTGAATTGTGGTAAGTCTCAATTTAATGGATGGATTTTAGAATTGATTGCTCTTCCTGAGGAGAAACTGATAGCGTAACTTCAAGCCATAGCAGTCTCTGGAGACATTCTCATTCCCATCTGGACCGGCTTTGGGGTCAGCCTGGCTGGGATCCTTAATCATCCCGCTTACCAGCTGCTTGTCTTTGCGCAAATTAGTTAATGGCTCTGAGCCTTAAATTTCTTTTTCAGAAAGTAGGGAATGATAGTGCCTGTGTCGTAGATGCTTATGGGCATCGTGTGAAGTAGCACATGCGAGGCAGTGAGTACCTGGTGTGAAAATCGCCATCACTGTTCAGTGGGAATTTCCTCTGCATATCAGAGGCATCCATGGTCGTCACTGCTGTTGAGTATTTCACGCGCAGATTGACATCTGTGCATGCAGTGGGGCAGGAGCGAGGTCCTGTGCAGAAACAGTAAGTGGTACTACATGTGTCAGACGTTGTGTAAAACTCCCTTCTCCTCCCAAATCTTACTGGTTAAAAAGCCTGCCTCCTAGGGTTCTGGGAAGAACCTGGAAAGACGCTAAAGAGTCTTAGGCTACCAACCAGATGCTAAAGCCACACAAAGCTAGCCTTTGACCAAGGGAGAGCCCTCAGCCTCTCCAACCGTGGCTGTAGCTTTGACATCACGTCCAGATCTTTACAGACAGGCTTGTATTTGGTTTCCAAGCCCAGAGGGTGGAGGAGGAAGGAGGAGACTGGCTGCTCTGGGAAGGCTTGCTTGCAGTGGTGGGAAGAACCAGAGCAATGGTCTGGTTGCGAGAGAAGAGAATTCTGAGCAGCAGCAGTGCGAGCTCAGTATACTCAGTAGCCGGAGCTGCTGGGCACGTGGACAGGGATGCTACTCTCCTCGGATGGGGCCCCGAAGGCCACGCCTATAGCTTTGCCGCAGATGTAGCGGCCATCATGATGAGGTGATTTTTTTCCAGGAGAAAAAAAATGGGTTTGGGTTCTGAATACAATCAGATCTTTTAATGGATAATCTGAGTTTTTTATATATATAAAATATATATATAAAAGCTAAATTGTTTTCTTTAATCCCAGTGATTCTATTTTTATAATGCGTTACACAGTATTTTCAGGCACATCATTGCATTTTAATCCTTGCTCTTAATAAATGCTACCTCCCCTTTGCAGATGGGAGGCGGAATCTTAGATGCATTAAGGGACCAACCCAAGGGCACACGGAGGCTGAAACCTGTGCTTTAGATTTTGCAGCTGGGGTGTGCACCGTGGCCGCATCCTGTCCCGTAAGAGGGAAGGGAGGTTTGTGGACCATTCCTAAAGACTTTGTAGACACAGTCCTTCAAGCATGAGCTGTGCTGTTTAGCATGCCGCCTTCAGCCCCACGGACCCGGGATTTAAGCGTTTGGAGTAGTACATTGAATTAAAGAGCATGCCTTAGTGATTTGGAAAGCTCTGTCATCACGAAGGCAAGTTTTCTTGGGCGCAGCGTGAACGAAGGCACAGTGGAGGAGGACAGGCGGGCGGGAGTAAATGCATAAAGAAGAGTCCAGGTGAAAAGAAGGAGCGGGCCGAGGGCCCAGACTGGCATGCATGGGACAGTCGTGGGGCAGGACAGATGGCCTTAACTTGGAGGAGGATGCTACTTCTCTCCTTCCTGTGGCTCCTTTGATTTTGCCTCACCTCACTCTTCTGGGGGAGCAGGTTTTCAGCCTCCGGCTCTTTGTTAAAAATAACTTTTATTTGCCAAGAGAAATTCATACCAGCCTGGGAAAACATTGCTGTGGAATAGAGACTTGACGGAAAGCGATGGCAGAATAGCCACCAAAGCGTAGCCTCCCTCTGACTCCCTCAGATGCCCGTCCTGTCCAGGTGGACGGGGCGGTCGTGGCTCAGAGCCCCCTGACCGTGTCCCTGGGGTGGGGGTGGGGGACAGCCAGGTGGAGTCCTGACAGCCCCCCCCCCCCCGCCCACCGGCTGCAGAGATGCCATGCCAGGTTTGACTCTCCTCTTTGTCTCCTGGGTCAAAGAGGAAGATTTGGCAAATAATGACCCTTTGTTGGAGAAAAGGGATCGAGACGGGTTTAATCATGTGGTTCTTTGAAAGAAATCAATGGCCAATCTGTTCTTCTAACTCTGTGAAAGCTTCGTACGATGCCGTTGGAGGTGTGTGGAGAGTTGACTGCCGGTGGCTGCTGGCCTAGGATGACCTGAGAAATTCACATTGAAGTGGACCCTCTGTTAGCTAACTGCCGCTCCCTAAAAAGTCACCACAAAGTTAACCACTTAAAAAATAACACTTACTAAACCACGTATGCCACCAAAAACATTAGTTATCTCACAGTTTCTGTGGGTCAGAAACCCGGGCATAGCTGTGCTGGGGTCCTCTGGCTCGGGGTCTCCCACGGGGCTGCAGCCAAGGTGCTGACCGACCAGGGCTGCGGTCACATCTGAAGGCTTGGCTGGGGCCGGGTTGTCGCCAAGCTCACGTGGCTATTGGCAGCTTTGTTTCTTGCAGGCTGCCAGACCGAGGGCCTCACTTCCTTGTGGTTATTGGCCAAAGGCCACTCTCAGGTCCTTGTCACATGGGCCTTCTCAGCACCGTGGCTTGCTGCATCTCTCAGCAAGGGAGAGAGTCAGCCAGCAAGACAGAGCCACAGGTTTACTGAATCACAGGTGTGACATCATCTATATATGTATTTATATAGACTTTAGCATATTCCGGCTGGTTAGAAGGTAGTCAGTAGTTCAGCCCACAGCCCACGCTCCGGGGGGGGCGTGTTACGTCATGGCAGGAGTGCTGGGAGGTGAGGATCGTTGGGGGCCACCTCCAAGTCGGCCTGCCACAGACCCACATCTCATAACCCGCCCTTTTGTGTATTCTTCAGAGCCTCGACGCGAAGAGCTTTGCTTCTCTGAGGATGGGAGAGATTGAGATTTAACCAAGAGACTGCACGAGAGGGAGGGGACAGCTCAAGGGAATTTGATCTGGTTACCTGTTCACCTGCATTGGCTTACCAAGTGTCTTGCAGAGGGCTTGCAGTACGTGATTTCCCTGCACCCACACCCTAACCCCGAGAAGTGGGCAGGCGAGGGAGCCAAGGTTTGGAAACAAGCCTGGATCTTGTCTGCTCTCATAAGGGTCCAGAGCCCTTGGACTTCGAACAGAAGGCTTCAGGAATAAGGGCTTTGCTGGAGTTGACTGACATGGGGGCCCTTTTTCTCCATGGGGGCCAGGGTTAGCTGGAGCTGGGCCACTGGGCCAAGTTCAGTGTCGGGAGTTCAAGTACAGTCTACGAGCAGGTATGAAGGTCAGACTAGGCTCCAGAGGGGATGCGGGAAGTCAGGATGCGGAAGGGCAGCCACAGAATCACAACAAAGCCCATAAGAGCCAAGTGCCTTGACAGGCTTTCCTTTCATATAAGTTAGAATTGGGGCGGGGGAACTATGCTTTTTCTCATTATTCGTGCATGCCCCCCAGTGTTGAATTTGGACTTTGTAAAGCCATTCGGAGCCCCTCTACTCTGATCCCTGCCAACCACAAAGCTAGTTTTTCTTTCCGACCGCCTTTGCCTGCATTAGCTGTGATTGAATTTTCCAGTTTTCTCTTACATTATAAAGCTGAGCTGAAAATGGAAATGTGAAAATGCCAGCATGCATGGTAATCCGTCTGTGGCCTGTTAGGTGTACGGGGGTGTCGACTCTCTCGCTGCGACTTGTTGCTGGCCCGGCGGTTTCCGCTGTGAAGGGAATACAAGGAATGAACCCGCATGGGCTGCAGAAACGCACCCTTAAACCTCGTGTCTCCAAGGCCGTGCTCGGTGATGGACGACAGCGGGGAACTCTTTAAAATTATGGATTGAGGATCAACATTAAAAACAAACAACCTAAAAAACATTTCAGTGATTCGGATACAGGGAGAAACCAAGGGACCCAAAGAACTTCTGGTGGGGAGATGGTTTGCTCCCGACTCCTTAATCGAGAGGCCGGTGCTCAGCTTCCTGTTGACACATTTTTTTCCGAGAAAGTTGATGACGCTCTCAGAGTCGCCGCACAACTGCCCCAGTGATGTTTTAAAAACATAAATCAGACCATGCCCCCTTCCTCTTTCAGACCACTCTGCTTGCCCCTAGAATAAAGCCCCAGCCCAAACCCCTGCCTCTTGCCTCGAAGATCTAGCTCCTATAATGTTTCTCACCCTGCCCCGCTCCTCCCTCGTTACCTGGCTGAGTCTGGCCGAGGGGCCCCCGAACCCCATCCTGGGGGCCACAGCTGCCCGCCACCTGGCTGTGTGTGGTCTGGGAACTGAGACTGGCTTTTCTGTCTCTACATGGTCGGTAACAAAAGAAGAGCAGTTTCTACCACCGGAAGACAGTATAAAATTCAAATTTCTGCATCCATAAAGAAGTCATTTTGGAAGGGTGCAGTTGGGTGCAGTTGGGTTCTGCGGTTTCTGTGACCCACCGTCGTCCGCAGTCTAAAAATATTCAGTGGAAACTTCCAGAAACAAATCGTGGCTTTGTCCAGCACATCCACACAGTGGGTGCCCGCCGCCCATCAGTCACTTCGTGGCTGTCTCCGTTTTCAGATCAACTGACGAGTTATTGCGTTGCTTTCTCAAGGAACCCTCAGTTTACTTAATAATAGCCCAAAGCCACTTACTCACTTTTCATCTTTGTATATTATCACAATTGGTGTACTTTATTTTTGTCGATCTCTTACTGTGCCTTATCTATAAATTAAACTTGGTCACAGGCATGTCTGTGTGGGACAAAACACAGCACAGTGTGTGTGGGGCTCAGTATTGTTTGGGGCCTCGGGCCTCCACTGGAGGACTCGGGACGTACCCCCTGTGGGTAAAAGGGGCTGCGCTGGTTGTAGTGGGAACTCTGGACCCTGCAAAGGCTGAAGTACTTACTGTTTGGCCCTTTACAGAAGGGGTTTGCTCGTTCCTGATCTAGCCACAATGGCCTTTTCCCACCTCGAACAGAGAAGACCTGTGCCCATCTCAGGACCTTTGCACTTGCTGTTCCCACTGCTGAACATGCTGTTCCCACTGCTGAACATGCTGTTCCCACTGCTGAACATGCTGCTCCTTTTTAATCTCTGCTCTGTTATCACTCTTTCTGTCCACATGAGCTCGAATATATTGATATGTTAGTAGTGTCAAGAACCAAAGGTATTAATTTCTTTCTTTATTAGTTTGTTTCTCCCACTTGAATGTAAGTTCTTGCGGGGAGCAATTATGTCGTGCTCACGCCGGAGGAAGTGCCTGGCACATAGTGGGTGCTTTATCAGTGTTTGTTGATAGACTGCACGAATGAGTGAAATCAGTGCCGAGTCTGCAGCTCAGCCCTCTGCCACGTCTGCTGGTATGTCCTTCTCTCCAGCAGCAAACTCACAGCCACCTTCACACACGATGTCATTTTCAGTAAACAGATGACTGGAACTTGAGACATCACCACATTTAATTTATTGTTTGTGACTTAATCCATTGTGTAACATTTTAAGTGATCCCTAATGATCAGGTGTACACTGGATCACACTCGAGGCATGAGGACATGAACCATTCGCATCATAACTACAATTTCATAATTTTTGAAACTTTCCCCCGGACAGTCACCCTCCTCCATGCTCCTCTTCAAGCATGTGTGAGGATCTACACGTTCCAAACATTGAGCTTTCGGTTCACGACTGGTTTTGGGGAGCACACTTTCTAAAAGAGAAGGTACGGGACAGGAGTGTTGATCCCTCCTCCCTCCCTCCCCCCTCCTGTCGTACACGCACGAGGACGCACACAGGGGAGGAGGACGTGCTGCGGGCGGACATCCTTGGCCATCCTTCTCGCCCCAGGGCAGCAGGCCAGAGCAGCAGCCACAGAACCGTCCAGATAAGACGTGAGTGAGCCCGAGCTCCCGCCTTACACACCGGCCCGTGCGTCCCCTCGTGGTGGCCCGCACGGACCGTGATTTGTGTCACGGAGTGGCATGTCTCCATGCGAGAGCTCTGTCCCACTCAAGGTTGACCGCAGACGTTTATTTTGGAGACTCACAAGCAGCTAAGAGGTGACTGTTTCAAATCTCAGTAAGCACGCTGCGGTTCTCGGCAGGGCACCTTGGCTGCTGTTGAGGGCGGGTCTCCGCTCCCCTTAGCTGGTTCCTCCATCCTCCGGTGTTCGCTCAGTTCCTTCTCTGGGTCGCTTACTGGCGCTGACACCAGCAGGGGAGACAGGGAGGACCATTCCTGCCTTGAAAGAGCCCCCTGTCTGGCTTGGGGGAGTCGACAGGCGTGTCGACAGTCACCATACAGGACGGTAGGTGCCAGACACTGCTGCAAGGGGCAGCCTTGGGGACAGCTCACTGGGCTGGAGCTGTGTTTGGGAGGCAGTGACGATGGGCTGTGGAGTGTGAGCCAGGTGGGGGCATGGGAGTGCTGCCCGGGCCGAGCCACTGCCCAGCAGGTCGCTGTGGAAAGCCGAGCCCTCCGTAGGAGCCTGCAGAGGCAGAGCTGGTGTGGTGGGAGGGGCGGGAAGGGGCGGGGAGCCGCCTTCTGACCTGAGCCCAAAGCTTGTCTTTTTGCTGCTTCTGGAGTCGAGGACCATAGAGACTTCCGTGTGCAGGGAGGCGATGTTCTGTTTGCCGGGGATCACAGATCGCTTTGGGCATTACTAGCCATGTGCTTCAGCCACTCAGGGTGGGACAGCGTGGAACGGCTTCTGCCCCTGCAGAAAGCTGTTACTCTCCTTGCTTTCTGTGTGTTTGTTAACAGAGCAAGGGCTTGGGACTCAGACACTGGTTTTGCCACTCCATTTCGGACCCTGGAAAGTTACTTAGTTTAGCTCTGCCTCAGTTTCTTCATCTGTTAAAGGGGCATAATTCTAAAACCCACCTCATGGGGTTGTTCTGAGAATCCAGTCAGTTAATGCACATGAAAAGCATACATTCTGTGCTCCTACTACTGCTAGCATGCCCTTCTAATTCATCGCTGTGTCAGGCCTGCAGACGGCAGGGTGTAGAAGTGTGAACTGCTGCTGTCGGGCGCCCCTTGTGGAATAAACGGAGTAACAGGTGGCAGTGTCAGCGCGTGTTCTGGTTCTGTTGAACGGCCCCCAGAACGTGTACCATGCTTGTTTCATTGCATGTCCCTGCGTCCTGCCCTCCAGTCTCGAAGGCAGGATGCACCGTGTTAGCATGGCAATGTCACCATCGTAATCTGCCGAGTCCGTGTGAATAAGGAACATCTGTGCGATGTTTGTGACCCAGAAAACACAGTTACGCTCCGCACCGTTGCTCTCCTCCCAAGCAGGCCGCGGCGAGGGGGCTCACGAGCAGGGGACCCTCCTGGGGCCCTCTGCCCTGCTTGCCGCGCTCTGCGCCAGCCGGCCCAGATGGGGACGGGCGGGGTCACGTGTTGGTTGGAGCAAAAGAGGCTCCTGAGGGGTTTTCTGCCCATCAGAGCAAGAAATGAGTTGCCTTCTTGCGGGAAAGATGGGGGGAAGGTGTTCTTATTTTTTTATTTGTTTAACTCGAGCAGCCCGCTTTCTATTGTGTACATGGGCCCGGACGCTCTCCGGGCTGGGCAGGGGAGGTCTGAAAATCCCTGGCGGTTTCCTGATGTTCATGCCGCATGTGTTGCCATTATCGCTTGGGCGTCCAGGAGACCCTGCGTCACACCTGCAGCCCGTGCTCAGTCGTTATCTAAGATGTCACAGTGGGTGGTTTTCCCTTCGGTCTTGATTTTCTTCCGTTTATTCTGCTCTTCTTCCTTGTATTCTCACTGGATTCTATGTGTTTTTATAAGCTGCCATTTAAATTCTTTCGTGAACACGTTAGGGCAGCATGAAGCTCTCTCTCCTCCTCGTCATTTGATATGGTCTTCAGGTCCGCAAACTGTTTTACGTGACCAGCTAAGAAAAACAGAAGCAAGAAGCTAGACCTACTGTGTGCCCAAGTCAAGTTCAGTGTTTTGCCTGTAGCGGACACAGGGCTCAGCACACTTTTTGTGCCGGGGTCAGACGAGCAGAAGCAGAACTTTATTTACAAAGGAAGGAGGCTGGCCCGCAGGTCCTGATGTTCTGGCCCCTGCACTAGTGTAACATAGAGAACGTTCAGCAGCCACTACATGTCCCTCTTGACAAACTGTCATCACACGATGTCGCTCCCGTGAGACTCCCCCGGAGTCCAGGAAGGAGACAGGACCAGGGCCTTCAGCTTCCCTCACCCTGCGTCCCACGCGTCCCTCTGTCTCCAACCCCGGTGGCTTCTAAACACAGTAAATACCGTTTTGGACTACGTTAAATCCTGCATGTGAAAGCACCATAGACTTAAAAAACATTATTCTCAGAAGCAGACTTAGTACCTGAGTGAGAGCAGGCTCATACCCGGCCCTCCTGCCGACTGGCTTCAGCGCCAGGATGAAACTACTGCTGCGCCCTTGGAGGTGCAGTTTTTTCCTGTAAAGTGGGGACAGGAATGCTTGTGTCGGGGGCTGCGTGGCGTCAGATGCCATGCTCGAGGTCCTTCACGCGGTCCTGAACACAGAGACCCCCTACTTCTGTGTCTCCATCGACGACGTTGCCTTGTCCACGCCGGCGAGCGCGTCGCTGGGTGCCGCGGGCTGCCACTCTTGGGGACTGTCCCTGACTCCACCGAGAGAGCCACGATCCATCAGCCGGACGGATTTGGACGCCAGCAGCCGGCCCAGATCAGCCTCCAGTGCGGTTCACTCCTTTCAGATGTATCCTGGCTGTTGGCTGCCTCCGTGAGGCCTCTGCTGGCATTCGGTGTTCCCAGAGCGCCGAACAAATAGCCGTTGTGGGGGTTTCCTGGCACGGAGGCCGCCCCGCTCGTTGGTATGCCGGTGGCTCCTCGCTCACACATGAGCACTTGTCTCCCTCCCGCCCGAGTCCGGCCCTGCTAGATGGGCTGGCGGGCTGTGGGAGGCAGGCCTGCTTCCTGCCGGGGGCCTGTTCAAGATGGGGCTCTTTGGGGCAGGCCAGGGCGGGTGGGCACAGGAGGGACTGGCTCCTTTTTGGGTCAGCATGACAGTGTTTCAGGAACAACACAACGTGCACACGGGGGAGCCGAATGTCACCGGGTGTCCAGCCGCACTATCTTCACCGGGTCGCTTTGGAGATGGGGTGCGATCAAGGGCAGCCACAGAAGTTAAATGCACCTAGGGGGACAGGAGTCGCCGTCATGGCTCCCAAAGCCCTTCCCGTTCCTCCACCCAGAAAGGAGCGTTCAGGAAGTCCGTTGTCGACGTCGGAGAGGACATTACCGGAGCGGGTGCTCTGCAGCCGCGGAGCAGTGACACGAAACCGAACGTCCCCCTTCGCCAGGGCCGGAGTGGCCTGCGAGGAAGCCAGCTTTTCCCTTTATGTGTGGAGGGTGTTCACGGGGAGGAAAAGAAAGACAGAAAAGAAGCAACTTCCACGGGCTGGGCACCGTGCCAGGGGCATTTACAAACGTTATTTTGTAAAACCCTCAGAGCAACTCAGAGGCAGATATTGTCACCCCCGTTTCGTTGATGAAAAACGGAGGCTCAGGGAAGGTGCCCCAGTGTTGGGGGCAAAGCCGTGTCATGATGCTGCGGCAGTAGATGCCAGTGTCCTGCCCACGTCCTTTGGTCCTTCTCCCTGCTGTTGGTGTCCCCGCCCCCAGCCTGCAGACAGCTGTCATGCACTGACTGATGGGAGTTGATGTCTAAACACATCAGTGTGCTCCCTGTCAGCCGGGGTAACTGGTGGTCACGTGTCTTACACTGGGCCCCCGACTGCCCCCATGGGGTTAAACTCCCATTGTGCACGGCGGTCCCTTGCTTGACCACTCCTCCTCTGGTGCCTTCTTCCCTTCCATTTCTCACTTCCCCTCTCCTTAACCAGCGTCTCCCAGGGTCACTTCCCAGGAAAGTATTTGTTCTCTAGTCTTGTCTTGGAAAACTGCCTCTGGAGCAAAGTCCAATACTACTGCTAATAACAGTATCAACCTAACACTTATTGCTGACATGTGCTGAGTAGTTCCTGTGTCCCAGGTGTTGTGCTAAGCTGTTTAGGTGAATTTTGTCACTAACTGCTCCCAAAACAAACCTATGTTGTAAATGTTCTTTATATGTATCAAGATATTCCCTACATGTGAGGGAACTGAGGTTCAGAGAGGCTGAGTAACTTGCCTGAGGTCACACAGCTAAGGCATCATACTCTTCACAGAACCAGAATTTCTCCTCTAGGTTTTCTGTCTCCAGGTTCAGTGTTCTTTCCCAGCCGGCTGCCTGTGTTGACACAAGTTGTCCTTGGCAACACTCGGATTATTATGGGATGGATTGTTTCAGGAGGTGCTCATGCCCCTGGCGGTGCCTTGCTGCTGTGGCAACTCGGGCCCTGTAGGGGGGCCTGGCTGTGTGTTCTGGGGTCATAAGTAGCTTTAATGGGAGCACAGACAGGATGGGGAGAGAGAAAACATTACCACAGAGTTGATCCTGCTTTGAATTAGACTAACAGCCAGGTGTTCTTCGGTGGGGAACATGGTTGAAAGGCCCTCTCCCCAAGGACGGCTCCCAAAGTTGCCTCTGGTATCCACCTCTCTGGCATTTCCACTTGCATGGCTAACGGACATCTCTCGTTCAGCCTGGCCAGTTGAGCTCCTGAGTTTCCAGACCACCTTCCCAAGCCAGGTGACGGAAACGTCAGACCTCCGGTTGCTCAGGCCAAATCACCCGTGTCTTCTGACTCCTCCCCTCTCCCACACCTGACGACATCTGTTCCATCCACAGGTGTACTGCGCCGTCTTCCAGACACTCCAGAGCCTGCCGCTCCCACCACCTCCACTGCTGCCGCCCCCTCCCCTCTGGGATTAGTTTGAGAATTTCCTAACGAGTCTTCTCTCTTCTGCCTTTGTCTTGCTTGGCTGTCCTCTCAAGATGGTAGACGAGTGGTTCATTTAAAATGAGGATTGGATCACATCCGGCCTCTGCTCAGAACCCTCTCTTGGCTGTCTGTGTCACCCAGTGACCCCACAGCCCTTCCGTGAAGGACCCGCACTGCCTGCCACCCTCCCTGGGTTCCCACCGTTGGTCCCTCGCTCTGACACATGGGCACCCTCCTGCTTGGGGTCTTCGCTCTGCTGGTTCCTCCCCCAGATACCCGCTTGGCGAATTCCTTTGCTTGCTTAGAGCCTTAAAGTACACTTAGTGAGAGGACCGTATAATTTATCACTTGGGGAGGCGAGGTAGCACGAGAAGTAACTAGTGGCTATCAGTTGGGCTGCAGCTGGAATAAGGTGGGACTGACTGCCCTGGGCAGATTGGCGAGACCTCCCCCGAGTGCCTCTTGCAGGAAGTACTGCCAAGTGTCTGCTCCCTCCCTCCCTCCCTCCCTCCCTCCCTCCCTCCCTTCCACCCGCAGTGCGGCTCCGGGTGAGCTAACAAGGGGGAGCAAGTAGGTCTCCCCTTGTTTCTTTTTTCCTCGACATGCTGCAGCGGCACGGTGTACTTTATTGTATTTCTTGTTTATGGTGTGTTTTCATGTTCCACTCCTGGGAAGGTGTAAACCTGAGAGGACTGGGATTTGTGATTTTATTTATCCTCACACAAGGATGTACTTATTGATTTTAGAGAGAGCGAGGAAGGCAGAGAGAGAGAGAGAGAGAGAGAAACGTTAATGTATGAGAGAGACATCAATTGGTTGCCTCCCGTATGCTTTCTGACTGGGGATCAAACCTGCAACCTAGGCATGTGTCCTGACCGGGAATCAAACTTGCAAACTTTTGGTGTCAACACTCCAACCAGCTGAGCCACCTGGCCAGGGTGATTTGTGACTCTTACTGCCGTGTTTCAATGCCTTAGCATGGGGCCTGGCATGCTGTAGGTGTTCAATGTAGGTATTGAATGCGTGAATGAAGGGGCCAGAGATTTCTGATAATTGATCCATCCCACCCAGCTCACCGCACCTGCATGAACCCTGGCCAAGGAGCTGATATGTAGATGTACCCCTCTTTTAACCTTAAAGGCATCAGCAAAGAGCCCCCATTACAAGCTGGGCAGGGAAGCCATTGAAGCTGGTATCCCTTGATCATCACCAGTCAGGCTGTAACAGCGTTCTCCGTCGAGCGATCAGGGGCTGGCAAGAACCTGGCATTCCTGGTGCTAAGCCTCCTTTCTCCACTCAAGGTGGCACTGAGTGTGGGCCAACCATTCACTCTCTTTTCCATTGTAAACCACGGTGGGGATGTGTAAGGTGGCTGCGTGGGGTCTCAGGACACGTGTGGGACCAGGGAGCAGCTCAGCCTGGGGATAAGACCATTCTGCTTCACCTTTTATAGCGAGAGGCCGGCAAGTCAGCTCTCTCTGTCTCTGTCCCTCCCTCCTCTCCAGCCCTCTGCCCATCTGTGCATCTCCCCACCCGTCTATTGTTTGAGCTCCTTGAGTTTAGAGCCCGGGATTTCAGTCCCGTTCTGTCATTAACTTCCCGAGCAATCATTTTCCTTATTTGGGTCTCAGGGTCCTCATCAAGGAGTGGGTATTGCTAAGGACCCTCTGGGTCAGAAGCTCTTGATTCTTAGTGGCCCTTATGTGCCAGCTTCATGCTTGACCCGAATGGACTGTTCACTTGTTCCTGGCCCCAGAGCTGCCCCAGAAATGAGACCTTTGTCCTTCCAGACACCAGAACCCTGCCTGGCAGCCTCTGTAGCTTTCTAAGCCCCGGTGACATTCAGCATCACTTGGGAGTGGTGTGGGTAGTATGTCACGAGCCAGATGAAATGACGGCCAGGTCTGAAAGTGGCGGAGGGAAGTGCAGGAATGCTGAGAACAGGGATCGTTGTTGTCACGAGAGGAGCTTGACCGGGGGCTTGGCCCTCCTCACATGTGTGGAAGTCCTTGTGGAGGGCCCCCGCTGCCAATGTGCGAAGAGCGAGATATCAGCTCTTATCACCGAAGGGGGAGTTCAGCAGTTGGGGGGATGCCTCTCCTGCAGAGCGGTGTTCGTGGCTTTAACAGTGTGGTGTTTCCTTCCCTCCAAGACACAAGGACGTAGAAGGTGGCTCTCTTCTCACCTGGAAGGGTCCTGCTGCCGTTCTCCTCCTGGGGGAGAGAGCGCCGTCTCTAGAAGTTTCTCCATAAGCCACCGCATTCTGGAAAGCTTACGTGGCTTCCTCAGTGCTGTTGGGGGTAGGGTGGGTTAGGCGATCTGGGTCTTGAGGTAGGAATAGGAGTTGGCCATTGTGCAGGGCAGGGGAATCTGAGGCCCGAACGAAGCTGAGATGCAGAAGTCTGAGTGAGCACGGCCGGTTCGGGAGCCCTGTGTGGCTGGCAGGAGGTTGTGCAGTGGGAGTGGTGGGAACTGACGCTGGATATCCAGGCAGGGCCAGCTCGCCCAGGGCCCTGCTACGGGGCGACGCCAAGGAGCTCTGGGGATAATGGGAAGCCATCGACAGGTTCTAAGTAGGAGACTGACATAGTTCAGTCTGCTTCATAAAATAATTGCTCTCTTGGTTGGTGAAAGGATGAATTGAAAAGGGCAAGCCCAGAATCAGAGCTGTAAGTGAGGAGAATCTAGAATAGCTCAGATTAAGGCTTGCACATTTCAGATAAAAGCAGCGGCGTGTGTGTGTCAGGAAGTTGGTAAGGAAATGGCTGTGACCTTACTTCATGGCTGCGTGGATGCTGAGGGAAAGGCGAGTCCAGGATGCCTGCCTAGGGTCCTCACCACAGGACGCAGATACAGAAGGCAGGGGCCCCTTCTGTGGATGCCCACTCACCATTACTTCCCCCTTTCCTCCCTCCAATTGCACCGAGATTTTGATTCTCTCCCTAGGAATCCACCTTACTTCCAGCAGCCCTATCTCCACCCCCAATCTGTGAACTAGTCTTAGCCAATCAGAGTTGGTCCCGCTTTCTTAGCCACGGTGATTGACTTAGGCCTGGGTTCTTGAACCAGTTATAATGCTCATGCACTTCCCTGGGCATAGCAACTGGTGAATAAGTGGACATGTGACCCTGACTTGGCCAATGAGGAGACCGAGGGGAAGTCCGTCCTCCCTCTGCCTCTGGGTGTAATGCCAGGGGGCCGATTCCCTCTATGTGTCTTCCACTCGCCTTTGCCATGGTGCTTCTTCTGTCATTACATTTCTGATGGCAGTCGCCTTCTCTGTGTACTCCGAGTGTGCCATTGGGTAAATGCCCCTTGTCTGAGGGCAATGCAGTATCTGGATATAAAAACCATGAGCCTTCCCCTGAATTCTTTTGGCCAGTACACAATAGCATAAGAAGGAAAAAGGGGGCCGCTAAAACCTGGTTGAAGGGTAAAAATGGGGGATGATTTTTTTAAAGTAGAAAATCAGGGAAGTATTTAGGTAGTACAGTCTCCATTTCAGGCTTCGGAATTGAGTGCCAGGAGCAGAATGTTAAATGGGACATTTTCAGGGCTTGGGAGAAGTGTGATGTATCGTATGTAATTAAGAGGCTGAGGAGAGCGCCGTTTTTTTATATCCTCTACCTGTCACTTGTGCAGATTTGATTGCAAATATGATTTTTGAGGTTACAAGGGTAATTGATTGTATGGTCTCTTCTGGGAACGATCATTCACCTGAGTAACATCCTCTTAATTGACAGGCCCAGAGAAAGAGTAGGTGAAGGAAATACGAGACACTATGATTTATTCATGTAACGAATCTCTGCTACGTGCCTACTGTGTGCAGTAGACCTTGCTGCTCAGCTCAGGGGCTGCAGTAGGGGTGGGAGGGCATTGGAGGGGCCTTGCTTAGTCTAGCAGGGGACAAAGAAGGCAAACGTGTAAGCTGAACTTGACTGGGATGGATCTGTTAGGTCCCAGGTGGAGACCAGTTGCCTGACTCATCTCCCTCACATGAGTGGGACCAATTCATATATTTTTTTTCTTTCTTATTTAGTTATATGTTATTTGAAACAAGTAAGACCAACTCATGTCAAAAGACAAAGCTACTAGAGTAAAGGGACAGAGGCAGAAATGGTGCCTCCCTGCGATCTTACTATGTATGGTTAGCCACTTTTATAAAAAAATATTTATTTTTTAGAGAGGGAAAGGGAGAGAAAAAGAGAGGAAGAGAAACATCAATGTGTGGTTGCCTCACGTGCATCCCCTACTGAAGACCTGGTCCGCAATCCAGGCATGTGCTCTGACTGGGAATCGAACCAGTGACCCTTTGGTTCGCAGGCCGGTACTCAACCACTGAGCCGCACCAGCCAGGGGAGTTGGCCACTTTGATATTCTGTTAATTTTCTTTTCGATATCTTTGGCTTACCCTGACAATGTAAACTTAGTCTTTGAGCCAGTGAACTTGAATGTGACAGCAGCTTTTCCTGAGCGATTTCTGTATTGGATGAAACCATTGTTTCCACAGCGGGGAATGAATCCAGGATGAAATGTTTCAGGCTTCATCCCGATGCCACTGTACAAAGAAGCGTCAAATCCTTCATGCGGTTGCTGGGTCCCTCAGCTGGGCTTGCTGAGGTGGTCCTTCTCTCCAGCTTCAGGTCAGCTGGAGTGGTGCCTCTTAATCTCACTGGTCTTCTGGTTCTTGATATATCCATGGATTGAATGGAGTGTACACAGTTGACCCTCAAACAAAGCAGGGATTTGGGGTGCTGCCCCCCACCCCTGTGCAGTCGAAAATCCATGCATAACTTCTGATTCCGCCAACACTTAACTACTAAGACTGTACTGTTGACCAGAAGCCTTACCGATAACATAAACAGTCAATTAACACATATTTTGTATGCTGTATGCATTATATACAATATTATGATAAAGCGAGCTAGAGGAAAGAAAATGTGACTAAGGAAAACACATCTACAGTATTCATTGAAAAAAAAAAAACCCCTGTGTCTGTGTGGACCCACGCAGTTCGAACCCGTGTTGTTCAAAGGTCAGCTGTATTTAATTAGTCAGAAAAGCAGCGGCTTGGGCTGCCGTTTGTTGGTTGCTATCTGGAGTCTGCGTTCCCGGACCCAATTCACGGCTCTCAGAGTTGTTAAAACTATGAGACTCAGTTTTCACAGCGGCAGAGCTTGCTTTCTTGCATTCCTTATTCGCTCTCCTTGCTAGAAGCTTTCTGTCCCTATGTCAGGGAGGCCCTGGTGCTGTTCACCCCCCTGGGGTGCCGGGATTCGAGACATACTCTTGAGTGTTCAGATGGCGCATCTGCAGGCCCCCCTCCCACGGGAGTTTCAGCGTGGAGGCAGACCACGCCTGCCTTCATCCCTGGGATGGGAGAACACTCCGTGGCAACAATTTTCTTCTAGAGTTTCTTCTCTCCCTGGGGCTGAGTGAGCTTCAGGTGTTTGAAGACCCTGGAGGGTTGTGACCGTAGCTGTGACAATGGCTTTGGGAAGAGCAGTGCTGACCCCACTTTTGTGTTATCTGGAGAGTCTCCAAGTTTGTTTGTTGTTTTTTTTTTTTTTTTGTCTTAAGGGGTGCCTTAGTTAATGCAAATGATGAGCACAGCGGAGGGCAGCCCGCAGGGCCAGGCCAGCGGGAGGGCAGCACTCCTGGGCAACAGCAAGCTGGAGCCGCTAGGCATCTTGGGGTCAGTCTTGCCTGTGCTCTCCCCATTTTCAAGAGAATGTCTAAATTCAGCTTCTTATGGGAATCTAATTTTAAATGTTGGCTATGTTTCAGGCAAGATATTTTATTGTGTGAATCCCACGGGGCCTAAGTGTAGGTTACTGGTTGGGTCAGGATTATCTAGAAATTCCTTTCTGATCTTCACAGTCAAGAATTCTGTGTCCCCCTGCCCCCCTCCCACCCTGTCTCGTCCTCCATGAGAATCTGCAGAGATTAACCCATTCCTCTCACAATTCTCCCCTACGTTGGGTGAATCCACTTCACTGTCAGTTTACTTTTGAAAATGTGAGACCAAGAGAACCCAGTGTTATAGATGCTGTGCAGTGATGTTGCAAATGAAAAGACAACAGTGGTAAAGGAGGGGTATGGTTTACGTTGTCGCAGCAAGAACCACCCGTGGCTCAGTGTGTGTGCGCTGCCCAAGGGAGACTGCGGTGGGGGCTGATCTTGTCCAACCCTGGCACTGCACCATGCGTGAGCCAGCTGGCGTGACTTCCGCTTCACTGGTGCTCTGTGAGTTCGACCACTTGCTCCAGGATGCGGGCCTGGTAAGGGACGGAATCCCACTCACTTTCTTGTCCACGTCTTGACCTCCAGAATGGGCTGGGCTTCACCAGTTCAAGGAGATGTCACTTCCCTTTACTCCGGACCATCACCCATACCTCCCTGGACCATGCCTTGCGCAGAGTAGGTCTTCTCCAATTGCTTTTCTTGATAATGATGATGTTTGGTTGGCTTTTTTCCAATGGGGAGAGCTAGCCTCGTCGAAGCAGTTCTTCCAGTCTCGTAAGGAGGCTTTTCAAACCTGAATTTTCACGACCAAGTTTATTTTGTTAAAATACAAAAGAAAGGCAAATACTCACGAATTTTTACTTTATTAAAATGTAATGATACAGAGGCACATTTTTAGAAAAGATAAATCATTTCCCCCACAAGGGGATCTTGGGGAGAAAGAAATGTACCACATTTAAAAATTATATACTAGTCTATGTGCAAATCAAATACTTATTATTAGTAATTACATTGGTAATATATGTAATTACATGAGAAAACAATTAAAGCCAACTGCATTCCAGGCGAACATGAATCAAAATTTTTTTTCCTTTTCCCCTGTTACTTTGCGGCATTAATTTGTCTTGCAGAGGTAAAATACAACACAGACATTAAAAAAAAAAAACCCTGACCTACCTCAGGCACTTGAAAGATTTTGTGAGCAGACAGTCCTGATATTTTGCAATCTCAGAGGTGAGAGTGAAACCCATCTACTTCACTTTTGCGGCCTTATTATTATTTTTTTTTGGCCCATAAAACAGGGAGCAGATAGCACATTTTTGAGGCATGCTAACTTTATACCGCCGCTGCACCTGAGCCTCCAGTGGTTCAGCTCCGGGTAATTTCTTCCAGAAAAAAAAAACGCAACCCACACATTCTTTATCCCTCCTGCAAAAAAATAGCTCGGTTGGTTGTGATCCATTGGCTGGAAACATACATTCTTTTAAGAAACTCAGGGGTTATATGGAACATAATTTAAGCCTCTGATCGCAGGGGGGGATTACTCAGTGAGCCACGGGTGCATCCGACGAGGGTCAAGGGCCTGCTGTGCGCGCCAGTTGCTGTGCTGGGTGCGGGGCTTCCGGAGATGAAATACCCAGCTCCTGCTCCGTGCAGGTGCAGTCTGGTCTGGTGGGTGAAAGGCACACAGACAAATATGACGTGGTTTGGACCATGCTGAGAGCCACGTGAACAAGAACCAGGGGACTCTGGAGAAGTGGGGTTCGGAAGGGTGATGGGGGTGGCAAGAATGGATAGAAATGATTGGGATGCATGCCTCTTGCCCCAGGGGTGGGGTGGAGGGTTGTTGAGAATGCACGGGGGGTGGGGGTGGTGGGGGTGGTGGTGTTGACCTAGGTGCCAGGGCTGGGAGGTGGGGACGTGGGGATGGCTGAGGCACCGTCTGGGAACTTCCGGTCCTGTAGAGGTGAGTGGGAAGGCTGGCTGTGAGGGTGTGGCGGGGCGGGTAACTATGAGGCAGACCACGCCTCCCAGCCAGGGCGTGTGCAAATGTCTGTGCTCTGCGTTTAGGTAACCTTTGTGAACTTCAATCAGATCTTCACCGCAGCTACCACAGATAGAGCCCTGGCTTTGCTCGAGGAGATCCTCTGTGGATTTAAACTCTTGTCTTGGGTCACGGAGGTGTTCATGCCATCTAATCCCACTGGAGGGGCCTAGATGGGCCAGATGGTGTGTGTGCTTATTGCCAAGGGTGAGTGCTGAGTTCTGGCATTGGCTTCGGCCAGATTTTCTCTCTCTCCCCCTCTTTTATTTTTTTATTTTTATTTTTTTTTAAGAGAGAGAGGAAGGGAAGGAGAAAGAGAGGGAGAGAAATGACGATGGAGAGAAACACCGATTGGTTGCCTCTCATACATTCCCCAACTGGGAACTGAACCCGCAACCTAGGCGCGTGCCCTGACTGGGAATCGAACCAGCAACCTTTTGCGGGATGATGCCCGACCAACCGAGCCACACCGGTCAGGGCCAGATGCTTCTTTCGTCCACAGGCCCCTCGGAGGCCTGTCCACACACAGAAGTGGAGGGGTGCCGCCGTTCTGCGAGGCGCACTCCGTAGCCAGCTGGCAGCTGTGGGCTCTGCAGGCATACGCGGGGCAGGGAGACGTAGGCATGTACAGGGAAACGTAATGCCAAGTCGCCCTGCTCCCCGCTCCTCCTGTCTTCTTCCACTTTTCATCAAATTCTCCTATAGAGACTTAAAATGTTAGCAAACAAGAGACTGCGGGCTGCACTATTGAATCCTATTTCTGTTGGGCAGAATATAAATATCACTTGATTCCTTCGTGTGTTCGGCAAACACTGCTGGGGCACCGAGTGCCGTGCAGCGGCTCCCGTCTCTGCTGTTAAGGGGTCCCCGGTCTCGTGGGGACAGTGGAATAATTGTTGGGGGATTTCTGTCTGAGGGGTGTGGAGGAGGAGGAGGAGGAGGATAACATAGCTGGCATTTGCTGAGCTTCTGTTTTGCAACAAGGTCTGTCTTCATGCCCCTTCTGGGACGGGGGTGCACTTGTCTCACTTTACTGGTGAGGAAATGGGCACATTGGGGTTTTCTGGTAAGCAGAGGAGCCAGAATTCAGGCCCAGGGTGGTTACTAAGCTGCTAGCTGGTGGGCACAGAGGACATGTGGTCAGGTTCACCTGGGGGCCGCAGGAAGGGTTTCCCAGAGCTGGAGCCCCTTCTGTGGGCTCCGGAGGCGGAGAAGCGCCCAGGGTGGTGACCTGGGGCAGAGTGTGCTTAGCTTGAGTAAAGCCGGGTGGGATGAGCGTGTGCAGCAGGGGGTGACGGGGAGTGAGATCAGAGTCCACAAGGTCCTGCCTGGTCACTCTGGGACGGCCCTGGGCGCTGGCAAAGGGTGCTCTGCCCTCCTGTTAGGGGACCACGGGTGACCTATGCACATGGCCTGCTCCTGCTGACCCCTGAGCGCATCCCCGGGACGTGCCCAGAATCAACAGGGCGGGTCCGGGAGGGCTTGTGGAAGCATGGACAGCTTGACGGCTCTCTTGAAGAGAAAGAATACAACATTTTAAATACAGAATCAGGTACAGGGCCTTGAGAAGGGTGTGTGTGTCAGCGAGGGGCCTTAATGTGTCAGCTTGGTTAGTGTCCTGCCAAGTCCAGCCCGGGCCCGTGTTTTTCATGGATGTCACACTTATTTCTGCCTCCGTCCAGGAAAACAGTGCTTCATGTTTTTTTTTTGTTTGTTTGTTTTTTTTGGGTGGGCCCCAGGACCAAGGTGTCTTCCTTTTGATATCCCCCCAAGCCTGGAGGGCGGCCGCACCACAGTCTCTCTCCACGCAGCGTCCCGGGATGGGCTCGCCGGTTGCTCCGGACGCAGGGTCATCTTCCGCCTTCATGCATGGCCTCCTCGTACCTGCATTGTTTTCCCTGCAGCGGGTCTCGAGATGGTTGATATTCAGAACATAATTCGCAGAGTGTTAGTGCCTTGCTAAATTTCAGTTGGTGTGTCCTTCGTCAAATATTTGGCTTAGCTGGGGCTGGTTGGCATATTGTGTTAGCTCAAAGTGATTTATTGTCTCAGTGTCATCCATTCAATACAGAGAGGTAATATTTAGTGTGTCAGCAGGGATTATGTTGTAATCTCAAGAAAAATATAGAACTGGGTAGCGGGAAAAAAAAATCCAGGGAGAAGAACCAAGCAGTTATTAAAATAGACTTTTCTAATATATGTTCTTCTGCTGAGAGTTACATCCACAACTTCATTTCTCATCAAAAAGTCTCAAAGAGCCAATTTTCAGAAGTTCTTATCCCTCCTTGCAGCTGAATATTTGGGGGGTATTTTAAAGTGATATCATAAAATAGATCGAAAATGAAGTCCTATAAATGATCTTTAATCAACAGGCTCTGTTGCTTTTTGGAACAGAAAACAGGGAACAAAAGACCATGATTTTAATTCCAGGAAAGAGAGCTATTTATTTTAAGTATTTCTACAGAATGGCAAAAGTAATTTATTCAGTTATAATTAGACACATTGTAACACGGGCGACTGGGAAGAGAGAGTCTCTCGCTTCTGTGGGCTGGGGACGACTTTTCTGTGCGAGTCCCTGCTGTCGGGCCCCCGGGCCTGGTGCCGGGAATTCATCTGCGAACCCGGGTAGAATCAGAGAAAAACGGGTGCCGAAACTGTTCATGTTCCCCCTTTCCATCCTGGAAATGGGTTTTCCTTCCCTCTGTCTTGATAAGGAACTCCTGGAGCAAGTATTTGGATTGGGAAATTGCTTGGGTATGAGATGGCGGAGACCCGGTGTAATAGCAAGTTAATGGAAAAAATTCTCAAGGTGAAAAGAAAATCTCAAGGGGAATTATGTGTGCATCTATAGTGAACTCTGGTGACTTAAAGAAAACTATGGAATGTGGGGCTGCGTTAACAGAAGAAGAGGAAACGGACCAGCCGAGGTGACCAAATGGGTGGGAATCCTTGCTTTCTTTCCACAGGTGTTTATAGAGGGCTTCTTATGTGCCAGGGCTGAGGAGACAGTGGGAGCAACACAGACGTGTTTCCTTGGACATCAGAGACTTTGGGAGGAGGAAGATAAATGGAAAGTTAGTTACAAAACAGCAGGAGAAGTCCAGCATTGCATGTAGAAGCTGGGAATAGGCATGAGGCAGAGAAAACAGCCTTTGCATTGGTCTGGAGGTCAGGCAGCGTGGTGCTTTGGGGGAGCAGACATTCAGGGTGGCTGGAGCAGAAAGGCGGAGGGTGCTGTAGAGTGGGAGGTGATACCCCAAGGTGAACAGGCAAGTCCTGCAGAGAAACACAGGTCATGGGGGTGAGTCGTGGCTGTTCCCCCGGGGCGGTGGGAGCCACTGATGAGCTTCAAGCCGTGATGTGATGAACGTTCACTTTTGTGCCAGTAAAATGGGTGGAGGGGGTAAGACGGCGTGGAAGGGAGAAGAGTTAGGGAACATGTTTGAGGAAAATAGTGGTGACCTCATCTGGAGTCATGGCAGAGGGGAGGGAGGGGGTGGGAACATGGACTGGAGCACCAGTTAGGAGGAAAGTTCAACAGACAGATGACGATCCGGCTGTTTCAGGACCGAGAGTCAGATGCCTGGTCAGGGCCTGGATAGGGTCCGTCCTCCAGTGCAGAGTGTTTCGTGTGCAGGTGTGTGGGGTCACGGCCACAAGTTCCGATCTGTGCGCGTTCAGAGAGTGAGTGCCCACGGGCTGTGGCGGTGGGGGCGTCTGGGAAGCAGTTGAGTGCGGGAGTGCGGAGTTTGGAGGGAGGCTAGAATTCCAGCTCTCAGAGCCATGGGCACGCAGATGGTCATTGAATCTTGGGAGCAATGGACAACTACACAGGGGGAAGAACCGAGAGTGGCCACACAAACCAGTTGCATTGGAGATATGGTATCCTCTCCCGGATCCTTGCTCTGTGTAGCTGCGCATGGCAGAGCCAGACCCCGAAATTCCAGAAGGCAGATGATCACTTGCCAATGGGTTGGACTATTCACGTGATTACAAATGCCCGGAAATGTGTGGGTTTCTTAAAGGTAGTGAGCTTCTTGCTGCCAGAGGTATCTAGACAGAGCCCCACAACCACTTGCTCCCAAGTCTGCAGAAGGCATGCAGTAGGTGCCAGTGTTGTTTGAGAGACTTCTAGACACCACCGTGGTCCAGTTGCTCAGTCAGTCAAATTGCCATTTTGGACGGAGGCATCTACATCCAGACCCTTATGTTTCGTCGGCTGCCTGTCTGCCTCCCCCTGTGACCACTTCCTTCTCAAGTGTAGGTTCCGTCGTCTTCACGTCTGCCATTCTCCTTTCTGGAACCCCAGTTCCCTTCCCCTTTGTGTCTACATAGAGCCTAGTGCCTGGACAAATTCTGCTGTTTTTCTCCTCTCGTTTGTATCAGGGGTCTGGGTGCTGCTGGCCTCTAGAAATGCTTGCCCAACCTCACCCGGCCCTACGGGCTGGCTCTCAGATGTTCCCTGTGCCTGGGCAACCTTTCCCGGTCTCCTCTGCAGCCTGCCACGTCTCTCTCCGTGCCTGGCGGACTTCCCTGTGCATCGTTTCTCTTGCTGATTTGCTTTGTGTCCTCTCACTGTAAAAAATCCCAGCTGTGAGTGTGAGCATATGCTGAGTGCTCTGAGTCCTTGGCCAGACCACTGACAGTCAGGGGTCGTCTTGCGGTCTCCTGAGACACCTTCCCACCAGCATGTGTATATGCTCAGCTAATCCTTGGGAGCAAACGAGAAAATAAACAAGCAAAGCCATGCCTCTCCCTTGATCGGAGTGAGGTCCTCCCCCAGCCACTGCCCGCGACCTTCAATGCCATGGGCCAGTCACTCCTCTCCCTCTGGCTTCTTTGGCACTGGAGGCTCCAGCAGCTCCTTTCCAGCCTCTTCTGTGAGCTTGTTCTCTCCACTGACTGAGGTTCTGTCTTGGTTAACTGCTCCCTCTGGTTTGAACATGCCAGTGCTTCTGGGTGGGCTGAGTGCCTGGTCCCTGCTTGGGAGACAGACCAGACTCTGGGGAGAGGAGCCTCCACAAAGCATCCCAAGGAGTCTGGGCCAGATATCACCCCTCAGCTGAGAGCTGCCACCCTGTGTGACCTTTTATCCATACCCAATTCATTTACATGACAGTACACCCCCACCCCCCAAATCTGTACCTCCAGCCATAACTCCTCTTTTGAGATTTGGACCCAAGCCCAAACAGGTCCTGCATGCTTTTCTCCAGCCCGGTCATTGCCACCCTTGACCAGGCTAGCATCTCTCAGACGGCCCCGCCTCTCAGCACCCCTGCTCCCCCAGGGGCCTTTCCACTTCAGTGCAGGCACATCACCCCCTGTGCAAAACTCGTGGGTGTCTCCTTGGTGCTCTCACGCCGCGCCTGGCATTTGGTGGGCACTTGGCGTGTTTTTGTCGAATGAATGGATGCATGAATGTGTAAGTGCCAGATTTTATTCAAGGGCCGAATTAGCCACCCCATGAGCCCTTTAGGCAGATAAAGAGCCAGAGCTGAGACTTAGAGCCAGTGAGCTGTTGAATTTATATTTGCTTTTTAAAAAAAACTTTATTGTATTTTTCCCATTACCATTTGTCGCCCTTAGACCCTCTCCTACCTCTGCCCACCCTCCTCCCACTCCCCCAAACACTGTGGTCCATGGCCATGAGTCCTTTTTCTTTTTTGCTCAGTCCCTTCACCCTCTAACCCCCTCGCCCTCCCAAGCTGTCAGCCTGCTCTCTATCTCTGAGTCTGTCTCTCCTTTGCTTGTTAGTTCAGTTTGTTCACTAGATTCCACATATGAATGCAATCATGTGGTATTTGTCTTCCTCCGACTGGCTTATTTCGCTTAGCATAGTGTTCTCCAGGTCCATCCATACTGTCGCAGAGGGTAAAACTCTTCTCCTTTTTTTTTTTACAGCTGAGGAGTATTCCATAGTAGAAATGTGCCATAGTTGTTTCATCCATTCATCTACAGATGGGCACTTGAGCTGCTCAGTTTGCTGAAGACTGGGAAGTCGAAAGGAGACGGGAGAGGGTAGCAGAAACGGGCCCCGCTTGCCTTTGACTAAGAGCCTTAGGAAGAGCGAGTGCAGAGCATGGTTGAAAATAACTCACAATGCAGGGGATGGAGGCTTCCAATTCCCCTGGAACCCTTTGGTGCTCCACGAGACTCCCTCCTTATTGGGAGAAGAGGAGTAACTGCCAAGCTGGGATCTCCCAGAAGGTGCAGTGATGCCCCTTGGTTTGAATCCAGGTCTGCCACATGCTTCCTACACAAGTCCTCTGTGCCTCAGTTTACTTATTTGTAAAGTGGAGCTCATGACGCCTATCTCTAGTGGTACTTGTGGGCGTCACTGAGACAATGTGTGTAAAGCTGGGATGTGATGATCATTCATAAAAACTGGTCGCAATCTCTTGTTGGCATTTGTTGGTGGCATGGCGGAGGCAGCAACAGCAGCATCAGCCATTGTGACTGGACCTTAAGGCACATCGGCACTGCTTCCCCAGCCCCTCATGTGGAACCTGGCGCACACGGCGGGAACTCAGCGGAAGTCACTGAATGGATATTCGTGGTCTGGATGCTAATTATTTATTGTAGGTGGGCTGATTGGCAGTATCTGCCATGTGGTTGATATTCACCAAATCATAGCTTCCACCCTTGTTATTTACCTAGAAGTACAAAAAGTAGTTGTGGCGGAAGGTTTATTTCCTTTTGCAGAGAGCAACTTGCATGATCCCTTCATTCAGGCTGTCAGTGGAACCACATGTATTTGCATGCCTTTCTTTGTGTGGGGCTGTCTTCCCAGCAGGGACTCGCCTGGGGACTTCATTTCCTTCGGGTAGGTCAGGTCTTGGCCCTGATCACAGAGGGCATCGAGAACACACAGTTCTGCCATCTTCAGAATTTCACGTCCTGACCGGGGTGTGGCCCTGTGCCCACCCTTGTTCTGCTTCCCTGAGCGCCAGCAAGCTCAGAGCCTTGGCCCTCCGCTGTGCACTCTGCTCACAGTTACAATTTTTATTTGAGTAATCACATCCTTTTTGAACTTTGAGCTTGATTCACTGTTCTAGGTTTTTCTCTATGTGACACTGGGTGCTTCAGGTACCTGGGGCCTGGGCACAACGTTGTGTCATTTGAATCTTCCCAGCAATTCTTCCTTACAGTGCTTCTGCTGTCCCTGTGGCAAGGAGGGAAGGGATGGTGCATGGGAATGAAATAACTTGCTTTAGGAGCTGAAGTTAAGCTTGAGTTTTCTGTAGCCCAGGTCCCGTGCTCGCTTTCCAAGGCCACAGTCACCTTGATGAAGGCCCTTGTGAGGCCCAGCACATCTGCATCACGGGGACCTGGATGCTACCTTGTAGGACAACTTGAGTGGTAATATGGACACCTAACTGTTGAAATTGGAGGTTGTTCCAATGGTTGCTTTACGTGGATTTTGTTTCAAGAAGCTATTCTAGGAATCAAGTCAATGGTTGGAAGCAACTCTGCATTGCAAGGCCTTCTACAAATCATCATTTCAGTTTGATGAGTTTATCAACCATTGATGTGGTCCACTGTAAAAAATAAGGCTGTGAATTCCCACTCTTACCTGCATGGGTGGCTGGTAACCTATTTCTTCACCCTTTGAATCTGGGCTTGGCCATGTGACTTGTTTTGGCCAATGGGAGAATAGTAAATGGGACATAGGCGGAGAGTTGAAAAGTACTTGGGCACTGGGATGTGCTTTTGTTGGCTCCTGGGAGCCCCACTTCTGCCCCTGTCTATGTGAGGGAGCCCATGCTGGCTTGCTGGTTGGTGACACACACATGACCCCGTTGCCCCCATCGCCCCAGCTGATAACCAGCTAATTCTAAAAGCAGAGCCCCCGAAGCTGAGCAGCAGCTGATCACAGATGCATGATCAAGTGCAGCCCAAATCAGCAGAACTGCCCAGCTGTGCCCAGATCAAGTCTCTCACCCGTAGAATCATGAGGTAAGTAAACAGTGGTTTTTTGAAGCCACTAAATTTTGAGGGTAGTGTGTTACACAGGAAAAGCTCACTGATAGAGTTGCACTTAACGGTCAGTGATTTTTTTTATTAGCCAAAGGATTTAAGAAAAAAAATTACAAGTGGAATTGTTACAGGATTTATTAGAAGCTAATTCTTTATCGGGGGCTGTGAAATATCATCTAGCTTGTCAGCCTGGCATTTGTGCTAGAACTTTTCAGAATGCCTGTGGCTTATGAGTATGGATTTCTCAGTTCAAAGAGAGTCTTTGGCCTGAGTGTGAGTCAGAAGATGTGGGCTCACCAGCCACCAGGATTAGTCGTGCCTGAGAATTCATGATCCAAGAAGGAAGAAATTTAACCAGAAATGGCGTCCTGAGCACTGCTTGGGCAGTTGGGAGTAATTGACTGAAAACTATAAACTGCTTGGATTCAGCGTTGGAAAAGATAATTCCACACTCCATGTCTCTGAAAAGGGTATTAAGCCTCAAAAAAGCAAACTGGATTAAGAAGGCCTAGTGGATATGAAATGTGGAATGGGGGCATTCATAACCAAAAGGGTGGACGAAATTGAGGAACAACAGGCTCGAAGTAATGCAGATGAGGTGAAATAGGATGAGTTTCAATCTAGCTCCAATATTCTACAACTGGAAGATCTCATCCCATTCTCTGCCTTAGAAGCAGTCGGCGTTTTTCACTACCCGCACACGCCCCCCCCGGAGAAGGTTGGCTAGCTCTCATCCACTGAAAAGGAACTCCACTTAGAAGAATGCTGCCTGGTGCATCGTGTGTGTGTGTGTGTGTGTGTGTGTGTGTGTGTGTGTACACGTGCGCACGCAAGTATAGGAAATGGACGGACTAGGATATTTACGGCAGCCTTCCTCATACATAATGTAAATGTCCATACCACTATTAAGGGGAAAGAGCGGGGTCTCTAAGCATGAATATGGAACACCGTCCAAGATTTACTGAATGAATAAAGCAAGGCATAGAATGCTCTCTAGTCGCTTCGCATTTTGGTAACAAAAGCGTACTCACAGAACACACACACACCCCGTAGTTGCACACACGTAGACTTACACGCATAGATTCGTGCCAGCAGGAAATACGGGAGTGCTAACAGTTAAGCATCTGAGAGGGAGCTGGGAGGTCTCTCTGGTCATGCGTACGAGGAAGATTTTATTCTTTAGTCTTTTGTGTTTACTTTTCACTGTATTTCTGGATATTCTTGACAAAAGTGTTCTACAGTGCATTAAAATACAGTCATCCCCCTTATCCATGGGGAATGGGTCCCAGGACCCCCAGCAGATGCCTGAAACCATGGGTAGTATGGCATCCTATATACACTGTGTTTTTTTCCATACATATTTACCTATGATAAAGCTTAATTTATAAATGAGGCATGATAAGGGATGAATAATAACAATGAAAGCAAACAGTTATGATGATATGCTGTAATAAAAGTTGTGTGAATGTGGGTGCTCTCTCTCTCATAACCAGGACAGCTACTGAGGGACTAACGGTGGGGTGAGCGCACCTACAGCGCCAGGATGCCGGGCAAAAGGGCGATTCGGTGACGGGCTGGATGGGGTAGGGCGGGGCGGGGCGGGGCGGGACAGAGTGAGATGTCGCGAGACTTCATCGTGCTACTCGGAAAGGCATGCCTGTTAAAGGGAATGAATTCTTTATTTCTGGAATTTCCCATGTAATATTTCGGACCGTGGTTGACCGTGGAGGAAACTGAAAACGAAGAAGACTGTTATGTTGCCTCTGTGCCAGTTAAGCCCCTTGAAGCCGATGACACTGATTTCCGGAGGAGGAGGAGGAAGCTCCCGCGTGGCGTAAGAGTTGGTGACACCCACTCTGGGGTCTTGTCTGGGTTCTTGGCCACCCTGGAGGCTTTGCACTTGGTTTCCTCATCAGTGAGTGGGGAGAGCAAGGCTTCCGGCCTTCATCCTGGGAATAGCCAAAGAATGAAGCTTGGGCTCCCCATCCGGCTTGGTTCCAGGGCTCCCCGGGGCCACCTGCGGTTGTCACGTGGAAATGGGGTGGGCCGTCACTGGAGGGCGAGCTCTTTGAAGTGGGAAGTGTCCCTGAGAGACCCTAGTGCCTGGCGGGGCCTCTCTGAGGACCTTCCCCCCTCCTGGGGTTCTCTGTGGACTGCGACTCTCACCCAGGAGAAACCAAATACACCAAGACGCTGAGGACTGTGAAGAAGCAGGAGTGTGGAGGACGTCAGAGAAGCGCCACGGTTCTATGTTCCCAAAAAAGGTAGAGGAGACAAGGGTCTAAAAGTGCTCGTCGGGGGAGAAAGACGGGAGAAAAAGAAGTCTGGGAAGAGGTCCGGAGGGAGCCAGGATAGGATGAATTTGCAGTGTCCAGCTGAGTTCTTTCAGTAGGGCCACTGGTGAAGCAACATTTCTTGCTCGTACCAGCGCATCTCTCTATTAGATCAGGTGGATTTGTTTTGGTGAAAATAAGCATTGGAGTCAGTGAAATACCCTGGGTGACTTTCTTACGGCTTCAGAGCAGACTCTCTGCAGGGATGTGCAAGGTAGAAGGGACTTGAGGAGTAACTGATCTGTAGCCTGCATTTCACAGACTGAGTTTGTGCCCAGAGAGGGTGAGTGGCTCTCCCACAGTCATACAGGAAGGAGCCTGGGCTGCCAGGGTGAGGCCTTGATGCATCTGTTGCCCGCCCTCTGCTCTTGCTGTGTTGCATGGTGGTGGTTCTGTGCCCACCTGGTTGTGGTGTGTCTGGTTTCATGCCGATAAAACTCTGGCACTGAGGGCAGTGTTGAAGGCAAGGTGTGGCTGACAGTGAGGGTATGTGGGGCTGTGGTTGGGGACTGACAGGGCTGCGGAAGGAAGGGACAGAGGATCCACCTGACCGAGCGTCTGGGGGAAACGGGAGAATGTGCTAGTGCCCCAGTCACAGGTGAGGAGGCTCCGTGGCTGGGACAGGAAACCAGGAATGGTCAGACTGGAGAGGACATTTCCAAGTTGAATTGTTATCCTTTTAAAGGACAAAAGCAGTGACTCATCTACCTAGGGGCCCTAGCTCTGCCTAGTACTAAGGTCCTTGGGCGTTTCATTTCCTTCGGGCCTTACATGGCCCTGTGGGGTATATGCTGTCATTGGTTTACCAGTTAGGAAACTGAGGCTCAAGGATCACTGGGTGCATGCCTGGGGCTGCATGATTCCCCCAGACTGGAGAAGGAGGATCTCCAATCAGCCTGACTGCCATGCTCACCATGCTGCTAACTGCCATGTCGTCCGTGTGTGTTCCAGGCTGCGTGATTGCTTCTGGCCTGCTCAGGTGTCTTCTTGCTTAGCATTTCTGAGCATCGCCCTTGGAGTGGAAGAAGCCTGCTTCAGGCCCTGTGTGTCAGAGGCTCTTCTGGATACCAGAATCTCGACTTGTGGGTCACCCAGTTGTCCATACGTCCAAGGCAGGGCTTACAGAGCTTCTCACCGGCACCCCAACTCAGCACTCACTCTGTGCTTGGAACTCCACGTGCACGGTGTCACTGAATCCCCCCAGCTGTTGGCCATCTTTAATTTACTGAGGAGGAGCTGTGGGCTCAGAGAAATTAAGTAACTCCAGGTCGCCCGGGCAGCCTGACCCCAGAAACCATGCTTTTTCTTAGGAACTGGAAAAGGCCTCATGGCCCTTGGCTTTGGAGTTGGGAAGCTCTCTTTTGTGGCAGCCTGAGCTTAATATTCCAGAACTATTTTATGAAAGTCACAGCACACAGGAAACTCAGTGTGTGTGTGTGTGTGGGGGCGTGTATGTAGGGGAAACTGCATTTCTGCAAAGTCTACCAAGATGCCCGGGGTAGCAGAGGTGCAGAGGTGGGTAAGGGGGTGGGGGGTTCAGACAGATGACTGGTTCTGCCTCGATGGGGTGGTACTCTTTTCTCTTTGGAGCTACTCGCCTTGAGACTAGCAAGGTGCTCAGCTGGCATTCTGTGAGGTGTCTGCATCAGCCTTTTCCCTCCTACTTCCTGTTCTTTTGAACCCTCTCGCAGGGGTCAGCCAACTTTTTCTGTAAATGGTGAGACAGCAAATATTTTAGGCTTGCAGTTCATACAGTCTCTTGTCACAACTAGTCAACTCTGCTGTTGTCGCCAAAAGTAGTCATAGACAATATGAAAGCAGTGGGGCATGGCTGTGTTTCAATAAAGTTTTATTTACAAAAACAGGCAGAGGGCCAGATTTTAGCCCAAGGGGGTGGGTTTGCTGATCGCTGCTCTGGAGAGTGGAAACTGCGCCCCTGGGAGTCAGGTGACCTCAGTCACCGTCCTTGAATTGCCCCTCACGCACCATGTCACCCTGACATGCTGCTGCACCTTTTGGGAGGAGCAGCTTCTCTTCCTCTTCTCTTGGCGGGGGTGTTGGACTAGATCGCTAAGGGGTGGTTAGAGGAAGATTTGGGGTGATATAATGGGGACCCTGAGGGGATGTTGGCAGAAGGCCAGGAGACAGGCATGGTAGAGGATTGTTAGCTATGAGTGGGCCTTGGTTGCAGAATCTGATGTCACTTCTCACGCCAAACACCAGAGTGGACTGAGCGGAAAATGTCTGGGAGTAGCAGGAAGACCCCCTGTGGGCCGCTGAGGACCTGGGGGAGGCCGGGGGTGTGGCTTCTGAAAACCTCAGGAGCCTTTGTCGCAGAATAAGAAAGTCTGCAGCCAGAGGGAATTCAGAAACAGCTACACGTGTAGATGTTACCTACCCTGCCTCATGAATTTTAACTCTGGAGACTAATGAATTCATTACTTTTATTAAGAAGATAATGAGATTGGGCACAGATTGGCCGAGGCACAAAGAATGAATGGAAAGTATCACCAGGGCCGAGGTGTGGAGGTGTCTGGGGGTGTTGCACAGCATTTGTGTGTGTGTATAATATCTGGTGGGTGTATATTCACATCTTCATTAATCTACTTGAGGTGGGCGTGGGCAGCATATTAATGGATTCTGAGACTGCTGACAGTTCAGGGCATTTGGTAGTCCCAGGAATAATGGATGTTTCCCAAGGAGGGGAAATAGAGAAAAGGAAAGGAAGCCTGATTGGATCATTTTTTCAGCATTAGCACCTACATAGGCACCAAGCCACCTTCTAGGCGCTGAGGAAGGCAAAGTCTTCGCTTGTATGAGCTCTGCCCTGTAGTGGGCGGGAATGACCCTGAGTGTGGAGATGGTCTTACAGCAGATCACAGCGGAAAGGCGACTGAAATTCAGGCCCAGTACTGCAGAAGGAAGCATAACATTGGGGACCCAGGCTCCCCGTTCATTAGTTGTGCCGGAGTCAGGCTGCAGCTGCTCAGGTGAGCCAAAGCAACAGGTGATATAATGGCAAGTAATTTACATCTGGCGTTGAAACGCAGAAGAGCGAAACCCCTGACACCCCAAGTCTCTGGGACATGAGTTTGGCTCAGTAGCTGAGGTTTCCGCTTGGATTTCAGCACTGACGTGATTAGTTTAAAAACTTTAGTTTAAATATTTGTCTGGTAGGGAAAATACCATTCCCTGTGTAGAGAGAAGTCTTTCTAAAATTTATTCCACGTGACTCTGCTTTGTGAAACGGGGGAAAATCAAGTGGAATTTAGATGCCGGAGATCAGTATCAGAAACGCGCACACGCACGCCCATGACCTTGCTTTAATGGGGCCGTGAGGTCTTTGCCCCTCTGCTCAAGAGCTCTGTGCTTTTCGTACTTTTTGAGCTCTTGTATTTGTCTCGAATCGCCTTTTGTTTCCTTTCATGCCCATATTGTATCCCTCTATAGCAATCCCGTTCTCCCTATTTAGTCTTTATTTGTTTACATTGAATAATGTGTATATGTGCCTGTGGAAAGCTTTAAAAACTATGGATTGGCGGAAGAGAATCATTAGCTACAGTTCTACCACCTGGAGACCATCCATGTCGATATTTTGACTCAAATCCTCTTCGAGTAGCTCTTAGTCTCTCTTTCGTATCATTGTAGAGTCACAGTGTACATACTACCTGGTGGTCCGCTCTTATTTCCCCCACTTAATATCATGGACATTTGTCAGAAACATGTTTCTACAGGATTGCCTCACGCGTGTGCATGTGTTTTTGTGAAAACTTTCCATCAGAAGTGTTTGAACGAGTGTTGAAGCACAGGGACTGGACGAATGCCACCGAGCAGTCACCACCCAGCTCCAGCAGTTGTCACCGTTTGTGGACGTCCTGACTCCTCATCCCACCCACTCCGCAGAGTTTTCCTACAGTGTTTTTGAACACAAAACCCCCCAGCCACATCACGTCACTTGCGAATCCTCCCGAAGATCTACCTGACCCAGTGGTTCTCCACCGGGAGCAGTTCGGCCCTCCAGGGACACGTGGTGGCCCTGGCTCAGCCAGTGTGGGTTTTCACAGCCGAGGGCGCTGGCGGCTCCCCTCGGCGTCTCGCAGAGAGATGAGGGATGCTGCTACAGGTCCTACAGTGCACAGGACAAACCCTGCAAAAGAGAGAATTACCTGGCCCCAAATGTCACCAGAGCTGAGGCTAAGAACCCTGGGCTAACAGATCAGAACCACAAAAAGTACATGCATAATTATGTCGTCATACCCAGTAACACTGATAACGATTCTTTAATATCACCGACATTTCTTCAACTTTTCAATGAAAAAAAATAGGAAGCTGGTTTTGATCAGCACCGCCAAAGGTCTTTTAACTCCTTTCAGTCACTGACAGGCCCCCTTTGCTGGTCTTCATGGCATTTATCAGTTGATGACACAGGGCCATTTTTTTGTGTGTGCATTTTCCCATACACCGGGTGTGGCTGACTGCACTTTCAAGGTGTTCTGTGTCTTGTTCTTCTATTGCCCCATCGCCTAAAAATTGAAGTTCAGATTGACCAGTAAGTTGAGGTGTTGTCGGCCCAATGTGTCCATGATGAATTTCCCCATCAACCTTTCGTCGAATTCATTGGTTTTCAAAGTGTGGTCTCTCCAGTAGCAGCACCATGATATCTGGGAACTTGGGAGAAATGCTAATTCTGCGTCCCAGCCCCACATCGACTGCATCAGAAATTCTGGGGGTAGGACCCAGCAGTGTGTGCTTTTCCAAGTTCTCCAGGTATATTAGAGTTCTTCAGAGAAATGGGACATGTACATGTATTTATCTCTATTCATCCATCATCTACCTACCTACCTACCTACCTATCATCTGTCTATCTCTATAGAGGGATATGGATAGATTGATTTAATAAGGGAGGCTGGCAAGTCTAGAACCTGCAGAGTAGGCTGGCAGGGAGCCCCGGTGAGAGCTGACACCACAGTCCAGTCCAAGAGCCGATGTTGCAGATGAGGCCCAGAGACACGTTGTAGAACCAGGAAGAGCAGACAATGCAGAACTCCTCTTGCTTGGGTGGGGGTTGGGGCTAGGTCAGGCTCTTGTTCTACGCAGGCCATCAACTGATTGGATGAGGCCCACCCCCATTATGGAGGCAGTCTGCTTCACTGAGTCCACTGGATAATGTTAGCCTCATCCGAAACACCCTCACAGAAACAGCCAGAGTAATGTGTGATTGACTATCTGAGCACCCTGTGGCCAGTCAAGTTGATGCATAAAAGGAACTGTCGCACCAAGTGATGCTAATACACGCCGGAGTTTGAGAACCGCCGCTGCAGTGGCTTTAACGGCCATCGGCGGACGTTTTCCAGATGAGCTGTTTCATCAGGTATTTGCAAAATGGTGAATTTCTAGTTCTTTTGTTCCTCTTGCATTTATTAACTGTAACTTTTGTATGAAGAAGAATTCTTCCTCATTAAGTGTGTGCTTACCCTGAAATATAGTTTCTATAAGAAAGGCAGGATAAATGCCTGATTTATTTTTTTTAACATTTTTTGAAAATTGAGGCATAGCTTACACCTGATAACATGCACAAATCCTAACCGTACAGCCTGGTGAATTTTACGTATGCGCACACCTATGCAGCCGTCATCCTGGCTCAGATACGGAGCATTTCCAGACCCGCCTTGTGCCCCTCCCCAGCGGACGCCCCCTCCCCAGCACACGCGGTTGTGCTTAAACTGTGTCTGTGCCATCTCTTTCCGTGCCGTTGGTTGTTATGCAATCAAAATAGTCGTTTGCTCTTTGCACGGTTTCTGCACTTGGTCTGATGTTACGAACTGTATTATTCAACCCCAGATGATAAAATACTAAAAGCATATACATATTCTTTTGATCCAGGTCTTCCAAGTGACTAGCTGGTTGTTCTAACATCATTTATTGAATCCTTCCTGCCCCCCTTGCTGATTTGAAATGCCTTTTTAAAATATGATATTAAACTTCCATATAAACTTGTATCTGTGTCTGGCTGTTCTGTGATATTTCTGTGTCTCTTCCTGTACTAAAGCATTATAATATCTTTTACTCTCTGGCAGGCCAGGTCACCCCAAATCCTTGAAGTCGTTGCATTTTCAGATTCCCTCCGCCCCCTGCCCCCGGCCCTGACAATTCTGCCTGAGTTCATTCTTCCAGATGAATTTTGGAGTCATGTTGTCAAGGCTCATCAACTGGGATTTTTTGACTGGAATTTCCTCCACACTGTCACACCGTCAGATGTTACAGAGTGATGGAGAACAGCACATTGGGTGCATTCAATAGTTCCTTTCTGTCCTCTAATGAAACTGTCAAGAATTTTGTGTGTTTTTGTAAAATTCATCCCTAAATATTTATTTTGTTCATTTGTGTGCTTTTGAGAAGAAGGGGAGGGGTCATCAAGGAACATGCATAAGGGACCCATGGACAAAGCCAAGGGGGGTAGGACTGAGGGTGGGAGGTGGGGGTTGATGGGGTGGGGGAGAGTGGTGAGGGGAAAATGGAGGCAACTGTACTTGAACAACAATGAAAAAGTTTTATTTTAAAAGAAGTATCTTTTCCCACTTTTTTATTTTTTAAAGAATTAAAAAATTTTTATTTTTTTGGAGAGAGAGAGGGAGGGAGGGAGAAAGAGAGGGAGAGAAACATCAGTGTGTGGTTACTTCTCATGCCCCCGCTTCTGGGGACCTGGGCTGCAACCCAGGCATGTGCCCTGACTGGGAATCGAACCAGCTACCCTTTGGTTCGCAGCCAGCACTCAATCCACTGAGCTACACCAGCCAGGGCTTTTCCTACTTTTTAAAAATATAGTTATTCTTGGTATAAAAAGCAGTTGATTTTTTTTAATGTTTATTTTTTTAATTTTGTCCTCTTATTTTTCTATCTGCCTTTTGGTTGATTCTTTTGGATTTTTCAAGTATACAGTTGACTACAAATAAAGATGACTTCACCATATGTTTTCCAATATATACTACTTATTTTGTTCTTTGTGCATTGAATAGCACTTACAGTAACAATGGTGATAATGGGTGTCTTTTTCTCCGATGGGAACACTTCCAGGGGTTCTGTCTTAAGTGCTCTGCTGAATATTTTGTGGTGTGATGGTGGTGGTGTATGAATTTTTCACTGAGTTAAGCAAGAGTTCTGTTTTAATTTATCAAGGTTCTTTTTTCTTCTTAAGCATAATGTGAGAAATTTGATTAAATGCCTTCTTGGTGTCTACTGAATTAAAATGTTTGCTTTTTAATGTATTAATGTGGTGATTATCTTTAATAGGCTCTGTTCTTGGGATGAACTCCATTAGGACATGGCATGTTACTTTAAAAAATGCTTTTCTAGTTTTTATTTGCTAAGTGGTTAATTAGGATTTTTGTTTATGTTCATAAGTTAGACTGGTTTCAAGTCTTTTCTTTTCCCGATCTTTGCCAAAATCTGTTAAGAGTATTATGCTAGTTTTGTTCAACAAATAAAAGCTTGACTATAGAAACCACTTCTGAATCCATCTAGGATTCAGAATGTTTCTTTGAGGGCGAATTCTTTGACAAGACGGAGGTTATTTTTTTATTTTAAACAGAAAATGAATCATTTTTTAAAGAAAATTTATACTGGTTAAGGGAAATGGGTTTACTCTCTGTCGAGTTAGTTTTTAAAATTATTATAGAAACAATGCATAATCATTACAGAAAAATCTGAAAATTCCGAAGAAGTAGAAGGAATGTAAGAGTCATTGCACCCTGTCTACAGCATGCTGGCAAAAGCAGGGCCTCCCTGAAATGAGCATCAGGCAACCGAAGTGAGGATGGAGATGTTATTGCCAGTTGTGGCACGAGTAAGGTAAAAAGCATGATAAACAGCTGTGGCCAGTGTGGCTCAGTTGGCTGAAGCGTCATCCCATGGCCGAAGGGTCATGGGTTCAATTCCCAGGCAGGGCATGTGTCTGGGTTGCAGGTTCAATCCCCAGTCTGGGCATGTACGGGAGACAGCTGGTCAATGCTTCTCTTTCGCATCCATGTTTCTCTCTCTTCCTTCCTGTCTCTTTAAGAGCAATGAAAAAGTGTCCTCAGGTGAGATTAAAAAAAATTTTTTTAAAAAGCACGACAAACAGATTTCTGAAATTTTCTGCTAGATCCTGTAGTAGATTGTTTTCAGAGGTGTGTATCTCCAAAACCTTTCATTGTGGTTCTGTTTTGTTGTTTTGTAATATGTGCAAGTTAAGTTTTGCATTTTTTCTTGTTCTGTTTATTCTTCCGTGAACAGGATGCCGTCTGTTCAGAAGCCACATTTATTGATCACCAGGAAGGGACAATTGCATCATTCATGTGTGTGGTAGTTGAACATTTTTTCCCGCCTCATGGCTTTTGGACAGGTTCACAGGTTTGGCTTTTAAGAATTCCTTTTGCATTGGCCCCAGGCTTAAAAACAATTTCTGCTCCTCTGTGATGTTCTTTAATCCAGGGGTGGGGGTTCAGGTGAGGGAGAAGACGATCTATTCCAGTGTTTTCTTCTCCCCCCCCCCGCCCCGTATCTGTCTAGTTTTCTGGGATTTGCACTCTCTCTGGGTCAATGAAATAAAACCCTCAGGAACGTGTAAACCCATGTGGTTCAGATTCTGAATAACACTGTATTCTAGGAGTGCAAAGATAATTAAAAGGACATATAATTATTTACTCACATCAATTAAACACTGCTTATTGATGGGACTCTAAATACACATTTCCCAACTTTCTCTTCTCCTGCCCTTGCCCCACTTGCGAAGTCTTTGTAACGTAGATCAGCTTAGTTTTTTTTGCCCTGAATTCTTTCCTTTGGTCTCCTGCCTCTCTATTTCTATCTCTTTTTTCTTTGTTTCCTTGATCCTGTATCACAAAATTTCTAAAAAAGGACTCTTTGGAGTGGGGAAGGGGAAGTGGAGGCAGAGGACAGCTAAGCAGCTAAAAGCAGCTCCCTGTTGGTGAGGAGAAGGGAGGAAGGCGGCGAAGAATCAGTCCCCTTTCCCCATCAGAGTAGGGAGGTTACGGGGCCAGGAAGGGCACACGAGGCGGGGCGCAGCAGCTGTGTGGGTGTGCAGATTGCACAAAGATGCAGCCCCTTGTGGCCAAGTGCATGGAGAGTGGGGGCCTTCAGACCCCTAGTGCCTTTGCACGGGCTGCTAGGAGGAGTCACAGGTGTGGCCCTGCTGGGAGGGGCTGGAACTTGCCTTCTCCTCACACAGGGAGGGTGAGAGCCTGCTTGAAAGGTGGGGGAAGCCACCAATGAACTTGGTCTGAAACCAAAGCTTCAGATGTTTATTGGACTAACTTATGAATGACCTGGCCAGGCTCGGGGCTAGGTGGGAGTGAATAAACAAGCAAACAGGCAGGGTCTTCATGGGGACCCTCGTGGAGCTCACAGCTTTGTAGGGAGGATGGTCAGAGAACCTGATACTACATACACACACACGTAGTAATATGTATATGCATATGCATATGTAAACATACATGCTTGTATATAAATATATTTTTAAAATACATATTTAAAATTGCGATGAAGGGGAGCTTACCCTCCTGTACTACGATATGCATAGTTTAAGAACACATTGGGGCACCTGTCCGAGGCTTACCGCATGGGCCCACGGGATAAACATACAGACCACCCCCTAATTCGGAAACTCTTAACCCAGCCAGGTCTGAATTGCAGACAGAGTGGGCTTACGGTGGTGACCTACAGTCTGGGTTTGCTTTTCCTCCAGGCATGCTGGAGGCTGGTGACGCGAAGGGCTTGGCACCCCTGTGGGTCTCAGAGCCCAGATCCATTTATTCAGGCGCAGTGACAGGAATGGGTAGCCTGGTGAAGACCCGTATCCCTTGTCCGACTTCTTGTGCTTAGATAGAAGTCCCTCCTTCCTCTAGGCCTTTCTCCTCCGATGCCATATTCACTGGGGGTGCTGTCCTGCCTTCTGACCTTCCCACCTGACTGTGTGGGGGCCCTGGTAGTGTTTGTGCTGGGATGGGCTCAAAAGAGTGGACCGTGGACCGGTGAGCTCAAAACTGTCATGAGTATCAAACTGCCTAATTTGATACTGGAAGCTTTCAGAGCTCTGGGTGGTGTCATCTGAGATGGGATAGAGCAGGTGGGCCAGGACAAGACTGAGTACAGGTCAGTCGGCAATTGGTCATTTCCCCCTCTTCCCTTATGGAATGTTCCCTGACCCCTTTTGGATCGCTTTGTCCTTCTTTATGGTTGCCACGAAGGTGTCCAGCTGAGCACTTCTGGTTTGGTGCCTCAGACGGCCTCGGGCTGTCGTCATCTCCTCTGATAAGGTCACCTGACACAGACTCGCTCCGCTTCTCATCATTCGTAGAGTAGGCGTCTCATGCTCTTCATGCATCTGACTAACGTCGCCTTCCCATGCTCAGCGCCTGGAAGAACAATATTTATTCTAACCATTACTGTGGAAGGAACGCACCTCTTCCGAAGCTCATATTGTTTTGTGCAGTTGTCAGCATGAACGATCTAGCAATATCTTGAAATATTCAGATTTGCACCTGTGGGAAGAGAGTTGGGAAAATCAGTCAATCAAAGCGAGACTCATCAAAACCAAGTGAGAGGTGGAGGTTAGCCCCAGCCTGGCATGCAAAGAACCCATTCACCTGCCATCAGAAACAGTCAGGGAGATTCCATACCGTTTTCCACAGTGGCTGCCCCAGTCTGCATCCCCACCAGCAGTGCACCAGGGTTCCTTTTCTCCACAACCTCGCCAGCACTTGTGTGTTGATTTGTTTGTGAACAACCAGAGACACCGAAACAAAGAACAAACTGACAGTTACCAGAGAGGAGAAGGGAGGGGGATCGTAGGGGGGCATCAAGGAGCATGTGTAAAGGACACATGGACAAAGCCAAAGAGGGTCGGTTCAAGGGTGGGAGGCGGGGATGGGTGGGGGTGGGGGGACGTGGTAGGGTGAAAATGGGGACACCTGTACTTGAACAATAAAAAAAAGAAAAGAAACAGTGAAGGCCCCAGGCTCTTCAGCCTCTAACACTACAGCCGCCCATGGGGAAATTCCCTTCAGAATGCCAAGCGGGAGGACCTGTCTGCGTCCCCCTCCCCCCAGCCCCCACCCTGGACGCTCTGCCCCCTTCCTGGGCCCCGTGTGCCACAGGAAGCCACAGCAGCACTGCGTGGCACCTCAGTGTAACGGCCTGGGCTTTCTGCTGCGTCAGCCCATCCGGACGATGCTTGTGGCTGCAGTGACAGGGCTGGGGAATGGCCAAGGGACTGGCTCAGAGTGACGTGCCCTCTGGGCTTTTTGGTCTTGTTTTGTTTCTGGGCTTTTACTAATGTCAGGAGGTGTGTGAGGGTGTAGATGCGGCCTGTGGTCTGGCTGTGTTTCGTGATTGACTTGTGTGTGTGTGACTGCAATTTTTTCCTTGTCTCAAGTTAAGGGAGAACCCAAAGGAGGGAGAAACAGGTCACATCCGTACACAAATCTGCCCCACAAATATTTCACGCCCACCACAATATGTGTCCTGTTGCAGTGAGGAGCAGGAATGAAAACCATAATCTGAGGTCTGTTTCTTGTTTATGCAGAACCCAGTGCACATGCCGCTGGTGGGGTGGGTCTCCGGGACAGCCCTCCTCTCAGCAATGAATCTTGAACTCCACTCTGAAGCTGCATTCCATGGGATTTTTTTTTTTTTTTTTTACTGATAACCAGTCACTTCTATTTATTTCAGGATATACTCTACTTTTTAGGCCCATGGATGGTACTAAGTTATAACCCTGCTTAAATATTCATAGGGTATTTTATTTTTGCAAAGATAGATTTTAAAAATAATAAAGCCTGATAGATTCATAATAATTCACAGAGCAAAATTAGATTAAAAATGTAGGTCACGGCTCTTATCCACTCTCCTGGCGTTAAAGATGTCTCAAAGGTACATGTTTAGAATACCACGTAGTATCCCAACATTTACAGCCACAGGTGTTGTCGGAAAGGTCTCTCTCTGGGCTTAGCAAAGGGAAACCATCCCAGTTTTATTCTTCAACTCCTGACCTGCTTTAACTGTGGTGCATGGTATTGCCGTTTCTCCCACTGTAGCAAGTTCTCGTTTTCTCAAGGCCTTTCCCATGACTTCTGGGAATAAAATATACTGTTTCCAACCCGTCAAATTAAAATGTTATCCTCGTAAATATGTGTACTGGGTCGGTATATGCACATGTATTTTCAGGCCGAGCAAAGACTCGCATTATTAAAACAAAAGACAACCCACCCTAACTAATGTCAGGAGAAATTGTGACCTTCCGTGCCGTGTTTGATATAGAAAACATTGATTTTGACCTATCTTTTTTTTATTCAAATACCATTCTGATCACGCACAGTCCAAGCACGTTCGAATAGTAAACCGAAAAGAAACAGGTGTTCAAGATGGGCCCTCAGCCATGACCGCCGGCGGTGCCCCACTTGCCGGTGATCTCCTCAGCATAAAATCACACTCGCACTTCAGTGCCACCAAGCCATTCAGCGGAGCTTCCTTAACTGGGAGCTGTTTGAAGCTACCAGTCTGAGCACCGTGACCTCTTTATATATATAGATACATTTTTCTTGCAAGCTCTGAGTATCCACAGGCATCTGAGCAGGGGTTGGAGGAAGCTTGGCATAGTGCCAAAATATGGCCAGTCAAGGCTTTGAGTAAGTCACAGCCGCGTTTTTTTTTTTTTTCTTTCTCCAGAGCTGTGATCTTCTCGGGGAGGTTATGGACAAACTGGGCCCTAGTTCTAGGACGGGAAGTCTGTGGCCTCGAACGTCCTGCTGAATGTCACCCCCGTAAGGATCCACGGCGGGGCCCATGGGTTTTGCTACTAGTAGGAAGCACCATGGGTGGCTGTGTGTAGTGTTCCCACACTCCCTGCCGCTGCTGTTTAGATCAACACCCCTCTGCCTCCCACCGAGAGGTCGAGAGGTTGAGGAGGACTGCAGGTGTTGGTGTCATTCTTAGAACAAAAGTGTATTGTTCAGTGTTTGCATAAGGTAGTGATTCTGAAATCGGTGCTCCGATTCTGAAATCGGTGCTGCAATAGGAAAGATGTATTGTAACATCTTTCCTATTGCAGGGAAGTATTGGCATCTGGTGAAAAGCGATAGCCTGAGAAAAGGAGAGCGTTCAGGTGAAATCTTTGTTTTTCTCGTGGGAACTCTCCACTGCAGATTACAGAGAGCCATGCAGGCGTGGCGTGGGCAGGCATGACTACACCAGTGGGCAAGCGAGTTTTATAAATACGGCAGACTGTCCCTTCCTTCCTGTTTGTCCACATTCTCCCGAGTCATCAGCTACTTTTCATCTTCAAGGAACACGTAAACACTGACTAAGTACACAGTTTTTGGCTGTTCAGATCCATTCTGACAGACCTGTTCCCAAATGCCTTTCATTTTGAAAACCAATTACCTTATCCAGAAGGCCTCCCTGACTTATTTCATTAAATTACCACCTCTCTGTGGCTCTCCTTTCAACAACATAATTTGCTTTTAATAATCAATATGAAAGGATTCAAAATGGAATCACTGAGCTTACTGAAAAGCTCTCTAATCAATTACCAGAATCTGTGGGTTTGCGACAGAGGTCTCCTCCAAGGTTAGAGCACCCCTTTACCAAGCTTGGTTCCAACAGAAGCCAAGTTTATAATGCATTCTCATATAGCTGGCCAGTGCTGTGAAGGCAAGGAATGAATTTCAAATGAACAGTGATCCACAGAATTGCTTAAAGGTTCGTTCAGAGTGGAAATAATGCTCACGTTTTTCACATGGAAATTAAAATGGAAATTTTGCTCAAGCCCAGACCAGATTTAAGCATGGTGGGTAGCCATGTAGTACTGACAGTTCAGTCTAGCTGCTGAATATTCTTTAATGTTAGTTAGTTAGCCTTATTTTCTGAGTTAGGGAGTCTCTTACAGACTGGGTGGAAGGGGGCATTTCCTAACAGGAGTTTCTGTGCTGTAGTCAGGGATAAATGTAGTCTGAGTTGCTGGTAGCAGTCTGGCCATTCATCCACCCATTCGGTGTGGGAGGTAGGAAGAGGGCAGAATTTGGCATCAGGCATATCTAAATTAAAATCCCAAATCTAAGTGAGTTTCCGATTTTGATCTGGTTACTTCTCCTCTCTGAACCTTGTTTATAATTTCTTTATACATAAAATTAGAGTAATACTTCGCTTATACGTTTCTCTTCATAATATTCTTGACGTGCTAATACACCGCGTTAGCTCATGAACTTTAAGTCTTCATTTCTTACAGTCAGTGGACGTTGAGCCCAGTTTACTTTGATTATTATTTATTGTTCACTGCCCTTCCTTCTCACCCTCCAGGGGGGCCGGTATCTTCGTCTCTTACACTGGTGTGGCGCGGTGTCCGGCACCTAGCAGGCACTCAGGCAGTCACGATTGGTTGGACAGACAAATGGGTGAAGTGTGGTCCCTGTGACCCACACGTGGTCAGCGTTTCTCTGAGTTGCGTTGTGCGGTTTGCCTTCCAGGTGATGTATCTTCCTAATTGTGTTCTGGGTGAGCGCCCGTGAAGCCTGGTCCCAGCACAGCCTGACTGGTGGGCGCAGCGGGTCCAAGTGCACGGCCCAGGAAGCCGGCCTGGGGTTACTCCCGGGCTCCGTGCCACCTCGGCAGAGACCGGGCCCGTGTGGGGGTGCTGCCAGACCGCTGTGCTTGCGGAAGCTGATTTATAGTTGTCCAGGGTCTCCTGAGAAGAACGTGTGTTTATATCACCACTAAACAGTAACTGATTATAAAGCTCAGTGGTGAAATGTGCAATTACTGAATTACTCTGTGTTGGCTCATAAATTTCATTGGTTGATAACATGATATAGGTTTCAGATGTACGATTCTATAATACGTCACCTGTACACTGTATTGTGCATTCACTACCCCAGGTCAGTTCTCCCTCCTCCATCACCGTTTATCCCAGCCTTTACCCTCTTCCCCCTCCTCCACCCTCTTCCCTTCTGGAAACCACTGTACTATTGTCTGTGTCTATGGCTTTTTAAAGTTCTTTAATCTTTTTCACCGGCCCCCAACCCCCTCCCCTCTGACAGCTGTCAGTCTTGTCTCTGTACCTATGAGTCTGTTCCTATGTTGATTTTTTGTTCATTTGATTTCACTTAGCATAATGTTCTTCAGGTCCATCCATGCTGTGGCATAAGGTAAGATTTCCTTTTTTTGGCTGTGTAGTATTCCATTTTTTAAATCTACTCATCTACTAATGGGCACTTGGGCTGCAGCTATTTAAATAGTGCTGCAGTGAACATAGGGGTGCATATATTCTTTCAAATTAGTGTTTTGGATTTCTTTGGATATAGTCCCAGTGTTGTGGAAAATCCACCCACACGCGGGGAGATAATGAAGCACAAACTTTATTACCCGGGGGCCCAGAGGGGGTGGCTAACATCCAAATCCTCTGAGCACGGATCCTCACTCTCCCGGGGTTTAAATAGTCCCGGGCTTCCTACCTACGTGGCGAAGCAAAGTTACAGAAGCCGAATGCGAATGCGGAAGTTAGGTCCAGCTACCTTATATGGGAGACAAAGAGAAAACTCAGGAGGAATTTGCAGAAGCTACAGAGCACAGGAGCTTATCATGGGAGTCTGTGTACAACCTTGAGTAACTGGCCGTTGCTTTGGTTACTTGTCAGCTTCTACAGTCCTGTGTGAAACTTTGCAAGTGTTACAGTTATAGAGCATAAGAAACTTTTGGAGTTTTCTTTTCCTGCCACACCAGAAGTAGAGTCACTGGGTCATAAGGCAGTTCCATTTTTAATTTTTGAGGTCATTCAATACTGCTTTCCACGGTGGCTGCACCAATCTGCATTGTCATCAACAGTGAAAAAGGGTTCCCCTTTCCCCACACCCTTGCCAACACTTGTTTGTTGGTTTATTGATAGTAGCCATTCTTATGGATGTGAGGTGATATCTCACTGTGGTTTTAATTTGCATTTCCCTGATGATTAGTGATGTTGAACATTTTTTCATATGTCTTTTGGCCATCTGTATGCCCTCTTTGGAGAAGTGTCTATTCAGGTCCTTTGCCCATTTTTTAAATTAGATTGTTTGTTTTTTTGGTGTTGAGTTTTATAAGTCCTTTATGAATTTTGGATATTAACCCCTTATCAGATGTTTCATTGGCGAATATGTTCTCCTGTGCAGTGGGCTTTTATTTGTTGAGAGTTCCCTTTGCTGTGCAAAAATTCTTCAGTTTGATGTAGTCCCATTTGTTTATTTTTTCTTTTGTTTCCCTTGCCTGGGGAGATACAGTAGAAAAAATATTGGTATATGAAATGTCAGATTTTACTGCCTAGGTTTTCTTCTAGGATTTTTATGTGTTTTTTTTTTTATGGTTTTAAGTCTTTAATTTGTTTGGAGTTTATTCTTGTGTATGGTGTAAGGAGGTGGTCTAGTTTCATTTTTTTTGAATGTATCTCTCCAATTTTCCCAACACCATTCATGAATAGACTGTCTTTACCCCACTGTATGTTTTTGCTTCCTTTGTCAAATATTAATTGACCATAAAGGTGTGGGTTTATTTTTCGACACTCAATTTCATTCCATCGATCTATATGTCAGTTTTTATGCCAGTACCATGCTGTTTTGATTACTATGGCCTTGTAGTATAGTTTGCTACTAGGTAGTGTGATTCCTCTAACTTTGTTCTTTATTCTCAAGAGCTACAAAGTGATCCACAGTTTGTGGCTGCCTCTGCTAGTCCTGGGTTTGCATGGGACAGACCAAGCTATGCGCCAAAGCTGGCTATTACCAGCACTGGGCCTAGGTCAGCAAAAGTTCAAGGTATCTGAAGATCCACCTCTGCCTGCCTCTGCCTGCCAGTTGCCTGTTATGCTCAGTCACTGAAAGAGCCTCTGGTGGTACTCGAGTTGCATGAGGTAGGTTGCCAGTGAGTCACCAGGTAGGGGCGAGTGGTGTTCACCAGATTGATGCAGGTTCAAACTTGGTGCCAGTCCTGGGTCTGAGACCACTCCGGAGATATTCCAGGGTAAATCAAGTCTAGCTGCCACCTGTTGGGTGTTCATATACCTCTGTGGTGGGGTGGGTCTGAGGAAATCATCAGGGTGAGGCCAGTGGAGTTTATGAGGCCCAAGCAGACCAAGATTTGGCCTTGTGGAGAGACGGCTGTGCGCCGGCCAGGTGGGTGAGCGAAAAGTGGCCCGTCCTAGAGCCACACAGTTTAGTCTGTCCCAGAGTCTGCCGGGAGCGTGACCTCAGCAGGGCCTGCCTGCTAGGAGTCAGGAGGGTGGAGCCATTGGGTCTCCCATGAGGGGCAGGTGCCTGTCAGGGTTGGAGGAAGGTGGGGAGCGTGGAACCCCATCCCAGAGCCACACAACTCCACTGTCCTGGATAGCACCCAGATTTTGGCAGGATGGGGCCAGCAGGAGTTGGGAGGGTGGGGCCATGGAAGCCCTGAGAGTGGGGCTAGTAGATTTCCCACCAGGGGGAGGGGCCTGTCAGGTTCAGAAAAGGAGGGGGGAATGGCCCTGCCCCTAACCCGTACCCAGTCACTGACATCTGCTGAGTCTTCACAGACCTCTACACCCTGGCCCAGTAGCTGACCCTCAGTAGGGCGTGAACTCTGCAGCATGGGGCGACAGGGAGTCTAGTGGGTGAGGCTATTGCTTCCCCCGAGGCTGCTGCCATGTGGAGGGTAGTGCTCCCGGGAAAGATGGTGCCTGTGGTGTGGGAGAGTGACTCAGCACAGGGATCCTGGCAGCGTCCCTTCTGTCTCTCCCCAGAGCCACAAACCCCAGTCCCTCTTCATGTGACTCTAGTCCTCTATGCCCTCCCTCCCCCAGAGCCCAGGATGCGTGGCTGCAAACAAGACTTTGTGTATTGGCCCTTTAATAGGGTGCTGTGTCTCTGATAGACTCCTGCCTGTCCTTGGAGGACAGAATCCCTGCTATCTTCACAGCCGGATGTTATGTGGGCGCCTCTTCCTGTCTCTGGTGCTCTGGAGCGGGTTGCTCGGCTTGGGGTTGAGACCCCACGCTTCTCAGGGGACACCTTTGCAGCTGAGATGTCCCTCTGGAATCTCGCTGCCTCCCATGGATGCAGGGCCAGCCCTGTTCACAGCTCCACCCTTCCTTCCAGTCTCCATGTGGCTTCTCCTGTGAATCCTTGGTGGTAAGACTTCTCTGCAGCTAGTCTTCAGCTGGTGATCGGGTTGCTTGCTCTATATTTTAGCTGCGATTCCAGTTCGGTCCTGGGAGGAGGTGAGTGTCACGTCTGTCTATTCTGCCGCCATCTTGGATCCTCAACTCATACATTTCAGATCTCTATTTCTAAAAATCAATGGACATTTAGCCCGGTAAATATTTAATTGAGGTGTAATAGTGGTGTTAGAGCAACATTAAATTCTCATTTGGAAAATAAAGGATGACCTGGATGGGACTGGGCGGGGGGACTGGGCCGAGATGAGCAGAGAAACCACTGGTCTGATTCAGTTCCTTCATTAGAGGAGTCTTTTCATACATTACTTCCTTCCATTTCATTTCCTCTTTTAAAATTCTCTAATCGGTGGGTAATAAAAGTCCTTTACATATTGCAGAGCTTTGTATTGCATAAAGCATCTTTGGACTAGGTAATGCTTGTGCTTCACTAAAGTCTTTCGAAGCAATTACAATGCACGTTTCTCTTCCTATTTTACGTATTGCAAAACGGAGGTGCAGAGAACAGAAGTGACTTGCCTAGGACACACTGATGAGAGAGGGAGGCTAACCTGGGCCACGTGGCCTTCTAGCTGGCTGATAGTACCCGTTAACATCTATGTCCTAGTTAGGACTAAGTTCAGCTGCATAAAAAATAAGCCTCCAAATAACCATGGCTTAAATAACATCAAAGTTGATTTTCACCTCTTGTAAACGCTGTCACAGAGGAGGAAATCCAGCAAGTCTGGTGGTACTACAAAGTTGAAAGGGCCCTAGGCACCTTTCAATTTACCCCTGTGTCATTCACATGATTTGTGGCCTCAAACCTCATGGTCCAAGGTGGCTGCCTGAGTTCCAGCCATTGCAGGATGTGGAGTAGCAGGATGGAGACAGAGAACAGCATACTTCTTCTAAGACGCCCTGGGAGGTGGGTCTCAGCCATGACTTCAGTGAACCCTTGGGATCCAGCTTTTGAACCAAATGCTGCCAGGCTACTTCGGGGCATGGAAGGTGGTGGTGGGGGGGGGGGGCGGGCGAGTATTTCATAGCTTCAGGGGGTTGGTCCTCAGGAGATGTTAAATATTTCTAAGAAACAAGCTCCTTGCTTGGTGAACTTTTCCAGGCTGCCTCAGATCACAAATATTCAAGCTGAAACTTGAATATTTCTGAGAAATCAATCAGAAACACCTTGAAATTGAACTTCTAAGAGTAGAGAAAGGTAGAGCAGATATTGTTCATCCTTCATTTTCTAGCTCAGAAGTGTCACACTTTGCAGAGCATGGCCACTCACTCAGAAGCAGTGCTGAAAGAGAAGCGGTCCCTCAGACAAAGACTGTTGAAACCCACCCAGGTGCCAGGAAAACCCGCCTGTTGAGGCTGCTTATCACAGGTACCTGGTACCTTGGCAGGGGTTGGCAGTGGCTTTCACTGAGAGATAGAAACCCATCTTGAAGCTATTAGAAGTATTCCTCATTTCGATGCACATCTAAAGAAAATGATCAAGGCTTTAGCCAAGGTGGGTATTTTGGTGATGGAGACGGAAGAACTGGCAGAGAACAGACTCAGGTGGCAAGAACAGCAAGAGGCAGTTTCCTCTCGTATCCCCACAGTATCAGCTGAAGAAAACGATCTTCAGAAACATGGTGTTGTAACACCTCCTTCAACTTTTACTTCTGTAGTTCATGCTGAAACTATTAATGTCAAATGATTCAGCTGATTCAATTAAGCAAAAAAGATTTATTTTTGCTTAGTTATGTGTAGTCATGCGAAATCCATTGCTAGTCAATGATAACATGGCTATTTATAGACTTGGCTGCTGGTAATACTGAGAGAGTCCTCTCTGTATTGAAGTACTAAGGTTCCAAGTTCATGAAGACCAAGCTAAATTTTCCTTTGATTTTCATATATTTTCATTCCACCTTTCAGTAGTGCTCAGGAAGATTTTTATTTAAAATCCCCCCAAAACCAAACATTCCCAGAAGCTCACTGTTCCACTTTCAGATACATATTCAACTGAAATGAGTCAACATAATTACTCATAGACACGTATGTGAATGTTCTCAGCATTGTTATTTGTAAGGACCAAGGACAACTAGAAGCAAGCCAAATGCCCGCAGTAGAATAGATAAATTGTGGTATACTTATGCAAAGAGATACTATCGGCTTGCATCTTATTGCTCAGAACTTAATCACATGCAATGCCAGGAAGGCTGAAAAATAGTCTTTTACTTGGGCTACACAGTGCCTGGCAAAAACTGGGGTGCCGTTGCTCAGTGAGAAAGGGCAGAATATGTCAGAGGGGACGACTGAGCGTTTGTGCCACGGCACGCATCCGGAAGGGCCTAGCGTAGGAAGCGCGCCATGCAGGGGCCTGGGCACCATCAGTCAGGACTGTCTCAAGCTACCAGTGCCATCCTGGGTGTCCGGGCACTGAGTACAGAATGGCTTCGTTGCCTGGAGCCCTGTGCAAGGGAGCCATTTCACTCTTCCCTTGTGCTCATTTATATTGATTAAAAGAAGGTGGGGCGGTCTGTGGAGTCATTTGCTCCCTTCACATTTGTGGACAGGCACTTCCAGAACAGAGCATGTTTTTACCCTTCTCTTGGCGCCCCTCGAGTCCGAAGGGGCACAGGGTACACCCACGGGGTTGTGTAGGTAGCCTGCAGCAGTCTGGCAGCATAGCTCTGCATGCCAGCCTGGAGGGCGAAGCGGGAATAGGAGCCACTCAGTAATCCTGGGCATGCGTGGTGTCTGCCAGGCGCTGGGCCAGGGCCTGTGGACGCTGAGAAGTGGAAGGCATGACTGCCGTCTTGTGGAGCAGTGGTTCTCGCGGTGTGGCTCCACGGGCATCACCGGGGAACTTGTTAGAAATGCATGACTGCCCCAGGCCCTCTCCCTCGGGAGCTCTGAGGGTGGACTTGCAGTCTATTTTAATAAGCCCTCCATGGGGGTTCTGAAACATGCTGAAGTTTGATCAACACTGGAATCTTACAATGATGGGAAACAGCTTTGTGGTCAAGAGTGTAGGTTTTGGAGCTCCCGGTCTGGGTTTGAATTATGGTTCAGTCACTTAGTAGCCGCATAGTGCTGGGTAAGTTATTCAACCTCTCTGAACCTCAGTTTCCTCCTCTGTAAAAGGGGGCTGTAGCACTGTCCCGAGAATACGTATACAATATATGTGGGGCGGCAAAGTGCTTGGTGCATAGTGAGTGCATGGTGAATGGCAGCTGTCAGTATTATCTGCCTTCTTTATGGAGGGCATTATCATTGTGAATTCAGAGCATTCAAGGAAATTCATATTTAAGCACCAGAATAAAAACAGAAATTTAAAGGTAAATGATTCTTTTTAAACGGCTACCGTTTTTGATTTGTCCTGCCACTCCTTCCTGCTCAGCGCGGGTAAAACACGAACTGCTTCTGGAAAACAAAGCGATGTGGTTAAGAAACGCGAAGAGGCATTTTACTGGAGGGAATATGGACACTAAGTGAATGCAGAGGTGCTGAATCTGATTAGTCATCCAGAAATGCAAATGAAACGGCAGTGGAATTTCACCCCACGCTCACCAGGCTCATTAAGTGACAAAGATGTGCTGTCGAGTGTTGGTGACAATGTAAAGCAACTGGAACTCTCGTAGCTGCTACTGGGCGTGTAAATCTGGCAGGTCCCATAAAGCTTAATATATGCATACTTTATGAGGTCCCGTTCCACTTTGAGATATACACTTGACTGAAATGAGTCAACATAGTTACTCATAGACACGTACATGAATGTTCTCAGCATCATTATTCATAAGAACCAAGGAAGACTAGAAGCAAGCCAAATGCCCGTAGTAGAACGGATGAATTGTGATATATTTATGCAAAGAGATACTATCTGTGAAGATAAAGAATTACTGCGTTGCAACAACATGAGCAAATCTCAGTCCACTTTGAGCAAGAGAAGGCAAACACAGATGACAAACGAGCGTTATGATCCCCTTAATGAGTATTTCCCAAACAGGCAAAAACTAATCTGTGGGGCTAGGAGTGAAGACAGTGGTTATCTCGAGCGGGCGAGGGGAGGCCGCCTGGCAAGAGCCATGAACGGTGCTTCTGGGAGGCTGGTAGTAGTTTATTTTTTGATCTGGATGACAGTTATCTAAGTGTGTTTGTGAAAATTTATTAAGCAATCTATCCATGATTTGTACGCTTTTCTGGATGCATGCTTACATCAATACATTTACTTATAGTATCTATGCAAAATGTTTATAGTGAAACAGGAAGCATGATTGAGGGAAACGGTGGGACTTGCATTGGCTAGAAGGACGTTAATCATTCTCACCTATTGTCGACTCCCACTTCCGTGCAGCCGAATAAAACGAGGATTGCCAGCACTCATTTGAGCAGAGCAACGTGCGCGCGCGCACACACACACACACACACACACACACACACACACACAGAGTGTCTGCCTCCAGTGTAGAGTGGATCCCCAATTTCCAAGAAAACCTGTTTTACAAACCTGGACCTGAAAGTGGTAGGTGAAGGAGACGTCCCCAGTGTTGTCACTGGCAGTGGTGACGGGAACCCCTGAGATATTTCGGGTGTTTGTGATGTTGGTTTTTTTTTTCTTCTTCGATCCTCATGACCCCGTGGCGGGTGTTGAACGTGTGTGGTTAACGTGTCCTAGTTTAAGAATCAGGATGCTGAGCCGAAGAGAGTTGAAGTGGCTTGTCCTGGGTCACTCATCCCCTCAGTGGCCTCACTGGGGACTCGGGCCTGGTCTGGTACCCAATTTCCTGACATTGCTGATAGGTGCTTGGAGGAAACTCCTGACTTGTCACTCACCTCTTAGGCAATGCAAAAAACGACATGGGTCACATCAGACGCATTGCAGATGACACTGGGACATTGTGCATAATATTAGCAGGATTTTTTTTTTCTTTTTAACCAATAACCCTAGAAAGGATGAGTGTTGGAACAAACAGGTTTATTTCTACTCAACAGGCTTGGGAGCAGGAGCGGATTCATGCAAGCCTGTGCTCTTGGGGGAGAGCTCTGAACACCGCTTCAGCCTCTTAGAGAGATTAAAGCTTTAAACCACGGTTTGTGTTGCGGCTTCTGGTTAGGGATTGTGCATGTATGTGCGTTTCCCTTCAATTTGGACGGCAGAATGGTTGCTTTTTAAATTTGCATTTATGTACAACTTACCCATGAAACAGAACAATAGAAGAGAGGCTAGAAAATAAATTGTTTTTAAAAAACATATTCATCTGATTGTAAAAGTCAAATATATATATTGAACACAGTTTGGCAAAACAAAAAAATTCAAAGAATAAAATAAAATAACCTGCTCTCACTAAGCCAGAGAGACCCAAATGATCATAAATAATTAGGGTGTTTCTTTCCAGAGCTTTTATGTGTATAATATACATGCTAAAACAATAAAGATTTAGCCACTATGTTGCTTTCTGGTTATTTTTTAACTTATCATTATTGTGAACATTTTCCAATATTATTGCATATTCTTATTAACATTATTTTCCATAGCTACATCATAATTTGTTCAACCTTCCATTTAATATTGGACACAAATTATTTCCAATTTTATAGTATTGTAAAAAGGGCTTTAATGAGCATCTTACTCATAAATTTGAGTTCATCACTGATTTTCTTAGAGTAAAAGTGGCATTTTCTGATCATTCTTTACAACTATTTTAGGCTCAGCGTGCGTAATGGCTACACTTATTATGATGCCGGAATATCAATGACCAGGAATGAACACAGACCTTGGCTGTGACCCTGGCTTGGCCACGCACACTGGCTGGGCGGTCTCAAGTGGCCACAAAGCTCTGGGAGCCTCAGTCTCGTTCTTTGTGAAATGGGAACATAGCGCCCTGGCCAGGTGGCTCAGTTGGTTGGGGCGTTGTCCCATACACCAAAACGTTGTGGGATCAATTTCCAGTCAGGGCATATTCCTAGGTTACAGGTTCAATCCCTGGTTGGACCATGTACAAAAGGCAACTGATTGATGTTTTGCTTTCACATTGATGTTTCTCCCTCTCTTCTTTCCTCTCTCTCTAAAACCAATAGACATATCCTCGGGTGATATCCTCGAGTGAGGGTGAGGATATCACCTGAAGATATGTTTATTGGTGTGTGTGTGTGCGCGCGCGCACCTGTCTGTGTCCAAAAAGTATCCAGCCATGCACTATGAAAAATAGAGACATTGTACATAGGACAATGACGCCTCAGTCCCCTTCAAAGTGGGCACCTTGGGACCTCACACAGTTCTCCCAGTGTCTCTTCCACGGTTCAAAACACTCTGCAAAATCCTTTGTTGGAATTGCCATCAGCTGCTCTATCATGTTTTCCTGAATCTCACTGACAATCTGAAATCGCTTCCCTTTCAAAGGTGATTTTAATTTTGGGAAAAGCCAGAAGTCACAGGACACCAAATCTGGGCTGTAGGAGGGCTGAATCGCCTGGGTGGTTTCATGTTTTGCCACAAAAACTCTGTACGAGACGTGATGGATGAGCGGGCGTGTTGTTCTGATGAAGCTGCCACTCACCCGTTGCCCATAGCTGAGACCATTTTCATTGTATTGCACCTCTCAACTGATGAAGAACACTGAGGTAGTACTCCTCATGAACTGTTTGGCCTGGAGGGATGTACTACTGATGGACAACACCTTCCCAATCAAAGAACACAGTTAACACGGTCTTCATCTTGCTGTGACTTCGCTGCTCCTTCTTCAGGCGTGGAGAACCAGGCGACTTCCATTGGGGCAACTGGGCCTTTGTGTCCAGATCGTAGCCATAGACCCACCATTCATCTCTGGTTATGGCCTTCTTGACGAAAGCTGGTTCATTGGTAGCGGTTTGTATCAGGTCATTAGCAACTGCAGCACGTTCCTTCTGCTCTGGTAGCAGAAGCTGTGGAACGAACTTTGCCATAATACGTTTCATGCCAAGATCCTGCACCAAAATCTTGAATACAGTGGTTTTTGGAATCCCCAGATCAGCTTCTTGTTCTCACACTGTCAGTCGCTGATCTTTGCTGACTGCAGCCTGTACATGTTTGACATTCCCAGGGGTTCTGCTTGTCATAGGCCTTCCGGAACATGGACCACTTTCTATAGATTCTCAACCATCTTTGAAGCATTTGTGCCACACTTCGTATTTGTGCTGCACTCATTGCATCATTTCCGAAAACCTTCTGTATCATCCGAATAGTTTCTGTTCAAGCTTAATGCAAAATTTAATGCAGATTCATTGCTCTACTCACTCAGTCATTTTGAATCTGACGGCCACACGGTGCACATGCTTCCTCAACAGCATCTACCACCCCCACTGACTAGTGAAGTCGTCATTGTTCACACACGCACATTCCAGTCCACTCTCCTTGGCTGCCAGGTTACACTGATGTCATGCAAACTGTTCTCGTTAAATTAATAGGCTGAACATTTTCTGGACAGACCTCTTATATATTTATTATATATATATAATATACATATATATGAAATAAAATGGGAACATAATTTTCCATCTTAACCTATCTATAAACAGGATTAAATGAGTACCTAGGTGTTTAGGAGGATTTGCTTAAATCAGGTCCTGCCAAAGAAATTTTATACATTTCTGTTGTCTTGAAGGTATTGACCAGTTTTCTAGAATTTTAGCCAAACACATTCTCATCTTTTTAGAGCAGGCTCAGCAGAGCACGATGCATGGCCCAAGGTCCTCTCGCTTCCGGCTTTTGTGAACGGAACACAGCCCTGCTTACTCGTGTTGTCGTCTGTGGCGGCTTGCACGCCAAAGCAGCAGAACTAAAAATACTTTTTATCTGGCCCTTTCATGAAAAACTTTGCTGGATTCTTACCAACCACGAAGTATTTATTTCTGAACTCACGATAGATAAGTGCATTATACTTCTAAAATCGAAATTTTTCCGTGATACAGACCCAAGCCATGTGTGGCCGAGCTGACACTGTGGAATGCGAATGCTACCTTGCTAAAAAAAGGAATGAGAAAATTTGGGCCTCTGCCTTTGCATTACACACATATCATTTCAGATTTCCCTGGGAAAATGCCAGGGTGACCTCAAATGAGATTGGGGTGATTTTTATCTCGGTCGTCAGTGTTTGGAGCAGAACCTGGCGCTGCCCGACTTGGAAGCTTTATCAAGAGTGTTTGGGAAGCATCTGTCATCAGAGTGTGGGATGGGCTCTTTGCCCTTGCCACTCAAATGACCTCTTTTTCTGCAATCGATTCTGGGTAAGAGTGCCTTGGACTTGGCTCACAGAGTATCTGAGAAGTTCTGTCACCCACTCTCTTTGGTGTGTGGGTGAGGGTTGACCTTGGCAATGTGGCTCAGTTCAGGAGGCTGGCTCTCCGCCGTTTTTCCCACCTCCTATTCAGAGCTTCTTTGATGGTGTCACATTGTTTCCAAAATACTTCAAAAATGGAGTTCAGGACAGAAAAGGATGTTTGGAGCAAGGCTTCAGAAACTGTATTGTCTACCCGGACTGGGTTTTGTGGTGGGGGGGGGCAGCTGCGTGTGGTGAGCTTGGGCATTAGACAGACCTCGGTTCGTGTGCATCGCTACTTCTCTCCAGTTGTGTGACCTTGGGCTAACTAGTAACCAGGAGCAGCAGAGTACTCGATGCTGTGATGGTGTAACACAGGTGTTAATTCCTGCTGGGGGGAGCCCTCTCTTTTCCATGTGAGAGTTGTCGTGCTGGAGCGGATTGTGACTCACGATTCTTCATCCCACCCTCTGTGCACAAGACTTTGCACTTCCCCCCAGCAGAGGAGGAGAGGTGTACCCTGCTTCCCCACCTGGTGAGGCTGGCATCGTCCATATGACTTTCTCAAACCGATAAAATACAGGTAGAAGGATCTGTGCCCTAGCTGCAAGAAGCACCACGTGTTTCTGTTTTCCCCTTTTGTGTTTGAACGTTGGCACGAGAGGAGCTGGCGGGGAAGCTAGTCCGAGGGTCCAAAGAGGATGAGAGTCGTGTGGAGGGGACCTGGACCCAACTGGAGGCCCACGCTAAGCCACACCCAGGTCAGGTGTCCTGCAGACAACCCACAGACATGAGAGCACAGACTATGTTCTGTTTTAAGCCACTGAACTTAGGGCCAGCGTTTCTATGGCAAGAGCTATCTGAAGCAGCCCTGTGCTAACCTGCACTGAACCCACAGTTGGCGGCTGGTCAGCAGTGGTGTGTCCTAGCCCCATGCCACCTGCTGCAAACATGGACCCAAACAAAAATATCTTTTCTGCCATGAGGAGGCCGTAGACTTGTGGTAGAAGAAGAAAGAGATAATTATGGTAACACAGGAAGGCAGTTGTGATGGTGGTAATTCTGCTGCATCACGAGAACACAGAAGGGTAGCTAGACCTGGGGTGAGACCCATCAGGTAGGGCTTCCTGGAGGAGGTGATGTGTGAGCTAACAGCACCAGGAGGCACTGCCTGAGTGAGTAAGGCAGTGGGGTGAACATTGCTGTTACTTACTGTCACACAGGTAAATCTGGTAAATAATTGTTAGAGGTGGTGCAGTCCTATTATGTCATTAATTTCATGATATCGGGTTGGCCAAAAAGTTCACTTGGTTTTTTTCCATAAGATGGCTCTAGTAGCACTTAGTTGTCTTTTACTTCGTTTGAAACAGTTTGGTTAGATCGTATTGTAACAGCTGTCATATCAGCGTACATTTAAAAAAACATGAAAATTGGTGAATTTTCGTGTAGCCATTTTAATATTGAAGATGGAAGAAAATAGGCAACATTTTCAGTGTATTATGCTTTATTATTTCAAGAAAGGTAAAAGCACAACTGAAATGCAAACACAGATTAGTGCCCTGTGTGGAGAAGGTGCTGTGGCTGATGGAATGCGTCAACAACAAAAGTGGTTTATGAAGTTTCGTGCTGGAGATTTCTTCACTGGAGAACTCTCCATGGTCGGGTAGACCGGTTGAAGTTGACAGTGATCAAATCCAGACATTAACTGAGAACAGTCGGTGTTATACCACGCAGGAGATAGTTGATATACTTAAAATATCCAAATCGGTGAATTGTTGGTAACAATGAAAAATGTCTTTTATTTTATGGAAAAAAACCATATGGATTTTTTTTTGCCAACCCAGTGTTAATATTACCAACATTTAATGAGTCCCCTGCCATCTCTTCTGTGTTCTGGTTTGTGATCATTATCAGTGACTGGCGGGTTGGGCATCTGGAGGTCCCTGGTTCTGTATGGAAGTTGCTCCTCGTGGTTCTCAAGGGCTGTCCTGTGGCCGATAGGCTTTGATGGTGTTGAGTCAGCTGCGGAGTGTCATTAAACAGAGAATCTATTCTCTGTGCCTTCATTTGTCCAGCTCAGTAGATTCCTTTCTTGAGGTGATGAGGCCAAAGTCATGAGTTCATTCCCCTGTAAGGATCAATTAGATTCACCACTTGGAACTCATTACCCAGAGATAAGGGTTCCAAGCCAGTAACTGGAGTTGGCACAGACAGAAGCCGTATTGCACGATTTCTTTGAGGACACACGGCTGATGATGATGGCGGCAGTCGGCTACGTTTGTAGTGCTGTGTTACGGGGTTTCCAGATGACTGTTTTAGGCTCCTGTGTTGCAGGTGAGTAAAAGGAGGCTCAGGGATCGTTACTCGCCCAAGGCTATTTGACTGCTTTTAATAAAGCCGTGAGCGGGCCTGTCTGGGCTCGGAGGCTGTGCTGTGTGTGAGGCACTCGAGGGCAGGGTGTCACATCTTTGGCTTAAATTGGAGATTACATCGACACTTTGGGCCAGACAGTTCTTTGTTGTGGGGGGTCCATCCTGTGCTTTGTACGATGTTCAGCAGCACCTCCTGACCTCTACCCACTACACGCTGTCGGAACTCTTCCCTTCCCCAGTCTCAACAACCAAAAATGTCTCCGGACGTTGCCAAGAGTCCCCCAAGGGGCAGAATTGCCCCTGGGTAGAACTGTGCTCTATGTGCTATGGTATCATTGACAGGGTGACCAGGGGACACCAACTGGGTCTCCAGGATCTCCAACTGGGGGGCGAGGACAACCCCCAGATAGCATTCCATGATGGGACTTCGATTTAAGTGCCCATGTGTATGACAGAGTGGACATACAGGCCCACGACTTTGGCTTTGGCTTCCAGCTTAAGGGCTACCCCAGGTTTCATCCACCTGCTTGTACTGTCTGTCTCTGGGGCATCTTCTCAATTCCCGCTTGACCTTCTTAGGGCAGGGACACTGGAATAAGGCATTTCCTCCCAAGAAGTGTCCAACTGTCCTGCTCCGGGCACTGGCTGCAGGGTGAGTGACCAGGGAAAGGAGGTATGAGACATGATTAACCCGGAGAGGAGAGACTGTCACCGCCAAAGCTTCACATGCACGGAGCTGCGTGTGCAAGATGGTGCACTTGGCCCGCTGAGCCTAGTGCCCAGCGTGTGGGTAATGCTTGATAAGTGCTGGCATTATTACAGTTATTAGTAATATTATTTATAACTGTAAGTCTTTTTTTTGGTAAAATAACTAAGTAACTAGTTTCCAGAGCACACTCCCCCCGGCTTTCTGCTCCATTAATATTCAACTTATTTAAATTTAATTTTTCAAGGTCTTGTGTTTAATTTTTTAAAAATCTAGCAAATTATTAACATTTTAATGAGTAATGACATTTAATAAATAATAACACCACTGACGGCTCAAAATGTAAGCCATTTAATTTAACCCCCTACCTGTGTTTTCTCAAAAAAGAAACAGAAAAAAAACTGTCTACAAGAAATTCCACATCGTGACCAAATGTTCTCTGTAATTTGAACTTCTGGCTTTTCTTAAAAAATTGTTGTTATCAGTGGGGATAATGGCCTCACAGGGTACCCAACTGTACATATTTTATAGGCAGAAGTGCCTAGCCAGAGTTACTTTTATTTAGAAATGAGAGAGCATGTACTATGTTAGAAATAGTCCCGAGGGCTATAGAAGTATTAGTTCATTTAATCCTTTGAAGTAGGTACTGTTATCGTTCCCATTTTCTTAGGTGAGTCAACTGAGGCACAGAGAGGTGTAATAACTTGCCTGAAGGCACACAGCTAATAAGTACAGAGCTGGGGTGCAAACCCAGGCAGTTTGGCTCTGGAACTCATTTTCTTAACCAGTATGCATATTGCCTCTTGGGGGCTGGTCCAGGAAGTGGTCTCCCATTCCCCCCGGAACATTAGGAGAACGCTAATGAACCTGCTGTTTCTCCCTCCGCTGTTTCTCTAGGTCAGTGATTTCAACCTTTTTCATCTCATGGCACACACGAACTAATTAGTAATATTCAGTGGCACACCAAAAAATAGTATTTTTTTCCAATCTGACCAAAAAGACAGGTATAATTTTGATTCATTCACACTGGACGGCTCTTGTTGTGTTGGCTGTTGTCATTTTTTTTTTATTTGGCAAGCTAAGGTAAAAGAAGTCAGTGCCCCTGACTAACTAGTCAGGTGTTGCGTGTTTGAAAAATCCTGTAGCACGCTGGTTGAAAATCACTGCTCTGGATAATCCTCGACAGTGATGCCCACTGCGAAACAGGTTTGCCTCGCGTTAGACCTTAGAGAAGTAGGGAGTGGCACGCTGATGATGATCTGATCCCTTACATTTTACGGGGAAGAATAAAAACGCCTCTCTATAAACACATTTTGTTTTATGTGGAGCTTGTGTGCGTACAGCCCTGTACATTAATGTGTACATACAAGCCCTAATGTATATGGAAATGCAGATCATAAAGAGCATGCCTGCAAAACATCACATACGATTTTACATTTTACTGTCACGGTTCTGATAACAAGTCTACACGGAAATGAAATGCGATGCCGTGTGTGTTGTTTCTCAAACAAGAGGTGCAGGAATGCTCTATATGGTGTCAGTTATGAACATGGCATTTCTGTCTGTGTCACATCCGACCCCGCCAGTAACTTCCCAGCCTTCGGTCTTCCCCCGGGTCCGCACTGGAGTTCCGTCTCTTCTTTGAGAATGGCATCAGCGAGACAGAGTCCCCCTTCCCCATAGAACTCGTTCTTTGGAAAAGCTGCTTTCAAAGACAGACTGGCCATGTCGCCGGCCCAGGATACGATTTCCAGTGGTGTCAGTTTTAATCCCTGCCACATGGAGATGGGAAAAGCGTGGAGCGTTTAATAAAAATATTATCAAATCAAAAACCAAGCAGGACCCAATGCGAGCCCCGCTATAAATAACTTATGAAAAGTGAAAAGATGTTTCTGTTAGCAAATTTAAAATAATCATTAGAATCCTTCAACAGATTGCCGCTAATTAGATTGAGAATTAAACAGCTTTGTATGACTGTAGAGTTAATTAATAACTCATTACTTTTTTAATAAGCCAAATTCATTTGGAAGCAGGAGACAGCAAAGTTTATCATGGGTGAGATGTTAGATTGGGATTATTTCTGGTCCCCTTGATGAGAGACAGTTTAATTAAAGCAGGAGACACGTTTGTGTCGGAAGTGGGTGGCATCCAGAAACCCAACCACCTAGCAGTGGAGAAAGCAGCAACCGTCCGTATTCGGAAAGTCTCCTTGGGCCACGTGGGGTTAATAAAAGTTGCGACTGAATCTCCCTCTTCAACTTTTGAATTTCAGTTCACTTGTGAAAGAATCCTTTTTGAAGCCGTACAGGTTCATCGAAACTGGTGTGACTTCCTTCTGTGCCGTATTGATTTTACTCTCATTCCAGACGCCCTGGGATCTTCCTTTGAAAGCAATCCTCCGTTTCCCTGCCTTCCTTCCTTTCTTTTCACTCCTATCCTCCACCCCCAACCCCCACACAACCTCAGATTCCATTATTTCTTCATCTAGTTTTCTGACCCATAGATGACCTTTATAGAACAGCATGGAGCGGGATGGAGTGGGAGCCAATGAACGATCTCTGATTTTTAAGGCAAGTGCATTCTCATTATCCCATATGGAAATTTCCTATTTGCAAGCACCGAGGAGCCCTGTTTCTGCATCGCAGTCTCCCATCAATAGTTCTTGGCACCCTTTGGTGCAGGGTAGATTGAATTTGTCTTTTCCGATGGGTATGCGTTTGTCGGAGTGCAGCTTACAAGTGATCCCAACCATTTTGCTTTCTAGCCAATCAAATAAAGATCATTCATCCTCGGATTCAAAAGAGATGTCAGGTGTCATCTGCTCGTATGTTACTAGAATGCTCTGGTCCTCCGTTATCAGTGTAGGTCTAGTTTCTGCTGAATCAATAGAAATAATTTGGGTCCCTTTTTTCCTCCCACCTACATCTACATATGAGGACATCTTTCCATTCATCTAGATTGGAGACTTCCACCTGGAGTGGGAGGTAGGTGAGAAGAGAATGCATTTTTTGGGGAAATGTTACATGTCCTGCCTGGCGATGAGATGATGTTCCCCCTTTGCACTGGAAATGCAAATGAGTTTTCATTTTTTAAACAGATGCTGTGGCTGACCACTACACATGGAAGTCTCATAACTAGGAGCCATTTCCGAGCAGTTTGTTCACTTCTGGAATAATTAGCATGACCTGTTTCTCAAAAAGGTGATTAATTCTCAGAATAATCCATTATACAAATTTTTCTCCAGATCAGTTTGATCCTGGCCTTTCCAAATGAAGACGTGGCTTCTCCAACTCTCTGCTTTTAAGATTTTGCTTCACACTAGATTATTTTTTTCTTCTTGAAACAGTTCTGTTCTTTAAAACAGATCACAGAGCCCAGATCTCCAGCAAAGAGCTAAGGAGTCCCGTTGTGAGACCGTCCGTGATGAGTGGTCAGAGCAGCGTGAACAGAGTGTCTCAGTTGCCTGCTAACCGCTGGTCACCAGCTGCTTCTCTGCCCCTTGGCCTTGACTCACCCTGTCCACGTGATAATTTGTGCTTCCCTACCCTCCCTGAAGTCCCCTTTCTTCTTTTTCTAGCCATTCCCAACAACTGAGAGACACAGTAGGTGCTTCAGAAATGTTTGATGGGTTTGTTGGTGTTGGATGAGTGTGCCCCACGCACAGCACCCTCAGTGCCCACCCTCGGTGTCTACACAGATTTCCTCTGTAACCTCCTTACGTCTTCTCTTGCTGCTCCAAAATCCATTTCCTGGGAGAAGCCTACTAAATGTTTTACTGAAATCTGCCATATATAGGGTGGGGCCAAGGTAGGTTTACAGTTGTGAGTACATGAAACACAGTTTATTCTTGTATTATTACTTATTATAATTATTATTTTTAAAGATTTTATTTATTTTTAGAGAGGGAAGGGAGGGAGGCAGAGAGAGAGAGAGAGAGAGAGAGAGAGAGAGAGAGAGAGACATCAATGTGCAGTTGCTGGGGGTCATGGCCTGGAACCCAGGAATGTGCCCTGACTGGGAATTGAACCTGCAACACTTTGGTTCGCAGCTCGCGCTCAATCCACTGAGCTATGCCAGCCAGGGCTTATTATTATTATTTTTAAATGGCACCAACTTGGACATTTCATTTTTTTAAAGGGGAGATTCTTTTTAAATTTTTTTTTTAATTTATTTTTTAGAGCGGGAAGGGAGCGGGGGAGGGAGAAAGAGAGAGGCATCAATGTGTGGTTGCTGGGGGTCATGGCCTGCAACCCAGACATGTACCCTGACTGGGAATCGAACTTGTGACACTTTGGTTCGCAGCCTATGCTCAATCCACTGAGCTACACCAGCCAGGGCTGTGTATTATTACTTATTAATTATTGTATGATTTTTTCCATATGAACACTCATAAACCTCCTTTGCCCACTCCTGCATACAGAAGAGGACACGTATCTTAGTTTTTTACAAATCGAAGACTGCCACGTAAACAGAATCCTGATGAAGTTGTAGGATATTGTTAGCCCCCTGTGTGCTCCGGCCTGTTCCTTTGTCATTACTGTCCCCCGAAATGTTAGCACTACCCTAACCCTGGTGCAATTTTGGAATCATCCACCAGATTTTGTCAGTTTCCTATTTAAAATTCTTAATGGCTTCCCATTGAGCTAACGTCAAACTTCTTACCGTTTTGTTTTAGACCCTGGCATTCATTCTCCACTCATTTCCCACCTCTCTCTCCCCTCCTTTCCAATTATCCAGCCACCCTGGCCACCCTGTCCCTGCTTAGATCATGCCAAGCTCCTCTTTAGCCTCAGGCCCTTTGCACATGCTGAGCTCGCTGCCTGGAGTGCTGTTTCCCCAGATACCTTCCCCTTTCAGGTCTTGGCTTGAATGCTACCACCTCTGGGGGGCTTTCCTCAGCCACCTGGCCTGCAGTGGCCTTTCTCATAGAGCCCCCTCTGTCACGTCTCCCGTTTCTTCCCATATTGACTTCTCACTGTCTCTGCAGTATCTTGGTGTTTTTGTTTTGTTTTTGCTTTTTGCTTTTTACCTGTCTGCTCAAGTGACGAGAGGGACCACATCTGACTCGTTCATTGCCATATCCTTTGCCCCTCATGCAGTAGGTACTAAAGTAAAGATCGGATGAATAAATGGACACAAAGCAGGCCGAGTATCAATGTCCAATCTTGAGGGACCGAGGCAGGGAGTGAAGTCATGTTCCACAGTGAGGGGCTCGGAGGGGAAGGAAGTCAGGCGGATCGCCTGGTGCTGGTGGGCACCCGTGGTTCGTGAGCCCGGGACACGTTTGAGACATCGTGTGCTGGGAGTTTTGAGTGGCACGCACTTCCACTTTCCGGTCGAGTAATCAGCAAGAGGGCTGAGCCCCCAGCCCATTTAGTCGTGTGGCCACTGTCTGCTGTGTTTTCCGTTCTCCTACCTATGATGAGGTCTGGTCGCTTTCCCATGCTGTCCTGATACGATCATTCACACGACCACAGTCCTTGCATAGTGAGGCTTGCTTCCTCCCCATTGCGTTACTGTGTATTGGAGAGTAAGGAAAATGCAGAGAAAGGGGAAGAAAAATAAAATAGGAAACAGAGCAAGGGCTCGACCTCCTTAGCCAACTTCTCGGGCATAGGCATCCCATTTCCTGTGGGGGGTGGGGGCTGGTCTTGGAATTTCAGCGACTGTATCCTAGATCAGTGCCAGAAGCGATACATTTGGCTAATGAATTTTTTATTACTCTAAAATAGAGACTTACAGGAGATAAGGTTATTTGCATTTTTTAAAAAGGCTTTTTCGATTTCAGAGCTTAAAAATTCTGTTTGTCCCGTCGCCTGTCTCAGAGCAGTGATTTTCGTACCCTTAAAATGGTGTGTCTAGTAAGACATTTATTTGGTTTTTCACGTTGTTGGCTTCAAGTACGTTTTCCCCTCGTCTCTCTCTGCAGTGCCGTGGAATTTGTCGTGCTGGTTTTTGAAGAGGTCCTCAAAAGCAGATAAGGGCAGCACTTGTCGAAGGCCCGTGAGAGGACAGATTCTTTATCCGTCTCAAGTCACCGCCCCAGCTCTGTCTCTCAAGGCACATTTTGGTCACCTGTTGCTGTGTAACAAACAAATCCCCCAGATCTAGTGACTGAGTGGCAGGGTGTTATTGTCTCTCCTGGTGTGGTGGGCTGCTCGGGCTCAGCTGGGCGGTCCCTCCTCCGGGTCGTTATGAGGCTGGACAGAGGGTGCGGGAACTGGGGTTGTGCACAGGCTCCGCTGGGCTGGGTGTCCATGATGGCTCCCAAGCATGATTGGCAGTTGGTACTGGGCGTCCGCTTGGAGCTCAGCTGGGACCATCCACCAGAGCCCCCACAAGTAGCTTCTCGAAGTGTGGCCACTGAGAAACTTGCATCCTCAGAGACAGGAAACACAAGATGGCAGGGGAGTGATGACCTACGCCTGGAGCCAGCCCAACGTGATTTCTGCCATGTTCTACTGGTCAAAGAAGGCAGAGCCCCATCCCCCGCCCCCTCCACACCCCCAGCCAAGGGGTGGAGCCATAGAGCCTACCTCTTGATGGGCAAGTGCACTTTGCAGAAGAACGCGTGGTGGGGTTGTTGCCGTCCTTGGAAAAGACAGTCTGCCATGCTTCCCCATTTCTACAGCTTCCCCTCCCTGCAGTTCTTCCAAAAGGCTGTGGGCTTTGGGAGTGATTCCCTGTATCGAGCAATTGCCCAGCATTACTTCACTACTGACCTCTGCATGTTTAATGTATCAGATGAACAGTGATGTCTAATTATAAAAGGTGTCAGATTAAGGTGCCATTTGTTGCCACACTTTACACACACACACACACACACGAACTATACTGAATTTTATGTTGTGGTTCCTGGGGTTCTGTTACCACTGTGTAGGAACCAAGTTCCTAAAGATCCATCCTTTACCTGCTGCATTTAGATCGCCCTCAAAAGTAAACTTGTTTAAATTTCTGCTGGCCTTGTGTAATTGCGGTATTGATCCTTTGAGTTGAGAACAAAGTACATGCTAATGCAGCCGCCGCATTCCCTCTGCCTGTTGCGACATTAACCAGCAAGCCAGGACTGGGTGGTAAATGACTGTCGCTTTTTTTTTCTGTTATATCATTTATTGCAACTTTTAGAAAGGCCTACTGGAAGAGGGTGTCTTATCTTTTAGTCTTTTAACCAGCTGACATGAAATTCTTCAAGCTGTGTTGCCATGTTAGTTTTCAGGAGAGATTCGTCAAGTGAATTGGTAAATGCATGTTTTTCTCCTTTTCCTGGCTGCCTTTTCTTCCAGCAAACTTTTCTAAAAGTGACAGATCGCTGAGACACTGAGACGTCCACCTGCTGCTGACTGGCCGTCTCCCACACACCCCTCGCTGCAGCTGCGTGTCAATCTGAGATGACTTCCCCCTCCCGTGACTCCGCTGGAGGAATCTGAGTTCATTTCACTTGCAAATTCTTTAAAGCGGCCTGCATCTCCTTCTCCCTTTAAGTGGAAACAGAAAAGTTCAAATGAAATGAAGAAAAATATTTTTATTTAATTTCAATGCTTGCTTTTCTCACGCATGTGTCTTTCTAAACTGGAAGGAACCTGGGTGGAGGAACGTTAACTCTTTCCCTTTTGTTTGCTGACTCAGGGAAGCACGGGGCTAGACGGGACCTTGGGAGAACCAGTGCAAACCAAGGAAGGGAGCTGATGTCATCGATGAGGCCCAGAGACAGCAGGCAGTTTGCTCAGGGCAGCACAGTGGTGCAGGGGTTGTTATGCTCTGCTGGCTGCACCAGGCTACACCTGCTCGTTGTTGCCTTGTCTGCTGTCTGGTCGGGGGCAGCCTTGGCTTATCCAGGACGATTCTGTCTGGGGCAGCCCCCCCCCCGCCTCCAGTGACCTGTTTCCCTTCCCCGCGCCTGTAGCATCCTTGTGAATGAAGGGCCCCAGTGCATTCAGGGCCCTGGACATTGGAAACTAGCATCTGGCCTGTGGGAGAATGAATTAGTTTGAGGCTTCTCCACCTTCTCAACCACCTAAGTATGGACCACTTTCCACTAGGGTCAAAGGACAAGGGAACAGCTGTCTTTGAAATCCTGTCGTGAATTATCATTATATATTATCTCTTTTTTAAATCCTCACCTGAGGATATGTTTATTGATTTTAGGGAGAGAGGGAGAGACTGGGGCAGAGAGAGAGAAAGAGAAGCATTGATGTGAGAGAGAAGCATCTGTCAGTTGCCTTCTTGTACGTGCCCTGACTGGAGATCAAACCTGCGACCTTTTTGTACAGGGGACAACACTCCCACCGACTGAGCCACCCTACCAGAGCTACGCTATCTTATTTAACGTTTATCTTCACATTGCCCCTTTGCTGTAACAGACCCTGTGAGGAAGGGTAGAGATTGAATAACTGATCAAGTCAGTGAAATCACTGGCCCTCTTACGGGGGGAGGACCGGGGGAGTGATCCCCCGCACCTGTACAGACCAACGCAATAATCGTACGTGCATCGGAGTCATCCAGAGGGCTTGGGAAAGCACAGACTGCTAGGCTCCCTCCCAGGGTTCCTGATTCAGCGGGCTGGAGGTGGCTGAGAATTTGCATTTCTAAACTGCTTCCACCGAAGGCAGGCGCTGGATGGAAGCCCCCTCACCCCTGGCCTGAACCGTACCCTCCCTTCCCCTGGTCATCTGGCCGTGTTCTGAGACCTCAGCTGGTTGGATGCGAGCTAAGTTTCTCTTGCAATGCCTGATTTTAATTAACATAAGAAGGCTTTGGAAACGAGGGTCCCCGTTGGTATTTTGCACTCCTGAACGGCCAGGTACTTGAACATAGTATTCCACGTGAGAAACAATTAGAGGATGATTTGAAATGGGATGTAATTAAGAGCGCGGCAGCCACCGCACTTTATTGGACATCTGCTGTGTGCGTTATGTGCATTATCTATTTAATACTCACAAGAGCCTTGCAAGGTAGGCGTTGTGATGCTATCCACGTTTACCAGAGGAGGAAATGAATTCTGTGAAGAGTCTGCCTTAGTGAGTTATGGAGCCGAGATGAGACTTTGTCAGTCTTCGGGCACGTTATGGTTTTAAGTGACATTATGCCATCGTTTAGAAGTCCGGAGAGGAAAGATACCCCCGTGCCGATGGCGTCAGCAGCAATAGCAAGTCCCATCGACTGAGCGCCTCCTCTGTGCCCGATGCGGTGCTGAGCGTTTCGCCTATCTCGCTGTGTTTAAAACCCATCGCTCTCCAGCAAGGAAGGTCGCTGCTGTTTCTGTTTTGCAGGGGGATATGGTAGCTCAGGGGGGTTAGTTAAATAGCTCACCTGAGATCACAGTTGGTATGTGGCAGAGTCAGACTTTCAGTCCGGGTGCAGCAGGTTTCAAAGCCCAGGTTCCTGGCCGCTGTGTTTAGTTGACTGGCTGGATGATATGTTAACCCCAAGGATTTTGCCTGGCTCCTTGGGGAGTGGTGACATAGCTGGTGGCCCTAGAGGTCTGGGTAGCAGAGTAAACTTGGGGAAAGAGATTCATCGGACATGGTGAGCTAGAGGAATTTCACCAAAATCTCGTCAAAGACCCGACTGCCTTCTGTGCCGGGACCTGCGTTCGCGGTGATGGTGCAAAAGGGCAGGACTCCCAATGCTGACGTTCCCGGAGCTGTATTCTGTGACCCAGGACAAACGATTTAAGCAGAAGGTCTTAGAGCTGACTTCAGAATGGTGACACGTTTCTTGATTTCTGTTGCCTCGCTGTGGAGCGGCGAAGGTGAAGGCAACCTCTGGAATCCATGGAAAGTGCTAGAAATGTCACAGAGGGGCGAGTCCACGCGCTGTTTGAAGCCTCCGCTCCCGTGCCTCGCTCTGCGATGTCCGTTTCCCCAGGATTCTAGACTAGATGAGAGACAGGAGTTCAGTTCTTACTGCGGCCCTTGTCGTTTCCCAAGCGGACCTGAAGATGAACCCAGGGTAGACTGTTCATCAGGGTCCTGGTGTTTCTCGAGCTTTGCTCTCCATTATCTCTTCCCTAAGGAGATATTTTAAATTTTTTTAAAGCTAATCCCTCCTCCCCATGAAATTAAGTGACATAGTGTTTTGTCAGGTAGGGCTGCGCTAGGGAGGGCCACAGACCCTTGTGACATCTAAGATTATATTGCTCCCACCCTCCACAAACAATTTTGGCTCCTTTGGGGTGATACCGTCCCCACTGAGGGTACAGGAGTTTGTGGAGTCCACGAACGGAGGGTCCACGTTGGGGCTTAGCACAGGGGTGCAGACCCTCCTTCCCCATGGCTGCCCTGAACCTCTGGGGTTATCTCACGGGGCTCTCAGCAACATTTCTAAAATTTGTGTTGCCTCTGGCTGTCCCTTGCAACACAGCACATGGTTTTGGGAAAGGGACTTGTCCCAACCAGCGTGTCTTTATCAAGAGTGTAGGTTACGCCCTGGCTGGTGTGGCTCAGTTGGTTGGAGCACCGTCCTGTCACTGAAAGGTCGCCGGTTCGATTCCTGATCCGAGCTTGATCCCCAGTTGGGGTGTGTGCAGGAGGCAGCTGATGGGTATTTGTTGCATCGATGTTTCACTCTCTCTGAAATGAGAATAAAATAGACCTCTTTGAAAAAAAGAAAAGAGACTGCAGGTTGCTATTGTGTCTGTACTCCTGGAGTGTCCAACCTCACAGGGCTGGCTGTCTGACCTGAGGTTTCCACCAGTGATTTGGGAAGGAGGTGCGGCCTGAGTGGGGAGGGTCCGGGCCGTGAGAACAGTGGGGCCAGACTCTGCCCTCGGCACTTGTCTGGTGGACCCGGTGGCCAGAGATCGGTGTGGACCACCTCCGCTAGGGGCAGGGGATGGGTGAGCCTTTGTGGGGTGCGTGAGTTTATGGGGTTGGTGGTTAAGCAGACCAGCATGGGTGGGGGCGTGGCAGCAAACACCGGCCGCTTGCTGGAGGAAGCTGACAGTCCATCTCTGGTCGTTTCCTTCTCCCACTCAGTTCTAATCTCATCTGGATTTTCCCTGCGAGTTGACGTTCCCATCGGTTACATTCTTCCTCGGCCTTTATTTCTTTTTTCCTATATTATTATCCTGTTTTTCTCTCTGTGTCTTAGCTTTGCTTCTCCTCCAAACACACCTTGAAACAAGGATTTGGGGGCAAGTCGTTGATTCTAGGGGTGACCCCAGGTAGCACCTGATAGAGGAGGGGCTGTGAGACAGGGAAGTGTGGGGAGCCCACGACGAGCCTGTTAATGAGTGAGTTCCTATGTGGGCAAGTGGAGTGGAGTCCTGCTGGGGGCCTTCCCAGAGACGGAAATGCCAGGACTCCCCCCAAGGGACATGGAGGCTGGGTGTTTCTCCACCAACCATCACCTCCAGCCTGCTCCGCCCCCACGGCCAGAAAGTGCCCTCACACCGAGACTCAGGTCACCGCTGGCAAACAGTGGCTTCGTGGGGCGTCGAGGGGATGTGGGTGCTGACTGTGTCTGCCGTGCTCTCTTCCTCGCTTTCTCTGGCTCTTCACATCTCAGTGTCGAAATGAAGTAAATATTTTGTTGGACTTATTGAAAATACACTTATAGTGTCTCCTATTCCCAATGTAAGAATGAGGTCAGCTGAATATTTCATTTCCCTGCACTGCTTATGTACATTGAAAAAATCATCTGGGCCCTGGCTGGTATAGCTCAGTGGATTGAGCACGGGCTGCAAACCAGTGAAAGGGTTGCTGGTTCAATTCCCAGTCAGGGCATATGCCTGGGTTGCAGGCCAGGTCCCTGGTGGGGGCCATGTGAGAGTCAACCGCACGTTGATGTTTCTTTCCCTCTCGTTCTCCCTCCCTTCCCCTCTCTAAAAATAAATAAATAAAACCTTAAAAAAATTTATCTGGGGCAGGGTCTGTGCGCGTGTGTGTTTGAGTGACCTTGGATGAAAAGCTGGTCTTCCTCGAAATTTAAGTACATTGGATATATTAATCGAAACATCCAGCCCACAACTTTGATTTTTTTTCTGTTCCTGAGAGTTGCTCCTACTCCCTGGACACCGCCAGGCTGGCAGCACAGCTGTGACCGGAGTCAGCCCTGCGCAGGCAGCCAGCCGTGCTGAATGAGCAGACCCAGAATTCCCCAGTGTTTCCCTACATCCAACACCTGGGTGTCTGTGGACACGTGGGTCATGTCCTCAGTTTCTAAATTACCTTTCAAATGATAGAGAAGACATTTGACAACAGGGACACGATCCTAATAATACTTTGTTTGGAATTTACTACCTGTCTTGTGGTGAATGTTTCGTCGTATTACCTCATTGGATCATTAGAACCGTGAGCCGTGCTTTAGAATTTCCATTTTACAGCTTCGGAGACTGAGGTCTAGGGAGGCGCCCTGGGTTTTTGCCTGAGGTCACAGCCACTAGGAGGTGTGGCTGGGATTGGAACCCACGTCTGCAGGCTCCAGGCTGCACTCTCTCCTGTAACACTGTGCTCGTCCCGGACCTTGACGCTCAGCATAATCGGGAGCCCGCTCTGCCGTTTTCACCACAAAGAGTGTTTTACGCACATCGTCTCCTGTGGGACCCCACCCTCGGCAGATCCCGAGGGTCTCTTTTTTCCCGGTACTATTGACAAGACAACTTGAATTTCCTTGTTTCTGTTTCCTTTAGAGGGAATGGTGTCTAAATCAACTTTACACTTGGTCGCAAATGTGCGTGTTTACATAAAAGGAAATGCAGGAAAAGTTAGCCACACATTTTGTCTCTCGAACACGAGACATTCCTTCGATCTTGCGTATTATCTGAGGTCGGGGTAGACCTTGGATAATACGTGGCATATTTGCCTTTGCCTGGGAATTTTAATGTTGAACTCCTCGACATTTTAACCACTACTCCTCCTCCTCACTCACACTTACAGAGCCACGTGTATACACGTTTGCGTGGCAAAGGCAATCGACTGTATATTTCCTGCCACCTTGTCTCGCCCGGATACCTTCTCGCACTGTTGTGGCCGCTGAGACATGCCCCGTGAGAGTGTGTGGACACTGTTTTGTCCTTGTCGGGTCGCGAGTCTCTCTTCCCTGCTGGGCTGTGAGCTCCATCGTGACAGGGCCTGGGATAAGAGTCTCTCCCATCCCCGACCCTACCTCAGGGCCAGGAACGAAAGAGAGATTTGTGATGGTTTTGGAAGGAAAACTGAGTGGATGCAGCCCCAAGGCCTAGGGAGCTTCAGGTTCTGTTTCGAGGACTGTTTTGATGATGCTTGAATTTGCTCCTTTGAATTCACAGACAGATCTGGGTGTTGCCTGGGTTGAAGGCAACTCTGCACTGACCCAGTGCAGGGAGGTTACTTTCTGTCCATACTCTTGAATTTCTAAAGGGGGCTGTCCTTGAGCGGGCAAAGCTCTCTCCAAGTAATAGACACAGTCCTTCCTTCCAGGAGTGATCGCGTCCCTGTTATGTGCCAGGCACCGGCCGAGGCCTGTGGGGGCTTCCAGGGAAAACAAACCGTGCCCTCGAGGGGCCCAGGTTAACGGAAGAGAAGTCCTGAGACCAGAAGTAGTGGCCCAGGGAGGAAGAGTCAGTGCTGTGGGGATGTGGACAGGGCAGCATTTCCTGTAGGTGCTTCATTTCCATTGGCTGCTGCGTTTCCGCGGCTGTTGCTGGCTGAGTGGGGGGCAGTCACAGTTCTCGAGAAAGGGCTGTTCGAGCCGGGCCTGGCAGGACTGCATGTGCAAGAATGGGAATGAGACTTTTAGGAAGTCTTAACTGCAAATTAAACATTGATTTTGGTAACCATGGGTCTGTGATGAAGTTCCACATTTCAGTTTATCCTCAGGCCCCTTGGGGCTTCTTTCCATCATCGGGGTGTGCGGGCTGGCTGCCTGGCACCCGGCCCTGCATCCTGGAGGGACCCTGCTGTCTCCACCTTGCTCATGTGGCTGGCAGGGGAGGGGGGCCGGTGGGGGACCTTGGGGGTCATCTTCAGCAGCCTCGTGCTTCACCTGCCACAGCCTGGGCATTGCACTGTGCCTGCATCCTGTGTGTGTATTGTCACGAGTTGATTTTCATGTAAGAAGGGACATTTTGGGGCTTTTGAAGTCATACAGAGGACACTGTGGGTCACAAAGAGTCTTGTGCTTTTTGTTTTAAGGTGCTGTGGCTGGGGTTTGGCTATCTTGTCACTGTCTGGGTTGTGCCTGAGCTACCCCCTTGCCCTTGGGCTTACGTGTCTCTCTCTTCAAAATGAACGTGGAAAGGGGGATCCCTGTTAGCCTGCTGTTCCCCAGCCTCGGAGAGTCCACAGAGTGCAGTTTGCCATCCTGGGGGAGCCTGGCTGCCTGGGTTTGAATCCCATCACCGTCCACAACCAGCTGTGTGACCTTGGGCAAGTTACTCAGCCTCTCTGTGCCTCCATTTCTCCAACTGCCGACGGAACCTTCATGGGATCTTGTCACAGAATGGTCACGAGGATGGAAAGAATGACCAGGGCCTGGCACAGAGTAGGTACCTTGTGTTAGCTCTCACTACTGTCCTGTGGACACTGTCATCAACTTTGCTGCCCTTGTGCCTGCCATTCTGGGTGGTGCTGGTGGGGCAGGTGCTCACAGTGCCGCTGGAATGTCCCTTGGGCTTAACTCCACTTTCTGAGCCAGGTTTGGGGGCCTTGCCTGCAGTTGCACAGCTGTAAGCCACAGAGCTGGGGTTTGGTCCAGCCTTTTCCTGACCTTCTCAGCTTGCACCTCTGCATTGCCTGAGGCTTCCCTTTCCTCGGGGCCCTTTCGTGTCTCCCTTGCAGGGCTTTGCTTGGACCTGGGGCACCGAGGCCCACGTGTGGCTGAAGCATGCACTTGCTGAGGCCAGCACTCATCAGTCGCTTGGAGAGAGCTGGTTTGCCCGCTGTTCTGAGTGCTCTTCTGCAGATGGATTTATGGTTACCATGGCCCCCTGGTGCTCTGGAGCCCTGGCTTTCTAATTTAATCTCCTCCAAAGTACCTGGGGGGCTTCCAGTCTCCTCAGCCAGCAGCCTCCTGCCCTCATCCCGGCTACCTGAGAACTGGGGCCTCCTCTGGTCCCTGTAGGCATGCTGAGCCATAATGAGCTGGCCTGCCCACTGATGCACTGGATTCCAGCCGGGTCCAGCTAGCCCCTGGGGGGCTGTGAAGGATTGTCTGGCTTTCTCCGTCCATCTGGAAGGGCCCTTGTTAGTATTCTGGGCAGGCAGAGCTGTGGACTGGGAGCCTGCCTGGCTGAGAGCTGGCCAGCAGTGGAGGCAGCCCTTCTGTCTAGAGCTCTGGAAGGAGGAGTGGGGAGCAGGGCCCCTGTGTGAGGCCCTTTCTTGGGAGCCGACTCCTGGGGTGCTTTTCTGGGCTGTCACTCTGGGATCAGCCTTTCCTCACATGCCATTTAATAGCTTGGATCACCTAAGGAAGGAGTGTACAAATCTTGCCGCTCTGATCATATAGAGAAGAGAAGATGTGTGATCTGATCTCCTGTCTGCAGTCAGGTGGTGGGGAGAGGGGAGGGAGAAGAGGGAGAGAGAGTGACAGCCTAGAGGGTGGGCGGGGGAGCCACACTGACACACCCAGACCCCACGGGCCTCCTGGCCTGAGTGCCCAGAAACGTGGAGAGTGTGGGCCCCAGGCCTTGCGTTTGCCCACAGGTGCTGAATTCTAATCCCGCCCAGCTACTAACGCTGCCAGTCACTTAACCTCCATGCTTCTCAGTTCTCAGCTGTAAAGCGGAAAAGTAATAATAGTGATTTGGCTCTCAGAGCTGGTGGGACACATTACTAATGGCAGGTGGAAGTACAAGATATCACTGGGTATGAAACGGCTTGATAGCAGGCCAGTGCGTCTGGAATGGGAGCCCCAGGTGTGGACACTGCCCAGGCTCCCGAGGGCGGGGGCGGGGCCTAATCTCCAAATGCAGAGAATGCCTGTGTCTCTCAGCACTGTACCCTGAGTCCCTGACCTCTCCATGGTGCTGTCCCAGCTCACGCCCAACAAGCCCTTTCAGGCTGCTGGGCCTCTGCATAGCCTGTGTCCCTCAGAGCTTAGTGCCAGCATCTTCCCCTTCTAGAATTCTCCCCCAATGACCTGCTCACATCCACCGTGATGCTTGATGTACACTTTTCTTATCCTGTTCATGACCAGGTACACTACCTGTCTTAATGTTCATTACACACACACACACACACACACATACACATTAAACACTTACTGTGTGAGGGCACTGCTCTAAATGCTGGAGATGCACCCATGACCTCGACAAAGGCTTCCAGCCATGGGTGCCGAAATGTGAGAATGCAGAAGACATAGGGCTGCGCTGAGTTCCCTGCAGGACAGGGGCAGGATGAGGGGGACTGAAGGGGACGGCGGTCACTTGTACGTGGTGTTTGGGGAAGGCTTCTCGGAGGAAATGGCGTTTAGGCTGAATCCTGGAAGATGAGGAGGAGGAAGCCTTGCAAAGAGCCCAGAGAACAGCATCGCAGGAATGGGGAACAGCACGCACGGGGGCCCTGAGGCCGGAAAAGGGCTCTGTGTGTTCAAAGAGCCGAGAGTAGGGCCACACGGCTGAGTGACATGGGCCATTAGGGAGTGGGACAGGGACCAGATCTGGACCTTGCAGACCCCGGCTGGCAGTTTAGATTTCGTTCCTTAAGTACAGTGGGAAGTCATCAGAGCCTTGAAGGCAGGACAGTTACAGGAACTGATGCAGCTTTCTAGGGATCATTCTGGCTGCTCTTTGGAAAATAGCTTAGAGGGACATGGAAGAAATTGGATGACTGATCTCAGAATTGATTTAAAATACCGACCTGGCCCTGGCCGGTGTGGCTTAGTTGGTTGGAGCATTGTCCTGTAGACTGAAAGGTCACGGGTTTGATTCCTGGTTGGAGCACATACCTGCATTGCAGGTTCAGCCCCCTGCAGGGGCACGTGTGGGAGGCAGCCGGTCGCCGTTTCTTTCTCAAATCCATGTTTGTTTCCCTCTCTCGCAGCTTTCCCCTCTCTCTCTGACCGACAGGCGTGTCCTCGGGTGAGGATTAAGGAAAAAAACAGGAAGAAAAAAAGAAAAATACTGACTTGTACATGTGTGCGTGTGTGCGCACAAGTATTCATGTTGTTGAATTCTGCAAATTGGATTTCCTAAGATTCTTTTCTCTTTTGAGACAAATAACCCCTGTTAGCAAAAGCTGTATAAGTTACTGGGAGGTTTGGAAGTAGTGGGAAGAAGCAGCCCAAGGTACCTCAGAATCTTACTGAATGTTCGGAAGACTTTCAAAATATGCAAATTGTAAAGCTGAAGCAAACTTTGGAGCGTTTAGGCCCCACCTGTCCTGATATCTGAAAAGAGGTTTGCATACTAAGTGGAAACGTTACGGAGTTTAGTCTTCGTGATAAGCAAAAATGTCCTGCCCACTCATCTCTCTTCCTACATAAAGTGCTTTTCCCGATTTGAGTTTTTCTTTTAATGTTTGTTTTGTTGGTTTTTTTATAAATACCACAGACTCATTATGTAAAATTTAAAGAGAGAAAATGTAAGACTATCTCGGAATTCTAGTGCAAACACTGCTGAGCACTCGGTTTGTTGTCATCCCTTCTTGCTCACGGGTTTCTGTTTTAGGTACATTGTGATTGTGAAATTTTGTAAGCTGCTTCCTTCCCACGACGTTGTAAAGCATTTACTCATAGTATCAGTCAGGATGGGCTAGGCTGGGCTGCAATAACAAATAATCCCCAAATCTCAGTGGCTTTAAACAACAAAAGTTTATTTCTCTTTGGCTGGCATGTCTTCTAGGGTGGCTTGGAATCTGTGTACTGGGTCCTCTTTACTTGGCAACGCGTGGAAATGGAGCAGTTGTTATCTGCTCTGCGGTTGCTCACGATAGCAGGTGGAAAGAACACCCCAGAGTGCCTCACGTCAGCATTGAGGTGTCCTGAATGGAAGTGGGATATCACTGTCACGTGAACTCATTGGCCAGAATGAATCACATGGTCCCCTTCAACCACGGTGGGGCCAAAGAGCATAGTTCCATCGTAGGCTATGAAAGCTGAGAGCCAAAAATATCTGGTGAGCAGTATTAATGTCTACATGCCATTTGTGTCTCTCACTTACAAAACTACAAAAATACTTTTGTAATGTATTATTACAAACTATTGACATGCACGTGGAAAATGTGTTTCTAAATAATGAACTGTGAATTTCGAATTTTCTGTTGTCGGGGGGCCTTTCTGCTGCCCTGTCTGGGGAGCTCCTGCTCACGCATTCTGATGCGTACGCACACCTGGATGTGCCAGGCCCCTGGGGCTGCCCTTGACCAGTGGGGCGTGGAAGCCAGTGGGTACACGTTCCCAGCTTCCTTCCCTGAACAGATGTTCTCCTGGGGTCCCTAGTGGGATGCAGCCCAGGTTGTTTTGGTGGAGATCAGCCCTGTAGGAAGTACACCCTTGGTTTGACTTCCCCCGCTGCTGTTCCACGCTTCCCAGTGCGGCAGGCCCGTCACCTGGGGTCACTTCCTAAAATACAGGACCCCTCACATGCCCCTGTCTCATGCTGTGCATTTTAGGAAAACCTGAGCAAGAGAGACAGGAGTGCCTCTGCAGTTAGAACTGTGCCCCTCAAAAGTTCCAGCACCGGGGGCGGACGGATTTGCTTTCTTTACCGTTCCATCTGTTCTAGAATCATGGCCTGTTGGATTTTGACAGTGTTGGGATCTGACTTTCTCGTACAGCTTTTTGTTTGCTAATTGTCTTTCATTTTTCCTGGTGGTGGAGGAAGCAGGTGCCTCATTCCCTGCGTTGCCAGCACCTCACAGCCTCTCAGTCACTCCCTCTGTGAAGGGCCTGGACGTCTCCTGCCTTCCTGGGGCCCGCAGCCCTGCCATCTTCTCGCCTTCTCTCTCGCCTTCTCTTCTCGGTGTGTCCTTCCTGCTCTCCCAGAATTCTTTTCTTCCTGGAATGCTCTATCTTCTTTCTTTTTTTTCAGGTATTCCTTCTCATTTTGTCTCACTGTATTTCTTTCTTTCTTTTTTTTTGTGGTACTTAACTAATGTATTTTTATTGAGCAAGCTTTATTTTCTTGTTATACTCATTTGATCTTTGACATTAAGCATAGAAAGGCAACTCCTAGGGGGAAAAAGTAACAAAACCACACTTAATTTTTACTTCGTATTTAAAAGAAATAAGATTAGATAATGAATTGTATTCCTGTTCTGGCAAAACCAAAACACTGATATCAGCCCGCCTAGAAGATCCACCTGTCATTAGGAGCTTTGATGATCCCGCCGTACCTTCCAGTAATCAGTTAGTGCCACTTGCTTCAGAAAGACAGCCTAGTCCTCACAGGGGTGCATGGCTCTGTTTAGCTCTATTTCTAATTAACTTTGGGAATGGATAGGGCTGTGAAACCTTTTTGTTCTTGTGGACTGAAAAAAAATTGTTTTTAACCTTCGCAATGGGGGTGTGTGTGTGTATGTGTGTTTGGATGACTCTAGAAATCAGAGTCAAAATAATTTTCTCCTTGACATTTTAGAACGCGCTCTGCTGCCCTCTGACACTGTGTTGCTAATTAGCCCAGCACGGGGAGTTCTCATTCCCGTATGCAGAGTCCTCTCTGCTTTGCCACGTGCCGCCTCCCCTAACATACGTGCCCCTGGAACATGTCAGATGTTTCCTTTACGGTATTTTCCGTTTACCCTGTTTGGCAGCCAGTGAGTCCTTTCGATCTTACTTCTTTCTTCAGTTCTGTGAAACTTACTTTTCATTCTTTTGTGAGTGTGTCCTTCTCTCCGTTCTCTTTATTCTCTCTCCGGGGCTCCCGGTAGATGCGTATTTACTTTGTGGAATGACCTTCCGCTTCTCTGACTTTGTCTTTCATTTTGCAGCTACTTTTCTCTTTGCTCTGTATTGTGAGATAGTTCCTTAATTTTTTCTCCTAGTTTTCTCTATTAAGTTTTTGGGGTTTACTTTAGCAGAAATGTTCCTAATTTTTAGAAACTCATTTCCTTTTTTTTTTTTGCCTTTTTTTTTTAACAACCACCTGCTCTTTCTTGTTTTGTGAGTGTAGTATTTGAGATCTTGGGAAATATTATTAAAGGTTCTTGGAAAGTTGTTGTCTGTTTCTGGGTTGTCTTTGTTTTCCCCGGAGTCAGCTCTGCTGGCTCGTTCCTTTCTCTGCTATTGTTTGACGGTTTTGGTGGTCCATTCAGTCCAGGAACGCAGGCCTGGGGTGACTGATACGGATGGCTGGGGCGGCGTCAGTTGTCTGCAGCAAGCACCTACAAGGGGGGACCCCACCAAAAAGGGAATTTACTCATAAAAAGACTGTGTGTTGATTCTCACATGTTTAAACTTGAGTCACCTCCAGAGTACTGTCCATTTGATGCAGTACACCCATCGAGACCTTTTCCCACAGCTCAAAACAGTGTTTGAACTTGTCGATTTTGATGTCTTTAGTGCTTCTGCCGTTTTTTGTTTCACCTCGTCCACTTCAGCAAACCATTTGCCTTTGAGGACTTTTTTTTTCATCTGGAGAAACAAAAAAATGTCACTTGGGGCGAGACTAGGTGAATGGGAGTATGGGGCATGGCGGTCATGCTGCGTTTGGCCAGAAACCGCTGAACGCTCTGCGTGGTGTGGGCAGGTGCGCTTGTAAATCACCCATCATGAAATGGCCAAGTGCATGGAACGTCTTCAAAGAAAATTTACTGAAGCCAAAAGCAGCCTCTCGCAACGCCAGCTGGTGCACTGGTACAGGTGGGTTGCTAGAACACTCACCCAGTGGAGGAAGCCTGTACTACAAAGGGCCCGCCCTCCAGAGAATGATTCTGGGTTTTTTGGGGTCCCCCCTTGTAGGCAGCTGAGCTGGTTGGCAGGCTTCATTTGGACATTTGTGGAACAAAGGCAGACAAGTTGTACCTCCCGGATGCTCTCCTCGCACTTAGTCAAAGAGGAACGTGTTCTTGGCTGATAATCCACACTCCAGAAGTGTAAGCACCTTCTTGGGAGATTGTTAAGTGTTCTTGGAAGTGGTATCTCCTTTTTCAGCCTGGGAAAGCTCGTTTGCCGCTCCTGGGAGAAGAGGTGAGGGGTGAAGGGTGAGGGGTGAGACTGGGGGGAGGCCCGCACCTGTAACCCTCCTGCAGACGGTTCTTACTCATCCACCCTCTTCCTCCCACTCGGATCCGCGTCTGCTGGCGCTGGGGCTTCCCCGGTGGAAGCAGCCTCTCCCGCTCCCCCCACCTGTGTCCCCATTTCTGCTACCAGCACTGCCACCTGTCTGCTCTTTTTCGTCAAGTCACCACAAGTGACAGCATCCTGTGGGTACTTATTCACTGTGAAGTCAGTGGGCTTTGGGGAGAAGTAGGGAGGTGGACACGTATCTCAGCTGGCCTTCACCAGCCGTTCATTGTCACGATCTAAACCCCTCCGGGCTTATGTTAGCAATGCCTGCCTGTTGGCTGTTTAATTTCTCTCTGATTTTTCTCCTCTTAAACCCCGAGGGACACCTTTATGTAAGAAAACGTTTAACCCATCAATCATGATTTCTTTGGGACTGATTGCCAGGAGTGGAGGAAGGTTAAATGCTATGGAAAAGAGAACAGGTCACATCCTCACTCTATGGTTTACTAGCTGGTGGTTTTGAGCAAGTGGCTCAGCACCTCTGAGCCTTATTTTCATCATTTATTATTAGCTGGGGATAATAACATTCTTATTTCCTGGGACTGAGTTCATGGATTAAAGTCAGTAATGAAAGTAATGCATAGTTCATGGTATTGGTCCCTAAAATGTACTTTCAATAAATAATGCCTGCTATTATTATTATTATTATTATTATTATCATCCACTATTTAATCCTTACAGCAGGGAGGGATTATTTACCCTATTTTATGGGTGAGAGAAACAGATTCAGGGACTGGTCACTTTCTCAAGCCATTGCTCTTGTCCTCCTGCCCAGCTGCTGGCCCGTGAGGGACGAAGTGGTGGTTCTAGAATTCAGGCCCATTCAGAGATGCTTTAAGTAATGGGGGTTCCAGAGTCAAGCTATTATTCAGAGGTGGACATTTTGGGAGAGGTTTGGAAAGCCCCCGCCAAGCCCTCTGGAGCCAGGCTGGGTTCCTGGGCCTGGGGATGGGCACAGCCGTGTACGCCGGTTGGCCTGGGCAGAGTGAGGGCCTGGTCCGAACACCCTGGGCATCAAGCTTTGCTGGGGAGTCTCTAGGGGGTCGAAGGGCCAAAAGGAGGAATTTGAACTCAGCACCAGCTTGAGTCGGAGCCCGTATTTCTGGCAGACTTTAGGAGCTGAATCACAGCCGCGACGAGCACCGCGTCCTCGCCAGGGGGCACTCAGTAAACACGTGCAGACTGTGCAGGGGCGGGCGTGAGCACACCCAGACGGAAGTGCGGACTGTAGGGGCAGATGCCCCCGGTTGGGTGCATGAAGGGAAGCTCCTGGCTCCCTCCGCTGGGAACCTCAGCCCCGCTCCCCGGTGACCTGGGAAAGGGACACCGAGGAACCGAGGAGCAGGCTCCTCCTGGCCCTCTGCTTCTCCTCATTTAGCAGAGTGCACGCCTCCCTTCCAGAGCTGCCTCAGGCTCCTGACCACTCATTCAGAAAACGCCGCCTCTGTCCACGGCAGTTTAGGAAGTTCCACTTTTGGAGATGTTTTCGGAGGCAGCTTTAAACACACACACACACACACACACACACACACACACACACACCAACAAAACAAAGCAAGGTGCTCGCCAGTTCTTGAGAAATTTGCCCAGTGGGATTGTCTTATTTTTGAACGAACGTGGTCTTACCCAAGTTGATCAGGCTGCAGGTCAGGTGAGTTTGACCCATCGGCTTTGTACCCTGAGACGCCAATGGCACCAAGTTCCATAGGCCAGGGTCTGTGTCCTTGAATACTAGCTCACGGGTTAGAGCTTTGCTCTTTGAAAACATTGCCTTGCCCTCAAAAAGTGAAGATTGTTTTCACCTTTACTACACAAAAAAGAAGGTATCAGATTGCTCAGGAGGCCCCCTGAAAAGGAGTCGCACACCTTGTGAACAGTGACAAAGAGCCTGGCCGGAGGCCACCAGCCCCCTTTCAGATGTGCCAGCTGCACTTGAGTTAAAAAACAAAACCAAAGCAACAACATGGCGGAGAATGCCCTTAAAGATGATACTGAGTGAAAGGAGCCAGACCCAAGAGCTATATACTGTTTGACTCTCTCTATAGGACATCCTGGAAAAGGCAAAAGTGTAGGAACAGAAATTAGATTGGCGTTTGCTCAGGACTAGGGGAAGGGGAAGGGGCTCCCTCTAAGGGGGCGCGAAGGAGTTTGGGGGGACGATGAAAACATTCTGTGATAGCAGTGGTGCTTACATGGCTGTATACATTTGTCAGAACTCACAGAACTGCATACCTGTGAAGGGGGAATTTTGCTACGTGCAGTAAACCTGGCATAAATTAAAATTGGGCCAACGACATTCTTTAATAGGCACATCTCCTATACTCGGTTCTGGTGGCATTTACCTGTACTTACTGTTAGAAGAGCAATTCCTTGTAGCGTAGAACAGAAGGATTAGCGAGCCCTAAGCCTGCTGGGTTTTATTGAAGAACTGTTTTGTATGGATGTGACAGGCTGGAGTCGTGGTCCTTATTCACAAATTTGAAGTGTTCCCAGGCGTTCCGAATCCTCAGAGGGAGATTATGTTTAGAATGGTTTTAAGGTTGAATGTACCTTATTATTTTCTTTTGGTTTTTTGAAAATGAGTAATTCATGCTTGGTGGCTTGGATGACTCCCTATTACTGAGCACAAATTATTCATCAGGCCAAAAAAACACAGTCCTCTCTAGTTGAAGGTTTTACTTTGGCTCTTGATGTTAAAGACATTTCTGAAATTGTTCAACAAAGTATGAGTTTTAGCCTAAAATGATGGCCTATGATACACAGGTAAATGATTTTTTGGTCAAATGTTTTATTCTTGAAAGGATATCGAGCTTTTACGTGCCATGTCATGGTGCAAACATGACTCGGGGCATTTTTCAGGGGAGGGTGTTTCTTGGTTTGGATGAGTTGAAGTGGAGGGTTCTTGCCTGGCTGCAGTTGGGCTTACGGCTGCCTGAGGCGTCCGTTTAAGGCAGGGCACTGGCCTTGGTGTGGTTGGAGGGAATAGAGAGCAGGGGAGAAGCATCTGAGAGGGAAACTGGGCATAGGGAAGGGGAGCTTCGCCCTTGGTCTCGCTCCCTTCTTACTTGTCTTGGGGGCATCTTGTCTTTCTGGGATCTCTGGGTTCCTTCCATAGGCAACTGACACCCCAAACTCGCAGGTGACTTTTTCCAGGAAAATGGTTTTCATTTCTCAGCTAGAAAAATAAAGGTTCCTTTTCCAAACACTTAAAGACCCTCTGGGTGTTTGTTCCTTACAATTCTTAGTGCCCTGTTCTTTGAAAGGTACATGGTTCATAATTAGACTGTAAACTCCAGGAAACGCAGCAAGGTTGCACAGTTGGTGCTTAGTTACTACCTGTTGGATGAACGACTTCAGCAAGATTTCTAGTTTATGTGCTAACCAGGTAGCATTTATAATCACGTGGGATGAGGTGGCCTCTGGGATCATGAGCTAAGCATTAGAACTACTTGAATACCATGCATCTTGTGGAGTTCGGCCGTAAGAGCCACACGCGGATGGGAGAGCCTGGACGACCCCAGGAGGCTTGTAAAGGAATAGGATGTTTGAGCGGCCACGGTCCGTGTTCTGATGCTGACACAGAAGCACTGTGGGGTGGGTGGCGGCACCTCGGTGAAGCCAGGCCCCTTGGCTGGCTTGAGGGAGGGCTCTGGAGGCTCCCCAGTGCCCTGGAACTTAACGAAACCAGCAGCTACTCTGAGGGTCTGTCTGGAGGCTGGAGGGCAGCTTTGCTGTGTAACTCTCACTGCGGGGGAGTGTTGAGGTAAAAAGAAATAAGGTTACAGTAGCTGTAAAACACAGATTACTTTTTACTTTATAAACATTTTTTTTTTCATTAGAAAAGTAAAGACCTATTCCTTATCAAAAGGAAAGAGCCCTGGCTGCTGTGGCTCAGTGGATTAAGTGCTGGCCCATGAACCAGAGGGCCACCGGTTCAATTCCCAGTTACGGGGCACCTGCCTAGGTTGCAGGCCAGGTCCCCAGCTGGAGGTGCGTGAGAGGCAACCACACATTGATGTAAAGGAAAGACAGGAAGAAGAAGCACCCATGATCCTGTCATCTGGAGTCAGCCATGTTGATGATTTTGGTGTACTTCGTTCTAGTATTTCTTGCTTTGTTTCTTCCTTCTTAACTTCATTGAGGTGACAGGACATAGACACAATTTTTATGTGCTTGTTTAACTGCCTGATTTTTATTACACAACTGTAAATGTACCTATGACAGTGAGTGTAACAAAAAGGACAGTAGTGAGTGTTGGTAAGGGTGTGGGGCAATCGGAACCTCTCACGTGGCTGGTGGGGACGTGAAGTGGCACAGCCCCTTTGGAAAAGCAGATTGGCTGTGCCTTAGAAAAATTGAGCGTAAGTTTATCATAGGACCCCGCAATTTTACTCCTAGACAGCTACCCGAGAGAAATGAAACCTGCGCGCACAGAAAGACATTTGTATGGAAATGTTCGTAGAAGCATTATTTAAAATAGTCCTCTAACAGAAACAGTCCAAATGTCTGGAAACTGGGAAACGGATGATGAAAATGTGGCACATCCTCATGGTACAATACAACACTGCGCAGCAGTAAAGTGAAATGAAGAGTTAATCCACACGGCAGTGTGCATGAGCCGCAAACACACTGCTGAGTGGACAGAGCCAGACAGAGAAGACCACGTACCGGACGATTACATTTATATGAAATGTTCAGAAAACAGCAAATTAGTGGAGACAGAAAGTGGATTAGTGGTTGTCTTGGGCTGCAGTTAGAAACAGAGTTTGACTAGAAAGAAGCCTAAGGGAGATTGTGGGGGCGACGGGAATGTTTAAAACCGTAGTGTGGTGGAGGCTGGGCAACCGTGGAAATGTCATCATAGCCACCGAATCATACCCTTAAAATGGGTGAGCCCGTAGGGTATGTAAACTCTACCTCAATAAAGCTACTGGAACAAGGACATTCATAGAAGCACTGCTCTGAATTGCCCTACCAAAAATAATAAAGGAAGAGGAGGGTTCTGGTTGTAGGCAATGTGACAGAGTGCGGTCTGCTCATGGCTAAGCCAGGACGCACAGGGCCAGGGTCCCATACCCAGAGTGGAACCAAGTTTCCCGACCTGATCAGCATGAGCCATGAAGTGTGTTGTGAGATCATGTCCAAGTTCAGAGGCAGGGGAAAGCAGGACTGTGGGGAGGACAGGGTCATGGATAATCTTTGGATCTTAAGAGGAGAACACAAGTGTAACTATGCATCTCACTTTGTGAGTTAGGGACAACTAAGAAAATATAGTTTGTCACTTTCAAACTAGAAGTAGGAAAAAATAAAAAAAAATGGACCGACTAAGCAAGAGATAGGAAACTAGAAGGAAAAGCACAGTAAGTAGAAAACACAAATCAGGATGTAGAGATCCATCCCCCAGTATCACTGATGAAGACACAGGAGCTCTTAGACTGGGTTACAAGAAAGATTCAACAACACGTGGTTTTAAGGGAGCCACATAAACAAAAGCACAGAGCGAGCTTGAAAATATAGGGATAAAAATGGCATTCCAGGAAAATAACCAAAATAATACCAGGCTAGCAATTTCAGTGTCATGCGAAGTAAAATTGAAGGTGAACAACATGAAAAGAGATAAAAAGTGATTTATTCTGGAAATTCCACAATACCACAACATTCCAAGAAGAAATAATAGTGACGAACAAATATAACTAGTGATATAGCCTCAAACTATATAAAGAAATAATTGGCTGAATTATAGGAATATAATAGCTAAACCTACCATTATAGATAGGGATTTTAATATAGTCTTCTTGGAAACATCAAACAGACAACAATAAGCGAGACTATAAAAGATTTGGATAACATGATTAATAAGCCCTCCAGAAAACATTGAATGCACATTATTTTTTGAGCGCACATGGAATTTTCACAAACATGGATCACATTGTAGACAAGAACGTCAGTCTTGGATTTCTAAGAACTAACATTGTTTACACCCTGTTTTCTGACTCAATGAAACCAGAATGATTGGAATAACAAAACAGGGTCGAATTCAATAAAAGAGGGATGGAAAAAATAGCAACAATTCAAAAAACCAAATATTGGTTCTTTGAAAAGATTAGAAATATGGACAAGTCTCTGGTGAGACTTATCAAGGATAAAAGGAGAGAAGGTGCATGTAAAATGACTATAGATAGAGAAGCAGCTTAAATATCCTAAGGGAATTAGATGAACCACTGTACGCAAATAACTGTGAAATACCATGTAAAATGAGTAGGTTTGTGGAAAAAAAATAGGAGTCCAAAGTCAGCCAGTTGATAAATGGAAAACTTGAGTAGAACAATCACTGCTGAAGAAATTGAAATAGTGATGAAAATTCCCTCCTCCTCCAAAACTTGTTAGGCCCACACAGTTCTGCATGAATATATAGTCCCTGTCTTATACAAGTTGTTCCAGAGACTTATATAACAAGGGCTGCTGCTTTCTGAAGCTTAATACAAATTTATATCTTCAGTATCAAAACTGAATGAAGATAGCACCAGAGAAGAGAAATTACAAGTCAGTTTTGGTGAAAATCTGAAATAAAATGTTAACATTCTAAATCTAGCATCATGTTGAAAAATGGTATATGGTTGGATTTCTCCTTGGAAGTGCAAGTGTGGTGTATTAGGGTCACGCCTGCTGCTCTAACAAATAAGCTCCCTTGTACATAGAGGTTAATTTCTTGCTTGCAAAGTGGAACAGCGGTTGGCAGGTAGCCCATGTGGCAATCTGAGGACCCAGGCTCTTTCCATCTTGTGGTTCAATCACTCAGGCTCCTGAGTGCCAGAAAAGAATATGGAGAATCTCTCTGTAAGAGCTCTGGGCCTTGAAGTGATACATAGCTTTTCAGCTCACAGTCTGTCTATGACACAGGTGGCAAACACAAGGCCTGTTGGCCGAATCCAGCCCTCCACCTCATTTTATCTGGCCCAGCACCTTGTTTCTACCTGGTGGCAGCGCCAAGCTCTTGCTTAACTGTTAAGCAGTAGGTAGTTACATTTATACAGTCCTACAATTACGTATGGCCCTTTGAAGGCAACCGTGAGGCTGATGTGGCTCCCGGTGGAAATGAATTTGACACCCCTGGTCTATGAGAACTAGTCTCATGGCCGCATCTGCATGCTGGTAAGTGTGGGTCCAGGCTGGGCAGCCATCTCCCACAGTGCCCCGCTGTAGGAGGAGCAGCACTGTTTTTTGGGTGGGATCGCTAATGTCCGCTATAGATCTAACCTCAGAAAACCTATCAATATAAATCATTACACAAACAGGTTAAAGGGGAATAACCATCTGATGATCTTAAAGGATGTAGAAAAGGCACCTATTTATGACAAAAGACCAGAAAAAACGTAGGAATAGATTAGGTATATCAATTTTTTGCTAGGCTGCACTGCAGTAATGAGCAACCCCCAAATGTCAGTGGCTTACGACCGCAAAGGTTGATTTCTGGTTCATGTAGTATATTGACCATAAGCTGGCTGTGTCTTTGCCCTCTGTATTAATCTGGAGCCCAGGCCAGAGGAGCAGCTTCTACCTGGGGTGTGTGATCCAGTAACAGGAGAGACTGGTGGATACGCAGATGATGGTTCCAAGTGTCAGCTTGGATGTGGCCTGTGTCACCTCTTTTTTTAAATAGGTGTAATCTTTTTTTTAAAAAAATCCTCATCTGAGGATATGTTTATTGATTTTAGAGAGAAAGAGGTGGGTGGAGGGAAAAAGAGAGACAGAGAGAAAGAGAAACATTGATGTGAGAGAGAAACATCAGTTGGTTGCCTCCCATATGTGCCCTGACTGGGGATCAAACCTGCAACCTAGGTATGTGCCCTGCCTGAGAATTGAGCCCACAGCCTTTTGGTGTACAGGATAATGCTTCACCCAACTGAGCCACCTGACCAGGGCACCTACGTCATCTCTTTTGTAATCCATTGGTCAGAGAAAGTCACACGGCCAAGCTTGACGTCAGTGTGATAGGATCAGTAGTCGGCCCCACGGAAAAGGTCCTGTGGAGATGTACCTGGTAGAGAGGCAGCAGGTCGGAATAGCGGTCCAGTCTCGTATGGGAATGAAGCCCTTAAGTTGGCAAAGGCTTTCCTCCAAAAGCCTGTTGCAAACACTGTGATAAGTGGATACATTTTAGAAGCATTCTTTTTCAAGGTTAGAAAGAAGGAAGGCTATCCATGATTATTGCTGCTACAAACTGAACGAGGTTATGGGGAATGCAGTAAAACAGATAAAAAGGAAGTCATAGGGATTTGAAAGGAACAGCCATTTTTTTCATTACTTACATATAATATCATTTACTTGAAGGAAAAAAAAACGAGCAGTCTAACCACCAGCAGTAGTGAGTTCAGTAATTTTTCAGGTAATATACGCATACAAATATCAGTAGCTCCCCTCGGGTTCAGAATAATACATTCAGAAAATGTAATTGAAGATGTCATTCACAACAGCTATAACATATCTAGGGATTAATCTACTCAAAGACTGCATAAGATTTACCCGGAGGAACTCCAAAGGCCATGAAAGAAAGCCTAAATAAGTAGAGAGGTATATACTGTGCTCATGGATGGGAAGGAAGACCTACTATCGTCAAAATGTCATTCATTTTAAGTTAATCTATAAACTGAATGTAGATATAGTAACATCACAGCATTTCCAGAGGCAGTTGGTCAAACAGATCTTCCCGTTTGTATGGGAGGAAAAATACTCACGAGTAGCTGATTAAGGGAAAAGGAGAGAAAATAAGGACATTTTTCCTACTCTCTCTAATGTGAGTTTGGCACCTGAACGTCGGTTGCTTGGACGTTGTAGTGAATGGTTCCAAGTGACATTCTAGTTCACTGATTTCCGAGTCCGCTTCATTGGTGAGAGGTTTATCTCTCCGAGTGAATGCAACCCTACTCTCAAGCACTCATTGAACGTTTACTTTATGCCAGGCACTGGGGCAATGAAGAGGAATAAGGTTTGGACTCTGCTTTCCGGGAGTTCGCCCTTCAGAGACGAGGCAGGACACAGATACTGATGAGCATGGTTGGCTGTGGATACTGGTAGACACGAGGGAGAGGGCGAGGAGGAAGCGAGAAAAGGGAGATGGCGGGGTGTTTGAGAAGCGACTCTTGATTTCTAGGGAACGCCTGTGTTCAGAGTGCACAGAAATGGCACAGAGTGAAAAACAGGCCCGGAACAGAACTGCAGAGCACCCTGCACGGATGGAAATACAATGTGGGGGAAGCGGAGTGGCACATGTATTTATGCGTGCCTGGCTCGAGCGGCAGGATGGCGGGAGAGCCGCCTGTGACGAGAGCAGCTTCCCTTCGATCATTTGGAAGCATAGTTTATTTCCTGATTGTTGGCTCTGCCTTTTCTCTGCCACTCAAACTTTATTGGGAAATGGATTCTCTTGCCAAAAGAGTGTGATTAATACTGCAGTGGGGTGTGAGCTTCACAACAGAGTTGATGGTTATATTTTTAAAGGGGCAGACCGCTTACAGTTTATAGTACCATGGTATGGTGCATGTGTCATCCCTCCGAGGAAGGGCCTGTTTAAATTAGATTCTTTTTTCACAAGGCATTTGTTGTTCACTACCCGCCCCCCACCAGCTTGCTTTTGTTTTTTGATTTTAGAGCATGAATATGCATGAACCAGGAGCCATCATAGCAATTTTTTAAAAGATTTTATTTATTTATTTTTAGAGAAGGGAAGGGAGGGAGAAAGAAAGAAACATTAATGTATGGTTGCCTCTTGAGTGCCCCCTACTGGGAACCTGGCCCACAACTCAGACATGTGCCCTGACTGGGAATCCAACCAGTGACCTTTTGGTTTGCAGGCTGGCACTCAATCCACCGAGCCACATCAGCCAGGGCTTGTATCAATTTTTTTAAAAAATTATTTTTTATTGCATTTTTCCCATTACCATTTATTTATAATATCTAATTTTTATGTGTGGGTAGCAGTGTCTGCAAGTGATGCAGTGGCTGCCACTGGACACCATTTCCTGGGCGCTAGAGATGAGACGGGACATGTTGGAGACATAGGCTGCTTGCATGCCCAAGCTGGGCCCTCCTGAGTCACCAAGATCTAGGTCCGACTCCTCCTGTTCACAGACCCCCAGACTCATTCACTCAGGGCCTCTCGAGGGGTCAGTTTCAGCAGACTGGCTCCCTGACCAAGTCCACAAGACCCTGGCACTAACACCAGATGCTGAACTTGTTAATTCATGGTGACGAATGTAACTGTTGGGGAGAGTAAAAGTGTTATTCGGTCGTTCATTTACTCAACAAAGATAAATGAGCATTTACTATATGATTCCACTAAGCTAAGAAGATACAGTGACTGCTAATAAGGACAAAGGATGGGGCTTGTGAGCGGGGAGGCGCAGCCCAGGAAGCGAGAACACGGTGGGCAGACGCCCCGAGGCCCACCGCCTCTTACTTCCCCACTTCCGTAGGTTTCTCAGCGCCAGGCGCCCACGTGGGTAAGAGTGGTGCTTGGTGAGCACGGACCCATCGGAAGGGACACTGGCAGGTGGAATCCTTCAGTCTCTTCCCTTCTGCGTGTGCTCAGGGATGACTGGGAAAGATACTGTATTTCCCTGTGTATAGTGTGCTCCTGTCTAGACTGCGCGTCCAGGTTTTCTGCCCAAGCTTTCAGGAAAAAAAATCTTTCGTCTTAATTTTTAATTTATTACTTTAATTATTTATATTTAGAAACAAAACCAATTGTTGTATTCCAGGATATTATTTTGCATATGGGTATCATTATTGCTTTCTAGAGTTATACTTTTTAACACATAAGCATAAATAGAAGAATTAAAAACATTTATATAGAGAATTAGCACTACCCATATATAATGAGCATCCTTGTTCTTCCTTCAAAAGTTTGGGCAAAAAAGTGTGTGTTGTACACAGCAATATACGGTAAGTAGAGTGGGCTGGGCCTGGGCTCCTCCCCTTTAGTTTGTGCTCAGACTTCCTGATGCTGGTCCCCTGGACTCTCTCAAAGCTGAACTCTTAGTTTCAGCAAGGAGCTCCCTCTTGCACCTTTAGGGGCGTTGGCTGAAGTGGCTGTCCTGAACAGGCCCTGGTGGGTATTTGCGATGAGATTTTGATCCACGCCCCTAGGTCCAGGTCACCTAGACCATCGTTGTTGAGACGTCCTATGGGAGGCAGTGTGGTATGGTGGGGAGGACTTGGGCCCTGTCACCTCTGCTGGGGTTGAACGTCTGCCTATACTGCTTAATGAGCCGTGCAGCCACGCTCTTGCCTGACAAATAGGGTAACTAGTAATACCTGCCTCCTTCTTGTTGAGCAGATTGAGATAATACACAAAAGGCATTTGGCACTGTTCCCCAGGGTAAGCATTTTGTAGTGTTGGATGCAATTGCTATTATTATTTTTCAGTCCTTTTACACATACTGAATCTTACCATTAATTGAGTGCAGATGGGATCAAAAGGTGGGCAGGGGCCAGATCACGCTGGCCCTGTAGTCACGCTTGGCCTCCTGAACCTCATCCTCGGGCAACGGGAATCCAGCCCATGTTGCCCAAGCAGGACTTGACGTGATCTCGTTTGTGGTTTAGAACCAGGCCTCAGGTCTCAGGAGGGAGGCCCAGGAGGCCCTTGGGGAGGCTGGTGGGAAATGCAGCTGAGATGTACCAAGGGCCAGCATGAGGACTGTGGCTTGAGGGGGAGGACAGGAGAGGAAGGGACAGTCTTTAGAAATGGTTAGGACGTATGGTCGTGGAGACGCATGTGAAGGTGTAGGGGGAGGGATGGAGAGGAATGAAACTGTCCCCGGGACCTGTGTTTCAGGTGACCAGGTAGACAGACGGTGCCGCATCATGGAGCGACGGGAGGAGAGTGTGCGGGGTGGTGCTGATGGCAGCTGTGATTTTTGCCTCCTCTTTGTCTCAGCCAGCAGATAACTCCCAAGTTCTGGGGTTGGAATATATCCTTTGGGATCTTTTTTAGGGACCCAAGAAGACTGTTGAGACTACTTTCTCTGTCCTCCAATGAAAGACCATGTATTTATTACAGTAAAAGGGCAGCGGAAGACCCCATCAAAGTGAAAAGCAGGCTCATTAGTGTTTTTCTGAGAGTGGGTTTTTTTTGTTGTTATTGTTGTTTGTTTCATTTAGCTTGCATTTAAAATCAAGGAGAATGAGATGAAATCCTATGACATAGATTGCATAGTAACGTTTTATTTTAATTTCATGTTGTGCATAGTCAAGACATGGTATCCCAGGTGAATCAGAGAATGTAGGGCTGGACTCCAGGACGCTTATAGCTGGGCCCTGGCAATCATAAGGGCACTGGGAAGGCAGGGCTTTTCTTGGAGAAATGAATGGGAAAGATGTGCATGGAAGACAAAAGGCACTATTTGCCCACCCAACAGGAGAATTTAGTTACATTGTTGTCACCATTAGGTTAAAAAAACAACCACCTCAGTTATTGTCTTTATTCAGTTACAACGTGGAAATGATTTTTAAATAGGGGATTGAAGATCCCTGACAGACATGATGTTTATTTAGAAATTGCCTCTGGCCAGAGGTTCTTTGCCTCTTTAGTGCACGGGATAGGCCTGGGAACTCACATTTCTTGCACTGAAAGTGAGCATCAAGCTCTCATCACTGCTTTGTGCAGAGGATTGTGAAATTCTCACTGCGCACACACCTGTTCAGCAAGCAGTTTAGGTTCTGCACGTTTATTTATTATTCCACATTTGGAGCTGTGCTTTCCGTTTCAATTTTATTTGCTCTTAGGGCTTCCATGCAGGTCTAGCCCATAGTGTGGTTGTCGGTTGGTCAGGGGAATGGTCCAAGTGGCCTGGCGAAACTCCGAGGGGATTTATTCTGATTTCACCTTTAACTCGAGGAGTTCACGTGAGACGTGAATGATTTCCATTGGGCAGCATGTATCACTCGAGGCTGCTGGGCACATTTGCACAGGGATCCCGGCTTTATCGCCGAGATCAGCAACCTGTGGGACGGAGCCGGATGAATGTTTATTAGAGCATAGCCTGGCGGCAGAACGAATCGGCACAGAAGAAATGCTACCAGCCGTCCCGCCTTTGCGAGCACACGCTGCCTTCCAGCCCTCCGCTGAGCTCCCAACATCTGGGTGTGCGTCTGCACAGAAGAACACTCCTCTCAGTGCCAGGCGGATCGGGAAAGACGCAGCGCGCCATATGCCCTTGAAACGACGCCATCTAGGGTACCTTCTTAAATATGCGCGTTCTTTCAGCGTAGGGATGCTCATGCTTTGGTGAGGAATCCCGCGAGGGCTGCAGTTCTTTCTTGAAACTTTCTTTTAATTAGACAGCAGTGTGATGCTGCTGCTACATGCCTGTTGTTCAGTGCTAAGGAAGCAGGACAGCTGCCTGAAGAAAAACAAAACACTGTTCGTTAAAAGGGCCGCGTGTTTATCTTCCGCATCCGTGCAGGGCTCTCTCCAGAGGCGCTGCACTGGGACCGAGGCTGAGCAAAAGCTCTCGGAAGGGGCAGATGTGTGCTTTCAAAGTTGCAGTCAGCACGTCCTTTCTGGAAAGCTTTGGCTCTGTGGGCAGAACCTCTGTCAGTACTGGTGCCTCCAAAATGTGGCAGGAGAGCAGACAGAAGAATGCTGTTCTTCCATTTTCCCTGACAGCCTGGTCTTTAACCCGTGGACCCAAACACTTAGCTGCCTGAGTGCAGGGAAGCCTGGAATTACAAGCCCTAATTAGGCGTCCAGCCCAACCCTCCCATTTGGGAGAAACTGAATTCTAGAAGGTTCTGAGAGTGACTTCACTAAGGCTCTGTGGGAGTGTGGAGAGAGGGCTGACTGTGTGGTGTTCTGCTGAGGGTTACAGAGGGCTCACCATGTCATTTTCTTTCCTTTGAAGTGGACTTCAGTGATGGGCACAGGGAACTTGGGAAGCCCGGTATGCAGGGACGAACACAGTGGATCAGTTGCATTTTGTGGCTTTAGGGACTCCAAGAGCTGAGGATCTGAACCCCAGGGAAGCGGCTCTTTTCCTCGGAAACAGAACATATGGTCATTAACAGACACTGCAAAATTTTGTTTAGTTTTTGCTTTTATGTAACAGCCTGATATCGAGCAATCTTTTAAGTGTGCGTTGGCAGGTTTTCATTCAAAGGATGGGTGAAGTCAATTCTGTTACCGTTATCTGCTGCCGAGTGTCCCAGCCTTCTTTTTTTTTTTTTAAATCGTGATTTCTCCTTCCAGAGAATCTTTCAGACATTTGCTCCCCCACAAAATGTTAACACCACAGATAGACTGTATGTTTTATATCTGTGCTTTGTACGCAAAAAGAAGAAGATATTTTTGCACCCACCCCCAGATTTGAGAATGCCTGATGCGGAGGGACAGCCTGGAATGGCCACCAAGTTCTTCTTGTTAGTGGATTAGGAGAGAGACTCATGCGGACAGTTTTGAATAATACAGGAAGGTGTTACACTGAGTGGGGGAAATGAGAGAGAGGGACACAAAGTGTGATGTACAGGGTAAGGTGTGCATTGTATACTCACCATGAGAATAAAGAGCATCTATGCAAAGAGTCGTTCTCCCTAGGTAGCGGATTTTCTTTTCCTCCTTGACTCTCTCGTTCCACGCTTCCCCCCCCCCCCCGCCCCGTGTTTCTACAATGAGCATGGATTCCATCTGCAACAAGACAACTACCGCGCTGCCAAGTTAAGTGTGTGCTTTTTGCTCCTGCCCGCGCTGCAGACCTGAAAGGACCTTCGCTGGTCTCGAAAAGGCCGCCTGGAAGCTGAGGCTGGAGGCTGCTGCCGCTCTGAAGGCACAGATGGTCTTTTATGCCTCTTGACTTCTCCAGATCTGCTGCTGCCTGGGTCTTGTGTCAAGGGACCACACCTGGACTGGTTTTTGAGCTTGGTGGGAACTTGAAAGAGCGTGGGCTTGCGAAGATACAAATTCCAGAATTAAGTACTAATTAAGTTCTTGGACACAAATCACTTCACACACTCCACTTAGAGGATTTGTTTAATTGACTGAGGAAATAGTTTGAAGGGGAAGAGCATTTCTTTTCATTAGTGTTCAAATGAAGTGCAAATTATAGAACTCGGGCTCCATATTTCCTAAAGAGAGAAGCTTTAGAGAAAGGAAGACAAATTAGGAACGGAACTTCGTTTAAAACAGAAACAAGTGCAGTTTTGGGTAGAAAAGTTTGGGCAATTTTCTACATGGGTAATTTGAAAGCAGCCAACTAGTACCAGCTTGGAAATGACTTTCTTCCCTCCAGAGCTCAGGTTTGCAGCCAGATTTTATTTTGTGTTGTTTTATTTCATATTCAGCTTGGTTCTTTAATAAAAAATGTCTCCGGGCTAAGGAGACAATGTGAATATGTGAACCATGTGTCAGAGGCCTGCAAAGCTACTTTGAGGAATTAGATGTTAAATGAGTAAAGATGGCACCTGCAATTACACGGACTGGGACAAAATTACAAGGGTTATTAATCTGCTGGCTTCAGGGCTTGGGATGACTACCAGGTGATTCAGCAACCAATTTCTCCTGCATATTACATCTTTGCACAATTATAGCCAATGCAGAGCTATAATGTCTGTAAGGTCATTTTATTAATTTGTTGCAGGGATTGTTTCTTGGGTTCTTAATTGCATGAATTTTGCCTCTGAGTCTCAGAAATCTTGGCCGGTTTCAACAGTTGAGGTTGGGTCAGCTCACCTCGCCTCAGTAGAAATAGATGAAAGCGGCTGCATGACAGGCTATGAGGACACGGAGCTGAGAAAGGCACGCCCTGATCTCAGTGAGCCTACAGCCTCGAGAGCTAGATCCCTTGTCCAGACAGGTCTGCACCGGCCGGGCCCATGTGCACGGGACAGGCCAGGTGTGTACCAATGGAGATGCATGGAGGCTGATTCAGTGGGGCCACAGCCCTTCTGGGTCAAGCCAGTTGCTTTCCTGCAGGAAAGAGGAGCTGGACGGAGCAGATTTTGAAAATGTGAACTTTCCTCTTTTGGGTTGGTTCCCTGGAAGCAGAGCCTGGGACGGGGGCCTCTGTGTGGAAGTACAGTAATTTGACTGAGGCCTTCTGGGAGGCTGGGCGCTCAAACTCTAGCACACGTGTGAGAATCATCACCGAGAATCATCACTGGGATGGCTTGTTTCAACGCAAGGCACTGGGCCCCACCCCCAGAGTTCCTGCCCTAGAAAGTCTCCAGGGGGCCTTGGGATTTGCAGATCTAACAAGTTCCAGGAGATGCTGCTCTTGGTCTGGGGACCTTGCTTTGAGAGTCACAGCTGGAAGGGCCATGGAGGTGAAGGAAGCAGGACCGGAAGGAACAGGGACTAAGCAAGGATGTGGCCGATGTCCACCTGCGTAGGCCGACCCTACGGCAAGGTCGGGCTCCAGAGCATGAGCTGCCCCAGACTTGGTCCCACCTTGTGACGATTTTGGGCAGGTCCTTTGTCCTCCCAACACCCTTGTATTCATCAGTTATCCGTCACTGCTCTGTGGTGGAGGTGGGTGGCCACTGTTGGACTGAGGGCAGCTTTTTAGAGAAGCGGGCACCTGTGAGCTGGGGAGTGGCCACCTCCTGGCGAAAAAAGATCTGGGCAGTTCCTCAGCAGCACCCATCACATCCCTCAGGTGTGAAAGAATGGGAACAAATTCTGACACATACACACACACATGAACTAGGCAGGGCCATTGAAACACACCTGTAGGCCAGGTTTGTTTCGTAGGCTGCCTGTCGATCACTCCTGGGCTACAGGTTTTCCTAAAAAGCAGGCCCATGCTGGGGCCGGTAGATGTCTTCCAGATAACCTGAAGTTAGCCTGAAGGGTTGGCCTCCGCAGCCTGCAATGAGCTGGGCTCTCCAGAACACGTTCCCTGGCGACATAGGATGCTCTTCCGACTGATACTGCATAAATCACGGGAAGGCTGTCCAAAGGCTCCTAGACTGGCCTGGCCATTATGCGGGCTGTCATACATGACTGACCCATTATTGCGGCCCCAGAAAAGCTGAGGGACTCCCACCTCATTTCTGGGGAGCCCATTTCACACCTGAATAGCTCTCATTTAAAAAAGGCAGCCGGATACTCATTACGAACTTGCCTTTGCTAAAAGACACCTCACTGCTTCTCCTTAAGCACCTCCCCCATCGCCAGCCACGTTCTTTCCTTGTCATACTGGAGATAATTCTTCCTCCTTCATGGTGCTTACCTCTTTAGTTAATATTATAAAGGAGAGTCAAGGGTGAATAAATAGAATGTGGTTACATTATTTATTACAGCCTTTTTGGATTCCACTTATGGTAATAATGGTGAGTAAAATTCATTCTGTTTCTAAGGAATCAATTTGCTCTAATATGCCAAATGTCATCATTTTGAAGTTAATGTAATATTGTAGAGGATTTGTTGCTGCAAATAGAAATAGTTGTATAGTCCAGTCAGCAGCCGCTGATGCCAGAAGGCCCTGGGCAGTGGTGACATCAATACGAAGTGTACCAGCTGGGTCGTCATGTTCACCCGGGGCCCTGGGCTGCATGGACTGCGCCATGGTTCGAGGCATCCCGTGTTTTGGGCGTGAGTTCAGCCTTGGACCTGGGGCCATATTGGGATCAAGTATATATTGGGGTTTGCCTGTGCTGCCCTTTCAGGCACAGAGCTGAAGGTCAGGGAGTGGCAGAGCTCATGGCTTTGGAATTTACCTCCTTTTGGGTACGAAGCATCGTCCTCATGGTACTCTGCAGGGCCTCACTATGCACAGCCTCACTTATCTGGCAACCGCAGCTTCTCAGAGGAAAAGTCAAGAACCAGGAGGTAGCTTTCGAACTCCGTTGTTACCCTTTCGCTAGTTGCCCTCCTCCTCCTCCTCTTCTTCCTCTACCGCCAGTCCCTTCTCTGTGCTTTTGTAGCATTCGGTGCCACCAGCTGTACCCTGTCCATGGCTCCCTTCCCACCTGGCCTCCTCCTGATCCTCTGCCTACACCGTCTTTAATATTCTCTCCCACTGCATTACCCCCCTGCCCTATACACAGGAATCCTCCAGTGTTTGCCCTAGTCCTTTCTCCTCTCCTCTCCCATGGCCGCAGCACTGCCCTAAGGGTGCCCACTGTGTCTCTCCCTCTGGCCTTGATCTTGCTCTTGAATCCCAGTCTAACATCAGTAACTTCCTGTTTTTATCCCCACCCCCCATACCTGTAGTTGTCCCACAGATGTATAAACTCAACAGGTCGCAAATTGACTGCCCCCATTCCTAATTTGCGTTTTTCCCCTTTGTTTCTAATTTTTGTCACTGGTGGTTCCCTCTCCGCGGGTGCCCAGGCGTAATCAGAGGACTTCCCCTTTGGTGAGTGTTGCTGGTGGGTTCTTGCCTGAAAGCACGTCTCTGACGGTGTCACTGCCCCGTTCCCAAATCCCCAGAGGCTGACTCCTTTAAATAAATTGTATATATTTTTGAGTTAAAAAAATTATGGAGGTAAAATTCATACAACGTAAAATAACCATTTTAAATAGAGCCGTCGAGTGGAATCTAGTACATCCACAGCGTTGTACAGCCGTCATCTCTGCCTCGTTCCAAAACCTTTTCATCGCCCCCAAAGGAAAAACCCCAAGCTCATTAAACAGCTTCTCCGCGTTCTTCCCTTCCCCAGCCCTTGGCGCCCGCCATCCTGCACTGTCTCTGCGAGTCTGCCCATTCTGGGTATTCCATAACAATGGAGTTCTGCAACAGGTGATCTTCTGCATCTGGCTGCTTTCCTGTAGCCCAGCGTGTTTGAGGTGCACACGGTGCGGCAGCGGGCATCAGCGCCTCATCTGCTTTTATGCCTGAGCGATATCCCATTGGAGGTTTGCCCCACAATTTGTTCCTGTGTTCAGCCCTCGGTGGACATTGGGGCTGTTCCTACTGTTTGGCTGTTGTGACTAGCACTCTCATGGACCTGTGTGTGTGTGTGTTTCTTTGCTTACAGACTGACTACCTATTGCTGTAGAGCTCACTATTATGACTTAAAGACGATTTCTGTTAAGGGCCAGATAGTAAATATTTTAGGTTTTGTGGGCCACAGGGTCTCTGTCGCAAGTGCTCAACTCTGCTGTTGTAGCACAAAGGGAGCCATAGAAAATATGTAAACGAATGGGCTTGTCTGTGTTCTGATACAACTTTATTTATAAGAAGAGACGGTGAGGCAGATTGGCCCACAGGTCATAGTTTCCTGACCTCCGGTGCAGAGCAAAATGACGTCCCTCTCCCTAGAATTCACATCCTTCCCGACTGTGTGGTCCTCCCTCTCCTTCCACCGTTCTTCGCCACATCCCACAGTTCAGATGAAACAGAGTAGAGGGGGCTGAGGGGGTTTGGGCGGAAGGCGGAACAGTGTGGTTGGAGAAGAGGTAGGTGTGATTTAGTTGGAGTGCAAAGGAGAGTAGCTAGAAATAACCCCGGAGAGCGAACTGACTCACAGCCCCCCCAGGGCCTGAATGCCATGTCGATAAGTTCTCAGGAGTTGTGTTTGTCTGCTGTCCTTCTTCAGGCCAACCTCGGGCTCCCACGGTTTCCCAGAATACAGGAAACGGTGCGGAGATAAGTGTTAGAGAAACACTCATCATTGGAAGCCTTTCACGGAGCCTCTGCACTGTTCTCGGGTTGATCTCATTTTGAAAGATGGAAAGAAAGAGGTTCATTGTCTGGAACATGCCCTTTAAAAGAGCTGTAATTCACAGAGCTTGCGGAGAAGTGCTCCTGTAGGTGACAGGAAGGCCTCCAGGGACAAATGAAGAAGTGTTTATGGGAGAAGGCTGAGCTGAGCCCTTCTTGCATGAGCAGGAAGCCATCTGGGTGACACAGGCTGTGGTGGGTGTGAGTCTTCGTCCTTGCGCCTCATTCAGGCCCCTGCCGCGTGTGCAGTTTATGTAACTTTGGAAGGAGGAGAGACTTCGGGAGAGCAAGCTGCCAGGGTGGGAAACTTGGGTTCTAGAAATCCTGGCCCACACTTGGGCAGACGTAGGGATAGACACACGACTGACAAGCAGACTGGCGATGACAGAATCAGGGAGCAGATCCCCAGGCCTGGATAGATGTGTAACTTGCAAATTGTTTTATCCGTTTCCCCACCTGCAAAGGGCGAGGTCCCCCACTCCGAGCCCTTTGTCCGTCATCTTGTCTCAGCCAGCATGAATCGATTGGACAACACAAGCTGGTTCCTCTTAGGACCTTCCTGGCCCACGCTGTACGCACACGAATTTCCCTCTCAGACTGCCTTGCTCCCGACCTGTGTGAGGTCGCCTCCCACATGGGCCTCAGGGTGGCATACACCATCCTGGTTTGTTGTACGCACGAAGGCAACATTTCTCTTTTGCACAACTCTGGGAAATGTCATTTTTCTAGCAATAGATCTTTGGATGAGTCCCTCGGAAGCTGGCTAACTGCCTTCTGGGAGACATTCTCTTCTCCCACTGGGTCACACACAACTCTGTGATCTCCCAAGTCCATGTTTCCTTTCCTTCTGGGCCGCAGGGAGAATACATTTCTACACCCCTTGTTGGACGCGGGCCTGTGTGGAGTTCCGGCCAGTGGAGTGTGGTGACTGTGGTGACATGCGTATGCCCCTTTGAGGCCTTCCCCTGCCTCCCTGCTGCGTGGGATTTTTGTTCTCTTCCCTTGTCTGCAGGAGACTCTAAGGCCGTGGGCTGTGCTGGAACATACAGGCCCGAGCCTGGAGTTTATGCTGGGCTGTTGTTGCACGAGTGCTAAGAAAACGTTCATTGTTCTAGCCGACCAAAATGTCGTGGTTCTTTGGTACAGCAGCTGGCCAGTGCCGACTAGTGCACCTACTGTGTGCTTGGGGCTGGGGATGCCCAAGGGAAAGAGGTGCTTTCTCCTTTGGAGATGGCTCCAGTCCAGAGCCTGCCTCTCCAGGAGCATGGCTTGGAGGTAGTTTTGGCCACAGGTGGAAGGGTCATCTTTAGCAATGAGGACACGCCACATCAGCATGACAGGAAGGGGCAGATGTGAAGACTGGAGGGTGTCAGGACAATATATGGTAGCTTCCAGAACCATGACAGTCTAAAAATAACCTCTTCTATTTTCTCAACCAAGCATCAGGATTTTCCTGCCTATTAGAGTCAGACCCTTCCCAGTTAACCTCTTCTTTGGGAGGCAGTGGAAAAAGCCAGAGCCTCATGATAAGCAGGTGGTGGTGGTGGATGATTAAAGTGTTCATTGAGAAAACGTTCATTGTTCATCCACCACCAACACTTTAATCATCCACCACCAAAGGCGGCCTGAGCCATAATGGGCTTCCTGTTTGACATGAGCCAGCTCCTGCCGACTCTTAACTTCTAGAAGACTTACTTGAACTTGGTGTTTGTGGGGAGAGCAGGATGAGATGCCTGTAGACAGTTCAGAGCTCGAAGCCACAGCTCTCAGGGAGACTTGGGCGGGGATCTTATAAAGAAGCATTTGTCCTGCATTTGGCAGCCGGATCCTTCTGTCGTTTTTCAATTTGAAATCATTCAATGGAGCTTTGGAGGGGATGACTCCATAGGAGGAAGGTGTGTTAGTCGGGGCAGGCTAACCCTTGTAACAAACCACTTTCACATCTCCTTGTCTTAATACAATAAAACTTGGTTTCCTTCGCCACACCCAGTGTGGGTCACAGAGGAGCCGAGTTCCACACAGTCATTCAGGACTAAGATTTTTCCATATTGTGGTTTTGCCATCCTCCAGGTGCATGGAATTCTTTCCATCCAGTTGGTGGGTGGGAGAGAGGGCGCGTAGGGTGGTGTGGCGCATTTTCTTGGGCAAGGCCTAAGAACTGCCATTATTATGTCTGTTGGCATTGCATTGGTCAGCATTCAGTTACACGGTGGCACTGTAGTGCCTAGCTGTAAGGGATCCTGGGAGATGTGGTCTCACTGGGTTCCCTGGAAGAGCAGGAAATGGGGTAGAATGAACAGGTAGCTGTTTCTGCCCGAGAAGGGAGGTCATTTTTAAGAAAAGTTGTTTGGGTCTCTTGAAAAGCTATTGTTTACAGGTAAGTGCAAAGAAAATCCAATCATAAAACTGTCGTGCTCTTAGCCAAGTTTATACCCTGCAGGATGCAAGAGAAACAGAGCTAGTGGATCTTTATTTCCTGAGACCTCTGGACTGGTAGGCCCTGACTCTGGCTGGGGACGGAGGGGAATACGTGGGAACTTGCAAAGCTTCCTCTTGGAGTCATATTTCAGTGGCTCCTGTCTAGGTCCCAACTGCTTCCTCCTTTCTCTGGAGACTTCTATATATCTTTAGAAGGCCCTGAGTCCTCCAGCTCTCAGGTAATAGTTGCACCAAGGGATTTCTGACAAAAGGGAGACAGCTCATGACCTTGAGTCGATGGTCTGTTCTAAGACCGAGAGCATACTGGGGCGAATCAGCACAGCATTTGGCAATAGAAGTTGGCTCCTGGGCTGGGTAAAAGCGGGACAGGGATGCTGCCCCGTGAAGCGTGGTTAGAGGCATTTCCTGCAGGGCAGGTGGACGGACACCTTTGCAAGTGTGAGCCCGCTGCTGCACGGCCCCTCTCATTCACGGCACATGGAATCACCGTGATCGTTCAATCCTCTGCAGCCCCACACTGAGAGTCTCCCTTCTACTGGGAATCTGGAAACTTTCTCATTCACCTTTGCTCCAGCTGCAGAGAAATTATTTGTAAACCTAAATAGAACCAAACAGCTTTCTGCGAAGCAATTTTCTGAAAGTGGAAGGTGACCAAAAACAAGGAGATGTGCTCACAGATTTTCGCTTTAAAACCCACCAAACCAGATTGCTTATACGTTTGAAATTTGCTATGCTGCTGTGCCTTATCCCCAGAGAAAGACACTCTCAGGGAAAAAACTAATGCAAAGGGATTATAGAGTCCAGAATCCTGTTTCTTTTCCTAGTGCCCTTATTAGAGAAATTGCACCCTGGAATATAACAATATAGTGGAAAACTCCCCAGGGAGTTGCTTCGACAAAAGCTGATTCCTTGAAAAGAAAATGGTAACTGTCAGCAGTGTCCCGGTGTGAATCAATCTGTGTATTGCTTTATTCCACATATTGCATGGTCCATGTGCATATATAAACATGAATCCTGTAATCTACATCCATTTGGTATTCATTCTTGATTACCTCTTCCAGCATAATATTAAAATGATTGCCACAAAAGAGTGTGTGCTGGTTTTCAGTGAGAGCGGATAGCAGGGAACATTTAGTGGTTTGAGATCTACCCTGCAAAGTAGGGAATTAAAGCTGTTATTCAGATTATCTCTCGTTATTATTACTTAAGAGTAATCATAGGAGCTGTTGTTTATTGAAGGCCTACTCTGTTCCCAGGTGTTTGGCATGTCCAACCTCCTACCTGGACAACAGCCTGAGGCCAAAGCTCAGGTGCGTTAAGTTGCTTGCCCCAGGTCACCAGCCAGGGAGAGACACGGAGAGATTCGAAGCAAGGGCTGTTGGTTCTGAAGGCTTTTCTTTGTTTTTGCAAAAAAAAAAAAAATCAGCTTGAGTCACATTGGATGAAATGGGCACTTTTATCCTAACAGATTGAATGCTGACAAATGTGCATAGCCACGTAACTATCACCTGGATCAAGGTGTAGAATATTTTCATCATCTGGAAGTTTCCCTCACGCCCTCTTACAACTCCGCCCTGGCCTGCAGCCCTGGGCAACCAGCGACCTGATGTGGGTCTCTCTAGATTCTATTGGTCTCATGAAGAGCTTCATAGAAATGGAATCCTGCAGTATCAGCTTCCTCTCCTTTTGTGTAGCATAGTGTTTTTAAGTGTCACGCATGTCATTTTGTGTGTCAGTCATTTGTCCATGCAAAGGTCCACTGTCAGGCTTTCAGATGAGCTCCTGTTCTGTGCATATTAGGTCAGAGTTTTTCTTCCTGAGTTGTGGCGGCAGTTCCTTGGCGGCGAAGGGTGGGACTGAGGTGCGGAGATCAGATTTGCAGATGGGATTTCGTGGAATCTGAAGAGACTGGGGTGAAGGGGTGCCTTGAAGCTCTGCCGGCTCAACTGTAAAATGGGGATGATGGACCTCTTTATGGATGTACGACGAGGACCAAAGGTATGAAAACATGTAGCCCTGGAGCCGTGCTGGGCACGTAGTGAGTGCTCAGAAGATATAGCAGTTGTCGTGTTCCAAGTCAAAGTCGTGAGCTCAACATAGCAGACAGCACTCACAGCAGCAGAGCTGCCCAGAGCCCGTTCACTGAGCGGAGCTTCCAGGACGCATCCTTAGCAGCTGGCCTCTGGCAGCCCATCTGGCCTCATGGCCCCAGGAGATTCTGAAGAGTGGAGTGTGACCAGCGCGGCAAAGGACTTGGAGATGCTCACCTGGAGACAGAGAATGTCTGGTGGTCGGGACCTCCGAGTTCTGTTGTGAGGAAGAGTGGGCAGAGGTCGTGCACCTGGCCTCTTGGGCGGGAGAGTCAGGGGCCAGGATTTCGGAATGGAAAAGGAAGCATTTTCAGCACTGGCTGTGCCATCCCACAGTGGAGTGGGTGGTCTCTGCAGGAGAAGGAGTGGGGATGTTCATTTTGATCCTGGAATTGCATAAACATACGTGGAGCCCTTGGCATAAGCCACATGCGGTGTTAGATGCTTTCACTGAATTCTCACTCATTCTCTGTCTCCCTTCCTCCTCCTCTTCTACTTTCTGTCCCCTCTCTTTCCCCTCTCTATATAGCTACCTAAGCTATACTAAGGTACTACTAAGCTACCCAGCTATCTCATATCTAGATATTTCTACCTTATTTTATAATTTAAAACTCTGAGGTATAACTTAAGTACATAGATCTTAAGTGTGTGGTTCACTAAGTTTCAACAATTGCATACTCTCCTGCAAACCCTACAACCCTCCCTAACACGCAGTAGTACATTTCCATCCCCCAGAAAGTTTCCTTGGGCCCCTTTGCACTCAGTCCTCCTCCTCCCAAGCAATAATTAACCTGATTTCCCTCAGACACATTTGTCTGTTCTAGAGCCCTAGCCCCATGGAATCCTACAGTGCGCGCTGTTTCATGTCTAGCTGCTGGGGAAATATGGAAGTTCTTATTAAGTGTCAGCATGCTGGGCACTATGCTGGCGGCCGTTCTATCGATTATTCCATTGGGTCTTCTCCATAATCTTGCAAAGTGTGTGTTTTTGCCCAGCATTGCAGAGGAGGATGCCGACGTTCAGAGAAGTTAAATAACTCTCGCACGGTCCCGTGGATGGAAAGCAGTAGAGCCTGAATTCCAATTGGGATCTGTTGGCTACACAGGCTTGGCTGCACCCGCCACACAAGGCAGTTTTCCTCAGTGTCGGTGTGCCGCAAACAGCAGCACCTTCTCCAAAGATACAAAAGAACCACCGGTCGCAGTCTGGTAATCGGAGCGTGACGAGTTCGTTATTCCTAATTTGCATCTCACCGCTGACCGTTTTGTGGTTTTGCACGAACTCGTTACTTTACTTAATGATGCATTGTTCACATTACAATGCCATGTCAGGGCAAAAGCCCTGGGCCCATGGAGTGTGGTCTTGCTGATATTTGGAATCTATCTGTTTAATGCTATTATGGGTGTTGGCACAGAATTTCTCTTTTCCCCTCCGTCTTCCTTCCCTGCCATCCTCCTCTCCTGTCCCCACCTCTCCCTTTTCCTCCCTCCCTGCCTACGTGTCTCCTCCCTCCCTCCCTCTGTCTTTTCCTCTCGCCTTTTTTCTCCTTCTCTCTCTTTCCCTCCCTCCCTTCCTTCCTTGCTCTGTCTTGCTTTTGCTTGACCTCTCTCTCTCTTCCCCTTTTGTTCTCTCCCTTCCTATGCATCTGCTCTCACTCTCTGCCTGTCCCACTCATCCTGAATCCTCAGATAAAGCAGCTACCAGAAGCTGAGCTGTCAAGACACATGCACTGCTATGGAAAGGCCATCGGGCCCTTGAGAGCCCGGATGTTTGGGCAGCCAACCTGCCTCCCGCCCTTCCGCCACGTGCGCAGGGTGGGGCACTGAAATCTCTGCACAAGGTGGATAGTAATTCCTTCCTTGCCTGTTGCTTCGTTCATCTGTTTGTACAACAGACATTTACTGAGTGCTTCCTGCATACCTGTCTTTGGGTTGGGCCTTGCGCAGGGGTCAGAGCAGATCTGGCGTCGGACAGTACGTTCTAGCAGGGAGGCTGAGACCAAACACACAGTCATCCAGTTATTCGGGAGAGACCTCTAGCTAGCTCCTGAATTCTCTGCGGTTGTCACACTCTTGTGCGATCATGAGAACTGTTTCCTGACTCGGAACTTCATGGTTCAGGGCTTACACTATTACTTAAAAAATGTGTTTTTTTTAACTTTTTACTTGGAATTAGTTCAAGGTACACAAGAAGTGGTGGAAGTGGTATAGAGAGAGTTCCCTGTGCCTCTATCCAGTTTTCCCCGAAGGTTGCATCTTAGGTAACCGCAGTCAGCACCTTGTCAGAACCAGGAAGGGGACTGGTAACTCGGGATAGACCCGATTCAGACCTCAGTGTTTTAATAAGGGATGCATCGCAGAGAGGGGGGACTTCTATGTGTGTATGAGTGTATTTATAGAGGGAGAAAGAGAGGGAGAGAAAAATCGATTGGTTGCCGATTTGTCCCAACCAGGACAAGCCTGCAGCCCAGGCAGTGCCCTGATGGGAGCTGAACCAGTGACCTCTAGCTTTGTGGGACGACACCCAACGCGACCAGTTGCACCAGCCAGGGCAGACGGCAGCTTTGATACACTGCTGCTTCTCTTCCTCCCCATCCTCCGTCCCTTTGGTGTCTACTGTATTTTGCAGTGTATAATGCACACACACGTTTTTGGCCCAGACTTTCAGGAAAAAAATTTTTTGTTTTAATTTTTTAATTCCATTTTTTAAAAATTCATACTTAGAAACAAAACCGATGATCATATTCCAGGGTATTATTTTGCATACGGATACCGTTACTGGTTTCTAGAGTTCCACTTTCAACGCATCGGCATAAATAAAAGAATTAAAAAACATGTATATAGATAGGGAATTAGAACTACCCCTGTATAATGCACATCCTTACTTTTCCCTCAAAAATTGGGGCAAACAGGTGCACATCAGACCCGGCAAAGTATGGTGGTTCCGTGAGATGTGAGCACACGGGTGGATTCCGGGGGTCATTCCCACGACCGGGAAGCGTGGTGGCTCCATGAGCCTCAAGAATTCCTGGGTGGTGCGTGATGCCTTCGCAGTCACACGTGTCCCCCACCTCGAACCCCTGGTGGCGGGTTCTCCGTCCCCTCACTTTTGTCATTGCAGGGATGTTCCATACAGGGAACCAAGACAGCATGTGACCTTTAGAGACTGGCCTTCTCCCCCCAGCATGTCTCCCTGCACAGCCATCGGAGTCGTCACCTGTATCGGGAGTTCTCTCTGTCACTGGTTTTTGAGATGAAAGGAATCACGCGTAGGACAGACTTGAGGGACAAATTCCTTCGTGACCGTCCTCACTTTGTTTCAAGGCTCACCTTGACTGAGGTTTGTTTTTTCCCCTCTCAGAGACCTGGAGAAGTCAGTCCGTTTGAATCCGATGCGCAAGTGGACAAGCTGGTAGAATGGTGTTTTTAGTTACGTGGTTGCTGAAGGTTTTCCCTCTGTCGTAACCAAGTTTTTCCACGAACCCTCAGTTTTTCTTTGGGATTTGTGTATTTGAGGACCTCCCTGCAACTAGAAAATGTTTCTTGTGTTTGTTAGGTTAATGCCAGGCATTGGAACAAACCTGAACGTTTAGTAGCTTCACATTATGAATGTCGTGTCTTGCTCCAGCAACAGACCATGTGTGTGTGTCTCGTCTTTGAAAGCGTTATTCCCTCCCTGGCCAGATGGCTCAGTTGGTTGGAGCGTCATGCTGTACACCAGAAGGCTGAAGGTTCAATTCCCAGTCAGGGAACATACCTAGGTTGGGGGTTCAATTTCTAGTCAGGGTGCATGCGAAGGGCAATGATTGATGTTTCTCTCTCACATCAATGTTTCTCTCTCTCCCTTTCTCTCTTTCTCAAATCAATAAACATATCCTTAGGTGAGGCTTAACAAAATTAATAAGTAAAAGGCTTTATTCCATAAGATAATTCAGAGACCTAGGTTTCTTCTATTTTTGTATGTCTGCTGACTCTTGGGACCTTGAAGTCCCTCAGATCCAGCCATTGGATGGGTGGAGCATGGGGGAGCACCAGACTGCAGGTTTGCGTGGGTCATGCCTGGGTCATGCCTGGGTCATGCCTGGGCCATGCCTGGAGGTGGGGGCGTGCGTCACTTCCATTCTCATTCCATGGGCCGGAGTGCATTCCTGTGACTGGACTGGGCTGCGAGGGGTGGCGTGTGAGTGGGTGGGAGGATGGGAAGACGTAGTTCCTGGTGGCAACCTTGTCCCGGAGGCACCCCTACGCCATGGAAGAGGGGGCCCACAGTTCTTTGGCCGTTGGCTCTTTCTGCCTTCGTCCCAGGGAAAGACCCCATTCTAGGTTAACAATGTCAGTGGCAGTGTCATGGGCGGGACCCAAGAGTTCAGGTTCTTCTCACGCAACCAAGGCAAGTCATTTCCCCTCTCTGCATCTCAGTTTTCTCATCTACCAATAGTGGGTTAAATTAGATAATACGAGAGGTTCTTCTCTGACATTTAGTGGTTTTATACTTTGCTCAATTGATTGGTCTGCGACACACTGAAAAATCTCTCTGAGAACTTGGCTGAAGGTTCTGCAGGTTCAGTGCATCGGGACTAGTCCGTTAAACCAGCCCCGCACCTGCCCGGAGCCTAAGGGCACCATCGCAAACCCTGGGACCACGCAGCACAGCTGCAGGTGGAAATGCAAGGGTTTTGACAGCTTCGTCAGGAGAGCCATAGATTCAGCTCCTGATAAATAATTTACTTGGAGGATTGGGAAGCTGTTCTCGCTTTTCTTGCGTAGCTTGCTGCTTGAGCGATACAGACAATTCTGGTCATGCCAGGAAGGAAGGGAAAATAAAATGTATCGTCTTGGGCCCAAGCCTGCCTATCCTTGGCGCGTCCACTACCATTCCAGAGAAAAGCCGCGGGTTTCCGCTTGCTGGAGCCAGTGAGCGCCTCCCATTTCCAGCTGGTCTGCCCCTGCCCAGCCCTCCATCACCAGGGGCGCCGCCTGTCAGAGGCACAAGAAAGACTTAATATTAGTGAAAATGGTGCCAATTGATACTGTGTGTACTTTGGGTGAAAGAGGACGAAGAGATAAAGCAAGACGCCTCCCCGACAGTCTCCCCTCTCCTTTAATTGACAGACCCCGGAGGAGGTTCGGCCAAACTTGTGTGCTTCCCAGTCAGGTTGCATTCTGATCTTTACATTTCATCTCTCTCGCGTCTCTGAAGTTGCTCTCCCCGCGAGCCCGGGGGAGAGAGTGGTTTGGCAGCACGCTCCGTTCTCTGTTGTGTGGGCTTCCAGGGGTCGATGAAACTTGGATGCTCATTAAGATTACTGAGCCTCATCATTTTTAATGTTAGGCCCCAGGTAATATTTAATGAGGCTGAAAAGTATATTAATAAAATTGCTTGTAGTAATTAGCGGGAAATTATAATGGTAGGGTGGTGGGGAGATTTTGGAAATCAGTTAGGAGCGATCAAGACCCATTGGAGACGCCGCTCCTTCTTATGTTTCGCTCTCAATCATCGTGAACTGCACCTTTGCATTTTTATCTTTGAGAAGGAAGTCTCTGATTGGGCTCATGCATATTGCTATTATTGCATCTTATTTTGTTCTCTGCTGGGTATCTTCAAGCGTGTGAGCTAGCTGGGTCTTTAAAATGATTTGTGAGCCATCGTATCGCCCCCTAGAGGCAAGGGGGATCTCCACGGTCTCTTCGGTTACGGCATCTTATCTGAAAAAGGGGCTGTCAGAGCCCCCGTGGGCGTCTCTGAACGCAGATGAGAGCAAGAGACGTCAGTGCGGCTCGGCAGCCCAGAGAATATAAATAAAGGTAAAACCCCCAAAGCTCACAGACTTGGGAGTTAGGTTAAGATCAAGGCCCTCAAACCGTGGTAGCATCTCTGATTTGACTCTTCTGTGAACCCGTCTTTACCTAAGGTCCCTATTTGGTTTTACAAGTGGGTTTGGAGGTAAAACTTCTAAAATGATCAAGATTCCAGGAAGGCGGGAAACTTGCCATTGTTACCCTGGTGGGACTCGAGCTGGGTTGTGTTGGGGTTTTCCTTGTCGTTGTCCACTCTGGTCTTTTATTTTATTTCTGCTCAGACTGGGGGTCATGGGGGGTGAACCTGGGAAAAACCTAAAGAGGGCAGAAACTTTCAATATTGGAGACAATGTTATTTGTTGATAAATAAAATAAGCCCTTAAATTATTGACATATGTATATGAATGTCCTCTGTCCCTCTCTGCCTCTCTTCCTGAAACACATTTTCATTGTGAGCCTATTATGTGCAAAGCAGGTTGGGTGCTTGCTAGTTCCTGGGAATATAGCAGCAGGTGGATGCCGCTCCTGTCTCTCAGAGGTTGGCCCAGCATTGGCCAATGAGCAGCCTTCTACTGGCGTGGGGACGTAAAGGTTGTGAAGGCTGGGAAGGGGTTGGATAGCTCAGTGTCCGGAGGAGTGGGAAGGCTTGAACTGTGCGGAAATACTTCTAGGTGAGAAAGGCAGGGGCAGGCATTCCGGGCCGAGGGAAGAGCACAAACAGGCGGGAACAGAAATGGGTGTGTGCGCAGGATCCAGGGCGCTTCACGCAGCCAGTGGTGCTGCGTCCCTGGCCAGCTGTCCTGTGAATGGTGGGCGGCGGGCCTGGGAGTGTGTGTGTGATCCCATGGGAGCTGCTTTAATCTTCAGGTCTTGGTTCTATTACAGTTTGCTTTCTCTCTGTTGGGCTGATTCTCTAGATGTTTCCATACACACTTGTGTCAGTTGTATATTTGCCATCTCAGAGAAGAGAGCCATTTTTCCTAATGGCTTAAAAAGAGTGCCCTAGGAGGATTCAGACTGGGGGAAGTTGGGTCCCTTGCTCATCCCTGAACCTCTTAGTGCAGCTGGGGGATGGGATACACTTTGACTGGTCCAGCTTGATGCCTGCGTCCCTGCCAGTGGGAGGAGTGCAGGGAAGGAATAAGGCCTAAGGGGTTTCATTTGCAGAAGCAGTGAATGCAAAGTTTGCTATTTGGACCGATATTTTGGTTACAAGAGCCATCTGATTCCCATATTGCAGATGTGACTCAGAGAAGCAAAGTGGCTAGCTCAAGGTTGCCCCACTGTGAAGAGACAGATGCAGGACTAAAACTAAGCCTGTCCTGTGTCACCGATCAAGCGCTCCACCATTGTTGGTTTTATATGATGGAGTCAGACCCCATCGCATGAACAGAAACCCATCAGCACAGGGCTGGGCCTGTCAATGGCAGACATGCAATGAGCCGGAGAGCTAGCCACACATGGCCTGTGGATGCCCTGACAGGGCGGCCATGACCTCACTCAGCACTGGCTGGGCCAGCCAGACCTCTGAGCCTGCAGATCCCTCTGCCTGGGACTCCTTTTCCACCCTCCTCTGCAGCTGAAACTCGACCTAAACTTTACACTGTGGCTCAGCACCATCCTTGCCAGCGGCCCGTCTCATGCCACAGCCCTCCTTGAAAGCAGAGACCGTGCTTTTCTTTCCTTGTCCTCGGCAGGGTCAGCACAGTGCCTGCCACACGGTGAGGGCCAAAGGAACCAGACCCACAAGCTGCTGCTTGGGAGCTTGTGTGTGGTGCCTTGCAGCTCACGAACTGCGCTGGGAGCGCTTGGGCCCAGCTTTCCAGCTCTCCTGTTCACCAGCCTCCCTACCTCACCCAGAAAGTGGGACTCATAACGGGAGGGGAGGGTTGGCTGAAATAACCCGTGGGAAGTGCTTAGCGTAAAGCTGGGGGCATAGCAGTAACTCAGTAAACATTAGTGGTCATTGTTACCCACAGCCACCAGCTCAGGGAGATTCCATGACTAGTCAATGCTCCTGCCATCAGATAGCAGGCAAGTGGGTCCTCAACTGAGGTCTTCTAGCTCCTGTCTCATTTAGGATAAAGGAGTCAGAGTTAACAGGCCTCGTGATGCTGCCTGAGGCATATTCAGACTTGAAAGGTGGTGCCAGTATTCCCCAGAACGAAGTTTGCTTGCCCAAGAGATTTTCCCAGGAAACATTGGGGCAGGAGGAATACACAGGATGTGAGAACAGAAAGCCTCGTGTCAGTGGGGTAATTTAGAGTTTAAACACAGAGCCGGTCTGTCCTTGTCGGTGACCCTGCCGGCTCTGGTGGGAATTCGCTCGCACATGCGGAGCTCATTCTGCAAAGCTCCAGGTTTACCTGTGTCTGAGATGTTCAGATGCAAGACGATAATCAGGCTATAAACTTTACACTGCTATTTATACTCCTGTTACCAACTCTGTGCCTCTTGGGAAATACATTGAAAAGATGGGTTTTTAGACATTGAAGTAGAGAGATGGGTTTGTGCTTTGAAGTTGCAAGGTATCTACGTGTCTGTGTATGTATGTATGTCCCTATGTATCAAATTTTATCAAGCCTTTCATTGAAGCCAATAGAGCACCAGTTAGATTTATAAGTTGACTCTTCTCTTCCCAAGAGTATTACTTTTTTCTCCTTGCAAGCCTGACAGCGTGCTGTGACCCTGAGCACTTTGGATGCTAATCCCTGCCACCTGCTCTGCGACGGCGTGCATCTAGGTCTAGGAGGCCAGGTGCTGAGAGGTGGCTGGTTGTCTTCTCCCACGTACATGGGCTTGAGGGGATGACAGGGTGAACGCAGGGTGACAGCCTCCGGGGCAGAGCCAGCCACCGAATATGCAAACCTCGTTTCATTCTCTTGTTCATCCGTCACATGTCAGTGTCGATGGCCACCTGTTTGGAGTCACGTGCAGTGTGGGAGGGAACAGCGAGGGCAGTGTGTTACCTGTGACTTGAGGGCGGTGGCCAGGCAGAGGTGAGCAGGCACCGAGGCGAGTGTCACTTGCAGGAAGACCGCTGTTGGTCAGCACCTCTCTCTCTGCGTGATCGTAGAGTTGGGACAGGGCATCTCGACATGTCACCAACTTGGTCACCTTGTTGGTTATCTTTGCCTCGTAGTTGTGCAACAGATGGCAAAAATACTTTAGGAATTCACCACCACCAAAAAAATAGAAGTAGAAACCTTTTCCCCCCAGGAGATACTTGGAAGAATGGTGGCTGGTATTCCTAGGTGCCGCTGTGGGCACTGGCAATACCTGCCATTTCGACTTTCTTAGCATCTCTTGAATATCTGTTGTTTCTCCCCCGGGACCATTGCCTGGGGTGGAGCCCTCATCCTCTTATGCCTGCCCAGACACATGTCACACTCCTTCCTGGTGTGCGACCTGCATCCTCTCTCCTCATCCAAATCTGAGCTGAGCAGCCACAGGACTGTCTAAGGTGCTGCGACTGGCAGTGCTACTGTGGTTCTCACACCCTTCCCCTGCTCTCCAGGACCCCTCCTTCGCCTTCCTGAAAGTGTCTTCATGATTGGTTCCTGCCAGCCCTGGACCATCTGCCCCTCCCACTGCTGGCCCCGCCTCTTCCCAAGACATAGCCCATTCTCTCAGGCTATCCCCTCCCACTTTCTCATCTCTGTCTGGCCCCACCCCATCTGCCTAGCCAACTCCCATGAGTTCTTTATCTCCTGGGAACACATCCTCACATCTCTTCTGCTTTTAGGCTGAGCCCAGGACCTGCCTCTGCATTCATAGTCCCGGATTCTCTTTCATGTTGCTTTTCACAAACAGTTCACGCAGTCGATCACTTACCTGTTTTGCTCACCACACACACTGAGTTCCTTGTGGGAAGGGGCCTGCGCCTCATTTATCTTTGAACCCCTGAGGCAGGGAGAAGTGTGCCATGAGGGTGATGAGACAGCCCTGAGTTCCAGTTCCGCTTGTATCTGTGTGCTCTGGGTGTTACAGAACAAACAAGGGGGCCCTGGGACGATATACTATTATTGAAAAAAAAGCCCCCAGGTCCGTCATGTCCGCCGCCTGAGAAAAGATGTTTCTCAATGCCAGAGATTCATGAAAAAGAAAGGAAATGTTTATTTAATGCTATACAAACTTAAAGTAGTGACCTAATGTCTTTATCAAAAAAATCCTGAAGTCCCTTAAAACACCCATAAACAGACACAGTCCTTCCTTCCTTCCCCCTTTGCCCAGTCCAGAGTACCGTATCTCAGGAAAGGAAATAGAAGTCCATGGCTCAGGCAGTCCTCTGGTTATTCCTAGTTAGTACTCCATCTCGACTGGGAGAGCTCCCTGGGTTCCTGGCACCCTCAGCTGAGTCTCCGGGATCTCTGCTAAAACCAGGTGGTGGTTCCCCCTTCTAAAGCTGCGGGGGTCCCCACTCTGGCAAAGGCACGTGGTCCTCTCTCCCAAGGCTACGGAAGAGTCCCCACTCTGTCAAGGCCACGTGGTTCTCCCTCTCAGGGCTGCGGGAAGGGAGAGTCCCCACTCTGTCCAGGCCGCATGGTTTTCTCTCAATGGCTGCCGTGTCTGGGTTTAAATCCCCACGCCAATCTTCCTCTGCAGCCCCATTTCCGACTCCTCCTACACTTGGGCACACTTGCCCTCAATCTGCTGTCTTCTCCAGCTTTTCTGGTCTCCATCCTGGGTCTGGGGCCATCGTGTGACCCCATGTCATGGAGCCAATCTTCTCCCAGCTCCCACGCAGGCGCTTTAACTCAGGGGACCTGTCCCCCCAGTCCCATCTTGGGGGGAGATCCCTTTCCATCCCCCTGGCCTTGAGCCTGGCCATAGCTATTTAGCATATCTAAGTGACCAGCCGAAGGCTATAGGTATGCTAAATGACCACGCCATGGATTAGCTGCAAAGCTGCCCTGCATGTTCTTGCTCTGTGTGCCCCTTCTCCCAACTCACACCTGTGGGGAAGGGGTGAAGACACCTTAAAATCTCCTGGACACCTTGAGTTCTGGACCCCATTTCAAATGCCTATTTGGGATCCTCCCTCTTGGCTGCACCCTGTAACATGGGTGATTCGGTTACCTTTTCTTAGCAGCACTGCGGTAGAGACAGAACAGCCACTCTATTATAGAGTGACTGTGGGCATTAATTCTTAGAGAATTATACTGTCACAGAATAAGTGAGCTAAATAAATGTTAGATAGTGACATCACCCTCATCACCACCATCATTATTGTGACTAGTTTCTGGAGGATGCTTCGATACTCAATAAACTCTTGTTGAATTGGACTAAATGGATGAGTGATATGAATCATTTTGTGGAGTTACGACTTCATCTGAAATGGAGTTAATAAAAGCGCATTAATTTTCTGATGTCTCTTTTTTCCTGTCTGAACTTTATTTTCCTTTCCCCCAAGAGGGAATGATTCTCAGGCGTTAGCAAAACATTTTACTTTGCCTAAGCGACCCAGGAATGCCTGGAAGAGAGCCATTCTGCCCAAGAAGCTAATAGCTGAAGTCAGGATTCACCTCCCTGCTGGTTGAGTGACACCCCATTTTCCCCTCTTAAAAGAACTAAATGGCCCATATTTCTTTTTTAAATTAAAGTGAGTGAAAATGAATTTCACAACTCCCTTGGAGGCGCCTGGAGACACACTGGGATGTCAAATAAAAAGTTGGGAATTGCTGAGCTTAGGCACAGCACTCTGGCTTCCCAAGAAAGATGAGATGGGGGACCATCCATTGTGGGGGAGGAAGGGGAGGGAGGATCAAGGACAACAGCTAGATTGTGAGGCCCAGAAATGGTGGTGGAGGGGGAGGGAAGAGCGGGGGGAAGGGAGGGTCATGTTGAAAAGAAACTGTCGAGTGACTGACTGATCTTTAACTTCGGTGAGAAGGAGTAAAACCAGTTCAAGACGTGCTGAATAATTGCCCGAGAATGATTCCTGGCCGCCCTGTAAATGATTCCTCGCTATGCAAAAATATTGAAAGCAGAAGGGAAATGATTGTTTTGAGCTTGGAGATTTCTCAGCTCTCTGACTTTGCTAACGAGATTGGAGCCTATTATCCTTGTCTCACTGTGAGCCTTCGTCAATAGCAGAACTTGTATCTCCTGAGGGAGCGTCTACCGAGTTCATTTCTGTTTAACAAGTGTTTATTGAAATCCCGGGATGCGTCTGGGGCTGAGATTGGATCCATGCACCGTGCCGGGGTTGTGATGACCGGCTCCTTGGGCCCGGGGGGATTCCCGGCAAGCCAAGGGGAACCACTGGAGAATCGGTGCCTGGGCCATGCTCCCCCAGGGGTCGATGGCCTTTCTAGGCCTTCTGGTGGCCTGGAAGAAGCAGGTCAACCGATCTGGGCCCCCGCGTGCTTCTCCCTGTGTCCCCACCACCCTAGCCTTTATTGTCCGAACTATGGTGATAGTCTTAAATCGTAGCGTGGAGCACGTGACCCTGTGGGCTCTGCATTGCACCTGGCTTCCTTTTTCCCTGGAATAGAACCCGCCCTCTGAGCGTGGCCCCGGAGACCTGGCAGGCTTGGCCCCTACCAACCTCTTATCCCTGTTCTCTTCCCTTTCTGAGCCTTTGCATGCACTCGTCCCTCTCTCTGGAATAGCCATCCCCGAACTCTGCATGGTCTGGGGCTCCTGAGTTCCCAGGGTTTTCCTTAGAGGACATCTCTTAACCACAGAGTTCAAATTTGCCTCCCCTGTCTGTTCTCTCTCTCTGACATCTGTGATTGCTATTTCTAATTACTATTTATTTCCTTACTCTTGTCCTTCTTTCCCCACCAAGTTGTGAACTCAACAGGGCAGGTTCTTTCGCTGTGTTGTTCACTTCTTTGTCCCAGTACCTGGCGTACAGCAAGTGCTTGGTCCATGGTACCTGACCTGCTTACAGCAGCCGAGTCAGCAGGAGATAGCGCTAATGAAATAAGAAAAGGGAGGGAACTTGAGGGACAAGAGGTGTTATGGGAGGAGTGCCACCTCGGGAGACCCGAAGCAAATTCTCTGGCCCCTGGGGACCTGGGTTGCCTTGTGTCTAAAAGAAATTATGCTCAAGTATCCGCCCTCCTGGCTCTCGGAATTCATTGAGTGTAAGAGCTCCGAGACAGAACATTTTATTGATTGACAGCTCTTTGGCCCAAGCCTGCTCCAGAAATGTTTTCGTGAAGTGGCGTTGCTCTCGGCTTGCCTGTCTCCCGTTGACGTTTTCAGGCTTAATTCGAGGCTGTTACCCCATAAGTAGTCACACGCCAGACACGCCAAATAACCTTGGCAGGAGAGCTGGGCTGGCAGAGTGGAATAACAATTTGATTTTAGGGGTAAATGCTGAGGGCCTCTATACCACAGTTGTTTGCGTCCTCGTTTCAACAAGTTAAGTGAGTTCTGTAGGAGATTTCAAATTTGTTCAATAACGTTTCATGGAGTCGTCTACACTGGCTTGGAGAGCGGTGGGAGGGAGGTGCTGTTGGAAAAGGCTCCCCACCACTTCGAGCGATCGGTAGGAACGTCCAGTGGAGCTTTTACACACCTTGCTGCATTTGACCCTCCCGAAGACTGTGGGGGCGGTGCCTTCGCATCGGAGTTTTACAGGTGGCCAGTTGCCGGTCGGATAGGCCACACATTGGGGAGATGCAGGACTTGCATCTGGGTCGGCGATTCCAGTGCTGACCATTCTCGTGTCCTTTGCAGCTGATAACGTACTGCTTGTAGTAGGAACCACATGCTAGAAAGAAGTAGCAGTGTGCCCACTCTCTGCCCTGCAGGGGTCCTCCTCTCTGGCGTGGAAGACCACAGCCTTCCCAGGCTGGTCCCCTGGACTGGCACTGGCTGCAGGGACTCCCCTTGTCCCCAAAGTCTGTAGGTGGTCACCCTGGTCAGCTGCCCTCCGGTCAGCCCGGCCTTTTCCCCGCTCCCAGCCCTGGCCTACCTGTGCTGGGATCCAGGAAGGATTTGCTTTCTGGTCTCCTGCCAGGATCAGAGGCTCTGCTGAGTCCCAGATTCTGCTTCCACCTAAGTCTTATCACACTCTGGCTCAGGGGACTGGACTCCAACTGCTCCCTGGGCTCCTGCTTCGACCCACGTGGACCACCTGAGCCACACTGGTGCCATCTTTTGGGCATTCCTGCTGGGTGCCCATTGAAAAGGCCCCTCAGCCCAGCATCAGAGAGGCTAGGCTTGTGCGCATGAGCCGTTCTTGGCCATGAAACGAGGGGAAGACTCACAAGAGAAGCAGCGCCGGTTCTGAGACTCAAGAAGCCCTGAGCCTGACAAGTGGTACCTGCTTCCCAGGCCTGTGGTGTGAAAGCGCTTTATAGAGATCATATTCCTCGTGTTATCTGGGCCACTCACTCACTGGGGAACCCTGGGCAAGTCACGTCTCTGCCTGGGCCTCAGTTCACCCATTCATTAAGTGGGAAGGCTGAACTGGATAATTTCACAAGTCTGTGGTCTGTTCTTTGGCCCGCCCTTGACCTTTTCACACACTGACACGTAAAGGGACCTAGCGGTTAGGGTCATGAACTTTTGAGGCAGGGAGACTTTAGGTGGGGTTGGTTACCTACAGGCTCTATGACCCTGGGGAATCCCGTTAAGCTTGCCAAACCCCCATTTCTCCATTTCTAAAGTAGGGGCAACACTAGGGCCTCCTCAGAGGATATTTGTGAGGACTGACTAGCTAATCCAGGCAGTTTAGCCTGTGTCTGAGACATAGTACAGTCTGGCTATATATGTTGGCTAGATGTTAGCTATTACTCCTTCCTTCTCTTCCCTTCTTGCCCTAATTTCTGACTTTCTTTTTCTTTCTCTGGACACGGAGTCCTTTACTCCTCCATCTGTGGCCTTGTGGACTGAGAGTCATCAGCTCACCAAACAGCTGTCCCAGTGCCCCCCGATGGCTGTGAGGCACCTCTGCCGGCCGCTGCACGCTTGTGTCCGGCACCAGCCCCGGAAGTGCCTGGGTGCCCGGCGCTGGCAGACTGGGCCCTGGCAAGAGGAGGCTCACCTGTCCTTAGGACCAGAGTCCTGGAGGTTGGGGTGCATGGGTTCATCTCATCCAGCACTTACAGGATGATGTAATTCTGATGGGACTAGGGCTGCTGCCCAGCAGGCCTGGCCTTAGAGCGCTTGGCATTGACGGTCGTGTTAGTTTGCTGAGGCTACCACAGCAAAGCGCCACACTGAGTGGCACACACACCTGAATGTGATCGGCGTACAGTTCTGGAGTCTAGAAGTCCCTGATCGAGGTGTCAGCAGGGCCATGTTCCTTCTGAGGGCACGGGGCAAGAAGCTGTTCCAGGCCTAACTTTCTGGTGGCTTGCTGGCATTGTCCGGCATCCCTTGGCTAGCGGCAGCATCGCCCCGATCCCTGCTTTCACGTTCACTTGGCGTTCTCTCTGTGTATGTGGGTCTCTGCGAGCAGCTTTTCCCTCTCCCAAGGCTGCCGGTCTCATTGGGTGAGGCCCTGCCCCCGTGACCTCCTTCTGCCTGGATATTCTCTGTAGAGGCCTTAAGTCCAACTAAGGCTGCCTTCGGAGGTACTGGGGGTTAGGACTCCAGCGAAGCTTTTTGGGGTGATACGTTCAACCCATAATAATGATCAGTAGTTCCACAGAGGAGTAGTAACATGGAGGTACAGGCAAAATGCTGTAGAACAGCATAAACCCCCATTTAGGTGATTTGATAGACAAAGCTCAGAACAGGAGGAGGAAGGGGGAGGCTTGGACCCCTGGGGCTTGGGTCACATGAGATACTGGAGGTGCGGGAGGCTGGAAGGGAGGGACAGATGGGAAGGCGATGGGTAGGTGGAGGCCCTCCCCACTACCTTGGCCCAAGCCTATGTTCCTTGTGTGGTCATTCTTGAACTTGACTGAGAGGACAGGCAGATTTAGTTCTCTGTTCTGGGGTGACCACGGGCTATAAAACTTCTGCTTGTGGAAGATCCTAAGATCCCCCACGGACGATTTTTCCCGAGGTGGAGATTTGTGGGGACAACCGCGGTGCGCTTACACGGCTCTCTCTCCCCCTCCTGCAGCCCCGGATCTGCTGTCCCGGGGGCCCCATTTCTCATTCCCAGGGCAGAGCCAACTGTTGGCCCCGGGCAGGACAGGTTTGGCTTTCGGAGATGATGTATGGTATCGAAGTGTGCTGCCTGGTCAGTAAATTATCCCTCTGATTACTGGACAAAGAGAGAGTTTTACACCGCAGCCTGCGGGCTTCGCGGTGCCTCTGTGTTCTGACACCGCCCTGGGGCCGGACCTGGAATGCGCAGACAGGGGGCCTGCTTCGTGCTGCAGCTGCGGCCCTCATTGCTCTGGGGGAATGTCTCCACCCAGAGAGGGCGAGGGAGGAAACCAGCCCTTAATGGGCACCGGCTGTGGCCAGGCAGCTAGCGTGTTTTGCTTCATTTCCTCCCTACCACCGTCCTCCAGAGCGACTGTCTCACAGTGGGGAAACTGAGGCTCAGGGAGGGTAAAGGACTTGCTGTGGGTAAGACATCACAGGCCTAGAATTTGACCTTAGGCGTGATCGATGGCAAAAATCTGTTCTCTCTCCAGGGAGTGACAAATATTTGGACCAAGGGTTGGCTCTCCTTACTTGTAGAGGGCCAGGTAATAAATACTTTTGGCTTTGTGGGGCATATGGTTTCTGTCCGCATGAAAGCAGCCATTGATAAAACGTAGACACGTAAGCCGAGCTGTGTTCCTCTAACACTTTCTTCATAGAGACAGTCAGTGGGCGGGACTTAGCCTGAGGGCCACAGTTTGCTGACCTTCGTGTTAGAATACCTGTCACGACAGTAAACACTGTACTGCGCCAAGTGACTGAGAGAGCCGGGTTTACTTTCTAGAATGAAAATGATTCTCGTAGAGGAGGTGAGTCTCGTTCAGTGATCTTGGGGCCAGAGGAGACAGGTGGCACGTTACTGCCATCCCTCCAGGGTGACGGGGCTTCCCGACAACTAGATGTTGCTGCTTTTGGGGACCCAGGAGAGACTTGTCCCTGTGGTCTAATCAGGAGGCTTGTGGTCCAGAGGGGGTTAAACGAGAAAGAACAACATTAGCATAATTTTCTGCTCTGGAGTCGCCTTCATAACTTTTGCAAGTCAGTTTTAAAGTTAATCGTAGTAACATCTCAGGCCAGTATATTTTGAAAGAGAACCTGTGCTCCCTGAATTAATGCTGTCACGCAGGCAACACCTCGGGAAACAGCTGTAATCAGAAAGGCCTGGGCTCAGGCCCTCGCTTGGCAACACAGTACTAGCTGCTCGGTCCTGAGCAGGTCATTTAAGCCCGGAATCTGGGTGTCCTCGGTTGCTAAGTGGTGAAGGTGAGGTTTGCAATCTTTCACACAAGAGAATCACCTGGAAGGCTTGTTAAAAGCAAGGATGGCTGACTGAGTACATCTGGGGCAGAGCTATGAGTCTGCGTTTATAATAAGTTCCCAGGTGATGCCGCCGGCGCCGGGCCGGGCACTACACTTGGAGAACCGCTGGGTAGGAGGATGCGAAGTGTTCCAGGTTCTATTTGCCAGCAGATGCAAGTTGTCGGATGCGGGGAGCAGGCCATTCCCACGGCGTGTTCAGGAAGCAGACGTGAGGGCGTGCAGGCTCCTCCAGCTTCGGGAGCCAAGTAAAACCACCCACAGCTACCTGGAGGTAGCCCTGGGCAGGTCCAGCTCTCAGTGGTTTGATGAGAGAGGTTTGGTGGGGGGTAAGGGTAAGGGAAGGAGAGAGGGACAGGGGCTTCTCTTCACCCCTCCCCTGGGAAGGAGGACATGGCAGTGTGAGAATCCTTTTAGGACAGTAAGGGAGATGTTTCACTCCCTGCAGCACTGGGCCCCGGGGTCTCGGGGGGATGCCAGTAATGCAAGTAAAGTGCTTTCTAAGCACAGTGGCCGGCATGTGGGGAGCAGCCAAGAAGTACTAGCGATTATTATTTTGTGTGTTGTAAAAAAAGTCTATTGTTGCAGAGGTATGTGTTGTGAAAGATCCTCTCTCTTTCCTGTTGTGTTGCTCTCTGACGGTAACCACCTGGGCCGTTTGGGGCACGTCTCTCGGGCGTTGCCTTCACCGACACCGGCCAGTCCTGATTCTGTGCGAGGACAAACGCACACCTTGTGGAGCTGGCGTTTGTGCGCTCCTTCCCGGCCCTGTTTGTCCCCGGTCCTTCGACCTTTTTACTGCATGGGTGAAAAATGCTTCCAATTAGCATTCGTGTAGTTATTAGTGAGGTAGAAGGTATTTTTAAATGTTTGTTTATTTCCCTGTTTCCCCTTCCTGTGACTCAGCTGGTTGTGCATTTTTCTTTCAGGTGGTTTTCTTCTTTGTCGTTTGTAAGAAATAGTAGTTCTTTGTCATACATGCAAAATTATTTTTTTCTTACATTGTTTTCTTTTACCCGGTTATGGGTCATATATATACACACACATACACATATACATACACACATATACATATACACATACATATACATACATATACATACAGTCACACAGAGGTATTTTTGTTTGCTTTCTTAATTTTTCTGTGGTGAAGTTTGTCAGTATTTTGTTGCTTTTGGTTTCATGTCGTCATCAGAAAGGCCTTCCTCACTTTCATAAAAGACATTTTCCTTTTTCTTTTTCTGGTACCTTTATGATGTTTTCTTCCTTTCATCTCTTTATTTTTAATTTATTGATTGAGGGGAGAGAGAGACAGAGAGAGACAGACACAGGCAGACAGACAGGCATTGATTTATTGTTCCATTTATCTGTGCATTCATTGGTTGCTTCTTGTATGTGCCTTGACCAGGCATCGAACCTACAACCTTGGTGTATCAGGAGGACACTCTACCAACTGAGCTACCTACCTGGCCAGGTCTTCTTTTTTCTTTGTTGATTTAAATCTTTAATATATCAGGTCCTTATTTTGATGTAAAGGGTGAGGTGGAGAGCTTGCTTTATTGTTACTCATTCCAAGATTACAGCTAGTTGTCTCAATATCTTTTATTGAATAATCTATGTGTTTCTTGGGAAAGGCAACCTGAATAACATTCCCACATCTTTTAGGGTCCAATTAGTTCCACTTACTTGTCTTTCTCTTCACACAGTGGTACTGTCTTACTTAGTTACTGTAGCTGTGATATGCTTTAGTATCAGAAGTATGCCCCTGATACTCTCCAGTTTCAAGTTCCCCCTGCATTTTTGCTTGTTTATTCTTCTGGAAAAATTTTAGATTCATTTTGTCAGATGCTCCCCAAGTTTTCTGTTTAGGTTTTGGTTTGCTCTGCACTGAATTTATAGGTTAACTTAGAGACCATAGACTTTTTTACAGCATTAGCCCTCTCACCCTAGAACAAGGTAAGTTTCCCCGTTTACTCCAATTCCTGGTGTTCCGTGTGCCTCAGTGGGACTTTACGGTTCCGTCTTTTAGGTGTTGTACTCTTCCGGTTTATTCCTACATCTTTGTTACTTTTGTATATGGGATAAATGTTTCTATTGTGTTTTCTGATTGGCTATAGGTGCAATACAAAGATGTGGTTTTTAGGCATATAATTTATGTTTGGCTTCCATAATAAAAAATCTCAGTTCTCATAATTTTCAGTTACGCCCTTGGGTGTTAAGGTGGACAGTAATATCACCCACAGTTAGTGATACTTCTATCTTCTCCATTTTAATCTGTGTTCAGTCTTATTTATAATTTTTTCTTGTGCTAGAAATTCCAGAATGAGGTTAAATAATGTGATAATAGCAGATATCCTTTCTCCTTTTCCTGATTCAGTTATCATACTTGTAGAGTTTTATTAATATGACTGTTCTTTGGGGTAGATGTTCTTTATCGTTTTAAGGAAGCAGCATTCCATGACTGAGTTTTTTTTTCCCCATCAGAAACAAATGTTGAGATCATCTGTGTCTTTGAACCTGTTGACCTATTGTTTTTACAAATTATACGACTGAACTTTCAGTTGTACGCAGCCATTATTGTAACCATTTTCAATTGGTTATGGTTTATTATTGCTTTAATATGGTGCTGGGTTTGATTCACTAGTATTTTATACAGTTTCATAATCCTCTTATCTGAAACTCTTCAGGTGGGATGTGTTTGCAGTTCATATTTTATTAGATTTTTGGGAAGGAAATATGATGCAGATACTGTGAATGTTGTGTAATAAGCCCAGTGGAACCTGGGGACCTATCCCCTTCATCAGACGCATTAATATGTATGGAGCCGAACACGTGAATGCAAAGTCGAGTCGGAGAAGTGAACGCTAACGGTAGTCTCGGGTCACGTGTGGTGGCTTCCAGAGAAGTCGAGGGCAGGGCTGCACCTGTCTCAGGGTGGGCTTCCTCGCCGAGGCCCGAGACAAAGGCTCGCGGGAGGGTGGTTGATGGATCTGAACGTGTTCCCAGGAAAAAGGGGTGGACACACGTGACCAGGACGGGAAAGAAGAGAAGCAGGAAAGACCCAGGGAGGACAACTCTGGCTCCACCGGGACAGGGGGGCTGGGCTGCTGATGTCCCTGCACTGGGCCATCACCGTGTGAACAATAGACCAAGATCCTGAAGGGGTTGGGGGCGGGGCTTGGACAGCCCAGGCCACTGCCACCAAAGCGGTTAAGAAACAAAAGCAGTTTTTTTAGAAACATTATGCTTTCAGAATTCTGGATAAGAGATTGCGTTTGTGTATTTAATTTCTCCAAGTGAAGCTGTTTTGCTGCACTCCAGGCGAGCTTGGTAGCAGGGTTGTCCTAGCTGCTGAAAATGGGGGCTTTTCTCCCTTTCTCGGGGCCGTGGTGTCCCTTGGAAAGCACCAGAGGCATCAGTTCCCTGAAGGTTTTCCGGAACAAGCTTGAAAAGCCACCCGTCACAGCATACAGTGTTTGGAGGTAAATTTTGACAAACATTTGAGTTTTTAAAAATAAGCATTATTGATTTAGTCAAACCTGTTCTTGACTTTATATTTTCCTGAAAAATAGTGCCTTTCATGGACAGAGTCCTTGCTCATAAAATTTGCATAATTTCATAACATAGAATAAGCGTGCTCCTTGACTGTGAATTAAGTTAAAGCAAAGATTTTGTCTAATTCATTGTCATATCACCAATTCCTGACACTTAATAAGTACTCAATGAATATTTGCTGAATGAAAGAATCGATGAGTGTGGCGTATTCACTTTCTCAATGACTAATTTTGCCTATTTATCTTTTTGCCTCTTGCTAAAGCTCTATCTACATTAGAGTCTTTTGAAAAGACCCATATATTACATTTATCAATCCTATCATTAAAGATTTTTTCTAATTCATTTAATACTTCTTTTGGCTTATTAATTCACTTCTCTCTCTTTTTTTAAACTTATAAATTGATTGCTCAGTTCATTTATTTTCATTGTAACTTAATGGGAAAATTCAAGGTATACATTTTCATTAAATACAGCTTTGGCTTCCTCCTGAAATGGTAGTTTTTTCTCTTCCATTTTTCTAATTAGTCTGTAATTATATTTTATTTTCTCTTTAATACAATAGTTTAGCATATTAAAGTTTTTAGTGGTTGCGTTTTTAAATATTTTATTTCTCATAACAAACTTCAGATTTTCTGCATTGTGATCATAGAATATTACCTCCATGATTTAAAGTTTGGGACTAATTATTGTGATTAGTTTTGGTAAATTGTTAAGCACACAATTAATTTTTCACTTTTCTCCTCTTCTATTTCCCATAACGTACCCACAAAACTTTGAGAAATTTGAGAGAGTTATTCCTCCCACCGAAATTAAATAGCATAGATTAGGGGGCATTTACTTAATTATTATGTGTGAGGTCCTTTTTAAAAATTTCCTTTCAGGGGGAGGCAATATAAAAATAAAGTAACACGTGAGCCACCCGACCAGCTCATTCAAGTTTATGATACAGGTTCTAGCATAATAACATCCAATAATGTCGTTTTCCTCTGCCGACTCTGAAGGATGCATTTCAGCAGGAGATTTTTCTCCAGGCCCTATTTCCCTTTGTTCTCGGGGTTTGGCCCCTCAGCGGGTGTCAGGGCAGACTCACTGGAACCCGGAGGAATGGGGGAGCCCTGGCCTGTAGCTGCTGCTCCAGGGGCAGTGGTCCGCCTACGCAGACAGCCCCGGGGCAGACCTTTGGCATCCTCGGCTTCCAGGTGTGAGAGAGCAGGAAGATCACCTCTGTAAGTTATGGTGATGCCATGTAAATTTTCAATAAACATGCCTCACCTGGAGTTTCCCTCAAGTGGGCAGCCTGCTGTGAGTGTGGAAAAGAGAAATCTGACACAGGAGAACAATTAACCTTGTTCAGTGAACCCCATGTTCAGTTTTCTTAAACTGTTATGAGCTTCTTTGCACTTAATCACTGCGCTTCAGCATCCAGGCACACCTGCGGATGCATCAGCCTCAGCAGTTGTCTTTAATCATCTGCTTTTGAGCACAGATTTCCTCCCTCCTTCCACAGAGAGTGACGGAGTTATCTACACTGTTCAGAGGCAAAACCAGTATGAATCAGACAGGACCCTTGTCCTCTAAAACAGAGGCCAGAAAATTACAGCCTTCGTGGCCGAATCCATCCCCATGGCCACATCCTGCTTACTACCCACTTTTCTAAATAAAGTTTTATTGGAACACAGCCGCACCCATTCTCTTGTGCATCGTCCAAAGCTCTTGTGCTACAATGACAGAGTTGAGCAGTGGCCACAGAGACCATATGGCTGGCGAATTCTAAGATATTTACTGTCTGGCCCTCTACAGAAACAATTCGCTAACCCCTGATGTAGAAAGTCAAGGTTTGTGCAGTGAGATGCACGGACCCCCAGGCACACTCTCGTACCCTAAAGCTCCAAGTGTTGTTGGTGAGGGCTGGGCCCATTTTCTAGGTGGTTCTTGTTCACCTTGTGGGTTCTGCTCACGGGGCGGTGGTGCACCAGAACCTCCTGCTTTGCTCTGGACAGCAGAGGTGCCGGGTCACTCCGAGGAGCCTGGTCTTACTTCCCAGGGGCCTCAGGGCTGCAGCTGGCTTCCCAAGCCCAGCCAACCAGAGAGTGGCACTTTGCTTTCATTTGCCTCTGATAATATTTGCAAAATGTTTAGCACTGTGCTTGGCACAGAGAGAGTGCTACTAGGTGTTTGCAAACAGTGAAACCCTCTGTGGCCTGCAGGCTCTGTGGGAGAGGCCAGTGGCAGCGTTGCCTACCCCCTTTCTTGGACACATTGACAGGGTCTCTCCTGACAAACCCCTCCCCGTCCCAGCTGACTGAGCCTCCTCTGGTGGCAGGTGAGGGCATGCCGGATGCTGAGTGACCAGCTCTCCCTCCTCTTCCTCTTCTTTAGCTATGGGACTGAGTCTGCACGTCTCTTACAGCTTGGATGACCTTGAACAACAACATTGGTGATGTCATAACAGCAGTAATAATGGGCATATTTATTATGAGTGGTGATCATTCATCGAGACTTGGCTTGGTGTGTGTAGTTACATATGTGTAGTATGTGTAGTTCTTTGCCTGCATCAGAGGCTGGCTTGCAGGCCAAATCCTGCCCGTTGCCTATTTTCGTGTATAATGTTTTATTGGTGCACAGCCACCTATTGCCAGTGGCGCTTTTGTGCCCTCAGGGCCAAGTCCAGTAGTTGCAACAGAGGCCAGAGAGCCTGCAAAGACTGGTAGTTACTACCAGGCCCTTCACAGAGGAAGTTTATCAGCCCCCGGCCTATGTCACCTTACCTAATCCTCCTGCCCCTCCGTAAGGCAGCGCTGCCGTGGGCCCCTTTTACAGCTGAGCAGAGGAGGCTCAGAGGTTAAACGGCTTGTCCACATAGTAGACGCCTTGTCTCTAAACTGGGGATAAGACATTCTCTCATTGCTTTTCCAGGCTGGGCAGCAGTGTGGGAGTGGCACCGGCAGAGGGGAGGGACCCGGGCGGCATCAGGAGTGTGGGGAAGTCTGGCCCCTGTTAAGCTATTGTCTCACAGTGATTTTTTTGATGTTGGCACAGCGAGTGGGCCAGATTGGAGAACCTCTCATGCCCTCCCGGCTCCAATGGGCTGGAGCTCCCGGCCAGGGGACTGGAAATGCCGTGCTCTGGAAGGAGGCTCAGCAAAGCAGGTGCGGATCTCTAAGCAGGTGTGGTGGGTGTACCTTCTATGTCTGTGGTGTAGGGGGAGCTCTCAAAGCCTTGCCACGAATCTCCGTACCCGTCTTCTAGCCTGTGAGGCATGGGGCACGTTCCCCGTCTCCTGTAAGCCTCGGTTACATCCTCCGTAAAATGGGGAGAAAAGTACTAATACGCCATCTTTCCTTTTGCTGACCTTCTGCAGGTACAGGGAGAGGTAAATCCTTCACGCAAACAGGGTACCCTGAATCCTTCCTGCTGATTCACAGGGAGGTGGCACAGAGGTGGCAGGGGTTGGTGGGGCTGAGCTTGGGGTGGCGTGCCCAGCCTGAGGGGCTACCTGTGAGTCATGCCCAGGGACCAGCAGGCCAGCTGGTGCCCTCTGGGTGTGGTTCTGACACCCGGCCCTCCGGCCCCAGGGAAAAGTCCTGGAGGGCAGGAGGGGAACCCAGACGCCCTCCCTCTGCCTTCCCTCCTACTGTCTGCAGCACCTGCTGAGCTCCTGGTAGATTTGGGGGTAACGTTACTTTATTAATCTTTCTTTTGTAAATACCACTGTGAAAAGGAGGAGGTTTTGCCTTCACTCATCTTTTCATTATTATGGTAATAGCTTTCAATTTATAACTAATTAATGTTGCTCCTTCCTAACCTGGCCTTTATGATGAGAGGCCTGGGAAGAATCCAGGAGTGGATGCAGGGCGGGCAGAGCGGGCATAAGGATGCCGGAGCAGTTCTCTGTGGCAGCTGCTGTTCCCGACCCCCGGTGCCTTCTGTGGGGATGGGGTCGAGGCCTGTTCCCATCCCCTGGCAGGCCGGGGCTCAGGCTTGGCTGTTCACCTCTCAGCAGGAGATTGGCACCCGGCGGGAGGAGGCAGCCAGGGCAGGGAAGCTTCTGGTAGGCACCCTTGAGAGGACCAGGTGAGAGCCCTGGAGGTGGTCCAAAGGGAAAAGGGAAGGCCCAAGGGGATACAACTGTTGTCTTCAAAGTGAACGTCACGCGGACGTGGGCTGGTTCTCTGAGCCCCCGGTGAGAGACCCAAGAGAAATGGGCTGCGGGTCCAGCAGGCAGGTTTGGATGCTGTGTGAGAAGCGTGCCCGCCGTTGTGACATCCACAGGTTTCTGGAAGTAGAGCTGTTCTCCTCGGGAGGTCCCTAGTGCCCCGCTGCACGTCCCCCCCCCCCCACACACACATGCTACAGGAGACATTTAAAGACACGAGTGGATTTTGTGGGTGGAAGGTGGGGCCAGAGAACCTCTGTGGCGCTGTGATTCGTTTCTGCACGTCACGCATTTGTGTCTGGGAGCAGCGACTGTAGCTGTGGTGTCCCATTTATTAGTGGTTCCGTGGACTCCGGGCCTCACGCCTTCCTGGCAGGCCAATGTAGGCCAGGCTCCCAAGGCGGGAGAGGGCTGGAGAGCACGGGAGGCCCGCGAGGAAGCTTGGTAATGACGTGCACAGATCCTCTTTGATCTCTGCTCGCAGGCCCTCCTGCCCTGCAGGGGAGCTCAGATAAGAGATTCCAGGTTCCCTGTGGACTCCTCTGGAACCGCAGAGTCATTAGCTTCTCCTGTTTATCAAGTGAGCATAAATAGGTACAAAATCGGTTTCTTGTCTCCCTTCTGGATTGATTATATACATTTGCCCATCCCTCCCTCCCGTCCCTCTCCAACCCTGGATTCATTAGACATATTTGCCACTGTTTGTCCTGTGTAAAGACTTGGGGTAGTGGGTGAGGGGCGTGGGGAAGATACGGGTCGTCCTCGAGGCAGTGTTGATGACCCCAAAGCAGCCCCTTTTCTGCGCGGTCCAATAAGTATTCTGCAGCGATGGGAATGCTCTTTCCTGACCTACCCGGTATGGTAGCCAGTGAAGCCATTAGCCACGTGTGGCCACTGAGCACTTGAACCGTGGACGCTGCATCCGAGGAACTGAATTTTTAGTTTTATTTACTTCTGGGGGTCCAAGAGGAAAGGAGAAAAATGATGGGTTGACTTCAGACAGGTTGTGTGATCAGGCCAAGGTACTCAACTGTCTGAGCCTTAGTTTCTTGAGTGTAAAGTGGGAGTAATAGTGGTGGTCATGCATGTGGTAGGGCCTGGCACATAGTCAGGACTCATGTGGTACTGATGCACATCATAGGGCCCAGCACGTAGTGGGGACTCATGCATGATGCCTGTGATTATCATTGACCACTGCTCCCCAAGTCTCCAGCTGCCTGTTGGCCACTCTTCACCGAGCCTCACTCGCTCCCCTCCAAGCCCAGCTCAGTCTTGGTCAGGACAGAGAAGGGGGGCAAGAAGGGAAGCCTTAGCGGCTGGGGGGTAGAGCTGCCCGACGCAGAGACTGAGCTGAATTTCGAAGTCTTGCTGCTCAGACCCAGGTGGGTCAGAGAGCCAGAGAGAGTCTCTCGGATCAAACCTTCGGTCGGTCTGCCCTGCCTTTGTGCAGAGACGTTTGGGTCTTTCCAACCTAAACACTGTTGTGTATGGGGAGAATGCAGACTTCGGAGGCAGGCACAGCTGCAGTTGAACTTCAGTCTCATTCTGCTGTCCCTTGGATAGATAATGTAACTCTTCGAGCCTCAAGTTCTTGTTTATAATAATAGAATTTACTGCAAAGAGCGTGAGGATTAAATGATACAATACAACTAAGTGATTCAGCACATTGCCTGGCCCACAGTGGGTGCTCAGTGAACGTTCGCTGTCCGCTGTGACGCTGTGTCGTGGCTGCTGGCGTCTGCCTCCCGATTTGTCCTTCAGGGCCAAGGCACTCGTTCCCCAGCAGCTGAGAGCACTGGCTGCTGACAGCTCACAGCTGAGCCCCCTCCGCTGTAATTGCCCTCCGTGGAAGGGACACACCTTGCCCAAGGGTACACCCCTTTCCTGTGACAGCCCATCTGCCATAAATATTTATAGGACTGCTTGATGTGAGGGTGCAAGAGTCTGACACCTTTGCCTCAACTCAGGGCGGCCATCCAAGGTTACAGCTCCCTGCATGCTCAGCCGAGGCCTCTGCGGTGCCGGCTGCGCAGCGTGAGCGCCCCCTCTGCCCCACCCTGCTTCCTGCACTCCTTTATGGTGATGGTCCCAAGAGTGGTCCTGGCTAGACCTCCTGCGTGGAAATCTCTCTGGAGTCTGTCTCCCAGGGAAGCCGAACTGAGATGAAGAATGGTTTTTCCCTTTATCCATTTGAGACTTGTTGTTCTAAACGTTCTAATCTTCTTTCACCCAGAGTGAGCCCCGTTCTTTCTGACTCCCAAACCCAGCCACGCCCCCTGCTCCACACTTCCCTGCTTAAAGCCTCCCTGTGTTCCTTCGTAACTGTCAAGGTCAAGTCGGACCTCCTTGGCATGGTCTTCCAGGTTCTTTTCTACCTGACCCCACTGGATCTTTGTAGATTCATTTTGTCTAACTCCTCATCTCTCCACTCTAAGCACCAATCTCACCGAATAACAGGCATGCTCATGTTATTGCATATGCCATTTTCTCCGCATGAAATGTCCTTTCCCATTTTCTGCTATTGGAATGGCATTTTTTTCCCTGCTAGAGAAGCCCTCGTCTTCTTCTCAACTGTCAAAGCCAATTTGTGGAGCATTACATACACCCAGTGTCTCTATAAAGTGCTCCCTCTCCCCCTCATAGAGCAGACAGAGAGAGAAGCTCCCTCCCTCAGATTCCCGATCCATCATGCGTTGTATTTTGACATTTGCCGCAGTGTATCACCGTGTATCTGTGTAATGTCCCCATGTCCCCATCAATGCATGTCTCTTATTTGTACGTCCCGCCCAACCCAATGCCTGCCACATAGTAGGTGCTCGATTCATGAAAGGCCCTCAATTTGTAGTAGGTGCTTGATAAATAGTAGTGAAGAAAAAAAAGAGAAAAGGGAAGAAGGTATTTTAGTTAGGATGTGCTAGGTTATGCTTCAATAAGGAATGATCCCCCATAGTAAATGACTCTCAAATCTCAGTGAACTGCAACTACAATAATTCTTTTCGTCTCCATGTGGGGTTGGCTGCGTCTCCACTCTGCATGGGTTTTAGTCTGCTACTCGGGCCAATGAAACCACTCCTACCTGGGAAATAGAAATAGGTGGTCTGTGACACAGAGAAAAGGCTGACGTGGATAACCGTGCCCTGGATCTTAGGCGAAACCTGGAAGTGACACATGGCTGCCCACATTTAATGGGCCAAAGCAAGTCACATGGCCACTCCCGAGTTCAGTTGGATGCGGATGTATCGTCCATTAGGAAAAATGCCAGAAATCACCTGGCCAGGCTGCCTCCCGCTGGGACAGGGATGTCTAATTTTCCTCCAGGGGGAAGCACCCCAAGTCAAGTGGGCAAGCCAAGTGTTGTTGATGTGGGGCGAGGTAAGCTGGTAGCAGGAAGGGTCTTGAACAATAACATGAAGTACTGTGTAGTGAAAAGGAGACCCTGAGTGGTATCCCAAGCTCACTGCCCAAGGGTCTTTGGGAGTTGCCTTCGGAATGCAGGCCCCGGCAGGCAGGAGGATGAATGGCTGCTGCGAGGCGCATCTGATTGGTTCCTGGAGGCTGTCGTTCTTGGGTGTGATGCCAGTCTCTGGACTTCACCGTGACTCACCAGCAGCTGGTGGGCCACGGAGACACTTGGTGGACAGCTGCTCCGTGTAATTTCTGGGCCTGCAGTGTGTTTGGCAACCGTCAGGGGCCAGGCAGAGTGCCTACCGTACCATCACGACTTTGAAAAATACCTTTTTAGAGACTTGGTCCAATCAGCTGCAGGACGGACTCAACTGTGGAAAGAGCTGAGGTTCTGGCGAGGCAGACCTCATGGTTTGCAGACGAAAATCAAACTTGTACCTGTGTGCAGGAGCTGGGCGGAGGTGCCGATGGGTGACGGCCCTACTCTTGTCCCTTCCCGCTTTAACTTGGAGGCGCGCAGCTCTGTCACGTGGGGGAATCACAGGGGTCCTGCCCAGGGAAGTGAGTGTGACAAGCCTGACTGTCTGTCCTCCTGACTCTCTGGACCCACCCACACCACCCACTGCCTTCCTCTTGTCCCATTTCCTTTATTCCCCCTAGCCGGCTCCCCTGTTTCAGTTCTCATCTTGCTCTCGGATCTGGCGTTCACTGGAGGTTTTTTCAGGCCTAGCCCTGTTGCTCCCAAGGCATTTAGATCAGATCTGACTCACTCTGCCTTCAGCCCCTGGGGACCTGTGCCTTGCCTGAGGCTCTCGGGCGTTCCGGCTGACGGAAGTAGCACTCAGCATCTCCTTTGGTGGTCTAAGATCCCTTGCCGGCACTTGGTCCTTAGGGATGCTTCATGACCCCAGCTTGTCTCTCCTGAAATACTGGACCTCTGGAGGGCGGAGGACCACGGTGCTGAAGTCATTTTAAAAAGGGGTTGATTTTATAACGTTCGGTTTCTTTTTTCTTAGGGCTAGGATAAACCTTGAGTGATGACAGTGCAAGATGGTAGAGGCTTCCAGGACTCCATTAAATAAGAGAGGGTATTTTGCTTGTTACAATTTAGGGAAGTTTGGGGGTGAGGTTTTTTTTTTTAATTGTCCAGGGAAATAATGGCTGTGCATCAAGTTCAAAGGGCAAAGGAGGAAATCCAAGAAGGCATGCCCCTCCTACAGCATCTGAAGGAGCCTGAGGCCAAATGTGAGGGGGAGGGACAACAGCGTGTAACCGAGTTCATGCAAGATGACCATGGGGGCATGACCTCTGCTCCCTGCTCCTTAACTTGGTGCGGGAACCGAGCATGCGCAGTGACTCTCGTTGCCTCGGGGTTTGATCATCTTGCTTCCCGTTCATGTCTCATTGAAAACAAACATCTTAATTCAGGGAGTCCTGGCCTGCATCATGTAAGGGCTTTTCACTCGCCTTCAAACAGAGAGGCCACTGTTTCCCGGCTGGAAGGACGGCACTGGGATGGGAAGGATGCCTGGGCTCTGCGCCGTTCTTTGGAAGTTCAGCAAGGGCGCAGACCTAGCTCTGAGATTTATTCCAGAAAGAATCTTGTCACTGAACTCTTGACCAGAGAAATTGGCAATTTAAATGCAACTGGGGCTGTGTAGGCCATAGAAATGAGTTATGTATGTAGTTAGTGTATTCGTTTGCTAGGGCTGCCCTAACAAAATACTGCAGACTGCGTGGCTTGGCGTAAACAAGACAAATGTATGTTCCCACAGTTCTGGAGGATAGAAGTTCAAGGTCAAGGTTTGGGCAGGTTTGGTTTGCAGACGGCTACCTTCCCCTTGGCTTACAGATGGCTGCCTTCTTGCTGTATCCTCATGTGGTCTTTCCTCTCTTCATGCGCCCCTGGGTTCTCTCTGTGTCCAAATTTCCTTATAAGAACACTGGTCGGATTGGATTAGGGCCCACCCTCATGGCCTTAGTTTAACTTAATCCTCTGTTGAAAGGTCCTTTCTCTCCAAATATAGTCACATCCTGAATTACTGGGAGTCAGGCACTCCTCACATGAATTTCGGGGGACACAGTTTAGCCCTTCACTGTTAGGCAGTATGGACCTGTACTCTGGAAGACTGAGACACCCAACTGGAGCAACGTGTGTTGTTCTTGATAGACGCCTACTGTATACAGCCTCCTCGCCATTATCGGGATCCCTCACTGAAGGCCAGCAGAGAGCTCTCCCAAGGAGGGTGCCCCGCGGGGTGAGAGGACTGGGGTTCTAGCCAGAGGGAGGGGTGCTCAGTTCCTGGGCGTGGGTCCCCTCAGGGAGGTAAGACTGGAGAGGATATTATAGTCACCAGTGGAATTTTGACAGGCTGTTTTCAGAACATTCTGTGTGCTTGTAAAAGGTATTCCGGGGCTGGTAGGTAACAGTCCTGGGAAGCAAACCTTAACATAAGAAGGGAACCTTTGAATGGTCAGAGATCTCTAAAAATATGATGGATTGTTCCAGAAGATGGGAAGCTTCTGGGCACAGGGTGTGTTTAGGCAAGAGGCTGGAAGACCCCACGGCGGGGTTTAGCGTAGGGGGTTCCTGTCTCACCTGGAGAACGAGGCCAGATGACTTGGCGGTGTCTCCCGACCCTGGTTGCCTCTCCACTTCCCAGTGCTTTGTCAGCTGTTCAGGACCACGGGAGCCGAAGTGTTGCTCACATTTTCACCATCAGTGTAAAAGTAGCTGCCACCTGAAAATCGGGTTTCCTGGATTACTGAACTTGTCAGTACAGCCGCACAGTCATACCTCAGTACCCGTCGGCTTCGGAACTCATCAAACCCTGTGCGTGTCGCATTTTGACGTGAAAAAATGTTTCAGCGCTTGGTGCTCGCTCAGGACCCGCTGTACTTGCTAGGAAGTGTGTGAGTCACGCCGCCACCCCCCCGCAAGAGAACATGCTTCATCGTTCGGCACTCGTTGGTTTCAGTGCTTGTCACGAGTTCCGGAACGAATTAATGACAAGTAGCGAGGCACCACTGTGTTTTCTAGTTTGCAGTTGTATTTAAGTACTCATCAGCAGGCCGTGTGTGGGCATGTGTGCGGAGCCAAGTGAGATGCATCTCTCGTGCTTCCTATTCTCACTCAGCAAACGGCCAGGCGTGGAGAGCTAAGGATGCGCCCCAGCAGACATCCATGGCCTGGGGGAGAGTGGGTCCCCCTGTAAGTGAGGTGCCTGTGGACACTGGGGCTGCTAAAGGCTCTGGGTCTCAGCAGGTCCCGGCTGTGTTTGTGGCAGGCAGGGAAGACAGTGGAAAGGTGGTGTTTGCATGGCCTTTTAAAGATGGTTTAACTGTCCCGTTGGCACAGAAGGACCATGAAGACTATGTGCACTGAAGGTCAGTGATGAGAGCGTCCCTGTGAGGTTCTGGGTGCCTGAGGCTTCTTGCCTGGCGAGGCTGCAGGGTCAGCCCTTTGGGGCTGGGCTGGGGACCCGTCTGGAGTGGTTGGCAGGAGCGAGGTTGTGGCGAGCCTTGTGTGTGCCGGCTGAGAAATGGTGGTGCCGGTGCTCTGAGCCGGGCCTCTCTCCCGGTGTTTGGGACCTGACCCCGTGTGCTGGGCAGGACGGCATTTCTGTGGATGTCTGTAGTTTTGTCGTTAACACCTCTCCGCTTAGCGTGTTTCCAGGTGCATATTTGATTCACATGGGAGTGTCTTGGAGACATCGCGTGCCACCTCCAGTGGTAATACTAACACTAAATACCAGCAGGGCTGTGATTGTGTGTCCAGCGCTGTGAGGAACGTCATCCAGGTGCCCGCCCATCTTACCCTCGGGACAGCCTGCCCGGTGAGCACTGACACCGCCCCATCGCACAGAGAGGCTGAGTGACTCAGCCATGCTCTCCCGGCGCCTCGTGGCAGAGTGGGCTTCATGCACAGGTGCCGGAGCCCATGGTCACGGCCATTGTGCTCACTCTCTCTGCACCGTAATCCTGCAAAGACTGTGGCTCAGGGAACCTGCTGGCTCCTGGGAGCTGCATCCGCTGACAGGCAGCAGGGCCAGGATGCCAAGTGACCCAGGGGCATGAGCATCCCTGGGAAGGAACATAACCTGTATTTACCAGAGCGCTTGTCTCAGGGCGGGGGAAGCTCTGCTTGGTGGGAAGGGACACTTCAGTAAGACATTTGGGGTGGACAGGGAGGCCCAGAGGTGATCTCAAATAAGAAGAAACAGCCTTTAAAGCCACCTTTTGAGGAGAGGGGTCAGGAGAGCTGCAGGCTCCGCTGTGAAGGGAGAGGGATGTGGGTTTGGGCGGGAGGGGAGGGGAGGGGAGGGGAGGAGGGAGGAGATGCGGCACGTGCCACCAGGTCCGAGCTCATGCAGCGTGCTGCCTCTCCTCCAGATAAACTGATGCTCGAAGAACATCTGCACGAAGAGGTGCCAGGTAACGAGCCGGGCTGGGGCGCCCACATGTCTCAGTTCCTCTCAGGGAGGCAGGTGATGATGATACGGCTGGGAAATCAGATGGACTTTCTGGGGCTGGTGTGAACAGGACAGCAGGCCAGTGTGGGCAGCCCACTTGGCCCCCAGAGGAGCATCTCTCCGTGCGCTTGCCAGAAGGGGACGGGCACTTGGGCTTCCTCCACCGTGGCCCTGGCGCCTCTTCCCTGCACACTGACCGCGCAGGGAGCAGCATGAGCTGTGCGCTTGCTGCAGCCGCCCCTTTGCGGGCCCATTGCGCGTCTCGGTCTGGCGCGTGAGGCCGACGGACACTGGGAAGGCTGCTTCAGGTCACATCAAAGTCATGATGCAGAATCGGTCAAAGTCGTTCGTGCAGCAGAAGCTGAAAAACCAACCCTGCTTGGGAAGCCGGCTCCCCGGACCTGTAGGGCGATGTTCCAGCTGGGTGGGGACCGGTGCTGCGGACGCCCTCCGTGTTGTGGGACCTCAGTCCTCCTCAGGCACAGGCGTGGTTCTCAGCTCGGGGCTGTTGATTTCAAGGTCAAAGTGTAAGTTCTCCCTCCAGGAAGGGACGCACTGCAGGTTTGCATAGACTCGTCCTCTGCTGTGAGGGCCTTTGCTGCGTGCCGTCTGGCCATGGCTGGGCATCTTTGGCGCCAGAGAGTCCACTTACACCCTGGGCGTACCTTGTTTAACCCTCTCATGGCTTCACCGTAGCCACGTTTCCAACTCTTCACAAATGGGCCCCAGCCAGGTGGAGGTCAGGCCATGGAGCTGCTTGTGCCCGGCGTCCTTTGCCTGTTCTTGCCCTTCCCCGCCCAGCTCTGACAGCCATGACATCTGGGCCTTCATGCCATGTGGGGAGACCAGAGAAGGCAACAACTACAAGACTTATTTGCCTTCCTTGTGTCAGGGGTCTCTTGTGACAGTCTCCCTCCAGTGCAAACATTGCGCCCATACCCCCCAATTCCCAAACGTTTCGAGCTGATGTGCCACCCCTTCTGTCCTAGTGCACTGAGAAATTCACGATGTGTATTCCCATCGATTGTCTCATGGGATAGACTTTGTGAGTTGCTAGCCCGTATCCATTCTCCCCTTAGTCCTCACTGAAAATCCCGGAGTTGATTGCACAGTGTGTCTAGCTTAAAAGCCACGTTTCCCAGCCGTCTTTGCGCGTGACACAGGTCTGCCCAGTGAGATGGGAGAGGCTTCCAGGAGAGATCCCTCCAAGGGTGGCCAGCTCAGCTGGCTTGCTCCTGTGGGTCCTTCTCCTTGCTCCTTCCTGCTGACTGGGGGACAAGGACTCCGTGCTCGAGGCCGAGCAGTCACCTGTGACCACGAGGGAGCCGGGAGGACAAGGGGATCGCAGAGATCTCAGCCTGCCAACCTTAAGCCTCGCCTCAGTGCCGGCAGCCATTTCTTTTCTGTGCTTCTCATTATGTGAGAAAAACAAAACCCTAATTGTTTAGGCCACATTATTTTGGTTTCTGTTACAGCTGAGTGCAGTGGTGAAGATTTATACCTAGCAACACTGCTTCTCTTGTCTGAATCTATGAAGCGTCTGTGTCTCCTGTGTTGGCAGAGGTTTGAAAGGACTCTGGGCGGCGTCCACTGGGGCCCTTCAGGCCCCCCGACCCCTGCCACGGAGCCTTCTCCCGTCCCGGAGGGCCAGAGTGGAGCAGGCCGGGGAACCTGCTCTCCCGCCTGGGGCTCTGGCCCCACTGTGAGTATAACCCACTCCATTCAACTGAGTTTACATCAGTTCTTGAGTTCCAAGTGCTGAATGGGCTTTGGGCGAAACGAGGAGGTTCTCGCTTTTGAGGGAGTGATCTTCACCTGAAGGGAACATGCAGAATTTTCCGTAGCCACAGGCTCCACTGTGACAGCTGCAGTCCCTTCCGCAGCCTGAGCCAAGGTGCACTCAGGGAGGGTCCTCCTCGGACCTCCCTCTGCAGCCCCTCGGGCCTGGGCCTGGCAGCACACAGGTTTGCGTGAGAGGGACGGCTCCCCTCTGTCGGCTCACACTGTCGAGGGTTTACAGTTTGCTCTGAAGAGGTGATTTACTGTGTCCGTTTTCAATTAAAGTTTATCTTCTAGTTATCGTTCACATTCAGCATTGTTTTGTATGAGTTTCAGGGGTACAGCCTCGTGGTTAGACAACCATCTACTTTAGAAAGTGGTTCTCCCCGATATTTCCAGTGCCATCTGGGCACCGTGTCCAGCTTAGTCACTGCGGATTTCTGATGATTTCGGTAGTACTCCGGGTGTGTGGCGTCTGGACACCATCTTCAGTCTGGTTTGGTCAGTGGCCTGGGCCGTCTTTGGTCATCTTCGGGGCCAGTGTTGGCATGGACACGGGCTGTTCTGCCCAAGAGATCTGGGGTCGAACCCCAGCTCTGCCACTCAACTATGAGGGGGCGCCTGGGATTCTTCAGCAAACTAGGCATTGAGTCATTAATGGGGCCGTTATGACAACGGGGGAGATAGAGGCTGGAAAGCACAGGTGGTGGTGGACGTTTGATACATAGGTGGCAAACTGTTTCAACTTTGATTCTTGAAAATCTAGAAGCAAAGGTTTAGTTTAGTTACAAATATGTCTGTGCCACCTGCTCCCCTGGGAGAGAACAGTGTCTCAGAGTCCTAGCACGCACGGGGCAGGCTCTGCTCCGGGATCGGAGCCGGTGGGGGGCCCCGTGGCGTTGAGGTGGGAAACAGAGCTTTCTGTGTTCAAAACCGTCCTATTTCAATCGTGGTTGCTGAGTACTTTTCTTTTTGTTATAGATGTAGCTTCTCTTCTCTGAATATAGAAGTAACAGGCACTCGCTGTGCAAATGTAAACAGTTGGGTAATGCCGAAGGGAGAAGTGGATCTTCCGTAACCTCCACCCCAGTGCAGCCACTGGGGCCTGTTTGCGTGTCCTGCTTCCAGTCCTCCTTCTGTGCAGGTAAAGACACACACACTCACACACACCCACACTCATACACACTCTCACCCACGCTCAGATGCCCACACACTCCTACACACATGGATACACATGCACTCACATGCTCATACACACGCACACACAGTCACACACTCACACACATACACTCATACACTCACAGACATTTTCATAAGGGGTCACAATATCTATTTCTACATTTTTCCTTTGGAAACTTTTCTCCAGTAGTTCATATCGATCTCTTTCACTCCTTTTACTGGCTGCATTGTACTCCAGTGCCTGGATGCACTGTAATCTACTCAGGACCCAGCTGTAGGGCATGTAGAATGTTTCCTTTTTATGTTTTTGCTCTTTCAAGCAATGTGGTTCTGAATAACCTTCTGTCCATATCTATGTATATCTGTAGAGTGGAATTCATGGGTCAAAGGTAATGTAGCATTGGAATTTTGATAACTAGTGGCCAGCTTCTCAATAGAAAGTTGCAGCTGTGCTTACTGTCATGAATTTTGGAGGAGTTTCCAGGTCTTTAAACTCTTCGTGACAGCGGGCGTTTAATCTCTGGGAATCCAGCGGCTGATAAATGATGCCTCATACTTTTCAATGAAAGTTTGAATACTTATGAGGGTATTTTTCTTTTTTCTCTTTCATATGCTGGTGTAAGTACTTTTCCATAAATCGCTCATCCAAGACCTCGGCCCGTATTTCCTTTAGGGTTACTCTACTTCTTTGTTGATGGAGAGGCACACTTCACATTCTAAGATGCCGACTTTTTGTCATGTAGATTGCAGGCAGTTTCCCTATTTTCCATTTGGCTTTAAGTATTGTTTTTGGTGTCTTCTGCAATACAAAACCTCCTTTTTTAAAAAACATGCAATCAGTTCCCCGTTCCCCGTGTGAGTTTCAAGTCCTACCAAAGCGGTCTTCCTGTCCTTCCTATCAGAGGCGCGCTCCTGTGTTTCCCGCAGCAGTTGTAAGGTTTCCAGCCAATCCTTCAGTTGCACTTAATTATTTAATTCACTTGCAACTTATTCTGAGGGTGGTGAGTTCTGATGATCTAACTTTAGTTTTTCCAAATCGCTTAGCTAATTGTGAATGTTGTTTTCTGAAAAATGATCGTGGAGACCCTGGGCTGCCTTTATTTCTTTGTCCTCGAGGTGTGAGAGAGGAAGTTAGCTCTTTAAAAGGATAAATTGAGCCCTGGCCAGTGTGGCTCAGTTAGTTGGGCAGTGTCCTGCAAGGCAAAAGGTCACCGGTTCGATTCTCGCTGAAGGCACGTGCCTGGGTTAGGGGTCTGGTCTTCTGTCGGGGCACATATGGGAGGCAACTGTTCAATGTTTCTCTCTCATGTTGATGTTTCCCTCCCTCTCTGTCTCCCTCCCTTCCTCTCTCTCTAAAAATAAAGTCTTAAAAAAATCAGATAGTAGAAGAAGTGGACTCGCCCAGGAGCTGGAACCAGGCCGTGAGCCCTTGGGCAGGTCACGCAGCCTCTCAGGACTGCGATTCCTCCGGGTGCAGAAAGAATCATTCCCCTGGTGGAGTGCAGTCTGGTGGAGTGGAGCATTGGATTCAGCACAGAACTTGGCAGCCCCTGGCATATCCAGAGACGTTAGGCCAATCCTTTCTGCTTTACTTTTGAAGTTGCTGGCCTGAGCGGGCCCCACGGAGGCTGACTTGCCCTGTTCTGGGGAATCTGGGTCCCCTCCAGCCACTGTGTCTCCAGTTCCTGCCAACAGGCTTTCTTTGCTGGGCTCTGCCCCCCACCATGCTCCTGCCTCCCGTCCAGGGTACCACGGGCCTGGAGCGTCAGCCGGCCGCCTGCTCGCCTTCCTCTGGGACACACGCAGGTGTTCGTTGCTCACGACGGGCTTGACAGGGCTGCCGCAGATGGTGGTGGGGCTGGAGGTCTGAGGCAGCGTGGGGTCTGGGGCTTTTCCCTCCGAGTCCTGCTTTCCTGTCGGGAGAAATCCTGCCTGTCTTTCCTTTGCATTCTCGGCAGTGCGTGCGTTTGACGGGCTGGCCGCAGGTGCAGCCAGAGGAGGAGAGACAAGAGCGGGTGGTGGTGGTGGGGGGAGAGAACCCCAGAGAGCCACAGAGACAGGAGAGGGAGACACGAAGACATCCAGGGAAGAATAACAGAGAGACGGGTATGGTGGTAGGAGGTGTGTATGCAGACACAGGTCACAGGAGGGGGAAGGGGAGACAGCGACAACAGCAGAGACGGGGACAGGTGAAGGTGGGCAAAAAGAGGAGAGAGGCCCGGCTCCACAGAGGCAGGGAGAGGAAGAGGAGCGGGGAGGGGAGACGAGAGAGCAGGAGGCAGGCAGCAAGCGGAAGTGCACACAGAGGGAACAAGGCCCCAGTCAGAAGCATCTCCCTCCAGGGTGAAATTTCGGGGGATGCCAGAACACTCAGCAAACAAGATGGATGATATTTTAATGTGTTATTTAAAAAATCGGAATTGGCACTCTGCAGCCCTCAGGCCGGCTCCGGCTCCGCGGTCTCGCAGACGAAGTTTTGGAGAAGGGATGGATGGGTTGGGGTGACGTGGGGGAGGGTGGGCAAGTGCGGGGTTGGGTCCCGTCTTTTTGCAAATGTTCGATTCTTTGTTCTTCATGGACTTTTTTTTTGCATTCGTTTGGGTTTTTAAAAACATGACATGAAAATAATACTTATTTTGATGACTGAATTTACTGGCACCTCCTTCACTTTGTGCATTGCTGATGTCGCACTAGTCCTGGCCCCAAAAGGAAGCAGAGAGATGCTGGGAGAAGGGGAGACTGGGAGAAAGAGTGAGAGCCTGATGGGAAGAGAGGAAAGAGAAAAAGAAGCAGAGACAGGTGGGGAGGGATATCGAGGGATAAAGAGGGAGGAGGAGGGAGCAGTGAGAGACAGGAGCAGAGAGGACAGGCCAGACAGAGTTGCCAGGGGAGAGTGGAGGGGAAGCTGATCTCTGCAGAGGGAAAGGAGGCAGGCAGGCGGGGGACATGGAGGGAGAAGGAGAGGGAGTGAGGACCCCGGAGCAAGGCAGGGAGGGGTGGGGGTGGCAAGAGGCAGCGAGAATCTGCCCCAGTGTGGGGTAAGCTCCTCCCCCTGCCCCCTGGACACCAGCCGATCTGCAGACCCTCTTGGACAGGAACTAAGAGTGAAGGTGGGAGGGGGTCTTCAGGTCTGACAAGCCTGAGACACAAGGGGGTCACTGTCAGGTTGGGGCTGGGGTAGAACACTCTGATCCTGGAAGACGGACATCTCCCAATTCCGGTGTGGGGTGACTTCTTTTCTTTTGGGGGGCAATACTTAGCGTGTATTTACTTATTCTGTGAATCTACCTGATTTGCATATAATTTCCTAGGCCTCTTCCTGGATCACATATTTATGTCTCCAAAGAAATCTACTGGCAGGTAACTAACAGGAGTCACAGAGCTGGGGAGGTTGATACCGTGCTTGGCCCCAGTCACAGGGGGGCAAACCAACTCCTGAAAGGTGGGATGACTTGTGCAGAGTCACTCGTAAGTGGCAGAGCATGGAGACCAGTCCAGGGAGTCTGGTTCCGCAGCCCCACACTCTCGTTCGGGGCTGGAGGTCCGCCAGGCTGCAGTGTGTGCTGTATGCCAAGGAGAGCAAGCCAGAGGGGACTTCAGTCAGGATGCTCCCATCCCCGTCTCCATCTCTATCCTGAGATGCCCTCTTCAGGATCTTCTTGATTTGTACCTCTCCTCTCCCGCAGACCTAGACCATGGGAAATTGGGTATTGGTTGTTCATTGAATTACAGCCTTCATGAACTACTGTTTGCACCTCCCTGATTTAGTACTGCTCCAGGACAAAGCCAAGAGACCAAAGGCAACCCTTTTGAACACCTACTCTGTTACGCCAAAGCACAGGGCTTTTCACTCTGTTGCAGATGTGGGACGTGAAGCTGGGAAAGAGTAAGCAGTTTGCCATCAGTGAGAGGTAGGGTGGGGATTTGAACCCGGGTCTGTCTGATTCTGCATCCAGTGTTGGCTTGTCTTCTCAGCGCCCCTGGGCCTTCGTGCACAAGTTCCAAGACCGCATCTCTTGTGGCATCCAGTGCTCTTGGGATAAGTATTATAGTGGGGCCAGACAAGTAGGACTCAAGCGGGCTGTAAAAGAGGACGAGCCTGTGGTCAGCGTGGAGACCTGCCCTCGATCCCTCACTGAGCAGGGCACAGGTGAAGGTAGAGGGTTATCTGCCATGAAAGTCTTAGAACTGGGGGAATGTGGTCCTTTTCTCTGAACACATCGTAGGCCCATGCCTCGCCTGCAGATGCTTGAAAATGCCCATCTAGGCCCCAACTTCCACACCCCCTGTGCTGTTTGACATGCAAAGTGTCACATTCAAAAGCAAATTAGTCTGAAATGAATCCTCTTTTACCCTTTTTATTTCCAAAATCCAGATTTAGAATTTAGGCTCATTAATATGCCCAAGCACTGCTCAGTTAAGCCTGTTTTAATTTCTCTGTGTGCTTTGTAAACAGGGATTACAAAGATGTTTTGAATTCTCGTGGCCGATTTGGAGTAGTATATGCATTCGGGCCATTATCACATAATAAATAAATAACCCCCTGAAACTCAGTGTTGGCGACGCATCCCCAGAATGTTGATTCTTATTCTCATCTCATCACGTGGACACGTGGCTTTGGTTTCAGAAGTCACTGAGGTCTGAATGTGGCCGCAAACGAATACTTTGCCCCTTGGTGTCCCGGTGCCAACCTTGACACTGAGGGGACTGAGCTCAGTCCCCTGGGACTCAGCTTGGCTCATGAAGCTGGACTTGGCAAAGCACCGCATTTATTAAATTTTCCACTAAATGGTGACAGTTGTAGGCATTAGTCCCTCCTAGTCTCTGCCAAATGAGCTGGAAGTGTAGGCTTATCTCATTCTAGGCAGATAACAGAGCCATGGGACTCGCCCAGGAAGGTTCCGTGTGTGGCCAGGAGTCAGGACAAGGAGGTGACACATAGAAACTGAATCCTCAAAGAGATCTCCTTTCATGGTGGACAAGATCCATCTTCCCACAATGCCACGAGGCACTACACTTGAAAAGCGATCTCTGCGCCAGGTTCTACAGGGAAGGAAATGTGTCTGGTTGGTAACAAAAGAACTCCAACCCAGATCGGTGTGTTCCAAGCCTCTCTGTTGCTGCAATTATGTGGTGTGCCCAGGGCTGGCACAGTGCAGGGTATTGGAGCAGGTGCTCAGAAGTGGTTGCTGAGTGAATGAATGAATGAATGAATGAACCGGGGAGTAAAAGCAGCATGTCCCCCCTTTTTTTCCCTTCAGGCCATGCTTACCCTCTGACATCTTGCTGAGTGGATGTGTCCCTAGAGGACCCACAGCTCCCAGAAGGAAGGGCCTGTGAGCAGGGCGGCCCCTCCCAGATAGGTACCTTCGCCCTGCTTTATGCTTTCTCTTAGCTTTTACAGCCCCTGTTTATTTGTTTACTCTTAACACGCATGCAGACAGACTCCAGATTCTGACTTATTCATTGCTTTATGTATCTCCAGGGTCTAGCATAGCTCCTGGGCACACAGGAGGTAGCAGATTTTATATTTTGTTGCACTAGCTGGTTTGAAGATTGCTGTTATGAATAAAATGCATTCATGGTAGTAGAAATCATTTCAGAGCACTCAGTGCTTTGGGGCAGAATCCTGTATTTCATGCGTCTGGCACTGAGGCATAGCCCCACTGTGAGGTCAGGTGTCTAGAAGGAGCATTCGAGGTGGGTGTGATAGCACCTCCAGGAGGGCAGAATGGGTCACTGCAGAGAGGAAAGTTCTTTTTGTGTAAAAAGCACAAATGTGATTGTCTATATGTGGAAATACAGTGTATCTGCAGTATGACAATATCATACTGGGGCAATTAGGGAAAATGTCTAAAAAGGCTCCTTGAGAGGGCGGTGTTGGGAAAGTTTGAGAAGCACATCTCTGCATGCAGAGTCTGAGATTTGTCGAAGGAGCGCTCTCAGGGAAAGGATGAGGGAAACAGGACAGGGCAGGGGAAGAACATTAAGCAACCTGAGGCTCTTTCTTAGCTGGAGAGCAGCCTCTGCTGGATCCCAGGGGTCAGGAGTGTGGATTGATTGGTTCTCCCTTGAGGCAAAAGGCCTTGTGTACCCCCATGTCACTCAGCCATTGGCCGCCGGCTGTCCATGCGAGGGTGAGCGGGAGGAACCTCCCAGGTGGCCACCGTGGCCAAGAAAGAGCAGTAGCTGCTCTCCTGCAGCAGCCAACCCCGCGGTGGCTGAGGGTGGAGTGCAGCAGGTTCCTAAAGGGGATTTGGGTGGGTGCCACCCAGCACCCCCTACAGCAAGGGTCCCCATTCTCAGGGCTGGTCACTGGACTGGTCCAGGCCTGTTAGGAGCAGGGCTGCCCAGCAGGAGGTGAGCTTGAATGTGGTGCATTTGAATCACCCCAAAACCATCCCCCCCGGCCCCACCCCATGGAAAAACTGTCTTCCATGAAACTGGTTCCTGGTGCCAAAAAGGTTGGAGACCGCTGCTCGACATCACAAAGCATTTCTCCAGTGACTCTGGAGAAGTCCTCTGATAGCTTAAAAAAAAATGTCTTGTGTGGTAAACTGCACATAACATCCAATTTACCACTTTGACCATTTTTAAGTGCACAATTCTGTGGCATTAAATGTACACTGCCATGTGACCATCACTGCCATCCGTCTAAGGAACCGCTCTCATCGTCTCAAACCGAAGTTCTGCACGCATTGAACCAGCCCCCATTCCTCTCTGTCCCCCTGGCCCCGACGACCTCTGTTCTCTTTTCTGCCTCTGAACTTGACCACTCTAGGTGCTCATGTAAGTGGAATCATGTGTTTGTCCTTTTGTGACGGGCCCATCTCATTTAACCTAATGTCTGTAAGGTTCATTCATATTGTAGCCCGTGTTCTTTCTTTTTAAGGCTGAATGATACTCCATTGTATGTATGGCCCGCATTTTGTGTGTCCTTTCATGTGTCAGCGGACACTCGGGCAGCGCCCACCTTTAGGTTGTCGTGAACACCGTTGCTGCGGACACGGTTGCGCAAACGCCGTCTGCGTCCCTTGATTTTTTGCGCAGGCGCACTGTGGCCATGGGGGCGGGCACGGTGCTCCGACTCAGCGCCACGTCCCGCACCCGGGCACAGACCTCCCCCCCTCCCCCGTTGTTGGTGGCTGTGGTTGTGGAGCCCCGACGCTTTGGCAGAGGTGGGAGGGGTCTTGCGTGTGGGCAGGAAAGCCTCTCCTGTTTTGGGGGATTCACATCTTTTGGAAGTATTTATAGAAATGGAGTTGATTTTTAAATTCCACTTTATTAAAAAAAATCACAACAGGAGAAAATGGGTGATGTTTTAGAAGCAGTTTCCCTTTTTACTCGACAGGCCAGGCCCTGGCTGGCCACTTGCTGCTTGGGGGGTTTCCTTAGGAGGGTCCCCTGGACTCCCTGGCCCCTGTCACTCTCCGTAGCTGGCCAATGTTTCCAGAGCATATGTGGGAACCTAGGCTCAGTGAAAGATTGTGAATGAATGAATAAGTGAATGATTGAGTCCAAGTGTGTGTGGCAAGTGAGTCTGCCCTGGATGTGAGCCAACAGCCTGCAGCTCACTCACTTGCTTTCAGAGTAAGCGAAGGACAGCTGCCTAGGGAACAAGCAAGAGGGCGATCCGTGTTTCTTTACTTTCCTGAGCCTGGGGAGAAGGATGGCTCCAGCACGAGGGACACCCGCCTTTCTTCTTGGTCTCTGTCCTGACACGCCCGAGGACAATGGGAGAGCAGTCTCACCTGTTGCCTCTCTCTCAGTGGGCTTGTGAAGCCAGGTGGAATAAGATCTTCCTAGCTCTTTAATCTCTTAGGAAGAAAGGGGTTTTATGAGGGTAATAATATGCTGTCCTTGATACGTGAACAACCTTCCTGGTACTCATGGTTAGTGGGGGCATTAATTTTAAAGAGTGTTTTTCTTCTTCTTTTTTCTTCCTTGCAAGCAGTGAATTTTTGCAGCTCTGTGTTCCTAGCTGGTGCAAGGTATTTGGAAATAAAGTTGGGTCATGGTGGTTATATATAATGATTCAGTCAACCAATATACAGGTATGAGCCTGGGCTTCATGCTCTGTGTGCATTATCTCATCCAACCCTCGTCCATTGTAAGGTCAGTGCTATGGCTGTGCCAGTTGCATTAGGTGGGGACATGAGGTCCAGAGAGGTTCTGATTTAATCAAGGTCACACAGGTGGCAAGAGGCAGAGTTGTATAGACATGTTGCAATGTAGCTCACAGGAACAATACCCTAATGGAGATGTCAGCCAAGCCCTGAGCTATTCTAAAGGAAGGGAGTAGATTTCTAATGGCATGTGAGGGGGAAAGATCTTCTGTCAAGGGTGGTGCGTGAGCGGGCTTGGAAGGACTGGAAGGATTTCAGGAGGCGGGAAGCTAGAAACGGGCATTCCAGAACAGGTGTTGGGGCGGGGTGTGTAGCGTTTGTCTGGGATTCAGATGCAGCTAGTCATCGAGCTAGTGTTAGGACGAGCGGGGTGGCAATGGCGGGGGCGGGGGGTGGCAATGGCGGGTGATGGGAGGGTGGTAAATGTAGGAAGGGCAGTTGGGGTTAAACCAGGGAGAGAGTGAATGCTATGCATCTGCCTCCACCGGTGAGCACAGGCAGCGATGTGGCACATGGTGGGTGGAATTAGGAGGGCAGCCTGGGGCAGTAAATTGAAACAATGACCCCCCGCCCCCCCCGCCCCATGAAGATGAGCCGAAGCATCTCACGGGCCCTCATTCACAAGAGGAACAGAGCTGGGAGCTCCTCAGTGGCTGATCAGTCATTCAAGGTGACCGAACCTGTGTCAGTGGCCTTTGGAATGTAGCTCTTTCAGAAACCCGCGACTGCTAGGACGTGACAAAGCTTTCTTCGGAGGAAGAGGAGAGCACCATGGCTTCCTGTGGGAGGGCGAGGAGTTCCAGCAGGGCCGCTGGGCAGCCAGAGCACCCAGCATTCCCAGTGGTGGCCCAGGGCACGTGCACGTTTCCCAGGGCTGCTGTAACCAGGTGCTGTGTTCCGGTGACTCCAAACAACAGCAGTGAACGTCCTCTCAGTTCTGCAGGCTGAAAGTCTGAAACCAAGGTGCTGGTAGACGAGGTTCCTTCTGGGAGCCCCGAGGAAGCATCTGTTTCCTACCTCCCTCCTAGCTTCTGGGGGTGGCTGGCGGTCCTTGGCATTCCTTGGCTTTTAGACACGTGGCTCCAGGCTGTGTGTCTGTTGTCACACGGCCATCTTCTCCTTGTGTGTCTTCGTTCCTGTTTTGTTTTTTTTAAAGAGCACCAGTCATTGATGTCCACCTAATCCAGTATGACCTCATCTTAACTAATGACATCGGCAAAGACCCTCTTTCCAAATACAGTCATGTTCTGAGGTTTGGGGGGACATTACTTCCTGGCGGACACTGGTCAACCCAATGCACACAGGGAGTACCAGCCGGAGTGGGCAGTGTGATGTGAGTTGGGGGGTTCGTTCACTAGGAGGACTCAACAGTGTGACTGCGAGGAAGGAGACCCAGCTGGAACACAGGAATGAGGGACGTGACTACCTCGGGTCTGGATGTCTCACCAGCGATGATTAACTCGGCACGAGGTGGGAGCCGCGAGCCTGCCAGCTCTGGCAGGGCGGGACTTGACAGTGGAAGATGGGTTGACAAGGGGGACAACTGGTGGCAGAGAGCCCAGGCGGGTCAGCGTGGAGAGAGTTCACGAGTGAGGTCGCTCCAGTCTGAACGAGGGTGGGGGCAGTGGGCTGGGAAGGAAACAGGGATGTGGCTGCATTTTACAAAAGATTGTATTTATTTTTAGAGAGAGGGGAAGGGAAAGAGAAAGAGGAGGAGAGAAATAATTAATGAGTGGTTGCCTCTCGTGCACCCCCTACTGGGGGTGCACCCCCTACTGGGGATGCACCCCCTACTGGGGACCTGGCCCCGCAACCCAGGCAGGTGCCCTGACTGGGAATCAAACTGGCAACCCTTTGCTTTGCAGCCCATGCTCATCCACTGAGCTCCTCCAGCCAGGGCTGGGGACATTTTGGAAGGAGGACAGAGCAGGCCTCGATGAGACATGGGATGTGACAAAGCGTGAGAAGGATCTTTTGGACCCGGGTGACCAGAATCCCACGTAGGAAGAGCTGGTTTTGTGGGGAAGATGATGATGAGCTCGGCCTTGGGCGTATGGAGTTAGTGCTGTGTCTGGGTGGGGGGGGGGCAGGTGGGAGAGCCTCTTGGGCCGCTGGCTGTGGGGCCTGCAGCCGGGAGGTGCCTCCCCTCTTCGCTCTGCTGGGGTAAACTTGAAGTAAAGGCTGCGGCCGTGCGAGGAGCCCCTGCTCTTTGAGGGAGTCGCATGATCAGAACTTGTGTAAATGGGGCCACGGTCACAGTCGCCAGTGAACGGGTCGGGTCAAGAAGCCTCAGGAGGCACAGATGGCAGAATGATCTTTCTAAAATGCAAACCTGAGCGTGCCGCTCCAGGGGAGGGGGCCCCGTTCTTCCCCGGATGACATCCAGCTCCTTGGCTTACGTGCGAGGAGGTCCCTTGAGGCCCGGACGGCATCTTGCACTGTTCTCTCATGCCTCCCTGACCGCAACCTCTGAACCTTCTGTAGTTTGAAGGGCATACAGTGTCCCGCTCACTCCATGATTCTGCACCTGCCACCCCCCTTTGCTGGAACCTCCTCTTTGGCTCTTTCTCTCCTGTCCGTCAACACCCCAGCTCAGCATCTCATAGCCTGTCACACGGTGGGCCAAATGCATCTCTTGACAGTCCCTTTTCCCTGCTGGGGACAAGAGCTGCTTCTTGGGCATTTCTGTGTCCCCAGCTTCTCACAGAGCATGCAAGGATCAGTGAGTGAGTGGATGAGTGAATGGATAGATAGATGAAATACCAGCAGGAGAAGAAAGCATTCAGTGACCTTGAGGTAGTCTGCACCCTCTCTTTGCCTCGTGTTCGGTCTGCCTTGCCATTTTGCACCGAGATGTCAGGGTCATCAGCTCGACCACATGATGCTTGTAGGCTACCACGTTCTGGTGAAGCACCAGGATTGGCAGAACATTCTTGGAAAGGAAGCTCTGGACGTCAGGTGGAGAGTCCTACACTGTCACCTGACAGGTGCCCGAGCGTCCAGAGTGGCTTTGGGGTTTACTCTGCCCGTTGCAGAGCACCAGAGATAAGGCGGGGAAGGGCGGCCTGCACGGTCAGGGCAGACGTCAGTCCTTGCGTCTTTGAATTTAGCTACATGTTGACCCCTCACTTCACAAAGAGACTGTACGTGGCCGTCTCTCAGTCCTTAAGAGGAGCGATCCCTTGAGTCTAAAGAGCGTGACAGAGCTGTTACTGCAGCCTTCTGACTGGGGAACAGTAACCTGCCTGCATCTGGTGGGCGCTGCCCTGTGCCAGGCGCTGGGCTACGCCAGCACTGCCGCTTGGATTATCTTATATCATACTCGTGGTGGGTTCCGTTTCTCTACCCATTTTATAGTTAAGGAAACTCAGACGGAGAGAGGTTATAAGTTGGCCGAGGTCGCACAGCTGGTAAGTGTAGATAATGCCTGAAGTGTCAGCCACTGTGCTTCATACCTTTCTGAGCCTAAAGACTCAGCAGTTTCCAAATTGGACCGAGGAATGATTCTGCTTGCATTTTTTTAAAAAAAAGATTTTATTTATTTTCAGAGAAAGGAAGGGAGAAAGAGAGGGAGAGAAACATCAGTGTGTGGTTGCCTCTCGTGTGTGCCCCCTACTGGGGACCTGGCTTGCAACCCAGGCACATGCCCTGACCGAGAATCGAACCAGCAACCCTTTGGTTTGCAGACCGGCACTCAGTCCACTGAGCCACACTCGCCAGGGCCGACTGTGCTTGCATTTTAAATAGAAAATTTGATCGTGGTTTTAAAGTTGCTGGACAGTGTGCCGTGATGACAAACCGAGAAGCAGTTTGTGACTTTGGATTTTAATTTGTCTCTAAGTCCACAAAGTTCTGTCCGATCATTTCCCCTACGTGGTTCAAGTCGGGCAGCTCTTTTGGATTCAGATGGATAAGCGAAATATGTAATGAGAAATAATAGTGTTTCCAGATCTTTATCTAAACCATAACACTGATACAGTGTATTTAATTTACATATGAAAGCTATGAAAGTGAAATGATAAATAACGCATGAAGGCAAACAGTGGCTTAAGATAGAAGAGTAATATGATCAGATACTGCATGTATTTAAATGCAGAAGCCAACATTTCCATTCTGAGTACTGTTAAACTCAAATATATGTTCCTATTCCCCAGTAAAAAATCAGGACCAAGAACGACTTCTCGAGATTTTGTTGTTGCCTCCGAACCCTTTAAACTGGGAAAGGAGAGAGCAAACCTGCTTTGCTGGCAGCTTTCACTTTCACTCTGGTGGATGCTTTCTTTTCCTGGGTGATGATGTTTCAAACCTTGTTTAAAGCTTCTGATGGCGTGACCTCATGAGCTGTAACCTGCTCTCTTTCCGGATTTCTCTCGACACTGTTCTTGACTTCCAATTGTTCTGGTCGCTCTGATTTTTCTGGGGAAGACTCATCTAGTGCAGTTCGTGCTGATGTGGGAAGGGTTTGTCCCCCTGACTTAGAAGGAGGTGCTATTTTGGTGACTTCCGAGGAGCTTCACGCTGCCTGTGGTCTCCAGATTTCTGGGTAGACTCAGATCGCAGTGGCACACCTTGCCTCGCAGCTTTTTTGTAAGAGACTTTTTAATCAGCTTATCATCAGTGTCTGCGTCTGTGCTGAAGTGCTAGACTTCTCAGCAGGGGCCCGTCTCTCTTCCTGGGGGCGCCTCTCAGGACGGGGACTGACGGGCTTCTGAAAGTCAAACTTTGGGAAACAAAAATAGTTTAACTTAGTTCGTCTTGAGAGAAATGTAAACAGATGATTCCACTCGCCTGGTTTTATATTAATGGGAGGAAACAAAAACCGTTCAATAAATACTTCTTATTGTTTTCATATTATGGCCGAGAAAGGAGAAGGCGGCAGCCCTGGGGAGAGTAAGGGAAGCAAGGATGTCAAGTTCAAAGGGAAGGAGAGGGAAACTGAGCATGAAACATACGAGCAAAGGAAGCTACAGAGGGAGAAACCGGAGCCCAGTGAAGGGCAGATAGCAAAAGGGGCAGACGAGATAGACACAGGACTCACCGCTGGGGGATGTTGTGTGTTTCTGTGGAGTTTGAGTTGAAAGAGCCCGTATTAATTATGTTTTTTCTTGGGTTTGGGAATCGGAATAAATTATCATATGCGATTACCATGCTTTGCATGCTGATAGAATCTCACGCAGTTTTATCTGGAGCAGTCTTCCTTGATTGGGTGCTAGCCATTCTGCCTTATTGTTAAATGTGTTCGAAAAGTAAAGTTTCCTTTTCAATGAAACCTAAAGATGACACTCAGGGAGGAGTGACCTGTTTTTAAAATTATTTTAAAAATGATGTTTACTTTGCATTTCTGTTTTTAAAATGTATCCTCTTGCTCAATGTCGAAAATTAGAACTCTGTGGAACTGGAAAATGCAGGAAACATATGGAAGAAAAAATCATGACTCATATTTTGGACTATTTTCTCCCTCATTTTACATATAGAAATTGTACACTCTGTTTTTGTAAATTCAGGGTTCAACTGTGCATTAAATTTCTTACTGTAACCTTTTAAAAATTTACCACCTATTAACTTATTAAAGTATTTTCTTCTTGTTAGGCATGTAGGTTGTTTCCAATTTTTGCTATTATAAGCAGCTTATAATGATATCAGTCTTGGTGTCCTTCTCTGATTATTTCCGACTAAGTGCCAGAAATAGAAAAAGAGAATCAAAAATATTTTTTTAAGCCCTGGCCACATGGTTCAGTTGCTTGGAGCATCATTCTGTGCATTGAATGGTTACCAGTTTAATTCCTGGTCAGGGCACATGCCTAGGTTGCAGGTTTGATCCCCTGTTGGGGTGTGTATGGGTGGCAGCCGATCGATGCTTTTCTCTCACATTGATGTTTCTCTCTCTTTCTCTCCCCCTTCCGCTCTCTCTAAAAGCAATGGGAATATGTCCTCAGGTGAAGATTTTTTAAAAAAAATATATGTATATGTTTAAAATTCTTGATTCACTGTTCAAAATTGTGTTCACATTCATTTATTCATTGTAACGGCCTTTGAATACTCTCAGCATGGCAGGTTCTGAGCTAGATTGCTGGGGATTTGGTGAAGAGCAAAATAAAGTTTTGCTTTCTTTGGAACATGCATTCCACAGGAGAAGACAGGGAATAAGTGAATCCATAATTAATTTAAAAAATTACAACCCAATTGCATTAAAAAAAACCGTGTTAAGTGTAATGAAGGAGACAGGCAGGGAGCTGTAATGTCTAATAACAAGAGGGCTGGTTAGTGCACACTGCTCTGAGATGACACCGAAGCTGACACCGGAAGGCGGGGAAGCCCGCTCTGGAAGAACAGGAAGGGAACATCCCATGTGGTGGAGACCATCACGTGCAGCGGCTCTGGGGTGGGACGGGGCTCGAAACGTTCTGGGGAGTGCTAGAAGGTGCTCGTGGCCAGAGAGCATGGGATGTGGAAGGAAAGATGGAATGAGGTGTGTTTTGGAGAGTGGGTGGGGATAGGGCTGCAACGTGCACGGGCTTTGCGGACCCATCTGTCTGGAGTTTGCATTTTGCGGGGGTACGAACACTGAAAAGCCAGCGGAGGGAGAGCTGGGCTTCCATTCACATTTTAAAAAGGCGGCTGCATGAATAAAGGCTCGGGAGGGGCTGTGAGTATCAGGAACAGCAGAGCGGAAGGCACCTGGACGGCCACCCATGCTGTTCTCAGGGCTGTTGGACTCAGCTGGACGGCCTTGGACATCACGTTCAGAAAGCTCTGAGTGGCATCTGCCTACACCTGTGTCTAGTATTCATTCAGGACGGGCTCTTCACATAAGTTACTTCATCGTCATCATTCACAATGTCTCAGGGTTTCTATTGCCTCTAAGTGTCTTAGCTTTGGATCTGAAACGCTGTAAAAGAAATGAAATAATTCAAAGCTGCATTTCCTTCTGCTAGAGATGTGATAAAAGTAATAACATGTTTCTGTATATGAACAAAGGATGAGGTCAAGAAACGTTATTTGATATTTTTATGGCATTTTTCTGTTGGTGGACATTTGGGTTGTTTTCACTGTTATAAATAATGTTGTGATGAAGACCTGTACACATACTGATCTATTTTTCTGGGGTATTTTCTGTTCCAAAGTATGCCTTTGGAAAAATTATCAACCAAATTAAGTGCCAGCACAATTGTGCACAAGCTTAAACTCCATCGTTGATGTATAAAGGTGCCCATTTCCTGACATTCTTGTCAACTCAGGACATTAATCTGACTTTTCAGTCTTAACGCCTTTCAGGTAGGTGGGTGAATATCTATGAATTGGCCTTTTTTCATAATTTATTCATTACATTATCTTTGTTTATAGGAAGTTACTTTGTTTTTTTTTTTTGTTTTGAACGTAGAACAGAACTTTGGTGCCTGGAGAGTAGTGGTTGCTTGTTTATTTCTTGCTGGTTGAGTGGATGAAGACACTGGCCATTTGCCTTTCTTTTGTGAACTGGTTAATATCCTTCCATTGTTTTTGGGAGTGGTTGTCCTTTTCTTGGTAAGTTTTTATTTAAATTTTTTCTTTATTGATATTGGAGAGAAAGGACAGGAGAGAGAGAGACAGACCGACATTGATTTGTCATTCCACCTATTTATGCATTAGTTGGTTGATTCTTGTATCTGCCCTGACCAGGGATCGAACCCACAACTTTAGCATATCCGGACGATGCTATAACCAACTGAGCCCCTGGCCAGGGCATTTTTTCTTGGTAAGTTTTAGTAGCGCTTTACACATTATAGATAATTACCCATTGTCTGATACTTCAGATACATTTTCTGAGTTAATCGTTTCTCTCTGCAATTTTAGTGATTTTTTTTTCAATAGAATTTAAAAACTTTTACCAAGTATTTCAACCATTGCCTTGATAGTTTTTGGCTGGGAAACCATACTGAGAAAACCTTCCCCAGCCTAAAATTGTATTTCTAATATAAATTCACTCATATTTTTCGTTTATATCAATAGATTTAGTAAGAAACTATTGTCCATTTCCTGGAATAAACTTCTCTTCTTTATTGTATGGTATTGCTTTTGGTGTTTTTCTGTTTTTTGATGAATTGATTTCTGCTTCTGTCTTTATTAAGCCCTTACTGCTCCTCCTCTCAACTTTTTATCTTCTAGCTTCTTGAGTTAATTTCTTAAATCATTGATTCATTTTATGTTTTGTTGAGTTATTAAAATATTAAGGCTATGAAATTTACTTTAAGTTCACTTTGGCCACTTTCCATTTGTTTTGATATGTTTTGACTTTATTATTGCTAGTCTCTACAATTCTGTAATTGCTATGTTGGCTATATTTCTGACCCAGGAATTATTTCCAAGCTGTTGGAATAATTATTTTGTTCTACTTTTGAAATTAATTTCTAGTTTATTTTAGTGTGAGTGTAGAATATAGTCTATTATTAATTTCTTTTTGGCATTTAATGGGATTTTCTTGGTTGTTTAATATTGTTTGATTTTACAACTGTTTAGTAGGCATTAGAAAGGGAGCTAAATTCTTTATTTGCAGTATACAAAGTATGAATAAAGCTTTTTCATTGACTTTAGTAATATTGATCAAATCCCCTACTTTGCTACTTACCTTCCTGATAAGCCGCTGGTATTATTTTCATTTCCCACTTTCTGTTTTCAGCAGTTTTTTCTTTATAATTTCTGATGCTATATTATTTAGACCATGGATATTGTGATGGTGATATCTTTATTGTGGAAATAGCCATCTGTCCATTTTTGGTTAAAATCAATAATAGTCACCTCACTGAATTCAATCGAAATGTGTATAAATAATCTCTGCTTTCTCGTTCTTTGAATTTTCTGTATATTTTTGTCTTTATAGTTTCTTTGTGTTATAATTTTCATCTTTGAGTTACGGCTTTATTCTTCTTCTTGATAAATATTGTTTGTTTGTTTTGGTTTGGATTCATTTTGGAAATCTGTTACTGATGAGTTCCCCCCATCTGTGCTTTTACTTTTAACTGGTACCTTTGCCTTTATGTCTGTTTCCTGTTAGTTACGAGTATTCATTTTTTCAAAGGCAAGGCCTATAACTTACTATTTCTAACTACAAGTCAGTTTTTATGTTTTAAAAATAATAAAGTTTTGTGATCAAAACATTTTATAGCTATATTTACCACAGTTATTTAGACTAAATTCAATGTTTGAATTTCATCAAGAATTTAAAATACTTTCATATCACTACTTATCATTTTCGAGATCTGTATTCTGATGGGGCTTTTGGTTACTTGGAGGCACTGGGCTGTTGTTTTCAGCAGTGGTACATGAGCCTCAGCCTTCTTGAGTCCTTCTTGTGTACTTGAGAATATCTTTTTAATATGGAACGCTTCACACATTTGCATATCATCCTTGCGCAGGGGACGTGATCTTCATCTTCGTCTCCGGGTTTTATTCTCCTTCCCTCTCCCTGCCCATTTCTACATGGTCATCATTCTCCTTTCTGGCTCCCGTCTTGCCCTTCTGCACAGGGATGTCTGATTGTCCAGGGGCTGCAAGAATGCCTTCTCTCTCACATCTCTGTCAATACTGTCCCGTTGTCTCTTAGACTCTTAAGATGCTAAGGAAAAGCTTTCCCTTTTGCCCTTCATATATCACTGACTTTGGCCTACATGCCTGTGCCATTCTGTCTCCCTCCTCCATATGCTCAGATATCACTAAGATGTTTCTCTGTGTTGGTCATTTTTTGTTGTTTTGCTGATGTCTGAGTTCTGTCAGTAGTCATGGTCAGATTTTTCTCTATGATTATGAACTTTTTCTTCTGTCATATCACTGAATATAATTTCTGTTTTGCTTTCTCAATTTTCTTTTGGGTCCACCCATTCTAGATCCTTGGTGTTTATCTTTCACATGTAACCTCGTCTCAGCGAATGGCTTTTATCGCTTCACTGTGGACCTGGGCATGCTGCGTCCTTGGTGATGCCCGGCTTGCGTTTCTCCTCGTTGACCTGGTTCATTATTCTTTCTTGAATTCTGCGGTGCGCTTGCTTGTTTCTTTAGCTTATTTTCTTAGTTCTGTCCTGTCACTTCATTGTGTAAGATTTCATAGTTTAGATTTTGATTTATTGTTTCTGTAATTCTTTGATCTCTTTTAGAGTTCAAACCATTACTGTTACAACATGATTTTCCGCTTCCTGGAGGAATATGCTCTTAGAGATACATACTTATAATTTATTTAAAAATTTTATTTCCTTTTTGATTCACTGCAAAAGTGTTGCATGAGTCTCTACATCTTCTTGCTGCCTTTTAAACTCATTTTGAACCAGAAGTATATATTACATTTTCAGGTCTCCTACTTGCCATGAATTAGTCTGGTTGGTTTGCCTTTGCTATGCAACTGGCTTTCTTAGGCACCATCAAATTCTCCTGTAAAACTGAGGAGGAGGTCTGTGTCTGGGGTTTATATTCTGTCTTGAGTTGTTCAGCCCTTTGTGAGATGAGGAACATGGGAAGAGCTGGATCTGTGGTTTATGGCCTCTTGGGAGTTTTGCCTTCGCAGGCTTTAAAATTTCTTCTTCTTTCCCCTTCTCTCCCCTTCCCCCTCCCCTCCCCCTCTCCCCCTCCCTCCCCCTCTCCCCTTCCCTCCCCTCTTCCTTCCCTCCCCTCTCCCTTCTCCTTCCCCTCCCCTCTCCCTCTCCTGACCCCTGTCTTTTCTCCTCCGCTTCCCTACCTTCCCTCCTATCCTCATATTATTTTATCACATCTCAGTGTGAGACTGAGGGTTTACCGTTGATTTGAGGGCGTATCCTGGTCTCACCGTGGGATGAAATTCCAAATTGTTCCTCATCCCACAGCTTCTCAAAATTTAGCCTTGCTGTTAAGTAATTCCCTTTAAAAACAAATGAACAAATAAAAAAACCCACTGAAATATTTATAGCTTCTATTAGATTTGGGCTCTGAAGCATTTTATTCCCCACCTCCCCATCCCACTACAGTTTGCCTTAGTTTTACAAATAAAAATGTTAATTACCAAAGTAATACATTTTCATTGTACAGATCTCTGAAAGTCTTAAAAGCTGTCCAAAGAGAGGAAACAGAAGCTTCTTATAATCTCACCACATGGTTTCTTTTTTTGATGCACACTTTTAGTTTTCTTACCTGTGTGCGTCCATGTGTCTATGTTAATATAATGTGGATAATCGACATGCTGGATGGAAACCTTCTTTTTGCTTAGCAATATATTGTAGAAATTGTCCCAGATGGCTAAATATTCTTTTTCATCAACTGAATGGCTATACAGTACTTTCATTTTTTTTTTTCAGGCATACCTGTGTTTCTCAGTTGTCTATAACAGGATGCTATGTACAGGGACTCAACAAAAGGAAAAAATTGGAGAGGTACCAAGTGCGTTCCGGTATGAACTTGAAACACACCTAAAATGGATTCATTATTGGAAATGGTTGGGGAAGTAGTGGCTGGCTGGAGCATCTTTCCCTGCACACACTCGCCCTCACGTAGACATAGGTGTTCCCGTTCATACTCGTGTCTACGTAGGGTGCGGAGGTGGTTTGACACCAGGTGCCAGGAGTCCCGATATGAGTCCAGGCTCCTGTCACCCCAACCACGTGGTTGTCACGCGTCCTCTCAGCTTTATTTCCCTCCCCTCTGGAATGGGGGATGGCAATATCTGCTCTCGCCTGCTTCGAGGAGCTATTTTTTTTCCTAAGTAAAATTGGTATGAGAAAAAGTCCTTTCGATTGCTTATTGAATGAATGATTCCACATAGGGTAGAGGGACAGTCTTGGTGGCAAAAGTCCATTGGATTCCACTAACATTTACTGAGCACCTATTCTGTCCAGAGGCCAGTGCAGGGAATCGGTACGAGGCACCATCCTCTACCGAAATAGCCCGGTTAGGAATGTTTCCTTTTTCTCCAATCGGTGGTCTTCTGGGTGACAGTGCCAGCTTCTTCTCATCACTGCGGTATGATTAATTCATTCATCCTGTGAGACAGATTTAATATGTCGTTTTGTTTATTCAATTTGCATATCAGTTGTCAGGGGTGCTGCATTTGTCAGCTTACATCAGAATCACATTAGGAGAAGTTTCGATGCTGATGCAGGTTCCAGTGGTCTCCCCAGGGGCCAAAACTCCGGTAATTGAATACTTAGGTGCTGGGATGCCACAGCTAGAATTTTTTTGTTTGTTTGTTTCTGACCTGAAGTTTAACCTGCTCCTTCTGGCTTTGGTCCAGGGAGAGAGCTAGATGTGAATTATGCATTCTCATCTATCCTCTGGTTAACGTTTGCATATTTCACCTTTCCGTGGAGGGGACGGAAGTTCCCTGGAGGAACGGTGTCTCGAACTCTTCGTGCCTGACTTAGAGGAAAAGACAGAAGGCTAATCGTAGTTTTCTTGCTGATTGTCTCCTGGTTCTCCATCTTCAGTCCACCCAGTGCTGGGGCCCCCGAAGAGGCATCGCCCATTATGCCATCCCCCCAGCTGGGAGCAGGGGGAGAAGAGGTGCTTGGCTCCCTGCACGCTGGGTGTGTTCACCTTCCCGATCACCAGTGTCACGTGAGGTGAGCCCTGCTGTCTGTCCTCAGCGCAGGGTGCTCTTCTGCCCGCATCTCTCATACCCAGTGTCTTGGGATGGCCATTTGGGCCCCAGACCACCAGAGTTTCAGATGGTTTTAGGGATGCTATCAGTCCTCGGGTGGACACCTCTGTTGGGTGAGCCCTCAGGTTCACACGAGTTTTGAAAAGTAGAGACAAGGCTAGAATGCGAGTCTCTCGATTCCCCCAGCTCTGATTCTCTTCCCTTTTCTGCATAACACTTTCCATGTAGGCTCTGACTTGAAAAACAGAATCAGTGGGTTTGTTCCTATTCATTCATCAATTTTGGAAAGATTTAATTTATTTTTTTAGAGAGAATGGTAGGGAGGGAGACAGAGAGGGAGAGAAACATCGATGTGCGAGAGAAACACTGATCGGTTGCCTTGCACCCAAACTGGGGACCTGGCCCACAACCCAGGCATGTACCCTGACCGGGAATTGAATCAGTAACCATTCAGTTTGCAAGATGATGCCCAACCCACCGAGCCGTACCAGTCAGGGCATATTTATTCATTAATCTTGACTGCAACCTCATGAGGGACCCCTGCACAAGAACCGCCCAGCTCAGCTGCTCCTGAATTCCTGATCAAAGGAAGCTGTGGAATAATGAATGCTCGTTGCCTCAAGCTGCTGAAATTTGAGGTGACTCATTACGCAGCAATAGGCAACTGGTATGATGGGAACTTCTCAGTGACCGATGCCCTTTGAATGCTCTGTTCTTTCACCAAGCTGCTGTGTCCCCTTTCTCAGCCCTTTCTCAGCTTTTTCTCTCCATTCGCCCTTTAAGGACCCTTCTCAAGAGATGGCTGGGCCTTCCAAAATTCCTATTACATATTACACATCCAGGTGTCTCACTAAACAAAGGGCTATTGCTTCTCTCTCAGCAATTCTGCTGTTCTTCTCAGCCACCTGGTCCAAAGGTAACCTGCTTACCCAATACCCATTGTTCCTCGCTCCCATACTGAGGCCCAGGGAAGGGGCCATGATTACTCCATGATTCAGTGAGGAGGTCCCAGAGCTGGGTTTCATCCGGCCCCCGAGGCCGTCTCTGCCAAACGCTTGAGGATGCTTCTCACGCATTCGCATTGAAGTTTTTCTAATAGCAGAAGAGGATGCGTGCTCGCTCCCTGGGGGCCTGGGGCATAGCCAGAGTAGCCTGCCTCAAGCTGTACATTTCTTTAAAGTTTCATGTTCTGACTTAAAAAATTCATGTGAATTTTTAACTCTTCTCATTAATATATTCATGTTGGCTTTAACATAATGCTATGTTAGGCCAGTCTCAGTTATACCACAATAACAGATAAACTCCAAAATCTCAGTGGCTCCCTTGATTGGGGGACGCACCTGGCATCTCATAGCCTTTTAAGGCATGAGACCACCGGCATCCCAAAGCATTGTATTGACCCCAAATCCAACAGGGCCTGAGTTTTGGATTTCTTAATTTGGCTCTTGACTTTGGGACAGGCAAGAAAAAGAATCTCAGTGGTTTAATACGCTTACACACATCAGGGATTTCTCATTCAAATCACAGTTCAGTGTAGGTTCCGCGGCCCCTCCCGGTGGTGACTGTCAGGTCCTTTTATCTGGTGGCAATGACGTGTGGCCTCTGATGTTAGCATGGAAGGAAGAGAGAGAGGGTGAGTATGGAGCATTATTGGGGCATTTTGTGGCCAAGCCGGGAAATGGTCTACAGCCCATCTGTTGAGTGGAGCCCAGTCCTGGTGGGACTGGGAGAGAGGACTGGGGTGAGGGGGTCACGTGTAGGCAGGAAGAGGGCGTTTAAACAGGATTTGATAAATACAGAGCACTGCCTCTGCCACAGATATTTTAAATTACTCCCCAAAGAGTGACATCAAAAACACTTTCTACTATTTCGATTATTTAATGGGTGAGATTGGGTTGCTTTGAGACTGTTGCTTGGGAGGTTAAGTTGGGCAGGAGGGCTGACAGTGCGTTTTGGGTTCTGTGTCCAGGTGCTTTCTCTTCTGTCTGCGTCACAGTATCTCAGCAGGCCTTACGCACATAGATTGGTTCTTTCTCTGTGTTGTGAGTGATATCAGGGCAATCAGCAACAGATTCTGAATGCCGCCAGGCTGGTGGCATGATGCAATGTTGTTTTTGTTTCATTTTGTTAAATAGTTTATTTATTTCCATAGAGAGGGGAAGGGAGAGAGAAAGACAGGGAGAGAAACATCCGTGTGTGGTTGCCTCTCGTGCACCCCCTACTAGGGACCTGGCCTGCAGCCCTGGCATGTGCCCTGACTGGGAATTGAACTGGCCATCTTTTGGTTTGCAGGCCGGCATTCAGTGCGCTGAGCCACACCAGCCAGGGCATAATGCAATGTTTCAAGCTAATGTTGGTGGTGACAGTCAGGTTGCTTAGAGCATATTGTCTTGTTTACCGTCTCTGGGAAATGCTCATCAGAGGAGTTTGTGAGCAAAGAAAGAGAACCAAGAATATTTCCTTTGTCACTAATAACTTCAGTGCCCAGCCGAGCTGTTCCCAAATTCCTCATCCACAGAGACCATGAGAAATAACAAATGATTATTGTTTTAAACCACTAATGTTGGGGTAGTATGTTATGCAGCAATGGATAACTGGAACAGTTCCCTTTAATCAGCTCTAAGCATCCAGTCCTCCAGCTTCCTTTTCTGGCTCAGCTGTGTTGCCATTTGTCACCAGAAACACACTGAGAGTTTTGCCTTGATTGCTGAACAAAGACGGTAGTTTCCTTCTCTGCTCTGTATCCTCCTGAGAGGCAGGAGAAAAGGGTGTATGGGCAGTTAGATTCCTCAGACCCCAGCCCAGTTTCCTGGGTTCCCTCCTCCCCCATCTTTCCATTGATAAATGGCTACTGATGAGTCAGGCAACGCGCGCACCCATCTGTACGAACCTACAACAGTTTATCCGACGTCATCGGGGAGGCGCTCAGTGTACAGGCTCACGTTAGTCCTTTTATCTGGGCCTGAAATTCTTTTCCTCGTTCTCGATCTGCTGTGCAAAGCTGCTCTAGACTGTCTCCAGCAGTTAACCAGTGCCAGGGATGGCAAACCGTGACCTGGGGGACTGGGACAGCCTTTAAAAAAAAATATATATATATATATATATATATATATATATATCACTGATTTATATTTATCTCTTAAATATTAATGCTACATATTCAATATATTTTCAAGAGAAAATTGTGCCACCTATGTTGCTTTAAGTAAACTGAAAACCAGGAAAGAATCTGTTGGTTATTTTCATCCCAGCATGAGAAAAGAGATTTACTAGGGTCAGAGTTTGTTGGCCGTGATTGGAAGAGCGTCGAACCTGCTGGCCGTCCCGAGACAGTTTTATGGGCTGAGACGGTTTGAGTCTGGTGGCAAAGCCACCCTGTGGGGCTGTGCACTCGGTTCAGTGGAAGACGTCACTGGGGTCCCAGTGGCGAGACGCAGATGTTTGCAAGGAGCTGTCAGATATAAGTGAGTGTATTTATACTTACTTTAATATATTTAAAATTTTTATTATGATAAAGTACACATAACACAAATTTGACAGTTTCATCATTTTTTTAAAAATTTTATTTTTAGAGAGGGAAGGGAGAGAGGAAGAGAGAGAGAGAAACATCAATGTGCGGTTGCTGGGGGCCATGGCCTGCAACCCAGGCATGTGCCCTGACTGGGAATTGAACCTGCGATGCTTTGGTTCACAGCCCACGCTCAATCCACTGAACTATGCCAGCCAGGGAAGTTTCATCATTTTTAAGTAGACCGTTCAGCGACATTAAGTGCATTCACTTTGTTGTGCAGCCCTTACCCCTTTGCATTTCCAGAACGTTTCAATGTTATGGCCCAAGACATTTTGTGCTCGTTCAACATTAATGCTCCCTTTTCCCCTCTCTTTGGTCCCTGGGACGATCACCCTATTTTCTGTCTCTCTGAATTTGCCTATTTTAGGTACTCGTATAGGTGGGATCACTCAATGTTTCAGGTAGCCTTTAAAAAAAGAAAACAGTTAACAGTTTTACTGGAACACACACACGCTCATTCATCTGTGCATTGTCCTGCCTGCGTCTGCACTTCAAGAGCCGGGGTAGGAAGTTGTCATAGACACTGCGCGGCCTGCAGAGCTGGGAACGTTTACCGTGTAAGTGCTCTGCGGAGAAAGTGTGCCGACCCCTGCCCTGGGTGGGGGGAGGCTGCCCTCTGCGATTCTTTCCCGAGCGTGGGAAAGGCGCCTCTTTCCTGGCCCTGGGAGGGTGGGTTTTTACAGCATAAAAGCATCGAAGGCCTTCAACTCCGCCGGATCGAATTCCTGCTGCTCTCAGCCTCCCTCATTTTTTTGAGGTTAAAAGAATGCAAACCATCTCCGAGTTCTGCCTGGTTTCTCTCCTGGGTTTGTTCCTCTCCACAAGGTCTAACCAGCCTGGGAAGCTCTTCTTCCTGCCTCTGAATTTCCTAATTGCATGCATTTTGTTTCTACTTCAGTGGCATCCCACCTGTGGCCCGCAGGCCACGTACGGCCCAGCACAGAATCGTGAATTTACTTAAAACATTATGAGGGTTTTTTTTGTGTGTGTGTGTGTGAGTGTGTGGGTGATTATGTGTCACAATGTATTTAATGTGTGGCCCAAGACAGCTCTTCTTCTTCCAGTGTGTCCCAGAGATGCCAAAAGGCTGGACACCCCATACTAGATAATCTTTATTCCTTTCCTTTCTGTGTAACGGAAGCTTCTTCCGCTCGATACCGCACAGTCCACGCAACTGTTTCACAGTCATGAAGCAATCTCTGCTAAAACACCGACCTTTGCGAGTTCCCCTCTTCCTGAAGGTGAGTAATGGACTAGTTTTCTTCATTGAGATTTTGACCTTTGTGTTATTTTATCCCCTCCATAAAGAAGGATAATATTCCGACCCAGAATTCTAAAACCACGGCAGTACCTGTGTTTTCAACGCCATTTATCATTTTACCAGGTGTTTGTTTACAAACTCAATGCAGACGCTCATTCGGCTTCGTTGTTCCGAGACTCATCCTCTCAGCCGCCCTGTTGCCCTTCTCTCTGGGGAGAGGAGGCGGTGTCCGTGAGCAAGGCGGGCGTTTCCAGGGCATCGGATTCACTGTGGCCTGGAGCCGTCAGCAGTTTTGTTCATTATTGATTTGGGCCCGTTTGTGTGTAAGTTCACACACTTCAAGAAAAATCAATCAGTTTGCTCTCCTCAAACTCCACAAACCCAGATCTGTGTGCCAGATGATTTCTCCAGCAGCCAGTTACCCACGAACATCTTTATAAAGGCCAACACCCAACAAATCCTCCGTGAACTCCCTCAGTCCGAGGCTGGCCAACTCTTCTCTAAAGGACCTCCTCGTGAATGTTTTTTGTCCATAAAACTTTCTTTGCAAAAACAGGCAGCAGGTCCTAGTTTGCCGGCCCCTGTTCTGCATCCTTTACAATTCTGGTTTTATTTGCAGCCTTTAACGTGACCTGGAACACACACAAAGACCTCAGGTTTCTATACAATGAGTATGATAATCTGTTTCTCGTGGCATCCACCCATTTGTTCACTAACGTGCTTACACTGAGGTGACTGCGTACCTACTGTGTGCGACACACTGTGTGATGCTGTAGAGACGTGATGACACAGGCTAGATGTGGACTTACGGTCTGGTAGCTGCTGCACGGATCAGGGATAAAATATGTATAGGGCCTGGAGTTGGTGGGGGCTCCATACGCAGTAGCTGTTGCTATTCCATCACCGTTGTACTCACTGGTCTTGGCAACCTCCAAGTACCTCACAAGGCACACGGTGAGTCTGTCAGCCGGTCGCCCTCGCTCCTCGCCTGTCCCGCCAGTTGACCTTTGGACCCCGTGTTGACACTCGGCGCTCATCTCTGCTCTGGTGATTGACCCGGTCGCAGGCTCTGACCAGGGGGCTCCTATTTCTCTGCAGCCACTGTCTCTCCCGGTTTATTGCCCGCGAGAAGCATCTAATAAAAAGTCGATGGCCGTGCTGGTCTACCGTGAGTGTGTGCTTCCCTGCTGCTCGAGACGTATAATTTCATTGACCATCATGAACCTGTCGCTCCCTGTGTGATGTGAGGCTGAGCTGCTGGCAGCGCGTGGGGGCTGGGAACTCCGAGCTAGACCGGAGCCAGAGGGTGGGAAGCCTCGAACACTGCCCCCCTTTCCCACCCAAGTCCCTGTCTCCAAAAGAGCAGCCCCGTGGACCACTGGTGATGCACCCCCTTCATATTCGGGTCACCAGTTTAAGGGCAAGGACAAGATAGAGACTGTGTCGCCAAAATGGACCCAAGGATATTGTGGATGGGAAGGAGCCTTGAACATTTTCAGGCCCGACTCCTTGGGTTCATAGATGAGGCTGAAAAAAAGGCACTTAATCATTTTTCCCCAGTAATATTTGTGGAGTATTTACTGAATGCGCAGCACTCTGGGGATGTGGTGACAAGGAGGACAGACAGCCTGTGGCAGCCAGCCTCCAAGACGGCCCCCAAGGCCCCCCGTCTCCTGGTCCACACGCCCTCGAGTCGTCCCCTGTGTGTGGCTGATGGAGTCTGGCAGAGTGATGACAGGCCACTTCCAAGATCAGACTGTAGTGGAAGCTGCTGCAGCCTCGTTTGGGTCTCCCTCTCCGTCGGAGCCTCGTGCTGAGGGACGCCAGCTGCCACGGGGTGAGCAGCCCTGACTGTGACGGGCCCGCGTCGCTGCAGCCGACAGCCATGTGAGTTGAGTGTGTGCGGGAGAGGACCCCCAGCGCTAGCCGGGCTTTCAGGTGACTGCTGCCTTCAGGTGTCACCAACCTAGCAGGTGCCATGGAAGGAAAGCTGGGCAGTGACACGAGATCAGAGTGACTGCTGGGACCCCCAAGTGTGCACACATCCGTGTGTTTGTGAGTTTGAGTGTAGGGAGTGTCTGGCGCCTTTGAGTCACTGAGGTGGACATGACTCCTGACACATGTGGGGTGTCACCTGGGGAGACAGTACTGGGGGGCAGACCCCAAGGTGGGCAGGCACTTGGGAAGCTCGAGGAACTGGAGGAAGGGCAAGAACGCAGAGCGTGACAAATGCGACAGCGTGCTTTACCAGGGGAGGCTGGAGAGGCGAGCAGGGCCAAACCCCGGGGGCCTTGTAGGCTGTGCGAGCGTGGTGAGGAGGCGGGGCTTCTGTCACCTGAGCCAGCTCTGCCCAGCGGGACTCTGGGTGGTGACGGCAGTGCTCTACACCGCTGCCGTCTGGTAGGGGAGCGCGGACCACAGGGGGCTCTTTCGCACGGGAAGTGTGGCTAGTGCAACTGAGGTACAGAGTTGTTCATTTTATTTAATGTGCTTGGATTTAAATGGAAATGTGATTTCCACGTGGCAGGTGGGTGCTATATGGGACCGTGGAGAAAGTGCGAAGGGAAGCTGGGGGAGGCTTCCAGCAGGCCAGGCCATGGGTATCTGTAGGGAGATTTTGCTGGCTGCTGTGGGGAGAGCGGATGGGAGGTGGGCAGGGGGAGGCTGGGGGAGGCTTGTGCAGCGGTCCAGGGGAGAGAGGGTGGCTGCCCACCCCCCCAGCAGCCCTGGGTTCTGTGGCCTTTCCTGCCCTCATGTGGCCCCAGGACCACGAAAGGGCTGGAGACACTGAAGATGGGGGTCAGAGTGGGGACTTTTCCACCTGGTCCAGCCTGATGGCAAGGGCCTGTCTCCCAGGCAGTGCTTCTTAGCCAGCTGCACAGGGCAGATGGGTTCCCCTCTGGCAGAGGAGGTGGGACTGTCCCCAGCCCCTGCCTGTTGCCGAAGTCCCTCTTGGGCAGCCCCCTTGCCCAGGCTCAGCTGTGGCTGGGGATCTGTACAGCCCTGGTTGCAGGTGGTTTAGTGCCTGTGCGTTAGTGTCTTCATCTGAAAATCGGATATTACTGTAATAATGTCAGCCGAATGTGAGAACCTCCTGAGCCTCAGATGAGATACATCCATCTGAACCACGTGCCACAAAGAGTGGTACGTGGTGGATGGATGACCGTGTGCTGCTCTTTGCCTTCTCATCACCAGTATCGTGTGTGGGCTGGGGTCCCCTAGCTCCACGTGCTAACCGCACCCGGCCTCATGTGAGCCTCAGGGCTAGCCCCAGAAACAGCCCCGGGAGCTGTCACTAAGGGGAATCTGGGACTAGGTTCGCCGGCCACTGCAGAGGGAAGCTGATGAGCTCGGGTGGAGAGGGGTACTGGAACGTTCCGGTCCCTTTTCATCGCATGCTGGTGGTTGCCCTAAAACGGACAGATGGAATTCCAGGAAGCTGATGGGCTTTGGGGACAGTGGGTGCTCCTTGGTGACTCACAGAGGAGCGGGAACACCTCCAGGTTTGTGTCATCACAGCCAGTGGCACTCTGCAAGTGCTCCTGTTAGCCAGAGAAATCCGGCTTGAGGGTCCTCTCGCCTCCTGTGGCCCCAGGAAGGTCGCCCGTGTGCAGCGAAGTGCTTGTTTCAGATAGCGCCAGGCCTTCCTGTCAATGTCAGGCATTAATTGAATATTACATGACTGTAGTATCTTTTCCCTTGCTGCTCAGTTTCTGGATTGAATGGTTTCCCCACATGAATGAAAAAAATATCAGTGAGCCCAGCCTTTCTACACCTCAGGACTAATTTTATCCCTCTGTTGTCTCGTCTCTCGAGGCCCCGCTGGTTCGCAGGGGTAAGTTTAGACCTCGTGACCCACTTCTCTCGTCCTGGGTCACGTGGCTTCAGGCAGCCTCCCGGCTGTGTGGCTGCTCCTTGAGCGAGGGCACACACCTGGTGTGGGCCTTTTGCACTGGTTCTCCTGGGCACCTGCAGCACCCTCCCCCTCCGTCCCCAGAGATGTGTGGGGTTCCCTGTCTCTCCGTCTCTCCTTAGTTCAAGGTCACCTTCTCAGTGAGGCTGGCTCTGACCGCTCTGTTTACAGGGATGGCCTCTCCTCACCCTGATCTACTTCTACTGTCTTCCCCATCCTTCATTGTACTCAATTTACTTTAAAAAAATCATTCATTTACTCATTCAAGAATAGTTGACGCTCCATATTTATATGAGTGCCAGGTGTACAACATAGTGGTTTGAATTTATATGACTTGTGTTGTAACCACTGTGATAGGTCTAGTTACCATCTGTCACCATACAGAGGCATTGTGGTAGCATTGACTGTGTTCTCTGTGCTGTGCTGGGACTTTTATTTATTTTACAACTGGAGGTTCGTACCTCTCATTCCCCTTCACCGTTCTCACCCACCTTCCCAGGATCCTTTCCTCTGGCAGCCATTTGTCCATTCTCTGTCATCTGTGAGTCTGCTTGTTTTGTTTTGTTTTGTTTTTTTTAGATTTCACATGTAAGTGAAATCATCTGGTGTTTATCTTTGTCGTCTGACATTTCACTTAGTGTTATGCCCTCTAGGCCCATTCATGCTGTGGCAACTGGCAAAACTTGGTTCTTTTTTACGGCTGAGTAATATTCCATTGTATCTACATAGCACATCATCTTTGTCGTTCACCCATCGGTGGACACCTAGGTTGCTTCCAGGTCTTGGCTACTGTAAACGGTGCTGCAGTGAACATAGGGGTGCATGTATCATTCTGAGGGAGTATTTTTCTTCAGACATATGCCGAGAAGTAGAATTGCTGGATGCTGGGTTAGTTCTATTTTTCCTCTTTTGAGGAACTTCCATTCTGTTCTCCACAGTGGCCGCACCAATTTCCGCACCCGCCTACAGCGGGTGAGGGTTCCCTTTTCTCTTCATCCTCACCAACACTCGTTTGGCATATTTACTGTTTTTGGCCTGTTTCCCCCCCAAAAAAAGGTAAATTCCACAAAGGTAGGCTTCTTGGTTCCTTCTGTCCTGCTCACTGCTGTGCCTTCATTTTCTAGAACAGGGTCTGGTACACACAGAGCGGTTGAACCACAAAAATGCTGAATAAAGAAAGCCTGCAGACATTTTAGTCTGCTATTAGAGGCCTTGACCTCCAATGTCAACTTTCATTTCACTCTTTCAAGATCCAGTCGGCTCTGGCTTCCAACTGGATCATATCCACTTGACCTTCATGACATTATGTCCCTCATTTCTCCTTCCTGAGTTGCCTGCTGCCTTACTCTTCTCTTTCCCGCTCAGCTAACACGCCCCTCCTGCGGGCTCCTGCGGCCCCTCACACCAGCCTGCCAGCCCCTCGCTAGCACTCTTGGCTCCGCTCGCCTTGGGATATTCACTCCTTTACCTGCTGGCCATGCTCAGGTCTTGAGTCCATAAATGCTTCATGCTTATTGTCGGTATCGCACAAGGAGTGGTATCACACTTTGGTGTCAGGCAAACCTAGGTTTTTTTCCTCCCTCTACTTATTAGAGTAGATTGAGTTTAAACATTTCTCTAAGTCTATTTACTTAGCTCTAAAAATATGATAATGTTACCTACCTGGGGAGTTATCTCTAAAAATATGAATAATGATATCTACCTGAGAACTAAATAAGATAACATGCATGAAAGCACATAGTAGGTGCTCAAAAGTTGTTGAGTGACTTTCGAGTGACCTTGGAGTCATGGGCTGGGGGTGAGGAGCTGCGTGTTACCTGAATGTACTTGATTCCAGTGTTCTGATTTTGGAACAGGGGACTGTTTTTGCTCAGCATTAGAATAATGAGAACGTCCTTCTACAGAAAGAAGAAGGACTCCTTCTTCTTTGTTGGACTCCTTCTACAGAAAGAGGCAGGCTGTATTTGTGTCAGAGACAATGTGGTCTCTTTACAGGCTTCTGTGTGACAGACAATAGTAGGGGCCTTCTAACTGGGGTGCTTACGGCTCTTTCTGTCTCTCTTTACATGGTCTGTCAATTCCAGTCTTTACTCGGCTTCTGGATGACTTGTGTGGTGTTCGTGTAGTCACTTCTTTGTGAATTGAGGAGAGGAGCAGCCTGTGAGCATGTGCACTAGCGTATACACACATATGTGGGGACCTGTGTGCTTGAGTGCATGTGGATAAATCATGTCTATTATCACATATGCATACGGCGTGGGTGAGTACACGTGTCTTTATCTGCATGTGTGTGATTGTGGGTAAACCTGATGCTTTCCTGCAGACGAAGCACAGATGTGTGGCGCACCTGCCCAGACAGAGCCAGACCCAGGGGCTGGGGTCAGAGTGGAGCTGTCTGAGTTGGACAGTGGGGAGACGGGGTCGGAGAGGAGCAGAGCGCATTGCTTGCAGAAGTCTCCCTAGGGCACACTCAGCAGCCTGGGGGAGCTTCACCTCGGTGGGTGCCTGGACTCCCACTGTGGCTCTGCCCTTGGTAGCTCTGTGAACTTGGCAAGTTGCTCCGCCTCCTGCAGCTGATCAAGGGCTTAAACAACACGATGATATAAACAGGGTGCTTAGGGCAGAGAAAAATCACTGGGGCAACGCCAGGTCTTTTTTCTCAATTCAGTTTTATTATCATTTCCAACTCTGAGGTTTTAGGGCTTTTGGTAGCCAGCATGGCTCTGACAGGCTACCGAGTGGCCTGAATTTAACCTCAGGAGACATTTAAGGGCCTTCCTTGGGGCTCCATGAAATAACCAACCCAGCATGCAGAGGACCCGAGGGCCGGAAATAAGGACAGAAGAGACAAAGCCCCCAGGGCTATGTGACCCCAGCACCAAGGACCATGAGAGACAGCAGGAGCCTGAGCCTGTGGAAATAGGTTAGGCTCAGACCCCAGCACTGGCGACTGCCTGACGAGCCCGGCTGGTTGTGCAGCCTTGGGTAAGCTGCTGAGAAGTTAGAAAGTAAGAGTATCTCGCATGGAGAAAATAGTACCGGCGGTCAGCAGGTGTCCTGACCTCTGACTTCCACAACTCAGGGCAGCAATGACCACCTGGAGCATGCCCTCAGGGGGGTGGGTGTGAGAGAGATTGGAAGGGGTGGAAGCTGTTCATGCTGCAGGGGAGAGCTGGCCCTGCTCACCTCTGGAGCTCCCACTGCTCTGCACCTTGCTCATCCGGCTCCAGCTGCACTGGCTGCCTTCTGACTTCTCCGAGGCTCTTGCTGCCTCAGGGCCTTTGCACAGTTCTCTTTGCCTACAACCTTCTTTTCTTTTCCTTTTTTCAGTTTTGTGAATGATTGGCTTCTTCACACCCTTTGATCTTATTTCAAATCTGAATTCAGAAAGGCCTTTTCTTTCTTTTTTTCCTCTATATTATTATTTTTTTAATTGTTGTTCAAGTACAGTTGTCTACATCTCCCCCCCACCGCTTTCTCCTGCTCCATCCACCCCCACCCTTTCCCACCCTCAATCCTTCTCCCCTTTGGCTTTGTCCATGTTTCTTTATACATGTTCCTTGAAGACCCTTCTCCTTCTTCCCCCCGTTATCCCCCTCCCCGCTGTGTTCTGGTTACTGTCAGTTTGTTCTTTATTTCCATGTCTCTGGTTCTATTTCGCTCACTTGTTTGTTTTGTTGATTAGGTTCCACTTATAGGTGACATCATATGGTATGTGTCTTTCACCGCCTGGCTTATTTCACTCAGCATAAGGCTCTCCAGTTCCATCCGTGCTGTCGCGGAGGGTAGGAGCTCCTTCTTTCAGAAAGGCTCTTCTGATTATCCCGGCTAAGCAGGTGCTCACGGTCCCTGGCTCAGTCACCCTCTGCCAGGCACCGCTCTCGTTTCTTTCCAAACCGGTACCACCTGATGGAGTCGTGGTGCTCACTTGTATACTCTGTTATGTGACCTCACCAGCCGGTGGGCTCTGGGTAGACAGATGGGTAGCTTCTCAGTTACTGCTGTCTCTCCATCACTGAGCCCAATGCCTACCCCATAGTGGGCAGAGTATTTGGGTGCTGATTGCCCAAGGATAGAGACTCCTGGGTGGCCTTTCTGGCATGTCCTGTTTTTCCTTCCTGTAGCATCTCTAGCAGGATAGCTCTGGTTCACCCTTATGATGCTCTCAGGGTTCCAGGTGTAATCAGAGGGCAAGCCTCCAGGCACAGGTCCTTGCAAAAGCCTCTGTCTGCAGCACGCTTGCTCACCTCTTACCCGCTAGAGCAATACTCATGACCACACCCACAGTCCTGAGGGTAGGGAATGATGCCAGGGCGTGGTTCCAGGGAGGCAGCGTTTGCAGACAATTTAACACTCTGCTTTATGGCAGGTGGTTGCACTCATGATTTGATTTATTCCTTGAGTGACCTCAGTCCCTCTTTAAAATAAGAATTTTTATTGTCATCTTTCAGGGAGAGGGACCCTGAGGTACAGAGAAGTAGAAGGAGGTGCATTCACACAGTTGGAACTAAATAAAAATTGCACTGGGCAAAGTTCAACAGAGAGGGAGACTTTAATTCAAGATTATTGCAACAGGAAAGAAAGACTGAACTCAGTGCTACCGAAGCAAGGGACTGGAGAATTCTTAATAGCTGGAGTGAGGGAGTTCTTCGGCATCTGTGTTTGCTGACTGGTCTTACCAAAGGAAAATGCAGCTTTCTCTTGTTCCCCATGACTGGGGAGAGTTTTGCCGTTGGAACAAGGAGCTCACTGAAGTGAGGTTCCCACAGGGACTACGAGACAAGGGCACTTTTTTTCCCCCTTGAAGTTTACATTTCAAGAAACATAAGGTCCTTGTTCCTAGGTCCTTGAGAAGGACATTTTGTTTCTTGAGTTGCAAAACTGGGAAGAGATTGGGAGAAGGGTTATGTACATTTCAAAGAGGTAGAGAAAGGATTTTTAAGTACAAGTTTTCTAAAGTAAATGCTCCAAGAAAAGGGAGATGAGGGCTCTCTGGTCGGAAAGAAACCTGCATGTAGCTTGGTTGCATCCAGGGTAACCGCCAGAACCCAGGTTAGAACCATGTGATTCCAGCACGTGCTTTCCTCCCCCGACAGCTCCTAGTGGCCACACACAGTACAGGCTGCAACTGAAGGGGTAAATCTGTCCCTTAGAGGCAGCTTGGGCAGCTGCTGAAGACTTTGTCGTCTTATTTAACTAAGAGGATGCATGGAACACATTGATGGCTCTGTGAAGCTGTAGATGTAACATAGAAAAACTTTTTTTTAACATCATAAGCATAGGGCCTTTATTAACATTAAGAAATTCTCCATGGGCCCCAGCTGGAGTGGTTCAGTGGGATGGGCCCTGTACCACAAAATGAAAGGTTGCTGGTTTGAGTCAGTGTGTCTCTCTTGCATCCATGTTTCTCTCCCTCTCTTCCTCCCTCCCTTACCCTCTGTCTAAAAAAATATTTTAAAGAAGGAAAAGAAATTCTACATTGATTATGGGCTGTTGAATCCACAGAACATATTCAATTTCTACATTTGTCCCAATAATGCCATTTATACTGTTTTTCCCAGAACAGAATCAAATCCAGAATCTTAACTGTTTTTAATTTTCACGTTTTAATCTCCATTAATCTGGGACAGTTCCTCCACATTTGTTGGGGTTTGAAAAAATTTTTCATATTTTTCAAGAGTAAAGACTATTTATTTGATTTAATGTACCTCAATTTGAGTTTGTCTGATATTTCCTCATGATTAGAATTAAACATTTTGGCAGTGTACCACAGAAAGTAGTGCATTCCTTAGTTTATTATTTGAACAGGAACATAATGATTTATCCTAACATTAGCATCTAACCAGTGCTAATTTTGATTGCTTGAGAAAAACTCCATTTAAAATAAGCTGTAGACTTCAGACCCACAATATCAGAGCCCGAGGGGCTCATGGATACAAGGGAACTCATTCCCCTAGGCCTGCAGGTGGGAGACCAGGTCTCGCCCAAGGTCACAGAGTGAACTCCAGGCTCAGCCCTGAGATTGTGGCCAGGGCTGCATTTCTTAGCACGGAGTTCTCTTGACCCCACCCTCCAAGCCTTTGCACCAGCCACCTCTTCTGTTTTCTTTCTTTCTTTTTCTTTTTAAAGGCTCCCTGGCAGCTACTGCTCCAAGGCAGAAAATATACTCATTTAAATGACTTCGTTTGGAAATAGAAGCTTGAATAATGATGTTACCATTTATAATTGCTCTGATTAACCATACCACGCTTCACAGTTTAGAATTAAAAAAAGCCTCGTTCCTTTGTGATGTGAATTTTAATTGCTCTCTCTCTGGAAGACCCCTCCAGGCGTACCTGTCTGTTCCCCAGCTCCTGGGACCTCAGAAAGACCCCGCCCAGCACACCTGTGTGCTCCCTGGGCCCCCCGGCAGCGCCTGGGGGCTGGGCACAGGCCAGAGGTTCTGGGAATACCTGGCTGGTTTGAGATTTCGGGACAGAAACTATGTGCTTCCGCTTTGGACCACAGTTTCTTACTTTCCCGCGGGAATCAGAATATGAGGGGCCTCATGAGGCCCGGACTGAAGGCCTGGGAGCAGGAAGCTGTGCTCAGGGTGCCTGATGCTCCCCGCAGTTGTCATCGCTAAGGTTCCAAAGGGGGCGGAATCGCCCGTAGTTTATCTGCCAGTGAATGTGGCTTCTCAGATGGATTTTTCTTTTTACCTTAAAGATATTTTCATTTATTTATTTTTTTATTCTTGTTTGGCATTTTACCCATATGAAATAAAAATCAGCACAGTGCAGTGGAAAAGGCAAGAATTTAAGAAAATATAAGTATTTGATTTCAAGAGGACTGAGGGCTTTTCAAGAGCAAAAGCCAAGAAATAGAGTATAAGGGGAAAGAGTGATAGGTTTGGTTATATCAAAATCATGAATATTTTATGTAAACATTTAGGTAAACATAAAATGACAAAAAAGGTTATAAGACAACCTGGGTAAATATTTACAACACATATGATTTACAGTGGGCAACTATCCTTAATATATAAAGAACACTAACAATCAACAAAAAGATCACTGTCTCGGTAGAAAAAAAAAGAAAAGAATATGAATAGACAATTAAGAAAAACTGCCACAGTCGATAAAAACCTGAGAAAAAGTAAATTAGCTTCACTTGTAGGTACTGAAACATAAATTAATAAAGAATAAAGATACCCTTTTTCTCTATTTACATTCACAATTTAAACAGTGATATTGGTGAAGATGCAATGATGTGTCTGTCAAAAGAGTATACGTTTCTGCAGTGTTTCTGCAGGGTAGTTTCATACATGGTTTTTTTAAAGATTTTATTTATTTATTTTTAGAAAGGGAAGAGAGGGAGAGAGAGAGAGAGAGAGAGAAACATCAATGTGCGGTTGCTGGGGGCCATGGCCTGCACCCCAGGCATGTGCCCCAACTGGGAATTGAACCTGCGATGCCTGGTTCACAGCCCGCACTCAATCCACTGAACTACGCCAGCCAGGGCTCATACACGGTTTTGACACTGGAAAGGGACTGAGCCCAGGCAGGTCTCCTGTGGGCCAGCTGGGAGTGTGCGGGTTGACTTGGTGCAGGAGAGCTTTCACACCAGGAGTCCAGGTGGTTCTGAGAGTACGCTTGTTAAAGCTGGGGACGGTGGAGCAAAGGAAGGGCTTAGGGTAGGAGAAGCAGCAGGAGAGAGCCCGGGTGGGGCTCTGCTTTGGATTCTGGAAACGTTACAGGAAAGAAGTGAGCCACGCTGGGCCGGGTGGACTCACTGAGAAGTAAAGGTCGCAGGGACGGCAGTGAGCCATGGGGGCGCTGCCGTTAGCTCACTGGGAAGTCAGAGAAAAATGGGGGCATCGGGGGCAGGTTCAGGGGGTGAGCCTGGGATGAGCTGCTGCTGCCCAGTGCTCCCCTGGTTGCAAGTCTTGTGGGGACCCTCAGAGTTTAGGAGAAAGGCAGCAGAAGTACATGCCTGAGAAAAGGAGGGGTGCAGGTGTGCTTCAAGGAGAGAGCACCGGCTTTTTTTATCTGGAGGATTTTTATCTGTTTTCTAAAGGTGGGAATTTTGTGGGGAGGTCTTGGGAGGATGTCCATAGAATATTCCTTAGTTTTCCAGGTGCGTGCTTCGATATGCTCATTTGTCGGGATGAGTGTGTGGAGGGGTCAGGGTATTTTCTGGGCTGTTTCACCTCCCAAGGATGTCACCGACCAGGAGCCAGGACTGAGGCAGGTCTGCCCCGCACAGACGTCTGGAATGCGTGCCAGGGGTGTCCAGCCCGTGGCCCAGGATGGCCGTGAGTGCAGCCCAACACAAAACCCTAAGTTTCTTTAAAACCTTTCTTTGCTCATCAGTTTTCATTAGTGTTTGTGTATTTAAGGTGTGACCCAGGGCAACTCTTCTTCCAGCGTGGCCCAGAGATGCCAAAGGGTTGGATGCCCCTGGTTGTAAACCATCTGCTCCTGAGTGTCCTTGGTTGGGGAAGGTGACACCTTGTGATTTATTATTTGGCTGTAAATCGCTCTATCAGTTTCTTCAGCCGTCTGTCTCAGTTTCCCCATCCCACTTGCCAAGGAGTTTTTCTAGCTTCTTAATCTCCTGCCTCATTTTGAGACTCTTAAAATATGCGTACATTTGACCTCGTAATTCCATTCCCAGGAATTAATTTTTTTAGAAGATAATTAGAGATGCACATGAAAGATAAAGGATTTTTATCAGCACATTATTTGAGATGCAGAAAAATGAAGAAAAAATGTAAATGCCCAGTAACAGAGAGGAGCTAAAATGATTATGTGGCTTTCATGTAATGCAATGATTTGCCTCCGTAGAAAAATAAGAGTTTCAAGTGATATTGAATACCAAGTGGAAAGTCTCATACTATGTTTAGTCCAGTAATTAGGAAATGAATGTTCTTATACAATCTATTACTGATTTTATTTAAATTTTATATAAGCATACATAAATAATGGAATAAAACGAACCAAAGTGTTAGCAACATTTGTCTTTGAGTGATAGATTGATGATAGGCAGTCCTTAATTTCTTCTCTAAAGAAACTTCCAAAGCATTTTTCATACTTACTGTGATACATAAATATTTCTTTTTAAAAATGTCAGAATCTAACAAATGATGTGCAAATGAAATGCTGAAATGAAAACAGAATTAAGAGAGTCAAGAAGTTTGGGGTAGATGAGTCTGGGTATAAATCTGAGCTTTTCATTCAGTTGCTGGTTGATCTTGTCAGTGTTTTTGAACGTGTTCTTCCCCGTCTGTAGGAGGGGGATCCATGCACTCTGCACAGGGCTGCCCTAAAGGCCAGTTCAGAATATCCGTAAAGAATGCGGCACTGAATAGACTCTTAGTAGCTATTAACTAGGGTCCTGCATTCTCTCTGTTGGTCTTCCTGGCATTTTGGATTTGGAACCGAGGGCCTGGATTGGACTTTGAACTCTCTTCTATGACTTTGTGCGTGTTTTGGCGGGGGGTTCCTAATTATTTAGCCACCACCACTTGTTCCGTTTTCTCAGATCAGAAGAGGACTTAATCAGTCCGGTTGTCTGGCTTTAACGTTGCTGTGGCTGAAAATTTGAGTGGATGTGTTGAGATTATATCATACTGGGTGATGGACTCTTAGGTTTCTCCCCTCTGTCTCTTGTTGGTTTGACTGAGTATGCCAAGATTGTGATTTCCAGTGGTGGCAAAAGTGTGGCTAAATGGTCATTTGTATACCATGTTCATGGACATATAAACTCATGTAACGTTTGGAAAATATGTCAAAAGCCTTAAAGTGTCTTCATATCTTTTGATCCATTAATCTCGTGTTTGGGCGATACTGTCTGAAGATAATAAACATTGTATGCCACACGTTATCTACAGTTAATTCCCACCCCGTGTCCTTTTTAGGATCCGGTGGGATAAGGCACATATCTGGGTGCTTATGTTCGTGAAACCCATAGAGAGAGTGAGGGCTGCTTTGGCAGAAGGCCCCGTGCGGGTCCGTCTGGAGGATATCACACGTCAGACACTGCTCTCTCAGCCACTGTGGTCTCGACGACAGAGTCCACGTGGGGCCGCGCAGAGGCAGCTCGCTGGCACCAGCACACAGAGGTCCGCATCCGGACGCTGAGAGGTGACTGACTTGTGACTTAGAGCAGACGCCTTCCCCGCTCTGTGTCCGTCTCCTGTCTCCTAGTCTCTAAAGTGTGCATGGCGGAGCTGGCCTCACAGGGGCTTGCTGTGTGGGGGAGGGGAGGAAGCCTGCAGTGCAGGCAGGAAGGGCCCGCTGCTTTATGACCACACATCTAGGCCATTCCCCATTTTTTGGTGACTCAGACTGAAAATTGTGGACACTCCAGCCTTCTGCGTGGGTTCTCCTGGGCTCCCTGGGGAACAGCCAGGCTGCCAGACTCCCCACCCACCTGTAGCTCCCCGAAGCAGTGTCGGTCGGTCGGATCCTTAGCCAGCTACCCTAGACACTGGGGGTGGGCGTGGACATGGGGGCAATTCTGTCCTGTTTTCTAAAACATCATAATGCCACCAGGGTGCTTTAAGACTGAAGGTTTTGCAGGAAATGTTTTCACAAAATAAAAGGAGTTTACTATTCAAAGCCATTTCAAAGCTAATCAAAGCTATTACATAGACTTTATTTTAAAATAAAAATGGGCTGAATGCAAAGGAATTATAAATTATAATTATACCTACTGAATGGAATACGTGTGTGTATAATTATATATGTACCTACTGAATGGAATATATGTGTATATACAGAGTTTGGATTAAATCATGCATGTTGAATTATGTATGCACCTACTGAATGGAACATATGTGTATGTACAGTCATATATGTACCTACTGAATGGAATATATGTATACATACGGAGTTTGGAAAATACAGAGAAGTAGGAAGACTGGGAAAACAAGGACGCTGATATTTTCTGACTACCCAAAGCCGACCATTGTTAGTGTCGCTGTGTATTTCCTCTCAGGGTTGTCTCTGCATTTTCTCGTAATTGAAGTTGTGTTTTATCTTCCCTTTGTTTTTCATTTGGCCACATAATATACACTTTCCTCATGTTATTAAAAACTTTGTAAAAATAGCTTTGAATAGCTGTGTTATTCCATTCAGTGGGTATTAGACCATATTTCAGTTATTTTCAGGTCAGTGGAAAACAATACTGTTTTCCATGTCTGCTATTTTCTCCTATCCTTTGTGTCTATCTCAGATATTCCTCAAATTATGTCCTTGTTCGAAGTGTCTCTCTCTCAGGCTCAGGGCTGGCAGAGTTACCTTCCCGCAGTGACTCACGGTTCAATCCTTAATGCACTGCAGCTAATTTTTAATGCTATGTTGTTTACAATTTCCATTGGAAATTGAATGTTGCAGCGGCTCTGATGAGGACTCCCGCTTCAAGAAGTGAAGAGAACAGCGCATTCCTGATTCGTAGTGAATGCTGATGGCAAATCAGAAATGACCCCATGGAGCTGGTGCTGGGAGTAGGTTTTGTTTTAATTTTTGTTAAGGACTAAGATTAATGAAAAAAAGAATGAGAGGCACGTTCCACATTGTGGGCAATGCGAACCCAGTGGAAATTGAACAGATTTTTCTCCTCTCTGTCTCTAGCCTTAGTGGAACTTGTACTCATTTTCTGGAGTTGTTCACCCAGTGCTTATGATTGCTTTTAGCACAAACAATCTCATTTTGGGAGCCTACGAAGAGGGAAAGGAAATGTATTCTCACCACTGTAAGCCGGCGTGGAGTGAAAGAAGCTACGGAAAGCTGCGTGTGTGTCTGTGGGTGTGGAATTGCGCGTGAGAGAGTGTGTGCGGGGGTGCGGTGCACGTACAGAGAGAAGTCAGTCTGAGTGGGGAGGAGGAGAAGGGTAATAATGACAAAGCCGCGTGCGGCTCACGTCACTCCTCTCCCCGCTGTGATCACCGTCATGCGTGGACTTGCCCGCTTGTCCCACTGACGTGGGTAAACTGAAAAGTCTACTCTGGGACTCAGCAGTTTTGGGGGGGTGGGGGTTTTGCTTGTGGTGGGTGAGGGCAGGGAGACATGATGTATGCAGCGCAAGGGGGTGGGGGGTGGGGACCAGACAGGCTGCTCAACTTTGCCAAGATTGCACAGCTCAGTTTAAATGAATATCAGCGTCATGGTAACCTTCCTCCCCCTTGTACCCCGTCATGTAGCACCTGCTGCTGAGCTGGGGTGCAATCTGCTGCTGGTTGGAGGGACATGGGTGGGTGACAGGGACCTGCAGTGACTAACGAAGAGCAGACAGGACTCGAGGACATTCTGAACTTTAAAAACAGCAGCCCAGCATGTAGCTGGTTTTCATTTTACATACCCTCCACTTTCTCCCCCAAAAACTCTCGGAGAGAAACGGGACTGCAGAGCGGGGGACCCCATCCTGGTTAGCATCTCACTTTCACAGCTGTCGGGTGAGGGGGATCATCACCCGGAACTGGTATTCAGTTTTCTGTTCAAAGAACAGTACTGGTACATGACCCCAAACAAAATGTATCCATTTATGCCTGGGCCAGATGTGTGAACACACTTTATTTTCCACTACTTTTATTTTGTTGTAGAAATTCAAATGGGAAACCTACCCTTGGTGAGGCTTCAGCCCTGTTGTCTGTTTGTTTGTTCTGCAAGATAAAGATGTGTATACCTGTTTCTTTAGTTGCTTCGACACATATGTAAGTGCCTGCAATTCGCAGGTGCCACCCCAGGAAAGTCTGTGTGTGTGCGGAGGGGGCCGTGCATGAAGAGGTGGTCCAGTCCAGAGAAGAGGGTGGCAGTGTACTAGTGACCAGGTGACTGCAGGTGACAGTGCAGCGAAGACTGGGACAGGACCTACGAGAGGGAGTGAGGAAGAGGTGGGGTGGGGAGGGTGCCCTGCCTCTGAGGAGGTGGCATTTGGGCTGACACTTGAAGCCCAAAAGTCAAGAGTGACCTGCCACCTAACAAGTGGGCAGGAGCAAGTTTGTTTTTTTTTTTTTTTAGATTTTATTGACTTATTTTTAGGGAGGGAAGGGGGTGGGGGGAGAGGGGGGGAGAGAGAGAGAGAGAGAGAGAGAGAGAGAGAGAGAGAGAGAGAGAGAGACATCAATGTGCGGTTGCTGGGGGCTGTGGCCTGCAACCCAGGCATGTGCCCTGACTGGGAATCGAACCTGCGATGCTTTGGTTCGCAGCCCGTGCTCAATCCACTGAGCTATGCCAGTCAGGGCTCAACTTTTGTTTTTGTGGTTGAATGCTGTTTCCTCCCGCAAACTTACTTCTTTCTAAACGTCTCTCCCATAAAATGGTGCTACCACATCCACCCAGGTGATCAAATAAAAGTCTAGGAGTTATCTCCGATTCCTCGTTCCCCTTCCTCCCGCTGACTCTCTCGTCTCCATCCCTGAATGATATTCCCAGCTTGTCCCTTCTCTCCAGTGCTGCCTCCAGCCATCAACACTTCCCCCCACCGGACCACCGTCCCGGCTTCCTGGTTGATCTTCCTGTTTCCTCTTGCCCTCCTCCTGTACCCTGTAATTATTCTCCACCAGCAGTTCAGGTGCCCAGGCCAGTGCACTAGCTACCAGCCATGTGGAGATATTTACATTTAAATTATTAAAATAGAATATAAAATCCAGTTTCTCAGTCACAGCAGCCACATTTTGGGTGCTTATGAGCCACCTGTGGCTAGTGGTTATTGCCGTCGACAGTGTGGATAGAGGACATCATAGCAGGAGGTTTTTGGGGGTAATGCTGAGTTCAAGTGATCTTTTCAAAATATACACCAGGTCACGACACTCTCTTCTTGAAACCTCAGCTGATTTCGCAGCTCCCTGGGAATAAAATCCAAACTCTTTATTCTGAATTACTGAGTCCCACGTGATCTGGCCCTACCCACCTGTCCAGCCTCGTCTCACTCCTCTGCCCTCTTTGATCACATCACACCGGGACTTCCTGTTTCTCCAACACAAAGAGCTTGTTCTGTCCTTGGGGCCTGTGCAGGAGCTCACACCTTGGGTCCCCTCTGTATGGAATACCTGCCTTCCCTCCCCCAACAAAACAAATGCTTCGTGTTGATGGCTCCTCCTTGCCATTTGGATCTCACAATGAGTTACCACCACCTCAAAGGCCTTCCTTGACCCTCCAAACCTAAGTAGCCATTCAGTCACTCTCATGTAACCAAGTTAAACTGCCTCTGCACCCTGGTTACTGTCTGATGCCTTGCTTATTCATTTATTGCTGAATTGTCCATTGCGTGTCTTAGCCCACTAGTGTGTGCAGGCTCCCAAAAGGCAAAGGGCTTGTCTGCCTGGTTCAAGCTGATCATCCCAGTGCCTAGCACACTGCCTGACTTATAGTAGGTGCTCAGCTAATACTTGTTTGAGGAATGAATGAATCATCACAGGGAGGCGGGACAGCTGCCAGCCCCTATGTCTCCTTTATATGAATCAGAGAAAGGCACTCTTTGCTCTGCTGCTGCCCTTGTCGAAGGAACATCCTGCACAGCTGAGCCTGGCAGCCCCGGGGAGGGGTCGTCTTTGAGAGTGCAGAGAATCGAAGGCAGGGGCATGCTTGATGTGTTGAAGGAAGAGAAAAGGGGTTGGTATGCCTGGAATACAGTTAGTAAAGGGAGGCACAGAATGAAACAAGTCGGGAGTGATGGGTAGAGGACAGGTCACAAGGGACCCAGGGAGCCGTGGCAAGGAAATTATATTTCATTCCAAGCACAGTGGGAAGCCATTGGAGGACCTGAAGCGGGGGAGAGGCATCTGATTTACGATTTATTTATTCTTACAGTTTTATTTCTTTAGCTTTACGGATGAATCTGTTTTAATATTTGTCTCAAGTATATGCTTTGGGGAAACTTTTAGTTTTGAGACTAGTTTTTCCAAGAGGTAGGGATTTGCTTCTCTGGAGACTGAAAAATTCTCAGGCAATGGGTTTAGGCAAAGCACCTGGGTTCCAAACACGTGTTGAGTCGTCTTTGAATTGTTTCTGGCATGCATTGTGGCTAATTTTGAAGGTTAAAATCTTTACCTTTACCCTAAAGGTGACAGAGGCCCAGAGTAAAACTAGGAAAAATTCCAGCTAATGGCTTGTGGCCATTTGTTGGAATTTGGAAATGCAAGTCGCGTGTGCAGCTCTTCCTGGGGAGGCGGGGGCGGGGCACCTGTGTAGCTCGGTGCTCAGCCTTCCAGTTAATCTGCCTGTCAACAGGGAACTAACCAGGAGTTACCCATCATTGACTGCACTTGATTGTACATCTGAAATACGAGTCTATATTCCAAGGTTTGTTTGGAGGAAGTCTTTAATATTGGTCTTGTTGCCCTGGGAATCATCTCACGCCTCATATGTCTAAGCGGCCAATCCTGTCTCCCTGCTCAAGAGGAAACGGAGTGATCTGCTGGGCTGAGGGGGGTGGGTGGGGGGGGAGGGCTGAGACAGCGGGAGGGGCCATCAGTTGAAGGTAGCAGAGCACAGCGGTCAACCACCCAGCTCTGGGGCAGGATTGCTGGGCCCAGACATTTGCTGCTTCTGGGCCCTGGTCACCTCTCTGCACCCTGGTCGCCTCTCTGTGTCTGCTGTCTCATTCATAAAATGGGTCAAATAAGTTTTTAGCCCCCTTTTCTGGCAGCTTCTGTGGCCAAATGTGTTTCTGAATTCCCATTTACATTCTAGGATAGCGATAGATTACATATACCGAATATATAACACTGCCAAATCAAACATGTTGATATTTTTTTGCAGCAAAAGTACAGATATTAACAAGGAGAAGAAAATGTAAAAACTGTGAATAAATCCACATCAATTTAAGTCATAGCACCAGAGAAGTTTTGCAGCAAACTTGTAAAAAAATCTCTTGGTTTTCAAAAACTTCTGAGAATTCAGAATTCTGAGACCAGGGTTTGTGGGTCTGTGCCTGCCTCACAGGGTGAGTGTAAGGCTTACCCGAAGGTAAAGCGCTTACTCAGCACATTCCATAGGCCATATGGTTGGAGTGCTCATAATGGTATCTGTGACTGTGTGTATTCTCAAGCATCATTGCTGTGTAAGGTGAGCCCAACCTGGCGGAGGGCCTGGTGCTCCTGGCTGGACTCTGACCACCTTTCTCCTGCGGCTGTGAGCTTCTGAAGTCCTGATCGTGGGCCCAGAGCACCCGGCAGGTCTCAGAAGCCAGGTCTGTTCTCTGACTTACGCCAGCGTTTCGACGGGCTTTTGGTTGTTCCAGTCAAGAAAGAAGGAAATCAATCAGAAGGACTCATTCCCATTCCACCCCTAGGTAGAATCATCCTTTCTGCTGACTCTTTCCTTTTTTATGGCTGTAAAATGAGGGGAAAATTGAGAACAACAACAACCGCCAAAAGAGCATTTTCCTTTAGGCAAGCATACGTGTGACACTCCATTAACGATAAGCGACATCTTCTTCCATCTAGCGGGAATCAACACGATGTTCACGTTACCCAGCCGTCGAGAGTGCCAGAAGCGGATGATGACTTGTCAGTTTCCATCCCATCAGTCACTTTCAGGCAAACAGTGTGACTCTCTGGGTTCCACATGGACTCAGTCGAACGTACACCAGCACTCACTTGTCTGTAAGTGCCTGATGGGTAGTCTGTGGCTTAGAGCCGAGACTGGGTAGGTGCCGTGCAGAAAGGGTGTAGACTGCGGAGATGGACAGACCAAGGCCCCCCGGTTCTGACCCGCTGCTCCCTGGTCATGAGACCTCGGCTAATGCCCACAAAGTCTGTGAGCCTCGGCTTCCTTCCTTGTGACTACAGATCATAGTAATCCCTTACCTCGCAGGCCATGGAGAGGAGTAAATGGCTTGAAGCATGTGAAAATGATTTATAAAGCGGGAAGCTCCAGGAAATGCCCGTCTTGTTATGATGCATTTATCTGCAGTCAGTTTTTGATTTGCCACATCCCGTCATTTGTGTAACTCCCAGCTGTGCCCCTGAGTTCCAGCACCCCTTTGGCAACAAGTTGTCCACATGTTAGTGCGTCTGTCCACACACCCACCTGCCCACCCACCTCTCCATTGATCTTCGTTGTGGGCCGGGTACTAACGAGGCTCCAGACAGTGAGGACAGGAGGTGAGAGGGCCCAGTTCTGCCGAGGATGGCCGTAGAGGTGCAGAGAAGGGGTAGGGAGATGACACCGGAGCAGAGTCTTAGGGAAGGCATACCTGAAATATACCATGTGCCAGCCTCTCGCATTTAGGGGACTGAGTGCAGGGGTCCTTCCTGGATGGAATAGAGGGTGTTCAGGGGCTTTGTCCTGGTAGATATAAGGTGAAAGAGGCAAGCTGGGGCCAGAGGATGCAAAACCTCACCAATCAGCCCGAACATTGGGTGTTATTCCGATGTTCCAAGGTTGGGTTGCCAGCCATCGACTGAAGGTTCAAGGTTGGAGACTGTCAGTCTGTGGTTTGAGTTGTTACAAGTTTTTGCTGCCACCTGACAGAGGTGGGGAGTTGGCTTGGATGGGGCAAGGCTGAAGGCAGGAAGGCGGACGAGGGGGCTGCTTTGGTGGCCTGAGTGACAGTCTAAGAGGGAAGGGAACAGCACAGGGCATCGGGGGCACAGAAGCTGCAAAGGTCTTCAGGTGCTGGAGAGCAGGATTAGCCACTGTGTGGATTCCTAGGGCTGCTGTAACAGGTGACCACAAACTTCGGACATCAAAACAAGGGAAACTTATTCTCTTACACACTCTGGAGGCCAGCATCTGAAACCAGGACCTCAGGGGGGCTGCTCTCCCTCTGCTGGCTCTGGAGGACACCCCGTGCCTCGTCTGGCTGCGGCTGGTAGCTCTTGGCCTTCTTTGTGGCTGCATCATTCCATTGTCTGCCTCTGTCTTCCTGTGACCTTCTTTTCCATGCGTCTATATCTTCTATTTTTAATAAAGACACTTGTCATTGGAATTAGGGCCCACCTGTGTAATTCAGGATGATCTCATCTCAAGATTCTTAAATTAATTACAAGTATAAAGACCTGCTTTTCGAATAAGGTCACATTTACAGATTTTGAAGGATTAGGGTGTGGGCCTATATCTTTGGGGGTGACACCATCCCACCCACTGCAGCTATCAGATGAAATGAATGCAGCAGCTCCTGCTCTCGGTGGCCTTAAGTAGTTGCAGAAGGGCTGGGCTCTTGCACGAGTGTCCCAGCAAACTCGTAGGAACTCACTGTGTGCCGAAGTGCCATGCCACCTCCCCACCGTGCCTTTCTGGTGTCTCACGGGTAGATAACGCCAGACCACTTCCCTCTCTGAGAGGAGGTGTTATAAAGAGCCAACAAGAAATAAACGTTAAAGCAGGGGAACTCTTCAGAAATAAAGTAGAAATTCGAGTGACTCTTCTCTGCAGAGAATCTAATTTTCGCCGACAGTTCCATAGATAACAGTGGAGTAATCTCATAAGCAAAATGTGTTTGCTGAAGACAGTTCTCCTTGAATTTTACAGACTTTTCTCTGTACGATGATCACGGACAATAGAATGAACTACAGCCATGCTTTGTTTTTGTTTCTCTCCTCATTTGTGCCCCGTTGCTGCCAGGAATGTGGGCAGAACTGTGTCTCTGGGAGATCAGGGCCATTTTTCTGTGGCTCCGATGTCGCTGCTGCTGACGCCCACATGCTCTGAAATTTGTCGTCCTGTTCATTCGGCAAATGTGCTCAGAGCATCTGCTAGAAGTTGGGTGGTGCTTTCTGCTGTAGAGGCAGGGATAAACCTGACACGGTACCTGCTACTGACTCACAGTCTTGTGGGGGAAATGGGTGCGTGGTCGTGGCATGACGTGCCGAGGGCTTTGACACGGCAGCACATGGAGATGGGGGAGCTCATGGGAGAGATGAAATTCTACAAAAGGAGAACTAGAAACCCCCCAGAAAGCCTATGAAATATCACCAGCCTCATGAGAGCTGGACATGCTACTTAAGGCAAGGTACCATTTTTATCTGTCAAACTTGGTGAGATAAAATGAAAAATAGCATAATACTTAGTGTTGGCAAACATGTTAGAGAATAGACAGTCTTGCACATTGGTGGTGGGAACGTGAATGGGTATGATTCCTAGACAGCAGTTGGTGAAAGGAAAATCTCTGTACATGTCACTTCCTTTCTGTGACATTCCCGGGCTCCCCAGGTCCCCCAAATCCTCTTGGCTGTGTCCGTCACAGCACTTGCCACATGGGATTGGAAGGATCTGTTTGGTTATCTCTCTGTGCCGCCGGACTGAGAGCTGGGCTTCTGTTTTTCCAGAGCTGGCTTAGACCACACTTTTCGGGGCATCCCAGCCTTGTAAGATCAAGTGTGCTCCAAATTTCAAAATTGTAGAATTTTCCTCAGTATTCTTGCTTGTTCATATTTAAGGATCCCATTTGGGATCGTTTTGCCAGTACTCCCCCAAATCCTCCCTCTAAAAAAATTAAATTGGGATGTTGTTCGGGAATTTTTAAGTGTATAAATGAATTTGAAGCACCAACCCTTTACACATTGAGTTTCCCCATCTATGAGCATGATGTAATTCTATTTGTTGACGTTTTATTTAAGCTTGGTCGTATTTTTATGGATACTGTCATCTTGCTGGTGGAAACAATTTCAACAGTGGTGTGCCAGAGCCAGCCTGTGCCTGCTCACAAGAGCTGATTATGAAAATTTCAGAACTTCCGTGAGGTCATTGTTAAGCACAGGCATTCTTAAACCTGAAATTGTATCAACTTACGACTTGATGAATTGAATTGAAAACGGTAACTACTCAACACTCGGGACCTCCTAGTTGTTTTACGGCGCGATGTTATGAATGGTCTGTGCTCATGAAGGGAGTTGTGTCTGTTGTGTCCTGTGAGGCGGGGATGGTGTAGGGGGTGTCCCGTGGCCCGTCCCTCAGTGTACATTGAGCGACACCATGTCAGTCATTTGGAATTGGCTGTGGTAGGAATATGGAAACTACAGAAATCAGCAAGTGCTGCAAATCAGGACTCCCCTCCCACCCCGAGAGAACAGGTTGTTAAACGTTTACTGGAACGCTCTAAGAGGGGTGCTCATTCATCATCACTGTGTGTGTGTGTGTGTGTGTGTGTGTGTGTGTGTCACGCGCACGTGTGTATTTGTGTGCATGTAGTGTGAGTGAGATGGCCCTTCCCCCAGCTTTCTGTTTTCTTATTGGATGGTGATGTTATGTGATAAAGCTGTGAGTTTATTCATTTACTTTTATGCTGGACATCTTACTAAATTTCAGTCTATGTTGCAATAACTTTCCTCGATTACCTTGGCTTTCCCAACTAGAGAATCACTTTCAAATACTGGTAATTAAACTGTTTTACTAAAAATTTAAATCAAGAATGGATATGTACTCTCATCAAATATCTTTGGGCATGCCTTGGTATACTTGTATGATTTTTAATGTAAAAATACAGGGTCTGGGAGAAGTAAGGCCTACTTGTGGTTGGCCTAGTAAGCAAGGCCTGGTGTGGTTGGTAGGGTAATAATATGGGTGTAATAATTCATGGTTTTAATTTGAACATTTCACCTAAAATGTCATATGATGTGCCTGAGTGTGATACTGTTATGTTACAGAATTACATGCTTATGATTTTGAAATAAAAGATTTTGTAATAAAAAAGGGGTGTTATTTGTGCCGGACCCTGTACATGTCCCCTTGGATTAAATATATGAATTATTAACACTGAAATATCCTTGTATTTCTGGAATGGGGTTTACTTGGTAATGTTATCTTATTTATATTCATACATAAAAAGACTTGGTTCTTAATTATACTTTTGGGTTTTTATTTATACATATGATATTGGTTTATAGTTTATAATTCTTGTGATTTCGGTCAGATTTGAGTATGAAGATTATGACAGAAATCTTTATAAAATGAATAGTCATACATGCAATCTTTTTTCTTTGCTATTAAAAGGTTGCTTAATTTTTGGAGTTGTGATCAGTTTACGCAGCTTAAAAGGTCAGTTGAGGTTCTTTGGTGATGTTATGTTGTTTTTAAAATCATCATTTAAAAATGTTTACAGCACAGTAAAAAGGATTCTTTATTGGAAAAAAGGTTTATAGGTGCCTTTTAAGTCAAATCGGTGTCATTGATTACACTAGTCTGGGCTTCCTTCTCTTTGTTTACATTTCCCCCCTTTGATCGGTCAGCCTCAGAGAGTTCCTATCGTTCTGTTTCTGTGGATTTCTTGATTTCCAACAGCCTGCTTTCTGCGTTCCGATGCAGGGTTACTTGCTGCAGAGAGTGTCATGATAGTTAGGATTTCTTTGTGAATGATACCTTTTATCAATGTAAAAGACTTCCTTTGTACTGTTTAATGCCTTTTCTTTGAAATCCACTTTAATATGGATAAGGTACACCTGTATTTCTTCCACTGACAGTTGCCTAATAAACCTTCCCCGTTAGAAGGCAGTTGAATCTAATCGCTTCAGATTGTGTCTTATGGGAGATATTTAATTATGCAGTGTTTGATTTCTGATTCAGCCTGTCAGTGTCTTTTACTGGGGAAGTTGAGGCCATTAATACTGGATAGCATAACTGCTATATTTTTTTCTGACTTTCATCATCTATATTTAATGCTTTCCCTTTCTCCTGTTTGTTTTTTAGCTTTTTCTGGCTCCCTCCCTCCTTTCCTTTTTAACCGGAGTACAGCACACGGGCTAAGAATGGCTTTTACATTTTTCAGCGGTTGCAGGACAAAGCAAAGTGATGGAGAACGCGTGGCGACAATACCTGTGTGTGGCTCAGGAGCCTAGAACATTTGCTATTTGGTCCTTATGGAAAGTGTGCCAGCTCCTCACTTAATAATTTGGCATTTATAATACGTCATGCTCTTAGTTTCGCAGTTGGGTACCAGTAGCTGTGTCAACAACATATGTAAATTTAGCTTTTTCTAAAACTGACTTCTAATTGTGTTCAAAATACAAAGGGCTTCACTGGCCCCCCCTTGTGTGGGGCCGGGCAGGTAGCATAGTTTTACACCCCCTTACATCACCTTTGTGCGTTTCCTCAGTTGTTGACGGTGTAGTATGGGATTTTTATCCATTTCCAATTCAATCATTTTTATTTAAAATATATATCTGTACATTTTTTTAAAAAAGAACTATTCATAATTTATATTGTTTATAACTGTATTTACATCAGTTTTTGAGAAAATTTCACATTTGAGGTGTTTTGGTGCTCACTATCAGGCCTTTAAAAATATAACTACCGTTCTTGATTTTAAAAAAATGACTTCTTTTTAGTTTTGGTCTTCGCTTTAGTACTTCCCTGTAGGAAGTTAGTTGGTCGGTGGAGAGGGTGGATGGTGGCGGCGGCGTTGTTTCTGCCTTAGTGTCTGAGTCCTTTGACCTTTGTGGACAGCTTTCTGCTGCTTCTGTACGTGAACGGAGAGGGCATTCAGCCCCGTAGGTATTTAGTCATTAGCTTTTGCAGTTTCAGTATTGCAGAGGAGAAGTCTGAGATCATTTAATTATATTAATGTTTACCATACAGGTATCATTTTTCTTTTGCCCTTGCTGCTTGAAAAATTATTACTCAGGATGTTTAGAATATTCAGTGTAGCTTATTTTTTTAAAAATCCGATCAAATCTATTTTTAGGAATTCTCATTCTTGATATACCTCCCATGTCTTTCATATTTCTAATTTTCGTTCTGCTCATTTTATTATTGGGAACTTCCTCTCTGCAAGGACACCTATAGTAACGGATTTTCCCAATTGGCCAGCGTTTCAGTGCCTCTTGAACTCTTTATGGTGATTCTAGATTTATTATCATATTAAGCGCTAGTACTTCAGCTAATGCTAGGGAGTACCGGCATTGTAAGTGAGGCACCAGATGCAGAAGCCGAGAGCTGATGCTGCATCTCTGTTCCTCTCTCCAACAAGGCACTTGCGTTCATTTCCTGAGGCTGCTGTAACACATTACCACAGGCTTAGTGCCTCTGAGTAGCACAGGTTCATTATCTTACAGCTCAGGAGGTCGGAATCCGGAGTCAAGGTGTCAGCTGGGCTGCATCCTTCTGGAGGCTCTTGGGGAGCCTCCACTTCCCTCCTGTTCAGCTTCCAGAGGCCGCCTGCATTGTTGGCTCTCTGCCCCACATCACTGAGGCCTGTGCTTCTGTCTGCACAGCTCCTCTTCTGACTCTCCTGCCTGCCCCCTTCCCCTTGTCCGGACCCTCATGAGTACAAGCAGCCCAATGGGTAATCCAGGAGAATCCCCCACGTCAAGGTCTTTAGCTTAAATATATGTACACAGTCCGTTTTTTTTTCATGTAAGATAACGTACTCACAGGCTCCGGGCATTAGGATACGGACATGTGGGGGCCATTATCAGCCCCTGTCAGTCCCCTTCCCTGCTGTGTGGGGCCACCCCCACCTGCGGTCCCCTTCAGAAGGCAGTCACCGGGTCCCTGCCGCACTTGCTCACCCGTCTTCTTTCTGTGGGGTGTCTGCTGTAAGGATGCAGGGTGTGCCACTCTTCATTCTTCTATCTGAAGGCACCCATTCCTTCCTTCCAGCCAAACCTAACAATGTATAACCTTTCTTCTTAGGCACATCTTATTTATTTTCCCCATCCGACTGGCACCCAGTTGTACACAATAACTGAAGTAGTTGTCATTTCTGAGCTAGGATACCATAATATGGAGGGCTGCTTTTAATGGGGGATACAAGAAGGCTTTATGTTCCTAGAGAACCAACAAAGGCCAGAACAATCTCCGTCGTCTGCTGCCTTTCCATTTCTGGGGAGTTTCATTCTGCGCTCACTGCTTCATTCAGAATTCCACAGCCTCGCTTCTTCTTATAGCTTTAAAAACATTAAAAATTCCCTCATCAAACATTCAAATTCAACACATTCTTTATTTTAATCACCGTCTTTAAGTCTTTTCTAGTCTTTTCACTAGATCCCTTTTATCTCTGTTGGTTGTTTATCTCATTTTATAAAATTTCCTTTTTTTTTTTTTTTAAGAAACCAGGTTTTCTTGAATTTGTGGAGGACACAAAGCACATAGCCTGAAATTTAATGGCATTTCATGCGATAAATCAATTTAGAAGAGCACGTTTTCCCTACATACTTTGTTCTCTCTGGTTTAATTTACAAAATAGCTTCCTAGGCCCATATTGGTTGTATTTTTCTTTTGTAGTCATTTTTAAATGGGGCCAGTTTACCTGTCCTCGTGTATTCTCCACAAATAGGGAACTGATGTATTTGGGGTGCTGTTTGCTGTCTGCTCAGATGACGTTTGAGACGCTGTGTGACCATGGCAGCTGCTGCTTATTCAGCAAGGCCAGTGGTTTAAGGGGTGTGTGGGTGTGTGTGACTGTGTTTGTGTGTGCACACGTGTGCATGCATGTTAGTGTGGGGAGGAGGGTGCGTGGTGGTGACAGGTGCAGTGTGATGACTGCACCAGAAGGGACACTTCTCTTGACTTGACTAATTGAGATATTTTTCTGGCCCCTATCAAGATACATCAGAAGACATTTGTGTGTCTTCTTTGGAGAAATGTCTGTTCAAGTCCTTTGCCCATTTTATTTAATCAGGTTCCCCTCCTCCTCCGCCTCCTCCTCTTCCTCCTCCTCCTCTTCCTCCTCCTCCTCTCTCTTTTTTTCTTGCTATTGAGTTGCAGGAGTTCCTTATATAGTTTGATTATTCATATCTTATACATTATTTCCAAATATTTTTCCACTCTGTTGGTTGCCTTTTCACTCTGTTAATAATTTTTTTTGTTGAGCAGCATATTTTAGTTGGATGTAGACCCGCTGACCTTTTTTCGCTTTTGTCGTTTGTGCTTTTGGTGCCGTATCCAAGAAGGCATCACCATCCCTCCTGTCATGAAGCTTCCTCCTGTGTTTTCTTCCTGGAGTTTTACATTTTGAGTCTTCTGTTTAAATCTTTAAGCCGTTTTGAGTTGATTTGTGCGTATTATGTATGATGTGGGTTCGATCTCATTGTCTTGCATGCGGACGTCCGGTTTCCCCAGCACCACTTGCAGACGGGACTGTGTCCATTCCCCGTGTAAATATCACCCCACACGCATTAGGGTGGCGCTTGGCCAGAGAAGATGTGTCGACAGGGTGTGGAGGAAGCGGAACCCTTGCACGCTGTCGGTGGGAATGTAAAATGGTTAAGCTGCTAGGGAAAGCAATATGGTGGTTCCTCAAAAAACTAAAAATAGAATTACCATATGATCTAGGAATCTATTTCTGGGTATATATACAAAAAGAATTGATATCAGGCTCTGAAAGAGAGATGTGCATGCCCATGTTCATTGCAGCATTATTTACAATAGCCAAGGTATGGAAACAGCCTAAATCTCCATTGACAGATGACTGGATAAAGAAAAGGTGGCATAGTCATACAGTGGAATATTATTCAGCCTTATAAAGAAGGAAATCCTAATTGCAAAGTGCAATAAACCGATCACAGAAAGACAAGTGTCGTATGATTCCATGGTATGAAATATCTAAAATAGTCAAATTTACAGAAAGAGAGATTAGAATGGTGGCTGCCAGGGGCCGGGGAAGGGGGAGAATGAGGAGTTGCTATTCGGCAGGTCTGAAGTTTCAGGTACCCGTACCCGAGGTGAAAACACTCGCTAGATCTGCTGGGCAACGTTGTGCCTGCAGTTAGTGGTCTGTGTGGTACACTTACATTTTGTTAAGAGGGCGGAGCTCGTGGTGAGTGTTCTTACCACACACACAAAAAAGAAAGTGGGGCGAGTAAGAGAGTTCAGGAAGTGGAGATTATATCATATTATTATCATGAATTGATGTGTATTGATTTTCCCAGGCAAACACAGGGCTATGTGAAGGTTGCAGAGGTCAATGCCACCTTGCAGGAGTGTGTCTGCTTCCGCATGAGGCTTACAAGAAAACAGCCAGGGGAGGACAGCTTGCATGGGGCGGGGTGGTGGGTTGGGGGACAGTGTACCCCAGTGTGCTGAGAACAGCTCTGCTTGTGTCTGTTACTCCCATAATTATTAATACCATAGTTATAAATATGCATAATTATTAATAACAGTCTCTTTCATTCCCAGAGGTGCCCAGTGAAGACAGTCAGTTACACATCCACCGTGGTGGGGTGGGGGAGGTGCTGGGAACAAGGTGGAAGTGAGAAAAGTGTTCTTTCTAATCTGATGTTCTGAGAGGCTAGTCGGGCCCCTTCCCTCCCGGGGCACCAGGTCCCTGTCTGCACACGAGTTGGTTTGACCAGCCAGTGTTCATGCTTCTTCCTTTCTTTGCATTCCCAACTTACCTAGGCTCTCGCAGCACACATTTTGGGGTGACGCACACCCCCGAAAGGGTGATGTGAGAATTGCTCGTGCAGCCTGATAATGACCGTCACAGCACCAGCTGGTTCTGCTGAACTCTGTCAAGGCCCCCTTGCTAGACTGATTACCTTCCGTGAGGTGGCATTTAAGAGCAGGTGATGTGGAGATTGTGAGTACTGGGCTGAGAGTACAAAGTAGTAATTGATGAAAAAGTAATTAATGAAAACCTAATTAGAGCAGACATCCTGAGCAGGGCACCCGTGGAATCCTGGGACAGTCTCAATTAACTTTCCTCCAGGCTCATTATGTGTAATTGGGTGGTATTAGCCTCTAATGGATGAGATTAATACAAAAATTAATTAATGAAAAAGGAAATGAAATGTGAGTTTGTTAAAAATTTCCAGAGAATTTTACCCGGTGGGTACATCACACTGGGACAGTCGGGCTGGAGGGTTTATTAGTGGAAACCGTCACGAGTGAGAAAGTCTCGCAGACGGAACTGACACCTGAGGCCCCCGTCCCGTGCCGGACCTCACTGGGCACTGGGCATCGTTTGTCTCCATTAAGGCGCATCTGGTGTCAGCAGGCGCAGTGAGAGCCAATGGTAAGCCTCCACATGGGAGAGTCGGAAGTTTCTCATTCCTCCCTGGGAGAGAAGTGCAGGCCGGCCTCCCGCCCCTGCAGTTCTGCTCACACACAAAGAAAGGTAAACAAAGACGGAGACTTTTGATCACTCAGAAAGGAAGAGAATATCAAATTGATGTAGAGCATGATATTAAAAACAAATTTACTTTTCCTGCAGCTGAATGAAAAATTAACTTTCTCTCATACCCAGGAAACCTGTTTTTGTAAATGTTTATGAGCGGGCGGTGTGGGTCAGGGCCCCTAATTACAGCGGCGTGCCCTGCACACGGTCCCCCACGTGCCTCTGGCCGCAGCTGTCTGCCTGCACAACTCACTGTCCTGTTCTATCGATCTGTAGTTAATCACTTCTGGGTTTCGATTTTTCTCCCCTGAAATGAGTTGGGGAGTTGAGACCTGCGCAGGGCGGTTCGTGACGCTGCTCTAGGGGCGTGTGATGCTTTGTGGGCACTGAAGTCACTTGGGAGCTCATTTAAGATGTGTGGATTCCGTGGTCACACCCCGGATGAGGCTGCTCCTTTAGCTCCGGGTGTGGCCCGGGGAGCGGCATTTTCAGTGGATGGTTTTGAGGCAGGTGTCTGGGCATTGGGATGTTTGATGAGTTGAATGCTTTTTGCCACTGAGTGAAGGAGCATTCAGTTTTTTAATTCAGAGATGCTATGGACAGAATGTTTGTGCTTCTCCACCCCCTTCCAATGCATATGTTGAATCCGAATGTCCGGGGTGATGATGTTTGGAGGTGGGGCCTCAGGGAGATGACTTAAATCACCCGCATGAACGAGGTTAGGACCCGTGTAAAAGAGGCTCCGGAGGAACCATGTGGTTTGGAGTCGCTGTCTTTCCCTCTACTGCTGTGTTCTCCTTTCGGCTGGAAGGAGTGTTGTTAAGAAGGGGAAAGCTGGTGGAGAAGGGGCCATCTCAGTCCTGAGCTGAGAGGGAGGGCGCGGGTGTGTCTGCAAAGGCGCTATGGGCCCAGCCCAAGGTTCTTACAAGCACACAGGAACAAACCCGCCCTCCCGTTCGGTGCCCGGAAACTGTGCTCTTGTGTCCATTTTAAAGGTAGGAAAGGGAGTCTCAGAGAGGTCCAGTGTCTGCCCACGGTCACACAGCCAGGGGCTGGCAGGTCTGTTTCCAGACTCCTTGTACTGTGTGTTGAATTGCTCTCAGGGTTGTCATGTGGACCAAATGCTGTAGCACACTTGGGGACTTAGGGGGGCAGCTGGGGCACGTTTTGTTGTTTTTGTTCTCCATGTGCTTTGTGGCTACACAAAAAGAGACAAGAAGCTTCCTGTGGAGCAAGACACGCATGACCTTACGTGGTTGGTGCGGCCTCATGACTCTGGCTCTGTGGATGTTCTGGCTTGGTCACTTCCCCCAGTGGGATGGCTGGGGCCCGGGCTCCCGAAAGGCTTCACTGGTCAGTGGGGGTGGTGTCCTGTGTGTGGGCTCAGCTGGCTGTGGAGCAGCCTCATGGCAGACATCTGGCGGGAGCCTCGGGAGAGTAGAGGGAGCAGGCCGGACACTGAGTGGCCGATGACCCTGCTGTGCCGTGCCTTTGAGTTCTCTCTCTGGACCTTCTGCCTGCTCTTTAACCCTGACAGCTTCTGGTGGTCCTCATGGCTCCTAGTCTGGGGGCCAGAACCTGGGGTCTGGGTGTCTTTCCCTAAAAGGGAGGTTTTTGGTCTTAAAACCTTTTGTTTTTTGGTTAGGCCTTCTATCTGGCTCCTTCACATACTTCATCTCATTTATTCCTCAGAGCGACTCTATTAGGAGGGTCCAGTTATGCATGGTCTACAGCTAAGGAATTTGAGGCTCGCCCAGGATGGCAGTGGGTGAGCTGGGATTTAGACTCGGGGCTCTGGGACTCACGTCAGTCATCAGAGCCTGCTGACGACTCTCGAATCTACTCCCGCCTCCCTGTACCCAGGGCCATTACCCTAGGCCACCCTACCATCAGCTGTCCCCGGACCATGGTGATTGATTGTACATTCCTCTCCCTGCACCGCACTTCATTTCCGACTCCAGAGATACTGAAGTCTTAGCTCCTCAAGGCCTGGGACCTTATCTCGAGTAGCCGCTGATGAATCCCCAGTGCTTAGCATCATGCCTGGCACATGGTGGGTTCTCACAGATGTTATGAAGGAATAAATGGGTGGATGAGTAGATGTGTATTTTAGCATAATTGTCCTGGTAAGTGGGATTTGCCTATTCATCCATGCATTATTATCACACCCATCCATCCAGCCACCCTTCATCCATCCTCCCACCCATCATCCATTCTTCATCCCCTCATTTACCAATCTCTCTATTTCTATCTGTCTAATCAGTTATTTATCAGAGCAGGAAGAATGCAAAATGCACTGAGTGTTCATAGGTCAGACTCCATAGGTATTATAAAAGGGCTCTTTGATGAAGAAAACATGTTATTTCTTTTTTAAGAGTGACTCAAGATAAAAGAAGGCACTTTCCACGACTTAACACATGCCTCAAAATTTGAACCTTCATCCGAAATCTTAAACTACAACCTGTGCCTTTTCTAATTTCCTTCATAGGTGATCAGGGACAGCCTGAGTAATTCAAATACAAGCCAAGTTCTAATTCCTTGCCTGTTAGAAAGCCACTTGCACTTCAGGGTGCCAAACAGAGATTGCAGACATATTAATATTTAAGAGCTTGGAGTCTAAAGCTAGGAGATAGGCATGTAAAACAGGTACCCAATTACGGAGCAGAGTTTTATAATGTCCAGCTGGAGGTCCATAGAGCCTCACCTGTACAGCCCCTGTCCACCATCCTGGGTGCTCCCCAGAACACCAGGGAAGCCAGCTGGGCCTCTGAGGTCGGGGTTTGGAGCTATTGGCACCCCAAGGCGATGCCGGGGATTCCACGCTGCTTACACAGACTTTTTGCCTGTGGTCATGGTTAACAAAGGCAGCTCGGTGAGGAGGGACAAGATAACCAGCGCAGGAGCCTCATAAATATGAGATGAGACGGCTGGGATGGAAATGAAAGTTGAGATGCTCAAAAATAAAGCGTGAAAGAGTCCTGGCCCTGTATAAGAACAGGATTGATCTCCGTACGCTGACAGAATGTACGATTTCCCTTCGCTTTACTACAGTGCTTCTGTTTCTATAGAAACCACCAATTTTATAGACAGATCGGCTCTGTGAGAAGGTGCGGGGAGTTCAGTTTGAAGCCAAGTATCGTCAAGGTACAACCCCGGGGAGGGGGGCTGTCTTCCGTGTTCGCTAACTAGCTCTCCTGGGGATGGTTAATGATTACCAGGCTTGGAACCTGTCCCTATTATTATAAGAACACTTGCGGTACTTCTTTCTTTCTGGAGAGCCCCCAAAGACACGGCTAGTCCTAGGGCTCGTAGAGCGTTCTCACGGAGGGCAGCGTTGCCCAGCCTCCTGCCTTCTTCCATTCATTTGTTCATCAGAGACACGCTGCTACCTTGGCACCAGACGCTGCACCAAGCCCCCGAGGAGTCCATGCAATAGTGAGGGAGACAGGCAAACAGATAGCTTTGTTTCAGGTCTATCAGAAATGTTTTATTTTTGTTTTTTACCTGGCTAGGGCTCCCTTAATGAGAAGTGCATGGTGTTGAGTGGATCTCAGGGGTGGCTTGGCAAGGAGAAGCAGTGTATGAGTGGTTCCGTCATGTTTGCTGCCTAACAAGCTGCCCCCGAGCCTAGCAGTATAAACCGACAGCGGTTTCCTACATTCCTGGTCCCGTGGGTTGGCAATTTGGACAGTGGAAAGGTTTGTGTCTGCTCCTTAATGTTTGGGGCATCAGCTGCGGTGGCTGCAAGGCCAGGGATGGCTGGGTTGGCCTGGCTCGGTGGGTTTGCCTATTTTGAACATTGGTTCTTCTCCTGGCATGTGCTTGGGCTGCAGTGTCTAGGAGTGGCTCTTCCACCCACATGGCCACGCCTGGCTGGGAGGGCTCGAACAGCCGGGGGCTCCTGGGCATCCTGCTCGCTCACCAGTGGCTTGGGCTTCCTCACGTCATGGCCTCCTCAGCAGAGTTGACATTCTTTTATGGCAGTGGATGCAGTGAGGCTTCTTATGGCCTGGCCTCTGAAGTCCCAGAGCAGTTCACTCACGGCACTCTGTTGGGAAAACCCATCATCAAGGCTAGAGCGGAGGGGAGGGGAGAGGAGGGGAGGGGAGGGGAGGGGAGGGGAGGAACAGGCCCTCCCTCTTGGGACGGGGCGCGGCGCGGGGGAATGGCATGCATGTATGGGAGGGACGGAGTGGGTTGCGGACACCTTGGAGATGAGCTTCCTTGTTGAGGCTTCGCAGGTTTTTGTTTTCGGGAGTGTGGGGGGCCCTGACGGAGAGGAGGTCCGTGCCGTGGTGGGGGTGCTGTCGGATGTGGGTCCAGTAGGTGGGGGGAGGGCAGCATGGGGTGTGGTGGTGCACACGGTGAGCGCTCTTGACTCCGATTTTGATTCAGGGAGTGTGTTCCCAGCAGTGTGTCCATGTGACAGAGGTCATGGAAATGTCCCCCGACACTTGGGCATGTGGGTGCGATGCTCAGAATGGAATCAGACGTGGTAATATAGACTGGGAGTCGTTATTCTAGCTGGGGCTGCTAGTCATACGTGACTGACTCCAACCAGAACTAGCGTGAGGAAACAAGAGGTGTACTGAATCATGTAATGGAAGAAATCCTGGGTTGGCCTCTTCAAGCACACAGCTGATCGAGGGTCTCACATGATGTCACGAGTTCTCCTGGTCGCTCTCCCATCTTTTCACTGTGCTTTTTCATGAGCTGGTGGGACTTCTTCCCAGGCATGACTTCCTCTTGGGGACGTGAGCGGGCCACATCCTTACAAGTCTAAGATCAGTGGAAAGAGAGACCTGTTTGTCACCAACCACTCAAAGCCTAGGCCAGACTCGCACTGGCTGTGCTGGGTCACATGACCATGAACCATTCAGTCTGGCCAGGAGTCTGTGGTGTCTCATTGACCAGCTGTAAGTTAAGTGCCCGCATCTGAGCCAGGGTGGGATGGGGGGCGGTAGCTCTTTGGAAGATGACCCACGTGTTCTTAGAGACAAATGATGAGTGAGGAGAGAGCAGCCTGAATGGTACTGCCCTCTCCACGTGGTAATTGAGGCCTGGGGAATACATGAGGAGGTCTAGGAAGAGAGTGTTACTGGGTGGGAATGGGGCCCAGAGACCAAGGGAAGGATGCACTTGCAGAAATCAAGTGAGATTCCCTCCTTCATTCAGCAGACACACGCTGAATGCCGACTGTGTGCCAGGCACTGTTCTCGGACTGGCGATGCGAAAGCAAACACAACAGACCTGATTTCTGCCCTCGGGGGTCTTCCAGCTCAGGTAAGAATGCAGGGTGGTCACTAGAGCCAATGACAGAGTGGACACACATCGGTGGCCTTGGCGATAACAGTTTCGATGGAGCTCTGGGGGGAGGGGCAGAGTGTGCTGCCTTGGAGAGTGAGTGGAACGTGAGACGATGGGACAGTCCTCACAGCTCTTGCAGGAGTCAGGGTGTCAGAGGGAGGGGAGGAAAGATCTAGGGCTGGAGTGGGTGAGACATCGGGCAGAATTTGTAGATTGGTGTTCCGTTTTATTTTTTTTTTAATGTGAGTGGGCTCTTCCTTTCTGTGTATATGTTACTTATTCTTCTATAGCCTCATATAGTGTGATATCGTGTGTGGTCTGGTCCCCCGGAAAAGTCCGCTCTATTTGTTGATTTTTGCCTGAAGGAGACCCCAGGAGGGAGGCCCTTGGAGGGAGAGAGGTAATACCAGAATTTTCTTTGCCCCAGGGAAAAGGACAGAGGGGTCCTGCCATCCAGAGAGGGGGAAGGGTGCCTTTATCCCACCTTCCTTTAGCGACTCTGCTGCCAGGGGGTGGGGGAAGGCTGGGAGGATGCATTTTAACATGCTCAAGTCTCTCCGTCCTGAACACAACAAAATAAATAATTCAGCCTCCCTGTGAGTGAGTCTGCATTCTTGATTCTAAATTCCTTCTCTTCCCCCAATGGCTGGCAACAGCAACTTAGGAATGGTGAACTGGGCAGACCCCAGGTAGCATGGGGGCAGGGGCTGGGGTAATGTGGATAATTGGCCCCTGAATAATTGAGAGCTGATTGTGATTAACCTAATTTTTGGAAGCACGTCGCAGGAGCTCACACCTGCAGTTCTCGGGCAACCGTGTCAGAAACCTCTTTATAGCTTCTCTTTCTCACCTGACTTTAAATCAGTGGTTTGCAGCCAGGGTCTGTTTTGCTCCCCAGGTGACAGTAGGCAAAGTCGGGGACATATTTGGCTGTCATGACTGGAGAGGGGGCAGGATGCTACTAAACATCCCGCAGTGCTCCCGGCAGGGTGCCCTCCCAGGACACAGAATTACCTGCTCGAAATGTCAGTGGTGCCGAAGTTGAGAAACCTTGCTGGCTATTTTATTTTATTTATTTTATTTTTGTGTGTGTGTGTGGCAGACGGGAGAGCCCATGGTGTTGGGTGAAGAAAGAAAGGCAGACGTGGTGGAAGAACTGTACAAATATATACGGCACATGGTTCTGAGCCCCTTGCTAGGGTGTATGGGATGATCCATACTGGGACTGAGTTTTGGCCGGAGAATTCAATGGTTGTACTTACAGTCACAACTCGGGGCCCTTGTCTGGGGAACCCATGACATTCTGACCCCGGGTCACGTGTGTGGCGTTCTCTGCTGATGCCACAGCAGGGTCAGACCTCAGTCTGTCGTCTCGCAGCTAAAATACAGCAACGTTTGGACTCTCAAGGTTGCTCAGGTTTTGGGAGTTGCTGGGGCTTTTTTCCAGCAAAAGCAAAAAGGCACATACGCATTAATGGTTTATTCTCTTTATGAGTGCTGGACCTTCCTGGGCTGGGCGGGGCTGGATTCTGGGGCCCCTCACTGGTCCGGCTCTGCCACCTGACCTGGCACTCCTTAGGGCGAGGCACGGGGAGGGGATGTGTTTGGGCCCCAGGGCTCCTGCAGAGTGAGGAACCTTCCAGGTGAAGATGACTCCAGTCCTCCCACTCCTCAGCGGGTCTGGGTGGGCTGGGAGAAGACCGGTGGTCAGCTCTGCATTCTCCGTCGGTGCCCCTCACCCCAGGCTCTGCTATCTCTAACTGGCAAGTGGTCAAAACTGCCAGGAACACACTTATTTATGCTACAGTGTGCACGAACCTCTAGAACATTATGCCAAGTGAAAGAAGCCAGACGCAGCGGTCACATATGATATGATTCCATTTATGTGAAATGTCCAGGACAGGCAGATCCACAGAGACAGAAAGCTGGTTAGTGGTTGCCAGGGGCTGGGGGGAGGGGAATGCGAGTGATTGCTTAATGCGGGGGGGGTCTTCTTTGGGGGTGAGGAAATGTTTTGGAACTAGATAGAGGTGGTCGTTGCACAGCATCGTGAGAGTACGAGAAAATGCCACTGCACTGGACATTTTTGAATGATTCATTTTATGTTGAGTGAAGTGCAGTTCAATTAAAAGAAAAAACAACCCAATGGACAGAGGGGCTCGGCTGGCCCATCTCTGGGCCCCAGGTGGTGCTGGGACCACCACAGGGTGTGGGGACGGGTGGGTAGCAGGGGCAAGGCCCTGCCCTGGGGGAGCAGCCCCTGGGAGGCCCTGCTGGGAGCGCCCTGCCCCTTCGGACACTGGGAGCAGGGAGCAGCTGCTGGGACTCCGGTGCTCTCATGTTCCGCTGGAAGTGATAAATGAAGCTTTGCATCTGCTTCACAGCAGATTAGTCCCGGGAGAGGCCGCCGCCGCTCTGGCAGACACGTTTAAATCCTCCTCAGTAGCAGCTTCCTGCAGGATATAAAACAGACGCGGGAGGGGGAGCGGTCTGCCAGTGGCCGTTGTCCGAGCAGGGCGGCTGGCAGATGTCGGCGTGCAGAAAACAGACCTTGTTACTCACCCCCTACTCCCTATGGTCCACCCTGGAGGGCACATGATGCTTGCATTTTATCCCTCAGTGGTGGTTAGTGGTGACAAAAGTCGAACAGCTGCCATTTATCTGCTGTGTGACCTTGGGCAGGTTATTTAGCCTCTCTGTGCTCCCGTTTCCTTGCCTGCAGAATGGTGCTATAATGCCTGTCCCACAGGAAAGCGTGAGGCTTAGATGAGCTTGTATAAATATATGTACTTATGTTTATATAAAGCATGTATACATCATATAAATATATATAAATACATTTAACAATACATTTATGTTATAGTTATGATATATAATGTCAAAATAGAGATATTTATAATGTTGATATATTATATAGATACCATATATAATATATGACATATGTGTAATATGATACATGCACACTGCTCCTTCTACAATGTCTGGCCCACATATGATCATGCTGGTGAATATTCATTTCATCTGTGAAGTGGAGTGGGTTCATTCATTCACTCACTCATTCATGGAGTTTATTGAGCTCCTATCTGTGCCAGGCACAGGGACTAAACAGTGACTACGACGAGCATCTTCTCCGCCTCCATGAAGCCTATATGCCAGCGGGGAGATAAAATAGGACATCAAAGACAAACACGGTTGCAAATTACAGTAAATACGATGACTAAAACCAGTGAGGAAGTGCTTAAGGTAGAAAATAGCTGAGTGTGGGCTTTCTACGTGGTGGTTGGGAAGGGCGTCGATCAGGAGACGCTATTTACACTGAGACCCGGCCAGAGAGAAGGTGCTATTCACGTGAAGAGTGGGGAGCATCCAGCGGGTGCAGAGGCCCTGAGGTGGGAGAGGGCTTGGCCTGTTCGAGGACATGAATGAAGGCCAGTAAGGGCAGGAACATGGCTCCAGACAAGGTCGTAGGAGCAGAGGGCGTGGTCTGCACGTAGTGAGCACCACATGCGCCTTTTCCAGGAGTGTGGATTCTAGTTTAGAGGAGAGCCAGTGTAGGGTGGCGGAGTGACCGGGTGCTTGCTGTAGGCACGTCACTTTGCTGTCGTGAGGGCGAGTGTTTGGCGACCTCTGTGTGGACGTGCTGCAGGTTCTTGCGCTTGTCCCTGTGGGGAGCAGAGGCTCGCTTTCCAGTCACCTTAGGAACACAGACATTCCAGCAGAGGCTCCTCTGGGTCTTCCAGCTCCAAGATCCTCAACTGATATCCTGTCTGCTCTCCTGTTTTTGCTGTTTTAGAAAAATCTTCACAACTCAAGAGGGAAACAGTGGGCACAGGGGCGTGGAAGGTGTTTTTGGAGGCAGCAGAGCCCAGGTCCTCCCTGGGCTCCTTATTTTGATGGCCGTCTTCACCCAGGAGTACTTGACCCCCTGAGTGAGGTTGAACTCATGACCAGACTCTTCTGGAGCAGAGGGGGCTTAAAGAACTTCAAGGAGGCTTACAGTGTTGAACTCTACGTCGAGAGATCAGTTGGGTGGCTTCAGACCCTTTATGCAGGAGGAAGGAAAGTGTGGGATTCTGGTCAGGGTGGAGGTCGTGCTTCCTATTTCGTCTGCCTGATTTGCATCCTTCCAGAGATCTGAAGCCGCTGGGTGGTAGGGGTGCCCTAGGAGACACGGCTGCTGTGCCTCCCCTGGTCCTGGGGAGGAGGAGAGTAAGCTGCAGGGCGTGCAATGGGCAGCATCACGCATTAGGCCGGGCTTCCCTGTGCCTGCTCAGCTCCAGGTGTTGGGCAGAAGTTCCAACCTGACATGGCTGTTGTGGCTCAGTGGGTTGAGTGCCAGCCTGCAAAACCAAAAGGTCACTGGTTCAATTCCCAGTCAGGGCACAAGTCTGGGTTGTGGGCCAGGTCCCCAGGTCGGGGTGTGCAAGAGGCAACCAAGCACACATGTATATTTCTCTCCCTCTCTTTCTCCCTCCCTTCCCCTCTCTCTAAAAATAAATAAAATATTTTTAAAAAGTAAAAGAAGTTTGCAACCTGAAGGCTGTATATCCAGCCACAAGCTTGTCCCCAGAAGGTCTGGCTTTAGAGCAGTTGGATCGCTTCCAGCAGCTGGCGAGCTCTGATCTTACTGCTCCAGGCTGATGTCCACTGGGTGTCTGGGGAGTTTGGGGATACTTTACACACTCTGATATTTTCCTAACCTTGGCCTTTTTGGCACCCAGGCAGCTGGGCTTCTGCCTGCATGGGAGTCTTGGCTGAACCGTGAAACACTGTTGAAAGACCTCTTTCCCCCTCAAGACGTGTCCGGGTTTGGGTCTAAATAAATGGATGTTTGAAGTCAATGACATAGAAAACTTTAAGTGACAGTAAGTCATGAGCCCTTCTCATGAAGAGTGGAAGGAAGTGCTGAATGTGAAACTCTGTGGATGCCAAGGCCTGTTGCAGAGATGAATATGCAATTAATGTAAACCTCTCCCCACTCATTCAACAAGCATCTGTGGACTCCTAACCACAGTCAGAAGGTCATAGTGGACATTTACTGAGCACGTTTTATATGCCAGTGAGGACCAAAATAATCTGGGCATATTATCTCTTGAAATGAATGTTCTGTCAGCTGCATGAGGATGGTACTTTTTAAAAATTTATTATTTTTTATTTTTTAAAAGATTTTATTTATTTTTAGAGAGGGAAGGGAGGGAGAAAGAGAGAGAGAGAGAAACATCAATGTGCGGTTGCTGGGGGTTGTAGCCTGCAAACCAGGCATGTGCCCTGACTGGGAATCGAACCTGCGATGCTTTGGTTTGCAGCCCGCACTCAATCCACTGAGCTACGCCAGCCAGGGCAGGATGGTACTTTTTAATGTCCTTTTTGGGGGATAAAATAACTGATACCTAGAAGAGCTGCCCACTGGTTGAAGGCCATTGAGCGACAGCTGGTGGTGATGCTGCCTGTACGGGCATGAGCGAGCACGAAAGGGCCCCTTTCACCCTTAGTCTAGTACCAAGAGGCAGATTCTAGGGAAACACCCAGAGGACCACACAAATGATAAAGGCGATGAAAGCAAAGTCCAATAAGAGGGTATATGGGGTGCCTAGCCTGTCCTGCTTTGGGTGGGGTTGGTCAGGGAAGGCTTCCACAGGCAAAGGCCATTTAAGCCTCAGTCCATTCTCTACCTGGAAGTACCACACCTGGGTTCTAGGATCAGCTTGCACATGCTCTTCTCTGGGAGCCATGACTGGGGTGAGTGGACAGGTGATCTGTCTTTCCTCTTGCTGGCTGAATGTCCCTCTTGTTTCTTGCCAGCCTGTGGGGACATGCCACATCATTTCTGTCTGCAGAATGTCTTTGTGCCAGGCATCCACAAATGCTCCACGATACCTTTGGAATCAAATCTCTATTCATTGACTTCTCAGGACTGCAGTTCCTCTCGGGTGGCCTGACTTTCACTTGGACCACGGCCTTGGTTTCTGCAGCCTGGGTGTCCTTCCTCCTGGGCTCAGCCCTTTGCTCTGCCTTCATTCGTTGGAGACCGTTGCATTTTGCTGTTTTCGGTGGGGATAGTGACTTCCCAGCTGCAGTGCACAGTGGATGGCCTCTTGCATGACGTTCCCTAGGATGTGCCTTTCGATGTTCCCACTGCAGGGGCCACCGAAGACAAGGCCCTTTGAGCATGTCATGCCCAATGTCATATAGCCTTCCCTTCGTAACAGCATAATTTTCTACTTGGAGGATATTCCCATTTTTACTCACAGTTCTTTCCCTCACCTCGAAGAGTTCATGGCCAAACAGGGAATATGAGAGAATAGCCCGTGAAGTTTAAGCCCCGTTTCTCTCTGTCTGGTCTTTGGGGCTCTGAAGGACAGGAGGGCACACCCATGGAGCGTGGACACTGGTTAGGAAGCCCGAGCCGTCGAACGAGGTCAGGAGCTGTGGGAGCAGAAGGGAGGATGTGACTGGCACTGTGAGTGGGAGAAGTGGCCAGATTTCATGACCCGTTGAATGTGCGTCTTGAACAGGCTACAGGGGAGAGGCGAGATGACTGCAGGAATTTTCCCTGCTACCAGGTGCCTTCCGCAGGAAGGGAGAGTGAAGGGAGAAGGATTGAGACTAATATTTATTGGGCATCTTGGTCTGGGCCAGGCACCGTGAAAAGTCACTTGCAGGATGACACCTTGCACTCTTAACAACCTTCGAATTTTTTGAATCATCATCTTATTGTATGGATGAGGAAGCTGAGGAAGCTTCTGTGAGGTAAAGCTGTTCCCCTTGTGTGGGCTTTGAAGCTCTTTTCCGAACTTTTATTTGGGTGTGGTCCTGGCTTACCCAGAAATACTGGTAACATTTATGGAATTTAATGAAGCCAAGGTAGGACCCATCAACAGAAATTCTGCTTTTGTGGGGAAATGGACCCAGCTTCAGGAGATGATGCAAGCATAGGGTAGAGGCGTCATCTTCTGAGCATCCTTGTGGCCCTCTGGACCCTGTCCTAGGGGACACACTTCAAGTTCTGGTCCCCTGGTGTTGAGGAACGAGGTAGGAGATTATCCCCTCACTCGCAGGCAGGTACCATGCATGTTTTCCCATATCATGTAGGCCTGACACTTGGTAGATACTCAGGTGGACGTCTGAACACTCTTCTTCTTCTGCTTCAACTTCGTCTCTGGTTTCTAGATCTGTCTTGTCCTCATGGACACTTTTTGCCCTTCCATGTTGCCTTTCTGGTCATTCCAGCCCATCCCTATTTATTTCTCTTCAAATACGTGTCCTCTTTGCCTTGGTTATGGCTATGGGAATCCAACCCCTTTCCCCAGTGAGCTTGTGGTCTCTCTGACCAGGTCAGGGGCTTCTGCCTGACCGAGTTACATCCCCTGGACTCTCTGGCGTGCTGCCTTGGGTCCAGAGCTGGAACAGCGTGGTACACAAAGTGTGTGTGGCAGAGGTGAGGGACCTAGATTCAAATCTGGCTCCATCATGTTGTTGATACATGATCGTGGACAAGATATTTTAATGACTTTGAGCCTTTGTTCCTCATTGGTGGACCTAAAGTCATAAGGAATCTCTCCTGGGGAGATGATACTTTAAGAGTAAATCAGATCATTTTATTTGAAAGGCCCTGGCACCATGGCTGACTCATAGTAGACCCACACTAAGTGCTAGTATATTCTCATGCATTACCTTTCAGAGAGTGACAGAGCAGTGGTGTTGAGAGTGGAGATAGTTTACTTTTATCTTTCTGTCCACCAAATAGTCCCTCAATGGATAATCAAGCACGCTTGAGTTTTTGCTCGATAGGTGGATGAAGATAAGATTAATTCCTTCCTTTCCAACACTCTTCACTCTCTATCACTCTTGCCTGCCTTGTTTTGAGACCTTATTTCTACATGGAATGTTATTTTTTTTTACTAGTGATGCCGTTTGTTTACTTATTTATTACCTTTCTCTCTTGCTAAAATGTAAGCCTTTTGAGAGCCAGAACCTTGTCTGGTTCACGGCCACTGCCCCACCTGTTAGTGGAGAAGGTAGCTCATAGGAGGTATAAGTGCATATTTGGTGAGTGAATGAAGAACTGAACCAAAGGATTTAGTTCAATTTGATTAAACAAACACTCTCTCAGCACCAGCTTTGGGCCGAGGGACGCAAACATTGGATGCAGAGATGAATCAAACAAACTCTGCTCTCAAGAAGGAGGAGGGGAGATAGGCTAGCTCCATCCCGGGGTTAGACAGGAAACTGGGGTCTCCCGCTCTTCCCGTTTCTGAGCCAGGGTTGGTTGAAACATGGGCTGCGAGGGCAGACTGGGAAAGAGCAGCACCCGGCATGAAAGCGTTCTGTGTTCAGAGTCACATTCTACGCTGGCGTTGGCTCCCCTTCCTCACCTGGAATTAGCTTGGGCCACCTTGCCTGGCAGGAGAAATTGACATCCCATTGAAATTGATGAGATATTTAAGCATTTGCCGTCAGAGTACTGTAAGCATTGCCATTTGGGGGGAAACTCACTTAATAAGAGGCCTGACCCATGCAAATGCGTGAGGGCTGGTTGGCACGTCTCCTCTCACTATGGATTATACGGAAGCCAGCAACAGTTAAGGGGGCAAATGACTTGATAAAAGCATCTCTGGAGAACAAGTACTAAATGGTTTCTTTATTGCTCACCTCTCAAGGAACCTTCTGTTTAAACTGCTGGCAGTAAGTGAGGTTAGACCTATGAAGTTATTATAAATGCTGTTCTAAAACCTTAAGAACTTTATTTTTTAATTGGTTTCTTTTCTTTTTTTTTCCTCCAAACTACTAATACAATATGAAGAATGAAAATTAGTAATTTTTGAAGACACAGGAACTATTGAGAGAGAAAGAACAAAGAGGCTATTGAAACACCATAGGCTTTCGGGTAAAACCCAAACCACGCAGAACCCGGTTCCCTCCTCTCCTTGCACAATGGAGCCCTCTCTGCTGAGCGTAGGGGGCGGGGCGGGGGGAAGTCAGGCGGGAAATGGGTGGGAGGGTGGGCGGCAAACGTAGGATTACCGTTGTAAGCATGTAAGTATGTACCGAGTTTATTTTGTATGATTATTTGTTCACTGTATTATTTTCCATACCACTGTAAACTTACTTTTGCCCCACCCTGTAAGCACCCTGAACAACACGTTACTGAACGGGAGGTCGGCTGAGGGAAAGAGGAAGCGAAGGGCTGCTCCTGGCGTGGGAAAATGCAGAGCATCAGAGACTGCGTGCTCTTGCCCAACTCTTTCCTCCCCAGAGCCTTTCTCCGGTCCTTGTCTGGTATGCTGCCGGCTGTGTGGGGCCTAACCACTGTATGGGTGGGGCTGAAAAAAAAATGTCAGTTGAAGTTTTCTATAGCTTTTCTACTGTTTTTATCTTAAAAAAATTTTTAATTCTCATCTGAGGATGTATTCACTGCTTTTTTAAAAAAATTAATTATTTTTGAAGAGAGGGGAAAGGAGAGAGAAAGAAGGAGAAAAACACCAATGTGAGAGAGAAATATGGATTGGTTGCCTCTTACACGCGCCCTGACTGGGGGTGGCACCCGCAACCTGGGCATGTGCCTTGACCTGAGATCGAACTGGTGACCTTTTGCTTTGGGGGACGACATCCATCCCACGGAGCCACGCCAGTCAGGGCTTCTGCAGGTTTTCACAGAGGGCACTGTGAGCACGTGGGAAGAGTCGTGAAGACCCAGGTTCAGGTCCTCACTCTGCCGGAGCGGGGAGGAAATCTGTGCTTCCATGAGAAACTCTGACCGTCCAGACCCTGGATTCTAGGGGATACCCCCCTGGGTGATCGGATCTGGCTCTTACGGAACCGATTTTGTAATCTGTGCCTTGCAGATAACTGATCAGTGATGCCCATTCTGCCCCCACAGGGAGAGGGTCCATGACCCACATGCCTGCCCCAAACAACGTTACCTCCCTTGGCACATCCACTTAAGCGTTTATGATCTAGGGATGTGGCTGTTCTTTGGGTTTTCTTTTGAACCAGTTATAATAGCTTTTTAATCTTCATTGATTGATGATTATACAGTAAAATAAACTGTCACATGTTTATTTTAAATCTGTACGGGGGTCATGATTTTACTGTTTTCTCTGTGTCATTTACTGAGATGTACTCTCTGAGTTGCTTCGCCTCTTGGGGCCTTGCTGTCCTCAGCTGCAGAATGGGAATAATGATACCAAGTGAACTGACCACAGCTTTTACCGAGGGCTTTCCTGCGTATCGTCCCGTTTATCACTGAGAGCTGACTGATATTTGGTGGTTGAATTTTAGCCATTGTGCATGGGGATTGTGTTTGTGAAGACACTTTTATCGAGTGCGGTTCATAAAGTGTGACGCAGATTTCAGCTGCTGCTAGTATCATTGGCATCAGATGAAGATTTAAGAGTTGCTCTGAAAGCTTGGGATTTGAATGGGAGAGAGAAGAACTGTTCTCTGTAGGTTCCAGAAGGTGAACTGGGACCAATGGATAGACACTGTTGGGTCAGGCTCTGGTTGATGATAAGAGGGGAGGACTTTTTTTTCCTAACAATGTGCTGTGATGATGGCTTGGGCTGCCTCGTGGGGTAGTGAGGCTTCCAACACACAAAGCACGCAGTCAGAGACTGGTTTGCTCATGTAACTTCAGTGCTGAAGAGAGTCCCAGCCTTGCCCCCCATTTCTGAGATGCTTAAGGTAGAGAAACACAGGCACAGGTAGGAAAAACGACCATAGCCCACTGGCCGGGAACCCGAGAGCCCCAGCCTCATAATCCTGAGACGCCCCATGAGCCCTGTGCCTGTGCTTCTCTGTGGATTTCACAAGAACAGTGCCTGGGATACTGCCTGGCACACAGTAGGTGCACATGAATGATGGCTTTAAGTCATGTGTCCTCTTGGAAGAGTTTTATTGTTTACCCTCACAATAAGTTTTTCCCAGACATTATGTTTTTATACATAAGCAACATGATAGGCATACACGGTAGGGAAAGCTGGCCGTCCCACTGCAGGTTTGGGCTGTGACTACGTGTGTGACTTCTGCGGGGTTGGCCATTTGCAGGTTAAGCTAGGAAGCCGAGGCCAGGCGTGCTCTATGACCACGCTGGATCGCCCTGATGGAGCTGACATCCACTCTCGGGGGCTCAGCACCCCCAGGTCCAGTGCTCTTCTCTGTTTTCTGTCCCATCCAGCACTGAGCTGTGGACTTCACTTCTGGACTGGCGTTTGCCTCCGCCTTCGCCTCTGCTCTTCAAACTGCTTGGCTCAGAACCTCGTAGCTCTTGCTGGTTTCTTTGATATCACACTCTACAGTCAGCACATCAGCAAATCCTTGACTGCACCTTCAGGTGTATCCAGAATCCAACCTACGCATCTCTGCTGCCACCCCGCTGGGTTAAGTCATCATCCGCTCTCTCTTCTGGATTAGAGCAGCAGCCCCCTCACTGAACTCTCGCTTTCCGTCCTTGACATCCTCCTAAAATTTGGTTCCATCTGTTAGTCAGAGGAGGCCTGTGAAGCTATGACACCTTTTATGTCACTCCGCTGTCCGGAGCCTTCCCCCTCGCGCTTAGCATAAAAGCCACAGCGCTCACACACGCCTAACAAGGCTTTCTGTGATCTGCCCCTCGCACCTGTCTTGCCTCATTCCCACTGCTCTGTCTACGTCTCTTCGACTTCTGGCCCTGCAGCCCCACCGACGGATGCTCCTGCCTCGTGGCCCTTGTGCCTGCTGCGTCTGTCTGGAATGCTCTTTCTCCAGGTGGCCGTGTGGCTTGCTTCCTGGTCTCGTTCGTTATTTTGCTCCACTGTCACTTGATCATCGGGACCTTCCTTTATGCTATTTATTTCGACCTGCGCCCCTCACATCTTCCCCAGCATTGCCTCGCTGCTTTGTTTTCTCCGCAGCAGTGAGCACCTCCCAACACATGTTACTTTGGTGTTTACCATCTTTCTCCTTCCATTATGACGTAAGCTCCGTGAGGGCAGGGATGTTTGTGTGTTTTGTTCGCCTCCCTTTTAGGGCGGTGCTGGGTCCCCAGCTGGCACTCATTAGCTGTTCTCTGAAAAACAAATGAATGCGTTTCCCAAAGTCTTGTGTGTGCCAGACCTTAGATGAGAGGCTCTGGTGATCCTTTCCTGGGGTTTCATTGGGCATTTCTGTGGCAGGCAGTTTTTGACACGGTTCCCCATCATTCCTGTCAACTAGTATTTGCACCCTTGAGTAATTCCTTCAGGTGTGGGCTGGACCTGGAGACTTGCTTCTAACAACTGAAATATGGCAAAAGTTATGGGATGTCACTTCTTAGATTAGCTGACAGAAGACTGTAGCTTCCACCTTACTGGTGATGCCTAGCTTGCAAGGCTCTGATGAAGCCAGCCAATATGTTGTGAGATACGTTACAGAGAGGCCCCTGAGCCAAGGAACTAAGAGAGGCCTCCAGCCAATGCCTTGGGAAGAGCTAAGACCTCCTCCGAACTGTCCACGAGAGACTGAATCTGCTAATGACCTCATGAGTGAGCTTAGAAGCCAACCCTTCCCAGGTCAGCCTTCGGATGAGACCGCAGCCTGAGTCAACATCTTGGTTGTGGCCTGTGACGTGTGACATGCTAAAACAGAGGACCCAGCTCCACTGCGCCTGGATTCCTGATCCACCAGCCTGTGAGAGCAGAAATGTGTATTGTTTTGAACTGCTAAGTTTTGGGGTAATTTGTTACACGGCAGTAGGTAACTGATACACTTCTACTGTTTTTGTTTTTTCTTTGCTCATTGGGAGTTATATTTCTTTATGAGAGGAGTTGAATTCTTCACGGTTTCCCCCTCCCTTGGCTACACACACACACACACACACACACACACTTTAATTTGAGGCATTCCTGACACTGGTGTTTGACACACCTCCAGGCCCAGGACGCTGCCTGAGACCCTGTTGGCAATGCCATAAGAAGGCGGGTAAATTCTCAGCACCTTCTGGCACTGCTCAAGGCAGAGTTGTAAGCGATGCTCGTTGGATAGTGCCGAGGTGTGTCAATGCCTGGAAGGCTGTTTGGTATTTATAGGAAGCTGAGAGTTAGGCACTGGGGAAAAATGAGTTCCAGACTGTTGCACTTATTTTCAGATAGAATCGTAGTCTCTGAAAAATTGTGTCGGATGTTGAGCTGATTGGGAATTCACCGTGCTTGCACAGCTCACTGGGCTTGTACAGTGGAGGAGCAAAATCATCGTGTTGGTTGAGAAGATGACAGTCACGTCTCCTCAGCTGGCTGGTGATAGATGTTCGAGGACAGGCTGAGGACACGGCGGCGTTCTTTTTCTAACTTGGAGCCACTGAGTTGCATTTTAAAATAAGTTGACAGGAAAGAAGGTGCCGCGACAGAAACATCGGGAGGCTCATCTCATTGGCGGGCTGAGCTGGTTGACAACACCGAACGCTTTGAGATAAGCATTTAGAAATTCAAAGAGGCTTCTTGTCTGTCATTTGTCAGGGCTGAGAACTTGGAGGAAAATACAGTCTCCCGTGGAAGGATTTGGGGGAGCTGAGTTTAGTCAATCAATCAATCAGTCAATCAGCAAACAACTCCTGTATGCCTATTTTGTGGCCAGAACCATGCTCAGTGATGGAAAAATGTAGCTAAATAACATTCCATTCCTGTTAGCAGGAGTGCATGGAATAGTGGTGGACGACACATATAAACATAAAAAAATGTCACAGTTTGGTGCAGTGAAGGCTCGGGTTCTGTGGGAGGCCGAAGAGATCAATTGGCCTGACCCACAGGAAACAGGGAAGGGAAAATAAGATTTTTCTGAGCAGACGAATAAAATGAGCTGGTAAGTAGCAGGATATGGATGTAGGGTAACAGCGGACATTCTGGGTTGCAGGACCAGTCTGTGCAAAGGCCTCATACACGAGTCAGCTTGGCTGGGTTGGGGGATGGAAAAGTTATCAAGGCACACATGTGGGAGGCAGGAAAGAGGCGGTGCGGGGGTGGGGGAAGGAGGGCCTTGGTCCGGAAAGGCCTTGAGGGCCAGGCCAAAACTTAGATTCTAAGGGAATCTTAGATCGTAAGGGCCACAGAGCTCACGTAGGGTCCCCAGAGGGGAAGGCCTTCTCAGCCTTGGGGTTTGGAAGGGTCACTCTTGCGTCCCGTTGGGAGGGGAGGTTGGAAGAGGCACTAACGGGAGCAGATAGGTCAGCGAGACCAGAGACGAGGACGCTTGTTAATGCACCGCCCCAAGCCATGCCTGCCGTGCCCCATTATGTTTTCCCCCTTTGGGGTGGGCTGCAGCTATCACCATGTGTCTGTAGGCCCCTGATGGGGAGACGAAGCGGACAGTTGTTTCAGAGATAACCTAGGCGTTGGGGGGCAGGGACAGGGCTTTCCAGGTCCTTCTCCAAGAGCACAGTGGGGGCCCAGCCTGAGAGTGGGTCGGCAGTGGGGCGACCAGCTGTCCCGGTTTGCCAGGAGGCAGGACTTTCATTGCCAGAACCAGGAATTTCCTGGCAAACTGGGACCAGCTGGTCACCCAAGTCAGCATTTCAGTCCCCTGCTCACTCGGTCCCAGATGTTGTTACTGGCCACTTTATGAAGCTTATGGTCTTCACTTGCCCCCCGCAGCTGCAGCCAGACCCGGAGCTCTTTGCTCAGACCAGGGATGTGCACCACTAGGAGGTGCTCGTCGCTTTCTTGGAGCTGCCCTTAATCCGGGACTCTCAGGTGGGGAGCCCCATCTCCCCCAGGCTCGGTTCTAGGCCTGGACCTGGGTTCCAGCCTTCCCTCGGCCCCAGGTGCCTTCACAGTCGCGTGTTCTTGGGGACACGCGTCAGTGTTTGCCTCCCTGGCCCAGGCCCCGCGTTCTCTGAGAGGTTGGCCTCAGTAGGACTTGTGCCCAAACCAGGCCTGCGTGCACCAGCCATGGCACCGGGAGGCCGCCGTGGCCTCAGACAGTGGTTCCCAGGCTGCGTGTAAGGACCGGGATGAGTGCAGTCAGGAACAATGTTGACGGGATGCGCGTTTAGTGCCATAGAGATAACACGGCAACCAGGGGCCGAGACCCTCGCTCTGTGGCGCCCCTGGCCGTGGCTCACCTGGGCCAGCACTTCGTCTGCCCCTGCTGCGTAGCCGCGATCTTCTGTGTGCGTGCCTGGTTTCCGGTAGAGGTTGCACACGGCAGTCCTCCCACAAAGTTTATTGGGCTATGTCCTCCCAGCTAATTCCGACCCAATACAGAAGGTTTCCGCACACCGGCAGGAATCAGTGACAGTGCTACTTCCCCCTCCACCCATGCCCGCCAGGAGCCTGTGCAATGCCTGTTCTGCCCCGAAGTTTCTCTGTCTGAGCAGAAGGCTCTCCTTACGCTCTCCCTACAAAGGCTCCACCGCTCTGCTGAGGCACCTTGATTATCCCTCAGCGTTTAGGAGGCAGTGACGTTCACCTCTTAGAGTCTGCATAATCTTTGTCTGCCCAGGTGCTATAACAGAATACCAGATTGCGGGGACTAGGGGCTAAAACAATAGACTTTTTTCTCTTTCATAGCTCCGGAGGCTAGAAGTCCCAGATCAAGGCTGGGCAGAGTCGGGTTCTGGTGAGGGCTCTCTTCCTGACTTGCATATGGCCACTTTCTCCTTGTGTCCTCACATGGCATGGTTGGGGCGGGCAACTGAGTACTCCTTTCTGTCTGTTCTTACAAGGTCACTAACCCTATTGGGTCAAGGCCCCACCCTCACGGCCTCATTTAACCTTCATTACTTTCTAAAAGCTCTTTCTCCAAATATAGTCACATTGAGGGTTTGGGCTTCAACATTTCAGATTCCGGGGGGGACACAATTCAGTCCACAGCACCCTGGTTTTCCATGTCTGACTCTTACCCACTCCTGGTTGGAGGGCTTGGCACCCTGAGTGAGTGAATGCACGACCAGGGTTGGGGCGGGTGGTGGCGGCTAAGGTGGAGAGGGTGGGGGGAGGTCTGACGGGTCTCAACAGTATAAAGATGAGAGGACATTTAAAAAGAGCTTCTGTATTCTAGATACCAGGCACACACATTATCATAAGCTTAGCTCATTTATCTGGCAGCGCTACCACGCCACTTACTAGAAGGTAAATCGTGTAGCTACAGTGCAAGCTGCTTTTCCTCGCAGAGAAGGCAAGTCGAGGGATAGTCTGTGAGGGCAGAGGAGTGGGGGCAGCCAGACGAGGGCTTTACTGGGACCCGTCACATTGCTGGCGCTCTCAGGGGAGTTTTGTTGAATGAATGGCTTGGGACTGAAGGCCCAGGGACACGTGGCTGTTTCTTCTAGGGTAAGCTGATACTTTTGGTAGGTGGGCAGACTTCTGGCTCCTTAGGGGAAGACTTCGTAAAAATGACAGAAGCTCTGCATCCTCCGGAATGTGGAGACACAGTGGTGGTGATCCGGCCTCAGCTGAGGATGAGGGCGGTGCCAGGAGGGTCCTGGGGAGGCAGGTGGGTGTCAGTGGTGGAGGGGACCCCAAAGGCGGAGCTCATCCTCCTCACGTCGACAAGCACTGCACAAGCCACTCTTCTGCTGTGTCAGAAGCAAGGTTAGGGAGGTTATGCTTAAGCTCCTCCCAAGTGACTGCATTCTGAAACGGGTACCAAGCATGCCGGCGGCGGCAGCACCTAGCCAGGCCCCTTAATTTGGGGCCCCTCTGCAGTCGGATGGGGCACTGATAGGGGGATGCAGAACTGGCAGCCATGAGTCATGTGGCCATTCCAATGCCCGTTTACTAATCAATAGTGGAGGAGAAATTCCAAGTACTTAACGTATTCTTCGCCAACACGTTGCCGTGGCAACGGCTAGTCCACGAGGGTTCATTCGGGAAGGGGTCTGGAGGCGCTTAAGCCTGGTAGGGCTGAGAACACCTGCATCCCTGCAAACATCAGCCCGGACATTACCTCATGGAGCCGGTGGGAGGGCAGAGGCACCCCCGTCATTCCGGCCCTGGGAGGGTGCTTTGGGGAAGGTTTGCCAGACACGGGGTTTGGGCCCTGTCAAGTCTGATCACTGTGTCTTCACCCTGACCCCTCTCTCCTCCTTTATTAGTTTTTAATTTTTTATTGCAAAGAAATTAAGTTTATAGATAAGGCGAACTATCTGTAAAAAATGTAGGGAAAAAATGAAAAAGCACATAGAAGAAGTAAGACTCATTCCTAAGAACAGAGGTGATTCACGTTGTACTTGGAGCACTTCCTTCCAGTCTTTTTAATATTCGTATTTGCACATTTGCATATTGGTAACACAATTGGAATAATTATGTATGTGGCAGTTTATTTCACGTCCTGCTTTGTTACCTAACGCTTCACCGTGAAAGGAGCCCGCACTCAGGGCTGTCTGGAACTCCTAAGTCATGGGCAATGGCATGTCCTTCGACTGCGTGTGTCCACGACAAGTTTGCTAACCCGTCTCTCGTTTTCAACATTTCAGGATTGCCTTGCATTTGTATAAATAACACTTTATCGCATCTCCTTGCCTGCAAGGGACAAAATACCTTCCCAGGAGAGAATTCCTGTATCCACCTCTAAGGTTGTTAAAAACGACACACGCGTCCAAACTTCCTTCTAGATACGTAGCAACTTGGATGTCCCCCGTCGGTAACTCTTTCACTGCCATCCTGCCAAACGGCTGATGGGCCATTTTATTATTTTAGTGTTTCCAGCTTGGAGTTATCCAGCCTCACGGGCAGGGAAGGTGTTAGATATGAGACGAGTTACAGAAATGAGTGAGTGATAATAAGGTCAGCCCTTGGGTGGGCGGAATGCTTGTTTCTTCGGTGCCGAAGCAAGCAGGGGTGGGCTTTTGGGTTGAGTGGCAGTGTCTGCCCTGGGTAGCTGAGGAATGGGGACTGTTTCTCACTGGGCGAAGAGAAGGTGGGAGCGATGGGCAGAGGCCCCGGTGCCTGAGATGCAGGAGTTCCTGCTGTTAGCTGGCTGAAGGCCACCTCTCTGACACCCGCTGTCTGTCCTGCTGAGCATTTCTTGGCTCTCTGGGCAGCTGTCCCCACATCCCTCCCTTGCCCCTCAGAAACAGCGTGGCAGGACGTCCCCAGAGCCCCTGCTGTCACCCCTCCACGTTGTCCCTTTCCCAGGACATATGCCAGACACACACGTTCCGTGGTACAGGGACACGTGCACCCCAGAGGCTCCCCCTCCCTCTTGCCTGATCCCAGCCCGTCTCGTCCGCCCCGTGGCTCACAGCCGCAGGTGCTGGGGCTGTCCCCAGGCAGCTGCAGTCGTCTGTGTCCTGTCTGGCTGCGTCTGCCCTTCCCCTCCCTCTGCCCGTCTCTGGGCACCTCTGAGCGCCGCCTTGCTGGGAGCAGCTGTTGATTCGGATTTTCATCAGGACCGTGGTAATTAAAACTCGAAGCTCTTCAGACGTTTGCGTTCCGTTGCACTGGAAGGGCAGCTGTTTAAATTCGGGGCAGGGAACCAGAGCCTCACGCAGCGAGCTTGGGCTTAGAGCAATCAAGCCTGTGGAGTCACTCCCTTTCTCATCATCCAGAGAGAGGCTTTGGGGGAGCAACCCCCGCTCCCAGCCCACCTGCCCCCATTTGTATGGACAACTTCTGCATTCCGGGCACTGTGCTGTGCTGTTCATGGCTAGTAACGTGTGACTTGGAGCCAGGCTGCGTGGCTTCAGATCCCGGCTCTGTCCCTTATTGGCTGTGCAACCTGGAGCAGGTTACTTAACTTCTCTGTGGAATGCAGGAATTGCTAGTTTTCATCATAGATGGTTGGAGGGTCAAGTGAAATAATGCATAGAGGTCGGGCAAAGCAGAGTACGTGCCTAATTGGTGTTTGTTTATATTATTAGAATTTTATTTAAAGCCCCTGATGCCCCAGTTTCCCGTATCTTTCTCCACATATGGAAGAGGAGGTGGAGCCCTGCGGCAGTGAAGTCGTGCGTGTGAGCACGTGGCGAGGGGGATGCGGCTGGGCCTCGAGCGCTGGGCTGCCTGACCGTGGGCATGCGTCCGTCACTCCTCATGCCTGGCCCCCGTTCCTTCCCGTGCCATCTTTGTGCCTTTTGCTCCTTTTCTCAACTCAGGAGCAGTGGCCTCAGCTCTGGGAATTGCCATTCCCTACCGGCTTCCTGGGGGCAAGGGGGGAACCCTGGATGAACGGGGTTTCTTCATGCTGTGTTGGGCCTCAGGTTTCCCAGCCCTCTCTCATTGCAGACATTCAGACATTTCAACTGCACCCTTAGAATCATCATCATAACCCACGTTTTACCTTCTGGGGCCTGTGGGACCTTGAATGAGTTGGTATATGCATGCATGCATGCATGCATGCATGCATGCAGAGAGACAGATGTACACACGCCTGCATGCACCAGCAGGGAAACATTCTTTCCCCAGCAGTAACAGTCCCTGGCCTGGGGCCGGAGTTGAAAAAGCCACCGTCTAGGGTGGTTGCTCCACAGTAATAACAGAGGCAGTGTTGTTGGCTGCTGCCGTCCTTTCCTGGGGAGCACTGTAAGCCTGGCCGCTGCCCTGCTGGGGCTTCCCGTGTGTTATTTGATTCCCTCCCTACAACCATCCTGCAGGTAAGCGTGCTTTTCTCTGTGTTGCGTATGAAGAAATGAGACACGAGGGGGCTTGGGAACAGGCCCCAGGACACACAGGATGTACGTGTGAGGCTGGAGTTCGAGCCTGGCTGTGCGGACCTGCAGCCCATGCGCACTGCTTGGGCTCTGACACACCCGGTGAAGTGTCCGCTCAAGAATGTCATCCCATTGGGTGCGCAGCCCGAGTCTGGGCCCAGGGTTCCCTGGGAAGTGTTTCCAGTGGGGCATGAAGCGTGTGTTCTTGGACCCCTCCTTTGATGCTGTAAACTCGTATAGGGTGTCCAACCCAGGGAATGCGGCCCAACGCAACATCATAAATGTACTTAAAACCTTGTGTTTGCTCATCAGTTTTCACTAGTGTTTGTGTATTGAACGTGTGGCCGAAGACAACTCTTCTCCTGGTGTGGCCCAGAGACGCCAGAAGGTTGGGTATCCCTGTAAGCACCAGGTGCTGTGAAATGAATTGCAGTAAGAGTTGCTTTAAAAAATATTTGTTCTTTGCTACCTGAACCTGATCATTGCTGGAAAGGAGCCAGGACTGAGGACCAGGCTAACACAGTCCATTGCTGGGCTCTGTGACCCGGAAAAAGCAAGGCAAGGGTTCCAGCAGGTCAGACGTGAGGAGACTGCCACGTGGGATCAAGGGAGCTCTTCGATGTCTGAGCACAGCTCCGGCTGGGTGAGGGAGGGCGGGCCGGCCAGACACGGTCCGGGCGGGCAGGTGCAGAGGCCATGTCACAGCGACAGCAGGGTCTGAAGCAGACGTGTGGCCCTCTGACGTCAGGCTCACAGGCCAGCCCAATTTGCTGTGCAGTCCCCGGGGTCACTGGGCCACGTGGTGAGCCAGACTTCCTGCCCCCTGAAGCCTCAAGTGATTGACGGCCTTACATGGAGTTGGGTGGAGCTGTGGGATAACAGGCTGTCTGATGTTGAGAATTCACCCTAGAAATTATGAGCATCTGGTCCTCACATGTAGGCGACAACCCATCAGGGATCATCGGGAGCATCAGGAATTAGCCGGCTTTCCATCAACTGCTCCTCATTCTGTGGTCCTCCAAGGGTGGTCCCTGAGCAGCAGCAGCAGCAGCAGCAGCAGCAGCAGCCGCCCCTGGGAACTTGTTGGAAATTCAGATTCCCAAGCCCCACTCCAGACCTGCCGAACCAGAAACCAGAGTATCCGTGTGCTTCTCCAGTGATTCTGACTCACCCTCAGATCTGAAAACAAAATACGGCAGGTTACCATTGGGCATTCTTGGCATTTTAGGTGGTGTGTGGCCAGGGTGTTGAATTCCATTGAGAAAACTCTTCTTTTTTGTTTATTATCCTGCCCCTGCAAGGAGAACCTCTCAGTGTTGGGGTGTGTCTAACACCCTGCCCTTCTAACACTTGCTAATGCCCAGTGTTATCTGGGAGAGAGCAGGGTTCAAGGTCAGAACCCAAGGTGAGCAACAGCATTCAGCCAATATATACTTACTTTTTGTTGTTAATGTTGCTTTTAGCCTCATGATGTGTTTGGGGCAGATGTGAACATGTTTCCTTTTTTGGTAGTGATACGGAGTTTCCTTTTAAAGTAAGTTAAGAAAAAGCAAATCATTTAACAAAACAGTAACTTAATATTAGTGCCGGTGGTGCTAGGATTTGTCAAAGCTTGTGCTGGAGGCGGGGGAGCTGTTCGGAGGGATTCTGAGAAGCCGACGCTGCAGTGGCGACTGGGCTCCAGGACCTGGGAAAGCTCTCCTCCAATCAGTGGTGGCGTCGTATCTGTTTCCGAGGATGCTCTTCTCTTCTGAAAGGCAGTGCCTTATGGCCACGGTGACTCTCATGTTGTGGACGAGATACGATCTGGGAGGCTCTTGAACAACGTGAATGCTAGGTCCCACCCCTGGACTACTGAAGGAGAGTTCTGGAACACAGCCCAGGAAGCTGCATGTAACACACTCGCAGGAGGTTCACGTGGCCGACAGAGTTTAAGGGCCACAGGTGAGGGCGTGAGAACACGCATCTGTAAATCCCATGGCCTGTGTGTTCAAATCCCTGCTCGGCCTCACCGACTCGCCTAACCTCCCGGACCCCGTTTCCTTATCTGTGAAGTGGAGTTTAGCAGCAGAGTTTTTGTCCGGGGTGTGGGGATTGGAGTGAGGCTCAGGCAGTTTACTACCCGTGATGTTCTCTGTTCATATTAGGTGTTTAGTGTGAGCCCAGCTTTCTTCACCTGGAAGATGTGGTTCAAAGCTATTTTCCCTACACCTCACCATCATGGCGAAGAGGTTGAGATGGGGTTTAGAGCCTGGCCCAGGGTCCCGGTCCAGTTTTGTATGGAGTTTGGGACAGGTTGGGGCTCCTCTCGGGAGGTTCGCTCCTTGTAGGCGTACCCTTGGACATCAAGTATTTCCCCCTGAGGGTGACCTCAGGTGCCGGCGAACGCTGCACAGCTGGTGCTTCGGACGGTGGCCTCTTCCCCCTCCAGACTGGAAGGCTGTTGGGCACGCAAATGCTGTGGCCTTCCTCAGCAAGCGGGGTGCTGTTTTAGCCGCAGAGATCTTCCAGGGCTTTGCAGGTCAGGCTGTAATTGAAAAAAAAAATGGAAAGGTTAAGGGCAGGTTTACAGCGGTGTTATTGGAAATTCTCGTGCGAGTCCACCGCATGGGTCTGAATGCCCCGTCCAGCTTGGAATGGGCCGGGTTTGGATGACACTGGACACTGGCTGCGCAAGGAAACCTGGGTGATCCTCAGTCTGTGGAGTGTCCTCTGGCCTGGCAACCCACAAGGGCGCGGGGATGGTTGCTAGGGCTTCCGGCTCTGTAAGTCCTTACTGCGTGACCTTGTTGAATCATCCGCCTTCTCCAGGCTTCAGTCTGCGCACAGGCAAAATGGGAATAGTAAGGAACTGGCCTCCTGAGGCGACTGTGAGGATGGACGGAGACGAGACATGAGAAAAGTGTGTTGTCGTCTCGGCGGTGATGCATTGTCTGCCCATCTGTCACTTGGAAAGTTGTGTGCAGGCGTTTCCCGTCCACCAGGAAGCCTTAATCAGTTTTAATTCCCACGGTCTCGAACACCGAGGGACTTCATATGTCATTTGGCTTAGAGATGGCAAATTCATGGACCATGAGGCCAACCTGATGCGGAGGCATGACTTCTCCTGAGTACACGGTGTTCTGTGGAAATTGCTTCGGGATGCTTTTAGATGGGATCTGTGTTCTTTGGTGTGTTGAACATCCTGCTCCTCTGTATTGCCCAGCCTTTACTTTTGCTGAGACATACCTGAAAGTGACCTCTAAGTTCTTGGTTTCCAGGTATAGTCCCCAGGTGTGGAGGGGGAACATGCCACAGGTGTGGCTGGCCATCCTGCAGCCACGATTCTGCATCAGCAGGGAGACGATGGGGTGGAGGAGGAGAGGGAGTGTTGAATGTCACCTGTCTGCCAACATCAGACGTAGGGCTCTTCCCAAAAGAGCCATGTTGGGGCCACGGGATGAGATACCAGCCCAGCGTGGGGTGGAAGGGGTGGTCAGGGAGGCCTCCCTGAGGAGCCTGGATGCTCGAAGGACGTTTCCAAGGGCGAGGAGACAGGGCAGGAACGGTGGTCTGGGCTTCACCCTCTGCCACGATAAAGACCCGAAGGCAGGGAGTGCTCCCACGCATTTGGGTGACTGTTAAGCTAGGCGGACTGGACCATGGGGCGGGTGGTGGCAGGGGAGGGGCTGTCCACTCCGAGGCTGTCATCCTAGACGTGTCAGTCAGCTTCCTGCAGGAGAACAGGATTCTACTCAGGAGGTGTGACTGAGCAGAATTTCACGAAGCGCCTCCTGGGGGCGCAGGCCCGGCGGAAAGGAGCCTGCAGGGGTGCCGAGGCACCTGGGCCAGGCTCGAAGAACAGGTGTGGAGGGTGGTCCCGTGGGCTTGATGTGGCCTTTGGAGATTCCCGTGGGTATGTCAGTTAGGCACTTGGCTACACAAGCCCGTCAGTCCGGGGGACAGGTCTGGACCAAAGGCGGAGACATTTTCATTGGTTTGTGTGCCGTTTACGGGCATGGGCTTGGACGGAGGTCTTCAAGGAAGTGCAGAGCAGGGAAGAAACGCCAGGACGGAGCCCTGCACATTCCAGCATCTGCACATCAAGAGGTGGGGCAGCATCAGGCTGGGAAGTGAAAAGAGGGAGGTAGGAGGAAGAGAGAGAGCGGCAGCTGGGATCCAGGTGACCCTCGGCCGTACCAACACTCCTGACCGGGCCAGTGGGGTGAGGTCTGAACAGTGACCTTTGGATTCAGCAACATGGAGGTCACCTGGGGGTGTGTGGGTTCCTATCCTGGCGGCAGCAAAATTCTGATTGGAGTGGGTGCCCGATACAATGGCTTGTGACCCACACAGTGACTAGAGAGAACTCTCCCAGAGACAGTGAGCATGCATGCCCTGCATGCCTCCAACAGTCTTTTTTTATTTCGAAAGGAAGTCAGTGATAAATAAAACTTGGGAAACGGAGAAGAGGAAGGTGATACCCTAGACCCACCTCTCCTGTACCATCCCTGATCGTATATATTTTAATGTCAGCCCCCAGCGCCCACCACGCGTATACATATATTTTTAACCATTTGTAATGTTGGTGCAGGGGTCATTTTTTTGTCCTGCGTTTCTTACTTAACGTTTCATCAGGAGCCTTTTCTGTCCGGGCTGTCTCTGCCACAGTAACCTCCAGAGTTAAAATTTGCACGATCTCATTAGGGCCTGTTCCCAGCCTCCATATTTCCTGCGGAGTGTGCAACTAATGAAGGGGATGAAGAAAATGTCAGTAAATATTTTGTTGTTTTGCAAACACAAGCACTCTTAAATCCAGTTTAATGATTGCTCAGTTTAATTAAACACTCTCGGTCTCGTGTGTTCCCCACTTCTCTGCGCTGATTGCTGCCCTGATAGGAGAGCAAAGATCCCAGTGCGTTTCCTGTCTCCTTCCTGCTCTCCTTGCCCAGGTGGGAGAGGGGCCGTCTGTCTGCAGGGAAGACCGACCCTGCCTCGTGCCTTCTTCTGGCTTGCGTCGCTTAAGGGGCTTTTGTTTGGGATGAAGTTCCCGGATCTTCTCACAGGAGCGAGAGCAGGACATCCTCACCCCTCTCTTGTTAAAGATGTGATTAGGGTGTCATTTCCAGATTATCAAGTGTTAAGTGTACAGTGTCGCCAGTTTTGGTCTTTGTATACAGCCCCATAGCCACCACCCCATCAAGATACAGAGCCGTTCCTTCGCCCTAAATGTCCCCTCCCTCTCTCCCTCCCTCTGTTTCCTGTCACCGGCCTCTACTCCTTGCCCCAGACAACCAGTTTTCTGTGTTTTGATACCATGCTTTTTTCCCTATGATTTTATATAAAGGAATAATATGGCACATAGTCTTTTGAAGTGGACTTTGTCTCCTGTTCGTGAGATGCATCTTGTCGCATGCATTAACATTTCACGGCAACTTGTCTTTCCATGGTAAGGACCTCCCACAATTTGTCAATTCGTTTGGTAACTTTTTGTTTCCTGTCTCGCTCAGCTCACTCACTTTATTCATCCTAAAATTGCAAGTGACAGAGACAGCCAGAGAGCTTCTTTTAATGTGTTCGATCCCCTAGGACAATCAAAATGCTGAGAGCTCCGCCTGTACCTGTGCTCGCCACAGTCCCCTTACGGGACGATCACACATCCTGACCCGGGGGACTGGGGTCCTGGGTGGGGTTGGATCCCAAAGTCGGCAGATATGCTGGGAACTTCAGGATCGTCGCAGTTGCCCCCGGAGCACCCCTGGAGGCGCCCGCGGTACAGTGTGTGTGCCTGAGCGCTTCTTACGCACACTGCACTGTAAGATCCTTTGAACTAGACTAAAGGAAAGAACAAAAAGAACGTAACTATGCAGATGAGAGGAGCGAGGAAGGCATTCCGCATTTAGTGGGCAGGCGTTCTCAGGTCCTCCTGCCCTGTTTGAGTATCGAGCCTCCGTAACTTTAATCTAAATGGTTTTATCTCTTTACTCATTCACTCATTTGTTTTTCTTTACTCACTTTTTCGTAGTGGGGATTTAATGAGGTAATACTGGCAAAAAACCATCAGCCCAGAGTTGGGCACATAGGAGTGTGCCGCAGAGAGTTTCACAGATTTGAATCTCCCTCCGGCCGCAGCAGACTCTCACGTAAGTCTTGGGTGTTGAAAGGTCGTTCAGAGCTGGGCCATCCGATCTTAGTCTGTGCCAGCTGCTGGTCTCTGGGGCGGCCCCACTGGCCAGCCACCACGCTCATGCCATTGAGTGCTGGTCTCCTAATTCCCTTGTCCTCTGTCTGCGTCCATGTCCGGTCCCCCACGGGATCCGGATGGCAGGGTCCTGCCACCCTCAGGCACCGAAGGGGAGAGAAGCACATGGGCTCTGCTGCTGCCCAAGCCCCCACCCTTGTGTTTCTTGACACATGCGCTGCTTCAATTCCCAGCTGCTTGGCCAAGTCCGAAGGTGTTCCTGGGCATTGTCTTGGGGGGCCCTAGCACTGAAGGGGGGCCGGAGAGATGGTGGGTGCCCCCGTGGCTCACAGAGAACGCTTTTCCAGAAGGGCGCTGTGTTTTACACGTGGGAGAGGCTTCGGCTTCCGTGTGGCGGCGTTGTCAGGGAGTTGGGTGAGTCGGGTGCTGTGAGCGGGTGGGGCCTCTCCCGGTGCTGAGGGGCGGGCAGACACTAGAGGAGGGAGGTGGGCGGTGGAGTCGGGGTGTTAGGGGAACCAGGACTGTCCTTGCCCACCTTTCTCTGGGAGGCCTCACTGACGGACAGAGCACACGCACCATCCTGGAAGCAGGCCCAGCCGTCCTACCTGGAGCAGGCTCGCCCTCAGCCCTGGCGGTGGCCTGCCCCGGACACTGGGTTTACCTCTCAAGGCAGAGTGACGCTTCAGCTCCCTTCCTCCCGACGACAGAGAAAACTGCCAGTTGGACTGAGTTTATCACCGGGGTGACTGGAGCAGGGGCAGGAAGATCGTTGCAGTGGGGAACGCAGGCTGTGCTTGGGGGGTGGTGCAGGGGGCAGTTAGCTGGGGCATGATCCCGGAACAGAGCAGGAAACGCTTTCCTTCGTGTTCAGCTCCATCCTCAGGAGGCGGCGTCTGTGGGGAGGAGAGAAGCCTGACGCTGGTCAAGTTAGATCCATCAGCAGAGTCTAACTTTGCCCCTAAACGTTTCCTAGATGAAGAAGGTGCATTTGGGGATCTGTGTCTGGCCTCAGCATAGGTCAACAGATGGGCACCCCAGGTCTTACCTAAGCCAAATGGGGAAGGGTGGCCACGGGAGGGCGGGGATTTCTTGGCCCTCACTGTGTTCCGGGAGCACGGGGCTCAGTGACGTTCAACGTCGTCACCAGCAAGACTCTGTCCTGACTCAGTACTCACCCTGTTACTGAGCAAGGACTCGCTGCCCCTGTGCACATAGAAGCTGATACTATGGCACTGGCTTTGAGAAAACAAAAACAAAAACAAAAAACTCTTTACTACAAAGCTGGCCAAGCAAGGAGACAGGAAGCAAAGCTCAAATCTGTCTCCGTGATGATGGAGAATTTGGGTGGAATTTAAGGGGTTTCTGCACCAGATCTTCCTAGATGCTACCTTTCACTTTGGAAAGCATTTTGGTGGCATTTAGGTTCTGGTCCCGTCCTGGTCCTTGGGTTCTGTGGAGCGATGTGGGGGGTGCAGGGGGGACAGAACTTGTGGTTCCCCGTGTAATCTGCAACACTTTCTCCTGTGCACGTGCTTTGGCTGCCTGACTTGCAGCTGTTCTGTCGTCTGTGAAGAACAGCTCTGTATCTTGTAAGAAACAGGATGGGCCGGCCTGGGCTGGGTCTGCACTCGCAACCCTGGTCCATGAGTGGGTGGCGCCCTGGCTCACTTCTCATTACTGGTCTCCAGGATAAAGCGAGAAGGATGGCGCTGGACCCTGTCCCGGGGGTTTGCTGCACCTGAGCCTGGAAGCGGGAGGTCAAAGAGCAGGTCAGAGGGCTTGGCGCCTGCGCTCAGGTGGGCAAAGAGGTTGTAGAAACAGAGATGCTCCTCTGAGACACTGCGACTCTGTCCACTGGTACCACGTAGCTTGAGGAATGGCAAACTTGACCAATCAGATGTGCACTTCCCCCTCCCTTAGGGAGGGAAATGTACTTTTGAAGGACAGAGGATGGGGGAAGAGAGGTAGCCATTTTCTCCCACCCACCCACCCACCCACTCCAAGCAGCTTCAAGTTTCTGTTCCATCCGCCCCTCACTACCTGCATGACTTCTGGCAAAGGCAGTTTCCTTCCCAATAGAATGGGGCCAGTGGCACCTGCCTCACCTGTAAGCTCCTGAGCACATGGGAGTTCCCTTCCATGCTGGATTGATGGGAAGGCAGGAATCAGTGTGATTTCACTGGCTGTTTGTTTGAACTTTTTTGAGATGTTCGAGTAATAAGTCAGCCCTTGTGAGGAAAATGGCCTTTAAAAACAATAGCCAATGTATCTGTCTTGTGCAGCAAAGCTACCGACACCTCGGGAGCAGTGTTCTAACACAGCTGGCTCCGCTACTAAATCGTCATGGTGATTCACCAATACATCAGCCCTCAGCACTGCACAGAGCTGAGAGCGTGGGTGCATGTGGTCCCCACCCCGTGGGTGCTCCGTGTCACCTGGCTGGGCCCCGGGAGCAGCAGCCAGCCCTGGGGCACGAAGCCCTAGTGCAGACAGCAGGCAGCTCGCAGGGGGCCCTCCAGCCGAGAGGCGCGCTGACCGGCAAGAGACCCGCCAGCCTCAACTCCAGCCTGGCTGGGCCGTGGATCGCAGATCTTGTTCCGAGAGGCTGAGCTGCGTCCTGCTGTGGGGGCCTCCAGCTGGGCCATAAACTTTTTAATAGGAGCTCGGAATTCGAAGCACATTGTACATTGCAGTTGGGCTCTCAGAGAGGCCCTAAAACGGCCAAGGCTGCAATCGGGGAGCGATTTCCTCTTTGTTCTGACGACACAACATTAACGGGGACATTAGCGTGGCCGTTTCACTGGGACAGGCCGGAGTTCGGGCTGCCTCTGTTTCCTTAATTGCATCTCTCTTTCTTCCTCTTTGTCTCTTGGTTGATTAAATCACTGGCTGGCACGGTCGTGAAAGAGGCCATCTCGGGAGGAGTAAGGGTTTGGATAATTGGAGTCCGAAAGGTTGGCCTAAAGCTGTGTTTTCCAGGCCCCTGCCTGGCGCAGACTTGCTGGTCTGTGTTTGCTTTTTCCACTGTGTCTTTTTAAAGACCTCAAACTTGTACCAAAGAAGGACACAGGCTAGTCTAATGAGCCCTGATCACCCGGCCTTCATAATGATCACCTCGTGGCCAGTTTTGTGTTACTCCACAGCCCCCCATCTGCTTGCCCCTGGTGTTAATCTAGTTTTCTATCATGGCCCAGATTCTCTCATGCCGCTCCTTTGCTGTCAGAGCCCTCCTGCACCCTCGGCTCCTAGTACCACTGATCTGATGACGCTTCCTATAGTTTTGACTTTTCCAGAGGGTCAGGTCAATGGACTCATATATATAGCTTTATGAATCTAGCATCTTTCGGGTAACATAGAGTGTTTGATATTTGTTTATGGTATGGGTATATCAGTGCTTCGTTCCTTGAACCGGATTCAAAGTACCCAAGGACCTGCAGAGATGGCTGGCGCCGCCTTTATGGCTGATTCATCCAAGGATGTGCAGTGGGCGGGGCTTCTGAGCGGATCTGAGCTCGGGGAGCTGCTCACCCTGCCTCTTCGGAAATGAACTGACGTGACAAAAAGACGGTGCCAGGCTGGGGACTGGAAAAGGGGCCATCCCCGCGCCTCGCACTCCGAGTGGCTTCCGGGAGCCAGAGTGATGGGATGAGACTGAAGAGGTTCACCGAGGGCTGACCCACAAATCTCCTTCCTGAGGAGGCAGAAACAACTCTGGCTGGGTGGTGAGATTTGTCAAGGGAGAATGTAGGACGTTTTCACAAATGGAGATGGATACAACTATCACAACACAACAACAAAACAGACCCTTGCCAATCGACTCCAGGAGCATGTTAAAGGAATAATGTAGCACGATGTAACAAGGTTTATCCCAGAAATGTAGGGAAAATTCAACATTAGGAAATTAACTTATGTCACATTGCTGTATTAAAATACAACAACTGTATGATGAGTTCGGTGGTCTTTAAAAAGGCTTTTCATAAAGTCCAACCCCCATTCTCGTTTAAAAACTTAAAAGGAACCCAACACACCGAATGCTTCAGTCCACTAGAAGCTGAGAGAAGGATCTTTGTGATGCTAAAAACAAAACAAAACTTCTCTCCCTAAACCCAAAGCCCTATTCTAACTCTAAAAGGAATGTCATCACTTACTATGAAAAGTGAGAAACATTGACATGGAGGCCAATATTAAGACTAAATTATCTGATGCCTTCATCATTGGACATGAAAAAGATGTAATCAGCAGTGGCCGCTATGGATTGAATTGTGTTCTTAAAAAGAACATACGTTGAAGTCCTAACTCTCAGTACCTCATCATGTTCCCTTTGTTGGAAATTAGGGTCTTTGAAGATTTAACTGATTGAAGATGAGGTCACTAGGGTGGGCCCCAATCCATCCTGACTGGGGTCCTTATAAAAGCGAACCTTCCCAAAGCCATCTAGCGGGTAACGGATAGGACAGTGATTTCAAGCTCAGTGTGTACCTGGCACTAATCCCGGACTTTACCACTGACTGTGGCATATTCAGACCCATACTAATGACAGCATGCTGGTTCTGACATAGTTAGACACATAGATCAGTAGAACAGACAGAAAGCTCAGAACTCGATGGTGTATATGTAAGCATTTCACATATGTAGTTATCAAGAAGTACATGGGTTATTTAGTGGTGCTATAACAATAATGGCAGTACTTGAAACAGTAAAGCAGTTATATTTATATGCCATGTCATACATTAAAATTACTTCTGCATGAATTAAAGATTTTTATGTATTCCTGATTTAACAAGAGGATCAAAGGCCACTACAGGCAAATAGTTATTTCTTATGCAGCACCAAAAACCAGAGTATCTGATATCCTTGGTAGGTGATTCTGCCAGAGCGGGAAAGGATTTACAGATTTTACTTTATACTCAGCAACATCCAAATGGCAAAAATAATTCAGAGGTTAAGGTTAACTAGAGAACTGTTTATAAAGAAAACCACAGAAAATAGGCTAATGTCTTCGATGTAATCAGAGCACTTACAAGTTAGAAAGGACACATGGCCTGATGACAAAGTGGGTGAAGGACACGAACAGGCAATTTACAAACGGGGAAGTGCTGGTGGTCAGCTGAACTTGTGAAAAACATTCACCCTCACCTAGTGTTCAGATAACTGAAAATTAAAAGAGTGGGCCTCGCCCTGGCTGGCGTAGCTCAGTGGATTGAGCGCAGGCTGTGAACCAAAGTGTCACAGGTTTGATTCCTAGTCAGGGTACATGCCTGGGTTGCAGGCCATGACCTCCAGAAACTGCACATTGATATTTCTCTCTCTTTCTCCCTCCCTTCCCTCTCTAAAAATAAATAAATAAAATCTTAAAAAAAAACCAAACAAACCAGTGGGCCTCTGCATTTAACCAATTAAATTGAAAAAGAAAAAAAAGTGATACCTGGTGCTGGTGAGGATGCAGAGGAAGTGAACAGTTTGGCACGTTGCACTGGTACTCGGGACCACTGTCCTGCAAGGTGGGGTGACTACATGTTGGCATCAGGTTAAGCATGTCCTTTGACGCTGGAAATTCAACTTCCAGGAAATTGTCCTAGGGTAATAAATGTGGCTATATATCCTAAGGTTTATCTCCTTGTTTTATAAATAGTAGTTATGAAAATGACACCAATAAGAAAAGTGTCTGGTTTAGTAAATTATGGGCATATAGGATGGTAATTATTATACTTGGGTTTTAGAACAACAGTTACTGAAAAGTGTGCCTGACATAGTAATGCAAGCTAGAAGCATGTTGCAAAGCTTCATAGTTCACACCCTGGTTCTAACTTATTTTTAGAAAATAAATTTATACGTCAGTGGGGAGAAAAGTCCCAAAACCCACAGGAGCAGTGGTGACTCTCGGGGGGGTGAGATTAGAGGGGATTGTGTTCTTTTTTCCTGCAGTAAATTATCTGCAGTGAAAGTGTATTATTTTTGCAATTAGAATAAAACGGATTAACCTGATTAGGTTTATGCATAAACATATGTAGGGTGCTCCAATACAGTGTACCTGCCTGTTGTCAGATGCGTTGGTGCTAGTGAGAATTTTGACTGTTTGGGACTTTAGGTGAACCAGAATAGTTACTAGTTACTGGAATCAACAGTTACAATGTGTTAAAATGTGTGTTTTTGAAATTGTGAATACATTTTATAGGCACTCTGCTCCTCCTAACAATAATAGCTAATCAATATTTTGCTCTTAAAATGGGCCAGACTTTTTTCTAGGTTCTACATGTTTATGGTCTCTTTTAAGTCCCCTAAGAAATTCTGGGAGGGGTGTGTGTGTGTGTGTGTACACTATGCTTCACAGAGTACGTAAGATACATAGGTTAGATTTTTTGGGAGGGGGGCACCGTGATTTAGGAAAATGTTTTTTTGTGAGTAATTCTAAAGAGGATTTTGTGTTTTGTTATCCCCTCCACCTCAATTCCGTTCTCTTCTGTGTGGCAGACTCCACGATGCTCTCACGGGGACCAGGGTTCCGCGGAGCCCTGCGGAGGCTCAGAGCAGTGGCGGACTCAGCGTGCGTGCTGCTCTCAGGGGCGGCCGGTTTCATCGTGGAGCAAACTGTAGACTCCCTGGGGAGTAGGTGGCATTAGCTCCCTTTAAGCCCACCCACCGGCGACATCCTTTCTCCTGCCTAAGTTTTCAATAAGAACCGGGCAACAGTTTCCTGGTCTTACACAGTCTTTGTCCTTTCCAAAGTAACTAGGAAATGTTAAAGGAGAATATGACAGCTGCCGTTCATTCTACCATCGAACAGGTTGCTGCTTGCCAGCGAAGTCCTGGTGCCCGGATGTTGCCAAGCAGGGGCACAGCTCTGTTTCTGAAGGCATGCCTTCAGGAGCATCCCCGGGCTTGTTGGGAGCTGCTGAAAGAAACGCAGGTAAAAGCTCAGAGGAGGAGATCAGGGTAATTCTAGTGAGTCTGAATCAAAACAGCTTCAGACTCCCAAGTGTGCCTCGGGGTGCCGGGCCACGTGGTGTGGCCTCGGGCTCCTTGTGAAAAATATCTTCAGCCAAACAACCCACAGGGATGGAAGGGGATGAAGTAGCCAGCTTTCCCGGATCAGGTAAAGGTGCAAAGGTGTGTTTGAGGTGCGGAGGGAGCTGCGAGGGGGAAGAGGAGAGGAGAGGAGAGGAGAGGAAGGCACCATTAACCGGAGCCTGCAATAGCAATTGGCCTCAGCATGTTTTAGCTAACCAGGCCGATGTCTGAATTACAGTAGTCTCTCCAGCTGGCAACAATAACATGTTGTTTTTCAGCACCGTCATTGCATGTCTTTCTCCCCAAGGTACAACCCAGAATGTTTGTGTGGACGTAACTGAGTGTTGGTGAATGTTACCTTGCTCCCCACGGCCCGGCCCGACCCGTCTCCTGCCTGAGGCCTGGTGCTCAGTTAGGGAGGTGAGGTGTGCGGCTGCTCAGGTGCAGCTCAGGCTTGTCGGGGCCGGGCAGCGGGCAGAGGACTCTGGGCCCGGCCGCACGGAAGGACCCCGTCTCTCCTGGAGCCAGCACCGCGCCATGCCCCCTTCCAGAGTTCCAGGCTCCTGGGCTGTCACCCTCCCAAGGCCCCGGGATAGGCCTGGCCTCATGTTCAGATAGCCATGTCTTTTATCGAATTATCATCAAAAGTAGGCCAGTTTAAAGCACAATCGGTTAAGACTGGTGCGTGACTCCCGTCCGACGTTCCCGTCACCATACTTTCCTTCTGGCTGGGGCGGGGGCGAGGTGAGGCTCTGGGAGTAGACAGGACATTCTGGGGTCTAGGTTAAGTGGAAGTGGACATTTCGCCTGGGCTCGCGGGACATGTGTGCAGTAGGTACGGGGCCTGGCAGAAGCAACGCCCGCGTGAGTGTGGTTGGTAGCTAATGATATGGGTGCGATAATCGATAGTTTCAATTTGAACATTTCATCTAAAATGTCATGATGTGCTTGAGTGTGATATGGTTATGTTGCAGAATTACATGCCTATGATTTTGTAATGAAAGATTTTGGGATAAAAAGGACATTATTTGTGCCAGATGCTTTACGTGCATGTACCTGTATTTCACAAACAGTATATGTGTATATATTTAGAGTGTATGTAACATCTGTAAATATTCTATATACTGTGCACACGTACTGTACACATATACCATGTATACACATGCATGTATAGCATGTGTAATTTACATTCACATGTAAACCTATCCCATGCATATTTTTCCTTGGGTATAGTCCCACCATCGCTAGCTGCCCCCATGTGCGTGGAAGTGACTCTCAGGAACACCAGTCATGCAAGGAGGGATGATTTATGACTGCTGAGCTTACAGAAACACACATAGTGCCCTGAAGCATTGCAGGTTATACATGAAAGAAATTTGATAGTGGCTCCCCAGATTTGCCCACGGTCCCAAAGTTTACATGACATTACATAGATAATGGCTTGGGAGCTTGCAGGAAATTTGTAAAAATTATTAATAATAAATGCCTTTCAATCAACTTGCTAGAGGAGATATTGCAGTCTCTTAGTGTGTCTGTAAAGGACTCATGGACATGGGCAACAGTGTGGTGGTCGCAGGGGAGAGGGTGGTATAAGGGGGTAAATGATAATGGAAAAAATACAATAAAAAATGATACTGCAGAAGTATTGGCACAAAGAGGTAACTGAGGGAATGCAGCTGGGAAGGGAGGGGAAATACTGTCAGGAAGATAGTTAATACAAGTTATTTTTCTGGATTGCACAATGTCTGTGTTACTTGCAGGCTGTTAGAAATTTGCTATGTGTAGTTATTTTGTTTTCCACTCCAAATAGTCTCTTTTCTCGGTTTGTGCTTCTTTTCCCTAAAGAATATTTAAGCTTCAGGCTCCACAACTCTCGGTCAGACCAGTTCCTGGGAGGGCAATGTTATTATTACCTTCTTACAGGTGAGGAAATTGAAACTCCAAGAGGTTAAGTGGCTTGTCCCAGGTCGTGTGGTCACAGGCTGGGCTCCAAGATGCTCATCACCCAACCTTGCGCTGCCCTCCCAGTGGACGGTGGTTGGGCTGTGTTTTTGCCTCTCTCTCCGTTAGTGGAGTTGAGGCTGCCGTGGCCAGAGCCCTGGAGGATATGGGAGGTTCTCTGCCCCCTGCTGTTCATGGTCTTTAGGTTGTTGTTCCCTTGCTTCCTGGTGATGCATGAAGGAGAGTTCTTTCACTTGGCTTCAGGTGAGTCAGCTCCTGGGGAAGAGTTGTGCAATCCTGGCTGCAGCTGGTCCTCGCCTGGAAAACCAGGTTGCCATTTCTCACTGCTTCCACTCTGCCCCTGAGTCCTTACCTATCAGTCCTGGGGCTCTCCCGGATGAGGGAAGGTCTCAGGGACTCTGGGGAGGATGGGTTAGAGAAGAAACAGCAACAAATTGATATGACCTTAGATGCAGCTGATGGGGTGGAGGGCACCAAGTCACGCCTCCTTCATCTATTCACAGCTTCCGGCTCCTGGCACTCCAACAGCAGGTACCGCCGGGTTTCCCAGAATTCCATGCACGTCTTCTCACACTGTGCGGGCCTCTCAAGAATGAGTCGTTGGTATATAAACTCCTGGCATTTGAGGGGGTCCCAAATCATCTTGCATGCATCCTCTAAGTCAATGAGCAAAGAATATAGCCTCAGTGTTTACTACTTTTGCTGCTTTTTGTTTAATTCGGTCATTATTGAGGTCAGAAGGTTTGAAGAATCTACATTTATCCACTATCCACTCTCTTTCTCTGCTGGTTTTGATTCTGACTTTTGCATTTTTACTTTCTCTGAAATCCTTCATGAACCCTCAGATCTGCCACCCAGTCCTATTGTCTTTGCATCTTATATTAGTTTCTCTTTGTGGCTTTCTCCTCTTGTTCCACAAAGGGCCGAGTCGCTTTGCATGCTGCTGAGGATGCTGAATGTTCTTTAAAGCATTCTTCAGGTTCCTGTACTGGGTCAGTTCTAGAGGTCTTCTAAATTTCCGTGATGATTCTTTTTTTTTTTTTTTGCATGAGATGGCAAGGATGAGACACTCAGAGTGTCTGAAACAGGTCTTATTTACTTTAGAAGCTAGTGACACGGCTTTCTACTCTTTAGACGCTATTTCAGACTTTGGGCGTTGACAATGCAGAAGGAGCACACCTGGTCCGCCGATTCTAGGCAGCGCGGTTCCCCAACTTTTCTTCTCCAGATCACGACAAGGGCATAATAAGGGCGGTCTGCCGTTTGCATTTTAAAATCCATTTCAGTTTTCTCCAGGTGCTAGTGACAGTTCCATTGCGAGTCCTTGTTTTCATTTCTGTTGGAAGTTTTCATAGGCATTGCAGTGAGTTTCTGAGAGAGACTTTAAGAGCTCCCAGCCAGATGCATTTCAAAGGGAACGTGACTTGGCCAAGGTCACGTGGCCAGTTGGGGGCAGAGTCCAGCCTGGAATGCAGGGCTCCTTCCTGCCAGGCAAATCCTCAGTCCTCAAGACCACCTGCTGCTCTGGTCCTGCCAGGGCCTGAGCCCTGGTGCGCTTTAGCAGGTGGTGGCTTTGTTAGAAGTTGTTTTCTGTTCCAAAGAGTTCTAGCCTGAGGAAGAGTCTCGCTGGCAGGGGATGACTCCCAGGCTTCTGGGTAGGGCCTTCGCAAATTAAAAGAAATGTGCACGGGGCTGAAGGCTGCCGAGCGCTTGCTCCACAGAGTGGATGTGTCCTGGCCATGAATCCCCAGGCCTCGGGGAGGAAGAGGGAGGTGAGGCCGCTGGGAGGTCCTGGGTCTGTTTTTTGTGCTTAGGAATCTTAGTGATTATCCGGTTTCTCTTTTTGAAATGTTCGTCACAGACCGCTTCCTTATTTATCAGGACAGTGCGCACTTCCCATCCGTGGGTGCCTCTGCCTGGGCGACATTTACCCAACGTGTCAACACTGGAGAGAAAGAGTGGACAGGTTTAATGACTGCACAGTGTGACCTGCTAACAAAGCTCTAAGTGCAGTGACCCAAGGCACCACCACTGCCCCTGAGACCTGAACACAGTGGGTCCACCGCTCCTTCTGCACGGACCCAATCCTGGCGTCCTGGGCATTTGCGCCATAGCTTAGTCGAGGCTCCGTTATGCTCTGTCCTTAAAAAGCCTTCATTCCCCATTCAGTGCGTGTGTAACAGGCAACGGCAGAGGAAGGCCAGCTGGCAACCACAGACAAACTCGCCAACGCTTAACTGTTCAGAGGGGCTCCTCACACCAGCTGTACTTAGGATAACACTCAGACCCCAGTAAATATTTTATCTACACAATTACCAGCCTGGTGATTCATGTGGCGCTGGATGCTGCTACGGAATTTAATTGACTATATGGAGCCCTCCTTTTTCCTTTACGTGATTAAGTGTTAATATACTTATCAGCACCCAGTCCATAAACCCACGCCTGTCAACCAGTCCTGAAAGTTTCCGAAGCTTCGGTGTTCACGGTATGCAGCAGAGAGGGGAGGGCCTTCGAGGAGAGGGAACAGGTTCAGAAACCAGACATCTAGGGAACTTGGACTGGAGTCTTACCTCCTTGGAGTCGCAGGGTCTTCATCTTTAAAATGAGAGTGAGTAATTCGTGGTGGCGGTTATGGGTGCTTGGGGTTACGGGGAATGGTGGGACTGATGGGAGGCGAGGAACAGCTGCTCAGGAAGACGGCTTTCCGTGTTCACCCTGTGGGTTGGTGTACCGAGCACCCTCCACACTGATGGGCCAGGGCGGGTACCCTACCTGCTCTGCTTCTCTCCACATTCTCATTGTCAGCTTCCTGCACTAGAACCTGAGTTCCAGGAAGGGGGTGGGGCCACAGTTGTTGTCAATCCCTGCTCCATCTCTGGTGCCTAGAAAACGTCTGGCTCGCAGGAGACACTCCATGTTAGATTAATGAATGACATTCAAGCATGGGTTGAATTAGTTCAGAGAGGATAATGAGGAGAGAGAATGCCAAACTGGAGGAGTTCACTGGATTTTCGTGCAGCCGACATTCCGACACGGTGGAGAGGGCTTGTGCTTTGGGGGTCAGACGGATGGAAAGCGGTTCTATTCCTGTCTCTGCCCTTTACAAGCTGCGTCGCCTTGAGGATGTTATTTAACTCCTCTGAGGCTCAGGTTCCAACGCGGCAGAATCGTACGGGGCCTCCCCAAGGGCACACCGGCAGGGCTGCTCTAGGGGAAAACTCGGCAGTGCTCCAGAAGTGCCCGGGTCACCTGGAGAGGGAGAGATGGCGGATTTTTCCCACGGTGGGACGCAGGGCAGCTTTAAATGACCCCACGATGTTTCTGATGATTCTGAAGTGACGGTTACAAGGGCCCACTCCTCGCTGGGCCAGGTGGGAGCACCTGGCTGTGGTCAGTCCTGAGGCTCTCTAAGCCGGGTCACCAATGGCGCTGAGGTCCAGTGTGGGGTCAGAGGGTGCTGTATGAGACCCCGGGACAGTGAGTGGAGCTGCAGGAAGCTGACCTTGTTGACTAGGCCTGTCCACTGAGGCTCGGGACATGTGCCTGCTTCTCTTTTCCTCTGAAAAAAAAATTGTATATTAAAAATAAGTCACTTGCAGAAGAAGAGGTTTTTAGAAAACCAGATATTCCTGTAGCAGTAGCAACACTCCTGGTCGCTTCGACAGTGCGTCCCGGTGATTCAGAATGTGGTGTTTGGCGTCGGATAGGTTCAGTTCCCGTGCCAACCTAGCCACCTCCTAGCTGCGAGATGTGTTGTTTGACCAGTTCTCAGGTTCGTCCCGCGTGAAGTGTGGATCGCAGTAGCACCCACCTCACGGGGCCCCCTGAGGATTGTGGGAGGTAATCCATGGAAATGGCTGAGCGCAGTGCCCAGCACATAGTAAGCGCTCAATAAATGCTAGCTGCTGGCATTGGTGTTCCCTCTGCACAGATGCGGAAATAGCTGCTTGGGGGTTTCTCTGGTCCACCCGAGGTCTCAGAGAAAGAGCCAGAGCCAGAGCCAGACCTGTGCGTTATCCTCTGGAGTCAAGCCGCCCCCCTGACACTGGACCATGCTCCCTGCTCAGGAGGCGTGTGTTGGGTTTCCTCTTAGCTCTCAAGTGTCAGAGTGCCAGGCTCTTCGTTAAGTCCTGAGGACTCCATGGCAAAGAAAACAGACACACCCTTCCTGCCCTTGTGGTCTTAGACGGGTGGTGGGAGTTACTAAGGGGTCTCCACAATGGCCCCGTGGGGCGGGAGCAGCGGGCAGGGCGATAGAGAATTGGAGACGGGAGGAGGCTGAGTCCCACACGGTGCTCAGAGGCTTCTGGGAGAAGGCAGCACTTGGCTTTTGATGTGGCGGGTGGCCAGAGCCAGCCCACTGTGTGGAGCCACAGGAAACGCGAGTGCAGGAACATTCTAGGCCCGGGGACCAGCCGAGCAAAGACCCTGAGGCCATCCAGGGCTTGCCTTGGGCCTCTGGGCCTTCAGAAGATGACACAGCTCCTGCCCGAAATCAGCATGAAGCCCATCCCGGTGTGTGGAGGAAATCTTTGCTCACCTTTCCCCAGCAGATCTGAAGTTTCCCTGATGTGCGGTATGACCTGTGGCCGTCTCTTTCTCTCACTGCTCCCTCCAAAATAAAAATAAAAAAGCCATTGCCGTTGTCTGAGCAAAGATGAAAGATGCTATTCTGGGCTGTGAGTGGGCAGAGCTCTGGCCTGGGGCGCTGGGTCCTGTCCCAGCTCTGTGCCCCTTTCTTCGTGGCCTTGTCCCTCGCCTGCCTGTTTCCCCACCTGTGAAGGTAGGAGCCGTGCCAGGCGGCCCCTTTCCTCTTCCAATGGGGGGCGGCAGCTGAACCACTGAACCTGCTCCCAGCCTGTGTTTGGGGAAAAAAGATTCTGTTGGGTGGGGCTGCTTTTCAGGCTGGTGGGCTCCCAGGGGGACCCCTTCCCCCTTCTCACCAAAGATGAAGGCTCTCTCCCCTGTCCTGCATCCTCTCCTTGGCAGGACGATGCTCACCCCACTCACAGTCTCCTGCTTTGCTCTCTCTGGCTGGTCCCAGTGTGTGGCAGCTTCTGCGAGGTTGCCTGGGGCAGAGAAGCCTGCTCTCCTCCAAGCCTCCTCTCTGGGGTCTGCAGGCAAACCAGTGCCTGGGAGGCACGGGACTCGCGAGAAGAGAGAAATCTGCCTGCCACACCTGCTGTGCTCTCCTCTTGTACGACGTCCAGATGGAACCTGGTAAAGGACACTGTCGCTGCCTCGTAGGGTGTCAGAAATCGAAGCGCCCTTTTTTAAGGGTTAAAGTGACTGCCTTCTGTGAGTCCCACGGGGAAAACCTCGGGCCCAAGTGGTTAGGTGACGTACCCACGGTCACACGGCAGCAAGTGGCGAATGAAGTTGGGACTCACAGGCCGATCAGTAGCTTGTCAGGGTAGGTACTACTGATCCATATAAGATATGATGGACCAACTCAGGGAGTTTCTTTCAGATCTTTTGTTTTTGAAACCATGTAACCTGAACACATACAGCATAGCTATCTTTTCCACTTCCAACTTACACCTTGGGATTTAATATCAATTTAACAAAACATATTTGGTGCCTACTGTGTGCCAGGAACTATTATTCTAAGGCTTTACAAATATTAAATTCACCGAGTCTTTCATAATATCCCCAAAGGATGGGCACTATTATTGTCCTTATTTTACACATGGGGAAATGGAGGCACAGAGAGGTTAAATAATGTAACCAAGGTCACACAGTTAAAAAAATAGTATAGCTGGAACGCTAACTTGAGAAAAGCCACACTTTAACCCCTACCGATACTGCGTCTCTAGGCAAAGGGCTTCCACTCTCCAAGGCGGGCATGCCCAAGGGCACTCCCCTCGTTGAACTTTCTGGTTTGCACATGGAAAAGCTGGGGCCTGCAAAGGGCACGAGAGCATTAGATCAGGTTCCAGAACGTCGCTATTTCTGTTGGCCCCGACTTTCCCCGCCGCACGGCGGTGCCTTGGGCGTTGGGACACACCTCTGGTCTGGAAGACACCCAGCAGCAAGTTCATTACTCTCTTCCCTTGAAGTCCTGTTGCTAACTTTGCCCTTGGTTGTTTTCAGTCCTGGATGTATTATCATCGGCCACATTAACCGGGGTTGCTGCCCGGGGTCTCTGGGAGAAAGAACAGACACCGTCTCTCTGGTCCTTGGGGAATGTCTGAGCTGTCAGAGAGACATCACCTTATTTATAATGAATTCACTGTTCAAAGAGATTCAAAACATTATTTTTTCTCCTATTAGGGCTATTGTTTCTATCTGTTGAGTCCAGGAGTGTTTGACATTGGATGACTTTATAAAACATTCTACTAATTGGATTTGTTAAAGCAAATAAATCAAACACTAATTGGAACGTGCCCTGCCATTCTTTTTGCTTACTGAATTAGATAGAATGGCGTGAAGGCCTTCTTATCATATTCGTGCACTTATTTAAATACCCCCCTGGCGTACACTTCTGCAAATTCAATTAGATATTCAGGAAGGGAATGCGATTTATGCAAGGCTGGTTTTCATTCATTCAGGGGGCAAGACGTGCCTACCCGCGACAGGCTGCTCACAATTAATAAGCCCCACTTAGATATGGCCCTGCCTTCAAAGCGTGCACCGGCACGAGGGTGGAATCGCGATGATTTGGGGGTTGGAGGCCTTTATTGCTGGAATCTGTGTGTCCACAGAGCAGGGCTGGCTCCAGAGGCGTGTGACGTGGGTGGTCACACAGGGCCTGGCACTCAAAAAGGCCCCTTGGTTAGTTTTATGCTTTGCTATGGGCTGTCTTAACTTCATTTTTTTTTTAAGAGGCGCTGTGTTTTAGTTTTGCACTGGGCCCCACCAATCTTGCAGCTGAGATCTGCCCCAGGTTCTCAGACCTTCTGGCTTAGGGAAGAAGGGCCTTGACTATAGTCTCGGCTCTACCCCTGATGGACACACAGGGTTGAGTCTGTCCATCGCCGCAGCCTTTGTTTCCCCGCCTGTGAAATGGGAAGGCTCCTGGAGAACGACTCCTCGCCCGTGGAGAGCACGTGCTGTGATGTAGGTGATGGGGTGGTTTAAATCCAGGAAGCCACTGTGCTTCTCTCATTCCCTTGTTCTACCGACCAGTAGTGTAGCTGCGGGCGACGGTGGGGGGCATGCCCCCCTCCACTTCTGGAGGAGGGAACGAACACTCCACAAGTGAGAATGGGGAGGGAGCTGTTGAAAGCACGCGACATCCAACACTCAAATGATGAAACCGGGCGCTTTTCTAGGACTGTGTTAAAATTGGAAACTTTTACGGCCTCAAAGCCAAGGTCAGCAAACCGCACAGCCTGCCGGGGCAGTTCCGCATCTTGACGGGTTTTTACTCAGCACATAAAGGAAGGATGGTTTTTCCGTGTCTACGTGGTTGGACAAATCACAAGAAGAATATTGTTTTGCGACGTGAGCGTCACATGCAGCTCGAAGTGCAGCATCGATAAATCAGGTTTTATGAAACACAACTCTGCCATTTTTCCTGTGTTATTTATGGCCGCCCCTGTGTTTCACTGGCATTGCTGAGTAGTAGTGACAGAGACCGAGTGGTCTGCTGAGGTGGGCAGAATGCTAAATTGGCCCCCAAGACTCCCGGCCCCTGCGGTTTATGTCCTGTGCCGTTCCCACCCTGTGGGTGGGACTGTGGATGGGGTAGCGTTCTCTGCCTTGATGAGGCCAGGCGCATGACAAAGGTGAAGGAATGTTGCAGATGTAGTTCAGGTCCCAAATCAGTTGACTTTAGTCCATCATCAAGGAGATGATCTTCGCTGGGCCTGACTGAATGATGAGCCCTTTAAAAGGACAGTGCCCTGTCCGAAGGAAGAGGTTTGAGACACGAGGGGGCTTGGGTCAGGGACTGTGGGAGGCTGCGAGGGACTGAGAGTGGCTTCTGGGTGACAGCCAGCTGGAGAGCAGGGCCCTGCAGCTTCTGACTACAAGGAACTGAATTCTATCAACTACCACGTGAGCCCGAACAAGGACCTGAGCTCCAGGAAGGCATGCAGCTCCCCCTGCGCCTCGGCCTTGGCCTTGCGAGGCCCTGAGAAGGGCCCTGAGAAACCCAGCCCCGCCTCGCCCGGATTTCGGACCTGCAGAAACTGTGAGAGGGGAAATCGGCATTGCTTTAAGACCCTAAGTCTGAGGTGATTTGTTGGATAACAGCAGGAAGCTAGTACAGCCACAAGGTGGAAGTTTTTGCTGTCTTCTTACGGAAAATGTTTGCCAGGCCCCGAGTCAAAAACCAATGCACCCCACTTCTACGATGTCTCCCTTTCCGGAGCCCCTTAACCACTCAGTCCTGCTGTGTCTTGCATCTGTCTGAATGGTTCCCAAGTGTCATCCCCCCACACGTTGGGTGACCCCGTGAGGACTGAGTGTCCTGACATCGGCTAATAACTCGCGTACATTTCAAGTCTCCTGCTTTATGACACGGCGTCTCGGTGTACTGGGTGCTCACCACCTGAAGCCTAGTCTCCTCCTGTCGCCATAGGTTTGACCCCCTTTGCCCTCCTCCCCCTCCCCTCTGTTAACCACCGTTCCTCTGGAACGGTCGAGTTACCATAACTCTGTTATGAGTTGGCTTTATGTCTGCTTGTTTTTGCATGCGTGGAATGATAAAGTTCTTGTCTTTTTTTTCATCTGACTTCGATCATTTAGCATAATGTTCTCAACATCCATCCCTGCTGTTGCAAATAGCAGTATTTCATCTTTTTTTTATGGCTGAGAGGTGGCACTATTTTTATTGCTGAAGGTGATGTCTCTCTTTTTCCCTGAGAGTTCTGGCTGGGCATGTCTCTTAGCAGCTCTGACGACAAGTTTCCTTGTGCAAATGGAGAGAGCGATGCTTCTCTCTTAGAGTAGGGGTTGGCACACTGCAGCCCCTGCGTAACATCTGGCCCACCACCTGTTTTTTATAAATAAAGTTTTATTGGCACTCAGCCTCATCCACTTGTTTACCAATTATCTCTGGCTGCTTTTATGTTGTAATGGCCGAGTTGAGTGGTTGTGACAGAGACTGTGTGGCTGCAAGGCCAAAAATATTTACCAGCTGGCCCTTTACACAAAAAGTATGTTGACCCCTGTCTTAGAAAGGGGTGGTGGTTGAACTCACCTCCATTTATGCACACACACACACGTAAATACATTTGTACATAGATCAAGTACAGTGCCTGGTAGGTAGCAGAAGCCTAACAAATCTCTAGTTCCTCTTCTGCACTGAGTTCTGTACAAGAATACAAGGGATCGTGTCAGAAATGCAGAGGCAGACACGTTTATTTTTTTATTGAATTCTATCTCATTTTCAAAAGAAGGGTTCATGTTAAAAACAGTTCTGATTAGCACTATAAACCTTATTTATACTTTAATGTATCCTAAAATATGCATCCTGCACTATTTTTACTTCTCTTACAGACACCGATATGCTATATGTTACCAAACCCAAATGGATTTTCAAAATCCAATTTCCTTGCTATAATTTTCCATTTCTGTGCTGACTTTTTATGCTTAGCTCACGTCAGAGCACCTGGGGCCTGTGGCATACTTTGACTCCAACCTGTCCAGTAAATAGCTCCCTTTGCCGCACGCAGGGAGGCGGTGCTGGGTCCTTGGCCTGTGACTGCATTGCCATCTCCCCTCGATCAGGCAGGTCCTCCCCCCCCCCCCCAGGAGCCATCCTGCAGTGGCTGAACCCATTCCTGGGGTGGGGGTAGCTTTAGGAGGGGTTTGATCCCCGCAACGTGATGGTGATGGGTTGACATCAGTTAAACGGGGCTGCTGCTGCTTTCAGACCGAATGAGGTGAGCAGCCATACAGGTGTCTTTTGGGGACTCTCTTCCCACCATGTCTCCTGCGAGTGGTCCGCCACAAACACCTGTGGAAATGGCCAGGTGTTCGTGGCGGGCTGCTTTCTGTCAGATGTTTTGCCCCCAAGGAATTGCACCAAGACAGACAAACATAATTTTTGAAAGAGCAAGAAGGGCTGCATTGAGACTCGAGATCATGGATTGACTTTTGCATGCTGGGGGTCCGGGGAGACAGCCAGCCTTTTCTTTCATCTCTTCTTGTAGCCCTCAGTAGTTGGTCCTTGGGCTGGTGACATGGCTCTGTGTTGCAATGGCTCCTGGGAGTTCCCGGTCCTTTCTGAGTCTCGAATCCTTCACCTTTGCCAGCCCATTGCCTTGCACACTGGAAAGCAAAGGCCCCCACATGAGAAGGGGATGTCAGCCAAGGGGGCTGTATGCCCCCAGCAAGGGTAGGTCGCCACTGGGGTGTGTGATCTGAAGCTCATAGATACTTTTTCTCCATCTGTTGGTGAAGAAGAAGAAAATTCAGGTAGGAGTGCTTTAAAAATATTTATCAAGTGTATTTTTCTCTCCTGAACAGTTTTTAAAATATATCTCTGGGTCAAGCCAGACCAATGGGAGAGAGATTTCTAGACCACATCACATTGGTCCCCAGTGAGGTGCTTTTCCTGAATTGTATGTTTGGGTGATGCTCTCAGTTTATACTGAGAATGATTATGAGGAATCGTCTCATGAAACTGGCCGTGCATCCTTTGCCGCTGGCTGTCGTTTCTGGTGGTTTCATAATGGCATATGGAACTACTGTTGCCAGCTCTCCTGGGGAGAAGCTGTTGTGTCGTCTGAACACCTGGGATGGTTGTAACTTTCCTGAGCAGTGTGGCTGTTAGTGTGTGAACACAGGGTGTCCAGTGTCTGGACTGATTTCCCTCCTCCTCTGTGGTCAACAGAAACTCAGACCGAAACATGTAACCACCTCTTAGCAGGTGGACATTAAGAGAGTTGCAGTGGCAGAACAGACCTGTGACTGTTTCCTTCTGTCCTGCTTTTCTTTCTTTTCCTGGTCTGTTTTCTGCTGGCCATCCTGCTGTATTTCCTGCTTCTGTGTTTGTCAGGCCATCTTGGCTGGACTGGAACCGCTGATGGATAGACCAGCTTGGCAGCATCCTTTGAATGGAGTCTATGTTCTTTATGTATGCAAAACACAGAGATACTCCCATGATCCTTTGAGTCTACCTTGCTTTTCTGGGAGCCCTGCAGTTCCGAGGAAGAGTTGCGAACCCTGAGTTACCCCTGAGGTTTGCACATACTTATGTGATAAAGTGCAGGCTTGGGGCCTGTTTCTAGATATTCTTCTCTAGGGAGGGACACCGTGGTCCCCTAAGGGCTGGCAAATTCTGAAAGAGTTGGGTAGAACCCACAGGTGGACTTGACTGTCCCAAAGAAAGAACAGCTCATAATACAGGGTCGGGCACAAATAACGCCCCTTTTTATTACCTAAAAATCTTTTGTTACAAAGTCATAAGCATGTGATTCTGTAACATAACAGCATCACACTCAAGCACACCATATTTCACTTTACGTGGAATGTTCAAAATTGCTGTCCACCTCGTGCGAGACATTCACGTACCCTACCAGCCACACTCAGCGGCGTTACTTCTGCCGGACCCTGTGGAGGGAGAGGCTGCTTTTGACTCCGCTGCAAGCCGGCTCCTTGGAGGAGGAAAGAGAGGACTGTGGTCTGAAAATAAGAGCTGGGTCACCGGGGCCCCATGCCCGCTGCGGTGGGACCCCAGTGTCAGAGCACAGGTGGTTAGAAGGGAAAGGCGTTCACTTGCTGGCTGCAGGTTGGAGTCACCACCAGAGCCCTGCAGGTGGCGGCAGCAGGAGGCCCAGGGAGTGGCTGTGAAAGCTGCTGTCACAGGGCCCCTTAGAGTGTTGGGAGGCCGGGATGTGAGGAGTGGGCAACTGACCCAGTAGACCAGGGACGAATGGTTAATGTCACCTTGCTTGGGCTGTATAAGCTGGGATGTCCAGAAGGATAACTGTGAGCCCTCCAAAAAGGCAGAGAATTGGTTTATTTAGACCATTAATTAAAATTTATCAGTAACTTCCTCTCTGAGCTTTGGCACATCTCTAGGGAAGTGTTTTCTGCATTTCACCTTAGGTTGGTGCAGCTGTCTTTCCTGATTCTCTGCAAAGTTCATGAGGGTAAGAAACATCTCTGCTGGTCTGTGCAGAGAACCCATAAAAAAGATCTTTGCTGACTGTTCCTGGAATGAGCAAGGGAATGGATTCAAATGGGAGAGACCCACCCAACCTTGTTAGAAGTTCTGTATCTTTCTGCTCTCCTCTCATTGCCTTGTAAGGGAAAGGCTTGGTCCTTGGGCTGGGGGAGTACGTTCTCTCTCTGATCTATTAGAAAGAGCATGGATTCTGTGGTTAAGTTGCAATGGATTTAAACCTGGCTCCAACACTTGTCTTCCGTGTGACCTGAACAGGTCACTTAACCCCTTGATGCATCGATTACTTTAATTAAAGTAGGGATAGAAGTCTACTTCACAATGTTGCAAGGATTCAGCGAGAGCAAGTAAGCCGGCATATGCAGTCAGCGCCTGGTGTATTCCTGGCATGGAGCACATGCACGAGAAAGCACAGTTCTCAGCTTGGTCAGGATGGGCAAGGGTCTGCTGTGGTAACAGCTAATCCTGAGGCGTCAGTGGTGTAAGACAAGAAACGCTGGTGTTTTGCTCTTGAAATGCTGAATGCCAACATTACTGCTTAGGTGGCTCTCCGGCTGGCTGTCATCCAATGACTGTCCCAGGGATCTAGATATCTTTATTCCTTTGATCCCAGCACCTTCAACAACAGCTTTGAAGGTCCTCACAGCCAGGACAGGTGAGAAGGATGCTTGTAAGGCATATTTTTATGGGCTGGTGCTGCAGATGGTGGCTATCACTTTGTTACCATATTTCCAAGGTGTATTGCACGGTCTTCCCCAGATACAAGGTGGCCTGGACACATGGTGTTCTTTGGTGCACCAAGAGAAGACCCAAACCATGTGCTGTACACATAGCCCTGTCCCCACCATGCTTTCTGTCTCTAGCCCCGGAGGCTGATCTCAGCTGAGGACTGATTCTTCAGTAGTCATTCCCAGGGGCACTGCAGAGGCTGCAGGCGACCTTTGCTGGCAGCTCCAGCGCATCAGGATCTGTTTGTCAAGCCGTTGACCCGATGCATTTGTCTCCCACAGGCTGGGCTCCAGCAGGGTGATGGCAATTTAGGGAAAGGAGGTTGACCCTCTTAGAGCCACTGCAGTTGCTGCCGCAATGTTTTTTAAATTTTAAGTGCAGTATGTTGGGTTTTCCTATCTGGGGCACTCACTCTGCTGTTCTGGTCAGAGGAGGTTTATAGAAGTGATTTGGAAGAATCACTGAGAATTTGGCAGATGGTGTGGGGGGACAGCTTCCTAGGTAGGAGTGGCAAGTGCGAGACTTGGAAGAGCAGGTTGCGTTGGGGGACTGGTATGGGGCCACAGTTCCTTGAGTGTGGCTGGCCTGTGTCAGGCATCCCATGAGCAGTTATTAGTTCATTCATTCGATCTTTATTAAGCTCCTACTATGTGCCAGAACTGTTTCCACTTGACATCTAGTGGAAGATGGTTGATTGCCTCCCTCCTTGCCTTTCAAAGGTCATCCTTTTCTGTCCATGGCTGGTATGGCTCAGTTGGTTGGGCATCAATCCCTGAACCAGAAGGTTGCTGGTTCAATTCTCTGTTGGGGCATATGCCTGGGTTGTGGGTTTGGGGAGGCAACCAATCAATGTTTCTCTCCCTCTCTTTCTCCCTCCCGTCTCCTCTCCCTAAAATCAAAAATAAAATAAAAAAATACCTTTTTTAAAAAAGGTCATGCTTCTCCACTGTGTCTGGGGCCGCGTCTCCTCTGTTACCTGCTCCTCACCTTTCGTCTGGCCCTCGCATCCTCGCCTGCCGACCTGTGTTGATCCCCATCGGTCGCTGCCCGTCTTCTCCCAGTTTCCCAAAGCACCAGCGGCACGTGGCTGTCGTGTGCAGCCAGGTCCCCAGAGGAGCTGGGTGGAGTGGCGGGACATGACAGAACACGATGGAACCATTTCCAGTTCACGGTCAGACAGGCTTCCTGCACTGGCTGCAGCCTCCCCAGCGCACGCTGAAATACACGGTTACTTATTGGTTCACTTGTTTGCTGTCTGACTAAATCGTGACAGCATGCCTTTTTGTAAACCGCCGTATAGCTGGGACCTAGTACTCTGTAAGATCTGTGCTAACTGCTCAATTAAATAATTGCTGAACTATTGAATGAACACATGAAAGCAAGTAGATATTTTAGCTCCTACCAGTGCATCAGCCACTTCCCATCACAGGACATGTCTCATCGGCCATCACCTTCCGTAGGCTTCTGCTCTTCATGGTGTTTCTTGGACCGCTCTCTCCCTCTCTTTTCCATCCTTCTCTAGCTGTCTAGACAAAACACCCCACATTTCTGTTACTGTTTAGTGCAGACCAATTTAATACACAACTGACTTCCCAACCTCTGTACTACCCAGCGAGGTTCAGCCCTCCTGTGCCCAGCCCGAGACCCGCTGGGGAGCTGAGGGCCAGTCTTCTGGGTTCCCATGCGCGGCAGGAAGGGAAGGTGGAGAAAGCTTTGACTTCACTGCCTTTCTTTAGCGGTGTTGTAACCAGATTCTGTATTGAATCTGTCAACAGAACTTCCACCACCATATATAGAGGGGATCCTGGCGTGGGGTACACAGGAGGGATTTTGTCCTCCACAGCTGATGGAGGCGATGGTGATGTCACCTGAGAACGCAGACACGGGGGTTGGGGGGGCTAGTGGGGGCTGGTTTCGGTACCTCAAGCAGAGCCACGTTTGGATGTGGGACAGGGAGCCAGTGGGAGTTTATGGTGACTCGAGGAGATCTGAACATGAAGGAGACAAGAAGAAAGGGGCAGTGGAGAAGGCGGACCGGCGTGAAACTGGGTCTGGGGAGCAGCCAGGATGCCTCTGTGGAACTCAGGCCAGGGGTCGCCCCTGCCTCTGTGTGTCCCGCCCGCCGCCCTGGAGTGCCCTTCCTCCTGCCCTCCATCCTGGAGGCTCTCGCAGCGTTCCCAGCGCTGGTCAGCGTACCTCCTCGGGAGACTGCGGGCTCCTGTTTTTGTGGACGGACCGGCATTTCCAGGGTTACCCAGAGGGGCTTCCAGCTCCTAGCACATGCTTAGTAAATTCTTGCCAAAATCGAACTGACACGGCTTATTGTAAAATAGTGGATGGCTTAGATTTTACAGGGGAAAGCTTTGAACTATCAACATTGACTTTCTCATCTGCCAGGTGCATGATGGTGTGATTCTTCACACAGTTGATTTCTACTTTATGAAAGCGATTTCTCAAGAATTGCTTTTGTAAAGCGGGGGAGGAGGTACACGTCGAGCACGTATTCTGTGCCGGTTACTTTTCGTGTGTCACTCCTTTTTCATCTTCAGGGCGTTTCTGTCGGGCGGACCTTGCCCTCCCCATTGCAGGAGGAGAAACCGAGGCCCAGACCTGACAGATGGCCGGAGCCTCTGGGCTGAGCCGACCGGGCGTTGCGAAGCTGAGATCCAGGTCCGGTTCCGCCAGACTCCGGAGCCAGCGCTCTCCGCCACCTCGCAGCATCTCTTCCCGTTGCGGGAAGCAGTTGCAGCGGCGTGGCCCTCACCGCTTCCTGCTTAGCATGAGACGTTGTCGCTGTTTTCTGTCTCGGGAAGGAAGATGGAAATAGATGGAACTAGCCTTATTAACTGTTTAAAATAGGGGGGACCAGCAGCTGCCGGCGCCTTTCCTGAGAGCACCAAAACACATATAAAAATCCAATTTGCTTGCCGTTTTTGTTTTTTTTTTATTTGAATCTTCTCCCGAGTTTAAGATTCAAAGCTGTGAATGAGGAGCCGATGAGACAGGGGTAACGAACCACGTCGCAGACACGAGGATGTACTTACCCGCATCTCTGTCGTTCGCAGGCGGCTGTTCCTTCGATGAGCACTACAGCAACTGCGGTTACAGCGTGGCCCTGGGGACCAATGGGTTCACCTGGGAGCAGATCAACACGTGGGAGAAGCCCATGCTGGACCCAGCCGTGCCCACAGGTGGGTGACCCGCTGTGTCCGGAGTGGTGGTGGGATGCTATCTTACGTGATGTCTGAGAGGGCAGTGCGTAACTTTGTGGGTAGTAAGTTCCCCATCCCCAGAGGCCTGCAAAGAAGGCTGGGTAAATTCTTAAGAATGCGGTAAGAATGTTGCCTGGATTCAGGAACCTTGAGGATTTCATTTAGCTTTGAGATTCTAGGCGTTAGCTCCAAGTAGGGCATCACTGGGTTTTGCTTGGGAGCCGGATAATAGTGGGATTTCTGGGGAAGAAGGAGCTTCTGAAGAATTTGAGGTCATGTTTTTCTTTGCAGGCCTGTACATATGTAGGGAAACTTGCACAGCAAGAAGGTTACTTATAAAGTTAATGTCCAGGCATCCTGGACACCAGGCTTACCCTAAACCCATGGGGCTGCAGCTGTGATGTGTGTCCTTGTGCGTCCTGCAGGAGGCAGGCCGATGAGGTGTGTTCGAGGGGGGTGCACCCGGAGGAGGTGTGCTTGAGGGGGGGTGCACCTGGAGGAGGTGTGCTCAGGGGGAGGTGCACCCCGAGGAGGTGTGCTTGAGGGGGGGTGCACCTGGAGGGGGGTGCACCTGGAGGAGGTGTGCTTGAGGGGGGTGCACCCGGAGAGGTGTGCTCAAGGGGGGGTGCACCCGGAGGAGGTGTGCTCGAGGGGGGTGCACCTGGAGGAGGTGTGCTTGAGGGGGGGTGCACCTGGAGGAGGTGTGCTCAGGGGGAGGTGCACCCCGAGGAGGTGTGCTTGAGGGGGGGGTGCACCTGGCGGGGGGGGTGCACCTGGAGGAGGTGTGCTTGAGGGGGGTGCACCCGGAGAGGTGTGCTCAAGGGGGGGTGCACCCGGAGGAGGTGTGCTCGAGGGGGGTGCACCTGGAGGAGGTGTGCTTGAGGGGGGTGCACCTGGAGGAGGTGTGCTCAGGGGGAGGTGCACCCCGAGGAGGTGTGCTTGAGGGGGGGTGCACCCGGAGGAGGTGTGCTCAGGGGGAGGTGCACCCCGAGGAGGTGTGCTTGAGGGGGGTGCACCCGGAGGAGGTGTGCTCAGGGGGAGGTGCACCCCGAGGAGGTGTGCTTGAGGGGGGGGGTGCACCCGGAGGAGGTGTGCTCGAGGGGGGTGCACTCAGAGGAGGTGTGCTTGGGGGGGGTGCACCCGGAGGAGGTGTGCTCGAGGGGGGGTGCACCCAGAGGAGGTGTGCTCGGGGAGAACACATGCAGGGTAGGGTAGGCCAGGGTGAGTTGATGCCGTTAGACAGGGAGAATCCTAACTCTGAGAACATGAAGCTCATCTCTTTGTAAAATGGGATCCCTGGGACAGTCGTCAGGGCAATCGATCCCCTGTGGTTCCTCCCTGACCACGGGCTCTCCTGACCCTCATCCTGACTTGGCTTTTCCCCAACCCTCCTGGTGCTCGCTCTTAGGCTCCTTGGTCACCTCACTCTGGCCATTAAACGTTGGAGTTCTGCAGGCTCCTTCTGTACTCTTTGCACGTGTCTGCAGAGAAATGGGACCGACAAGCTACAGGGAGAGATACACAGTGGAGGAGATTTGTTATAGGAAGTGGCTCACACGCTTACGGAGTTGCCCTGGGAGAAGTCCCGTGACCTGGCCTCTGCAAGCAGGAGGGTCAGGCGAGCTGGTGGTGGCGTTCAGTCTGAAGGCCAGGGAACCGGGTGGGGGGCGGGGGTGGGGGTGGATGGTGCAAGCACTCATCTGAGTGTGAGAGCCCGAGAACCAGAAGCAGCAGTGTCCGAGGCAGAAGACAATGGACGTCTTGGCTCAAGCAGAGGAAGAGCAAGTTCACCCTTCCTCGGCCTTTCTGTTCTATGTGGGCCCCTGGGGACTGGGGGATGCCTGCGCACCCTGGGGAGGGCTGCCTGCTTTACTGAGTTCGCCTGTTCAATGCTAATCTCTTGTGGAAACCCTCCCACAAGCACACCCAGAAATAAGGTTCTACCAGCTGTTTAGGCATCACGAAGTCAACCATCACACCATGGGTGACAGCCATACCTGTGGCCTCAGGTGCCACCAGACATCTCTTTTGACCTCTGGACATACACGACCCACTGTGCCCTGTCTTCCCAGCTGATCCTGGGGAGAGGAATTCTCCAGATGTCACTAAGATAAGGACAGGCAAGATGCTCAGGTGGATGTCTGGGGAGGGGGTGGGTCATGCTCCTTGTTACCTCATTGACCCTTAAGTTTGGCTCCAAAGCAAGAAGCTACTGCACAGCTCTGTACAGTTCCCATTAAGGGCATTGGGCATTTGGAGAAGTTTCTTCTGAGTGTGGACATGAGCCACAGATATAATAAAGATGTGCTCTGATGCAAAACTGAGCTTTTCGATCTGGTAGGGTCTTTCTTTGCATGAGCAGAGTCACCAGCAAAGACATGTGCTCATTAGTAAGGTGACCACGGGACAACCTCTGTGCCCATTGCCCCATTATACTTCGTACTCTCCAAGTGTCTTGGTTTTTAAATGACGGAATCGCTCAGCCCATTAGGGACCCCGAGAATCCAGAGAATCTGTGCTGGAATATATCACCTCTGCTTTGCTCTGCGTGGCTGTCTTTGATGCTGGCTGATAAATCCAGGTCTGGAGTGGGGGTGGGGAGGGAGGGGGAGAGAGAGAGAGAGAGAGAGAGAGTGTGTGTTTACATGTTTACATGCTCCGTCTACTCCTGGTGAGCCCACCTGAAGCCCCATAGGCTCTCGTAGGCTCTCCACACTCTGCATCTCCAAAGCAGACTCCTGATTCCCCCATTCCCCCTCCCTGTCTATTCATTCTCTAGTCCCTTGTCTCAGGAAAGGCCACTTTGTCCACTCCGGTGCCGATTTGGAAACCCAGGGGTCACACCCCTCTCTTCCCTCCCTTTGCCCTCTCTGCCCGTCAGTCATTTGGTTCTGCCACCACCGTGCCTCCCGAGCACCTCTCTGCCTCTCCGCCAGCCCTGGCCTGGCGCACGTCACCGTCAGCTCGTGCCTGGGTAACTGGAAGGTTTTCCAACGGGCTTCTTGGCTTCCTCTTTCAACTTTTATCCTCTCTCCACATGGAAGCCAAAGAGATTGTTCTAGAATATGGATCTATTCCCGTTACCTCTTTCACTTATTGCCCCACCTTGCTCTGCCTAGAATCTTTCTGAGGATCCCTGTGGCCCCGAGAAAGAAATCCAAGCTCCGCTGTGGCCTCCAAGACCCCACGTGGCTCCTCCTGCCCGTGCCTCCAGCCAGGCCACGTCCTACTCACACCGTGCTCACGTCACCCTGACTTCTGTCAGTTTCCAGAATGTTCCGTGCCCTTTGCTGCCTCAGAAACTCACATGAGATCAGCACTTTTCATGGAGCCTTTCCCCCACCCCGTTCTCCTATACTTCCCCGCACGCCTCAGCATAAACGTCACTTCCGCACGGCAGTTCTCCCCAGATGCCCGGCTGTGGGCGGCCCTCTGCACTTGTCTCCCATCATGCACCGGCGCTGTTCCTCGGCAGTATGTACCGCCACCGGTGGTCCTTGCTCAGCATGTGTCTTCCCCCCGACGAACAGTCCCGTGTGACCGGGACCCTGAGGGTCTCGTTCCCAGCTTCATCTGCCTTCCTTAATGCAATGTGTCACACTCAGCAGGTGTATGTGCTATGTAACATTTTTGTTGGGTGGATGCATCTAGGCGGGCAAGCCATCTTTATCACATTTTTTCAAATGAAGGAATGAATGACAAATGGCATTCAATGCCTTTAGCTCTTTATTAACCGACCACACATTTCAGCCTTGTCCACTGTCCTTCTGTTTTACGGATCGGAAAACCGAGGTTCCGGGACGCAGGGTGACGTTGCTCTCTTCGCCGTGCCCGCCCCCCCACCCCCGACCCCCCGTGGGACAGCCGTGGCTTCTGGTCTTAATTTCCTCATCCCCTCATTACAGCGGAGCGTCATTTCATAAAAATTGGATTGTGCGAATGCAGTCTTCTGAGCTTTTCCAAATAGAGGCATTTGATAATGATCACTGAAGTTATTGTCACGACGCGCCCGTGGGTTTCGGCGGCTCTGCGTGCCTCTTGGGCAGAGAGGCATGACAGTGAATTTGGATGAGGCGGAATTGTTTGTTCTTCTGGGCAAAGGCTGAAGTCTTACTTCTCCTTCCGCAAAGCTAGGAGTCTCCCTCCGTTTGGAAGCCGAGTTGGAGTCTATTTGTTCACGTGCTCCGGGACCTTCTACTGCCCCTCTTGTGTGTGCCGGGCTCTGTGTTAAGCTCTGGGTACACCAGACCAAGTCATTTTGGCGTTTACCCCTCTGGTCTCTGGTGGCTTCCCTGGGCACCTGGGATGAAACCCAAACTCCGTGCTGTGGCCTGCATGGTCCTGTGAGACCCAGTATCTTCACTGAGCCCCTTTTCTTCTCTCTCAAAATGCTGCAGACACGCTGGTTATTTTTCAGTTCCTCGGGCATGTCAGACTCTTTCCCGGCTCGGGCCCTTTGCACAGGCTGTGCCTTCTCGTTGGGATTCTTCTCCACTCTTTTTTTTTTCTTTTTTAAAAATATATTTTATTCATTACGCTATTACAGTTGTCCCATTTTCCCCCTTCACTCCCCTCCCCCCTGCCCACCCCTCTCACCTACTTTCCCTCCCTTTAGTTCATGTCCATGTGTCATAAGTTCCTTAGCTTCTACATTTCCTATACTATTCTTGCCCTCCCCCTGTCTATTTTCTGCCTACCATCTATGCTACTTATTCCCTATACCTTTTCCCCTCTCTCCTCCCCCCACTCCCCTGTTGCTAACCCTCCATGTGATCTCCATTTCTGTGGGTCTGCTCCTGTTCTCTTTGTTTGCTTAGTGACTTGACGGATTTCTTGAGGTCTCAGCTCCAATGAATGACTCCCTCTCAAGGAGATCGTCCCTCATTGGTCTATTTAAAGAAAGACTTCCTCATTGTCTCACTCACAGCCCCTTGTTCTTGGCTTTCAAAGTCCTCGTCGTAGACACGTTTACAGGCAAGCTTATTCCAGTTCTCTGCTCTAGCACAGCGACTCTGGAGCTTGAATCCCTCCGCCTCAGTTTCCTCACCTTTACCATGGGAACCAGCATGAGAGTTAAATGGGACGTTGCCTGTGTGGGCGTCCAGTGTCCGCCCATAACAGGGTTTAATCAGTGCTGGGCCCCCTTCCTTCCCTTCTGGCTCGTGAAGCCTAAGTCTGACTTAGAACCTTGCCCCCTCCTGCAAGCTCACCTGCCACCAGGCGCTGCTTTGCCCAGGTGAACCGTCCAGCAGGGGTTCTGCTGAGGATCCCTGAGGGGCACAGAGAGACTTCTCATCCCCAGGATGCGTGCCACCCCAAGGGTTCGAGCACCCCCACTACCTCGGCTCTGCTGGTTCAGTGTTCCGCACACACCATGGCCGTGTTCTGCAGGGAAAGTCCCAGGCTAGCACTCCAGGCCTTGGACCTAGTCCTCCCGACGCCTCGTCTTTGCTGGGGCTGTCGCAGAGGGGTGGGGACTCTTGCACCCTGGAGCTTCTCTCCTGGCCGCTCTCTTTTCAACGGAGCTGCCTGCAGCTACCACGGGTTCCCAGCTCTGCCCTCCTGGCCTTGGCAGGGTTTCCGCAGCTTCGTCCTGAGGAACGGCCCGGGGCCCCACGGGAGGGTCTCTGGGGGGCCAGACGGAGGTGCAAGTGCTGTAAGGGCTGAAGTTAGAGGTGATGCAGCTTGGAGGTTTCCTTCTATTTCCTTCTAATGCTTGTAGGATGTTATTTTAAGTGTTGGAGTGAATTTGGATTGAATCTCAGGTTGAAAACCAGGTGCACAAGAAATACTGCGTTTATATCAACTTGAACCTGACCCTGAACCTCCACGGAGTTAGATCTTTTCAGTCATTATGCTCCCCCTTTCTCGAGGGGGCTACCAATGTTCTGGGCACTTACACAGGCCACTGCGGTTTCCTCCGGGAAGCTCACCGTCGCACTTCCTGTGGTTCCTTTGGGTCTCACAATTCTGCTGCCTCTTCCCCAGGCTTGGAGCCCTCGTCCCAGGCCCAGCCAGCCCAGGTGCATCACGCAGCAGCCCTGCTGGCTCCTGTCCCCTCCTCAAGTCCTGCCGCCAGCGGCGTGGGGCCATCCGATCCATCTCTCCCCCTTCCCAGGGTGGGGGGTCTTCTCCACTCGCGTTCTCAGCCTTTAAAGACACACCTGCCTTGGCCCAGCCTCTGTGGGCCCCGTAGCATTATCTCGTCCGTGAGTTTAAACTTAGAAAACACCAGGCAGCTTCTTGTCTCCAGCAAAAATTTCTGGAGCAGAGAAATAGCATCTTAGCCAGTTACCTGATTGGGAGGGGCAGGTGTTGGGAAGAGTCCAGGGAGCACAGACACACGGGGAGTGTTTCGGCCCACCAGCCTGCCGTGGGAGCAGACACAGTCTCAGGAGAGTCCCGGGCTTTTCCTTCCCGCCACGGCGCCCTTGGCGGTGTGTTCCTGCTTCACTCTAACTGCTGATATTTATAGTGCGGGGTCTGTTATGGGTGGCATTGTGTTCCCCAAGGAGATAAGTTGAAGTCTTAACCCAGGCACCAATGAGTGTGAAATTATTTGGGAATAATTACTTACAGATGTAATGAAGTCGTGGTGAGGTCACGCCGGTCACACTGGGCCCTCTCTCAGTGTGACTGGTGAAGGAGGAGAGGCGCAGACACGCAGGTAGGTCACGTGCACACACGGGCAGACATTGGAGCGATGCATCTCTAAATGAAGAACGCCCAGGATTGCCAACAGACATCAGGAGCCAGAAGGTGGAAGGAAAGATTCTTGCCAGAGCCTTTGGAAGGAACGTGTCCCTGCCAACCCCCAGATTTTAGACTCCTAGACTCCAGAACTGTGAAAGATCACGTTTCTGGTGCCTTAAGCCACCCAGCTGGTGGTAGTCTGTTACGGCAGCGCTGGGGAACTATTGCTGGCTGCATCATGCGTCAGCACCCCGGCTGCACCACCTCCTCTACGGTAGAACTCACAGCAGAGCGCTGTGAGTATCGGAGCCTTTGCTTGCTTTTAAGAGAACTGGCGTTTCCCATGTGTTCGCTTTAACCCAGAATTGGGTCCGGCATCTTCCTTCACGTTTCGTCTAATGGGCCACCGTCCTGGGAGCTCAGAGATGCCGTCTCTTTTGAGATCTGGAGGAAGAATGTTACCCACGTGCCCAACATGGAATCCTGGAAATTCCCCCATGAGTTGGTATTAGGAAAATGCTCTGAATTCTCAGCACAAGTCAGGACCCGGTGATGGTCCCGAGTGCGCTGCGTTGTAGCTCTTTGCACAATGGATGGAGACCTGCTGGGGGGTAGCAGGAATTGTGTTCGAAACAGTGACCAGCCAGAGTGGTCCATGCACTGACCAGTCAAGGTGGACATCAGGTATAAAAAGCAGAACGGGCTTTCTGGTGCTTGCTGGATGAATACCAGCCTCTTCATAGTCTGTACGGAACTAGCTTTTGTCTCTCTTGTGGGCAGAGGCACCAGTTTATTCGTATGCGTAGTAGCCCTCGGTGCCCGGGACTTAGAAAGTAGCAGTGAATGTGTGTTAAATGAATCCCCCTTGTTAGTAGTTGGACTTTCTCATGATCTGTCCCCAGCCTCAGCCCCCTCTTCTGCCCTGGCCCCTTCCCCTTCCCCGTAATCAGTGAGAGAGGCCCTTGTGCTTTTGTTTTGGGACCCCAGCCTTCAACCCTGCTGCCTGGTTTTGGGAACCTCCCATTGTGTCTGACATTTATTGGTGGAGTGTGGAGCCCAGTGGAAGGCTAAGGGGCCAGAGATTCGCCACACATGACAGTCTGGGTGTGACTGCACATGTGGCCTGGAGGAAGCCAGCTGGACCCTCCTGCCCGGGATTTCTGGTCTAGAAAGGATGAGCCAGCAGCCAGCGGCCAGTGCAGTGGGGTGCGTGGTGGAGGGGCAGTGTCTGGGCCGTGGGACGTTGTGCTCCCAGAGGTTGCTGTCCGCTTCTTGGTTTCCACACGTGCCTTAGCTTCTGCTTTGTTTTGAAGCCTGATCCTCCGGCTTTCGGCTCATGATGAGCCTCCCAATCTTCATCCGGAACATTCCTATTTTTGACAAAGACAATCATGGTTGATTTCTCTTGTTTTTACCCACAAACCCTACAGGTCACGCTGTCATGCTTTGCACTTGCCGGCCTCTCTGGCTAGAAGGCGCCTCCTGTCCCCTTTCTCTCATGTCAACACCCTGCCTGGACCCACCTCCTCCCCAGCCCTTCCCGTGGCACTTGCCTTTGCTCTGTGCTTCTGTGGCTGAGGTTCTTACAACATGTTTTCTTTGATTCCCCGCTGGCGCCGGGGGCTATTCCAGGGCCTGGGCCCCTCACTGCTGAATTCCCTGTGCCCTACGTAGGCCTTAGAACAGGGCAGGTGGGTCATATATAGGGACTAAGTGATCATTAGGGTTATTCCCCTTAGGAAAATCAAGAAGAAAGTGAGGTCAACAAATTGTGGAGAGAACCCTGGAGAGGCTGCTGATTTCTTTGTCATTTTCGCTCTACCTGGGGCACCTGTGGCTTCCATCTGTCCAGCACCCCCTCTGAGCTCGATGGCGCTGCGGTCAGGTGGGGCCGTGGGGTCCCAGGGCCTGGCTGGTCAGGGCTCCTCTGCTCCGTGGTTGATCCTTGGGGCAAACAAAGGGACGCTGGGGATTGTCCCGCCTTTTCTCTGCGACCTGGCACACTTTCACAAGTATAGATTTGCTTCTGACCCGTGTGAGAGGCTCCCCATTAGAAAAACGTGTTGTATCCAAAATCCGACCTTCTGTTTCTGCAATGTAATGCTTACGTTAAACTGTTCTGGACATATGGGACTTTAAGCACCCTTAATCAGGACTGATATTATTATTGATTGGCTTAAAGCTGTAAGCTCTGAGGTTTTCATTGAACCACTGTTGAGTCAATACATTTTTTTCTTCTCCTTTTAATGATAAAATATTATATATTTATTCTTGAGGAAATGCTGAGTTAGTACCTGTAGGTTAACTTTCTCCTGCCCCGTCTCAGTTTCCTCAAAGATTACTATTAGCAGACTGATGAATATCGAGAGAGAGAGGACACAGAAGACAGGGAAGGGGAAGGGGAAAGAGTGGTGGAGGGGGCAGGTGGGGAGGGGGAACAGGGCAGAGGGGAGAGGAGAAGGGGGAGGGAGAGGGGGAAACAAAGAAGGAATATAGGCCTGTGATAATAGTAGCAATAATCGTAAGGAAGCGATATTTATATGGTGCTTATTACGTAGCAGGTACTCTTCTAAGCACTTTAAACACCTTAACTTATTTAGTCCTCACAAAAGTACTCTGATGTATCATTCCCTGCATTTTACAAATTGGGGAAATGGAGGCACAGAAAGCTTGACTGGCTCGCCCAAGGTCCGAGCTGGCCTGTGAGGGGCCAGGATTCGCCGGCAGGCAGCGGGGGTCCAGAGTCCGTGCTCGCGACCACTGCTCTCTAGCGCCTCCCGAGAACTCAGGTGAGGACTGGGCTCGCAGCGCCCAGACTTGCGTCGCTGGTCTCTCTCCACACCCCGCGTGTGGATCCGGTGTCCCCCTCCCCGGCCGCACGCTGCTCCACTGGATGGTGCACCGCGGCTTATTTAACCAACACCCGGCAGACAACAGTGGGAGAAGAAACGATGAAAATCAAAAACTGTACCCTATTAGCCCAAGTAAAAAGCAGGATGTTTTTTCTCCAAATGGCTCTCGGAAATCTTGCAAAACGTCTCATATAGTGGGGCGGGGGGGGTGTCTCTTGTATACTTTGGATACAGAGTTAACTGATGAAACTGCATTAGCCCGCAACGACCCCGGTCAATGCCATTTTGGGATGTTTAGGGCGGTAACAGAATTGATGGGAAGTAAAAGGCAAGGAACCGAAGGTAAGTTGAGTATTAGTCTGGAGGATGTGTACAAACTACGATGAGCGATTAAGGTGGTTTGGACAGCAGCGAAAGGTTCTCCGCAGTCCGAGTGGAGTGTGCGTGTGTCAGACGTGTGGGGAAACACGTTTGTTCTACTGCTCACACGGATGTGTGCCTGGGGGGTCAGTCTTCTGTGGCACCAACCCAGAGCCAAAAACTGTTATGTCCAAGTAGTGTAATTGGAAGTAAAGGTGGTTTAAGTCCGTGGCAGTCCCAGACGTCAGTGGGGCGGATGACGATTTTGAATACAAGTCTCTATCACATACAGCAATGGACAGCAAACCGCTGTTTTTTGACCTAACACGCGTGCACTACTCAAGAGATAGTGCTCTAGGGGCCTTACGTGTTTTTAACTTGTTTAATACCTCGACAGCTCTGGGTACTGTTATGACCCCTGGTTTACAGATGCAGAAACTGAGGCCCAGAATATTAGGTGGTAAGTGGAGGAGCTGAGTGTTTAGACTTTGTAATGTGGAAAGCGATCGTGGGAAGGTGATTTTCTCAAATTAAAAGATCACTTTCCTGCCTTTGAAGTGAAACTTCAATAATCTCTCTTTGATTCTCCGTGTGGTTGAGTTTAGGAGAGGCTACATGTGCCAAGTTCAGGGACACTTCAGCCAGAGGGGTGTACATGGAGGGCCTTCAGCAGAGCTACATAATCTCTCCATGGTGCAGGGTCTTCTGTAACCTGTAAAATGAAGGTATACGATTGGAGTATGTGGAGATCGCACGAGGTGACGTATGAGAACATAGGAAAAAATGCTTGTCATGGGGGCACGTGGGCGCATGGTGGGTCCTCTCCGCCCATGTGTCTCCTTACTGTCCTGTCTCAGCAGGGACTCACCGTGGGGATGCTGAGTTGACCTGTCTCTGCTGAGGGAAAACCCAAGGAATTGTCAGGCCTGAACTAATTCTCAGTCTCTCTCTCTCTCTCTCTCTCTCTCTCTCATGTGTGTGGGTGGGTGTGTGTCGAGGTGACAAGATGGTATGACAGTGACACTGGTCATCCCCCCCCAACTGGCCTTTTTTGAAGCCCTCTGTGGCTCTTGGAAGTCCCTTGTTTCAACATGCTTGAGAAAGCTCAGCCACAGGGACCTAAGTGGTCAGTCCTGACCACTTTAGCACTCGCCTAGGGCAAGAGAGCCCGCACGAAGGGCGCCACTTACCAGTGTCAGGATTTGGGAAGGAGTCCTGACTCTTCAGGGAGGGGACAGGAGCAGGGGTGATAGGAGGCGTCTGCTGCAGACTGGAGCACCTTGGCCCCATGGCTGGAGGGACTTCCTGAATCCGCTTCTGCTCCCGACTCTTCAGATTGTGCAGTGACCCTGAGCCCCCTCTCCGCTGTGGTGGAAGCTGGAGAGGTGGGCCCGGCCCCCAGGGAGGCCACACTGCAGCCAGGCATCTGTGACTCAGATCTGAGGTTTACATGGGTCTCACGTACCCCACTCAGATCCTCTAGGGCAAAACCCGCTCTTTGTGCCACTCTGTCTGCAGCCAACATGTTATGGTTAGGGGTGGGGGTGGGAGGGGGGCGAGGGTGTTGGCACCACCACTGACACGTGCACTGCTTTCATCTTCCTTAGGACACGAGTTTAACACATCTGCGAACGCGCGTGTAGGGCCAGGTCCTGTCCACCAGTCTTAAAGTCGCTCCTTAACTCAGGAGTGTTTGGGACCTACCGTCTGACATCCTTGGGGGCGTGGCTTCTGTTTTCAAGGGGAAGTAAACATTGTGGAGAGCCACCCCCAAACACAGGGCTAGACCGTGCCTCCCCGCTCTCATTTCCGGGTGATCACAAACAGAACTGACTGTGCTTGGGTGTACCCCTCAGCAAGGGTGCGAACCCTGAAAGTCAGCATGGGTGTGTGGTGTCGACTCAGGGAAGTAGGTCGCCTCTGGAGTCCCGGCTGCTGCAAGCCCTTTGGATTTCAAGACTCTTAAGACCATGCCCGCTGCTCTTCTGACAACACTGTGGCAGGGTCTCCCGTGGCACCGGGGCCTGAGCACTGCCGTGTGGCACTGTGGGCGGAGCGCCGGGTTTCCTGTCACACGTACCCATGTGTGAGCCCTGGCTCTGAGGTTCACCACTCTGTCACCTTGTATGACTGAGGGCCTCTTTGAACCTCAGTCTCTTCTTCTGGGAAGTGGGAATGTCACAGATGGGCACAGGTAACCAGGTTCTTCGTGATTGCGGACAAAGAATTAAAGCAAACGCACAGAGTTTATAGCAGAAAGAGAGAGCGAGCAGATTTATGACACGATAGCACACTCCCCAGGACATGGGAGCAGGCCAACTCTGAGCAGAGATTGACCTCGGGGGCTGGAGGGGTTCTATTCTTATAGGGCAGATATTTCCTGGCTAGTGCTGGCGGGCTTTCATTGCACACATACTAGTGGTTCTATTACTTTAAAGCTACTGCACACGTGGTCTCCGATGATTTTCCTTGATTGGCCACCAGAGAAGGGGGTCCCACAGTGTTAATTTATTCTAATGCTGTTATGATGAAGCAGGTGCATTCAGGAGTCACTGTGATTCAGCACTTTTCCATAGAGTGGGAACAACTGGTCTTAGAACAGGGTCTCCGTCCTGTATCGACGTCCTTTATCTTCCTCCTTCCTGACTCTCCCCTGCCTCAGGAATGGGGGTGCACGTCTGCCTCACCCTGTTACTGTAAGAAGCAGTTTAGGTGGTAGAGGTGAACATGCCAGGGGCTCTGTGACTGCCTCCGCATGGGGTAGTTGTTGCCCCTGGTATTGTGATCTTGACGAGGCTTCCGGTGCAAAGAAATGAGTTGCTTTCAGTGAAAAAGGCTGCCCCCTCTACCTCCCCACCCAGCCCCTCTGAGGGCAGATTAGAAGTGTTGTGGCTGTAAACCCAGCCGACACAGGCTGTAATGTACTAAATTATTACTTGTTCTGCAGCCTTGACGAGAAAAATAAACGCAATTACACTCGTGAATGTTGAAAAATGAAGCAAAGCGATGCAGATCGGCACCTTCGAGGTGCTTTTCCAAATGTAAAGCTGTGTACAATGAATGCTAATGGCTTGCCTTCCTCCTGCTCCCCGGCGTGTGGCGCCGTGTGATCTTTCCGAATCAACGGAGCAGCTGGGCCAAGTGCCCCAGGCACGGGAGAGGTGGCTTTGAATGGTCCCCACAGTAGGAGACCCAGCAGGCAGGCCCCAATTCCCTCTCTTGGCTGGGGACCCAGAAGAGACCCAGTTTCCTAAAGCAGGTACCTGGGTGATCTCAGTGATGCCGCTGTGCTGTGGACCCTGGCATCTGTTCTGCAGGTAGGTCTTCTGTCGTCCTGTCCAGCCAACATTTGCTCCGCACTTCCTGAGCGCCGTGCATGGTGCTGGTGGCGGTAACAATGAATCTCATCTGCCCTGCCCCTCCCAGCCAATCTCCACCGTCACTAAGGCCCAATGGGTATGATGCCGTCCGGTGCTGGTCCACACCGTGGCCACCAGCCTCCTAGGGCTGTTCAGCACTTGAAGTGTGGCCAGTCCACATGGAGATGTGCTTTAAATATGAAATACACAGCACATCTCAAAAACTTAGTGTGTGTGTACATGCATACACACACACACACACACACACACATATAATCTTATTATATGTGTTATATGCAAGGTCCAGCAGAACTAACACTTGTTTGAATGTGATCGGTAGGGTAATAATATGGGTGTAATAATTTATGGTTTTAATTTGAACATTTCACCTAAAATGTTACATGGTGAGCTTGAGTGTGATATTGTCATGTCACAGAATTACATCCTTACGATTTTGTGATAAAAAAGGGGTGTTACTTGTGCCAGACCCTGTATATACATATATAATCTTATTATATATGTTATACATATAAAATCTGATTAATGTTTACATTATTAAAATGTTGAAAAGATAGCCCTGGCTGGTGTAGCTCAGTGGGTTGAGCGTGGGCTGCAAACCAAAGTGTTGCAGGTTCGATTCCCAGCCAGGGTACATGCCTGGGTTGCAGGCCATAACCCCTGGCAACTGCACATTGATGTTTCTCTCTGTATCTCCCTCCCTTCCCTCTCTAAAAATAGATAAATAAAATCTTTTAAAAATAAAAAAAATGTTGAAAAGATAAATTGGGTTAATACTTTCAAATACATTTCATTTATTGCTTTTTACCTTAGAAGACATGGCTGCTAGAAAGCACAAAACCACAAATTCACGCCTCGCACTGTGTTTCTGGTGGGCATCACTGATTGAGCCCCTGCCCCCAGTTTCTCACGTCCTCCACCCACCACCACCCCCTTGCTGCTGGCCCTTCTGTCCGTTTTCAACCATAGCAGGCTCTGCCGTGCCTCAGGGCCTTTGCACGAGCCATTCTCCTTCCCCAGAAGGCTCTTCCCCAGCTCTTTGTAATATAAATGTCATCTTCTGTGAGAAATATTCTCTCACCTTTCTATCTAAATACACCCGTCCGTCCTTCTTCGTCAAAACACTCCTTTCTAGTCACAATTGCAATGTTTAGGTATTTTATTTAATTGTTTCTGTGTCTGTTTCTTCTAAGAGAACAGTAGGCAGAGAGCGTGTCTGTTTTTTTATTTTCCTGCTCTAATCCCATTGCCTGTCACAGCAACTAGCACAACGTAGGTGCTCCATTTTTTTAAATGAGTGAACGAGTATTTAAATGTCACAGAGGAGACAACTATTGTGATCATTTTGAGATGCTGGAAAGGTATCTGGGAAAACTTACGGGAGTTCTGGGTGAGAAGCGCGTGGCAGACAGAGGGCTTGAAGGGAGCGTTAGATGAAGTACAGGTGGGATCGCGAGGAAGGGAATCCGCAGTGGACACCAAAGCATCCAGGTGCTGGCCACAGTGGGGAGCTGTTCTCGCTCCTGGGGCTGGAGGGTTGCGGCGGTGGGGCAGGGTGTGGCGGGGCTGCCTGCCGCGCTCCTGAGGATCGCAGCCGCTGCCAGACCGCATCCCTCCCAGCTGCTGGTGTTCTGCCGGTGCCTGCCATTGGTCAGCCTCAGCCAGGGCAGGGGCGGAGGGAGGCCGGGGGACACCGACCGCAGAGGGCAGACCCTCAGAGAACAGGGCGGGGTGGGGGATGCGTCTGGACTGGCACAGAGAATACCTGTCGTCCTGGAAAAGGCCCGGGAAGCTATTTTCTCCATGTGCTAGAGCACTTCCACTCCAAACCACCATCCAATAGCCTAAAAATGTGAGGGTGCTCATGATCACTGAGATTATTTGACATTCACTCAGGGACTTGTAGTAACAGAATTAGGTGGATAATTGTGGGAATGGAAGTGAGAAAGTTATTATTTGCAGAGAATGTTATCTACCAAAACTCCAAGAGAAGTGAGTGAAAAACTATTAGAAGCCATTATTAGAGTCCTCAAGGTGATTAGTTGAGGAATGAATATACAAAATCAACAACTTCTAAATCCTAGCAATAACCAGTTAGAAATATAATCTAAAAGGATTCATTTTATAAAGGCAACAAATATAAAAGGTTGAAGAATCAGTGCAAGAGGCAGTATGGAGGACCTTTAGAAGGGAGCTATAAAGCAAAACTGAGGGGAAAAAATAACTGGATGTATCTTCGTCCTGGATGGGAAGACTTGATATTTTTAAGGCTTTCCAATTTAAAATGCATAATGTGAAGTACAATAGACATTTGTCATCAGTCTCCCAAAATGATTTTAAAGTTTATCTGGAAAAAGAGGTGGTCATAGACTATGAAGCAGATACTGAAAGGGAGTAATGGGGGAAAACTTTTTACAAATTTTAGAAATATGTTCTGCAATTCAAAGAGCCCAAAGAACACATACTAACCCAAGGAGAGACAGAGAACTCAAAAGAACAAAAGCTACCCCTAAAAGTGGTGTGTGTGTGTGTGTGTGTGTGTGATAAACTTAACATTTCTAATCAGCGGGATAAGTCGAGATGAAGTTGTGAGGATGACCCACCAAGGAGGCTGTGGGCCAGTTAAGTCCTTCACACGTGTATCAAAATGCATTTTAGACAAATGTAGTGCATGCCAGTTGAACGGGATACTCTGAAAACATTTACAATATGTAAAATAGGTAATACATGCATAAACATTTAAATCATCCCCGGGAGGAGGACTGTTCTCTGATGTTACCGTTAAGGGAGGAAGCAATAGAGAAGCAGACCTTGTGTATTTGCCTCTACCGTAAACAAGATGGACACATCCACAGTGAGCTAAGCTCTGGCATTTACCACCCAACACAAATGATTGACGCCATCGATATGAGAAGAGCTCTTACTGGTCAGCAGGGGAAAGGACCCGCTGGACGTATGTTGAGTGCTGGTGAGGCTGGGAGAAATGGGCGGGGCACACTGCTGGCCGGTGCGCAGGCCGGGACAGCGCCTAGGGAGGGGGACTTAATGCCTGTCGGAGTCGCTGAGTGTGCATGCATACCTTTCTTCAGAAATGTTATTTTTGGAACTATTTCAGTTAGGAAATAATCAGATATAAATGCCATGTGGAAAATTTGGGAGGTGTGGCCCATGACAGGACGCCTGACCTGCCAAAGTGTCCATTTGTCCATCCACAGTGCAAGAAGGTCAACGTGCCTGGCAGCAGGGTGGCTGGGAGGGTCGTTTGGGGTGAGCAGCCCGGGAAAGCGTCGGAGCTCTGACCCGCTGGGAAAATGGGGCACACTCTCGATTCATGTGGCTCTGTCATGCTTTGTCACCTCCCCCTGTACGCCCAGCCCCTTGGACACCATCTACCAAGGCACCTTCCCCTGCCATCTCAGGTCAAGAAGGGACAAAGGAGACAGAGCTTTGAACCTTCGCTCCAGGTAAGCAGGGCCACCCGGAGGACGGATGCTCAGTGAACAAGCATTTAGTTAGCAGCAGCCACACACAGGACAGGACGTGCCAGACCTGGGGGCAGCTAAGACTCTCTCCTTGACCAGATGTCAAGTTCGATCCCTCAGATCCCCCTTCTCGACCAGGCCTCGACCTTGCCCCTTCATCCTAAAGCTCCCATTCTCCCATCCTGTCTTTGGCCTGCCTAGCCCAGTTTTAGCAGGAATCTTGCTAAGTCAGAATGGCGCGAGTCCCCTTACCCTTCACATCTGATCACCCTGGCTTGCCTTCAGCAAGAATCTTACTAAGGCAATTGTGCAAGGTTCCCCCCATCCCCTTAGTAATTTTCTACCCACTGACCCCCTTGCCCTGCTCCTTGGCTGTGAACCCCCCAGCTGTCTTTGCTTGTATTCACAACTGAGCCTGATCTCTCTTCCCATTGCAACACCTGTGTTGCCATAGTCTGGAGTAAATTCTTCCTTGCCATCGAAAAAAGCATCAGAGTAATTTTTCTTTAACGGTGGTTACCATGGCAAGTAAATCTCAGCATGCCCAAAGGGAGCTTTGGGTTTCATGGGTAGTCAGATAGGCAGATGCATGATCAGCTGTATAAAAGAGGAGCTCATTCATTCGTAAATTCAACAAACATGTATCAGGGATCTGTAATTTATCAGGCATTAGGGGTGCAGCTGTGAGCAAGAGACTCCAGCTCCTGCCTTTGTGAATCCCACAGTCTAAGGTGACAGACGATAAAAGCAAACATAAACAGGAAAAGCATAGAAGGGCAGGTTCTTCATCCCTGGGGATTGAGGGAAGGTGGGCGGGGGGAGGTCCCAGGTGAATAAGAAAGCTTCCGGCAAAAGATGGCATCTGAGCTGGGTCTTCTGTGAGTTTAACTGTTGTCTGTCAGCTGCAGGTGTCCACAGGTTCAGAGCCTTGTAAGCACATTTGTGAATAAGGACGGTGTTGGGTGACTCAGGAGCCAGCCCACAACGTGACGTGCGGACTGTGGAAAGGAAGGTAGCTGAGGTTTCCAGAGGAAGCCCAGCTGTGAGGGGACATGGACAGGGAGATTATCCTAATAGGATTTCACAAAGACCACTTAACAGTCGCTGAGCTCCAGGGAAAAGTAGTTATGAGCTGAGGGTGGAGAAATAGCCAAGAATCTCGCAACTCTGCAAAAGCTCGGAGAGAAAAGCTGACAGCCAACAGACTGAACGAGATGATGCTTGCAAAAAGGTTAAAAGAATAGACAGGAGGAAAAAAAGGACACTAAGAGATATGGATGGAAATGGAAGCACATCAGTATAACTTGGGAACACGCATTAAGATCATTTCAGCTCTAAGCAGGAGCAGAGCCGGGACTTATTTGTTATAGCGTTTCACGCTGTCAGGGAGCTCCCGGGGTGAGGTGTGGGCAGGGGCAGGTCCAATCCGGCTGGAAAGAAAGCAAGTTTGGACATGAAACACCAGCCGCAGAAATGGGCTAGCTAGTCTTAACCCCTGCTCTTTAGAGATGCGGAAACTGAGACCCAGAGACATGATGAGACTTGTTTAAAGTTGCACAACATAGAAAAGCGCCAGAGCTAAGAGGTTGGAACCTTGTCCATTGCTGGGGGGAATGCAAAGGGGTACCGCTGCTGTGGGAAGCAGTTTGGTGGTGCCTCAAACATTTGAGCATACCGATACTACATGACCCAGCAATTACACTCCTGGGCATAGTCCCAAAAAAAGAACTGAAAACGGGTACCCAGATTTGATCACGGTGGGTTTTCTGGCTACTAGTCCAATGCTCCTTTTATTGCCCTCTTCCCCCCAACCCCTGCTGCTGCTTCTCTTTCCCATTCTCCTCCTCCTCCCCTCCTGCTCCCCCTCCCTCCTCTTCCCCACTTATATGTAATAAATATATAACCTTACTAAGTACATGACCTTGGTTTCCCCGTCTGGTCATCGACTGGGACTAGATGAAGGTCCTTTCGGCCCTGGTGGTGTGTACCTTGTTGCACACTTGGCCAGCACATGTTCGGCAAGTGTGGGTCAGGTGTGGGTGAGGGGCAGTCCGCTCCGGAACGCGCAGACTCGGGAGGCTGTCCAGAGGCGGGGGTGGTCCCGCTCTGGAAACAGCCATCCTGCCGTCTCACGTTTTAATTGCTTATTTTGGGACTTCATAGTCTCTTCATTTTCCCCAGGATCACAAAGCAGTTGTCTGTTGATGTTCCCTGGAGCACCTCTTCTTCCAGGATAAGATTTTTTTTTTTAAACTATCTTTGCGTGTCAGACCTACCTGAGGTCCAACACAATGCTCATGTAAGATTTAAGTCTTAGGCTGGTTTCAATTATTTTTCCTACTAGGATATATATGCATATGGTCAGTGATATGATGTTGTTATTCGATCCAGATAGTGAACGCTGGATTTTCTTTTGCTGCTCTTCCTATTGACATGGCCACAGTTTGACTCCTCCTCCAATGGGGGAGGAGACTGCTGGAGTCTTCCCAAAAGCCACTGGGAGACTTGTCTCCAGGCTCCGTCTCTCAGTGTATCCAAAGTCTTACCCTAAGTCCGTGTCTACTGAGTCCCCTCAAGCTGCTGGTAGTTTGTGAGCCAGCCACTGTCACGAGAAGTCCTTCTGGTTTATGAGCTTTGTTTCTGGTTTTCTGAGGCCCATTCCTTGTCTTCCTCTGCCCCTCTGAGTCCTTGTGTGATACCAGCTGGTTTCTGCCCGACAGGCAGCCCTGGGGAGGGACCAGGGAAGGACGCAGACCCATAGTGAGGAAAGCGAACTCCCGTTGGGGTGGTTTACGGCCGTCCTGAGGTTTGGCAGCACTTTCTGATTCATCCCCTTCAGTCTGGGGGATGAGGTTGAGCTTTTCTGTTCACTCAACCCATTTTCCCTCCGCCAGCACTGCCCTACTTAGGAGTGGAAGACAGGCATGGATAGTCTCCTTTCATTTTGGTCCAAGATGACACTTAAAATCTATGGCATGAAGTTAAAGCGTCTTCTGTGTTTCAGTGTTAATGGTATATTCTTGTTTTGTTTTCACTTCCTTTTGTTCATTGTAGTCCACTTTGGAGCAGGAGGCTCTGTAGAATGGTACTCAAACCACCATATTTTCTGGAAGACCTGGCATTCTCTCCATTCTACCATGCTGTGTGATTATAAATATACCCTTGCACAGCCAGCGTGACATACTCTTATTGGAAAAGGTTTTCAATGACCATATTCACCGAAATGGCCTATTTATGTGTCAAGTACATTATTGGATATGTTTCTGAAAGAGTGGAACAGCAACAAACTAAAGACCCAGTTCCAGGCTGCCAGAAAGGACCGCAGTACCTCCTCTGGTCCCTTCCAGAAGCATTTATGTCGAGTTGCTACAGAAGGTCTCAATGGTGAGCGCCCTCGAACTGGGCAGTGGGATTAGGTTTTCAGAAGATCATTTGCTTGTTTTCATTTGAAGATCTTAATTTTGTTGAAGCTGCTGCTGCTGCTGCTGCTGCTGCTGCTGCTTGGACTGGAATAACTGATCTAATTTAATTTAATTTAATTTAATTTGCTTCCTTGCAAAGAAGGTGCTCTCTGGCCCAGCTGCTGCTCTGGGCAGAGAGGGAGCGAGCTTGGTTGGAGATAAGCTCTGAACTTCATCAGCCCTCTCCGAGGAGGTGTATGCTAATGAGAAGGGCGTAGAGATTTCAGAAACTTTCCCTGTGATGGCCTTAACTGCCATGCTACTTCCTAAGCAACACGAGTGTCTGTCTGAGGCCTGTGGGGAAGAAGGGTAGAGTAGCAGTGGGATCATTGCTTCTGGCTGGTCTGTGTCATTGCTTCGGGGTGCAATGCCTGTGATGGGTACGAGGCACATGTTAGGAGGTAGTGTTAGGAAGGGTGTCCTCCATCCATTCGGTCACCGTGTGCCTGGGAAGACTGTGTGGTGTGGATTCTGCAGGGTGGCAGGAATGGAAGGGGTAGGCGGTCCTGGATGAAACCCTGCTCCTACCTGACTGGTTGGTTTCCTTCGTTGAGCTGTTCGAGCTCGCTGAGTCTTGGTTTCCGTGCGCCGTGTGTGGAGAGGGTGAGTGCCTCGAGGATAGACTGTGTCTCATCCGTGTCTGTGTTCTCATGACCTAGAAGGGTACCTGCCAGAGTGGAGGCTTGGCACATATCTGCTGAATGAATGAATGAATGTATGAATGAATGAATGAATGAAAGGAAACACACGGAGGGGTAGATGGAGTGTCACCACTGTGTCCCAGACACAGACTCACTCCCCAGACAAACACTATTCGAGTCCAGGGGGTTCAAAATCATGACGTGACAAAGGGACTGTGAGCAGTGACGGTGCAGCATGCCGTCCAAGTTCAACTCCCGAAGCTTTGATTTGGCAGGTCAGAAAGGACTTGCTGTCACTTTATTACATGTACGTGACCGAGAGAGGGAGGTGCAGGATCATCCTGTTTTCCCACCTAGTCCTGCCCAGATGTCCTTAGTCACGGGTTCAGCCTATTCAGATATGGGACTCAGCTGTGTTTTAGGAGACTGTCCCCATGACGGTGGGAATTGAAGTCGGCCTGCTGGCCAGTCCTGGCTTGCACTCATTCTGGGCAAAGCCTGAACTGTCATCTCCCTGAATACAAAACTGTTTCACCAGGTCTTTGTATGAGACTTCTGCTTTGGTTTCTTTGACTAATAATAATAATACATCTGTGGTTTCTGGATAGGACCAAAGAGTCATGGCCAAGCCACACGGGTCAGGAGGCCCTGTTCATGCTGAACTCATCTTGATATGTGGGACCAAAGTATACTTGAGATTTAAATTCCTTTGTTCCTACACTGAAATGCAGCAAAGCTGTTGCTAGTTGCCCCGTCATCCAGGGTCTGGCTGTCAGCATCTCTGTCTCCTTCTGCCTTGACTTGCACACCTGTGCTGTCCTGCCCCACCCCCAGCCTGGACTCCTCAATCAAGTACCCTGGAACCCTGGGCGGAACCTGCATGTGTGATATTCTCTTGATGAGTCAGATTGGGCTCGTGTCCACGGCCTGGGTAGATCCAGTCTTCCCAACGGGCTTCCCTGTACCACCGACTTCCCGGTCTTCCGTCCCCATCCGGTCGTATTGCGCTACTACAAATCTCACCCAAGCCTCACGAACCAGAAGGTTATAGATGCGAGATCCCACGTTGACAGGTCAGGCGAGAGGTTATGTGACCTAGAGGAGGAAGTTTATGGTGGGGATAGAGTCCCTGGGTGAAGGATATACCTCCAGAATAAGTCCATGGAAAAAAGAATCTTCAGCAATGAAAACTGGCTGTGGCTCTAAGAATGCAAGCACATAGCCTCTGAACAAGTGTGATTAGTATTCTAAAAAATGGATGCAGGAGCATCAAAGGGAGAAAAAAAACCCATTGGCATTAGCAAGAGGCTTCAGGGACAGATACAAAATGAATTTCAAAAATTTTTTAGCTTTTGTATACGGGCACTGTTTGAGTGGTAATGTATAGAACAAAGAAAATCCCAATCATAACAGGGCAGAGTATTTTTAAAAGCTTGGGACTCAGGATGATGATAAATTCAGGACCTACATGAAGGCATAACACACGGAGGCACAACAAAGAAGATGTAATTGTTTGGAAAAGTACCATGTTTTTGAATGGAAAAGTTTAATTGTGTAAATATGTCAGTTTTCCCCCAAATTGATTACACGTTTATGTTATTTCAATCAAAATCCTTAAGGAATTGCTGTTTAGAACTTGACAAAAATTATGCTAAGGTAATAAAAGGGAGATTTACACGGTAAAAAGTTATAAAGGGTTATAAAAATAATTTAACACTACAAACAATTTAGTTTAGTGGCTGGTGAAATGAAATATAATTGGAACAGAACTGAAAGTAAAATAATAAGATTGGAGTGTGTGTAAATATTTATTATGTGATAATGGTGGATTTCAGATCAGTAGGGGAAAGAATAGATTATTTAATTAATGCTGCTAGGAAAATTGGCTGTTTAGGGGGGAAATCAGATCATTAACTCAGTTCATATGAAAACAGATTGCTAGTGTGTTAATGCAGGAAAGAAAACGATGTGTTTGAATTTTGTTTGAATTCGGTATGTGTTGGAGTAAGAATATTTCAAAGGACAAATGAAAGATGGAAATTATAATGAATGGCTGACATACATATATCAGTATTACACTGATATTATATATGTGAAAATGAATGTTAAAAATATCATAAATGAAGCCCTGGCTGGCGTAGCTCAGTGGATTGAGCGTGGGCTGTGAACCAAAGTGTTGCAGGTTCGATTCCCAGCCAGGGTACATGCCTGGGTTGCAGGCCATGGCCCCCAGCAACCGCACATTGATGTTTCTCTCTCACTCTCTATCTCCCTCTCTCCCCTCTGTAAAAATAAATGAATAAAATCTTAAAAAAATATCATAAATGAAAATACCCCATTTTTCTATTTCCATTTCCAAAGCTCCTCCATTCAGAGTGTTTCAGAGCAAAGCTCCCCCAGAGGACTCGTGTCCTCACTGTCTCTGATTTCCCTTTGCTCCGCCTCTGCTGAAGTCACTCCCAGTCACAGAAGTCGCTGCTCCTCTTCCGCTGCCACCAGTCCACCAGAACCGTGCCAGCCAGAGTCCCCGCTGACTTCCATGTTGCTCAGTGCCACAGTTCTCAGGTCACTGACCTGTCGGCTGCATCCAGTCCAGTTGGCCAGTCACTCCCTTCTTAAAACCCATTTACCATCCAGCTTCTAAATAACCATACTCTCTTAGGGGTCCTCTAAGGCGTTCATTTTTCTTACTCGCCTTGGCTGGTTTCCGGTGCTGTTAGAGTGACCCCTGGATGTTCTCCTCTCACTGCACAGTCTCCCGCAGTGATCTTGTCCAGGTCTGCGGCTCGGAGACCGCCCGTGGGCTGAGGACTCCTGGTTTTATCTCCAGCTCAGGCCTTTCCCAGGCCCTTGCCTGGTGCTTCCAGCTGCCAACGCCATAAGCTCATTTGGTTGTCTGGTTGGTTTCTCCAAACCAGGCGAGTGCCGCACCAAAGCCATAATCTTTCCACATTCCTGCCCTCGGCCTGTGCCTGCCCTTGGTCTTCATAAAGCGGGGTGAAATATCAGCATCACTGCAAATAATGCAAATACAAGTTAGTAGCATTTTCTTCTGTCACAGGAGTCAGCCAACTGTGGCCTCCAGAGCAAACCTGGTTCTTGGCCTGTCTGTGTAAATACAGTTCATTGAAACGTAGCTACAGCCATGTAATCGCCTATTGTTTATGCCTGCTTTTGTGCTGGAGCAGTAGGATTGAGTAGGTGCAGCGACAGTGTGATGTATAAAGCCGGAACTGTGTTCTGTTTGACTCTTCCCGGAAAATGTTTGCTGATTCCTGCTTTGTCTCATGGACAGCAAGAACTGGAGTTGAAGCAATGGCAGATGAACACAAAGCATCTTGTTTTCCGTGGCTGGGTGGCCATATATATATTGTCTCAGTTGAGACACTTGTGAAAGGGATGTTGTATAGCAACTTGTAGTGGATCTTTGGAAATTAGGTTGGAAAGGGAGAAATGCAGTGATGGGCGTGGAGTGAGGTTAGTTAATAAAGTTAGGTAAGAATAATAGAAGTTGGCACGAAGTCTCCTAACAGCAGGGCAGAGCTCTGTGACTTACTGTATCGTTAGATATTTTTGATAGAAAGCAGCACGTCAAGCACTTATTCCTGGTCCCACACTGCACAGAACGCTATTTATTATGCACGTAATGGCAGAGACGAAAACTCGGGGACTTCCTAAGCCGTGCAGGGGACAGCGTCGGAGATGTAAGACAGGAACAAAATGCTCAGCTCTAACGAGTGGGTAAGGAGAGCGTTCAAAGACTAGGAACTTGGATGTTTGAGATCGTGGAGAATGGCTGACAGGGAGGAACAGCTGTAATTAAGGGCACGTCTGAGGAAGTGGCATGAAACAGTGCTTTGCAAGTCTGCCTTAGCAGCGAGCCAGCTGCTGAGGGCTTTAGTGATGACCAGAGTGAAGGTGCTTATGGGAAATGAGACACGGTGACCAGCTTGTTTTTCCCCCACTTGTGAGCTTTGCATGTGATGAAAAGTTAGGGTGCTGGGAGAAGGGTCGGCCCTGGGGGTGCTCTGTGAAGACATCTAATTTCAGGCCACTTCTTCATGGTCGACCGGGGCAGGGGATGCTCCAAGGTGAGCTGGAGAACGACTTTGCAGAGGAGTCCCTGGGATTCTGGGCATCCTCCCTGGCCTGTGGGGAGTAAGGCCCAGGCCGTGTGCTGCAGGCTACCCCCACACCACAGCTGGTCTCATGAAGGAGCGTGTAAGCGTAGGTCCTTCAGGGTGACACCACAGGGCAGTGGGTATCTGGCCATTGAACTTAAAGGTCTTTGGCTTCCTGCTGCCAGGGAGTCGCCAAAAGATTTACCGGGGGGTAGATAAACTCGCAGCACTGGATGGTGGCACTGGGCCTGCTGGAGGAAGCACAGTACCGGCATCCCCGTGGGTGTGGACCTTGCTAGATGAGCCATAGACTGTCTGGTGTTAGCAAATGCCTCTTCCGGTGGGGCCTGATCACCCGTGGTGGTTCCTGCTAGGGTCTTAGAATGGCATGCCTTAGGAATCAACTAGTCCATTGTTTTTTCAACGTGAGGACCTGGGGGATCTGGGAAGGAGAAGTGGTCATTCTTGAATGACTTTTTGTATTTCAAGATGCTTGTGTGACACTATGCCTAAGCCACACAGGTTGAAAGAAATCTCAAGTTCTTTGGGTGAGGGTTCAAGGGGAATCACCCCAGAGAATAAAGCTGGTGGTTTGGTGCTGCTCAGGAGCCCGGAGAGGGGCCGTTAGGTGTTGTTTTGATGAAGAGAAAATGGGGGAAGAAGTCACGTTTACTATGGAAATTCCATTTATGTAGTTGACAAATCTTTCAAAACGTGGGGGCCAGGGAGAAGTATACTCATAGGGGAGGTTGAGAACCACTTGTCTAGTCCATTGTGTAGCTTGCATCCCTTTATTTTGTGGATGATGAGTCTTTGACCCAGAAAGAAATGGGGCAGACGCCACAGTCCACGCTGCAGGAAACAAACAGCGGGGCTCGCCAGCTCTGAGTCTCCGAGGGGAGACCTGGGGAACCCTAACTGAGGCACCTGGATCCTTGGATACCTGCAGCTGCCTGCAGGGCTGCAGTGCCAACATTCATTGAGGACCTACTGTGTGCTGGGTGCTGTTCTAGGAGATTCACTCGCTTCGTCTCATCTAAAACTCAGAGCCGTCCTGTGAGTTAGGGATTATTCCCTGAAAGGTTCAGATGAGGAAAACAGGGCTCAGGGACACTAAGTGGCTTGCCCAAGTTTATATAGTAAGTAAATAATGGAGCTGGTTCAGATGGAGGAGATTGTGGGTCCACAGCCAGCATTCTGCCTACTGCTCTGCTCTGCTCTGCTCTGCTCTGCTCTGCTCTGCTTTGGACCATGTGCCTCTCCCAGTTCGGGCTGACCTGGGGACATGTGTGGAAAGGGCTCTGAGATGGTCTTCTTGGAAAAGAGGAACCAGCTGACTGCCCGCAGATGCATCTGAGCCCGGCTCTCCCTAAGTGTTGGGGGAATTGATTTGAGTTATTGGATTGTCACGCCAAGGGTTCTATGGAGCTCTGAATTCAGACTTGGAGCCGGTGCTGGAAACTTGGAAGGGGGCTGGTTGTGTTTTAAGAGAAGGTGGGACTCTGTTAATTGGAGGGATGGACTTCTTCCATTCACTTTATAAGTTCTGCTCACCCAGTAAAAGACAAGAGCCGTTTTGACTGTCAGAAGGAACCCTGTTTTCTAAGCGATGGAAGCATCCCCTGCTCCTTGCCGCAAGCCATGGATGGGTCCAAAGCCTAGGCATTCTCAAGATGAACTTGGTAGGTCAACTTGGTCATCTAGGGAGGGGCTGGAGGAGCTGTGCCAACGGGAGGTGGCTCTCCCATCACCCAGATGCAGCTATAGGCTTGCAAGAGGCACTGATGACCTTGGCATCAGGCTCCAGTTCCCCATCTAGTCTGGTGACCAGGGCTGGGCCCACATAGCCCTGGCAATGGTAATGGGTAGAACAGCGTCTCACGTGTATTGCGTGCTTGCTCCTGGAGCACTTATGGGACCCTCTCATCCATCCCTTCCCTTTCCCCTTCCCCACCCTGCTCCCCACCCTGCTCACTGCCCTGGGAGGCTGACCTGTAGGCACCACACCGCTGCCTGCTGCCTTCCATATGGGCAGAGATTGGATGGAGGGACAGAGGGGCATTTGGTATGGGTACTTATTCCCTGGACACCCCCTATGCAGTCACCTGTGGGCCACTGTGTCCCTTGGCTGAAGACCACTGCTCTGTCTGAGGGGCCTCTCACCACTGTTCCCTCTTGTTGGGTTCCCGTGACTCCCCCAACCCCCCAATCGCTCCTACCCAGAGGGGCGGTGACAGTGCTCCAGCTCTTGCCCTGCCTGTACCTGCATAGTTTATTATCTCTTGGATTCTCCTTTGAACATGCCGAGTGTGACCCTGGTCGATACCTACATAGTATCTAATTCGGTCGTTATAAGAACTGGAAGACGCCCTGGCCAGGTGGCTGGGTTGGTTGGAGTGTCATCCCGTATACCACAAGGCCGCAGGTTTGATCCCCGGTTGGGGCACATGCGGGAGGCAACTGGTGATGTTTCTCACATCGACGTTTCTCTCTTTCTCTTCTTTCTCCTCTCTGGAATCAATACAAACATATCCTCGGGTGAGGATTAATAGAAAAAAAGACACGGAGACTATTATCATCATCGCCCCTATTTTTAAGTGAGAAAACTAGCACAGACCGGTCCCATCATTTCCCCCAGAGTCGCACTGTTTGGAAGGGGTAGACACAGTTTGCATCCTGCCTGTCCCTGTTTTTCGCCACTGCATGAGGATTCCTAGTTCCATGGCCTCTTTTCTAAGCAGACCGGAGACACAGGAGAAAAGGGAAACAAAAATACGAGGAGAAGCAGGCTGTGCAGCCTCCTAGGACCCTGCCACCCAGTCTGTATCCTCATTTTCATCCTCAGGGCTGATGGAGGGGAGGAATGATCCAGCCACATTGGGGCTTAGAGCTCCTAAGGGGCATGCCAAAAGAGCCCTAAAGAGGTCATTTCCCAGAGTCCTGAGTTTTTAACCCCTTCAGTTAGACTAAAACTTTATCCCTGTTGCATTTGAAGTTCAACAAATGTCTGTTACCTTCACTTCCCGCTTCCCATCAAGCCAGAGTGGTGCCTCTTGTGCCCCCTTGAGGCCAAGAGATGTGAGGCGGTCGCTGGGCTTGTCTGGCCTGTGAAGCAAGGAGAGGAGCCCTAGCACCACCGACTTGGGGAACAGCTGGTGAGGATGTGGCCAGCCCCAGTCCCTCCCTGCCCGGCTTTGTGCTTTGGAAGCATTTGCCCCAAGCCTGACATCTGCTTCTGTGATGCATTTTGCTGAGCTCTCTTCAGAGGGGGCGGTCACCACAAGGTGTTTCATTAGGCGTCTTAATAAGCCTTGTAACTGCAGCCTGGCCTGCCTCTCCCCCGTGGAGCTGCTTTCCACATGAGGCAGGGAAGGGTGGATGGTTCAGACATAATTTTCATCGGCAGCAGGAGTATTATTTTTGCATAATAAAGCACAGTGGGTGACCTTATCAGGAGTGGGAGAAGGGAGCAGGCGGCAAGTGAGCTGTGGTTCTGGGTGACACACGGGGGCTGGCATGCCTGCAGGTGACGGGAAGGTGTGCACTTCAGGTGCTCACCTCCCCGCAGACCCCGAAGAGGCCTGCCTGCACAGAGAGCCACACCCTGGACGCAGCAGGCACAGCTGTCGCCTGACTGGGGCAAGGTCTATGTGTGCTCTTTGGGGGTGCCCCTGGCTTGAACCCCAAGCTCTGGCTCAGCCAGGGGTTTAATTCTTCTCCTGCCCCATTTGTCCCTGTCCTTGTTTCCTCAGAGGCACGGGGCTGCCCCTGGTGTCCTGAGGTATTCCGGGACAATCCAGCTTGCCCTTGAGCAGGCAGGCGTTCCTGGCTAGACCAGACTGCAGGGCTCTGCTCCGACTTGCCTCGGCCTCCTGCGTGCAGAGCGTGCCTTGGGGGCATCCTGACACGTCCTTCACCCTGGCTCTGGTCCGTCCTCACGCAGCACGTGGGCTGTGTGGCCTGTGAAGGTGCCCCATCCCCCCACCCCCCACCCCCAGAGCAGAGGCTGTTTGTTCCCGACAAGGAGAGCCTGGGACTACAGACTTTGTAAAGCAATCTAGTGGAGGTATTCAGCTGGAACTACGGACCACACACACACACACACACACACACACACACACACACACACATATACTTGCTCTTCAATTTATGATAGGATGGGAAATTGATTTACATAAAACCGTAAACCATCAGACATGGAAAGGACAACCTCGCACAGCCAGCTCGTACAGGCCTCGGGTCTTCCGGGAGGAGCAGTGGCGATCCAGAGATCCAGAGGGGCGGGGACTGGGCCAGTGCCGCACCCCGGGTCAGTCCTTTGCCCTTCCCCCGGGCTGGACTTCTCTCCACCAAAGTGATCACGGGGTGCAGGGGGCAAGCCACACAGAAACAACGCGTGACTTGGAGGCAGGCGCTTGTTTGATGGCTGTGATGATCTTGAGAACATTCCCAGGCTCCGGCGAGGGAGGGGTGGGGCTCCTTGCGGAGCAGGGTCTGGGCCCTTTGCCCTTAGGCATCTCATCTCTCTCATGGGGGCATCTCCATCCTCTCCTGCACTTTAATAGGCGGTGGGGACTTCATGTGGCGGTCCAAGCTCAAGAAAGGCACCTATTCCCAGAGGGCTGGACCTCAGAGACCCCAAACGCAACACTTTATTGACACACTAGGAGAAAATACTCGCACAAAGTGCCTGGGTGGCGGTGGGGGAGGTTGGATAGAGAGCCGTGGATGGGCGGGCATGGACCATGAGAACATCCATGGCAGATGGCTTGGTAACTCCCTGGACCCTATCTCCTAGCACGGGGTCCGACCCAAAGTAAGGGCTCACACTGACAGGTGGGGAATGAATGAATGAATGCCAGAGCAATATTATGTGGGCTCTGGATATGTTGGCGGCACCCAAGGACTGTTTATTTTGGTGGTTTGGGAGAGGGCAGAGGGGGCAGGAGGGAACGTGGGAGCAGCCCTACATGCCTGTGGTCCAACGACGGAAGTCCTCCAGGGGCCCAGCAGGGCGCCCTCTGCCAAGTCGGAGTTCTGACACGGAATGCTCTGGGCCACAAGGAGAAAGTGTATCTATCCGTGGCATCTCTGAACTCACTGGTGCTGGGAGCACTCTGCACACCCAGAAGTCATCTTGTAGGAAGGACCTTTTAATGCAAGTGGTAGAGTGGGACCCTGTGGGGGCAGAGACCCGCCCCATCAGGCTTATCTCGGATGATGAGAGTCCTCATTGTCCCCTCAATGCTTTTTGGGTTTTACGGGCTTCCTATTATGAACCTAAGTTAATTTTTTCCATCACCAAATTAAAAAAAAAACTATTGCTATTACTAATGGTATTTCCCTTATTATTACCGCCGCATAACTGCTGGTGCTACTTCTTACATTTGTTATGAGAGTGAAGTGAAATACTGTGTTTAACATTCAGAGCACGGAGCCTGGGACACAGCTGGCCGTCAGGAGAAGGCCGGCCCCTCTCAGAGGCCCCCCGGGGTACGTGTTGCCCCCCCACGTCTGTTTCTAACTTGACTGTTCTGTTTTGACGTTCAGTGTTTTTTCCTCATTATCTTGCCCTGACAAATTCTGTGAAGGTTGTTGATCTTGGCAGTTTTCTCGGCCAAGTTTCGAAGGTTTGATACACACCTACACTCACACACCTGAGGCTGTCCTAACCAGCTACAGCATTCTCTTCCTCAGAAAGAACATATACCGTCTGAGGTCACCGTATATGATGACAGGTGGCCGTTGCCCCTTCCTTTACTCGAGTAAGAATGGGACATCTGTGAGAATGAAGCACAGAGGTGGCTTCGGTCCAGCTCAGGAGCGCCCCGCCGACCCGCCCCCCTCGCCCGGCCATGGTCGCTCCCCTGAGAACCCACGCTGCCCCGTTCTCCGCACCTCTCAGCGCGCTCTCTGTCCCCGGCCCACCCCTCTCCCCTTCCAGTGCTCGTTACACCTGCCACATCCTTTATATTGCTCGTCTTTGGATTCAGGCCACCAGAGGTTGTCACCCTTGCCAGCTTTCTTTGGAGAAATGACAACTTGAGATGCTACCATCTGCCACATTTACCTGAATTACCTCCAATTCTGGAGTTTCTGCTTCCAAAAGGAAATAATTCCTTGGGTTGATTTCTGACAGGCCCCTGGCCGTGGCAGCTGCTCCGGCAGAGGCTGTGATGGGAGCGGCCGTCCTGGGGCTGGGGCGGAGGTGGGGGGTGACAAGCAGAGCCCCCGGGGTTGCTGCGGAGCTGTCACTGATCCTGTGATTCGTTGTCGTCCCTGGCACACTGAGGCAGTGCGTCGGGCATCACGTGGGGCGCTCCATGCGCTCCATAATTGCTTATTTACCTCCTGCCTGCGATTGTCTGTCGGAAGCTATCAATAGCTGCAGTTTATTTTCCAAATCTCCTTAGGGAACTAAAGTTTATCTCACGAGGGAAGAGTCCTTTAATCTTGGAATTTTTAAGCCGGAAGCTCCTGTGGAGACAATGTAATCCACATGCTTAGCAGGTGGAGACTTGGAGATCCAGGATGCGACTTCTCTTTTCCAAGGTCACCCTGGGTCAAGTCAGAGGGGGCTTCTTTCCCTAACTCTGACCTCCTGGGATTTGGCTGCTTCACTGTCTGATGGGGCGGTGCTTGCTTCGCAGACACCCGGCTCTTTTCCCTGTTGGTGTGTCTTCTGGTGTTGGGGAATGTTGTCCCGGCAGCCTCCGTGGGAACCTCTTCCAACGTGAGGAGGGGGACCTGCGAACCCAGGTCTGGCCGCCTTTCGTGAGGCCAGGATGCCGTCAGAGAGTAGGAGAGTTTTCTGATTCTGAGTATTATTCTAAGAGTGGGCCTTGTTCTAACAGTGATTTGTGCCAAACCTTAGGAGATGTGGAATTGAGCTAATTCAACAAAATCTGCTGTGATGATTAGCGCGAATGTGGCCTCTGTACCATTCTGGGACCTTGGCGTGGAGTTGACAATGAAATGCCGGGGGTGGGGGGAGGGGGGTGGGGCGGAGGGGGCTGGAACACGGAGCCCCTTATCACGCAGAAGCCGGGGCCCTCGGGCCAGATGGCAGTGTTTTGAGGAGGGTGGCAAACTTTGGCTTGAGCTGCATTGAAGCTTTTTTCCTTTCCCAGATTCCCGAGAATGTAACTACTCGGAAGTAGCCATTCTGCAGGGAGCTGCACGCATATTCACTTTCGTAACAGTCACCACAAGCTCATGAACCAGATTCAGGCCACATTCTCTTCCCATGCTCCAGAAATCCAAGAAGCTGTGAAAATAGAAAGCTCTTTTTTTTTTTTTTTAAAGTTTAACCCTAAATTCATTTGGCTGCCAAATCTGACCCAAGCTGATGAGAAGCTGGTTATAGTATTTGCTTATCTCGCCTCAGATGAATTTTCATGTGTCTCCTTGTGGAAATATTGAATACATTGCCCCAGATCTCACTGGGGAGGTTTGACGCGGCTACATTATGTTTATAAAAATCAGAACAATTCTGGATTCTGAAGTAGTTCTCGTGTGGAAGGTGTGGGACCAGGGATCAGGGAGGGCCTAGAGGACAATGTGCATTTTAAAGTTAGGGAAACAGAGTCTCAGAGAGGTTAAGGGATTTGCCCAAGGATGCTCAGCTCATGCACGGCACAGCCTGATCCACACGTCAGGGCTTGCAAAGGGGCTTCCACTCAGTACTGTGGGAGGTTCCTCCTCTGAGCCACGGTGCTTCCCCGAGAAGGGGCAGGAGCCAGGCCCCCGCAGGGGACGGGATGTCTGCTCTGAGGTCAGGCCCCAGCCAGCAGTGCAGTTTGCGGGGATGGGCGCAGTATACCTCTGATGGAGAGGGGGCTTGGGGAGCACGCTGTCATCAGGTGTCGGGACAGGATCACAAGCCTGTGGAGTGTGGCTGAGGGTGGCCGGGCCCAGACAGGTGCTTTCCCAGTGGGAGACATGGTGCCTGTGAGAACCAGGCAGGGCACTGCCAGGACAGAGGCTGTGGGCAGTCTGAGCCTGGGCACGCTCATCGCAGTGTCTGGGGGTCCTCTGGGTGTGTCTTCGTGGGTTCCACTCTCTGGCGGCATGAGGAATGACCGGGATCGAGTTCCAGCTCTCTCCCAGCCCCTGTGTGACTGTGGGGACACCCATGTCCTTTCTCAGGACTTGGTCTCCCCATCTGTCATATGAGCAGGGGACAGTGGGCTGGCGGCCATTCACCCTCAAGAGGTACATCTTTGCAGAAATCGAGAGGCACTATGGGTACACTGACCTCAGACTGGGTGGGTTCACATCCCCACTCTAGTACTTATCTGCTGAATGATACGGGACAAGTTGCTCTGTCTTTCCACGCCTCATATTTTTAACAGGAGCAAGTAATACTTCTTGATACTTAATTTGGGAGGGTTCACTCAAAGGGACATAAAAGGCCTGGCCCGGTGCCACAGACACAGCAAGTGCTAAAGAAAAGAGAAACATGGTCTGTTGTCCTGTAATACTGTGCGAGTTGTTTTACACATCACGTGGGCCTTTTAAAATGGAAATTTAAAAACTAAATTGGCAATAATAAAATTGTCCCAGCTTCACAGATGGAGAAATCTGCCAACAGGTATCAAGATTAGTGCCAGGAAGTAAGTGGCTGATTAGGGACTCAAACCTGGGTGGCTCTGTTCCCCAGCTGGCTCGTGTTTCGCTGCTGTTCCGCCCCATGTCTTCCAGCCGAAGGACTTAAGCTTCTGTAAAGGCTTGGTCTTTCTTTCCATGTTGGAGCGCTCCGCTGGCTCTGAACTGCCAAGCTTGCAGAGTCATCAGGATCGGCCTCTGCTCGGGGAGGGCTTTGCAGGAAACAGGATGTCCAGGGGTTGCTGCTTATTTAACAGCCGGGAGGGCACAGACCAGGCAGCAACACGGAGGTCCCAGGGACCCTTTATAGCTGATTTGGGGAACCTGTGTGCTGGGAGGAGGGCCAGTGAGAGCAGACCCCAAACTGCAGGAACGCACGGCCGTGGCTGCAGTGTGCGGCACGGGAGTGTGCCTGGCCCGGCCCTGGCCCTGCAGTCAGCAGAGGAGCGTTCCTTGCCTCCAGTCGGAGCAGTGGGAGGCCGGGGGAACCTGCTCCTGGGAGGTCTCTTGGTGACAGCTTCTCAGACTCCAGTTCTAGAGCTGGAGAGCTGGCCGACCCCCAGCCTTCATCTTGCAGTACCAGTCAGTGGGAGAGCCGGCCCAGGAGCTCAGTGCAGAGGTTCTTGCCGTCTGAACCCTGTTGCATGTGCGGCGCCCTGGCAGCCGCTTCCCAACGTGCTGGCTCAGAAGCCTTCACTCTGCCCCTGGAGATGCCCCATGTCTGATGTGCAGAATTCCTGCTTCCAGACACGGGTTTCCAATATGTTTTGCCTGATGAAGGAGAGGGGAGAAGTATTTTCTGCTTCTGAACACACTTTCTCTCTTACTCTTTTCTCTGTCTGTGTCTCCTTGTTTGCCCCCCCCCATCCCCCCTCTTCTGATTATTATGATAGAAAGTTTGGAAAATTCAGGAAATCGTTAAGATGAAAGTGATAATTACCTGTAAATCCAATAACCAGAGATCATTACTATTAATATTTTGGCATCTTTCCTTCTAGTTACCTCTTTTCTTTTGAAATTAAAGACCGTGCCCTTGTTTAGACCAGTTACAGAAATAATAAGAGTCCACAAGGCTTACAGTGGAAAGCAGCAGCCCCCCCCACCCCCCGCCATTCTCTCTCCCCCAAGGCAGCCAGTTTCAGCACCTCGGTGCCGTTCCCGCTTGTGTTTAACGCCGTCTTGCTAAGTAACCCACGAATTCTGCGGCTTCTGGTTTATTTCATCTGCCTGTTATCACTCATCTTGTCTGGCAACTTTTTAAAGCTTTCTCCCCACCACACTCTCCGGGTGTGCTTCCCTCTTTAACCTTCCCAACAGGGAAGGTCACATCATCAAGCGGAGGAAACTGTTACCGGGGTTGGCCTCATTTGACGTCTGTCGGTGCGGTTTATTTCCTGGGGATGGCATGTATTGTGACTACGTTCTTATTTCTCCTGTAAGCATTAGTAATTGCCTTTTACAATGGATTATTTAGTTTTCTTTTAAGTGATAACTAAGATTTTCTGACTCTTCTCCCCGAGGAGCTAATCTCATCTGGTTATGTGCAGACTCATCAGGTTATCTATTGTCTTCACGTGCCTGGGCCTTCTAACTGCCTACTTTAATCTGATCTGTTCGTTCTCTGGAACCTAGATGGCAGTTTTCCTGGGATTTTCTGCTTGCTCTCTCCTTTTTCCAGCTTCCATGAGTTCCTCATTCCTTTAGAGCGCAGTATCTAGGAGCTTCCTTAGAAAGGCTTCTTCATGGACAGAAAGTAAAACTGACAATGGCTGACAGTCATTTTATTCCATTTTTACATGTGATTGATAGTTTGGTTGGGTATAGAATTCTAGTAGGGATTAATTTTCCCTCGTAATTAATTTTTTAAATCTACATACAGTAAAATTCACTCTTTTTGAAATATAGCTCTGTGGTTTTTGACAAATACAGGGAATCAGGTATCCATCACCCTCGTACATCTAGAACAAACCCATCCCTCCAGAAAAGTTATCTCATATCGACGCTTTGCTGTCCACCCCTTCTTTCCTTCCTCCCTGTGCCAGCCACCGCTGCCATGTTTTCTGTCCCCATGCTTGTGCCTTGCTATGTAAATGTGGTCCTGTGTCACCTAGCTTTTCGAGTCCGACTTCTTTCACTTAGCACGATGCACTTGGGGGTCACCCATATTATAGTGTGTATCCTTAGTTTGTTCTCTTACTGCCGAATAGTATTCCATTGCTGGGACTGATGACAACTTGTCTACCAGTTTATCACTCAAAACATATTTGCACTGTTTGTAGTTTTTGGTGATCAGGAGTAAAACTGTTACTCCTGATCAGTATTTGTATCAATGATCAATGTAAACTCTTGTTTCTTTTGGGTGAACAGTAGGGATTGTGGGGTTGTAAGTTTATTTAACTTTACAGGAAACCATCCATCTGTTTTCCAGTGGCTGTGACTTTTTGTGTACTGACAAGCAATGTGAGAGTTCAGTTCGTACCGCATCCTTACCAACCTAGGTATTACCTTTCAAAAAATTAATTTCAGCCATTCTAGTGAGTGTGTGGTGGCATCCCATTGTGTTTTTAATTTGCATTCCCCTAATGAGTAATGATGCTGCGTACCTTTTTATACGCTTATGTGCTTTCTGTACCATCTTTTGTGATGTGGTGGTTTAAATCTGTTGCCTATTTTTTAAAAATTGGGTTGTCTGGTATATTATTATTATTGATCTCAGAGAATTTTATACGTATTATGAACTTAACAATTTGTCAGATATGTGACTTCTACATATTTTCTTCTAGTCCATGGTTTGTCTTTTCATTCTCTTATATCTGTTCCAAAGCAAAAGATTTTGAGTTTTGGTGAAGTCCAACTGTATCAACATTTTTTCTTTATGGATGGTGTTTTGGTGTCACATTTCAGATTTCCTAGCCTAACTCAGGTTCATAAAGATTTTCTCCCTTTTTATGGTTATACCTTGTACATTGGGGTTTATGGTCCATTTTGAGGTAACTTTTGTATCTGGTGAGGTGTATGGATCGGGGTTTGTTGTTGTTGTTGTTGTTTGCATGTGGACGTCCAAATGTTCCATTGCTGTTTGTTGAAAGGACTCCTCTTTATTGAATGTTGGATTATCTTTGCACTTGGTCATTATCTCAGATTTTTTTTCTCTCTGTAAACCTTCAGAGTCTTTTTTCAAACCCCAGTGTTCTTGAGGATTTCATAAAGCCTTGGAGTAGATATTTTTTATTTGTAGCTTAGGGCTGTTGGGTTACCATTCCAATCTACTACCTTATTATCTTCGGTTCTAGGAATTTTTCTTTTTGATATCAGTTCTTTGATAACACACTTTGAGTTTTGCCTTTTTTTTTTCCCCCCCCTGGACAAATCCTATTAGTCAGTTTTTGGACCTTGTGGGCTAATCCGCTAATTTCCTTATCCTTTTTCTTCTCTTTTTCCTTTGTTCTTGACAATTTCTTCAACTTCACCTTCTAAGCCATCTTTTGTAATTTCTATTTCAACTTTTGTATTTTTAACATCTGAAAGCTCTCTTTTGGTTCTCTGCACCTTTTCTTATGACCTGCTATTTTTGGATGAAATATCTGCTCTGTACGTTTCTTAAAATGCTTTTTGAATCGTCTTTTGTTTTATATCTGTCCTTTGTCCTCCTCTTTCTTGCTTTTATTCTGCTCATGTCAGAGGTTGCCCAGTTTGCTGGTGAGTGTTGGCTGTCCTTGCATATTTAAGAGAGGGGGCCTAAATCGTTGAGTGTGTAGATTGGCGAGGAGGGGGCTTGCTCATTGGTGGGCTTGGCCATACAGAGAAAAGGTGGTAAACCGGTTTATCATTCACTGGTGACTCTTGCAGTGTTGACAGATAAAGTCTTTCCTTCTTCATCTGATCAGTTTCCCCAAAGAGAAACCCTTTGCTCTTCTGAAGGGGCGGTCAGTGCATATAAGGCTGACTGCTGCAGTTCTCAGGTTCCATGGTTTCCACCCAGGGCCTTGGTTTTCCTGGATACCCTGGTTTTGTGCAGCATGTTACCCACCCTCAGCAGGTCACGGGGTCCTTCGCGCTTGGTCAGTTGCCATGAATCCAGCTATCCTTCTTCGGCCCTAGTGTTGACATCTCTCAATTGCTGTCATTTCCTTCCAAGGACCATTTTCTTGGTACTTGTGGGTTTATGTCTTTTTAATTCCTATATATATATATTTTTTTAGTGAGAGTTGGGGAGAAAAGGGAGCTTAAATCTTGTGTTGAATCTATTATGTTAAACATAAATTCTCCTCGAGTCTTTTTTTCTGTAGATGATGATTACCAGTCACACACACACACATTCACACATTTGCTAAATATGCAAATTTTATTTTACGAAACCTGGAAACAAGCCATTAGTACTATTAGAAAGCTTTTTTTCTGACTTAAAATTATATCCTTGACATAATTGCTGTGCTATTGATTATCCTTTAATGACAGAAGTTTTGCATCAATCAAATTATATCATATTGCCATATTATTTATTTAGTCACATCCTTACTCTTGGGTACTGAAGTTGCTTCTGATTTTTCAGCATTATAAATAGTACTGTTGTGACATTTGTCATGCGTATCTCAGGACTTCTAATTATTCTTCTAGGTTGGGACTGTCCATTTGGGGGTGTGGGCATTTGAATGTGACATGCGATTTCTGTTTTGGTATATGATTCATAAAGTGGTGATGGGATTAATAATTTCAAATTGTCCTTCAGAAAAATCTTTGTGCCAACTTTGGTCCAAATATCAGTGATTGTTTGCTAAACCTTTGCTAATGTAACAATTATTGCTGTTTTTAAACCTTTGTTGATTTGATGAGAGGAAATGACAGCGCACATGTTAATTAGGATTTTCTCTCTTACTTCTGCAACCGAACGTGTTGTGTGTTCTGTGCGTTATCTGTTCATGAACACTTTTGTATTTTTCACATATGTTCACAGGATCTTTTGTGGAATAAGTTTCCCTGCTACTGATATTAAAATATTTATTCCCCAGTTTTTATTTGCTTTCAGAATACGGGATGTCTGAAGAATAGCTTTACTTTTTACTTGTCAATTATAGAAAACTTTACATCTTCGTTTGCTTTGGAGTTTCCAAAGTTAGTTTCCCATCTCCAAATTCAATAAATACTCTCATATTTTTGTTCTCAATCTCAAATTATTTGATTTTTTTCGTTTTTTCATATTCAACTCTTTGTTCTGTCTATGTATGTATTAATTGCCTAATGAGTGAATCCTGTTTTGGTTTGTTATGTGGACAGGAGCCCAGGTCCACTGTATTCCAAACAGCTAACCGGCATCCCGGGACCAGGCAAACGCCCTGCGCTGATGTGAAGGGGACACGTTCTCACCCAGCACGTCCTTTCATGGAATCTGTTGTTGGTTTGCTAGTTTATCTGCTTTCCTGTCAGGACAACAGCCTTTAATTATTGTAGCTTCATCAGGGACTTAATACCTGACGGGACAGCCCCTTGTCTTTACCCTTTGCCAAAAAAAAAAATTGGGCTCTTTTTGTTTCCACTTATTTATTATTTATTTATGTCCTCACACTAGGACTTTTTTTTTTTTCATTGCTTTTAGAGAGAGTGGGAGGGAAAGAGAAAGGGAGAGAGAGAAACATTAATGTGAGAGAGAAACATTGATTGGTTGCCTCCTGCACGTACCCGGACTGGGGCATTGTACGTGCCTGGACCAGGTATTGAACCTGCGGCCTAGGTATGTGCCCTGACTGGGAATCGAACCCGTAATCCTTTGATTACAGGACAATGCTCCAACCAGTTGAGCCACACTAGGCAGGGCTTTGTGTTTTCCTTTAGATGATCTTTAGAATTACTTGATCAAATTTCAAAAAAACTCTTGGGTTTTATTAGACTTGCAAATATTGTACAGATTTTTGGGGGGTGAGAATTTTCATTTTGACTTGAATTATTCAGATTTGGAATTGTGACAGGTATCTTCTGTCTTTCATGGTTCTTTTATATCCCTCAGTAAAGTTTTATGGGTTTCTTCATCTGGCCCTACGCATTGCCGCATTGCCGTTTAAGTTGATTCCTCGGTTTTTGCTACTATTATGATGTAATTTATTTCCTGTTAGAGTTTCCAAGTGGTTTTGCTGCTCGATAAGAAAGCTTGGTGTTTTACCTGTTTTTTAACCGCTCACCTTGCTGAACTCTTTCTTAATCAGTCCTGCCGATTTTTGAGGAGTTGCTTTGGGTTTTCTGTGTATTCGATCTTCTCATCCGGGCAAATAATGGTAATTTGATCCCCTGCTTTTAATTATATATTCCTTTCTTCTTCCCCCACTTCCTCCTTCTTTCTCTCCCTTTTGAATTTCATTCCTTAGCACTTGCAAATCAATGCTGAATAATATTGATGTAACCTTGTTTCATTTCTGAAGTTAATGGAAATAACTTTGGCGTTTGAAACTACCTGGGATGTTGTCTTTTAGTTTCAGACAGACACTCTCTTATTCCAAGGAAGTATTTTTCCATGTCTGGAATACTGGCTTTTAAAAAGCCCAAACCACTGAAAAGATTTTACCCCAAGCTTCTTTAGCAACATTAGGTTGGAGATTGTTTTTCTCACCTTCACTCTGCTAAAATGATAACATATAAATGCATTTCACATTTTCAAATGATCTTTCCATTACCGGAATAAACGTATTGTCTCTGAATAGGCATCTATTTCGTTTTCTGTATAATGATTGAATATAATTAATTCAGGGAGATATTTCTGTGTACATATTTATAGATGAGACTGTTTTCTGGTTTTTACATTTTCCAAACATTTAGAAAGGTTTGTTGAACAACAACAACAAAAAATAAACATGATTCAGATGCCCAGCAGCTGGGAAGGACCCGTACTGAAAGCCACCACAGGCTATCTGGCGCCTCTGCCTCCCAGAGCCTACCTCCATGGGTGTCTGTGTCTACTTTTATTTGTTCTGGGAGTCAGCTGTGTGTGTGTAAAGACTTTGCTTAAAGTGCTCTACTGGCTTTCTCTTAGAAGAAGTAAGGACTTGCCCTCTTAAATCACCCTTTACTTTCCATTGTAGTTAGAGCTTACTTTTCATGGCTTTGCCAATGAAAACTGGTAACCTTTGCCAATGCGGCTAGCATGCTGAAGCCTCCACTTCCTGTGCCAGAGCTCCTGTGCCAGAGCCCCTGTGGCAGGCCCCGGTGAGGTGAGGGGGCCATTGGTGCTCTCCTCTTTCATCACCCAGCCCCCTCTTTCTCGTCCCTCAGCCTTATCTTTTACTCTTTTGTGGCCAGGGTGGGTAATTTTTAGACTTTTTTCTGTAACACTTCTTGCCTTTCAGGATTAAATAGTTCCACAGTGATGAAAGTTGAAAACCCATAAGTAACACATGTATTATGGCTACGCAGACTGTGTCTCTGCAAAGCCAATGTGCTGGGGTCATGGTTTGTTTCCTGCCAGACTCAGGAACATCCTCTGCACCCCTCAAAGGGGAATGCTCCTAGCTCGAAGGTTGAGTGGATTCTCTCTCGTGTTCACATTTTGCCATTCACTTGGATCATACCCGCTAAGCTGTCAACCCCTCCTCTTCTGTGAGAGACCTCGCTCCCTTCCCCAGCCGGCCGTCCTCCTGTTCGCATCATTGCCGGTACTCTGCACGGCCGTCTTCCGAGTTGCCCCTCCACCGCTAATGTCCGTGGCTTTGACCCAACATGGAAGGTTTGTTTTCCCCAGCCCCAAACTTGGAAGTATATTTGCTCCAAACATACTTAGGGAGGCTCACGGGAGCCTGGTATCAAAATGAAATGAAAGAGAACACAGAAATTAAATATTTTCAGTCCAGATAAGGCTACATTCTCATGTAACTTCCAAAGGAAGACTATGTATGTGGGAAGTGAAATTTTTGAGGCCTTGTATGACTCAAATGTTTGGGTCAGATTCAGTCGATAGTTTTGCTGGGTATGCAATTTTCGGCTGAAAACACCTTTTCCTTCAAACTGTAAAGCTGTTGTGACATTTTTTCTAGGATACAAAGTAATTGATAAGAAATCCTCTCGACTAAGACCCCCTCTTGTCATTGTGGTTTTTAAACTTAGACACTTAAAAAAAATTCATTTATCATTTCAGAGGAGCCCTAGGATATAACTATCAATGTTCAGTTTGCTATTTGGGTCTGAAAATATTGATTAAATTTTGTGTGCTCTTTCATTTGGTCTTAATATCAGGTAAATGCAAATGTCCTAGAAAATGCTGGAAAGCAGGCAACAGCTTTTAGATTTGGAACTGGCAAAAATCCTCTTTCTTGGCGCATGCTTAATTTGCTACCTGATTCGCTCTGCCATGTATCAAAGTCTCTGATTCCCATCATGGTCTGGGCTTTGCTCTCTCCCCTGGTGCTGGCCATCCCTTCAGCTTTAGGCTAAAACTCATCTCTTCATCCAGTCACCTGACAAAGCCTATCCTCCCAAGGCCAGTTCTCTGCCCCGTGCTGTCCCTTGCTCCAGGGCTGTGCTTGGGTGCAGGCAGGCACAGCTGACCAACATAGATAATCAAGTGGGCTCCATAGTCTTCAACGTCTGTAAGCAGATGTGGTGTGTCTGCCTGTTCTTTATTCAGATGAGTGACGAGCCTTCCAAAGAACCTACTACACGAACATCAGTGACTAGTATAGACTTTACCAATATTCCTGAGGTAAGAATGAGAAAGTGTACACTTCAGAGGAGACAGCTGAAAATGAGTATCAAACTTTGATTTTTCTCTCTCCATTCTCATCTGTACTTTGACCGATTTGATTGAACTCTGCCTTTCTCTCACTCAACGCTTGGTGTAGTTTGTGTGATTCCTTTTCTCTCTTCTGTTGTGTGTTGTCTCCCTTCAGTTCTGGACAGCAGCTCAGCTTTGTCTGCCTCTCTTACCCACAAGCTCGCCTACGCAAACGCATCTCGGTGCTGGGCAAAACAATGGGCCTATGAAGGAGAGGACCTTCCTCTTAAGACAAAAGTAAAGATATTTCTTCTCACTCAGAGGGGTTATTCTCAAGAAAAATTCTGGTGAATCACATGTCTTTCATCTCCTTACAGACAGTAGAACTCCAGTGTCACCAACCTCTTGATTGAACATGGCCCCGAAGAAGGCAGCTTCGCTTCCTCCTGTATAAAATCACGGGCTGCGTGATCCCTAGGGCTCCTCTGCGTGCCGACGTTTCACTGTCCTGTGAATGAGATGACTGAAGTCGTTTTCATGGAGTAATAACAGCTCATTCATTCACAAATACATTTATTGAAAACGTACTCTTCATATAAAATTTGAGAGCTTGCAAAGCAATTTACATATATTATCTAATTTAGTCCTCCTAAAAAAAAATCCATGAGTTCTCAACTTATAGATGGAAAACGTGACTCAGATGTTGAGATCATTGATGGGAATTATATTACAGCGTTCCTCTGGCCCAGTACCTAGTGAGCTGAGCAAGTGAAGGTACAAGAAAATAAAAATAAAATTCACCACAACATCTGAACGAGATGAAGGGAATAATCAGATGCAGTGTATTTTAAAAACTGGTACATAAGGAAAGAGAGAGACAATACCATTGGACGTAGAGAGCTAGAGCTGGACTTCGCTCTCCCTGTCCATTAAAAAGCACACTCTGGGATTTCTCGCCAAGACACAAACATCCGGAGGAAAACAAGGGGGATGGGTAACATTACCATTTCCCTGTCTGACTACAGAGTGAGAAAAATAGCCTGGGTCGGGGCTGGGCGGGGGAAAGGTTGAAGGGTTATGGAGGTGGTTCACTGTCTCATGGTAACAAAAGCTGCGGGACCACAGTCTGGACTGGAGACGACACAGGAAACGAGAGCACACCTCCTTCTAGGAAGAGTAGACACCTACAGGTAGACGAGTGAATCTGATTATAGGGTATTTCTCAAAATCTAGTTAGAAGGCATAGGTTTCTAGTATTCTAACCACAGACTAGCTGTCACCCTGGACGAGCTCTCTCCTTCTTGTCACAGTTTCTTTTTTTTTTTTAAGATTTTATTTTATTTATTTATTTATTTATTTTTTAAATTTTTTTTTAGAAAGGGAAGGGAGGGAGAAAGAGAGAGAGAAACATCAATGTGCGGTTGCTGGGGGCCGTGGCCTACAACCCAGGCATGTGCCCTGACTGGGAATCAAACCTGCGACATTTTGATTCGCAGCCCGCACTCAATCCACTGAGCTACGCCAGCCAGGGCACAGTTTCTTTAGGTTACAGAAATCTGTGCCCCCCCACCAAAAAAAAAAACCCACCTCAAAAAAACCCCTCAATCTTAAACTTCAGTTTCAAGGGGAAAACAAACTATTCCCTGCTATGGCGGGAAAAGAGTCAGGTGTCACCTCTGCTATATATCACAGCAAATGGAATGTCAGGACAGAGTCACCCAAGCAGAGCGAGGAGAGAAATGGCATGGTAACATCAGGGCCTTAAAAAAAAAAAAGCTAGCAAGCAGGGGCTGTAGAATGCAAAAACATTATTTTCAGCCCAGAAAGAAGTATAAATTAAGGCGCAGACCTGAATTACTCACAATTGCTTTGCAGAACAACCTGATATGAAGTCAATAAGGTAAGAAACAGCTCGAAGACGAGGTGATAAATTTACAGAATGAGGTTAATAGGGACAAACAGAAACAAGCTGAGGCCCCCAAATGGTATTCATAGGATTAAAGAGCCCTTTGGTAAATTAGGAGCAGCAGAAATGAAATAAACCAAAAGCCAGACAGAATATATACCTCGGGAAGGAAAGTCTTCACCAACACGTGGATGCCGATGAAAGACTGATGCAGGTAATCAAGGGAAGATGAATAAAAAGATAGTAAAAGGGCCTGGCTGGCGTAGCTCAGTGGATTGAACATGGGCTGCGAACCAAAGTGTTGCAAGTTCGATTCCCAGTCAGGGCACATGCCTGGGTTGCAGGCCACACAGCCCCTAACAACTGCACATTGATGTTTCTCTCTCTCTCTTTCTCCCTCCCTTCCCTCTCTAAAAATAGTAATAAATAAAATCTTTTAAAAAAACTTTAAAAAAAGATAGTAAAAGGGAAAAGAAGAGTTATTCAAAGTAAATAGAGGTATGTAGGTATATGTATACGTGAAACACATGATTCATTCAAATACTTAATATAGCTTACTTTAATATAACATACAAAGAACAAATCCTTTTGAACTGACTATGCATGAGGCAGTTTTTTGAAAGAGGTTTATATGTGATTTCTTTTTTACAACAAGAGTATTAGGTTAACACTATTAATTTCCAATTTATAGATGAGGAAACGAAAACATAATTAGTAACTTGCCCAAGTTTGCACCCTTAGTATATAGAACAGAATTGTGATGCAAAAGAGCGAGATTATGCTGTTCTGCCTCTGAACAGGAAAAGTTCCTGAAGTGAATAAAGAACTAAATTTACAGCTAAAAAGACCATGTGTTGCAAGCAAGGGCACCCTTTACCTTCCCACCAGCAACATATGAAGGTTTCAGTTTCTCATCTCCCCAACAGTTATTATTACTTGGGTTCCCCCCTACCTTTTTTGATTATAGGATTCCACTTGTAAGATATGTATAATAGGCACATTCACAGAGATGGGAAGTAGTTTAGAGGTGACCAGACTGGGGGAGGGGAGAATGGGGTGTTGCTGCTTAGTGGTTATGTTGACTGCAAATGGCACCAGAGGTTAGACCTTGGTCCTTGAAGAGTTTTGGCTAAGAAAGAATTTAGAGCCAAGACTCAAAGACAAGCAGAAGTTTATTTAAAAGGTCGCAGAGGTGGAAGAGGTGAGCCATGCAAGCAGTGAGCCAGCTGGGCTGCATGGGCATAAGAAACGCGCTACAGAGGCAAAAAGAAGGGCCCTTGGAGCCAAGGGGAAAGAAGGCCAAGGCGCTCTGCACCTCCAGGGAGGAAATGGGGAGGAGGGCGTGTGTGAGCGAGAGCAAGGTGGGGGGCGGGGAGGAGGAGAGAGAGCACGCGCTGGGTTCTTCACCTGAAGGGCTTTTATCTGGAGGTCTCAGGGGAGGGTCGCAGGAGAATATTCATTAGCTTTGCAGGTGTGTCCTTGCAGGGTTTTGGTCCCTACTGATTGGTCAGTGCCAGGGTAGGGGGTCTTTAGTTGTTGCAGCTGGTCCTGAAGTCAGCCACGGTGTTGCCCCTGCCTGGCCTTGATTCTTTCCTGGGCCTGGGGCTGAAACAGGACTGAGGCCTGGATGTTGTCTCTAGGGCTTAATGCTTAGGGGAGTGGTCGTGCAAAGGCTTGCATGGGAGTCATAGGAGGCTCTTCCCTGGTCCTCTTGTTCTTCCTCTAAGGGGGTCTGCCACATGACTAGCCACATGCTAGGGGAGGAAAGGTCCCCCTGGGGGTGAGGTCCCACCTTACAATTTGTAGCTCAGCACTTGGGGCTTTCTGCCTTGGTGACCCTCTGTACCTGGCGTAGTGTTCCTACTCTGCCCGTGTCTATGTAACTGCCTCCTGCAGTCACAGAATTTCCCTCTGGGTGACGAGAAGTTTGGGAAATGGGTACTGGTGATGGTAGCACAATATCACGATTGTAATTAATGCCACTGAATTGTACACTTAAAAAGGGGTTAAAAATGGCAAACTTTATGTTTTATATTTTACCACAATAAGAAAAAAATTTAAAAAGACACTGTGTTCCAGGAAAGTTGGTAAAAAATGCAGAATGCTGACACATATTCTAGTTAAGCTTTTAAACCTTCAGATGATAAAAAAAAAAGACAGTTTCCAGACCCAGGAACATCCTGCACAAGGAGAAGAAAAAATACCAGGCTGGCTTCCAACTTCTGTGCAGCAACATTTGGTTTGGGAAGACAATGGAATAGTATCCAGTAGATTCGATGGAGGGAAAGCATAGCCCAAGAACATCATGGATATAGAGCGAACAAGCAATGGCCCTCAAGAACAAACGTACTCAGAATAAATATAACTTCCATGAGATCTTCAAAAAAATACTGAATCACAAAACCCAGCCAATTAAGAATGAATAAAAGTAAAAGGTTTATGAAGGTGGAATCCATGGTGTAAGGATTGATGATGAGTAGCAACTCCATATAAATAGAGAACTAACGATACACAACTCAGGCAATTGCAGTTATCGATCAGGATGTGAAGGTTACTCACCAGACAGCAAAACAACTGTTCACACCAACAATTATAGCTGAGAAATTGGGGGGGTGGGGAGGTGGAGAGGTGAGGGGGAGTCTGGGAGTACAAATGCCATCTTCCACAGCATGGAGTCGTTAAATAGTATTTAAAAATCAAATCGTTAAAAAACAACATAATGACTCCAAACTTTTTATGGTTTTTTTCTCCCCCCACAATCTGTATTCTTAACCTCAAAGGGATCTTTTGGCAAATATCTCGTGGCATATAAACATCTGAAGGTCTAGATTTCCTACAGTTTTGTTTTAATTTCCCTCTTCTGGTGAGTGCCAGTAAAAATAAATATAACATAAAAAGTAAAGTAGCATATAATATTTTATTCCCACACTTGATAGTATTTATTCCTTCCTATTCTTCTATCCATCCGAACATTCATCACCCATCCTTCTGTCTTTGCATATATCAAAGTGTTTACGATGATGTTTGCCATTGTTAATGACAGCTATTTCTGGGTGGCGAGGCTCAGGAGTTGTTTTTTTAACTCAGATCTTTGCATTTTTTTATTTCTTGGATTGTTCAAAATGAATATGTATCATTTTCACGATAACAATAAAGGGACCTTCCTTCAGAAATACAAAGGCAAAGCAAATATGTCAAAATGTTAAAAATGGTAATCCCAGAAAGCAGAGCTATGGATGTTTATTCTTTGTAGGTTTTCCTCTTTTTAGATACTTTTAATTTATTAAAATTTAAATAGCATTAAAAATGTAAGCGCAGAGGGGCTCATCTTACGTTAGTTACATGGCTGGCAAGCAGCCGAGCCTCGACTTAAACTTCGGCGCTGGCGCACGGGGGATCATGAGACAGACGGGGTGGTGGGCCGCGTCTTGAGCAAAAGCAGGAAGCAGCCTCGAAAAACCTCCGTGAGTAGGAACGCTCCCTGTGGGGTCTGATTTGCCCCCTGTGGTCAGTGGGTGCTATTTCAGTTAGTGAGTGAGTGAGTGTCATGAATCTAATGCCCACACCTTTATAGAGACCCTAACACTGTAGGCAGTGGGAGCTGGAAGGCATCTGGAAATCATTCCGTCGAACCTGCACTTGGAACAGGTGAGGTCTGGCAGGCACCAGATGCTGTTTCACATGGTTAGAGACTAGAACCAAAAAGTACTTTTGAGACGATCTAGTGCAGTCCTGAATGGGAACAGAGCTTAATGCTTCGTGGTAAGTCTGAGTCAGTCTCCCAGTCCTGACTGGTCCCCGGGAGCCCACCTGGCCCCAGGGCAGGTGCCTGAGTCACATTCAACCAGTATAGAGTTCATCCTTTCCCTGTGCCTGGAACTGTGTTAGTGAGAGACCGTGGGGACAGAGAGCTGGAAGCCACAAGTGCCCAGCAGCAAGGAGCACGTGTAGGGGTGTCGGCGGTCGGCAGACAGTGGGTCGTGCCTGTGTTGAGCACCTGACTTCGGGGCTACAGGGGCCAGAACCATGGGCACTGGGTTTCCTGTGACTCCTATACTTAGGGGTTTCTTAAAGGGAACGTTCCTGCTCACCATTCTGCAGCCTTCCAATGGCTGGGCAAGGGTCTGGGTCATAAGAAAACTCGACCTGCTTGAAATACACAGAGTGGATTTGGCTTTTTCGATAGAGTCTTGGTAGGAACATGATCTTTGTGAAATGAATAGTTTATCATCAGTTTTTCTTAAAAACATTCACCACCATGTGATGGTCAGCCCCATCATTTGAGCATCACGGACTTGGCTTTGTCCTTGACCGTGGCTCACATGTCCCTCTGCACCAGTTGTACCAGGATATCAAAGGGGTTCTGGAACTTGGCTGTGGGACACCTGCCAGGCCTTTCCTCACTCTGGTTCCTTGCCCAAAATGATTTTTCCCTTCCTCTACCTGGAATAGTCCTGCATGACATTTTAAGAACCAGTGCGAATGCCACCTCCAAGCCTCCCAGACAGAGAGATTTGGTCCTCCCCTGTGTCCCCAGACCCACTGTGGAGCTCTCTGGGAAGCAGAATCGGAGATGGAGTTTGTTCGGATGTTTATTAGGAAGTGCCCCTGGGCCTAGAAGCTGTGGTAGGAGGAGGAGGCAGAGGGAGAAATCCCAGCCAAGTCCAAGGGAACTCAGGAGCTAGACTGGCCCATCCCAGCATGCAGGGGGCAGGGCCAGCGGGGACTCCACCCTCCCGCCTCCATCTGCCATTGGATGCGTGGTGCCCTGGAATGACAGGTCCTGGGCGAGGCTCTCTCTGCAGCCGAGACAACCCATGGAGGGGCTGCTGGCTGAAGGGTGTATGCCAGTGTGCCGGCAGGTGGAGCAACCAGCCTTCCTTAAAGAGGGAGCTGGGCAGTGCACCACCAGGTGCATTCTACCTGTCTGGACTGGGAAGTCCTCTAGGGAACATGATGCTGCTGCTTATGTAGCTCGGCCTCCCTGGCACCACGCACATCGTGCTTGCTCCGTGTGTGTTTCTGATGGACACGGAATGAGGAAGCGAGTCAATGAAGGACTGTAAGTGCATGGATGGGATGGGAACCCAGACTGTAACAGAAACACTGGGTTCTAGTGCTCTGGGTTCTAGTGCCTGCTGCCAATGAGAACTGTGACCCCCCCAATGCCAGAGTCTTATGAAAAGGAAAGGAACTATTTATTCAAAACTTATACAGACTTAGAGTAATGGTGGAATTCTGCTGTTAAATCTCACTCCCTTTAGAAAAAATAACACCCACACACACACAGTCCTGCCCCACCCCCCCAGCCCCCACCTCCCCATTGCCAAAAGCAGGCCAGTCAGAGGTACTGCCTCTGAGGAAAATAGAGAGAAGTCTGTAGCTTAGCTGGGCAGATTCTCATCTGTGTTCTGGCTTCTTCCAGTCATCCGTGCTCGGCTAGCGAGGCTCCTGCCCTTAATCCAAAACCATGTCCTCATGATGGACCGGTGGGGGCTCCTTCTGCATCCTTTCAAATCATGTGGCCCAGACCACATTGCTGCCCTGTGCCTGAGTTTAAATCCCGACACAGATCTTCCTCTGTAACCCCATTTCCAACTCCTCCCACAATGGGTTACGCTTGCCAACACTCTGGTTTCTTCTGCCTTTCTTGGCTGCCATTGTTAGCCAGGGAGGCGTGGTCCCAGGACACAGCGCTAACCACCTTTCTGCTCTTGCACAGGTGCAGCGAGCCCCTCCGGCTCCATTGAATCACGTGTTAGGGTCACCCCCATCTCACTGGCTCCGAGCAGGCACAGCCCTTTAACGTCACTAAAGCACCGGCCAAGTTCTTCAGACAGGCAAAGGAACTCTCAGTGGCCCTGCTCCGCCTTCCCCTCCCCCCAGGTGATAGCTGGGGGGGTTTCCCTGTTTGTGGGAACCTCTAGCTCAGCACCCTGTTACAAAACAAGTCGAAATTCCTGAAAGGGGTTAAGAAGTTTGGCCTATACCTGTCACCTGTGCTTTTGACTCTCGGCCCTAATACATCATTTTTGGTGAAGATGGGAAAAGCAGGGCATACCTCACCCCTTGGTATATAGTTGGGGAAGCACAAACCCTGAAAACCCCGAGTAGTGGGTAAAGAATCGGATCGCTGTGTTTGGAGTGAGACAGTGGGCACCCCGGAGAGCATGGGGCTCGGGAACTCGACTGTGGATGCTTAGGATCCAGGGTGGACATAAACCTTAAGATCCTTTGGGAACCCAGCCTTGTGTAGAGTCCATAAAAATTCCCACGAGGACAGCACCAAAGGCCAAGGCCATAACAGGAAGACAGGCAAGTCTTTGACAGAATCTGGGAGAAATGTCTCCCACCTCTAAAATGAACGGAATGGTAAAAAAAAAAAAAAAAGTTACATCAGCCACCTAAGCTGTGCCCTCTTGCCCATCCAAAGTGGGATGTGGCTTTAATTCTTCCCCATTCCTCCAGCAGAAGCTCAGGGTCTGTACCAACCTAACACGGGGCAGACGCCTCTTTACAGTTCTGTTGTTTTCCTTCCACCCTGTCTCTGTGCTTCTTGCTGGAGGCTGAAACTCACAAACACAACAAGGCAAAAATTAGCAGGGAGAAGGCTGGCGGCACGCTGCATCTTGGGAGGTGCAGCTTTCACACGTGGAGTGCTATAGGTGGGCTGAGGGGAGAGTTTCTGTGGATGATGGTTTTGCGTGCACGCCATCTGTTCCTCGTGTCAGTGGACCAGACCGTGAGCGTAGGAGGCGATCTCACCGCCATCCTTCTGAATCCAGTCATAGTACGATGAGCTAACATTGACTGAGAGCCCGGTATTTGCTCGTACTCTTCCAAATCGGGGGTCTGCAAACTGCAGCCCGTGGGCCGCCTCTGCCTGCTGTTTCAGTCAAGGGTTTTGGGACACAGCCTCGTCCATTCATTTCTCTTCCGTCCCTGGCTGCTGTCACGCCCTGACAGTGGAGCTGAGCAATCGCGATGAGGACCATATGACCTACAGAGCCTGAAGCGTCATCAAATGGCCCTCACTGGGAGAAGTGTGTCAGCCTCTGTTGTGAGCCGTTCCTTGTTTTAGCTCAGTTCATCCTCACGAGGATCCTGTGAGGCTGGTATTCTTATTCTCCCTATTTTGCAGATCGGGAAACAAAGACGCGGAGAGTGTAAGTAGCTTGCCTGACAGTGCTCTGTAGGGAATGGCGGACCTGGGATGTGACTCCGGGCAGTCAGACTCTGGGGCTGCTGTCTTCATCGCTATGCTACGCTCTCAGGTACAAACCCACGGGATAAAAGGACCTTCTGTATATTCGGAATCAGCGTGTGAGCTCTGCCTGTCTACCTGTTTCCCGGTGTGTGTCCGAGAGGAGGACCTGACAGACGAGGGACCAGACCGCTCTCCTTGTCCTACTAGCAAAGCGAGAAGCATGGGCCTCTGGGAGTTAGGAGGGACTAGGTCGAGACTCAGGAAATGTACTTGCAGCCTCATGATGCACCCTACAAAAAAGATGCAGTATCAGAAATGCACGGGCTCAGGAAATACACACCACTCATAGTCTTCCTGGAGAAGTCATCCCTGAAAAGGTACTTCAGAGCATCAAAAGATTAGCTGAAGGATAAAGAACTCAAAACAAGGAAATCATGGGATAAGAAGGCTCGTGACCACCCCCGGGGTGGGGGAGCGGGGGGTGCATCTACAAAACCCTATTCGACTTGTTCCAGCATTCTCGTGGAGAGGTTTCATCTCCACACACTGTCTCTGATGAAGAGTCGCGACTCTTTTGTTCCCAGCTGCCATCTGGGGGTCTCCAACGGTGCCTGGCACCTGGCAGACAACCGGCCACAGCCGTGAACCGGCAGCCCCGCGGAAGCCACGCGCACATCTCGCCCAGAGGCACTCTGCGTAGCTTCGAAGCAAACAAGTCCACGATAAATTGTAATCCTTCATTAAGCCTCCCCTTCAAGAAAAGTTTACCAACTGCATTTAAAAGCCCAATTAAATGCCACAACTTCGTAGAAAGCACTAACCCGTGCCAGGAAATGTGTCTCTAAGGAAATACTTCAAGATGTTTGTGTGGCTGTCTTTCCACGGTGGGTGGTTTTCTCCCCTCCCTTCCACGCTTCTGTTTTTTTCCCGAGGTATCACTTTGTAATGAAAGCCAGCGAATACCGCAGCACGTCTCCAGATCAGACGTTCAGTCATCTCTCCAAGAAGCCCTCCTGAGTGACTGCCTCAGACACCTCTCTGGGTGGTGAGCACAGTAGGGCTCTGGGAAACTTGGGACGGGTGGAATAGTATCTGCCCCTCAAACTTGTATGTTGGTGTCCTAACCCCCAGCGCCTTAGAATGTGACCTTATTTGGAAATGGGGCCGTTGCAGATGAATCGGATGAGATGAGTCACACTGTAGTAGGTGAGCCCCTAACCTAATAGGGCTGGTGTCTTTACAAAAGGTGGAGACATGGGGACAGACCCACAGGCTGGGACAATGCCACATGAATTTGAAAGCCAAGATCGGGCTGATGCATATACAAGCCAAGGAGTGTCAGAGAGAGCCGGCAACCCGGCAGACGCTGGAGGTACAGGTTGGAACCGATCGCCCCTCGCAGCCCTCAGACGGAGCCCACCCTGCTCTCTCCCCTTGACTGCAGACTCTGCCTTTCAGCACCGAGACAAGACATTGCTGCTGTTTGAGCCCCTCGGCTCGTAGCACTTTGTTCCAGAGGCCCTAGTGGATGGATACATAACTCCTGTCCCACCTGACCGCTTTCAGTCCACAGCTCCCTTCGGGTCCTTGTTCCATCTCCTGCTGCCCTGTCTTTCCGTCCGTGTCCAGGTCCGTCTTGGGGCTGGGTGGGACCGACGGTCATTCTCAGGGACAGCAGGGAGCATCGAGTCCTCGCTGGATGAGGTGGGCAGCCGCGGGAGGAAGGGTGACAGGTTGGGGGGTTGCGGGGTGTGCATTGTGGTCAAGGAGTCCGAAGTCCAACGTAGATTTTGGCAGAAGTGGGTCAAGGCAGGTGGACTGGCACTGACGTTGGGAGAAGTGTAAGAAACAGGAAGTCAGATCGGCAGTGGACAGGGTGAGAAACGGTGCAGTGAAGGGTGGGAGGGGAGAGTGAGCTGATGGGGACGAAGGCCGTGAAGATGGTCAGGGAGTTCAGGGGCCTGATTTCAGGAGACCCCGGTTGAGAGCCACGGGACATCCTGGTAGCTTCCAGGACCCAAGCAGGACCGGGAGACTGTGTCTGTTTCTTTGAGTCGGCGTTTCTCTCTAAGCATCCTCCTTTTTCCACCTCCGACATGCAGAGGCAGCTGTGGTTACCTCCTCTGGCCACGAATGCCCCTCCCAGGCTGGCCCACAGGGTGGGTGCTCGGAGGCCGTCCTGGAAGTGCAAGTGGGAAGGCAGTTTTATGTGAGGTGGCATCGGGCGGTGGTCAAGAATGCAGGCTCTGGTCCAGTGTTGGGGTGTTGTGACCCCAGGTGACCTGTCAGTTCTGAAAAAATGTGGGGACCATTCAACCGGCATAAGAGGCCCCAGTTGAGAGCCAGGGACATCCTGGTGTCCCCTGGATGGCATAAGTCCCCTGGGTTATGGTGGTCCGCCCAGACATTGGAGGCCCTGGGAACCTGTTTGCAAGGAAAGAGGCTCTCGCATTTCAGTGTGCATCAGTGCCACCTGGAGGGCTTGTAGGAGCACAGGTCGGGGGCCCACCCCAGAGTTTCTGATTCAGTAGAATCTGGTTTTCTACGAAGTTCCCAGGTGGTGCTGGTGGAGCTGGTTTGGGGGTCCACCTTTGGAGGACCACTGGTGAAAAAGGGGTGCTCCTTGGCCTAAACTTGGGAGAGGCATGACTTCCTGGTGCCTCCTTGGATTGTTGCAAGGGGAAGGTGACCCCGGGGCCTATCCTATCCTGATGGCTTGTGGGGCCAGCCACTGCACTCGCTGCTGTAGTCAGAGATCCACAGGAGGGCTCGGCCATGCTGCTGCCACCGATGCTGAGCCGTGGCAGCTGATATTTGCACTGTTCTTGTGATGTGTCAGGCACTATTCTAAGCACTTAACACATATAAACAAAATGCAGTCTCATAACGAACCTATGAGGTAGGTACTATTACCATTATCACTCTCACTTTGCAGGAAAAAAAAAACTGGTTCAGAGAGATTAAGTGACTTGCCTAAGGCCACATAGCTGGTAGTTGGCAGAGCTGGGATTCGATCTGACGATCTGAATCCAGAGTCTGTGTTCTTATCCCACATTATTGCCCTGACCCTACAGGAGAAAGGAGGCAAGGCATGCCACTGATGATGCTGGCCAAAGGGTTTGGCCTCTTTTTGCCTTCCTTCTCACCTCAGAAAAGGAAATAGCTCTTCCCATCTTAGATGACAGAAATGACTTTATATTAAAAAAAATTGTCAGGTTTAATTGGATAACAGCTGTCAAATTCTTGTAGCTCCTTGGAGGACAGTTAAGAGGAGGAATAATGATGGTGCTATTTTCCGTGCAGACCCTCGTGCATTAGGGGGAGTCCGTGAGTGTCTGATGATATCCCCGGTAATTGGCAATGATTGAAGGGGACTGCTCCCGTCGGAGGGGAGGCCCTGCCGAGAGACTTCACATTCGACAGTCAGTGGCCAGAGCGCTACTGCCCCTGAGAGAGGTGCACAGGGGTGGCTCAAGGTGGGAGGGAGCCTCCTCAGGAGGCCAGTTAGCATCCTTCCTGGCCCTGGAGAGAGAGCGGGGGCGGCACCCTTTGTCCACTGGCCTGAGTTCATGGACCCCCAGCCCATCAGGGTTGGCAGTTAGAGACCAGCTAGCCCCGTGGTTCTGCAAGTGCGGCCTCTGGACCAGCTGCATCAGCTTCACTTGGAAACTTGTGAGAGGTGCAAATTCCTAGGCCCCACCCCAAACCGACGGAGGGGGGCATCCAGCAACCTGTCCATAAGGTTTCCAAGGGGGTCTGAGGCATGCCGCCACTGGGGGACCACTGGTTCAGACAGAAATAGCGCTGACCCCCGAGTCAGACACGCCCCCCTGGGCCTCCTGGCCCTGCCGCCCTCCGCTGTGTGACTTAGGGCCGCAGCTCCCGGATATCCAGTTTCCCCGTTCTGTGAAGTGGGGGCAGTTCCAACAGGGCCGGCGGTCAGAGGGGTGGTGTTGGCTTCCGGCCCTCCTCTCGGAGGAGCCTGTTTTTCTTCTTGGCTTTGAAGCAGGCTATTTTATTGACTATCTGCCGGGAACGTTCTTTCTGCTTCCTCTTTACCCGTCTGACCCCCAGATAGCCCCAGGCCTCACTGTGGAGTTTATGTACTTCAGCAAGGTGGTTTTCTTTTTTTTTTTCTTTTTCTACTTCCTCCCCCACATCCAGTCCGGGTTAGACTCCTCTCCGCGCACACGGCCCGTCATAGAACTTCCCACATCCTCATAACCGCCTCTTACTTGTCTGCGGTCTCCACAAGGGCAGAACCTCTCGTCGTGCCGACCGCTGCTCCTCTAGAGTGTCGGACACATAGTAGGTGCGCAAGTAAATCTTGAGGTTAGAACCAGTTCCATGTGGTTTACAAAATGCTTGGTTCTTGTGGGTTTTGTGAATAAACCAGTAGAGGGCTTCGCCCTTCGTGTGTGGAGCCACGTGGGGACACTGAGGCACAGAGGCGCTGGCTGACTTGGTGATGCGGTGGCCGGGAGGACGAGTGGAGAAGGTTAAGTCCGGGTGGCTGAGGATTTAAGGGGCGGGGGCTGTGGGACTGTGGTACGGACAACCGCCCGCTCATCTCCACGATGCAGGAGGGCCCATCCGGTATTGGCCACTTTAGTGGGCGTGGGGTCAGGTTGCTTTCAGAGTCGGGCCCCATCGCGATGGGGGAGATAGAGGCGTCAGGAGAGGGGAAGGTAGATTTTAATACTTTCTGTCGCTCCCAGCCCTAGTCCTTTAAAGCGTGGGAAATAATAGCAGTGACCCAATTTGGTAATGCGAAGGCAAGACAGAACTGTTTTCCCAGGCTCAGTCATCTCTTTGTTTGGCTCTTCTCCCCCCCGCCCCCCATTTCCAGTTGTGCCTTTTCCCATCGCAAATGTACGAGGTAATAATCCAGTATTTTCCACGGAGCATGGCGAACACGCTATCTATAAGACACAGTTGAACATTCTGTGAGTGTAATTGGAGCATAAATGTAACTAATCAAAATATTATCATGCCAGCAGATGTGTGAAGCTTGCAGATTTAAAAAATATATATATATTTTAGTTCCGTGTCATTTCGGGTTAGAGATTTGGAGCTGCAGAAGCAGAGGGCTCGGCCCGGTGAGTGTCAAGAACAACGTGGGGTCTGAACATTGTTCCTGACAAGCCTGTTGGTCTCTTTGCTCCTAATGTGGAAGCGGTTTGACAACTGATTTCATTCTTGTTCTCTCCTCCCACTCTTTGCGCCTCTCCCTACCTGCACCAGCTCCCCGGGGCCAGGCCAGCTGACCCCTGGGGAATGTGGGATCACTCCTTGCCGCCAGATACCACCCACCTACTCGTGATATGGAGCCTAAGAGCTAAATGATGGTTAGACTTTCCCGGGTTTGAATCTTGGCTCTGCCTCTAGCTGTGTGGCCTTGGGAAAGTTACCTAACCTCTCTGTGCCTCGGTTTGTAAGAGAGGGATGCCAATAGTGACTACTACCTCATAGGGTTAACTTTAGAATTAAATGTGTGACTTTTAGTCAAACGTGATACAGCGTTTGCTCTTGTTGCTGTTATTAATGTGCAGGTGTGACTAGCATGGGAAAGGAATTCCGTGGGGACACAGAAACTACGCTGTTTTTCCAGGAACAAGACCCAAGAAAAAAGATTCTCCTCTGTCACCCCCTCTTCCCAAGGCATGTAGGTAGAAAATCAAGCCAGTCCTGGCATCTAACACACCACTAACCGGTCACGTGACTGTGCAGCCTTCGCACCGTAGACCACTCTAGCTGGAGGGCACTTCAGAAACTCCACCTGCACAACGATTTCACAGGTGAAGAAACACAGAGAGAACTGCTTGCTCTCGGAGGCACCGTGTGGCTAACACCAGGTGCACAGGAAGGGGGCCGGAGTCTGAAGGGAGAGTGGCATGGCCTGGCCTTCAGTTCTGCCTTGACCTTGTCAACGTTGTTGGGATATTTCCCACCTCAAAGGGCCACACAGATGAGGCCTTACGTTTCACCACTCACGTGGCCGAGTTCTCAGTCTGTCGGGGGTTGGGTTCCATTGTTTTTCCTTCAGTAACTTGTATTTTTCCTCCCGGGATGGTGAGGTATTACACAGCGATGTTGGGGGCGGTGAGTTATGGAGTTATAAGTGGGGAGAACCCCGGTCCCGCTGGGCCCCACAGTATTTTACCTGGGTCTGTTTTCATCACAAGACTATTGTAAGGTCCAAAAGGAGATTGTTGTGTGAAAATGTTCGATTTTGATTTTGTTTGGGGAATGAAGGGGGAGAGAAGTAGTTCAGGGGTGGAATCTAGTTTAGGTTTTATTCCGCTTTGTCTCCATCATCTTTCTCCTCTCTGCTTCTTCCGCCCCACTCAGAGCCCCTTCCTCGCCTGCGCTGTGTTTCTCCAGCCTCACCACCTCCTCCTGCCCTTCTCCCGGCCTCTTTTCCTTCCACCCTCTCTCCATCTCTCCCTCCTCTCCTCTCTTCCTTTGTGTTGACTCTTCTGTTTTCTCCTCTCCTTCCTCCTCTTTCTTCTTCTCCCTCCCTTCCCTCTCTCTCTCGTTTTAAAGATGTTATTTAGACAGGGGGAAGGAAGGGAGAGAGGGAGAGAAACACCCATGTGTGGTTGCCTCTTGCACGCCCCCTACTGGGGACCTGGCCCGCAACCCAGGCATGTGCCCTGACTGGGAATCGAACCGGCGACCCCTTTGGTTTGCTGGCTGGCCCTCAATCCACTGAGCCACACCAGGCAAGACTGCCTTTCTCCTCTGTTTTTTGCCAGCCCCCCTTCTCTTTTCCCCTTCTCAGGGACAAGGAAGCCTGCAGGTTCCCCAGGTTCCCAGTCTTTAGGGGGAAGGCCCACGTATACAGCCTTTTCCAGCAGTGCCTTCCAATCCAATCACCTGGGTCAATTTCATCTTGAAACTACATTACCTACACCCACCCGCATTATGGGGTAGCTGTTTCCTGGAGAACTGCCTAGCAGATTTGCATATGAAATGCTCAAACCCCAACTCTGGGTCTGAATGAGTGATTACAGAAACACTCCTGCTTGTTCAGGACGCTGACTCCGACACAATGTTCATGGTGTTTAGTTCCTTTGAAACTTCAGGATGTTTTCCTTGTTGTAAGTAAATATTATGTACCCATTAAACTGTAATTAGTCCCTCCCTTCCTCCCTCGCTCCGTTTTCAGGTCTGTTAGAAAAGAAACAAATTTCTTGGCTTTTTTTTTTTTTGGACACATGATAATTAGATTGCTTATATTGATAATATAGATAATGTGGAATGATATGTTTGTTCCTCTGGCTGTTGGTAAATTATGTTTATGATGAGCTGAATAACTAACTGTTCATGACACCAGTGGCAGAACTCTGTGCTTCTCTGCCACATCTTTCCTTACTTTACGGTGCATTGCATCTTTTGACATTTCTGTGTCCCTTGCTCCTTTGCTGTGACCAGACAGCTGAACTTTATCATTCTGGACTTTTAAATTAGGTCTTGTCCAGAATAGCTATCATAGAGGTATGTATGGCGCAGGTGATGCAGAAATAACCGATTCTGTGGGCATCAGTGAAAGTCACCGAGAGGGAGCGGCCGGGGACCGTGCCTGGGCTGGGCAGTGTGGGTTTCAGGAAGACCGCCCCCTGAGCAGAATCCCAAGAGCAGGGAAGCCTGGAGTGTACGTCAGTTTCCTATTGCTGCTATAGCCTGTTATCACAAAGGTAATGGCCACAAGTAGCACACATGTTTTCAGTCTTACTGTTCTGGAGGTCTTAGCAGTCCTAAATAGGCTGCCCCAGGCTAAAGTCAAGGTGTTGGAAGCCCTGTGTTCTCTTCTGGAAGCCATAGGAGAGAATCGGTTTTCCTGCCTTTTCTCATCTCTAGAGTCCACTTGTGTTTCTTGGTTTATGGCTCCTGAGCCCGTTTCCAAAGCGGCATCCTAGCGTCATCCCCGCTCTCTCTGGTTCTGCCTCCCCTGCTCCTCTCGATCAGAATCATCCCCCTTCTCAGGTCCTCTGATTATCAACCTTAATCCCATCTGAAGCCTTAGTCCCTCTTTACCACGTAGGTGACACATGCACAGGCTCCACAGAATAGGGCGTGACATCTTAAAGCGACTGTTCTGTTAACTATGGAGTGTATGTGGGCTGTGTAGGCAAAAGACTCAAGTCTTTTCTCTTCCTCGGTGTTCCTTGCTTTATTTAACTCAGGGATAGCGTGGTACCACCTCACTGGAATGCGAAAAGATGCTTAGATCAATGCCTGTCACGTGCTAAGTTTTCAATAAACATTAATAACATTAAACGCTGCAAATTGCATTGGGCCCACTATCACCAGCTGCTGCCTGTTTATTATGAAATTAACATCTATTGAGCCAAGTCCAGTGTTTCATTTAATCGTCACTGAAAACGGACAGACCAAACAACGCTGGTGTGTGGCTGTCATCATCCCACTTTATAGATGAGGAGATTGAGGCCCAGGAACTTTTATTGACTTGCTCAGAGTCACACAATTAAGCAATGACACGAGAGGGACTGAAACCCAGTTCTCTCGACTGCAGATTGAGGGCTTGTTCCACCCGCCCCCCCGCCCCCCAACCCCGTTGCCTTGCTTGGCTCCCGGCAGCATTTGAGTCCCTGCCGCTATCCGCTCTCTCCCTTCTCATAGGTCCTGGCGCCGGGAGCCGGCTGGGCCACCTGTCTGCAGGGATGGCTCGGAGCCTCGGAGCTCCAGGCGCTCAGCTGCCAGTCGCCCGAGCACACTCATGTAATCTTAATGAACAATGTGCAGCGCCATTAAAAACTCAATTTGGGCTTTCTCTTTACTGCCAACGTGAGGAAATGCAATCGTGAGGTGCTCATGTGTAAACACAATAGCCACCATCTGCTACGGAGAAGCATTTTGCTTCCAAAAAGGGGGTCTAGGCTGCAGACGCATCAATAACGGGGCGCTTATCGAGGCGTTATTATGCACGGAGGGGGAAAAATGCAAAATTTATGGCCAGCCCGAGAGCACTTCCTGGTTCAATTTCACACGTTTCGGTGCTGTGTATAATAACTATGGGGAAACGAATGCTGTTTTATGTTCCTTATCACGCCAGTGGATTTTTGAGAGAGAGAGAGAAGGTAAAGGAATGTATTTACAGTCTTCCTCTTTCTTGTTTTTGACTGATCTCAGCATAATGACCGGCTCATTTTTGATCTCCAGGAAACTGACAGCCCTCGGATGATATTAATTAAGCCAACCTGTTGACAAAAGAGAGCCTCACTGAGCTGCTGATGGATGAGGGCTTCACTCCCGAGCAATCTCTAAACCAGCAGGCCTGTGCTCCACTCAGAGATATGGCTTCCTTCTTTCTGGAGGACGTGGGCAGACTGCTGTACGCCGAGCGCGGGGTGCAGAAGGCTGGCTCCCTCCCTCCCCTAAGACTCCACGCTTGCATTGCCGGGCGCTATGGCTTCCTGCCTCTGTGCCTTTGCACATGCTGTTCCCTCTGTTTGAAGTGCCCTCCCAAATTACCAGCAGACACAGTTCCATGGAAGGGGTCCTGGCTGAGGATGCAGACAGGCTCGCACATTCTGATGCATGGAGCTGAGCCCTCTGCCCTCTAGTATCTATTCAATCTGCTGGTTATACTAACCTGATGTGGCCAGAGATATTCCTGGGGAAGGGCTGTCAGGAGAGAGAAATCTGAGCCCTGTGCAGTTAGGGTATGAGAGGACTCATGTGTCCTGCAGACTGGAGGGGCCCAGTTGTGGGGCGTGATTCCAGGGCCGTGGATAGAGGGAAAAAATCCATCCCAAAGGATGATGCCAAGTGGAAGTAAGAGCTGAACTGCAGGGGCAGAGGTGCTGGGTGAGCGTGCATCCTGGGGGGGGGGGGGGCGGGGAGGGGGAGGGGAAAAGCGCCCTGCCATGGGAGTCTGCAGAAAGAGCTGTCTCATGAACCTTGTTGACTCCTGGGCCAAAGCAGTTCAGTTGTGTGTCCTGTGAGGGTGTCCCAGAGCAGAGACACTAACAAGGACCTGTCCAGTTGTGGAGACACCACACCAATGGCCAGGGCACATGAGGTATCTGTGCCTGGAAGTGCTGTGGGGACAGTGAGGTTGCCATCATTACTTCAGGTGCCTGGGGTACTTTGGGGAATGCACAGGGAATGTGGCTGGGAGCTGGAGTTCCAGCAGGGCCAGGCGGGGGCTTCCGCTGGTAGTAGATTCCACGGTCAGTGTTCATAACATGCTCGCTGGCTGGTGAGGTTCTACATCTCGTCGTTCTTCGAATTCCAGCTCAGCTGAGCTCAGCCCTGGAAGAGGTCGACCCACCTGGCTGAGTCAGTCACCTCCGCCTCTGTGTCAAGGTGGGATTTGCTGCCCGGCCCTCTGTGATTGCTGCCTCCGCAACTACGAGGCATCTTCCTCCCCTGCCACGGTGCCCTCAACACGGTCTGCGGTCCCTGAGCCCTGGCTCACTTAGTTACTAGCTTCCAGTTCAGACACTGGGGCAGGGTGCACGTGCTTAGCGGAGCCCAGATCGTGAGCCCGAGTCTTCGCTGCAGAGAAGGCTGGGAAAGAGGATGTCAGGCTTTTTTCTTTGAGGTAGAGGAAAATGGGCCCCGCTTAAAAAATTAGGGAGATTCCCCCCACACAGGAAGGGAATTCAGAGAGCGAGTGGTCAAACCACAGGGCAAATTCTGACTCCAGAGCATCACTCCGGCTACCTCGGAGGGCGGCCTGAGAGCAGCCACCCGTGGTGGGCGGGGTCTGAGGAGCCTACCATGGACATGGACCACGGCGCTTACGCTGGCCGGCAGCCCTGATGAGTTCTCACCGATGGGAGGTGGGCCTACCCCAGGGCTACCCCCAAACCTTCTTTTCTTTCTGTCCAGATTGGGAGCGAAATGATCTGACACCACATTTTGCTTTTCATATCATGGTCTCCCTCTAAGACTTTGGTGAGGACAGGACCTGATACCACGAGGAGGCTTCTATACTCACGTGGGAACACTCAGACCTTCCGGGATCCCTGCTGTACAGACAGTGCCTGCCTGCCGGCTTCCACATGGGCTGTCCCTTTGTCTCTGGTTCACTAGCTGGGGACACCTGTGGGCATACGAACACAAATACCTGTGTTGACAGAATCATGGTCCTCCAAAGATGTCCGTGGGGCCTGCGCATATGTCACCTTACACGGCAGAAGGGACTTTGCAGATGGGATTGGATTAAGGATCTTGCAGTGGGGAGATTTTGCTGGATTGCCTGGGTGGACGCAATGCATAGGATCCTTCTAAGGGGGAGGCCGGAAGGTCAAAGTCAGAAAAAGGAGTGTGCCGAAGGAAATCAGGGTTAGAGCCGTGCCCTGTGGAGATGGAGGGAGGGGCCGAGGGCCAAGGAATGCAAACAGCCACCGCAAGCAGACAGGCAGGGAGGTGGATGGTCTCCCGAAGCCTCCGGGAGGAGGGCAGCCTTCCCGACACCGTGACTTTGGACTTCCGACCCCCAGAACCGCGAGAGAAGACACTGTGTTGTATGAAGCCACCAAGCTTGTGGTAATTTGTTATAGGAGCCACAGGACACTGACCCAGGGTCTAAATCCCGTGTCCCCAAGACATCCACGAGCAGGACACTGTGACCCTCTGGCCTGCACCCTTTTCCCCTTTGGGGATAGACTGGGTGGGCAACCATCATTTTCTTTTATCTTTCTTTGTCTTTTTTTTTTTGTTGTTAATTATCTGGGCCGTCTCTCTGAGACTAGCACCAAGACACATACGTTTCTGTCTGGTCTGAGGGCCAATGCATGCATGACATGTCGCACAAATTTACATCACGGGCCAGGAGGGTGGTGTTGGGGAACATGGTATGTGACCCCGACCCAACCCAGCTCTGGCTCCCCCTGAGACACAAATGGTCTTGAGGGTGGTCCAAGCTGTTCCTTTTCTCCTCCAGGATTCGTTCCCACAGCCCATTCTTCCCATTCTCTTCTTTCTCCCTGTTTTTCACCCAGGGATGCTGCTCTTAATCATGTTCCTGCTGGGAGCGTCTCGCAGCTTTGCTCAGTAGCTCTCATTACTCATCCTGTCTCCCTAAATAAAGGGACTTGCGGGGAGTAGGGGCTCTATGGGGGTGCCAGCACAATAATGAGGATGCTAGGTGCAGAAATAAACTACAGAGTTTGAGCGGCTTAATGGCCCCATAAATAGTTTATTTCTTGTTTACAAAAGGTCTGAAGTGAGTGTTCCTAATAGGTGGGTGGCCTTTCTCATGGTCACGGCCATTCGGGCCACAAGGCTCCTGTCGTTGCAGCTCTGCTGTCACTTAGGCTCTCGCCATCCTGCGCTCGCAGCTGGCGGGTGGGAAAGAACAATGGAGCAGTGATGCTCACGCTTTCATGTGCTTCCTGCTGTACAAACCAGCTGAGGGTCTTGGGAAATGCAGATTTGGAATCCATAGTCCAGGTTGTGCTTTTCTTACAAGCTCCAGGTGTTGCTGAGGCTGCCACTCCGAGGACCATCCTTGGAGAGACAAGGTTAGGGAGGGTGGAACAAGGAGGCTTGCGGGAGGGGAGAGGGAGGCAGCTTTTGGGGACTAGGCCTGAAAGTGGCACGTTTCATATGCAGGCCCAACAGGCTAGACCCCAGTGCACAGCCCAACTCTCTATGAAGGGGGGCTGGGGAATGTGGTCCAGCTATGTACCCGGAATGGAGGGGACAGGTTTGGACATCAGTAGGTAACGTCGGCTACATGGGGAGTCCATGGAGGGCCAACCCCTTCCACCAGCCCCACCTCCGGGGAAACGCTGAGCCTTCTACCAGCAACCGTGGGGCAGCAAGAGGGGAGTGGATGGATTTCACATCGCTCAGTGGCCTGCCCCACCACTGGGGCTGGGATGGAAGAAGTGGGAACCTGGGCCGGTGGAAGGGACCCCTGCTCACCTCTTCGCTGAGGCCCCTAGGACAGAGCTCGGTGTGAATCCGCAGGAGGACGGGGGCGGAGTTGTCCACGGGGCATCATGGGATTCCAGAGGAGAGAGCCAGATGCCCTTGGCCTCGCAGGCTGCCTTCCCGACCCGTGGGCGTGCCGCTTCTCCGTGGCAGGGGCAGCCATCCCACCTTCGTGGGGCTTGTGGGTCGTCACCCCTTCTTCCCAGGGAGACCCCTGCAACCCTGTGGGGTGTAGGTCAGCAGACAGCTATGGGCATGGATGCTAGCCTCAGTTTACCCCCTGCGGTGGCCCCTGTCTTGCTGCCTCACTGGAGGTTCTGATGATGAGTGGCAGCATCTGACAAGGGTCACCTCTCCACTCACCCTGTTCTACTTCCAAGCCGTAAACTAGGAAATGTGACTCTCCCGGAAACACGGGGGAAGATGCCGCCTTGGCTCACTTTCAGTGGCTCCGACCCCGGGAGGTGGGTGGGCAAAGTCTGATAGCCATGGGTTCAAGGCTCTGTCCTTGTTTCCTTTCTTGTTGGTTTACTTTGGGGATGAGCCCCCCGAAACGGCTCTTTGTGGTCAGCCCTCGAGGACAGCACTGGCGCTGGGGATGTGGGGGGACTTGGAGGGAGGGAGTCCGAGATCCTCCCGGTGCTCTGCGTGCTCTTCATGAGAGACAACGCAGGAGGCCTAATTTGGCCTCAAGTCCAAGTTACTTTCTCGAATCTGGCTTCGGAAATAATGAAATGGAGGGTTTGAACTTGACCTCTCTCCTTTATTTTTAACTTCGTTCAGATCCCACAGGAGATGGGCTATGAATGATTGGTACCCTCTGGAACCCCAACAAGATACGGATTGCCCAGCGCTTACTAGCTGGCAGCTGTTAGTATTTTGGGAATCAGGGTGAAAGAATGAGGCTGCTTTCTAGCAGTAGCGGCTCTTTGTGGCTGAGGGCAAGTAGTTGTAAGGTTTCATCCTGAACTGAATATTCCAGTGGTTGGAGGCAGATTTCAAAGCCACAGTGGTGAGCATATTCATGCAGAATCATCTGAGTGTATCTACTGTGTTCTATGGTGTAGTTTATGTCATGGAATTATGGGGCTTAAAGTCACAGAGTGCAGCCCTCAGAGTTGATTGTGAAGTTTTCTCAGACGTCTAGATATTCCCGGGCTCTGTGTCACCTGCCGTGACGGGGAGCTCCCTCTGTCTCTGGCGGTCCATCCCATTTTGCATCAGCTGTACGTGTCAGAGGGCCCTTTGCACCAAAACGTGCCTCCTGGTGGTTTCTTCTCTAAGTGTGCCCTCTGAGGCACCTTCAGCCCTTAGCTGTCGCCACAGTGACGCTGCCTGACCTGCCGAGAGGGGACCCAGTGCCACACAGCGGTGAGCACTGACTCACACTCACGGTCCGAGTGTCGGGTGTGGTTCTGCTGGTCCGGGCTGGGCTTGTGGGCCGCGTGGCTGTGCTGCTCGCTGCGTGGGTGGGATGGCTCGGTTCTTCACTCTCGGTTCTGCTCAGGACTCCTCCTCATCGGTCTGTTCTCCAACCCGAGCGGAAAGGGGCCACAGCTCCCTGGGGTGCATTCGTCTCATGAACGGTGACATCAGAGCAGGAGGGCAAGCCCGGCCTCTGGCCCAGCTGTTCTGTTAGCATCCCGTTAACCACAGCAAGTGCAGCTCAGAGTCGCAGGATGGGGACACGCCCTCTGCCTCTCCCATGAAGCCGGAGGCCAAGGAAGCAGATCCAGGGAAGGGTGGAGACCTCGACACAACCCCTTAACCTGTCCGAGCAACTCCAGTGAGGCTCACGTCCTTCCGAGGAAACAGCCTTTTAAAGGCTGGAAAGGAGTAATCGAGTGTCCGGCGAATGGTAATAATAGCATCAACTTGGAGGCCGGAGAGAATCTGGGTCTCATCCCTCTCTGCCTGAGTGACCCAGAGCAAGCCACTCAGTCTTTAAATAAAATGAAAATCCCCAGTCTCCCAGGGTCATTCTGAAGATTAAATTGAATAACATATAAATAAGACACCTAGCGTCCGACTGGCACTTCTTCATGTGCTTAGTGTTACTTACCCTCCATTCCAGGCTGACCATCTTCCAGTTGGTTCTCCCATTTCTTGAGGCTCTTCCTTGCTGACTTGAATACATTGTAATTTTTTTTTAAATAGATGCCCTCCTGTGATACGTTCCGTGCACTGAATGCAGGGCTCTAGGCGGAGTATGTTGGAATAACGCCACCTCTCGTGTTGTCGAGGTTTTGTTTCCCCCGAGACAGCCCAGGCTCGCATGAGGTTGTATTTCACCTCGTTTTCCCCATGGAGGTTGCCATTAACCAAATTCCTGGGTTTCTATTCCATGCTTCCTTCAGGAGCCGCTGGATATAATGTCTCTTCTGTAAATGTTTGTAATGTGTCTACTTTGTAGAAACACGTTGTATGTATTACTCTCTCACTGTTCTTACAACCACCCTGTTGAGTAGGGTTTTTATCCGCAATTACAGAGGAGGACACGCAGGTTGAGAGAGGGGATGTGGCTTCCTCGGGCTCACCCAGCAGGCCCTCCCAGCGTGACCCGGTTTCCGGCCGCCGTGTGGATGGGAGTGACTGGTTTTCAGGAGGATTTTTCTTTCTCTCTCCTCGCCCACTCCCCGCCCCCTCTGTGGGTCTCCAGGGTCCTTCATGATGGTGAACAGCTCCGGGAGGGCCTCCGGCCAGAAGGCCCACCTCCTCCTGCCCACCCTCAAGGAGAACGACACGCACTGCATCGACTTCCACTACTACTTCTCCAGCCGCGACAGGTCCAGCCCGGGGGCCTTGAACGTCTACGTGAAGGTGAACGGCGGGCCCCAGGGGAACCCCGTCTGGAACGTGTCCGGCGTCGTCACCGAGGGCTGGGTGAAGGCAGAGCTGGCCATCAGCACCTTCTGGCCACACTTCTACCAGGTATGGTGTTCGGGCCATGGTTGGACTTTTTAAAAAAGTCATCATTAACCTAGTAGATCCCTCTTGCCTGCCGAGGGTTAAGTTGCAAAAGGACTTTGTTTATGTGCTTGTTTGACTCCTGTTGACGGAGCCTCTCCTTCCAGCCAGGCCCCGCCTCCCTGGAGCTCATGGTCGGGAAGAGGAGCCTGGTGCGCAAATAATAACAGAGTCGGGGGCCGGGCTCCTCGGATGCTGGAGGGACACAGGCATTGAAGCCTTTTGTGAAATAACTGATGAGGCAGAGACTGTTGTGTGATGAGGAAGACGCTGCGACAATCCCGTGTTCCAGGCGAAAAAGCGGAGGTTCAGAGAGAGGAGCTAACTAGTCAAATGTCCCCCCTGGACACGAGGGTGTTTGGGGCGAAGGCAGTGAGGATGGCTTCCACGAGGAGGAGACAGCTGGGCTGAGTCTGGAAGGGTGAAGAACGAGTTCCTGAAAAAGGAAGGGCAAGGCGCTGGAGTTGTCAGGGGTCGGGCCGGCTGTGGGCTGGAGGCGTGAGGGGGAGATTTTGGCAGAGCCTGGAAACTCAGGTCAGTGAAGGGTAGGCTGCAAAGTAGACACACAGTGAATGAAGCCTGCAGGGGTGGGTGGGGCGTGGGGGGCTTTGGCTGCCAGGCTACAGCAATTAAATGGTGTGCACACGCGCGCACACACACACACAGGGGCTCACACGTGTGCATGCTCCGAGCCTCACCACATACCCAGGGACACCCACATGCACGTAGGTCAGGGGCAGAGAAGACGGGCCCCATCAGGAGATTCAAAGACCCTTGAGAGAGGGATCTTAAATCTCCCCAGACCCCAAGCGCTGGCCTTCTTGTGCGATTCTGTGGACGAAACACAATTTTAGTTTTCAGCAGTGCTGGCCTTCATGTACTAATGGCTTCTGTATTTATTTATTAAAGTCATATTTCACGGCCCTAAAATTGGCTCCATAATAAATAGGGGAGCTTTCTCTTTCTCATGAGTGACTTTCTGACACCAGGCTCAGCGGGGCCAGGGAGGGAAGTGTCCTCCTGCCCCCCCCCGCCCCCCTCCCCCGCCTACCCTCGCTCAGGTGAGCGGGCTGCTCAGCTGCCGCTGGAGCCCCGCCTCAGGCCCCTGCCCATTCCAGGTGATACTAATTCTGTGTCATGTTTTTAATGATGCTGAACTTTTCCATCTCAAGATTTTTAAAAAAAATCATAGAACTCTTCATTCCTTTTGCAGCCACTGGCTCACTCTGTTCTCCGTCCCCTGCCCCGGCGAAATCACCTTTCACCTGGCACTTGGGATTGCTCTGTAGACCCCTGACGTTTTGGACCCACCCGACTCGAATTCGCTTGGACTCACAGCCCTTGCTCAGGGCTTCCCTGGCGCCCGGCACTCTGGAGGGCTGGTAACTCCATGCACAGTTCAGGAGGGCGCAGGCCCGGGCCCCTCTGCCTGCTCGGGACTCCACCCCATCTCCTCTCTCATTGGCCTCCCCCTCTCCACTAAGCAGCAAACCCTCCTCCTTGCCTGGGCAGGCCTCCTGATTTCGGCCTGAGCAATCCTTCCCCACGAAAATGCACATGGGCCCCGTCCTTGGAGGAGTCCCAGTGAGGCAACGGTTTTTTCTCTCTCACCTTTGGAGAAAATGTTTGCAGCCCCCTGAAATTTTTGTAGTCCTGATTCTCTGCTGGAGGACTCCAAAGAGTGAGGCTAAAACGCCAGGTCTCTTAAACTAAGTGCTGACATATCAGACCCTCCCCCAAACACGCGTACAACCTGCTCCTGCCTGTTGGAGGCTGATCTCTGAGCCTCTCTTGGGGAGTCACTTCCTGGCTTGGCCCAGCAACTCATGCCCAGGGAGAGGTTTGCGTCTTTCCGGGGAAGCTCTATCCCCCACACCCCCACCAGGATGTCCCTGAGGATCCAGGGCCTGGGGCGTGTGCAGTCGGCAGTAGGTCCGCATGGCAGCCTGGGGGTTGGAGAATGTCCTGCAGAGAAGCTGGGGTTCCCAGCCTAGGCCTTCTGCTCTGGTCCCTGCCCCCCAGGGTCCCCGCCCCCATGCACTGGCATGGAGCATCACTGGGTGTTGGCAAGGCCCACTTCGGCCTCACCCCCTCCATCCTGCCCTCCCTGCTCCTTGTAAACAGACAGCACTGTCTTTTACTTCTCTTCTGACTCCTTCCCGACTCCTGGCTTCCATTCCTCCAGGGCCTTGTTTTGAGTTTCTAGAGGGCCCTGGCATCCCCTTGTCCCCTTATGCTATCTGTCCCCAGGAAATGGACCCGGCCAGGTACTGGATGGGGTCTTTCTGACCAGGGTCCCCATACCAGAAGCACATTGATGGGGTGATCATCTCCATCCACGGTCTCAGGTGTTCTCTGACTCTGATGATCCACATGCCCCGGATGTTTGTTGGCCAGGAACCTGGCCCAGGGGTTGAGTGGCAGCTTTTCAACTGCTTTGCTTGGACATACTAGAAGAAGCTCTCTGCTGCTGCTCCTGTTTGTTTGGGTGGTCTCCCTTCTGTGTCATCAACAGCGAGAAGAACCCTGGGGGACCTCACATCTCTCCCGATGTCCGCACATCCCTGGCAATGCTGCCTCTGTGTGAGCCACGCCTGCAGCGCCTTGTTACAGCCAAACCTGATTCCTCCGATTGTCTTCCATAGCACTCTGCCCCGTGGCCTCTCACAAAAGCTCTCAAGGCCTAGCTCACATTTGGAGGTCTTGTTGCACGGTCAGAAACTTGACCATGAACCCTAGATTCCTATTCAGAACTGTTAAGTACTCCATGTGGCTAAGGCAATATTTGGAGCTTTGGGGCTACGTGTGATTTTCAAAGGGTGACCCTGCCAATTTCTGCAAGTACCCATTGTTTCCCCGTGGCTGAGGCCTGCCGTCCTGTAAAATTTAGTAGCACCTTCTGGCCACCATTGGAGGTCTCCCTCTCCATTCCTGGATTGTGCCCCCCAGGGCGAGCCCTTGTTTCTGAGAACAGGCTGCTGGCTGCTGGCCCAGGAACTTGGGTGCAGGCCTGCGTGCTAGCCCCGTTGCAGGAGTTCAGAGTTCAGGGCACCTGCCTCAGCAGCTGAGTCCAGGCGAGCCCTTGGGGGTCCAAGCCCATCCAGTGTGGACCTTCCTTCCTTGCCTTTCTCTCCAGGAAGTGCGGTACGCTCCTGGGGCTGGCTCTGAGACACCCGGTCTCGTATCTGCACGGTTGACCCTCCGCTCCCCGGGCCCTGGGGAGTCCCACTCAGGGCAGCTGGCATGACTTTTTGGGAAAAATCTAATTCTGGAGTGGCATGCCAAGGACTGGCCCCTCCCAGCTTTGGCAGATGTTGTGAGTGTTCTACTCTGAGCCATCTGGCGGGGCTGGGGAGAGGCTCCCCAGGTCTGTTCTGCGAGGGGCTTTGTTCTCCGTCCCATTCAGGGCCTGCCTGTCCGTGTTAACATACCTTCAATGCTACTTCTAACGTCTCGTGAGTGTGGAGCCTTCATTAAGGACTTTGCGGGCTGTCGTGGTCTTGTTCTCCACACTTTTCTGTACCTTCTCCCCCTACCTTCCCCAGCCGCCTTGGCTCCTGTGACCACAGGTGCCTCTTTATCATGAATAGGCCTCCCTGGGGACCCAAAGCCCGGCCTCTGCCAGTTGCCACCAGTCACGACACACATCAGAGTGTCTGCAGAGTGTAGGAACTTCAGTGGGAGTGTGGGTGGGAGTCCCCGGGAGGGTCACCTGGACAGTCCTTCCCTCTCCCTCTCCCGGGATCTACCACCGTTTTCCCCCCTCATTTCCATTCCTGTCTCCAGAGCCAGAGGAATAGTGTTAGTAATGCTTATCAGTATCTTACCGTGGGCATTGTAAGTGCTTTAGAATTATGAACTCATTTAATGGAAAACCAGGACTTTCTCTCCTTTGTTTCTTACAGAATAGCATTCTCCCACATTTGAGAAACCTGAATCTTATCTACCCCAGTGCTTGACAGAAACATTCCCGAGAGGAATTCTGATGAATAAAAGATCCTCCGTGTCACTCCGGAATCCTTATTCTTGCAAAGGGAAGGCGAGGGAGCGGCGGGCCGGTGTACGTTGCACCGTCACGCACCCGTTCTCCCGTGACAGGCCTCGTGCTCATTCATGGAATATTTATTAATGATTACGGGATAGGTTAAATGCTGGGTGATAACAGAAGAAACAGAGTGTTAGAAGAATTTAATTAAGCCCCACTGGGATGCACTGGAATAAAAGTCAGAGTTCTGCTTCACCCGGTGGCCTGGTTAAAGAGAGTCGTGAAGCCTTTCACCGAAGTTCAGGGACGAGCGTGGCCGTGGGCCGTGAACCGGGAGACTGGAACCTCTGTCCTGACACCTCCGGCTCCCTCTCTGAGTTTTGTAGTTCAGCTGGTCCCACTTCCTAGGGCTGTTGAGAGGCTGGATCAAGGCCATGTCATAGTGTTGTAGACCTTTATTATTGTGGTTATACTCCCTGATTTTATTGTTTTTATTATCAGTCAGTTGTAGTCGATGAAGTGCCCTTTCTGGTCAATACCAATTCCTCCGCTGGTATTCTGACCCAATTTGAATCCTGCTCCTTCTAGAATCTTGTTTTATCTGCTCCTCACTCCCTTCTAGTCTGTGCTACTTCCCCGATTCCTTTCCCTGGACCCAAAATCATGTTCCAACCTCTACCATCCTAAAAAATAAATTCTCTATTGGGCTTTTAGGCCTTGGCCTTGGCCCTAGCCCTCCTCTCTGAGCTACCTACTCCGTCTTTCAAGGTGACCTCGTCTAGTTCAATAACTTTACATGACATTCAGATGCCGAAGCAACCCTATTTGTAACTCCGGTTCCTAAGTTACCCATGAGCTTCAGAAATGTAATGCCAGCCTCCTGCTCAGCATATCCATTAGGACACTTAATTGCCATCGCGACTTAACATGGCCAGCAGGAAACCCTGACGTAGCCCCTGCCTGTGTGCCAGTGCACACATGTCCCTTGTGTCCTTGTTCTCGTGTTGGTAAATGACACCAGAATTAGCCTAGGAGCTCCAGCTCCAAACTGAAGAGTACTGGCTGCGTCTTTCCCTCACTCCCCTGCTATTTATCTGACGGCAATTTTTTCGTCTCTGCCTGCGAAATCTCTCTCAAACCATCAGCCGTTATTCTCCCTAGCCACCAGCCATCAGAGCCATCCCCCTCCTGTGATTGGGTGACTACAATAGCCCAGTGATAGGTCTATTTGTTTCATTCTTTCCCGGCTGCCCACCTCCCTGCCAGTCATTTTCCACCGATTGGTCAGGACGATCCTTTTGGAATGTAAATTAGACTATGTCACTTCCCCGCTTCAAGTCTTTCAGTGGCTCAGAAGAAAATTCAGGCTCCTTAGTATGTCTTCGTGAGACCCCATGCCATTAAAAGAGTTTTGCATTCATGGGTGATTGTCATGGTGACTTTATCTTTTGTTAATTGCCTCCTGAGGTCACTTGCCAATTTTTCCTTTGGAGAGTTTGCTTATCCTGTTGAATCTCAAGAATTCTTTACACAAAACAGGTTGTTAACCTTTTTGCTGGCACATATATGACAGATACTTTTTTCAGCTTGCCATTTAACTTTCAATTTTGTTTCAGACTTTGTTAACATACAACACATACTTTGACATCATAGTTATTAAGAAGGTATATATTTTTTATTTATTTTTATTTTTTATTTATTTATTTTTAGAGAGGGAAGGAGGGAGAGAGAGAGAGAGAAACATCAATGTGCGGTTGCTGGGGGCTGTGGCCTGCAACCTAGACATGGGCCCTGACTGGGAATCGAACTTGCGACACTTTGGTTCGCAGCCCACGCTCAATCCACAGAGCTACGCCAGCCAGGGCCAAGAAGGTATATTTAAGAAATGTATAATAGTTCAATTTTATGAAATTGATTTTTAAGCCTTTATCGTTAATTTCTAGCTGTAGTGAATTTAGTTAGAAAGTGTACAGACCTAAACCTATACGGTTTCTTCTTCAATCCTGTATGATTGATTGAAGTTACACTGTGGCCTGTTATTTGATCTTTGTGCAAATAACCCATGAGCATTTGACCAGAAATTTCATTCTCTATATTCACTAACATTTGTTTAGTAAATGCACTGTTATATGCATACTTGACAGATGCATTTTTTCTCTGTTTGGTTGGCCAGAATCTAAAACATAGGCTAAATAAATATAAATGGGTTTTATTTAAAATATAACTACTATTTATTTTCTTCATTATTTTCTTCTAAGTCTATTGGCTCACGAAGTCTTTCAAATGGCCATTTCAGTCCACTTAATGGTTTTTATTTTTCTTGTACTATAAATTCTCCTTCGATGCCTTTACATTATTTTTGCAACAGCTATTTTCTATTTATTTGTATTTCCCTATTATTTTCCTTTGTTCAACTTGTTATTCTTGAGGTTCCTGAGTCATTCTGTTGAGGTGTTTATCTCAGGGCATACAATTAGCTTTCATCTACTTAGACAGCCTGAGAGCTTTTTCTCTATTTTAACCTATTTATATTTATTGTCGCACATACCTTCTGTTAACTTTTGTCATGTTTGTATTACACAATTTGAATGCTTTTGTACTATTTCTTTATACATGTATTTTCTGTGTTTGCTCTTTTATTACTTTCCCTTTGGACTTTGATTTTGGTTTGCTTTGAATTATTAAAGGCGTTACCAGATACACGGTTGTCAGTAGAAGGGCCTTCTGCTGCCTTCCTCCTCTGCGGGCAGCTCTTCCACTTTTATGTCCGCACACTCCCCCCCCGCCCCACCGGCTTCCAGCGCAATGTTCTGCGTTAGCGCTCTCCGAAGGGCCCTGCTAGCTCTTCCAGAGAGGGTGTCATGCTGGCACCAGCTGCTTTATGTTTGCCGTGACTGTCATTCCCAAGTCACTTTACATATGTTGGCTGAGAGAAAGCTGCCTCTTCACCGCCATCATCCCCCTCTCCCCCATTCCCTGCTCACTGGTTACGGCGGTTGGACTCTGGGCTCCACGGGGACCACTGACCTCCCAATCCATGAACCCGGAGTGACCACGTGGCCCACAAAACGTTCCACATGGAGGAGGTTTTCCTGTTGGTCTCATCACCCACCGTACATGCCACCTATGGGCTTGAACTGAGGAGTAAAAGACAGGAAGGGGAGGGTCCGTTCTGTAGGCTGGGGAGGTGCTAGAGATGAAGCGCAGCGAAGATTTGATCCGGAGCAATGACACGGATGTCCCAGTGGTGTGGCCTGTGAAACAGTTGCTCCACATGGTCCCTCTTAGTAGCAGGGATGGAAGGGCGTGGGAAGACGTGAACAACACAGAGAAGACAGAGTCAGAAGAGAAGATGGATGTGAGGCGAAGGGCTGGAGGAGAAGCCCAGGCAGGTTCCCAAATCCCGAACTCCCGTGACGTGGCAGGTCACAGTGCAAGCCGCCGAGGTCCGTAGTTCAGGAAGGACGGTGCCCCAGGCAACGAGGAGAGAGTTTGAAAGGAAGGCCGTTCAGATGCGTTGAAGTTTGAGTCGGAGGATTTATGGGCTACTGAGGTGGAAATACAAGTCTGTGAGCTGGATGAGTGAGACAGATGTTTAGGTTTTTAAAAAGTCTGGTGTGGAGAGCTGGGCATGGGGATTATCAACGATTTGCAGCTATTGGAGAAAGTGTGTGCAGTTAAAAAAAAAAAAAGGAAGAAAGAAAAAGAAGAGAAAAAAATGGGTAGAGGAGGCCCAAACTTGAAGGTTGGATGTAGGAGAAGTGCTTAAAAGAGACCTGTGGTAGAATGGTCTCAGGTTTATGAGAAAAATGAAGAGAGTGGAGCGTCACCAGAGCCTAAACAGAAGCAAACCCAGAAAGGGAGAAACTATGATCATTGACAACTGTAGACAAAGGGTCAAGTATTAATAAGTATAGCAAACATTTACTGAGAACCTACCACGTGGAGCACCTTGCTCTAAGCAGTGTATTAACTCCTTTCATCTGGAAACTTACCCCGCGAGGCAGACGCTGTAATTACAGAGGAGGGGACCGAGGCACAGAGCAGGAAGGTAACTTGTCCAAGGTCACACGTTGATAACTGGTGCAGCCAGGACTGGAACCCAGGCAACCTGGCCCGGAGTCTGAGAAGCACTCCGTCTTCCTTCTTAAAGTAAGACAAAGGTTGAGATATGCCTGTTGGATTTAGCAATTAAGAGGTTATTGGCCTCTGCCAGGAGAGCAGTTTTGGGGGGCATTGGGGACCGAGTCCAGATTACAGTGGGTTGAAGTTTGACAGTGGGGAGTAAGGAAGTGTTGAGAGTCAGTGCAGATGGAACTAGTGGGGATTTTAGATATGATTGTTACACAGCCGGATTCAACCAGAGAAGAACTTGCTGTCAGAGCGTAGCATTTAAAGTGTAAGAGAAGCCCAAGCATTTACGTAGGTCAAGGTCAAGAATAAAAGGAAGGGCTCGGCGATGCAGGATTAGAAGAGACAGCCAAGGAGAAGCAAGATGCTGGAAAATGCAGCTGAGGAAGGGGTCAAGCACATCAGCAGAGAGAAGGCAGTGGGCGGTGTTTAGGACCCTGACCTGTATGGAATCTAAAACAAACCCTGTTGATGAGGTTGATGGGTAGGAAGTTAGAAGTCAGCCCCTCTCTTGTCCCCTTGCCTCTAGAATCTGCGATGTGGGTATCTGCTGGCATTGCCGGGGTGACGTTGACAGGGGAACATGTGTGGGGGGGGGACGGGAGTGGAGAAGGCAGTAACGTGATAGGCTCGTCGAAGTTGCGGTGAGGGTGCTAAGGGATCGGGGCTCCAGGTGAGAATGGCATCGGTGATTATCCAATGGGGGGGGCATACCCCAGGCTTGTTGAGAATAGAGGGAGTCTAGGCAGGCCTATGGTCTCTAGAAAAGTTGAGGTTCCGCGCACTATGTGAGCCCGAAGAGAAGGTTTGAAGGAGTGAGTTGGGAGAGGGGTATGGGGTGGGCATCTGTGCCAAAATACAGCAAGTTGGAATTTCCAGTTTCGGGAGTGGAGGACAAGCCCCAGCCTGTGGCTCATGCTGAGTGGAAGATAAGGCCATTGGAATTAGGGAGGTCAGAAGCTGGTCGGGTTGTCCACACAGGTGTCCACAGCTCCTAGATGAAGGGAGAGGCTGGATGACAGAGAAAGCTGTAACTGAGCCACAAAATCTGTATTGAAATAAGCAGTTTGGGTGGCAGTCAGAACGGAGAATTAAAGAAACAATTGTTGCCCTTGGATTCCCGGATACCGGCAGTTGTGCATGGGGCTTAGTTTTGAAAGGTGTTGTTAACAAAGTCACATGGACTGTGTTCCTTGGGGAAACAGAATCAAATCAGGATAAGCCCTCCTTTTCTTAAGCAGCTTCCAAGGTAAGCTGCTCCCCCTCCGTTCATAAGAAGTTGGGGTATGACAATAACAAACAGAAAGCTGCAGATTGGGGTCTCCAGGCCATATTTTGGTTGTTTCCCTGCATCCAAGCGTTACTTCTGAAACCCATTAAAAATGTTCCATGTGGCTGACTCTTCTTTTCCTAGTCTCCAGAGTGTGGCCTTTCTACCTTGGTTTGAAAATCTAAGTCAGTTGCCAGGATGGCATCCTAGCCCAATACAAGGCCTCTTCATGTGGTTCGGATGGGGAGCAGAATCATAGAGGGGTCTGGGGCCGGGAGGGTTCCTATGACCAGCGCCTACGCCCACCTCCGTGAAACTGACTCCTGCCCTGTGTGTGTTGCAGGTGATATTTGAATCCGTCTCTTTGAAAGGTCATCCTGGCTACATCGCCGTGGACGAGGTCCGGGTCCTCGCTCATCCGTGCAGTAAGTCTGCCCCTCCCCCCAGCACAGCCTTACTCCGTGCCAGGGTGGGTAGCTTGGAGGCTGCAACACCCCCCGCCCCCATTTATTCAGCTCACAAACAGCTCTTACTCCCTCTGGGTTTTTTTTTTCTTTTAATTCTTCAAAAGTGCTTATGTACTCTATGCAATCAGTCCTGAATAAATCCATAATTTCGCCAGCCTGTTCAACAGGCAGCACCTACAGGAATTTGCAGAGACTGGCAAAACATCTTCGTTTGAATCCCTCTCCATTATTAAGGCAGTCTACAGTCCTGATTGTTTATTAGCGGGATTCAGACCACTGAAGTGGAAGAATTAGAGGGCTTTGGATAGAATTGTGTGCAATTGTCTTAAAAAAAGAATACCACCAAAACACGGAGCAAATTAGCACACTGTTCACTCACTGGGAAAAGTACCCCAAAGCTATTAATTTTTTAAAAGTAATTTTAAATACACTCATCAGCTCTGTGTAGGCGTCGAGAAAGATTTCTCGCAGTGTTTAGTGCTTATGGTACAGTGTCAAGAGTCCTCAAGGGCAAACCACTCCTCCGTGCCCATCAAGTTTCCCCTTGAACTTCTCTCTCTTTGCTGCATTTATTGTAAGACGTGTGAGTGTGTTTGAGCAGGGAGCTGTGGTTCCTGGATTCAGTACATCTCAGCGGGGACAAGCCCTGGGTGTAGGGAGTTGAGATGACATCACATTTGATGGGAGGAAGGGCTGTAATCAAAGGGATGTGCGTGGGGATTGTGGTGGCCCCTCGGAGGGCTTGTTGCGATGCCAGCCCCGTTAGTTCGTTAGTGTTCTCCCTATGGGGGATTCTCATCCGTTCCTCAGCAGCCATCTGCTTCCAGGAAGCTCTTAGTAGGGCTCCTTATACTCCCTCCTTCTAGCTGTGAGTCACGCATGCTATTGGCTATGGTGCAATTTGCTCTCCCCTCAAGAGGCGCCATGGCCCTGTCCCTCTGTGCCTTTCTGCCCTTCCACTTTGGGGCTGTTCTCATTTCAGCGCCATCCATGCTGCTTCAGTTGATAGGATTCTTCCTATTTCTGCTGCAGCACATTTGTCAGAGTCTTGAACATCGCTAGACGGCCACCGTTGGACTCATCGTCTTAGAGCACCTTTCTGGAGGAAACTGGGACAAGTTCCAGGGGGCTTGGGTGAGACAGAATTTGAGATAGCAGCATGGGCTGCTGTGCAGGAGACCCCTCCTTCCCAGAAACAGCCTGCCTGTCAGGAACGCGGAGATCCAGCCACTCTCTCCACTGCTCTCTCTGGCTTACGGTCCCTCCTCCCCTCGTCCCTACTTCCTGAGTCTTTGGAACTTTCTCTGATGGGTCTGGCCATTCAGTCATGTCTGGCAAATGTCTCTGCTGAACCAGACCTTCATGTGAAAAGGGTCCCAGAAACCCGCCTGCCCCACTATGCAGGGATTATATAGCGGATATTCAGATGAATCCCCTTTGCCAGGATTAGTCGTCCCCTCCCTCGATCCCTGGGAATCAGCGTCAGCTGCCCCTTGGAGTATGAGCTTTGACCTCCGTCTGGGCAGCTGCACCGGGAGATATCCGCTCTCCCTGTCGTCCACGTCAGCTCACTGAGCCCCGCACTGCCCCACCCTCAGAGAGGGCTCTATCGGGTGCATCCAGCTGTACTCGTCCTTCTCTCCCTGTGCCCGATGCTCGCCCTTGCTCTTTCTAGAAGCTGATGTTTGCCTCTCCCCGGGAGAATCTGGCCTGGCTCCCTCTCCCAGGACCCAGAACTCTGTGTTCTGATGAGCTGTTTTGCCTCCACCACGAGGCCCAACCGTACACCTGTCTCTTGTCTCAGCCTCAGCCACCTCCAAGGTCAGACTGGCAAAGCTCTGCTTGACTCCAAGCACGGCTCACAACTTCCCGCTGCAGCCGGATGCTTCCTTCGCTTTGAGAAGTCTCCGTGGGGGAGGGTCCCCTGGAGGGCAGGTGGATGCCATTCCGGCCCCAGAGTCTCATGGCTCCTCTTGGATCCCTCCTCTTGCTGGGGCTGCTCCTGAATTTAGGATTCTCCCGACAGCCTCGTAGTCCTCCTGCTGAGGAGTGTGTATTGCATGGTTATGGAATTGCTAGAGCCAGTTACCCAGCCAATGGGCCATGGGTTATAACTCAGGAAGACGTGACCCTGGCTGTGTTCCTGCATAATGTGCTCCAGCCGAGTTCAACCTTGATGCTTAGGCAGCCGAAACTTAAACTTCCCAGAAATCAAACCGTAAGGGCCCTGTGACAGGGGCTGGAATTGGACAAATTCCATTTAACTGTGTGGACAGGTACTGGCGGTGCGTACGGCACTCAGAGGCCTGGCCCCTGCTCGTGAGTCACGTGGAGTCGGGCGGGGCCTAGCAAAGGCCCCTTCCCACAGACCCTTGCTCAGCCCAAGTCCAGGCCAGGCGTCTGCCCCTCCTTTCTTTCAACAAGTAAAATGTTGGGCATTAGCTGTGGATCAAGAACTCCTGCTGGACACAGGGGATACTTAAGTAATCAAGACAGGTTCGGTCCTCGTTTCCACGGTGCGCGCTGAGCAGAGGGAGGAAAGACACTAAATAGCATTAAACGAGCCACTAATGTGGTTTCAGATTGTGATAAGTGCAATGACTGTAATAAACGTGAGTGACTGGGATATGGGTGGGCTCCTTAGATAACGCACCCAGTGGCCGTGCTTCCAAAGGTGTGCTGTGAACTGAGCCCCGAGTCATAAGAGGGAGTTCACTGTGTAACGATCTGCGGGGGGGCGGGGGGCCTTCCAGGCAGAGGAGAGTGTAAGTGCAGAGGCCTTGCTGTGGGAGGCAGCTCGACGGGGTGAGTGCCCTGGGCGTCGCGAGCGCAGGGACAGTGGTCTGAGCGAATGCGGGGGAGTGAAGCTGGGCCTGAGCAGGCCGAGCCCAGAGTCGTCATGAGCAGTTTCGATTCCAGTCTAAGTGCAGGGGGCACCACTGGGGAATAGAGAATAAGTCAGGAAATGTATTAGAAAGTGCTGGCGTCATGCAAGAGATAGATCACGGCGGCCTGGGCCAGGGGAGTGGAGAGGCCTCCATTTGCCATTTGACGAGTGTTTACTGGGCAGGAACTCTCTGCCCGACACTAGTCTGAGTTTATGGGGGAAGGCAGATTCATTCTCCGCTCTTGTGGGCTTCCCTTGAGTGAAAGAGACTGGAAATTCAACAAACAATCAGGACATTATATGATCTGTAACAGATGGGGGACTGTATGAGTGTGCTGAGGCTGCCACAGCAAAATCCTTACCACAGTCTGGGGGACTTACACAGAGAGCACGTGCTTGTGGTTCTGGAGGCCAGAAGTCCAGGATGAGGTTGGCGGGCTTGGTTTCTCCGTGGGCTCCCATGAGTTCTCTCCTTTGCTTGTGGACGGCCCCTTTCTCACCTTGTCCCCACATGTGTGTCTGTGAGTGCAGATTTCCTTTCCTGATGAGGGCACCAGTCAGGTTGGATAAGGGCCCACATTTAAAGCAACAACAACAACAACAACAACAACAATAACAACAGCTCATTTTGATTTAATCAGTTATTTTGAGACTCGATCATCAAATGCAGTCCCAGGATGAAGTATTGAGCATTAAGGCTTCAACAGGTGAATTTGGAGGGTACACAAGTCAGCCCACAGCAGATGGTCAGCCATGCTGTGAAGAAACATAAAGCAGAGAGATGGACAGAGGTGGACTGATTAAAGACACATGCAGGAGGTAAAGCCAACAGGGCCCACATGATGGGTTGGACCGGAAGCTAGAGGCATCACAAATGGCGCATCCCCACTGTGGCCTAAGCTACTGGTGCTCGCTCAGGCCGTGTGAATCGGGGGAGAATTGAGTCCCGCCTTCCAAGGTACTGACCGTGCATGCATCCCAGGAGCTGCTCACGGGATCACGCGTCATGCAGCCTGCTGGTGGCCCTCAGACTGTCCACTGGACTGCCAGCTCTTGTCCTCCAAACTCCGGCCTCAATGTTAATGCATTTATAACTTCACTCAGATTCTGAAAAATTTAACTAGATCAAGAAACGCGCATCCTCTTCATGTCAGGCTTTTTAATTCTCCACTTCTGTCCTCCAAAACATTGTTGCTGTGATCATGTGGTCAGTGTTTATCAATAAGTATTCCAAAAGTTCCAGGGGGTGGTCAGTGCCCACTTTGTAATTGTATTCTTGATTGACTTAAGCTGAAGTTAGGGTTTTAGATGCATGCCTCGCAGCTTCCAAAACAGTGACCGATACTGATAGGCGTAATACTCAGAGGAAATTATTTTCTCTCACAAGCTGAAACCTCTTGTCTATATTTTATAGCCCATTTAACATTTTTGTGTTATTTGAAAATTCTTTCAGCCACTGTTGTTTCTCGGGGTCAGCCGTGAGCGGGGCCATTGCAGTTATGACCGTGGACGAGAAATGTCAGTTTCCAAGTTTCTAGCTCCTAAGCTGATTTTTAGAATTTTATAAACTTTTATTTTCCTTACCAACCTTCTGGGACAATGTCACCGAGCCTGTGGAGTGTCTGCTCCACATTTCTGATGTATGTACTGAGCTTTCCCCTCAATTGTGTGGCTTCCTACTGGGCGCTGTCAGGTTGAAAGAGTGAGATAAAGGGCACAATAATACGTCTTTAGATGCTGCAGTGACATCTGCGGGAGTTTAAATGTCACTAGCATCAAGGCATTTTGCCCCAAATGCACAGCCATTTTCTCTTAACCCTGCTCAGCGGGATCCCATTTTTGGGGTGCTGGTACTCAGCAGTGGAGCATGAGTGTGGGATGCTTAAAACCACACACTGATGGAGGTCTGGGTCCTGGGGTCAACTGTGTTCGGATGAAGGTCGCTGAGTTGAAGCTGGTGGAATAATTCTTTTTCTCCCTGAGCTGTAGACACTGGGGAAAATAACAGTTGAGAGAGCACAGGGCTCAGAAATGAACTGGAGGCGGGGCGGGGAGGGATGGGGACAGGAGGAGGATTGGAGAGACCAGAAGCTCAGAGAAGTGGACCAAACAGGTCCCCAACCTGCACAGAATATCCAGAGAGAGAAATCTGTCATGATCTGGGGATGAGACCAGGGCTCAGAGATCAGAGACCATCATGATTTCACAATGATGAATATTAAGACGGGGAGCTGTTAAGCCTCTAAATTCTCCGCCACTGCACCTAGAAGGGAGGAAGGTAGAGGGATGGGAGATGAAAGAATTAGGGCTAAAGGTCTGCTGCATTGAAGGAGAAGGAGGAGCGAGAAGAAAGCAGGGGCATTGATCCAGAGAAGATCCATTTCTAGTTGCATAAATCCCAGAGGTTGATCCGTTTGCCCAGTGTCCCCCAAAAGTAAGGAGAGGCGTCCCTTTTTAAAACCCAATACAAAGCTTCCCAACATTGCTGCAAAGTCTCTGAGCTTCCCCACTTAATGGATTAGATGTTACCTCTCCTCTTGAAACCTGTGGCATAAACGGACTTTGGGTTCACAGTGTCTCCATGTGAAGAATCGACTTGAACTGATAGTTCCAAAAATAACTTTGCAAATTATATAGGAGAGCAAAAAGGAAACAATTTCAGACAACCAAAGCAGCGTGACATTTGTCAGGTTGACCAGAGGCAAGGAACCTTCAACTCTGAGAAGCCCCCAGGGAGAGATCTTCCTTGGGCCTTGAATTCTGGACTCCACTCTAGCTGTGAGGTCCCAAAGGTAGCATGGGGGCGGGGGAAGGTCTCTGAGTTGTTGTTATCTGTTTAAAAACCTGAGCAGAAGGCATATGCTTTTGCACCACGAGTCTGCCTCACTCCACCAAGGTTGTTGGTTTTGCTGACTTCTGCAGGCGGTGACACCATTTGGTAGACCAGATGGTTGAGGGTGAAGCCCATGGGGACAAAAGGGCAAGGAAAGGGATCACTTGTGATAAAATATTTGGGAGCAGTGACAGGAGCCTGGACACAGCCTTGTCTGTGAGCCCTTTCTTGGGATCCTGGAGTCTAGGTGGTACCATCGACCTCCTATTGCCCAGGAAGCAAGGGAATGTGCATGGTTAAGTGCTGATTTGGAGGCTAGAATGGGCCTGGTCTGGATCCCGTTCCTGTCATTAATGCTGTGTAGCCTTGGCATATTGACCTTGGTGAGCCCTGGTTTCTGCTTCTCTAAAAGGGAAGTAATAATAGGGTTTGCTTTACAGGAATGTTATGAAGTTACATTACATAAAATATCTAAAGCATTTATCACAGTACCTGGCATTGTGGGAGCTTTCAATAAATAGCATTACCATGATTATTTGTCTCTCTGGATATTTGACTCCCTCTGGAAAGATGCCCAGAGGCCCTTGTTGAACCTTCTCCATCCTCTTAACAACCCTCCACTGGGTCTCGTTCTGCGGGCAGTCGGTGACCAGATCCACCTTACTTTGGTTGATGTGCTAGGGACCCTCGGCATTTTTGTACCTCAGTGAAGAAACTCATTCTTCTAGGCATAGGTTATCCGCCTACTCATCTTTGAAGAACTCACTTAGGTGTGGACTTGTCTCCCCAAACAAGGAAAGTGATGAACCTAAGTTACCCAACATAAAACTGACGTTTACTTCTAGAATTGATTGCTTATGGACACTGAGTGTCATCTGAACGTCATTTCTTCTGTTAGGCCCGGACCCCAGCGTGAATGCCCTGCCTCCCTCCCATCTTTAAGTGACACTGTAGTTAGAGGGAGAACGTAGACTCTGAATGTTTCCTGAATTCTCTGAGCCTTAGTTCACTTACCATGAAATGGAGATGATACCGCCACCAACTGCACTGCTATAGGTCAGTTACTGTGTAGACAGCATGCACACAGGGCAGAAATCACAGTCCGCACTAAGTGAACGAAAGCTACTAGTGATCTCTTCTGACTTTCCTCACTCCTCCCCTCCCTCCGCTCCTCATCATCTTCCTCATCAGCATCTTCACCAAGGCTGGGTGTGGAGGCCTGAGGCCCAAAGGCACGTCACTTCAGCTTTCTTCTTTCCGCTCACCCCCAGCTACAAGAAGTTTTCTATGCCAAACCCTTTCCCCAGTTTCTTCTCCTGCACATGGCAGGGTTGCCCAGCTGCTAATAATAGGGATCTGAGGTTCTCAGAGGCCTGGATTCATGTCTCGGCTCCCCCCGCTTTCTGGCTGGCTGGCCATGCCAAACTATGTAATTTTCTGTCCTGGGAAATGGAGATACTGCCCACCTCATGGGTTTTTGTGAGATTCTAGGCAAGAGGATGCATGCAGGGCTCTTAGGACATATAGTAAGGCATGGGTCACAGTAAGTGATCAATCAGCAGTAGCTCTTCCCCGAGCCAGGCCACTTCCCAAGGACAAATCCCACCCTGCCTGGTGTCTCCCCTGAGCTGTGTGTGCCCCCAGAGAAGGGGGTTTAGGCTGTTGAACTCTGTTCTCACGTGGTCTTTGGTTTCTCTCTTAGGAAAAGCACCTCACTTTCTGCGGCTCCAAAACGTCGAGGTGAACGTGGGGCAGAATGCCACATTCCAGTGCATTGCTGGCGGGAAGTGGTCTCAGCACGACAAGCTTTGGCTCCAGGTAAGGATGGGGGAGGCCCCTCCTCACGCTTGCTCATCCCTTAGTAAGGGATGGATGCGTGTGCTGTGATGAGGGGCTTGGTGGGGAAGGGGTATGTTTTGCACACCTCTGCTCCTTGGGTGACATTTAATATCCATGATCCTCTTAAATGTTAGCTCCAGTTCTGTTATGTAAACATTGATATACCCGTTTACAGATGGAGAAACTGAGGCCACAGACAGTGAAGTACCAGAAGTAGACGTTTCCGAATAACCATTGAACAAACTTTGTCCTTTAAGCCTTGATTCCCAGGGCTAAGGCAAACTGATATTTTAGATTCTGGGTACATTTCCATTTCCATATGACTTTTAGAATCACTTTGTCAATTTCTACAAGAAAAACCTGTGGGATTTTGATGGGAATTGATTGCAGCGAATCTATAGCTCATGTGGGGAAAAGTGACATTTTAGCAATAGTAAGTCTTTTGACCATGAACATGGTATATATCTTCGCTAATTTAAGATCTTCAGTAATTTGCCCTGGCTGTTGTAGCTCAGTGGATTTACTGCTGGCCTGCGAACCAAAGAGTCACTGGTTTGATTCCCACTTCTGGCACATGCCTGGGTTGTGGGCCAGGTGCCCAGCAGGGGGCGCATGAGAGACGACCGCATATTAGTGTTTCTCTCCCTTCCTCTCTCTCTAAAAATAAGTAAATCAATAAATATTTAAAAGAAAAGAAAAAAAAGGGTCTTCAGTAATTTCACCCAGCAAGGTTTATAATTTTCAGTGTACGGGCCTTACGCATCTTTTGTCAGACTTAATCCTTAAGCATCTCATATTTTTGATGCTAGTGTAGAAGACATTTAAAAATGTCAATTTCTGATTTTTTATATCTAGTATATAGAAATCCAGTTGACTTTCATATATTGATCTCATATCCTGCAACCTGTTAAATTTACTATGACAACCTAAATTTGAATTAATTCAAATAAAATTCAGAATTCGGGTACCCAGCTGCACTAGCCACGTTTCAGGCGCACTGTAGCCACTGTGTCGGTCAAGTGCATTTTTGATATCACAGAAAGCCTAATCGGAGAGCATAGCTCTAGAGAGATAGCACTTCTGATTCCAGGGAACAGGAGTGTTACTTGAAAGAAGCTGACTCCAGCATCTTCCAGCTTCATATGTTGAAAGACCTCTATTGTTTCTTCTGACAGATACAGTTGGGATACTGGTCCCTGGCTCATGCCCAGCACACTTTGATAGGAAGTCGTAGTGTGGCATCTCTTCTTGTCTTGGGGTACCTCTCCTGCAGCTGGGAAGTCCCCGGGCACAGAGCCCATCTAGGGGCCAGCAGTTCTTCCTTGCTCCTTAGCAGGGCAGTGGAATGAAAATAACAGTGACGTCTGCCCATCTTGCTGCCCCGGGCTGCATACCGACCACAGGAGAGCAAAGTACACTGACGCGTGTCGCGCGAGTATTAAGTAGTGCTACTTACCCTTCTCATTATACTTAGCCCTAAAGTGCACCAGGCTCCCAAGAAGCTTTGTCATTTTGATGGCATTGCCTGAGCTGAGTCACGAGAATGAGGTGGGACGATCCTTGGGCACCTTCGTGTGGGTTTCCCAATTATTTGACGGTTGTCACTGCCTCACTTCGGAGTTGCACTCCTTGAGCCTTGTGTCTGTCAGTGGGAGGGAGTGAAAGCAGGGTGCAGTCGCAGTTTTGGAGGAAATGGGTGGGAACGCACAGGGTGGAGCTCTCCCACATGTTCTTCAGCCACTTTCCGGTGTACGCCAAAGCCTGTTTCACAGAGTGGTTTTCAGGGGCTTACAGTGGGACAGAAAACATGACAAGACAGCGGAAATGGAAAGCGAGGCAGCATGAGATAAAAGGAAAGAACGCACTGGAGCCGGAAAGAAGGCTCAAACGGTGTTTCTCCACGTCCGCTGCCTGCGTGCGCCACAGCAGTGCAGCCACAACGGAATCGAGGCAACTTGTCTGAGACACAGTTCAGTGTCCACGAGATAAACATGCACCAGTTGCTTGGGAAAGTTCTAACTGTTGCTCACACGGGCCAGACAGGAATTGTTCCCAGGAGTCCTCATAAGGAAACAGCCTCTGATGTAAGGACCGGCGTTCTCTGCCGCAGTCTTATCGACGGCGCACGAGTCAGTGTCACAGGCCTGCAGCGCATACTGATGCTCGGTGTGAAAGCAATTTGGGGATGTGGCTGGAGAGGTCGTGGGTGGGCAGTACGGTCTGACAGAGGTCCCTAGCTCTCTGCTGATCCATCTGCGTCCTGGGATACTTTAAGCGTGTCTGGTGAGTGAACTGATTCAATGTTTCTTCAAGGAAACCTCCCCAAAATACCATCTCCCTCATCTATATTTCAGGAAGCGTATGTGCTGTGCTCTCTGGCAAATGCCTGCTGGGCTAGTTAAGTGCAGACTTACATCCAAGAGCGTGCTTGGAAACAAGTTAGCATCTTTCTACAAAATATGCGGTGCTTGTCGTGGCTCCTGCTACCCAAGACATGGCTGCAGCCCGGACGGAGATAGGCTAAGGCTGCAGCAGTGGGTTTCCTATGCACCATTGCTTTGGGTCTGTTCCTGCACCAAGACGGGCAGCCTACAGACTCGCCAGAGCTCTGTTCCATTTAACAGGGCTGGGGCGACCAGCCTGTGAATTTGCAAAGGAACTGGAGTAGACACACGGTGCCGGGAGGTGCCACAGGACAGCTCCAGCAGCGCCGCCTTTCAACAATGCCATCTCCTGCTGTCGCTTCCGAGATAAGCTGAGGACTCACCGAGTCAGCAAAGCAGAAACTTTTTTATCTACGGGCTTTAAGTCAGGGAAATGAAGACAGTGACTTTGTTTCCAGGATAGTATGCCAGTGGCTTTTCTTTCTGGCGATGGTTGGAGAGCAGTCGGTGGGCTCACCATTTGGAAAATTCCCATTGCCTGCGCTGTAGAGAATGCTTGCCTCCGTTTCTGTGGAGCGGGACTCTGTAGCCCGCTCCCCCTTCAGTGGGTTCAGATCATAAATAATAAGTTAAAAAGGAAGACCAGCCTGTACCCCAGCTTTACACCCTCCTGAAAACTCAGTATGTTCCTTATTTTTTAAGAAAGATTTTATTTTTGTATTTTTAGGGAGAGGGTAAGAGAGGGAAAAGAGAGGGCAATCAACATCAACTGGTTGTCTCTCATGCCCCAACCGGAGACCCGCCCCACAACCCAGGCATGCGCACTGACCCGGAATCAAACTGGCGACCTTTTGCTTTGTGGGACTAAGCTCAACCCAGTGAGCCACACCGGTCAGGGCCTGGAAACTTACTATGTTCTTACTACTATCTGCCGGTGCCGGCTTTCATGGATTACAGTGCGAGTCCTCCATCCCGAGCCCAGAACAATTCTAATCCTTTAGGTCACAGGTGGCAAACACAAGGCCTGCAAGCTGAATCTGGCCCCACATCTTGTTTTATCCAGCGGCAGTGCCAAGCTCTTGCTTACCTGTTAAGGAGTAGTTACTTTACACAGTCCTAAAATGACATCCGGCCCTTTGAAGGCAACCGCGAGGCTGATGTGGGCCCGCGTGAAAATGAGTGTGACACTACTGCTCTAGGGACAAGGTTGGTAAAGGCCCAGCCCAAGACAAGCCCATCTTGTTCTGAGATGACATCTCCTCGAGGCCAAGCGAGCACGTGGGCAGGGCGGGAGGTCTGCGGCCTCCTGCCTGACCTGCTTCTTTCTTAGGTGATGCACTGGCCTCTAGAACCCAACTCGGCAATTTTTCAAGCGTTTTTTTCATGCGAGCGGATGGTGTGCACTCTGAGTAGAATGCCTAGTCCAAGGCCTGGGGGGCCCTTCAGAGGGAGAGAAAAGAACAGTATTCAGGGTGCGTGCAAGCAGGTCTGATGGTGCCGGCGGGATCAGCAGTGCGGCACAGTGCCATACGCGGGCACGTGTCTGCAGGAAGACGGTGTGGCCAAAGAGAAGCCAGCAAGTGCTTCTGCAAGTGAAGAGTTGTGTGTGTGTGTGTGTGTGTGTGTGTGTGAAAACCCGTGGTGTATACAGGGTTCAATACCGTCCACAGTTTCAGCATCTACTGGGGTCTTGGAGCTAGTCCCCCATGGGTCTGGAAGGGGGACTACTCTATACACATATGTACCCACATATTTATAAACACACATATGCACGTGCCTCTATACATACACACACATAACACTATGAAACACATATCAAGGCATTAATTGATTGTAAAGTTAGATAATGTGTACTTTTTATTTGCATCTCTATTCTATTTCACCTAAATACACTAAAATGAATATAGGTGATTACTCTCAACAGAAAAGATGCTAATAAAGTGGGGAAATGGTCAGGAATATTCTAAGGGTGGTGGGCAGCTGTGGCAGGGCTTTGGGGCAGCCGATTCCTCAGTAGGAGGCCCCCCATTGAGGCTACAGGTAAAATTACCCTTGGGTTTCCCCCACCCCCTCATCATCGCCATCAGATAGTCTTCATCCATGAGGGGCTTTAGCGGTATTTCACGTGTCACCCAGGCTTTATGGGAGACCGTGGCCCCTGGGGGCCACGTCCACACTCCTCAGGGGCTCCAGAGCAGGTTCCGTCTGTTGCCCTACAGAGCCGATTTCCAGGCATCTCTGCAAAGGCTTTGCTCCACCAGGGGTTTCTGCAACAAATAACATTTGAAGAGCCTCAGAAATCAGGCCACGTGTCCAAATGCTCCGCGCCGATCCCAGCAGGGGCAGTGTATGTGTTTAGACACATCACAGGCACTGAACAGCGAGCAGACCCTAATCTGGCAGGAAAAGGCTCCTGCCCCGTGAGCACATCAGCTCGACAGCAGCCACACTGGGGCTGAGCAGATAAGCACATGCATCAGTCCTTGCTGCGGCCGATTCTTCCAGTAAACCTGTTTTCTCACCCCCCGCAGGGCTCACGCTGGCTCCCAGGGCTGTGCGTGTTCTGGAAGCAGACCCTCCTCCTCCTGCACCTGCATCAGCTGTCTCGGGCATGTGGGACGTCTGTTGTGAATCTAGTGGCCATGCCACAGCTAAACGATGATAATGATAAATTAACAGTACTCATTTCAGCTGATGTTTATTGAGTGGTTACCCATCCAGTGCATTTAATCCTCATAACCAGTCTTTCAGGTAAATACGATCTCCGGCCCATCGGATCGATGAGGGGGCTGAGCCTCAGCAGGGTAACTGAGTGGCACGGGTCGGACCCACACAGGTCGTGAGTGGCCGAGGCAGCATTTGAGCCTCGGTCTGTGCCCTGTTCCTAAGTCCTGGGCTCGTCCTTCCGTGCCCACCTCATGGGCCTGTCACCTTGTGTCACCATCCAGTTTTTCTTTCCATGCAGATGGCTTTCTATTAAAAAAAAATCATCAGTTTAGCACATATTTACATGCGTCTAATTTGCATTGTACTAGATACTCAAATAGATCTGAGTTTCTCAAATCTACAAAGTCAATGAAATAAAAATACCCCTTAGAATATTTTGCAAGTTCCTCCCCTCGAGTTGCCTTCTTACTTCTCCTCCTTTCTTAGCCACTCTGATTAAACAAGGTGTCTGTGCTCGCAGTGGGGCTTTCCTTGGTTCCCACCTCTTCCCAGAAGCGGTCCTCCTGAAGGTCACCAGTGTTTTCCTTGTTGCTAAAGCCGCAGGCTCTTATTATCATTATATGATTATTATTAGTCCTTATATTCGACTCTTTTAGTGTTTGGCAATGCTCCCCCCTTGAAAGTCTTGCTGCCTTCTTGGTTCAATGAAGTCATCAGCCAACAACTTATGAAGGCGCCTGAGATTTTACCTTATTTTGAAAGCTGATGAGCAAGGCTGCCAGTTTCACGGATGTTGGCAGAAGATACGAGTCTCCCGGGTCAGAGACAACGCGGTTTATTACTCACCTCACCGCAGGAGGCAGGCGCTTCATGATTGCGGCAGTGTTTCCTGTCCCCACCCCCTGAAGTCCTGTGGAGATGATGTGAGGGCAGATCTGGGTGGCATCTGTGTACAGTAGGTCTGTGTCATAGCTGAGGGACCCTGTGCTTAGGAAGCCCCACTCTTTCATTAGTGTCTTTATCGAGATGTAATGTACAAGCCATGAGGTTCAGGAAGTCTACCGTTTGCTGGTTTTTTGTTGTTTTTTTTTAGTGGAGTTACAGAGCCGTGGTGCTATTGTCCCGTGCCTTGTCTCTCCTCCTTTTCAGCCGCAGGTTCCCCAGGTGAACAAACAGCTCCTCCAGAACGGGCTAGGCCAGGACAGCCCAGCTGGGCTCTGGATTTGGGGGAGGTTACGCACTCTCAAACTCTTCTGCTCCTGATGCCTCCTCGTCCCTCACCCCATGCCCCTCATCTCTGGGGCCCCTGGCCGCTCTGGCCTGGATATGTCCCCTCTCCCACTCATTCTCTCCTCCTTTACTTTCTCATTCCTTTTCGTCAGGGTTTCCCCTCAGCCCAGCCCCAGTGTACATGCCTTGGGTTTTGATTCTACCTCATCCTGGCCCCAGTGCACAGGGGATTGGAGAGGCAGTGTTGGACTAGACTGATCTGCTTCTCATTCTCAGGGTTTACCTTCCGGCAGGGGACACGGACATTAAGCCACTAAGCACAGACTTAAATAAATATTTCATTACAAATGTGACCAGGCTACCAGGGAAGAGAAGGGGCTGCTGAATAGGGAGTAGGGAGAGAGGTGAGGCTTATGAGTATCAGATTAAGTGCTCTAGGAAGGCGTGGCCCTGGAGCGGAATTCTGTGAGGTGCACTGGAAGTAGTCAAAGGGAGATCGTGCCACGCTGGGAGATGGGACGCAGGCAGGCCCTCTGCCACCTGCTCCCCCTCCTTCCTCAGGGCTGTGGCTCGGCTCCCCGAGGGGCTGATGCCACGACCCTCCTGACTCGGCTGCACCTCTGCAGCCAGAAACCAGCCCCAAAGGAGCAGTCAGCCACACACTCCAGCATGGCTAATCAAAAATGATTTATGTCCGCTTATGTTTCCTTTAACTTATAATGAAGAATAATCAACAGCTATTCTCCAGAGACTGCTAAAGAGGTACAAGTAGGACCTGCAGAGAATCAATGGGCATGACTTGAGCAAGTTGCCAGTGTCACGCCATGGAAACAGTATGACCGGAAGTGAGAAGAATAGTCATTGCGAACGAATTGCAGGAATTCTACCTAAATATTTTCTAGCCAGGAGATTTCTTGAGCAATTAGAATGATTTTCAGCTGCAAATGCTGGGCCTTATTTTACTTTAACTTTTCTTTCCCCCGATTTTTTTTCTTAAATGGCAGGAGCTCAGACCAGCACGTAGAGGCAACAGGGCCCTGTATTAGAATGTCTCCCATCAAACAGGACCAATGTCTGTTACACACAGTTCCCTCTTATTAAGACCATGATGCTCCCACTTCTGCTGATTGTAAATCAATTACAAGCCTGCATGCGCTCTCTGAAATAATGACAGCCTTTCTCGCAGGCTGTGTCTTATCTCCTTATGAAGGCAGTCACGTCACGGCACCCCAGAGCAGCGAGGAAGGTGGACTGCAAAGTGGCGAGGCCATTATAGAGGCCTCGATAGCTCATTGGGTACCATGAGCTATCAGCAGACTCTCTGAGGCCTCAGGTGCTCCTCTTGGGTTTCTCTCCAGGTGGTTCCTGAAGGTAGAGAGATCTGGCCGGAGTGGAAATATTGAAGTGTAGGTATTTGTAACCCCTGCTCTTGCAAAGAGTGTGTATTTCAACCAAGACTGTTGATTCCACATAAAACAGAACAAACAAAGGGAAGGTGGAATTCGAGTTGTTTTAAAGGATAGAGACAGATTCAAGAGGAGAAAGAAAAACAGATTTCAGAGGGAACGGTTGCCTTGATGAGAAATACACGACTATAAAGTGGGATTAAGCAGGACCACTGATTCAGCTTTGAAACGCCTTTTTCAACCCAGAACACGTGTACCCCCTGGACGATGAATGGGGAAGAGGCTCACCTTCGGGGCGGACTCAGCCGCGTGGGCATATAGCGCAGCAAGCAGACAGCCTTTGGGCAAAGAAAGCAGGTCACCTTCCCTCTTCCTCCCTGCCTCAGTTTCTTCATTTGTAAAATGGGAGTATTCAGAGGGCCTAGCTCATGCTTTGTCATGCATCACAGTCACCAAGAGACTCCATCCCTTGTGTTCCTGATTTATTATTAATCAGGGGGTGGGGCCTGGGAATCTGAAATTTCAGCGAGTTCCCCGGGGTGCCAGTGCAGTGGGTCTGGGGACCACACTCTGAGAACCACTGCTCTAGATCATTCTAAGAGCATTGTTTTTTTCATGGCAACCATGTTCTCCTATGAAGCTGGGTATTTCAGTACCCAACTTCTTGTTTACATTTCACCCTTTATGCTGTTTTGTGGGAATCTTAACCCAGCCTGTAAATTCCTCTGGGCAGAAATTATACTTTCCATACTCCAGACTCCCTCATTTCCAGTTTGGTTAAGTAACGAGTACATTCCAGTGTGACCAATAATAGAATAAGGGGGAAAACTCAGACTGCTAACCCCAATAAACAACATCTACAAATGGTGACCAGCCCAGGAATTCTCTTCAACGTTTGAATTTCTAACACGTTCCCAGTGACGCTGATGCTGCTGGCTGGGAACCCCCCTTTGCAAAGCACTTGCTGAGGGATTTTTAAAGAATTAAGTGAATTTCCTGGCTGGTGTAGCTCAGTGGATTGAGCGCGGGCTGCGAACCAAAGTGTCGCAGGTTTGATTCCCAGTCAGGGCACATGCCTGGGTTGCAGGCCACGGCCCCCAGCAAATGCACATTGATGTTTCTCTCTCTGTCTCTCTCTCCCTCCCTTCCCTCTCTAAAAATAAATAAATAAAATCTTAAAAAAAAAGAATTAAGTGAATTCTATCATGTCAGCCAGTGAACACGGAGCCTGGCACAGCCCAAGCACTTGAAAGTGTTACTTAATGCAACTCTTACTACGGAAATGCTCGGACGAACCTCATTGAAGTAAAACATTTATCAGACTCACTCAGTTATGGGACTCCGTGCTCGTGGGAGACACTCCAGTGCCTTTTCAGAGGAAGAAGCGTGTTATTTCCGGGGTCCCCCAGCTTTCCCGTGGTGCCAGTGTTCTGTGGAGGTCAGTTCCAGCCCCACGTTTTTAAAGCCTAGATTTCGGAGCAGACTACCAGCAGGTAAGGCAGTGGTGGCTCACGGGATTTCAGGAGATGCTACGTGTAACGCACTGCAGGAGGAGGCAGTGAGAGCAGTGCCGGGTAGGACGGGTGCTCTCAGTGGTTTCGATAGTATGCTGGCTGCTAAAGGCTCACAGCTCCCCCCGCCCCAGAGAAGTGCCCCGGGTCCTCCCCCACTCGGCAGGCCAGGGCCAAGGACAGACCGACATGGGGTTCAAATGCTGGCTCCTGGCGCTAAGGAGGAATCAGTGCTGTGTCTCGGCTCATGCTGGGGGCTCCTGGGGGATCGGGCTGAGCTAGACTCCGGTTTTGGCCGCATCCTTGCTCCGCTCTTTGCCTCACCCCGTCCTCCGCCCACAGTCACCTGCAAGCACTTAGGAGTCGCCATGTCTCAGACTCAGCTTCCCGGAGCCTGACCCACGACACCGTTATTGGTGCCCACTGGGAAATTTATTCAGTTGGCTCCTGGACTCTGAGGGGCGAGAAGATGATTCTGACTTAGGACAACAGATGGAGGTCTGAAAGACTTGCCACAAGAGGAAAGGAAGTGAACCCTGAAATTCCAGAGCAAAGACGTGTGTGTGTCTGAAAAAGATTACAGGAGGCAGAAGAAAGTGTCCAACAACCCAGAGGGGAGGCTTCCTTTTGCACCAGCCACATCACGCCTCTCTCCGGCTTTTCCCAGGACTTTGACCTTCCCTTCACAGCCCCCCTCCTCTTTCCTGGCGTTCCCCATGTTCTCATCCCAGTGCACTGACATGGCGCCTGACAGTCCGGCTGGGAAGGTCTGCTCCCCACCTGGTCTCTGGTCCACTTCAGCTCCTGGCATAGCTCCTGCTCTGCCCTTCCCTGTGTCCACTCAAACCTACGGGCCCGGATTTCTAAGTTCTTTGCTGCTTAACGACCCCTCCCCTTGCGTTTTCTCCTCTGCTTCTGCCCAGGGCCGAGACAGTGGCGGGGACCTGTGCTTCTTACACATTGACCCTGCGTAAACCCATGTCCACACTGCCGCAGCATCCTGCGTCTTAGCCTCTCACCATCGCTGATCTTCCAGAATCCCTCCTGATCTCTGTCCCTTCCTGGGTCCCTGGGCTGCTCTGCATCTGCCTTGACCTTCAGCACCTGCTTGCCCTTGTGGGCGGGCTCATCTCTCTGAATTTAACCTTCACCTCTCCTTGCCCACTGTCCACCACAGCGTTCTTTTCTCTCGTGACTCTGGGCCCTCCTGCTCGCTCCTGTCCTGCCGCTGCCTGCTCCTAATATGACAAGTGTGATTATCAGCAGTCTCCTTTCCCCTAGATTTTATAAGACAACCTGCGATTTCCCATCCTTTGATGGGAGAAAGCCTGGTGGTTCTGGAGCTAAACAGAAAAGCGTGAATCACCGTTCAGGGGGAGGCGCCTAATCCTCACTGGTCCTGCAGGATCTGACATCATTAAGGAGAAAAGTAAATAATACTGGAGGGGACATCGAAATAAAGTACAAATGAAAATGAATGTTTTGCACTGAATCAGCCCTTTTGCTCTTTGTTAGTTTCTTGTTGCTGATGTAACAAGCCACACAAACACAGTGGCTGAAAGCAACGCAAATTCGTTACTTCACTTCGTGAGGTCAGAAGTCCGAAATGGCCAGCGTGGGCTGCAGTTGGGGTGTTGGCTGGACTGTGTGCCTTCTGGAGGCTCAGAGGGAGAAGCCTTTTCCTGCCTTCTGGAAGCTGCCTGAAGTCCTCGGCTCCTTCCTCCACCTTCAGGCCATCAACCACACCACCCTGACCTCCGTGTTTGTCACCACATTTTCTGACTCTGTCCTCTCTGCCTCCCTCTTTCACACATAAGGTCCCTTGTGACGACACTGAGCCCCCCTGGATAACCCCGGCTAACCTCAGGATCCTTAGTCCCATCTTCAGAGCCCCTTTTGCCACGGAAGGTGGCATAGCCACAGGTTCCAGGGGTTAGGATGTGGACAGCTTCGGGGGAGGGGCGTGATCCTGCTTACCCCACTTTTCGTGGCGAATTTCATGGTTAATTCGGAGAACTCCGCTAATGCCGGAATATGCCTTCCCATTTATTCGTCGCCATAGCTCGCGAAGTAGATACGGGATCAAATCCGTTGTGCCTGTGAGGCAACTGAAGCTCAGTGAAACACGTCACCTGCCCAGGTTGGCACACATTGAAGATCTGGTGGCCTGTTTTACTGGTGCTCCCTCTCCTGTCTTTCCCTGGCTCCACCCCATCCTCTTACAAGTGTCTAAATACCTGTAGCCTCTTGAGAGCTCGCTCCCCTGTGGCCACGGGGGGACAAGCCACATCCTTGGATTTGGAAACAGTCGCAGACGAGGAGTTTTAACCCAGATTGGTTTATGCATTAATTCCGGCACATTTTTTGGTCTGGATTTTTATATACTTCCTTACCCTTATGAGTCCATTTTTTTATGAACAGATACCTGAGTTACTATGGCTTTCAGAAATTTTAATCAAGGAGATGGTGGGCCATTTCAAGCTGAAAATTTGGGTTCTATTTTCGTACAGGAAAGTGACCTAGTATTTCCCGGGATGTGATTTGTGTTCCTTTCTTTCCGCTCTCTACCTTAGGATACCAATTACTTCCGTGGTAGTTAGCTGTCTGGTCTCCGTTTTCTTCATCTCTCCAGTGCCTTTCATCTTTGCCGTTTGGCTGTCTGGCTCTTCGGTTCTCCTTTTCAAGCCTGTCCTCCAGGTCCCCGATTTTCTGCAGCGTTACTCCTGGGACTAATCAACTTCTAACGCCGTTCTGAGTTCTGCAGGCGGCATTATTTGCTCCTTGTACTTCTTCCCTCAGCATCTCTAGGCTTATTCGCTTATTTGTTTCGGGGGCACCTTTCCTCAACCACTCCTCTCCCAGCGCCTGTTTCTTAGAGCCCGTGTGTCGCTACCACCCTTGCTCTCTCCCTTCTCATACCCTGAATGTCTTGGCTGTTCAAAGCCTGGGATGTCTGAGAAAGAGTCCTGTGTCTCCTGAGCTGCGTGTTTGGTTGGAGCATATGCATTTTTGCTGATTACCTCCCGCCTTCTACAGAGCTTCCCTCTCCTCTACCCTGTCATGGTGGGTTTTTTTTTTCTTTTTCTTTCTTTGATCCTCAGCTAAGAAATTGATTGCAAAACAGGTGGATCCTGGGCACACCTGTGACTCGCACTCTCTCCCATTGGGGAGTGAGGGTGCATTACAGCTACATGGGTGATGGTTCCAGAACAGGCTGTGAAACCAGACGCTCTGCACTCACATCCCAGCTGTGCACACCTGTGCAGGCAGCTGCGCTTCTCTGGGCTTCAGCCTCCTCATTCATGTAATACGGATACCGCGTGTCCACCCTGTGGGTTTTTGTGAGGAATTAATGAGGAGGCGTGTAAAACACTTAGCCCATGCTCGTGAGAAGTCACTACTAGCTTAAAAAAACGAAAAAAGATGTATGCATGCTGCTAAAAGGAAATCAGGTTAGCAGGTACCCACCCATCACTCAGTCACTCACCCACGCCCTCCACAGCAGCCTTGCAGGACCCTGCCCAGCAGTGGGGAGAACGGGCTTCTTTGGCGACCCCTTGTCTTCCCGGGCCCTCCCACACATCAGCCAACGCTTCCTCCAGTCACGGTCCTTCCCTGCAGTTTTCCACAACTTCCTCTATGTCTTCTTTGCACTGTTTGGGGAAGGGGAGATGGGTTTGGAGTCTGGCCATTCCTCATCGTTCCATCCTCGTTGTAACATGCGGCATGTCGCTGGCAGTTCTGGCCCTAAGGGCTTTCCCTCCCCCTTCCATTTCCTTGCCTTGTTGTGTGGTGGTTGTTGTTTTTTAAACTGGTCACGTTGCTCACTTTCTGGTAGGAGGGAGGTGGTGACTGTCTTTCACACTGCCGTGGCTTTTTAAAATACCAGGTATTTGATTATTTTCAAGTATAAAAGCAAAACATGTTTAAGGCAGAAAGTCCAGAGAATGCGAGAAAGCAAAAGGAGGAAGAAACTGGCCTGACCTGTGTGGCTCAGTGGGCTGGGCGTCGCTCTGCAGCCTGAAAGGTCGCTGTTTTCATTCCTGCTCAGGGCACGTGCCTGGGTTGCTGGCCAGGTCCCTGTGGGGGGGTGTGTGAGAGGCAACTGATAGATGTTTTTCTCACACATGCACGTTTCTCTCACTCTTATTCTCCCTCCCCTCCCTTAAATTCTAAAAATAAATTTTAAAAATCTTAAAAACAAAACAACACAGAAGAAACTCATCACCTGCCATCTCCCCGTCCAGGCTGGAGCAAGCCCGTGTGGACGCCTTGGCCTCCTGCCCATGGCTGCGCCCTGCTGTCCCGCCTCATTTGCTTCCTGCAGTCCTGACACGTCACTGACGGGGCAGTGGAAGGTGACGAGGGTGGCAGTAGGTCGCCACGTGGGGGAACTGTCTCCTCAGTGCAGGGAATGATGAAGAGTGCCTCTTGGAAGACCCGGGACATGGGGAAATTTATAAATCCCAAGGCTTCCCAAAATTTGACCAGATGATGAAAACACTTGATTCTACTTTTGGAGAAAAAATTTAACTTAAGGCAGGCAACGACGAGAAGGTCTTTAGTGAAAAGAATGCTTGGCTTGAAGGTGCAAAACCTGGAGCAGAGACTTATTCGCTCTGCATATTTATATAACCTCGCTGACATGCAAGTTCTTTGGCTGTGAGGATTTAAAAGGAGACCCGGGGTCTGGTACATAGTAGGCACTTAATAAATATCCACTCAAACTGCATCCTCGTGCGTGTGCCCGACCAGTTATCATAACTTGCTGCTGTGAAGGGGTTCTATCCAAGCTCAGAACATCACCCCTAAGATTCAGGATGATAAAGGCAAAAATGCTTGTGCATTTACCTGGGTTGTGGAAGTGTTTATCACGCCCGGAGGTTCGTGGGAACAGTGCTGCAGACGAACAGAGCACAGGCCTGCTCTCTGGAGCCACAGTCTGCAGCGGGAAACACCTGTAGGCAAAACTGCGTGAGAAGTCTGCGCCATCCACAGAGAGTGAATAGCTTCCAGAAGGTGGCGTGACGGTGGGAGGGCTTGCCGGAGATGGTGATGAACTGAACTGGGTTTTAAGGGAGAGGGAGTATCTCTAGGGACTCAGGAGATTCCAGGCAGGGAAGGAGCACATGTCAAGGAGGGGAGGAGGTGCTGAAAAGCCTGCATCCACACTCTGCCCTGGGGACAGGTTGGTCCTCGGTGGGGTGGGACTCAGAGCCCACCCTGGGGTACCAGGACACTAGTGTGGGACCGGAGGCCGGGCTATTGTTGATGACTTTAAGGGTTGGGTTTTCTCTAATCTGTCTGAATCTGTCTTTGAGGGAACCCTGTCTTTACTGCTTAATAGATGAAGGGAAATGGGGGGAAGGTTAAGGGGCTGGGTGTCAACCCCCAAGTGCAGGCTGAGCAAGGAACCAAAGTGTTTAGAAGGGGCCAGGGCCCTCTCCTTACCGCCAGGCATCTGCCCTCCTGAATAAGCCCACCAGCAGAGTTTATTCTTAAATCAGATCGCTCCCCATAACCAGCCAGGGAAACCCCTTATGACTGACTGTCACCACACCCCTCCCCAGGAGCCCCTCCCGTGGGGATGGGTGGGGCTTCCATGTTCAAGGTCACCAGGGAGCGCACACGATAATTTGATTTCTCCTCTCCCTCTTTTCCTTTATCCTGCAGCAATGGAACGGCAGGGACACGGCCCTCATGGTGACCCGTGTGGTCAATCACAGGCGCTTCTCGGCCACGGTCAGCGTGGCAGACACTGCCCAGCGGAGTGTGAGCAAGTACCGCTGCGTGATCCGCTCTGATGGTGGCTCTGGAGTGTCCAACTACGCGGAGCTGATCGTGAAAGGTGAGTGCGCCAGCCACGCCTCCCGCCTCTCCTCACTCGGTGGAGGTAAGGGGGATGGGAGGGGCGAGGGACCTTTTCTCATCTGCGGCTCCTCCTCCCCGTCAGGAGTTTAAGACACAACTCCCCCCCCCCCCCAGCCCCTGCATCCTGCCACACTCCCCAAAGAGACACATTATTGTACAATCGTGCAGTATTGCACTGTTATTGAAAGTTGGGTCTTACATGTTGGATCCGTATGTGAAAGTCTATGGGATACTCATATAACATAGGAGACATCTCCAAATTCGGTTCCATTTTGCATTTAAAGGTAGAATTGTTACAGAACAAACAAGGGGGGCCTGGGGCAATATACTATTATTAAAAGAAGCCCCCAGGTCCGTTATGTCTGCTGCCAGAGGAAAGACGTCTCTCAATGCCAGAGATTTGTGAAAAGGAAAGGAAATGTTTATTTAATGCTATGCAAACTTAAAGTAGGGACCTAATGTCTTCACCAAAAATCCTAAAATCCCTTAAAGCACCCACAGACACAGTTCTTCCTTCCTTCCCCCTTTGCCCAGTCCAGAGTACCGTATCTCCTAAAGCTGTGGGGGTCCCCACTCTGGCAAAGGCATGTGGTCCTCTCTCCCTGGACCACGGGAGTCTCCACTCCGTCAAGACTGCGTGGTTCTCTCTCTCAGGGCCGAGAGAGTCTTCACTCTGCTAAAGCTGTGTGGTTCTCTCTTGCAGGGCTGCGCATGGTTCTCCCCCTCAAATGCCTGCCGAGACTCGGTTTAAATCCCGGCGCCAATCCTCCTCTGCAGCCCCATTTCCGGCTCCTCTCACAATTGGCTACAGCTGCCAGATTCTGGACAGGTGTGGCCCTGTGGTGTGGAGCCAATTATCTCCAGGCTCTTCTGGATCTTATTACAGATCCCTATTTGAGGCTCCCCTCTTGGCTGCACCCTGTTACAGAATCAGCCCATGTCCTTGTGTGTTGGTGGTGGGCTTTTGCAGCATCCGGAGAGTACAGTAGTTTCTGAGGAATTTTTAGAAATTTGAAAACACAGTATAATGACAATATTTTGGAAGGATGTTTGAAATAAGCAATCCCTCACTTCACTGGCCTTGATTTAATTTTCAACTTTCTTGTTCACCTTGAAGGATCGTTGATCTGCCTTCCATTAAAATATGTACATGGCTTTCTTTCTGCTTCTTTCAAGGGACTGATTGCCCGATTATGCCTGGAAGTCCATATAATCTTTGTTATAATGCTTAGTGGGTGTATGCTGGTTCGTCAAGTGAATCATGCGGTATTTTCAAATCTCCCTATTTGTAGTTGTTTAGGTAATTCCAGGTGTTTCTGTTGTTGTTTATCTTCCCTTTGTGCGTGCAATAATTAACACCTCAACGGCATTCTCCAAAGAGAACATTTTTATCCTATTGAACCAGATTATTCTCTTGGATGAATTCCCTAGGGGTAGAGTTGGTCGGCCAAAGAATATGAGGATCATTACGGATTTTTCTGTGTTTTGCAATATTGCTTTTGCAAAAAAAAAAGTTTGACAGGTTACATTGGCAACAGCAGCATATGAATGTACTCATTTTCCAGTGTTATGTTCACCGATTAAAATTTTAATGTAGCATAATTTGGTGGATGCAATAAGGAAGCCGATCCTCTTTTGCTAGCTGTGGAACGGTACCTGGTGTGCTTGGAGGTAGAAACATTGATTGACCACCCGCCCCTGCTCTGGAAGGCTCCTGAGTGGGTTTCCTCGGCCCAAGTATGGGTTGGCGTGGAAGCCTTGACCTCCCTTTGCTGGGTCCCGGGGAACTGGTAGCCTGGCCCGGACCAGACTGGGGTTTGCACTCTGGGGTTCTCGCTCCAGGGCTGCCCTGACTCTCCATGGACATTCACGTGGCTGACCATTTGTCTCAGCCCCAATGTCATCATGTCATCCTCTGGGAGATAATTTCCCTGACGCCCCCAGCCCCTGACCCCCCATTCTGGCGATTGCTTTCTCCCACATCCCCTGTCTCTCTGCGCTATCACGCTTCAGAATTATAGTTGTCCTTTGTTTACTTGATAGTTTCCTATCTCACCCTTTGGGATACAAGCTCCGTGAGAAGAGGGGCCTCTGCCATGTGATTCATGCTTCACAGCTGGTCCCTGGAGCGCAGCGGAGTGCCCGGTCCACGAGCCGAGCCCGCTGAACCATGTGAGATCGTGGGTTCCACTGTTTAAACCTGCGCAGCCCTTCGCTTCATAAGGCTCAACCTTAAAGTATTTGTTGAATGAAGGATGAGTGAATGGATTATTGGCCTCAGCAGGAATTCATTTTATCCCCATAGTGCCGTGAACACTTAGGCCGAAGATCAACAAATTAGGCAGCCATGAACAAAACAACCAGAAAAAGATCCCATCATTTTGATTGCATTAGGCCCTTCCTTCCTCCCGCCCTCCCTCCCTCCCTGCCTCCCTCCCTCCCTGCCTCCCTCCCTCCCTCCCTCCCTCCCTTCCTTTCTTCCCTCCTTCCTTCACCAATGGATTGTTTTGTGTGACAAGTGACCTTTGCAGGCCTTTCAGGTTCTCCGTGAATATGTAATTTCCTGGGCTGCCCCCTCTGGAACACTCCTTATACCTCTTGTGTGGTGGCCTCCTGCACTGGAGTGGAAGTCCCAGGCACGTTGGACTGAGTTGTCTCATGCTCTCCGTGGTCTGGCCAGAACCTTTCACATGCCTGGCACAAAGCTGGTCATGAGAGAGTAAGGCGAGTGACTAGGGGAGCTAGCGTGGCATCCCGAACTTTTCACATGGGACAAATGGAACCAGAAATCATGTTTTCTTCCCTACGTCCCCCGTTGTGGGGGACGAGGCCTGGAAGGCCAAATGCAGAGGCCTCTGGGACAGGATGTGAGCCCCGTGGTGAAGCATCGTCACCTTTATTTGGGTCACGGGGGCAGTGATAGATCCTTTGCTGGCCGTGCAGCCGGGGCCAGAGAGCAGCCTGGAGGGAGCCGTGTGAGGCCAGGGTTGTGAACGTGACCCAGCAGCGCTGCTACTCGGAATCCCCGCACCTGTGGCCCTCTCTGCTCCAAGGGAAGTGCTGGGTGGCTTTGTTCAGTCTCCTTCCAGTGGCTGATGACGGGTTGGTGTTCACTGTAGCCTGGTCCCGTTTTAGTAGGTCTTGGGAATCCTTTATGGCAGGGGTCCCCAACCCACAGTCCATGGACCGACCATGGTTGGTCTGCGGCCCATTAGGAACCAGCTGCATACAGGAGGTGGACGGCAGGCCAGCGAGCAAAACCTCACTGACAGCACTGCCTGAGCTCCCGTGTCCAGGCCCTGCACCACCGCAACCAGTCCCTGGAAAAATTGTCTTCCATGAAACTGGCCCCTGGTGCCAAAAAGGTTGAGGACCACTGCTTTATGGGATATCACTTTTTTTAGCTGGGGTCCAACCAGGGACTGGCTCATGCTGCTTTGGCCACACCCGGAGGGCCTGAGGATTGTGACCTTGTTGGCACCTGTATCGCAATGCCATTGACAGTGTGGGAAGGGTGTAGACTGCAGACAATAGGCAAGGCCCACGGCATGCGTGTCTGGACCAGTTGCTAGCTTGCCTTTTTAAACTGTTGCTCCCTACCTCTCTAGAATAGAGCAGTAACTCCTAGGTTTCTGGAGAAATAAATCTAACCCATTCCTACACACACACACACACACACACACACACTCCCAATGAGCTAGTAGCACCCAAACCAAACAAGAAAGGGAAAGGCAGGAGGCACCCAGAAGCACCAGGAACCCATTTGAAGGCAGCAAACCCGAGTGTCTGGGGCAAAGCGTTCTATGAAGAATGACTCACTCACCTCTTCGAGCCCTCGCTGCGGCTGAGCCAGGGTGCGTCAGTCCTTTAACACTGACGTATCTGCATTTGTTTACAAAACAAAACAAGAAAAAATTCGAATCTTCCTTCTTTCAGGAATGGGAGAAAATATGAGAAACAAAACAAAAACATTCTCAGGTGCACCCCCGGGGCGTGGGGCTGCTCCCTGAATGGAGTTTCCTCTTCCTGGCTTTCACAGCTCGCCAGTGTCGGTGATGGTGTGGGCTGAGGTCAGGACTCTGACGGCGGGGTCGGGGGGTGGGGGGGCACCCCGGGCAGCTGGTCTCCCAGGGTTCTTTCATTTAGTTCCCATTCAGAGACGGGAAAGAGCTCTGGAGCCGGGATGCCCAGGTTTGAATCCTGGCCCCATCTTATCCCAGCTCTCTGACCTTGACCATCAACCTCCCCTGCTCACCTGGGAATGAGGACATAGGATCGCCTCCCTCAGAGGGCGTGTGTCCTAAGGACTAATTGAGACAGTGGAGGTCAAGTTCCTAAAATAGAGCCTGGCCCACTGCACGATACACGTTTGTTTCATGAGATAACTTGCCTGGGTGGGTGGGTAGGGACAGGACAGCTGACCCGGGTGCTGATGGAACTGCTCTCTGTGTGGCCTTGATGAAATCATTTAAGGCTTCCTCTGCAAAGTGGGGCCTGGAGCTCTGTCCCCACACAGTCACGTGCTGAGCGTAAGGGGAGGGAGGGAGGGAGCACAAGAGAGTGTCCATGTGTGGGCCCTGGGAACATTTGGGCCAGAGAGTCCACGCTAGGCCAGACTCCTCGGGTCTGCTCCTGAATGCACACTGGTGGGCCGGAAGTCTGGGGGCAAAGGGCAAGTAGCTGGTCCTGCCTGTGCTCAGCCATCTGACCACATGGTCCCCACCCCGCCCGGCATTGCCCATTCAGGACCCAGGCCACGCTGGGGCTGGGAAGTCACTGTGCCCCTCAGTGCCCGAGGCTGCCGGTATCCGGAGACCCCTCTGATGGCGTTCCCGGCGGATTCTGGCGCTGGGCCGAGCGGCAGAGGCCCAGCCTGGGTTTCTGTCGTCTCTCCCTGAACAGGTGTGTTTGTGGCCGGCTTGCCCTCGGCTAGCGGGCTGTCCTGGGGCTGAGCATCAATGCTTCAGAAGATGCCGCCTAATTTGAGTGCAGGTAATATCAGATTCTCAGGGCGACACACAGATCCAAATGAAAGCAAATTGGAATTACTTAACTCTAAAGAGCTGTTTATTGAGTTGTGATAACGTACCTGGGTGTACATTAGATTACTCGGTAATGGAGGTTTTGCTCAATTGGCTATCCGGCGGTGTGCCCTACCTGTTCCAGACCGGTGCTTAGAAATGCGCCGAATCTCTCCCCGTCTCTGGGTTTCCAAACTGTCTTTGATTTCAAGGTGTCTTCACTTATCCCAAGGATGTAGGTCTCTTCAACCGAAGTTCTGCAGATGTGGTCCTGGTGAAAATTCTGTAACATAAAAAAAATTGTCATTGACAGTGATTTTTAAATCTGTCTTCCAGCTCCATTTAGTGACCTGTCATGGGCTGGGAACCCTCTTATCAGTAGGCAGATGAGTGCCCAGAAAAATATATCGTGCTGGTGCCGAGAGTAAATGTTCTGACTTAAGTAATGATATGACTTCCAGGGCAATTTGGTCGTTTCAAGAGCAGGGCTTTGGGATGCAACCAAACCAGACTTTCAATCTCCATCCTGGCCCCAGCTGTCTGTCTGCGTGACTTCAGGCAAGTCATGTATACACTCCAGGCCTCAGTTTCCTCATCTGTTCAATGGGGGTGAATATATCTAATGGGATCCTTGTGAGAGGGGACAGTACGTGTAGAGATCCTAGCGTGAAGCGGACATGCAGGCAGTTACACCTGTAACTATCAATAGTCACATTTTACTGTCATATTTGCGGGTAGAACTCGAGCACATTGTCCATGCTTCCTTGTCCTTAAGGGAACGAGAGTCTGCACCGCAGAGATTTAAATTTAGTCGTCTTCGGGTCTCCTCTTCTCTTCGGAGACGGAATGGATCTCAGCAAATGCAGCCTGTTGGTCAAAATCCATGTCAGGAATGCTTTGTTTGTCGCACTTTTTAGAAAACACTTTGTTCTGGTATTTAACCCCCACACACTTCTTCACATGGTCTCTAGATCTGGCTCCTCTCTGTCTGACTGCTGATCACCCCACATTCGTCTCTTCACTCTCTTTTCTGGCTACACTGGTCAATTCCATCCTCCTTGAACCCCATCAAGGTTGCTCTGACTTCCAGACCTTTGTGCTTGCTGTTCTTGCTTGACCTGAAATGCTTTTCTTTTAGATAATTATCTGGCTCATTGGTTTTGTTCACTGGGGTCCCTGTTCCGACATTAGCTTCTCAGAGTCTCCCGCGACCACCTTCACTAAAAAGCTCCCAGTCCTGCCTCCTGTAACTCTGTACCCTGGTGCTGTGCTGTGGTCTTCTTCCTGGCTCCTACCGCTGCCTGACTTTGTCCCTGAGATCTGTGTATTACACAGGCTTCTGCAGGGAGACACTGCGGAGGTTTTGCTTTCTGTTGGACCCACGACACCTGGGACAGAGGTTGGCATAGAGAAGGGGCTTAAACACTTGCTATATCCAGTGGAGAGTCCTCCAATCATTACTTCACGGCCTGCAGTGGCATTTCAGGCTCCTCACACACCCGGCCTTCCTTTGTCTAAGCGTCTCGTGACTGTTTGAACTCAAGGTTCTCCTCCTGCCTCGAAGCAAGTTCCATCTCCTTTATGAGTGCCTCTCCAGCTTTTCCTTTATGTCTTTTTCTTCATTATTTTCTTCCTAGTTGTGGAAGCTATAAACTTTTCCATTCCCTGTGTTGCCCCTCCATGGCCTTATGTGTCCTGCTTTGGTTGCAGTTCTGGGGTCCCGGCTGACCTGCCGTGACTGCGCTGCTGACCCCGTCTCCCACGTTGCCAGGCTGGTGGTCATTGGCAAACCTCGGGGCTCTGTTCCATGCCTCTCACGGGCAGGCTGGCCTCGTGGTGAGCCCTCCCTAAGCCCAGCCGTCTGGAGTACACCTATGTCAGCCTACATCTTAAAGTTGTAGACACCTTTTTGACACCTTTTCATGTCAGACTTAGCCCACCTCCTACCCCACTCTGTGTCTGACCTTGGCTTTCCAGGCAGATGCTCTTTCAGAAAAACCTCGGCGTCTTCATCTTCTCTGCAGGCTTTGTTCTCTGTAGAAGAATATCCTGGTGATCAGGTTCTTATTTTTTGTCTTTTCCTCAGTCATAACTTTTGTTAATGGATTGCATTTTTTTTTTACCATGACTGCCCTTGGCAAGCCCACAGAGATTGCAAATCAGAGGGCTTGGGTTCAAATCCTGGTCCTTCTCTGGGTTAGCTATGTGAATGGGGAACATCATTTCATGGCTCCCTCCTTATAAAATGGAACAACAGTGCAGCTCTGGATTTGGGACAGGGGCCATGGCGGTGTCCTTCCTCTGTAAACAAGGTGCTGTCCATAGGTTTCTGCTCGTCTTCACCAGTCTCTGTCATCCCCACGTTTGCCAGCTGCCAGTCTTAGCCCTCGCCTCCTGCCTCCTGCCTCCTGGGTAATGTCACCGTTAGCTTTTCATGGGAAGAGAAGAATGACAGATGGGAAGAAAGTGGGAAACTTAACTAGGACATATGTGTGTGGGGAGGCAAACCAGGAGATATGTATGTGTATTGTATTCTATATGGGCACAAAGACCAGCTTACGGTATTTTTGGAAAAGTGCAAATGTGGATAAATAAAACCTGACAAGTGTTGGTTTCCTGGAATTATTTTGACTACTTCATCAGCTGCATGCTGACGTGTTGCATTAACACTTTTAACACGTTTGGAAATTAAATCAAATGGCAACTGCATTAAATTCCCCGTTCACTTGGAACATTACCCTGCCGTGTTCGAATGGAAGAATTAGCTGGGGTATGGGGCAGGCTGTGAGATCTGTGGTTAGCTAGCATTTGTGGGCCATTTATTGCACACCAGACACTGCCGGGGATATTTCACATGAGATTCCGTTTAATTCTTAGATGCTCCCTTTTTTCTGATGAGGATGCTGAAGCCTGGTTACCCAGCCTCCTTAGAGTCTCACTGCCAAGGTCTGTTCTCTTCTACGTAATTGAGACTTCTTTCTGGCCCTTCTAATGCTACTTTTCCCTAGTGTTCTATTCTAGAACAGGTATACACTGAATACTGGGCTCAGTTAAATTCAGTGAAACTGTGGGCTCCAGATTTGGAAGGATGCTCCAGGTCATTGCCTCTGTCCCCCCTACTGGAGCCTGATTTACTCTGAAAAGGTACAGCCTCTGCCTACCCCTGGGGTCCTTATCTGATGGCGATTTCGTCCCCCAGGGGTCACTGGGTGATGTCCAGAGGTGTTTTTAATTGTCACAGCTGGAAGGGAAGTGCTGGCATCCCAGTGAGCAGAGGGCAGAGAGTCTGTTGACCTTCCTCTAAAGCATGGGACGGGCTCCACCACAGAGAATCATCCAGCCCCAAAGGCCAGCAGGGACGAGTGGGGTGGAGAAACATGGACCTGAGATCTTCCCATGGGGGGGTGTCTTTTTTTCTAATGATCTGGTGTCCCTCTGCAATCCCACGGGCTCCTGGCCAGGTGGGGCGTGAGATGTGAGAGAAAGAACTAGAGCTGGTTTGTGGCAATGAAGAAGCTATTCAGCTTCTCTGAGCCCCAGCCTCTCTGTCTGGAAAATTGACACTCGACTTCTGATTTATGCTGACTTGCAGCTCTGGGCCTCCTCCTATTTTTTTACTCAATACCCATGGGGATCCAGTAAGAGGAAAGTGTGGTACTGGGAATGCAAGATGTTCCTGCTAACTCTCAGGCCAATAGAGCCACTCCACGTGTACCAGAGACCTGTGCTTCCCCTTCCCCTAAGTGGGATTGTGACTCAGAAGCAGGGGCCTAACCAAGGACTACATTTCCCAGGCTTCCTTGTTCTCAGCAGGATCATGTGATTTATTCCAGATAAAGGAAGGTGAGCAGAAGTACTGCAAGTCCTTTCAGAGCCAAAGGGTTCAAAAAGCAGTTAATCATTCTCCTCATCCTCTTTTCCCTCTTCGGTGGGATGGGTGTAGACAACTCTAAGCCCATAGAAGGTGACAGTGTCAAAATATCAAACAATTCTGAGTTCCTGAATCACTTTGTGGAGAAGAATTGGCTGCGAAGCAGGCCTATTATTTGAACAATAATAAACCATTATTCTGTTAAGCTACTATGCCTTGGGGTTTGTTTCAGCAGCTCGCTTTATGCTAATTAATACAAGTTGGATCAAGCAAAGTCATTAACAAGCTCTCCAGGCTTACCCTCACTGAATGAAGACTTTCTAACCTACCTCAAAAGAGATGAGAAGATATTGTACTTCCTCCCTCTCCCACTGACACTGGGCTCAAAATTTCAAGTTGCATACACCCCGAAAGTTGGAAAACTATTTTTTTTGTTAGGTGTTGCTTTTTTCAAAGATGAAAGGTCCCTTCCTAACCATAATTAATTGATATAGAATCTACAAATTGCAGAACAACATGTGAGCACAGAAAAAAATTATGTTTATAGTAAGGGAGGGGCTGGGATGACCTTGGCTGTGGCCCATGAAGCTCAGGAACGGTGGGAGCTCAGGTAGACAGAGTCTGTCTAGGTGTAACAACTTGGAAGCCCAGTCCAGAAGGGTGGGTCTTGCATTAGAAGCCTGAGGACAGGTGGTACCTCTGTCAGGCATATCAGGGTTTAGGACACCAGCCATATGTGAGGGAATGTGAGGGCAGACTATCTGGGCAGGGCTGGTCTGGGGCTCTGGTCCCAGGAGCACTTGATGCACGAGGTAGATAGATGTCCAGGTAAACGGTGCAAGTCAGCCTGGCTGGCCTGGATCTGTCCTCTTGCCCAGCAAGGGGGTGCCCACCAGCACCCCTTGAATGTAAGGCTTTGCACCTAGTGGTAAAACCCAGTGACTGCAACTGGGGATGGGTCAGAAGAGGAGAGAGTGGAATCAAGCATTTTTGCATTTCTGAAACAAGTACCTCCAGTCCTTCAGCTGTGGACCTCCTGAAGAAATCATGGCAGCATATTTGAACGTGAAAGCTGGAGCAACTAGCAGAAGGCGGATGCCAAAGAAACATTATCTCAGCACTTGGGAGGTGGGCGCAGTGGGTTCCCAGGGTAATCAGTGAGGTTCGTTATGTTCACGTTGCGCTGTTTTCAAACTCCACATGTGTGTTCCTAGCCCAGGATATGCTTCCACCCTGATCCAGGGGACGCAGAGCCAGCGCTCAGGGGAGGTTTGGCTTAGAGAGGAGGTAGCCTCCACTTTGCTCCTAATTAGATATGGTTGACTGTTTCTCTGGGCCTCAACTTCCCCATTTCTCAAATGGGTAGGCTGCTTTTACAAGTGGGTTCCAAACTTACTCCCCCTTTGCCAACAGAGGCCTTCCTAAAATAGTGGGAAAAGGAAATGACTCAGCTCTGCAGATGCCCGGGGCTCCTAGAATGGTGTGAAGTCTCTGCTTCCCCGCCACCTGGGCAGGTGCATTTCTTTGCTTCTTTAAAGGTTTGATTTTGGGGTTTTCCCCCCTTCAATGCATATTATCCTCCTTTTTCATTCTTCTCTGGGGCCTGGTAGAGAATGAGGCTGGGATTTGATCTCTTCTCTTGTATTATTTATCTAGCTATCTATTTATATTGGATTTATTGGGGTGACATTGGTTCACTGAACCTTACAGGTTTCTAGCGTACAACTCAATAAAACATCATCTGCACCCTGTGTCCTGCACCCATCATCCCAGCAGTCTCTTTCTGTCCCCATTTTCTCCCCCTTGGCCCCCCTCCACCTACCCTCCTCTCCCCGCTATCTATCACCACGTGTTGTCTATGTCCCTATGTTAAGTATAAATGGGCCTCTTCTCTTTTAAATGGAGTGTGCTTGCACCCGTGTTAATAAAGTAGCAGTAGACATGTGTCCAGAGGCAGATGTGACTCGTGACTCAGTCCAGCCCAGTGAATGGGACTCTTCCTTTCTGATGGAACTCAGACCGGCGGTAGGGAGCGGGCAGTTACTGGCAGGCAGAGCAGCTGATCATATGTCCTTAGTGAGGAAGAGCCTCCTGTTTGAGATGAGGCCTGTGCTTTGCTGGGTCTCAGCAGGCAGTTGAAATGCCCTTTCTAAGGGCAGGCCAGGAGGCCGTACTTGAGAAGCAGGTAGGGCTGGGTCTGTCTCCTGGCTCTGCCCACTTTTTGCTATTGGATTAAACGCTGCAGGAGACCAAGTCTCAGTTTCTTCATCTATAAAAGGTAGAGAATGGTGTTACTTGCCTCCTGCGGAGCCCAGCACCACCCCAGCCCACCCGTAACCTCATTGGGCTGTGACGTGAATGAGCAACGGCAGAACCAACCACGACTAATCCACCTCCTGCAGCTGGGATGGGGAGGGCTGCCAGGGAGGCTCTGTCTGTGACCATGACCCTGCGTTCCTTGATGACTTACAGACCTCATTCTAAGGTTTCCGCCTGTGTGGCAGACAGACACCTGTAGCATCAGGGTAGCGCTGTGGTTCCCACTCGGCATTTTGTGGGAGCCCAACAGTGGTCACAAGGGGGTTTTGAGTCTGGCAGTCCCGCCCACATGGGGGGTTAGCTGGGTCTTTCTGCTCGGTGCCACGGGGACAAACTCAGCTGAAGGCCACTGCTTCTCTCCGGGCATTGCTACCACAGGCGCAGCTGTGGTCTCCCCACCCCTGTGACTTTCTTTCAGGGACACCGAGCTGACCACCTCTTTGCCCGTCATCTTTTTTCCCCCTGACTAAGCTAATGCAGTCCCCAAAGTGACCAAGCAAGCTTTCAGGCCTAGGGACAAGGGTGACCCTTCCAGATATCTTTGCATGTCTGCCGAATCCCGGGCTCTGTTGGCTTTATTCTTGACTCCTGTGATAAACAGAGGTGAACGAAGCTGCAGGATGCCTTCCTCCTGGGCCCTGAGCCAGAAGCTCGCTGAGTATGGGCTCGGTCCTATTGCCTGGACCTGGGGACCCCGTGTGCATGTTCCCAACCCCAAGCCAAAGTCTTCCCACCCACCCTTATCCGGCCATGACCAGCGGGCTCCCAGTTAGCCCCTGGGCCCTGATGCCATCAGGAACTGTCCTGCCATTTCCAGAAGCAGCTCATAGGTACACCTGTCATCACTGTCTTTGAACACGAGGGCCAGGTGTTCCTGGGACTGGGTCTAAGAAGAGCTCCTGTCGTCCCAAACGCATCTGCGACCAGGATGCCAACAGCAGTCACCCTGCCCTTTGAGATTTGGGCGGACGAGCTGTCGTTCAAATTTCTGCACATTCCCAGGGCCCGTCTGATGGTCGCTCCTGACTTGATCTGGTTTCCATCCCCGCTGGCTTTTGATCTCAAGTCACCTGTCCTTCATTATACATTCTCTCTGCTCTACACCATCTAAATTTGGAACTCAGCTCCTTTTCCTTAATTTTTCTTTATCCTTTCCCCAGCGTGCATGCACACACACCACACTCTTTGTGGTGTAACAGTTTTGAAGATTTAGGGCAAGGGAAGAGCTTTGCAGCACAGCAATGCAAATGCCCCCAGATGGGATATGAGGTTGTGACGAGGTGATGAGGTGCGTTTGGTCTGCCAACACTCGCCACCCCATCGGGAAGTTCTTGGTGGCTGCTGCCCCCATGAAGGCTCCGGCCTCCTGCCACGTGGCCCTGGCTCCTCCCCTCTCTCGCTTCCTCAGCAGCACTGAGGCAGCACAGTCTGGCAGCAGCCAGTTGCCTTGGGGCCTGTTGGCACAGCTCGTTTCTGCCAGCCCCACTCATCAGCTATTCCCCCAGGGCTTTGGATTAATTCCCTCTGGCAGATGTACGACTCTCCCTCGCCTTTCTTTTGCATCTAAGTAGCGGATTCCATTTCAGTGCTAAGGTGGATCCTCCGCTTGCCTCAGTCCTCGACACGTCCCTGGGTCTGGAGACCTCTGCAGCCCACAGCCTGCCTGCACCCTGTCCTGCCAGAGCCCTGTGGTTACTACTGACACAGTCAAGGGCAGGAGGGTTCAGCAGGGGCTTCTGTGAGCCTGAGGATGGCGAGTGGGAGCCCTCTCGGGCCGGCCACTCTTAGTAGTGAGTGGCCGCAAGCCAGCCTCCAAAGGGAGGTTGTTGGCACGCACCCCTGGGAGCCTAGGCATGGAGCCCTGTGCCGCATCCCGTTCTGAGGCTCAAGTGGTGGACCCAGGCTCTGTCTCCTCCCTGCATTTCCCTTTATGCATCTCCCTCTTGACATTACCCTCGTGCACACTCACGGGGAATGTGGGAGGCACATCAGGGGCTGAGAGCTCCAGAGCACACCTTCCAGTTTAGCAGCCTCACGGGGAAGAGTTTACCTGTCTGTATATCTGAATGTCGGTTCCAGGAAAGGAAACTGCCAGACCCTGCCTGAGTCGCCAACCAGTGCTGGACCAGCCCTCTGCCCAGAGGCACGTGGCAGGGCCTGGTCGGAGTCACGTGCCCGACTCTGTGGCCAGCAGGCTGAGGGAGAGCGTCCAGGCCGTGGGGGAAACGCAGGGTGGGGTGGCAGCCCCTCCCCTCACAGGGATTCTGGGCCGGTGGAAACTGGGTGGGCACAGGGGGGTTTCCCTGCCTTATGCCCTACCCTGCTGGGGCTTTTTTTAGAGGCGACGTGAGGGAGTCCCCCACATCAAGATTAAGGATCCGCTGGGAGGTTGTGGTCTACAGTCTGGGTTGCTGGTTTCGGGATTAAATGACAAGGATGTGTTTTATTTATTGTTGTGTTTTAATGAATTTTGCAAGGATGCAAGGCCATTTAGAAGCCAGCTGTGTTCAGTTATAAGTTATATGTCCCTCTGGCCCTCTCAGAGGCCAGTCCCTCTCAGTGTCTCTGTCTCTGCCTCCTGACTTCCTGTCCTCTAGGCAAATAGTTCCTCCTGGAGGACATAGCTCCTGTTTACCTTCCCCGCCCTCCCCTCCCCCACCGTCTTCCTTCCCTTCTCGCTGCCAACGACTCCATGCTCTCCGTCTCTCCCTTTCCTTACTTATTAATGCCTGGTGACACACCGACGTTGGGGTGCCAGCCCAATGGAGTTGTGGGCAGTGCTCCCCCGGTTCTGATACCGGCGTTTACCAGACGAGGCTGCCCATGCGTGTGGTATTAGCATCTTCCCAAGAGGCTCCTCCGATCAAGGACAGCAAGCAATTAGCACCATGCGCTGCTTTGGTAAACCAGTACAGAAACATATACCTGGGATGTGCTGCCACAGTCTGCCTGTTAATTGTCCCTATTAATTGATTCATCAACAAAGCAAATGTTTATGAAGCATATTCTTTGTCCCAGGAATCTTCTAGAAGTGAAGGACACGCCAGAGAGTCCTGTGGGGACGGGGCTTCTGTTATCTCGCGCGTACATTCTGGTGGAGGACAAAAGAGGGAAATGAGTGAACAAGTGAGATCATTCCAGGGACGAGCAGATACGGCTCTTCATTCTGCAAAGAGCGAGTGCTGTGTGGTCAGGGGCTGCTGGTCCGTATCTCTGGGGCTCCAGAGCAAGCTGCTGGAGGACTCATATCCAACCCCGGCTCTGGCACTTGCCAACTCCGTGACTCGGGTGTGGCACTGGGACGCTGCGAGCCTGTGGTCTCAGTTGCAAAGCATCGTGCTCAGGTTGGTTGTGAGGAGCGAGTGAGGCGGTAGCTGGCCGCCGCTGCCCTCAAGGCTGCCACCGGCCACCTCCCGCCCCGTCCCCTGTGGTGGGGAGATGCGGTTGTCAGCGCACTGACACTCGCCCCAGTGCTGCCCACCGGTACCCATTCAATTTAATAGTGTTTTAGTTTCTTAGGGCCGCTGTAACAGACAATCACAAACTGGGTGGCTTGACATAACAGGAATGTATTCTCTCGTGGTTCTGGAGGCCAGAAGTCCAAAGTCAAAGTTATCAGCAAAGCCTTCGGAAGGCTCTGAGGGAGAATCCGTCCCGTGCTTTTTCTCCGGTGGTTGCCAGAGGCCCTTGGTGTTCTAAGCTTTAGACACACCCCAGTCACACAGTCGCTGCCTGTGTCATGGCACGGCCTCCTTCTCTCTCTCTGTGTCTCTTGTCTAAATGTCCCTCTTCTGCCATCCAGTCATTGGATGAGGACCCACCTTAATCCAGTATGACTTCATCACTGCTTGATCTCATCTGCAGTCCGTATTTCCAAATAGGGCCACTTTCCCAGGAACCTGGGGGTGAGGACTTGAACACACTTTCCTGGAGGGCACAACGGAACTCCCAGCACCTCTGTATGTTTTATAGATGTGAAATCTCCCTTGCAGCTCCTCCTGAATTATTCATATGTGTGTGCTTCTGCAGAATCCGGACCCCTTCTTTGATGATGAAACGGAGGTGTGTGTCTTCCCGGATGTGAGCACTGTAGCTGGGAGATGGGAGCGGGTTCTGTATTGCCCTTGCTTCATCTCTTGTCCCCTCTTCTTCTCTTTCCCATCTGTTCTGTATTCTGCCAGGGCCAGGCCGGCCCCCACTACCCTCCGGTGGCCGCATTGCCTGCAGAAGGAGGGCCTCCTCGTAAATGGGACCCCATGCCTCTCCAGCCACAGCTTTTATGAACCCCTTCGTTGGGCTCCCTTCCTGGGCCACACCACAGACTTTAGTCCCCCCACTGGCGCGTGCCATCACTACTCACATGACCTGGTTTCTGGCCCCTTGACCTCACTTTGCCCACCCTGTCATCTAAGGCAACCTCTCCAAACCGCATGTCTTTTAGCACATGTGTCAAGTTCATTAGACTATGGCTTCCAGGAGGCATGGAGTCTGTGCTCATTCAGCCTGTGTCACTGGTGCTTGGCACACTGCAGGCCAGGGGTGTCAAACTCATTTTCACCGGGGGCCACATCAGCCGCAAGTACCTTCAAAGGGCCGGATGTCATTTTAGGACTGTATAAATGTAACTGCTCCTTCACTGTTAAGGGGGAGCTCAGTGCTGCCACTGGGTAGAAACAAGGTGGAGGGCCAGATTCGGTCCTTGGGCTTTGTGTTTGCCACCCGTGCTGTAGGCACTGCGTGGAGGTTTGTCGTACATCTGCCCCAATTGCATGACCTCAGTGGCTCTCTATTACTTACAGCCTTGTTGGGAGGCTGGGAGGAGCTCTTTGAAACCTCTTCCAGACCTTCACAGTGCTCCCAGGCTGGAAAGCCACCCAAAGGGTTAGCTAGCCTCTGTGCTTTTGCACATGCTGTTCCCTTTGCTTGGAATGTCCTTCCCCACTTTCTCAACCCTTTCATTGCTCAGCCCAAGCATTTCCCCTCCCAGAAAACCTTCCCAGGTGGCCTGCCCCAGCACTGGAAGTTGTTTTAGGTGCCCCCAACTCTGCAGCCACTTAGCAGGATCCCCTGCTAGCCTGTAGTGTCTTTGAAGGTAAGGGCTGTGTTCAGCTCATGCCTTTATTCCCAGGATCACTGTTTATAGGAGGGATTTTGTTAGCGGCTGTTAGCATGAAATTAAGTAGATTTTTTTAATGTGTACGAAATGATGGAGAATTAGCCGATAATTCTTATGATTTCTATTTTCTAGCAGATGGATCTGAGACTCCCAGAGGTTCAGTGGCCTGGCTAAGGACGCACAGCTAGAGTTGGTGGGCTGAGTGGCCCCCAGTTCTCCTGGGGGAGCACATACTCGGGAGCACAGGAGAGCAATGCTAGGGTGTGGGAAGCCCCCACAGAGGCACGGGCAGGTCTGGGGGAGGCCTGGCTCCTGGCCGTGCCCTTACGGAGACTCTGGGTGCCAGGGACTGTGGCCACTAGTGTCCTCATCGTGACCCTGAGGAGCCTTCTGTTCTCGCTGCTCTTTTCAGGCGTCCTTCTTGCAGTTCAGCGTGTGGGGGACACAGTGTTTGTCGCAACTGCTAATGACAGGGCTACTGAGAAATACTGGCTATTTTTGGAGTTAAGCTTCAGCCTAAAAGAAACAAAAATAAACATTGAGAGTGTTTTTTTTTTTAAGAAAAATATGTAGAAAAAAAATCAATCCCATCTCAGCCTACTGTCCCGCTGATGAGGGTAGAAGGGGAATGTCATCTGGAACTGGAGGTCAGTGGCCTGGGCCTGAGCCCTGGGCCTGCCACAAGCTCACTTTTCCACGGGGTGTCACCTTTCCCCGTTCCTGCTGGTCCCAAGAACAGCTGCGGGCTCAGCACTAGCCTGGCTGCAGCCTCTCCTCTCTCCCCTCTCGGCTCGGCTCTGCTGGCTCCTTCACAGTTCTTCGAGCCAGTCTAGACACCCAGTGCCCACGAGGGGTTAAGCTCTCCCCGCGGCTATCTCAAGTGCAGCCCCAGATTCTGCCTCATCTGCCTCAGCCTTATTTGGGCATCAGTGAATCACCAGCAAAATGCCACTGCTAGGAATGGCAATGATACGCTTGTTGGTCATACCTAACCTATTCTGAGAGCTTACTGTGTGCCGAGCCCTTGTTGAGCACTGGAAGATTGAGTTCTGCAAATGTTTACTTTTTCTTGGTCCTGCCCCATAGGCAGAATGCACTTCCTGACTGACTTTGACAGACCCCATTGACTTTGAGCTTGGCCATTTGACTTGCTTTGACAGTAGACGGTGGGCAGAAGGAACAGTGTGTCAGTTCCAAGAAGAGGTGCCATGTGTTTCTGCCTCCCTGCTTGCCTGTGGCCATCCATCATTAGAACCTACTCAGGCAGCAGCTGCTCCGTCAGCCTTGTTCCTGGACTGAGAGGCACAAGGAGCAGATTTAAATTCAACTTGGAGCCAAGCCACACTGACCCATAGGCCTGGGAGCAAGAATTAAGCATCTGTATACGTCTTTAAGATTCAGGGATGTTTGTTACTGCAGCAAAAGCTGACACATACAACACACTTAAAGGATGATCTTAGATAACTCGCACAGCAAATCCTCTGATGTAGGTATAGTATAGTGTTACCTCACTTTACATATGGGGTTGGACTAGATTCTTTTCTTCTGGGATCCTACCAAGCCCTGATTATATATAATCATATGTCTTTGGATCTGGTAGCATCAGTGCTCCATGAAGGTGTGGTCAGTGGGCCTTGAAGAACAGAATCACTTTGTTTGGCCAGGGATATTAGAAGTTTACTGAGAGACAATCTAAAGCCAAGAAGGAGCTCCATCTCTTGGATACCTACTGATGTTTGGGAGGGCTGAGACCAGTCCTTTGCCCTCCACAGAGGAACTGGCTTCTGGAAGGCTGCCCTGCAGAATTGGAGCCAGTGGTGCTCCAGGACTTACTGTCCAGAGGTCCTTGAGGATCCCAGTCCTGGAGTCCTCTGGCTGAGCTGGAGGGATGGCCTGCCCGAGGCATGGGGCCTGCTGGGCCGTATGTAGAGCTAAGATTCTCCTGGACCCTGGTATCAATGTACAGGGAAGCTAAAAGCTGGTTTAGGCAGCAAAGGAGTCGTAATTAGATTTCAGATACATGTTCTCGAGGTCTTACATCTGAGGGGGAGACCTGGCTTCAGGGTCTGGTTCCTGATCAGGTCTCCTGAGCCACATCTGTAGCTGCCTGCAGGACCTGGCCATGCACACCCTGTTGTCAATGGGGCCCTCTGCCCACATTGCCTCAGCGCCCAGCTGAGGCCTGACTCCCACTCCCAGCACACCCCTGCAGGTGCTTCTCCCAGATCTGGGCCTTGCTGAGTTGGGAGCCCAGAGGACCAATGAGCAAAGGATAGAATGGCATTTCCTGTGAAGTGAAGGCGTGTGTGTTGATAAGCCCAAACAGTCTTCCAGTGCCTGCGAGGGCAGTGGATGGAGTGACTGCAAAAGCATTATGTTGATTGCAAGAAGTAACTGAGTGCAAGCTCAGAAGACCTTCTGGAAGTCAGGTGGCCCTTGACTTCAGCAAGGTGCTAATGAGCTCCCCAGCCAGCTGTGCATCGACCTGCAACTTCCCAGCAAAAGACCCGGGGCTGTCGTGGAAGAGGGCACCAACAAGAGTGGGTGGTGAGGGGATTAATGCGGGGCAGGTTCGTGGGCTCACGCCAGCTCCTCCCCTTACGTCTCTTTCTTTTTCCTTTCATTTCCACGAGGCAAAGCAAAGTGCCAAAGATCCATGGGGATTTCTCCCTCTATCACATTCTGATCTGTTAATATTTGCTTGTATTAATGAGCCAGTCTTTCAGAAGAGAGTGAACCCTCCTCCATTAAAGGGGCAGTGAGCCCAAGGACTTGCCTTGTTCCCCGCCCCTGTGATCCCAGTCACCGCCCTGCCTGGCTTCCTGAGGCTGAGTCACCCTCTTCCCATGCGATGTCGGGATGTGCATGTCGTCTGGAGGGAAGGGGACTAAGCCTTGTACCCATGCGGGGGCAGGCATTATTTGAAAGCCAGATGGGTGCCGTCGTATTGAATGGGGAACTTGACTCCTGCACGGGGCTGCACTGTTGTGTTGTGTTCTTCCGTGCCTTCTCCGGGGGCGAGTTTTCCTGTGTGTCCGCCGCAAGGTCAGTTCCCTGTCTCCTGTGCCAGCTGCGTGTGCCACAGGCTGCGGACTAGGAAGAGGGTACGGGGATCTTTCACTGGTTATTAAAATGTGAGCACTCCTTTCTTTCTACCTTGGATTTTTAAAAACCACGCTCTTTTTCTTGCTTTCCCATTATATGCTTCCCTAGCACACGTGTCAGGTCTGCACCCTGAAGCAAATCGCTCAGCCGTGAGCCCGGGAGCATCAATCGGATTTACAAGGAAAGGAAACCTGAGTTCTAATCTCAGTCCCGCCAGCAGCGGCAACATCAAGAAACCCGCCAGCTCCCTGCACACTTAACTGCACGATCTTCCATCCTTCAGCGCCATTCCCTCTGCCGTTCTCTCTGCCCCTTCACCTTCTTCTCCCACTGTCATCTTTCAAAACTCAGTTTAAATGTCACCTTCCCTGTGAAGGTGTCTGCAATCTCCCCAGAAAGATACATACATTTCCTCTTCTTGGCTCTTTTGAACTATCTCCATTTACAATATTTGTTGTTGGCTTGGCAATTTGTCTACTCAGATATTTACCGAGTGGCACGGTGCGCCCAGGCACTATTGCAGAACCAGGGATACTGGGGTCGATCAAGCTGACAAAGCGTGTGCCGTGAATCAGCACTGCCCGGCACAGCTTCCTGTGACGGTGGAAATCTAAGCCTGTGTCGTCTGCTGTCTGTGACTCTGTGGCCATGTGTGGCCATCAGGCACTTGAAAGGTGGCCATTGTGACTTAGGAACTGAATTTTAAATTTTAAAATATATTAAATTGACTTTAATTTAAATAGCCACATGTGGCTGGCGGCTACCACATGGGACAGCACCATTCTACAGGCAGAGATGGACTGTGGAAGAGTTAATAAAGCCGTATATTATCGAGTTGTGATTAGAGCCGTGGTGGAATCAAATAGTCTGCTGGTAGGAAATAAGTGGGGAGATCTATTTTGGGCAAGAAAGGCTTCTTCGAGGAAGCGACATTTTGATCTCTGACCTGGAGGGTGAGGAGTGGGTACCATTTAAAGCGGAGGAAGGCTTTTCCAGGGGCGGTTAATTGTGAGTGGGGCATGCTGGAGGGAGGAAGGAATGTGGCCTGTTGGAGGAACTGAGGGCGGTCAGGGTGGCTGGAGTGGATCGGGTGAGTTCTGGCAGTGGAGGCTGGAGACAGAGCGGGAGGTAAGGTCAGGTCATTCCAGGTGTTTGCGGGGCGGGGTGGGGGGAATCGGGAGAAGTGTGATTGGAGAGAGCAAGGCGCTGAGCCCACCTCTCCCTGTTAGCTCAGCCCCGTCCCGCGCCGTGCCGCCCAGGCAGTGCGGGCTCCCGCCCTTGACACGGCACGCCTGCCTGGCGTGGAGCCTCATCTGCATTCTGTCCCCATCCCTGTCTCCAGCCTGAGTGATTTAGGCCTGTCTAATTTATGTGGCTGCCGTACATGGGTAGCGCATGTCGGGCTTGGGGGCCTGTCCGTGTTTGTCTCTGTGAAAGAGAAATACTACCGTCGCCACTGGAGCCATTTTTTCTGATCATGCCTGCTTGGTAGTTAAGATTCTGGGAGCATTTAGCACAAGGAGGAATTGCTGTAATGACAAGTGGATCCTTCTGTAACCTCTGCTTAATTGGATGAAGTGACAGCCCCAGCGAAGACTCAAATAAAATTTGGTGCAATTAGATTCTGTGGAACGTGCGGTGCCAGAACCACTGTGGAAATCGTGCAGCTTGTTCATGGAACCGCGGAGGGATCTGGTCGGACAGGAGGAACCTGTGCTTGGGGCCGGGCGGAGAGGCTTACTTGACCTGCTCCTTCCCCCCCGCCCAGACTCTGCGACACTTCCCTCTAGAGTCTAGACAGGGGTGTCCAACCCTTCGACATCTCTGGGCCCCACTGGAAGAAGAAGAGTTGTCTTGGGCCACATGTTCAATACACAAACACTAGTGAAAACTGATGAGCAAAAAAAAGGGTTTTAAGTCAATTTACCGTTTTGTGTTGGGCCACATTCATAGCCACCCTGGGCCGCATGCAGCCCGCGGGCTGTGGATTGGACCCCCCGGTAGAAGTTTCCTGGAAGGGCGTGGCAGGAGGCACTGAGGCAGAGGGAGTGCCTCAGATTGGGTTCCGACAGAAATAGAATCTGAGACAAAGAGTTAGATGCAGGTTTATTCAGGAAAGTTCTACTGAGGTGCACCTGTAGGGAAGTGAGGAAGGCAGGGCTGCGATGTGGTCACAACAGAAGGTGAAGGGCTCAGGCAGCAGGAGAACCCTGGAGCTTGCATTGCCCTTCAGAGTTGTCCCAAACCGCGGCCAGAGGACCAGGCCTTTGCAGTCCCGCATCACCCAGCTGTTGGCTGTGTCCCCTTACCCCAGCACACGCAACCTTGGGTAAGGTGGTTCCTGGGAGGGATGAAGCTGTGAGCATTGGCAGTTGACATTCCCAGGTTCCGGGAGGGCACACCTGTCTCCTTGTCGGCAGGTGCTACTGCGTCCCCTACAAGGTCAGCCAGAAGTGACAGGTCCCTGGGGATTCCGGATCTGCCTCAGTGCTGACTCCAAGCAGCCCCCACCTGCTAACCTCCCCCGCTCCTCCCCTCTCCCAGTTCTCTTCACTGTGTCCTCCGCCTGCTCTGGGCGACATGGAGCAAGTCCTCTGACTACCTGGAATCCAGTTGCCCCTCTTTCCTTTGTTCTCCTTGCCTCTAACACCTCCATTGGCCTCCAAGGGCCCCACCTCCCAACTGTCTGCTCGTGCTCCCCATGGCCGGTCAGCTGCGTCTGAAGGTGGCTGCTCAGTGCACGTCTCACTCCCACCAGGGTTCCCCCCTTTGGTGGTCTCAGCGCCGGCGGTGAGTCTGGGAGCCCAGCTCTTACTGTCACCAGAGTGCCCTGGGGTGGTGGCGAAGTGCGGGCTCCGGGCCACACAGGCCAGAGCGAGCATCCTGCCCTTTTCCAGGTGAGCGATCCTGAGGAGGTCAGGTCCTCTCTCTGCTGTCGCTGGGGACGCAGACTTGGATTTATGTTTTGTGTCATAGTTTGATCACTTTGAACCTTTTGCATCTATGAAATTGGAATATGTCTACCTGCAGCACAGGGCAGTTGTGAGGACGAGGTGTCACAGGACAGGCCTACAGCGCAGCACCTGCCACAGGCGGCAGTTGTCATTCTTGTTGCTTTCATCGAAAGCCACGGTCAGCCTGGCCTGGCCCAGGGAGATACAGGCCAAATCTCAGAGTCACGTTGGAACCCAGACGCCTGACGTCCCGGGTGTAGGAGAAAGTCCCGAGAAGAGAGGAGGTATCTGTGGTGAAACAGGTTACTCATAGTTTGGCTGTAGGGCCTCCAGCCATGCCTGAGTCCCCTCCCCGAGAGACCTGAGCAAATGCACCCCTTGAGGGCTACGCCCCAGTGTAACCCCCCATCTCACAGCCAAGGGCCAAATGGCATTCACCCCGGTTTACTCCCTCCTCCACCTGTACGTCCTCCCACCCAGCTCCCCCCTCCTGCAGCCGCAGCCGCCACTTCTGCGTGGAGAGGGGGCTGTGAGAGGGGTGCCACCCCAGCCCCATAACTCTGGCTCCGTGTGGGTGTCTTCCTGTGTCGCCAGCAGTGGGAGCCGACGGGGAGCCCCTGTCCCAGTCTTGCTTGTCTTCCACTGTCGGACACACAGCAGGGCTCCGCAGGCGAATGGGAAAGAAGAGGCTTGATCACTGTTTATTTTCCTTAATTTTCTTTGTGCCTCTTTTATTTTTACCCTTGATTACAAGCAACAGAAAAGTTCCTCCCCACTCCCCACCTTGCAGCTGTTAGTTTGAACAGCTGCTGTGAGCCGCCACCCCCCCACCCCCACCCCAGGCTCAGAAAGAAGAGAAATTAGCTAAGAGGGAGACAAGACAAGCATTTCAGCTCAGGGGGAGAACCTCATTTGGCTAGACCTGTAGCCTTTCGCTTGGCTCTGGAACCTTCTCTGAATGCCTGCCCACAGCTTCTGGGGACAGTGTTTTTTGTTCTTGTCATTGTTATGCTTCATTTGCTTTTTCATTTGAAGACGGACCGGCACCTTTGGAGCCCCTGTATGGACAGGTCTGTGATCCAGTCGTCCGTTTACAGGGAGACGCAATCCACTTGTTAAATGGTTCTAATTTCAGTTGTTTTTACGTCCTGTATTTATCCCTTTAGTCTTGTGTATTTACTCATTCATCAAATGCATTTATCTACCTGCGGATTGCTTGCATTTTGCCAGTGTCTGGCAGGCAAAATTGAATTAGGCAGTTTCCCTGACCTCAAAGACACAGTCTGGCTGGGGAGACCTGCATTAAAGGGCGATTGCAATGTCACATTTAGAAAATGGCCCTTGTTAATGTGCGGGCTTGCTGTCACTGTCTCCTGGCTCAGGTCTGCATTTTAGCAAATACTGCCTGCATGCTCTTGGGTAAGTTACCCTTTCTGTGTCTGTTTCCTCGTCAGCTATAACGGGGGAACTGATAGACTTCACATCGGGAGATTATGAGGATTCAATGAGAGGATGTATCTGTCATCTGTCATGCTCGGTGGAGTACCCAGGGTGCGGTGAGCTGTTAGAGTCTGCTGGCTGCTGTCCCTGCTCTTGTTGAATAAGGAAGCTCAGGCTGTGCCTCCAGAGATCGGGGTTCAAAATTCAGCCTCATTGTTGCCTCGTTTAACCTGTGGCAAGTCACCTAACTTCTCCTCCCTTGCAAAATGGTAATAGAATTTTGCTCACTTGGCAGCGCTGCTCAAAGTGGGGTCAGCGACCGGCAGCCTCAGCATTACTGGAAGCTTCTGAGCAATGCAAATTCTCGGGCCCCACCCCAGATCCACAGAGTCAGAACCTGGAGCAGGGTGTATGTTTTAAAAGTCCGCTGAGGACTGATTATGACGTATGCAAACATCTGAGAAGCACCGGGTTAGAGATGATGTGTGAAAGTTGTCCAGCACCCACCATGCCCAAATACTGGTGATTGATAAAGGAATTTATAGCTGTTATTGCAGTGAGAGCAAAAATTACAGGTGGTGAGAAAGAGGTGCAGTGTGCTTCGCTGGAAGGTATAATTTGAACCAGCTTTAGGAAGGTGACTGGGGATTTTTGAGGGGGAAGGTCATTTCTGGATGGAGGCACAGTGTGGGCAAAAGCACAGTCGTGTTTGGAGGCTGGTGAAAAGTTTGGTTCTGCTCAGGTAGAAGATTCGAGGAAAGGGTGGCTGAGCACGCAGCCCAATAGAGCCAGATCACTAGGGTCTGGTTTTACCAAGTCCGGGACTTGAAGCTTGATCCTGGGATGATCCGGCTTTAAACACAGAAGCGCCAAGACAAAATTCACTGTAAGATGAGTTGTAGAGCCTGCAAGATGGCAGCAGGACACGCAGTGGGCCAGGGCAAACAGTGGTCCCTGGAGGATTCAGAAGAAACTTTCTGCTGAAGGTGAATGTGGACTGGTAGACCAGTTGTCCCTTTTTGACTTGTTCTTCCATCTGGCTTCTTACAAACACTCACTGAGTACCTGCAGTGACCCTAGGCATTCAGGGATACACGCATAAGACAAGTGAAGCGACATCCTGACCCATATTCTCCTGGGAAACACGGTGAGGGTGATTATTAGATGCTGTGATAAGGAAAGGAAGCCAACGTTCATTGAACCCCTGGCACACCGCAGACGCTGTTGTCGACATTGTCCCTGCTAGTTATTATTCCCTGACAACGTCCTCAGGTGTCTCCAGTGTAGCTCCACTTAGTCCCCACTGTGACCCACTTTGTAGCTAAAGACAACACACACTGAGGTGTCACATGTTTCAGGATCTGAAAAGGGGTAGATATTAGAGAGGACATCAGGTTTGGGGATGGCTTTTTTTTCTTCCCCTGGAACACGCAGGTTGGAGGACAAAGCCGGAAGGGTGTCCAGGTGCTCAGGAGCCAGGCGCAAGGCCGTCCAAGGTTCCAGACCAAGGAGGCCTCCTCCCTTGTCCTGTCAGTGGCGGGGCCTTCTTTAAAGGCTGTTAGAAAGGTGGCTTGACACGATCAGAGCCACTAGGGTGGACACTTTGACACCTCAGAGTATTTGCTGGCAAATGTGAGGTCTTAGGAGGTAGCATTTTATGAGGGGGCCTGACATTTATTCACGGCATTTCTGCTTCTTTGCCTAATTCTCCTAAGACCTGTGTCTGCGTCAAAACCTTAGCAGGACGAGTGAGGCGCCGGAGCTTGTCTGTTCTCCACCGCCACCCCCCCCCGCCCCCGTCCCCTGGGACAAATTCTTCAGCCCGGGAAGCGTAGTGAGGGACTGAACATGGGCTGCGGGTGTGTGTCCTGAGGAGGGAAGGTGGGAGGGGCCAAGAGGAGAGGTGAGGACTGGGGAGCCCTACCCTGAGTATGTCCTTGACATGCACCAGCTCATGTGGTCCTTGCGACAGGCAGGACAAGTACAGCTCCTTTTTTACAAAAAGCAAAGTGAAGCTCAGGAGGGTGAAGCACTTTGGTCAGGGTCACATGACTGCCAGTGGGCTGGGCCAGCCTCTTTTGACAGGAGGGCCTTGCAATCCTGGTTTTGCCTGTTGCTCTGCATAGGGGACACGGTTTCTGGTAATGCCTTGGCAGTGAGTCAGTCTTTATAGTGGGCAAGCTACCCGCTGCTCGAAGGCCTTAGGGCCCTGTGGTATGCAGAATAACGGCCACCGCCTGCCCCCCGCAAGATGCCTGTATTCTGGTCCCTAAAACATGTGACTCTATTACCTAACATGGCTAAAAGGACTTTGCATGTATGATGGAAATGAGTATTTTGCGATGGGGAGAGTATCCTGAATTTTCTGGGCCTGATGTAACCATAAGGCTTCTTATAAGAAGGAGGCAGGGGGGTCATAATCAGAGAAGATGTGACCATGAAAGCAGTGGGGGGAGGGAGCGGCGAGGGACGGGGAGAGAGAGGGAATGGAAAATGGTATGCTAGTAGTTTCAAGATGGAGGATGGGGCCACAAGCCAAGGAATCGAAGTTGTCTGTAGAATCTGGAAAAAGCAAGGGACCGATTCTGCCCTGGAGCCCCCAGAGGAAATGCAGTCCTGCCAGCAGTGTGATTCAGTACCGCTCACACCGGAACTGGAGGGTCCGTTTTGTTGTACGCCACCAGGTTTGTGGTCATTTATTACAGCAGCAGCAAGGAAGGAATACAGGTCCCCACGCCCTGTCAGGCAGGCATTGCCGCACTCCACTTTGCATACATAGACCAGACAGAAGGGATATGACCTCGGCCACTCTTCTCTGAGCCCCAGTTTTCTCACCTGTCAGAAGAAGGAGAGGTTCATCCTATTTATGCAAGCTTGTGGTTACTGCCTCCTCTTTTGGAGCTGGAGGGCAAGGGGGCTGAGAGATACAGTTGGTAAGGGTAGGTCTTCAGACGCATAGACCAGAGACTGGTTTGGGGGGCAAATGGAATAATCACTACAAACATGCAACTCTTGTTGGTTCATTTTAACTGCTGTGTGATATTCCATCTCAGTGGAGCCCGGCTGGGTGGCTCAGTTGGTTGCAGTGCTGTCCCATGCAGCAAAAGGTTGCGGGGTCAACACCTAGTCAGGGTAGATACCTAGGTTGCAGGTTTGACCCCTGGCTGGGGCACGAACTGGACGCAGGTAATCAGTATTTTTCTCTCACATTAATGTTTCTCTTTCTCTCTGCCTTCCTCTCTCTCTAAAATCAATACACATACCTTCGGGTGAGGACTAGAAAAATAAAAATATTTAACTCAGTGATAACATTACACTTCTTATGAGATGACTAGATTAAAGTGACCTTTGTGAAGGCAGGGATTTTATTGCTTTGCCTATCATTGCCTCCTCGGGAACAGAACACATAGTAGGTGCTCCACAAATGCTTGTTGGATGAATGAATGAATGAATGAATGAATGAATGAAGGTACACCTGTGAAAACACTTTGAAACTCCCAAATTGCTCTGCACTCATTTATTTTAATTGAGACCAGTTTCAGAGAGGTCAAGTGATTTTCCCAAGGTCAAACAGGTAGGAAGTGCCAGAGGTGAATCCCAGTCTCCTGTGTCCAAATCCAGTGCTTGTGCCACCCCAGCTCCTTGGATAGCTGGCTCCCTGTGACCGGTCCTGCCTGTGAGATACTGCCACCTGGGTGGGGGTGCCTTTGGCAGGGAAGCACAATAAGATCGTCTGAACAGAGGCAGGGGGCATCTTGCTGGGGACCACTAGGGATTTAGATGCACATAACTCAGCTACATTGAGTGGAAAGGGAAGCGTGTCCCTGCATGGTAGAGCTGAAGAAGGGGTTACTCCAGGCCCTGAGGATCTAGAAAGGTGGGGTGCAAGTCCTTGTCAGACCCTGGGGGTAGAGCATAAGTCACAGCTCCAGTGAAATGGCAGACACCCCTGTTGCTGCATCTGGACCACCCACTGCTCCTAGAGGTGTGGAAATGGTGAGGTCTCAGAGAGCCATCCCCCCTGCCTTCCAGGTTCTGGAGGCACCACAGTCCCCAGGGTGGGCACTGCAGCCTCTGACAGGGTATTGCATCACAGCTGGCCGGCAGGCTGCTCTGGGGCTGGGCGGGGCCAGGTTCAAACCCCGGTTTCCTGGAGTCACCCCTTTTCTTCTTTGCACCTCAGTGTCCCCGTGTAAAACGGAGACAGCAAGACAATAACCCCTTCTTTGCAAGACTGCTGCAAGGGTTTAATAATAAAAATCGCAACAAGAAGATAGCACTGATTGAGCACTTATGTATTCGGTATTAACCTAAGTGTGTTGCTTGTTTTTATTCATTTAATGCTCATAGCAATTCTGTAAGTATGACTAGTCCCCTTTGATTCAACATAAAGACACTGAGCCTCAGAGAGGTGGTAAATTGCTAAAGTCATTCCTGTAACAAGTGTCAGAGGCAGGATTTGAACTCAGGCCATCTGACTCTGACTGGCATGCTTTCCACCCACTAATGGTTACTGTATTCCATGATAACTTTGCAAAATTGTTCAAATTTTCCATAGGCCTGAGGACCATCTGGTGTGTGATGAGACTGTCTCTAAGGTATTATTAGTTCCTGCAGATCTGTGCTACCCAGTGTGGCAGCCGCTGGCCCTATGTGGCTCATTCAAATTCAACTTTCAATTAATTAAAATTAAATAAAAATGAAAATTTCAGTTTGTCGGTTACATGAGCTGCATGTGCTTAGTGACAACCTTATGTAACACTGTGGATCTAGAACATCTCTGTCATTCCAGAAGGTTCCATCAGACAGCACTGCTGTGGGTGGTGGGACAGCCCTCAGTTTGGCTGGAGAGTGGACGGGCTGACCCAGAGAACCCCGAGACTCTTAGAAGGGACAGTGAGGAGGATTCTGGCTCCCAGCTAGGATGGAGAAGATAGGCTTCACCAGCATTTCTTTTGGGAGAGAGTTCCTTGAGCAGCTGACTTGGAGTAGGAGCAGAAGTCTCCAGGAGTCTGGATATCACGTCAAAGGCAGGGCAAGAGGCCATATCAAGGAGTGGGAGGGTCAGAAGTTCAAGTCCGCAGCATTGAGCGATCTGGAGGCCGTCAATGAACTAAGCGAGCTGTCCCGGTGTTGTGACGGGTGGCGGAGGCCGCACTGGAGTGGGTGTGAGGCTGTGCAGCCCGTTTAGATGATGCTTGTTTGAGACCCGCACTCTTGGCATCCTTTGGGAGTTTGTTTGAAATGCAGAATTTTGGGCTCCGCTCTCAGACCTACTGAATCAGAGTCTATATTTTATAAGACTGCCAGGTGATTCATAGACACAGTTACCATGGAGAAGCACTGGTCTAGGGGGTGTCTGGGTGTTTCCGGGCAGGTGACAAAGACAGAGGGAATCAGGGGTTGTGGATGAGGCTGGACAGAGGGCCGTGGGTTCCGAGTTGGAGAGGAGAGGTGTGCACAGAGAAGAGTGACAACCTGCAGGAAACGAAGAGGTGGGTGGGCAGGGCTTCCCGATGAGGCTGAGCAGCATCAGACGCTGTAAGGATGGGAAAGGCCATCGATAAAGAAGAGACCTTTTGGCGGGTGACATGGGGGCACTGGTGTCCTTCTGAAAAGCTGCACAGCAAGGCAGACACAAGATCGTGGGCCCCCTGCGGGAAGTGGCAGCAGCCACTGAAGGGTCAGGCATCGGGTAGGTGCTGACCAAATGGCTTTTTATTGACTGACCAGAATAGGTTGGCCTGATGGGTGGATGGGGGAGGTGTCTGTGAAATTAGGAGACTGGAGGTGAGGGGTGCATGTGTGTGTGAAGGCATGTGTGTGTGTGTCTGTACACGTGTGCCCACATGCACATACATAGGTGCATAGATAAGCAGGAGCCTCCTGGGAACCCGCCAATTCCCTGACTATAATCGGCTCATGGAAGGAATGAGATGGGAACCCTGCTGTGTGAGGTACTTGAATCATACCAAAACCATCCCTCGCACCCTGGTCCGTAGAACAATTGTCTTCCACAAAACCGGTCCCTGGCACCAAAAAGGCTGGGGTCCGCTGATCTAGAGTGTCAACAAGCCCTCCAGGAGATTCAGGTGCACACTTATGTTGGAGACTCACGGATTTTGGGTGGCTGCCACAACACATTCCAAAATAGTGTCTAATGATTAAAACAAGAAAGGTTTACACTTTATTCATGAGATACCTAAAATGGAGGCCTTCCTCTCCTCCAAGTGGTGACTCAGGAACCCAGGCTTTTTCTATCTCTGGTCAGCTATCTTTACCATGTGACTTTTAAGGTCTGTCTGCTCTTCTGCATCTTCTGATGTTTGAAGAGAAAACTTATGTTCTTTTGTTATGGGTTTCTTATTTGTTTTGATGGACCACGTCTGAAGGTGCACATATTTGCACTCACTTTCTATGGCCTGGAACTCGGCTGCATGGTCACACCTAGCTGCAAGGGAGGCCAGGCATGTAAGCCACCTTGTGCCAAGGAGGAAAGGGACTCAGGCTTGTGGAGTGTGAGATGGTCTTTATCTAGTGAGGTAGTCCTCATTCATTTACCAAAGGGCAACTGAGCCCCTATGTGGTACAAGTCTCAGGGCTCATCTGTGGCAGTGGGACAGTGGAGACCCCCAGTCACTGGGTTAAATCACTTACTGTAGACAAAACAGTTGAGAGTGGTCCCCATAAAACATGAGTATGATCCAGGCAGATGAATAGAAACACATTACCCATTCGAACTCCTTTGCAATTTAGAGGTCAGTTGTATGGGGTTAGGGTGAGGAAGAGCTCTCCTCCTTATTGATGGTTATTTTGTGAACAACACCACATTATGGTATTTTTAACATCACATAAGGAGGACTTATGGGTGAGGGAAGCAATGTTCAGGTAGGTTAAGTGTCTTGTCCAGGATATCTAGCTTGTTAGCTGAAGAAGGGGAAGATGAATCGAAGGCTTCTGACCCTAAAGTGCTTGGGTTTTCATCTAGACCTTGATATCGTTATCAGAGTGCATCCTTCCAGAGGCTGATGGACTTCCAGATCAGCCTGAGGACCACAGAACTCAGCACTGGAAGGAAGTCCTGAGGCCATTTTTGCCCAAACCTGCATCAAAAGCTTTGCACATTCTATTTCAGAATTCTACTCTTTCCTTCAGAAGTTCTACCTTCACAGAAAGAATCACGGGCACCATTGCCTCTGCAGCATCTAGATGTCAGCCTTCCTCTGGGGTCTCTTCTTGCCCCAGGAGGTGCTCTCAGCTCTCTGCAGGGTGCCAGGCATTCTGCATCTGCCACACCAGCTCCACGGCCCCTTCTCCCCGCTGTGCTTCGAGTGCGTGCGGAGTTAAGCAGCATGAGCTCAAGCCTCCACCAGGAGCTCTCCACGTCCAGATGTGGTTCCTTCAATGGTCAGCTGCAGTGGATCTGTGGAGGGCCCGAGACACCAGACAGATCGCCCACAGATGCTCTCCTTCCATTAACGCACACCTCTGAGAGCCATCTGAGTGCTAATCAATCTGATCCAAGTTGCATTGGGAAGAAGAACACTTCCTTCTGGTTAAAATTAGATGAAAGAGATTTTTTAAAAGTTGGGCTGCATTTTGTGAAGATGCTCTTTTTCATGGAAAACAGTTTTCTCCTAAAAGGAAAAAAAAATAAAAGTAAAGGAAATCTTTTCTTGATCATTTTTGTTAAAAAAAAAAACAACCCAGAGTTTTAAATATTTCTGCCATCTGTTCCCTATTATTTCTGAAACTTTGTGCTGAGTATCTGGGGGGGTGGGAGAGGCTCCAATGGCCATCGGGATTGTTTTAAGTAATTAAAACTGATAAAATGGATAAGTTTTTACCTAATCTCTGGATGATTTGAGTGGAGTCAACCAGATGTAAAAATGCCAGCAACAAATTATTCTGTGCTTCTCTGACACACGGTTTTGACAAAATATCTTGAAAACAGCTGCTAAGTATGCGATCTGGGGATTCGGCAGTGCGGAAGGACAATTCTGTGTGCTCGGAAAAGCCTGGAGAAAATCCAGCATGACTTCGGTCATAAGGATGAATTGTGCTTATTCAAGAAGGAACTATATTTTGATAATGAGGCAAGATCTAGAGATAAGTTCTCCCTCTCTGCGGGGAGCAGGCTATGGGCACATATGTTCTGGGAACATTTGTGCATTAGTCAACTTTTTCTTTCTTTGGATCTTTTTTCCTTTTGTGAAGGCTCTTATTTCAGGACCTAACACAACGAACTCTGTAATTCCTACAACAGTTGGCATGTGTATGCACCCATCTCATCATACTGCACAGTAAGTGTTTGCATATATATGCAAATTACTCTGTGCCTATATGACATGCCATGTATATGTAAAATGCAGTATGGTGATAAAGATATCATATATCTTTCCCCATTTACAAGCATGTGGCCTTGGATTCACCACCGAACTTTTCAAGCCTCAGTGTCCACAAATGTAAAAATGGGAATACGGAGTTTTTACCTCCTAGGCCTGCTACAAGGTAAACACATGTATCACGCAAGGAAAGCCCATAGCATGGTACCCAGGAAATGTTCAATGCATGTGCACTCCCCTTTCCTTCCTCATTGGACGTTCCAGATGAGTGTGATCTCCTCAAGGGTAAGAACTCTTTCTTGTTCCCATAAACCACATAGTAGGCACTCGGTATGTGTTGATTAAATGCAAGCAAGTGAATGAACAGTAAGTGAAGCTTGTAATTTCCTGCTGATTCTCTAATTGTCCCACACTGATTATCCCAAAGATGGGGGTCCTGCCCCAGGGCATATAAATTCACTGCGGAAGCCTTGGCAGGAACGACCTCTTTCATTGCAGGGTTTACCACTTCTTCATCAGATGTGTCTGTCTCCACATCTGTTCTGACCTGTGGCAGAGCACCAGGTGCATTCAGCTGTGGTGCTGGGGCCTATTTCTGCCGCTTCTCACGCATCCAGTGACTTTCTCCTGTGGGCTCTTTCCGCTCGGACTGTGAACTTGTCCCTGTCACCTCGGTCCTGAGAAATAATCCGTTGCTTGATTTGCACATGCAAGGGGAATGGCAGTTACAGGCAATGGCCTCTCCCTTTGGCTGACCACTCCCTGTGCAATCTCATTCATTTCTCACCACACCCATAATGCAGGTGCGGTGGTCTTTCCCCCTTCAGAAATGCAGGCGCTGGGGCACAGAGAGGAGGCATGCACTGCCCAAGGGCCACAGCTACGAGGCTAAATTCTTGTCTTCCAGCCCAGCTTTTCGAGAGAGCTAACTTCATCAGTGGCACTTCTTTGCATCCCTTTAGGAGTGGGCTTCCAGAACTGATGGCTCTTGGTTTCCTTCCGATTTCACAGCATCATCTTTTCTGCTGTGGTCCCAGGTACTATCTCCACGCCATCCCCTTCAACGTAGTGTTCCACGGCGTGCTGCTCACATACCCACTCACGCTGCGTGTTCTCCCCGTGAGCGATTTCATCCAGTCTCATTATTTTAATTACGACCGGGGTGGTTGATAACTCCCACACCCGTGTCTGTTGCTTGGACAGTTCTACCAAACTCCCAGTGAACTGGCTGCCAGAGATAGTCCTGTGGATTGCCACGGGCCCCTCAAGTTCAAGATGTCCTTCCTGAAGCTTTGATTTCCTAATGGTCCCATTGTTCATTTCATCACTGATGCCAGAGAGAAACTGGAGACTCCTGTGAGAGTCTCACCTTCTCCTCGGTCCTTCCCCCACCCCATCCACATAACTGATCCATCTACGTGGGCCTTGCAGTGTATCCCCTGAATATTTCTCGACTGTGTCTTCCCCGCCATCGTTGTTACCACTGCATCAACTTTCACCCGCTCTCAACCGGACCCTTGCAGCGCCTTTTGGGTGGGCAGGAGAGGTAACCCTGTTATTTTGGAACATAGCATAAATGCAGAAAAGGCACAGACAATAACGGGATATACTGAGAACATATGGATCCAGATACAGCATGGATCAGTGGCATGAAACTCCCTCGCATCCCCTCCAAGTCATTAGTTCTCTATCCTAAACTGTTCTAACTACTAGAGAAGTTTCTCCTGCTTTTGAATTTATAGAAATCGAATTATAAAGTATGCACTTCGTCTTATTTCTTCCATTTGAAATTATATTTGTGAGTCTCATCCATGTGTGTATGGCCAGAATTCATTTTTTCATTCTCGAATAGCATTTTCTTACATGAATTTACCAAAATATACCTATTCTCTTGCTGACAGACATCTGGGCCTTAATGCAGCATGGTACCATGACTATTCTGTGTGTGATTTGGGGAGTACTGGGCTCCATTTCTCTTGGAGTCACGAGGAGGAGTGGAACTGTTTTCCTGGGTTAAATACATACTGCCAGACAGGATTCTAATGTGACAAATGGATGTGGTCAGTCCTTTAATATTAGCTGTTCTGGCGGGCTTGTTGCGGCTTTGGCTTGCTTTTCATGATGACTGATGAGAACCTTTACACCAAGGGGAGGACTAATTGAGTACATTTGCACATATGTTTTTTTTTGCCATTTAGATAACTTCTTTTAGAATTTGCCCATTCAGGTATTTTTTCCTTTTTCTAAAAAGTGAGTTGTGTATATACACACACACACAAATATAAATGTAAATATAAATATAAATGTAAATGTAAATATAAATATAAATATATTTCCATTCTTTCCCATTCCATGCTTTTTTTCATGTAATTAATGGTTTGTGTTGATGAATAAAAAAGGTTTTAATTTTCATAAAATCCAATTATCCATCCTTTCATTTGTTTAATTCTAGCCATATTTAAGAAATACTTGTGTTCCACATCTAAAACTTACTCTCCTATGTTATTTTTGGAAGCTGTGTTAGCCTACACTTTATATGTACATCTGAGCAAGCCAATTTTTGTGCATGGTATCATCGAGAGATCGGGGTTCATTTTATCTGCATGGAGTGAGCTGACCCAGCGTCATTATTAAAAAGATCATTTCCCCCAATTAATCGCTGCCGAACCTTTGCAATTTATCAGGTGTCTATAAATATATGGATCCACTTCTGCCCTCTCTGCTCCTTTCTGTTGGCCTATTTGTTCATTGTTGTCTAAATATCCTGTTGCCATGATTACTGCAGCTTGATCGTAAGTCTTGAAATTTTCCCCACAGCGTTGCTTTTTGTATCTAAAAACAGAAACAACAAACAGCAAATATGTATTTGCTCATGTGTCTTTGGGTTAGCTAGGGGTCAGCCGATCCAGCCTGGCTTCTCAGCACAGCTGTATTCAAGCCGCGGGGCTGAGTGTTCAGGTGTCTGGCCCGTTTTTATTCCGAGACCCAGGATGGAAAGAGCAGCCGCCCAACCAGAAGAGTCTCAGAACAATGACAGAAGGACAAAAAGGGTAGCCCTACTGCACAGGCACTTAAAAAAAGATGTTATTTCTTACAGCAGTTTCAGGTTCCGAGCAGAACTGAATGGGAAGAACCAGAATCCCCAGGCACCCTGCTCCCATACACATACTCTTGTTCATCAACATCGTTTTAATGAAAAGAACCTGTTCTAGGTTCTTTGCATTTCCATAGGGATCTTAGCATTGATACATAAAGAATAGAAAGGCTTTTGGGATTCTGACCCAAATTTACATTGACTCTCTAGAGCAATTTGGGGAGAATTTGCCACTTAGTCGAATCTTCCAGTCCGTGAATATGGAATATCTCTTGATTCCTAAAGGTTTTTTAAAAATATTACTCAGCAATGTTAAGATGCTTTCTTTATTTCTGGTTTTCACTTTTGTGACATTATTATATTTTTTCTTTAAATACTTTTTATGCCCATTCTCTAAGTTCTTTCTCTCCAAGATGTCAAATATACACGTTACACCACTTGGTATTGTCTGACCGGTTACTGAGTCTCTCTATTTCTTAATCATTTTTTTCTGTATTGTTCAGATTTCTGTTTATCCACTTTCATGTTCAGTGATTCTTTCTGCTACAGCATCTGAACTATTGCTAAGCCTACAGTAAACTTTTCATTTTAAATGTGGTATGTTTCAGTCAGAGAGTTAAAAAAAATTACTTTCCATTCCTCTGCTATGATATCTCACTTGTTCTCCCATTCTGCCCAAATTTTCTTTAAAGCCTTCAGTGCATTGATAATAGTCATTTTAAAGTTCTCATCTGCAGATTCGAACATCTGAATCATCTTGTGGTCTCTTCTTTCAATTGTGTGTGGGGTTTTTTTCCCCCCTTCACAAAAGAACTGTGGCTACTATCTGTAGGAAATCTGGATTATGTCAGTTTGCTTCAAACAATAACTGAATTTTCTCCTGGCAGGCAGTTACCTTAGTGGCACACCCTTCTGAAATTGTCGAGACTGTTTATTCCTTGTAAGAATGGATCTGTTTCGTCTTTGTCAGTCATCTCAGTGTGAGGTCCTTGCTCTCAGCTGTGATACTCAGCACTGTGATGGGTTCTTTCTGGGGTCTTCACTGAATCTCCGCTGCAGACAGACCAGTTCCCATGTCTCCCAGCCTCGTGCAGCCGCTGGGGCTTCTGCTCAGTGCTCTGCACTGTAGCGCCCACTCTCTTTCAGACCTTACAGGGGTTGGCCTTGCATACATGCTGGCCAGCAGTCCTCCAAAGACTGGCAGTGGACTCCCCGATGTCCTCTCCGGCACCCGACCTTACAAATTCCAGCCACTTCGGCAGCCCCCAGACTCTTCATTCTGCCTCCTCGATTCAGACAGACTGCTGTGCTCTGCTCGGACTTCAGCTCCCTGTGCTGGGGTGCAGAAACCACCCTCAGGACACTCATCGGTCCGCCTGGGATGTTGTCAGATGGCAGTTAGCAGAATAAGGCAGTGCATGTTAGATGGCAGATACAAAGCTCCCTCTAGGATGCTGTCTTGCCTTTGCTCTGTCCCATGTGGTTCTTAGGGCTCTAGAAAGATGCAGCTGGGAGGATGGTGACCTGGGGCATCACCTCCCTTCCTCTCAGCCTTTGTTGAACCAGCGGAGAAACTGAGGCCTTGAGAAGGCACGGGGCTTATCCGACAGCCCTCCAGGGAATGAGAACTCTATCTAGAACCTTGCATTGCTTCCTCCTTGCTGTGGTTCCTTTCTCTTATACTGAAACACAGTTTTTTTTTTTTTCAAAATTGCAAAGGAAATGTTAAAGGAACCGAAGAGATGCATTTTAGGTGCGTGGTGAAATTTCTCAGGAGTAAAGGGTGGTAGCAGGGCAGATGGTGCAGTGTGTATTGGGAAGAAAGAAGAACAGATTTTTTTCCTGTGAAAAGCCTTTGGGTGCTGGGCTCAAGGAAGAAGGTGTGTGAGATCCTTCACGGTCCTCAGAATGCGCTCCCAAACGTTTTCTTGATTCTCAGTCAACCCTTGGCTGGCGGAGTTTACAAAAAAATTGTAATGCTATTTTAAGTTTATGTTTTGGAGGTAATATATTTAAGTGGCTCAAACATCAAAAAGACAGAAAAGAATATACAGCTGACGCTTGGACAACAGGGGTTTGAATTGCGTAGATCCACTTACACGCGGACTTTTCTCGATAAATATTGTAATGGATTTTCTCTTCCTTACAGATTTCTTAACATTTTCTTTTACTTTGTTGTAAGAATACAGTATACGTCATGGGGCAAAAGCAGGTTTACAGTTGTTCGTGTGGAAAATAATGCAGCAGTTAATACAGAATAATACAAGAATAAACTCTGTTTTGCATGCTCACGACTGTAAACCTACTTTTGCCCCCACCTTGTGTAACACGTATCACATACAAAACCATGTGTTAATTGACTTTATGTTATCGGTAAGCCTTCCAGTCAAAGGTAGGCCATTAGGAATTAAGGTTTTGGGGAGCCGAAAGTTGTAAGCAGATTTCTGACTGCACGAGCATTGCACCCCTAACCTCTGTGTTGTTCGGGGGTCCACTGCCCGCTGACAGTTTGTCCCCTGCTCCTTAGTCCAGACACACATTTCCCTTCCTGGAGGTTATCATTGTCACTCTTTGCTTGTGTATCCGGCAGAGGTGTTTTACATGTAGATTAATCACATTCCCATTCCACTGTCGTCTTCTTTTTTTTTTCTTTTACATAAATTGTAACATACTACACAAGCTCTTTTAAGTCTTACTTATTCCATTTACTGTCTCCTGGATATCCTCCATATTTGGGCTGACTGAGTTCCCTCTCCTTTCTGGTAGTTTCGGGGTGCCCCACCGCATGGATGAACCACTGTTTATTCAACTGGTTCCCGAGACGAGCATAGGGACTGCTTTCAGTCTTTCACCATCAAACAACGCTGCCCTGAATAACTTTGTGCAGAAGTCCTCTCTTGGTGCTGGCGTATCTTCAGCATAATTCCCTAGGCCTGGGGTTGCTGAACACTGTTAACTGTGATAGATACTGCCAAATTATCAAAGGTTGCATGAATGTGCATGCCCACTGGCCACGTGTGAGCGTTGGCATCGGTTCAGACTGTGGTAGTTTCCAGCCGGAAGCCACCTCCTGGATCACCTTTTCTGTTTCCCGTGTGCTACGGACCGAGGAGCTGAGGCTCAGAGATGGGACCGAGATCATGCTGATGGTGAACGGCAGTGTCCTGACCGCTCAGCCTGAGGGGTCTGCAGGACCGGGGACGCACAGAGGTGCACTGTCCCCAGCCACGCATGTCCTCTCACTGTCCATCCCCTGCTTGTTAGGGAACTACACGGAGCCTGCCTCCACTCCCAGCACTCTCTGTAGGGGCCTCTTTTCTGCGTGGTGATGTTTGCGTCTCTTAGAATAAGAGTGAGTGCACCCACTGGCAAGCCAGCTGTGGCCTAAGAAAAACTAAGCTGACATCGAGGCTGGGCAGAGCTCTTAATTAGATCCTGCGAGACTTAGGGAAAGGGGTCACGTTGGCATCTGGGAACAGAAGCCTCTTCAGGGGACAAGAGAAATGTCATTTGAGATTCTTTACCTAATAATATCTCTATTTCAGTCGAAATGTCCTTGTACTCGGCGTCCCCCACAATGCCTCTGACTCATTAGTCCAGGTAAAGAGAGACACAGGGTGCTCCTCCTTTTGAAGTGGGACTCTCGTTGCCATCCCTGCTGCCACTTGAACACGGTGTCGCGTCACTCAGGCATCAAGGAACAGAGGAAAGTCTTCCCAGTGGATGAGTCACGGGTTCCAGAGTGAGGCCACCTGAACTCGAGGCTCAGTCCTCGCATTGGGACTTAGTCGTTATGTGAACGTGAGCCAACTATGCAATCCCTCAGCTTTGGTATCCCCTGTTGTAAAGGGTGGGGGCGTTAGGCCTGCTAGCTGGGCCTCACCAGGCAATGCTGCGTAACAGACAGGCAACACGGGTTAGGCTTTGTTCATGGTACTTGGCCCTTACCAGTTGTTAGACGGGGCTTCATTCTATCCTTGCCCTTTTTTTCTGAGCTGCAAGGTGGTAGAGTAGCCGCCCTCTGAAATTTTGTAGGTGACAGTGACGAAGAGAAAAAGCGGTTGTGGGGACCCTGTTCACTGCCTCTTAATGTTTTTATCCAGAGGATGGAAGTGCCTTCTCACTCGTATTTCAATAATGACAGCAAGCCCAGCATTCCTCTGTGTTTACATGGGCCCCATGGTCTTAGGCCCATCACTCACCTGGGGCAGCTTGCCTGTCTCCGCACCGCCTCCTGCTGGTCTCAAGTGGCACTGCTGCCTGTTGTCTCTGCTTCTGCGGATGGAATTTGGTGTCCTTTCTCTGGACCCTGACCTTGGGCGGTGCAGTTCTTGTGAATGCCAACTCTGGCAACATCTCTATGGAGGTAGGTGTGGGTAGTTCCAACCCACGATTCAGGTTGTAAAAGGGGCACTCTCAGAGATTCCATGTCCTCCTCAAGGCACACAGCACTTGCATAGGAAAGCGGAGAAGTGTTATGTACTGAGCAATTGTCTTGCTGATAAGTTCATTCTCATAGGAAACTGAGGCCACAGGACATTACGCAACTGGTTCAAGAACACGACGTAGGAGGGCAGCGATGGGGAGGCTGTCAGGTCAAACAGAGAGAAGGGGTGAGCCAGGACATTGAAGGGAAAGGACTTGGTAAGTGTGGGAAGCACAGCAGGGCAGCCCCCTTTGGCCCCCAGCACGGCGAGCGGTGTTAGCCACAAGGACGGATGTCTGCGTTTCTTCCCCTGGGGCAGGGAGGGCAGCGGCTGCAGGGAGGGCTCGTGTGGACATTGCAGAGAAAACGGTCACTTGTCACGTGATGATGTATTCATCTAACGAAGAAATTACCTCTCTCTGATGGGGTTTTAGGAATCCTTGCCTCTTAGGTGGCTCTCTTTTCCAAGTAGCTTGAAATCTTGGGAGACTGTGCTCACTCTAAGACTTTGTACTCATCTGTTCAGTGTGGGCTGAAGGCACAAAAAAAAAACCCCTTGTTATTTTATAAATTTTACAATAAATGACAACACCAGAAGACTGAAGACAACTTTGAACCCACACACTTGTCACCCTGGTGCACCCAGAGTCTCTTTGCTTTTTTTGTTCATCCACATATGTGTGCATTTGGCAAAGATGCCTTTGGAAGAAAGTGCCATTTTTATTTCACATGTTTTTATTTATCTTTTTTTTTCTTACGCTATTACAGTTGTCCCATTTTCCCCCCTTTATTCCCTTCCACCCTGCACACCCCCTCCCACCTGCATCCTCCCACTTTAGTTCATGTCCATGGGTTATACATACAAGTTCTGTGGCTTCGAAATTTCCTATACTGTTCTTAACACCTCCCCCACCCCACCTACTGTGTACCTACCATCTATGCTACTCATTCTCTGTACCCTTTCCTCCCTCTCTCCCCCTCCCACTCCCCCACTGATAACCTTCCATGTGATCTCCATTTCTGTGATTCTGTTCCTGTTCTAGTTGTTTGCTGAGTTTGTTTTTGTTTTAGGTTCAGTTGTTAATAACTGTGAGTTTGTTGTTATTTTACTGTTCATATTTTTTATCTTTTTCTTGGATAAGTCCACTTAACATTTCATATAATAAGGGCTTGGTGATGATGAACTCCTTTAATTTGGCCTTATCTGAGAAGCACTTTATCTGCCCTTCCATTCTAAATGATAGCTTTGCTGGATAGAGCAATCTTGGGTGTAAGTCCTTGCCTTTCATGACTTTGAATACTTCTTCCAACCTCCTTCCTACCTGCAAGGTTTCTTTTGAGAAATCAGCTGACAGTCTTATGGGAACTCCTTTGTAGGTAATTGTCTCCTTTTCTCTTGCTGCTTTTAAGATTCTCTCCTTGTCTTTAATCTTGGGTAATGTAATTATGATGTGCCTTGGTGTGTTCCTCCTTGGGTTCAACTTCTTTGGGACTCTCGAAGCTTCCTGGACTTCCTGGAAGTCTATTTCCTTTGTCAGATTGGGGAAGTTCTCCTTCATTATGTTTTCGAATAAGTTTTCCATTTCTTGCTCTTCCTCTTCTCCTTCTGGCACCCCTATGATTCAGATGTTGGAATGTTTAAAGAAGTCCTGGAGGTTCCTAAGCCTCTCCTCATGTTTTTGAATTCTTGTTTCTTCATTCTATTCTAGCTGAGTGTTTCTTTCTTCCTTCTGGTCCACACCATTGATTTGAGTCCTGGTTTCCTTCCCTTTACTATTGGTTTCCTGTACATTTTCCTTTATTTCAGTTAGCATAACCTTCATTTTTTCCTCTAATTTGTGACTACATTCAACCAATTCAGTGAACATCCTGATTTACCAGTGTTTCAAAATGTGCATCTGATAAGTTGGCTATCTCTTCATCGCTTAGTTGTATTTTTTCTGGAGCTTTGGTCTGTTCTTTCATTTGGGCCATTTTTTTTTTGTCTCTGTATTCCTGTTACATAGTGAGGGGCGTCATAGTGGTGGCTGGCAGACCGGGCAAGGCAGCATGTGTCAGAGCAGGCAGTCCCACATTCACACGCAGACAAACCGGGAGGAACCACTGGGGAGTGAGACAGACCACATGTATTTCACATGTTTTTAAATTAATGTTACATTGCACATATTTTGTGTGTTCTTTTATGGCCTCTGCCAAATTTATATTTAACAATTTTAGACAGTGAGGGAACCCACCTGGGCTAGTTTTCTGTTTCTGCATTTGGCCAAGGTAATGCGTGACTGTCTTCGAGTTCTGCAGGTCAGAAGCCCGGGCACAGTGTGGCCGGGCCCTCCGTTCAGGGACTCACAAGGCTGACACCCAGGAGCTCGCCAGGCTCCATTCTTATCTCTGGGCACCGGGGAGGAATCTGCTTCCACATTCATTCATTCTCGTTGTTGGCCAAATTCTGATCCTCGCAACCACAGGTCTGAAGTCCCCATCCTGGCCACGGTCAGCTGGGGCCACTCTCAGGTTCCAGCAGCTGCGTGCCTTCTCTGTGACGTGGACTCTTCCATCTGCAGAGCCAGCCACGGAGAACGGCCCCTGCAGTGTCCAGTCTCCTTCGCTAGGAAGGGAGGTCCTGTCTCTTTCAGAGGTTCCCTGGGCAGGTCAAGTCCACACACGATAACCTCCCCTGTTTAGAGTCAAGTGTTCCGTCCAGTATAACCTACTCACAGGATTACACCGGGCAAGGGCTCCGGGGTCCGTGAGTGCAGAGTGGCGTTTTAGAGTCCTGCCTACTGCACCACGTTTTGCTACAAGGTATGCGCTTCCTTTGGCTGTTGCAACCAAGTACAGACACAGTGTATGACAAAACAACGTGTATTCTCTTCCAGTTCCGGAGGGGTTGGCAAAGACCTGTGGAGGGATCCTTCATGGCCTCCTCCAGGCTTCCCGAGGTGTGCTGGCGATCCTTGCAGTTCCTTGGCTTGTGGGTGCATCTCTCCGTCCTCCACTTCACAGGGTGTTCTCCTTGTGGCCATATGTGTGTTCCCATGGCTGGCTTCTTCTAGACACTCCCATCCTGTGGGACCAGGGTTCACATCCTGTCTAACTAATTACATCCGAATGACCCTATTTCCAGCATTCTGAGGTTCTGGGGGTTAGGACTTCAGAATATCCTTTTTAGGGGGGAACATAGTTCAACTCTTATCAACAATATTCTTTCATTGTACTTGTAGGCTGTTTCAAGATGCTGTATGGTAGGTGATCTTATAACAATCATTGCTGACCATGAAATAGTTCTGTTCTTTATTGTTTCCTTAGGGTAGAGTTCTCGGAGCGAGATCTTTGCACAGAAATTCTTTCCAATAAAGGCAGAAGGAGCCCAGTTTCTTAAAATGACTAGGCTATGCCAGATGCTGGGGTGGATTTCCCATATGTTTCTCATTGTCCCTTCAGTATAAACTCTGAAAATATTAGCAATGCTCCATAGATGAAAAAATTCTAGTGCAGGAAGAAACTTGCTCAGAGGTACATATCAGGCATATCTGTCCATTAAGACCCACTGAGGAAAATAGGAACTCCAGATATTTCAAACAAAAGGAATGTAATGCAGGGAGCTAGTTACAAGGATGCGCTGGCTCAGAGAGTAACTGACCAGAAGTTACTGCCACCCTAGGCTGGGCGATCCCAACATGGAGGCTGTTACTGCAGTCCAGGGGTCTGAGTTGTATTAGGAGGAAGCTAAATCTATGATGGAAATTTGAGCAGGAGCCCCTGCCCGAGTCAGAGACAGAAATACACGCATATGTAATGTACCTACTCTGGGTTTCTCCTCCCCCATCCACGCTCTCAGTGCCTCTCACTGGTCACACCGGAAGCCAGCAGACAGCGGGGGCTTGGGGAGCCTGCTTCTCCCCTCCCGCCCCACCCACCCAGCCTCTGCACCGTTACGCAGAGCAGAACGGAGCAAGGACAAGGAACCCACGGCCCTGCCAGCAAATGGCCTCGGATCAACCTAGTCAATCAAAGCAAGAGTAATGTTGGTAACATGATCCTAGTAACAGCTAAATTTTCCTACGTGTTTATTATTACTGTGGGCTACACAGTAGTGGTACCAGGTCAGGGCCCAGACCTTGCCTTAACGAATTACGTCTGGAATCCTCCTCACTCATCATACCTGAAATTCTCAACGTACATGTTGCCATTTAATCCTCCTAAGGACGCCGTGAAGTGGGTACTACCACAGCTCCCATTTTACGTCTGGGTAAACCAAGGCTCAGAGAGGTTAAATGCTTTGCTCCCAGTCATTCCGGTGGTAAGTGGAGTCTGGACTCGTGTTCAGTTCTGTCTGATGTCTCAACCATTGTTCAAACACGGGCGACATTGAACTAAGATACTTGTATGTGTACTCTAGTACGTAACCAGACAGACGGGAGACCAATACAAGGTGAGATTGTGAGTGTCGGGCTTGACTCGCCGAAGACCTTCTGGCAGTGACCCTGTGAGCTGACTCAGCCTCCCGTGAGCCTGAAGCACCACCGCCTGTCACTCAGTTCCTGCGGCCCCGGTTTTTTCCCTGGTCGTGTCCCAGTGCTGAGTCCTCCACGTGTCTGAGCAGCCTGAGGGGGGCGGGGTGGGTGGAGTAAGACACGCCAGAAGCCAGGGTAGCGGTGTGGATCTCATGGGATGAGACAGGGTGGTGAGGAAGCGCTTTGTAAATCACGGAGCACCCTGCATGTGTCCCTGTCGTGACAGACCAAAGCCCACGTGTTCGGAGGGGCTTCGATCTGCACGTTATTATTCTTTTGACTCTTACTTGGAATGTGATTTGAAATATGGCAGCAATTGAACAGGAACGGTGTTTGGTTCAGTGTGCGGGGGAGAAAACTGAATAGCCAGCGCATGGAGATGCTATTCGGTGTGGGCCCCGCACTGGGCATTGCACATGCCTGCCCTCCAAGGAGCTCTGCAGGCTGGTAGGGAGGGTGGCCGAGGGCAAATGCAGTTACAGTCTGGTGTGACATGTGCCACTGTAAGCAGTGTGTGTGAGGCGTGGGGAAGTGGTGGACAGGAGGGAGTCAGGAAGAATTCCCGAACCAGTCCTCCTGTGGGATCCAAGGAGCGGGGCTTCCCAAGTGCCCAGATCTGCGTGTGGGAGGGACCTGGAACGGCATTTACGTGCTGTGACACAAGGCTGGGTGAGGGACCTGGAGGTGGATTCAGCCCCAGGGTCAGCCACGGAGAACGCTCTGCATCCGGCTGAGGAAGCAGAACGTGTGTTTGGAGGGGTCAGTGCCCTCCGACTGAAGACCACCGGAGCACACCTGTAGTTGAACAGGTTGGGTTTCTGCCTCCCTGCTGTGAGGGAGGAAGAGCATTCCAGGACGGGGCTTTGGTTGGGAGATGTGGGGAGGGACCGAGGGAGGGGGGATTTGCTCCAGACTGAAACTCTCCGGAAGTGGGGGCCATCCTGGGATTGGATAGTTGAGTAAATCTAACCCACGTGGAGGTAATTCTGGAGCGAGACCAGAGCTGTGACTAGTGGGGGCACGGCAGCCATTTGTGTGAGCCAGGAGAGGGGGTGCGTGGCATTTCGTGGTTTGCGCAGTGACCTCAGTTTTTTCTTCCTTGAACAGATTTTGAAGTGATCTTGTTCTGCCTCACTTCCTCCTGGTCACAGAGAGACCTTGTTTGACCTTGGTGTTCTGTGAGACCTGGAGACTCTCTAAACAGGTCAAAGGATCACCGTCAGAGCAAGCCCATCAGCAGCCAATCACCAGTGTGAAGGGCAAGGAGATGCTGTCTGATGTTTAGCCAGCCTCGGGGTAGAGGATGGGAGTGCCATGGTGCGGGTGGAGTGGGCTGCGATTGGTAGGTGCACACTGTGACGGACAGCTGTGGGACAGTTGAGTCTAAGCATGGGTGACAAGTGCGAGGTGGACAGACAGGAAGTCCTGGGCTTAGAGGCAGGTTAGGGTTGACCACCATGAAGTGAGGCTTCACACACTCGCATTCGTCCTTGCCACTGGCTAGTGGCCTTGGGCGTCTCTCTCAGGATCTCAGTGTCCGTACCTGTAGAACAGGGAGAAAAATGATTCTGGTTTGCGATGTCTCACAGGGCCTTTTGGCACTCAGATGTCTCCACAGCTTGCGATGCACCTGTCTCTGGCCCAGGCCCCTCCCGTCCTTCCCCACGGACCCCAAGTTCTCTGGTCTTCACACATCTGGTCTCTGGGAGACTCTTCCCATCTTACTCTGCCTTCCCCTTTCTTTCTTCAGCTCCAGGGCCCGAGTTCACCCTGGCCAGTCCTGGAGTGACTGTGGGACCCACAATCTGATACCCAAACTCCAGATCCACTTGTTCCCTCCGGGGAGTCGCTTCTCCCCACTGTCTTTGTCTCCTGAGCCCTGCGAGGGTCAGCGGGGCCTGAAGACACAGTGAAGGAAGGGCGGGTGGTCTCCGGGCCTGTGTTCTGGACAGAAAGGGGCCCTCCCATGACTGGCACCCGGACGTTTTCTGGGCAACACCATCATGCACCGCCCCGGTAGCATCCCCCATGTCTGACTACTCCGACTTTGCATGGGTCACTGACGCCTACAGGGACACCAGTGACCTTTCCTGCCTCTCCCCGGTTCAGCTTTGGATGATGTGCCCGGCAACTCCAGGGTTTTCTCCAGAACGAGCAGGGATCACCCCCGTTATCACCCTAAACCCCCACGGGAAAGGTGCCGCGCCGCTCTCTTCCCTCCCAGCGCGGTAAACCTGACTGTGCCTCGCGGAGGGCCGCCCGCGGCTGTGAGCACGTTAAGAAGCGCTGAAAGACGCGTCCGACTAAACCGAAGTTGTCGGGCGGCTGCGGAGGGAATTCTGGTCGCAGACGCAGGTTGTGTTCTGCCCGCTGCAGACTCGTGGAGGCTTTCAGATCGCTGTTGGGGACCAAGTTACTGATCCGTAGGGACTGGCCCCGCTCGCGTGGCTGGGCCCCGGGCTCCGTGGGGCACAGTGTACGTCTTAGTCCCCCACCGGCCTCACAGTCCTGGCGTGGTAGGGCTGGTAATTGATTCTTTTTCATGTGTTCACTTTAATGTTAAATCCTTTCTTTTTTAAAGAATCACAGGTAGACGTGACCTCAGAGAGCACCTTCTCTGGCCCCTGGGTGAGGGGCCTGAGGCCCAGACAGGGGCAGCGATACCTCCCAGACCACCCAGCGGGCGTCGGCGAGAGATCTGAACTTGAACCCTGGCTCCCGCCTCCCACTCGGGGCTCCCCGTCTCCTGTGTGTTTTTCTCAGCAGCTCCCGTCCACGGAGGATGGGACCGACTCCATTCGGGCTCTATTCTGCTCTTTCACAGTCTCTTCTGAGTAATAAGGTTGGCTTGTTTAATAAGTTCAGCAGCGTCAAAGTAGGTCAGGGATTTTATTTCTGTGCGCGGGCCATTAGCATTCTTAAGTGAGAACACTGCTTTTTTTTAAAGTGAGAAAATATCCGCTGTGTGGACGAAACACTCTGCGTCTACCCGTTCCCTCAGCTGTGTGAGATCCTCGGGTACCACAGAGCCCCGGCGAGGCGCCCCCCCCCCCGCCCCCAGCCTGCAGGGTTCTCAGCGGGCTCTGGGGCTGGTGGGAGCACACACAGTGCACACTGTGCGCACTCTGCGGGGACCCCCGCAGCTGCAGTGAGTGCAGCCGGGGCCAGGAGGGCACGGTGCCTTCCGCGCCTTCTCGAGCCGGCGGTCACCTTGAAATGAGGTTTGTGTTGCGTGTTGTCAGAGCTAATTCTATGAAATCCCCCAAATGCTAGTTTCGAGAGGGATGAACATGCTGTCAGGGCATCTCGCAAATCTCTTGTGACTTAAGTGCATTCCAGGATCTGTCATCCAGTGGCCACGCTGGTGGGAAAGGAGTCGGCCCGGCCCTCGCTGTTGCTTGTCAGGGGGAAGGGCCAGGCCGTGATGGGGAGCTGGGGAGGGGGAGGAGGGTGCCATGGCACCTCATCTATTTAGGGCTGCTCCTGAGGATACTATCAATTTTCTATTTTTAGCGACGACCTGAATCGTTTCATAGGCTCACTCCTTTTTCACTTGCCTTTAATCTAAGTGGGGCTGGTCATGCAGTGGAAAAAATGATCTCCATTCAAAATTCCTGCGTAAGGCGCCGTGCTTGGCTCAGTGGGGGGGTGCAAGCGTGCTCGGCCACTGTCCCCACCTAGCACCAAACTGAGGTGGGGGGAGGACACGGGTGTCAGCGTCACCGTGCAGACTGTACCCAGACAGACGTGGGCTGCGGAGGCCTCTGGCAGGGTTTTTCACTCATCAGTCCCTCCTGTGCCCCCTTCGTGGTCCCTTTCCCTTATCTCTTCTCTTGTTTGTTTAATACTTCTGCCTTTAAAAGGGCGCACGCTCCCCTTGCCCTTTCAGATGAGAATTCCCATTATCCCATTCACGATGATGAAAGGAAGTCTGGTAGGCGCCTGTTACAAGCTAAAGTGCATCTCAGCCGTGAGGATACTTTGTAGATAAGTGCCCACTGATGTGCACCCGGCTGAACCCCACGTCCCACAGCCTGTGCCACGTTCGGGAGCCTGCCGGGGGCCAGGGGCGGTGTTAGCAGGGCCTCGAAGGAAGGAACTAGTTGAGCAAGGGCAGGAGGGCCATGAATATTTCATACATGATTCGAAGCAAATACGTGTGGGTGTCTCCGTGCACGGGGGCTTTGTGGGTGAGTGGCATTAAGAGGCAGTGCTGGCCCCTTGGGACTGTGCTGTGCACCGCTCTCCAGGTCCTTCGCCAAGGAAGCCTCCTGAGACTGGATTGCTTCACCGTCACGCCCCTTCCCTGCCTGGCCCTGAGGGCATTGCCAGCATGTCAGCGTGACCCTTCTTGGGGTAATCTACACAGGGCTCTCTGGAAGCTTATGCAGGAGGAGGCAGACAGAGGAGGAAGGCCATTCACTCATCCACCCCTCCACTCATTCATGCGTCCATCCACATGGCCTCAGTGCTGGAATGAGAGACGGACGTACATACGGCATGACCAACAGAAGAGCTGGGCGGCTGGGGGACCACCCAGAGGCCATACGTACGTGTAAGCGGCTCTCAACCTGGGCTGCACATGGGAAACTCTGGGGCGTTTAAGAAGAGATTGACTCTAGGTCTCACCCCAGAGATATTTATTAAATTGGCACGGGTTAAGAACTCGACACCAGGAGCTTTATAACCTCTCCACGTGATGTCAGCTGAGTTTACGAGCCACCGTGCGACCCCTAAGGATCGCTTTTCTTTAAAGAGCGGAATCGCTTCACACAAAGACTTCCAGTGAAAGCAGCGCTTGGCACGGCGTGGGGAACAGCCCGGGGTGGCCGTCCGGGTCAGCTCTCTGGAAGGGCTCCCGGCAGCGTCAGGCCTGCGGAGCGCCCACAGCGGCCCTTCCCGCCTCTTAGAGGGGCTCAGCTTTGGCTTCTCGTCTGCAAGGGAGCTGCTTCCTCTTGAGTCGTCCCTGAGACCCCGACACGCTCCTGCATCAGCCTCCCGGGCAGAACGTGGACAGTCTGGGGCCGGTCTCCAGGACGTCCCAGCCGCATCAGGGTCTCCTGCCAGGAACACATAGCCCAAGTGGTGTCCCCTTTCCTTGAGGGGACTGGAAGGCAGGAGAGGAGATTCATGGGGCCGTCTGCAGAGGCCATAAAGGCCTCCGTGCTGTGGAGAGCCGGGCAGGGACGATGCCCTGCGAGATCAATTCCTCTAAAAAATGTTAATGCCTTGGGAGAATGGCTGCATTAAACCTGTTTGTCCTGTAGTCTATGTGGCTTTAATCAGATTGCTCTCAGGATTAAGGTCTAGATGAGGTTCCAGGCAAGATTTTTTAAAGCGTGGTTATTACTTATGTGTGTTTTTCCGCCATGAGGGATGGCGGCAATTTCCCCAAGACCGTCAGCGTGGCTGGGAAGCAGGGCACGCTTTCACGTTCGCTTCTCCCTTTATTGCGTCTATGACTGCAAAGGCGAGGCTCAAGCATTTTTCTCCATTTTATGCCACCCCGTCAAGAAATAAAGAAGCAGATGGTAGCGCTGGCTTTTATTACTAAATCAGGAGTTGGGCCTGCCAGGGCGTGCGACTGCACAGCGCCACGGTGGACACGCCGGTGTTCTGCCCTAGGGGTGGGTCTGCCTTCCTTTCGGCCCCAGCCATGCCAGTGTCCATCCGGGTCTTGCTGGCCGTCTCCCCATCAGTGATGTCCATCTGAAGCATTGTGCGCAAGTAGTGCCTTCAGACGTATGGCCACTCCTGCAAGACACAGAAGAAATACAGAGAGCAGCCAGATGTTAATTCCTGGGTTTGCTTACCACTGCACAATGAAACACTGGGGTTACCAGGGTTCAAGTGCATCTTTAAGTGCGTTAAAGGTGTGTCTCCTTTGAGGGCATCCTTCAAGGAGTCGGGTGCCTCCTTTTATTTTTTATCTCCGATAGATTCAGCCGTGCCTTCCGGGGTCTGTCGCCTGGCTGGGAGCTTCCCCTTCAAAGGTGACTCTGAAACTGATCTTGAAGGAAGCTTCCCGCGCTGAGCGTGCGCGCACACCTGCACACACATTTGATGCGGCCTCTTTGTACTGACTTCTAGGCAAGACTTTTCTCTTTTTAGTTGCAGAGAAGTCTGCTGATAGACCTTCAAAATTTCAGTTATAAATGGAATGTGTGTGATGTATTAGTCATCTGTGATGACATAAAAATGACGCCCAGATGTAGTGGCTTAAACCTGTAGTCCCCAGCCTTTTTCGCAACCGGGGACTGGTTTTGTGGGAGACAAATTTTCCATGGGCCAGTGGTGTGGGGGGATGGTTGGGGAATGATTCCAGCTCACCGCCTGCTGTGCAGCCCGGTTCCTAACAGGCCCGGACCGGTACCGGTCTGCAGCCCAGAGGTGGGGACCCCTGGTTTAAACCAACAAGCATTTCTGATCTCATAGGTGTGGGTGAGGAACCTGGTGCAGCGAGACTGGAGGCTCTGGCTCGGGGTCTGTCACAGGCTGCCGTCCCCTGGAGGCTGGACCGAGGGGGGATCTGCTCCCAGGTTCACTCATGTGGCTGTTGGCCTCAGGGCCTCCTCAGCTGTTGGCTGAAGGTAGTATTTTATTGCAAGGTGTGCCTCTCCTTAAGACTACTCTCAACAGGGCAGAGAGAGAAGGGGCGGGAGGAGGAGAGAGGGGGGGGAGGGCAGGAGAGGAGGGAAGACGGAGTAGGTAGAAAGAAGAGGGAAAGGGAGACGGACAGATAAACCAGGAGAGAGGGGGAGGGAGGGGAGGGGGGAGGGTCATCTTTTTGTAACTGCTCTCAGGAGGCACACCATCGCATCACTTTTGCTGTACTCAGCTAGAGGGGAGGCAGGAGGTCTAGCCCGCTCTCAAAGGGTCGGGGGTTCACAAGAGCGTGGCTGCTAGGAGCTCTGAGTTATTGGGGGCCACTGCAGAGACTGGCTGCCCACAGCAGTCGGGGTCCTTAGAAACATCGGCACAGAACTGATGGTCATTTGTAGATACTCTTCAGGATTTTCGTGTGCGAGAGAGATTATTGAGTTGATTTAGCTCTTTGAAGTTCTTCAATGATAAAATTCACTTTTCAAATATGAATCTAAGTACAGCTTACGCTTTCCCGATGGACCACGGCTTAATGATGACTCCCTGGCTGACTCTGGGATTGCACACCCACCTTCTCTGTCAGGCCCAGTGAGGGGACCCGGAGGGCAGTGCTGTGCTGGACACAGGCTGCCAGTCGTTCTGAATTTGACCGTCTTCTACCTTTTTAATGGTTTTGAGCAGATACTTCCTATTTCCTGTCTTTAAGCAACTACCCCCATCCTGATTGAAAACGTATTTTTAACAATATTTACTTCTAAAAAATACGTGAAGAGTGTCACTAAAGCTTGCACAACAAAACAGATGTTTTTTCCGCTTCTCTGTGTCATGAAGAAAGCGTGGCTGGAAACAGGCTCCAGTGTGGCTGTGTGTTTGTCAACTCGGCGTTTGACAGAACACACTTTTGTCAGGGATCTGAACTGACTTGTGAGTGCCGATGAATTTGAGCAGAGTCCAAGGTAAAAAAAGAACATAGCCATGACATCAAAAGCATGATTTATAACTAGAAACATGGATACATTGAACTAACTAAAACGAAACTTTGCTCCGTAAAAGCTCCGAGGAAGAAATGACAAGCCAGAGAGCGAGAGAAAATACTTGCCAACCACAAACACAACAAAGGACTAGTACCTAGAATATATAAAGAATTCGTAAAACTCCACAGCAAAAAATTAATTAAAAAAAAACAAGCAAACAAACACTAACAGTTCAGTTAGAAAATGGGCAAAAGTTGGGAGCGGACGTCTCATGGAGGAAGATACACAGAGGGCGAAGAACCCCGTGGAAGCCCGTGGAAAGACGTCCACGGTCATGGGTCGTCCGGGAGTAGAAACCGAAACCGCAGTGGCGGCCACCACGTACTTTGTAGAATGACTGAAACAACGGCGGCGCCAAGTGCCAGTGAAGAGGCAGAGGTGGTAGGTCAGTCTCCCACAGGTGGCGGGGACGCATCGATAAGGTGGTGCAGCTGCTCCGGAAGGCAGTTCCAAATTCCACGTGGCCTCGCAACCTCCATCCTGAACGTGCACTCCAGAGCAAGAAGAACTTACCTTCACGCAGAAACCTGCACCATCATGCTTGCTCCTCGCAGCCGTATTGGAAAGAGCCGAAAGCTGGAAACAGCCCGGACGCCCTTCAGCAGGTGGGTGGGGAAGCACACCGGAGGACACGGGGACGCGGAATGCCACCCGCAGTGACAGGGGATGGCTGTGGGTGTGCACAGCGGCTGGACTTTATGTTCAGGGGCGATGCTGAGGGGGAAAAGCCAGTCTCCGAAGATGACATACTGTCCTTTTTTAAGTGTTAACATTTTAAAAATGTGCTGAGCCCCTTAAACATATGCAGGGATGTATGTCAGTTATTTCTCAGTAAAACTAGAACAAATATAAAAGCATTGAAGTGGAGACTGGATCGGTGGTTCCCGGGCATTAAGGCTGGGGTGGGGGTGTGGGGGGTGGGCGTGGTTACAGAAGAGCAGCAGGAGGGGCCCACGTGGTGTTGGGGGGGGTCCCGAGTCTTGACTGGACCGGGGTCAGTGGCCTGGTTGGGATGTTGGGTGAAAGCTTCACGCGAAGCCATCACTGGGGAAGATGGGTAAAGGAGACCCAGGATCTCTCTGTTACTGCTTACAATTAGTGTAAATTTATAATTATCTCAGAATAAAAGGTTTAATTAAAAAGCGTGAACACTGGTATTTAAAGTGACAAACCGAGTTCTCAACCGCACCTGGTGGGCCATTTCTGTTGGAGCCCTCTCTTACTGCTGGGTTTCCTAGTAACCTCCAGCCACCGGTTCTTGCAGTCCCTCTCTATTTGTCAAAGTATTCATCACTCCAAAGCTTTAAGGAAAAAGTCAGATTGGCTGACAGAAGAACAGAATTCTTCTGGCTTTGCTTTGACTCACTCATTCAGCGAATATTCGTGAAGCGTTTTTATGTGCCCAGGATCAAGGCAAGTGCAGGGAATGAGATGATGAGAAATCTAGAATTGGCCACTGCCCTCACAGTGCTTGGAGTCTAGTGGGGAAGACCAGCATGAACAATCGCACTGAGTGTAAGTGCTGTAAGGGAGAGTGTCTGGGGACACGGTGGAAGTCAGGGCGGGCTTCCTTGAGGAAGTGCGGTTTGAGCGGCGATATGAAGCGTGAACCAGGTGAAGAGGGAGGAAGAGGAAGCTGTTTGCAAAGGCCCTGAGGCGGAAAGTAACACATTAGGGGTATTGAAAAAGAAACTCGAGTGTCTGGAGCCTGAGCAGCAAGGGGCGATGGCAGGATATGAGGCTGAGCGGGTGGACAAGGGACCGCATCCTCCGTGATGTCTGAGGCCACAGGATGGGACACAGCCGTTACTTTAGGAAGCTCGGCAGGGACACTGGATGGAGAATGGATCTGAAAAAGGTACAAGCGGGTGACTTAAAACTCTTTTTCTTTCTGTTAATTGAAATCTCACCTATAATACAGTAAAGTACATTGGCTTTAATATATTCCCTTTTTGATTTTCATCGTAATTTGAGATTGTGTGGGACTTTTTGCCATGCACAATCAGGCAGTCTGTGAATCATGAAAGCTTTCTTACTTGCCTACCATGCCTTATATCTTTTTCTCTTTTTCTTGCCACATTGCACTGACTATGGCACCCCGTAGAATTTGGAAGTCAAGGGAAAGTGTTCAGTGTTTTGCCAGGAATTACGATGTTAGACTCATGTTTTAGATGCCTGTCGCCAGACTAAAGAACTCGCCTTGTGCTTCTAGCTTGCCAAGGGTTTTCATCATGAGTAGATACTGACTTTCATCAAAAGCTTCCTTGAAATCTCTTGAGACTATTACATGATTTTTATCGTTTAGTCTGTCAACATGATGAGTTTTACTGATTCATTTTCTAAAAGTGAACTGATCTTCTAGTCCTGGACGAAAGCCAAGTTGGCCATGATCGATGATTCATTTTATATGTCACTGGAGTTGATTTGCTAATATAATGTGTAGGATACTTATGTCTGTGTTCCTGAGAGACAAGGGTCCAAGCATTTCTTTTCCTGTGACATCTTTGTAAGATCTCGGCGTGACAGTAATCCCGGGCTTGTAGAATGAGTTTGGAAGTGTCTCTTCTCTTGTATTCTATGAAACAATCTGTGAAAATGCGGTATTTCCTTGAAACATTTTATGCGTGTAAAAACTCTAGCTTATTTCACCTTACATTTTCTAGTAGCATTCTTTCCAAAGGAAAATGTTTTCTCTAAGATGGTGTCCTTTTGTGGATTTTTTTAGAAGTCACTGTGTATTTCTTTGGATTCCCTCTGCCTGAAGTACATGAGTAAGACTTTAGAAATAGCTAGGAGAGTACCTGAAACGCGATAACCACTCAATACATTTGCTTTCTCCTGTCTGCTTATATTTCCCACCTGCCACAGAAGCACCTGGCTTCAGGGGCCTGTAGTGAATACCACTCTGAAGCCATTCATGCCCTTCTCAGAGTCCAGTGCCCACCTGCCTGGGTCAGAGTTGTGGCCTCGGGGGCTGGGGACAGTGGTCTCTGGCCTCTGAGACCTTGCAGCAGCTTTCTGTGGCTTCAGAGTCCTTTTCCTGAACAGCTGCTGTTGGCTCCCTAACTCTCTCTCTCGGTGCTGCACATCGCAGAGCCCAGAGGCAACCCTAGGGAGCTGGGGGCCGGGAGAAGAGGCTCGCTTCTCAGTGTCTTTCCAAAGGGGGAGGTCATTCCTTACACCCTTCCCCCAAACTCATCAGGCTCTGGTGGGTGTGCCCCTTGAGCCACTGGACACCCTTTCCCGACACTTCAGAGCAGTCGGGACTTCTAGTCACGTCCAGCCATCCCAGCAGCCTGGAGACTAATTATGCAGTCCCTTCCCTGCAGTAGGGATTTGCCAGGAGGGAGATCTGCAAAATAACAATATCTCTAAAGCCCCAGTCCCTTCATTCTCTCTCTCGCTGTGGCTGGTAGCGTAGCAACTGATGAAGCTGCCCGGACGCAGGTCGCCCTGAATTGCCTATTTCTCCCCTCCCTCCCACCGACCACCCCGCTTTCCCACCATTCTCGCTTCTCTCAGACCTGTTGTTTCGACGGCTGCCATGCCCCCCCCCGCAGTGCTTGTTGGGTGTGAGTTAACCATCCCAGTGGGAGACTGGCGGCTTCCTCACGCAGAATGCCAACATTGATCTCATCACATGTGCTGTAGGAGCCCAAGATGCTGAGAGCAGAGATTGCAGGAGGCGGGAGAAGCGGGGTTGAGCGGCCCTTTCATGGAGAGGGCGATGAAGTGGGGAGAAGGGAATAACTCACATCTAAACAGGGTCTGTGGAGTTCCAGGCATTTACATTTGGGCTCCACAAGCACCCAGTGAGATACAGCCCATCAGCCTGGCTTTATACGTGGGGAAACCGAGGCCTGGGAATTATGTAACTTGCCCGAAGCCACACAGTTCAGAGGTTGCAAGCCCAGCTCTGTCTGTCTGACCCAGTGATCATGCACTTTCAAAACACCTCACCGTCCTTCGTAAGTGAACATGAATATGAAAATGCAAGAGGTGGAGTGCAGAGTGTCGGGTGTGGCATGGAGAAGCCAGTACAGTGTCCTGGGGTGCAGGGCAGGGAAGTGGAAGTGGACACCCACTTACGTGGACTGGGCAAGCACCGTGGGGGTCAAAGAAAGACTGAGGCTCCACAGGCACGTACACGCGGGGACTTGCCCAGCCCACTGAATCCAGGCTTCCACTTAGGCTGGTCCCATCTCTCTACTGCTTACATCCCGTCAAGGAGCAAGTCCCAGCCAGTCTTCTAACCCCTCTGACTGTGCTTCTCCAGCCCCGTGGTCATTACTGTGGTCCAGACCGCCATCACCTCCCCTCTCAGTAGTGACATGACTCCGCCTGCCTCTGGTCTCTCTCCTTGCAACCCATTCTCCCACTGCACTCAGAGGAGGTGGCCAAAGAGAACGTGTGCCCGTGTCACACTGCTCACAGGATGCCCCCGGGAAGGCTCTGCTGACCTGGTCCCTGGTCACCTCGCCGGTGGCCTTTCTGCTGTTTTTCCCACGCTCACCTGTGTTTCGGCAGCACGTGCATTCTGGACTGAGCCGGCGTGTTCTCGTCTCTGCAGGCTCCCCCATCGCCTTTCCTCGCTTCATGATTTGATTTCCGCAGGAGACCTTCCTTGTCTCCTCCATCTGATTGCCTCCTTGTGTTCGTCTCCTGTAACGACCCCAAACGGTGGCCCCCACCAGCACACTGTTGTTTTCTTACAAACGTGGCAGTCGAGTCGGAAACACGTCGGCAGGGCAGAGTTTCTTCTGGCCCGAGGGGACGATTGGTTCCCGTGCCTTTTACAGTTTCCAGAGGTCACCGCATCTCTCACCCACAGCCTCTTCGTCCAGGTCCAAGGACCCTCCTCTCTGACTGCGGTCCTGCTGCCCCCCTCTTGCACGTACGAGGGTGCTTGTGATTGCATTGGACCCACGTGGATATTCCCGGATCCTCTCACCACTCAAGATCACTGATTGTATTTCCCAATTGCCTTTTGCCACGCAGAGTTCTGGGGATTAGGATGTGAATATTTGGCGGGGGGGCGGGTATTGTTCTGTGGACCATACTCCTCTGTGTCCACAAGATCCTGCTTCTGCCACAGTCCAGCCTTTTTCATGCTGGAGATCATTAGTTTCTGCATCTGTTTCACTCCCTAGTCTCCTAGGTTCCTCCAGGGTACAGACAGTTACCCACTTTGACTCAGTATCCTCAGAACAAAGAATCAACCCTTGTTACTAACTCGGTGAACAAAAGACCGTATCTCTCTGGCTGCCGTTTACCTGTCCAGAGCATCCAGAGCACAGTCCAGAGTATCACTCAGAATCACAGACTAGAGCAAGACTGCTGGGTACCCAGCATCACTGTGTCCTAGCTGCATGACCTTGGGCAGGTTACTCAACTTCTGCGCCTTAGTTTCCTCCCACGCAAAACGAAGATCATTCAACATCTTTGTGTATCAGTCAGGGTCTAGGAAGGAAGCCCCCAAACCGTACGAGGTATTTCAAGCCAAGAGCTTTTGTTGAAGGGAATTATACAAATGTTGGCAGGTTGCCAGGGTGGACATGGGACACTAAGGTAGCAGGCATCGCAGGAAGCATCTACTACACCTGGGGCCAGGGTAATGCAAGGGGAGGGGGGTCTGGAGGAGGGGCCTGTAGCACCGATGCTGGGCCTCTGCAGCAGGAGGCCCAGCACCTGTAAGAGGGCCTGGCCTAGCTTCTGTTGTCAGTACCTCTGGAAGATGCTGAGTGAAGGGTCCTTTGAGGACCAGGAGAAGTTAGAGCCTGGAGCGTAGCCATCTCTGTTGCTGGAGTGATGCTGAAAGGACCAAGAAGCAGGAAGAGAGCATCTTCTTCCCCAGCTTCTTCAGCTTCCAGTCTCCACGTAGAGCCCCGCCCCCTTCCACTGGCAGACTGAACCGAAGCTGGCAAAGGGAGCCCGAAAGTTCCAGCACAGAATCATATTGAACCCAGGGGACCTGAAGGGAATAATTAGCATGCTCCTTTAGTTTCCTCGTCTGTAAAATGGAAGCTGTAATAGCATGAGATGAGTAAATGAGTTCATGTCTGTAGATCCTGGAGTAGAACCAGGCACAAGACTAGCCCTTGCCCCGTGGGGTACTGGCAGCTCTCCCTGTCACGTGGGTGCACACACTTGGATGCCTCTGCGCTCGGACATCCAAATTGGCTAAGTCATGGGCTCCTTCTACCCAGTTCTTTGTAGCCAGGCTGCTGGGCCCGGGTGGGGCCAGCGGGGTCAGAGGGCCTGGCCGTGGGCCTGTGCTGTTCTGGACCAAGAAGCTTCCGCGTGGCCTCTGACTCTGAAGGTTTAGGATCCTGGCTCTCCGAGGCCCCTCTCTGGGGAAGGTAGACTCTCGACCCAGATTTTCTTAGGACTCTTGATTAGCCCACAAGGAAAGAAAGGCTGTCCTAGAGAGATCACTCTGCTCTTAATTTTGTGAAGTGGCCCAAGCACTGAGTGATCTTGAAAATGTCGGGGTGCAGGGGGATGAAGAGGAATCAGGAGCCGACAAGAGTGTTGCAGATCATCCAGTGGTGCTTGGGTGTCATGGAATGACACATTTTTACATGACGTCAGTGGTTGCAATGTGACTGCGCTAAGTAGACTGAGGCTGAAAGGTATTTCAAGGCACTTAAATGTGTTTACTCGTGACAGAGCTGGCAGGAGGCCACACTGACACTGCTGGGGCCCCTCGTCCTGAGACAGGAAGGGGATGCCTCTAATGGGATCTCTGTGTCTCTCTGTGGGCCCAGCCAGGTCTCCCACTGACTGCTGCATGCCCCAGTGGCTGCTGGTTGGACGGAAGGATGAAGGCAACAGTAGCCAGCATGTTGCTCTTGTTATGGGCAGGGGTCTTCTAAGGGTTATTGAGCTGAATACCTCATTTAATCTTCATTGCCGCCCCCATTTACAGATGAGACAGCTTTCCCCGGTTTGCATGTCTTAGTTCGGCTTTCTCTGAAACAGACCCTGAGACAAGGGTTTGCAAGGACTGTACTGGGAAATTGAAGGGAACTCCAGTAGAAATAAGAGTGCAATAATGAACTGGCAGCCCTGGGGGTAACTGGTGACCAGTTCCCCTAGAAAGCCTCCCAAAGACTGAGTAAACCAAACCGATTGCCTCACTGCTGGCCAAGAACACTGAGTATATAGCCCCCAACTCTCACCCTTCATTGGGAAAGAATTGTTGCTGGCAGCCGGAGCTCCCCGGCACAACCAGTCTGCCCTACGGTGGGGCCATCACACTCTGGTGGGGACAGAAAGCCACCAGGCAGATGTGTAGGTGTTGGGGGTAGCAAGTCATCAGTGCATAGAGATATTAACCACTGAAATGACAAGCGGCCTCTGGGTTAGGTCAGGGGAGTATGGGCTGGTGGCACCAGCATCTGTAGCACATGGCTAAAAGGTGGCTGAGCTGGAATTACACTTGAGCTTGAGCTACCACTGTTCTTTGTACGAGAGAGATTGAAATATGGTGAGGATGGTAGAGGAACAGACACCATGCTGCAGAATGAAATTGCCTAGCATCCTAAGAACTAGCAACGTTTATGCCAGAATACAAGAGGTCCCAGTCTGTGTCCTCCAGGGTACAAGGACCACCACAGGGGGGAGGGGAGGCCTCCCAGAGTGTTGTGACTTCACTGCCAAAGCCCCCTGTGCTAGGATCTGGGGACACAGGCAGAAATGGCTTGATGGCACCCTTGGGACAAACCTACCATCAGGTGACCCATATAAGGTACAAGTTCTGTGATGAATGTGTGCCCACAGAGCTCTCCACTACAGAGGACGCTGTCAGGTGCCTGGTCCAGGTCCCCTTTCCCAGGCAGGTGCACCCATCCCCTCGATGCCATGAGTGGTAGCTACTAAAGGCTCCTCAGAGCATCCCCTTGTACCGAGCTGAATACTGTTTCCCCCCAAATGCACTTTCTTCCTGGAACCTCAGATTGTGGCTCTATTCGGAAACAGGCAGGGTCTCTGCACATGTAGTTTATGTGAAAGTGGGATGTGGGGCACTGATCCAGTGTAATGGAGCCCTCCCAAGAAGAGGGAAATTTGAACAAAGAGACACAGACACACAGGGGAGAAGGTCTCGTGCAGACAGAGGCAGAGACTGGAGTGATGTACCTGTAAGCCGAGAAGGACAAAGGGCTCCCCATGAGCACCCGGAGCCAGAAAAGGTGAGGGAGGATTCTTCCCTGAGCCTTTGGAGGGAGCATGTCGCAGACGACACCTTGGTTTCGGATTTCTTGCCTCTAGAACTGTGAGATAGTAACTTTTGGTTGCTCTAAGCCACCCAGTCCATGGTGCTTAGCTGCAGAAGTCCTGCCCACATCCAACTAATGACATAGGGGTATAAACAGCCGACCCTTTTACCCCAATGGGGGACCAGGAGGTGGTTCGTTTAGGGCTCCACACCACCATTGGGAACAGCCTGACTCTGGTCTACAACCAAAACTACCCCCCTGTTTGGCTTCTCGACCTTCCCCTGTCCCACGTCCTTCTAAGAACCCTTCTTCAGTCATCACTTGCACAGAATCCTTGCCTCATGCTCTGCGCCTGGGACCCTGGGCTAAGACACTCACAGAGCACAGAGGCACTGCCTTGAGGTGAGAGCACCCAGAGGAGAGCCAAGGAACAAGGAAAGGAGAGTCCCCCGGAGGAGGAGGAGAAGGATCTGGCGGAGACAACAGCAGGCACACCTGTACTACCCGTGCATTGCTCGTGTGTCAAGTTGTGGGTGAAGAACGCTTAGTGGCCAGGGACCTGCAGAGGTGGAGAGAGGCCAGCCCTCGGGGGGCGTGGTGACACCCTGGTGGACAGCAGCTGGAGGGAGACCTCTGGTCTATATTTCAAATTACTCCCTCACTACTAAAACCCTTCACCAATTGTGTGGACCCCAGTGAGTGAGCCCCTTATCCTTGGAGGTCTTCCGGCTGAGTCACAGCTACAAGTTGGGGATCCCGGCACTGGGCAGGTGGAGCTCAGTGACCTCCCTCTGTCTTTCTCACATGTGGTTCTATGACTGCTGACTGTTGTCACTGCTGCTGGGTCAACAAACTACTTGCCATCCAATCTAGCTTCTCCTACTGACCAAGACCACTCCCCTACGACCTTGGACGGGTCACTTGGTCTTCCTCCACTGTGGGAACACTGTTAGCGCGAGACAGTGTGAGCTCATGATTACCAGCCCTGCGCTGGAATCTTCCTAAATCCAACCCTTGTTCTGTCTTTTAGTAGCCTTCTAATTGTGAGCCATCAGCTCCTTTAAGCTTCTGGGTTTTTAAATTAACGTAGGAAATGAGACTGATAATAGCACCTGCCTGGAAGAGTTTGCCAGGATTAAACCAGCTCATGCCCGCGGGTCCCTTAGGTCAGCGGCTGGCTCTCCGCTAATCCTGGGCGATGCCTCGCACTTAGATTCTGCCGTTGCCACAGACCGTGGAGCTGAAATACAAGCAGCTTTCATGTCAATGCCCGCAGCAGGGCGGGGGGCAGCGTCGTGCTGAGGAAAGAGTGCGGACTTTGAGGATAGCCCGGGTCTGAAGCTGTCTGCAGACTGGCGAGGTGAGATTAGGCAGGTTGCCCGAAACCTTGGTGTCCTCGTCTATGAAATGGGAGTAACACTGTCTGTTTTGTTGGGGTCACTGGAGGAGGAAAATGAGGACACAGGCATAGAATTGCCATAAAATATTAGTAGCCATGAAGAGAGGCCTATTGGGAAGTCACGTGTCCCCTCGTGGTGGAGGCCTTGGAGCAGCCAGGACCTCTCTGTCCTTGTTAGGGAGCCACGGTGGGGCACCGCTGGGCACAGGACACAGTTGCGGTTCATGGTTCCTGCTGCCTGGTACCGGGGCCTTGGGCAGATGAGAGCGGAAATCGGCTGTTAAACACTCCTAGTGGCTGAGGCCGCAGAACACCGACAGAGGTCCCACCCAGTTGCAAAAACTCAAAATACAGGCAAACCTTCCTTATGTGAGATGCTGCCTTTCTAACAAACAAGCAATGTGGGGTTTTTGGAGAACATCTGTAGGAAAACAAAGAAGAGGAGGAAGGAGAAAAAGAAAACAACACTCATGTACTCGCAACTCTAAGGAAAGCATCAATATTTTGGTGTACTTACGACCAAGTGTTTTCAGAAGTAGAAGCAGGTGGGATTTTTGTCATTTATTTTAGTTTAGTTAACATTGAACTTCTGTACCTAGGAAGAGTCTCGTCTGAGGGAGAGACCATTCCACAGAACGATTTTGTGTGTATTTTCAGAATGATGGCCATAGCAAGGGTGAAGCATTCATAAGGAAACTGCTTGTTATTAAGCATATTCTAAATCCCACTGGGAAGAGGGGCGTGAAGTTCTCTCTGTTTTTACAGTTTGGGTTATGGCTCCAGTTCCGTCTGGCAGAAGGTGATGCTTCTCATCTAGACCCTCACCTGAGAATGGAGGGCCCAGTGGTAGTAACTTGCCCATTGGACCGATCCGTTTAGTGTCTCGATCCCTCCATCCTAGGCAGAGGTCAGAGTTCGGAGCCATGCCAGGGTGGACTGGGGTAGATCTTCACGTGATGTTTCCATAAAGGAAGGGCAAGTAGACAGAAAGTTTTCTACATCTTTCAGAATCTAAAAGTGTTTCACTGGCATTGTAAATGCACCACAACTTTGCAGCCGTAAAACCCAGGGGACCTGAAACATCCTCTTAAAATGTGGTGTGAGGGCTGCACCCCTGTGCTCGGGAGTTCAGACCCCGGGGAAGCAAGCTGCCTTGGCCCCAGCCCTGGCTCTTTGAACTCCTACTCGTTTGACACTGGGCAAGTTGCTTAATCCACATCTCTTTCTTATTTTCAAAAGCCATGTGACTCAGAACGGCATCTAGCTCTGGAGTTGCTGTAAAGATGAAATGAGTTGATATTTGAGGCATACGGGGAGTGACAGGTGCATAGAGTTTGCCCAGTTCATCAGCGGCCACTGTCACCCTTGGTGCCACTGCAGGTGCCCTCCCGCTCCCGTCCCGGGTTCCAGGTTGCAACGATCACGAAGCCTGGGAACTGGTTTCTCAGTCTTGTTTTGATGGAGAGCTGTTTTGGTCTGGATTCTCAGAGGACATTTCCTCCAGGCTTGTATTTCAAAATATTGCCAGTGTGTGCTTAAGTGGGAGTCCTGTCATTGATTCTGTCTGGAACTCACCGTGCTCTTTGTAGTTGAGCGACTCGGGGCTTCATTTGTTTCAAAGACGTTTTTTCAGCTGTGTCTTTGATTACCGTTCTGTTCCAGTCCTTGGAGAGCTCCTCCCCGAACACTTCCAATTCTTAGTGCGGATGTCCACTTACTATTCTCCGTAGCATTCTCCTTCTTGCTTTTGTTCGTTTCTTTATTGCCACCCCAACATCTTATTTGGGGAAAACTTTTCAAGTATTTTTTCTACCCATTTCAATAAAACATCAAGTATTTATTGAACATGAACCGTGTGGTAGGCTAGGTCACTGAGACTAATTCTGGTAGGTACCTGCTGGTCGATGGGATGCTTTGCAGCCAGCCCTCCGTGTCCACAGGTTTCATGTGGGTGGATTCAACCAACCAGTCAACTAACCGAAAACGAAAGTTACATTGTTGCTGCCATGGATTATGTGGTTATATGTGTACAGAATACGTACAGGCTTTTCCTCTTGTCATTATTGTCTGAGCAACAGAGGATAGCATAGCATTCACATCGTATTAGATATTATAAATAATCTAGAGGTTATTTCTAAGTATATGGGAGGGTGTGCAGAGGTTATATGCAAATACTACAGCATTTTACCTGAGGGACTTGAACATCCGCAGACCTTGGTGTCCATGTGGGTCCTGGAATGAGTCCCACACAGATACCGAGGGACAAGTGTATCTACTTATCATATATTCCGCTCAGGGACCATGTGGGCCCATGCTGGAGACGAAAGGGAAGGGGGGGTCTACGGCCGATAATGCCCATCAGGGTAGAGCCAGTGAGCGTGTCCACATAGAATCCCCGTGGTGTCTGGCAGAAGTGATGCAGACACCGGCCCGCAGTGTCTGAGTCATTATGGATGAAATGAGACATTCACACGGACTACCGAGTCTGATGGAGCAAAAGGGGCAGCATGGCTTTTCTCTCAAGGGGAGCAAAAGCTGCATCCTCTGCCATGACAGGCCTTTATTGAGTTTCTCTGCCCATTACATGAATGGTCCTCATTTACTATGCACAGGTTGGCTTTAGGTGGTTACCTTTTACAGAAAACAAAGGAGTCAATGCTGCTAATCACATTGCAGAAGAGGGATATTTGCAAATGAAAAGGCAAAAGTGCTTTTTAGTGAAAAGCAAGACTCAAAGCGGCCTAGGCACTTTGCAGGCCTGATTCCCCACAGGAGAACCTATCCGTGGGTGTGGGTCCTGTGCATCTCCCAGTGGGAGCTGGGCCCATGCCACGCAGAACGGTCTCCTACACAGAACATTTAGATACCTTTAACATTCAAGTTATGAAACAAGCTTTCACTCTAAAGATGAAAAACCTGAGAACCACGAAGGTGGAGAGCTCCGTCCAGGGCCACCCAGCCAGCCTGTGCTGAAGCCAGGGCTCGCGGCGAACTCAGACCCCGGTCCCCAGGCAGTTTCCTTTCTGCCTTTTGATCCTCGGTTCATAATTTTATGAAGCAGGGCTGCATGCCAATCAGTAGGATATCTGTCTAATCAGCGTGATGCTTTTGAACTTCTACTCTGTGCTGAGTCCTCACACAACTGAGTAGTCAGGAAGCAGAATTGGAGCGGGGTGGAGGGGAGGGTAGAGTTCTATTAAAAGTGAAGGGACAGAAATTGCAGTTGGGAGAAATGGCATGTGCAGAAGCCCGGCAGGGGAATGATAAAATATGTGTGGGCGTGTGTGTATATTGGTGGGTGGGGGCGGGGGCCTTCCCGCAGACCCCTGCGGGTCAGTCAACAGCCATGCAGTTAGAAAGGTGATCAGGGAGGGCGAGGAGGCTGGTGGACGGTGTGGGAGGCCAGGTTGCATCCACCTTAAACACGGCAAGGCTCATTTCTCATCTTTGTCACATTTAGGTTTTCTCAGAAGGTTTGATTCTGTCTGGAGCGGACAGTGCAACGGGCACCCGGCCTGTTCTCCGGCTATTTGAAGCACTTTTGCTCTCTGTAGGAATTTCCGGGGAGTCAAACTGTTACAAGAGCTCACAGCAGGGAAAAGAGAGACAGAATTGGTCTGGAGATTGCTGCCCCAGGATGAGGCAGACTCACAGTAAGGCGTCATCTCCCCATCTCCGTGCTGAAGGGGCACCTTGGCAGGTCAGGGGTGTTGCCGCCCACGCCTCGTGGATGGCTCCCGGAGTCTTGTCCCCAGAGGGCTTTGACGGCAGGCCGGAAGGGGCCAGTGACATCTCCCGACGTGCGTCTCAGCGCTCTGGAGGCCGGACTTCCTCCCTCTTGATTTGGTTCCAAATTTTGTTAGCAGAGAGTGCCATCAAATGTCAAACAATTATTCCCGGCTTTGTGGGGCTCAGAGATATGGTAGAGAATGAAAGGCTCATTCCCCCAAATATTCTGCAGTTCAGTTCCCAGTGAGGGGTAGTGGCATCTTTCCCACCTGCTGGGCCACGGATTAGCCACATTTTTCTGTATTTCCTTTCTTTCGTCTTTTTTTAGGTATCATTTACACACAGCAAAATGCCGCTATTTTAAGTACACGGCTTGAGGAGTCTTACACAACTCCAGTCAAGCTCCGGAAATGTTAACTCCCCAGAAACTTTTCTCACGGTCCCTGCCAGGCAGTCACCCACCAGAGGTAACACTTTTCTGATTATTAGTAGTATTTTATCACTCGAATCAATACATAGTGGATTCCAATCCCCCAGAGAGTTCTCTGATGCCTTAACTTGGTCAGTACCTGCTCCTGTGAGTAACTGTGATTCTGACTCTAATTGCTGTAGATCAGCTTTGCTTTTTCTTGAATCTTGCACATGAATGGGATCATCAAACAGTCTTCTTTTTACACACTATAATTTTCTTTTGATCTCCATCCATGTCGTGTATCAGCAGTTTGTTTTGTTTTCCTTGCTGTGTAATATTCTGTCATGTGGCTGTGCATCAGCTGGCTGATTCATAAGTATCCCCCTAGGCCTGGCCTATTCTCAGATTTCCTTATCTTCCACAGCTTCTGAATCAGTTTAGTTTTCTCCTTACACCTCTGCCTCTCCATCCCTGAGTGGAGGCTAGCATTTGCGCTCCTGGCAACCAGCACTGTCTGTGTTTTGTTCGCTGCTGTATCCTCAGTGCCTAGGACAGAATGCGACATGCAGCAGGTACTCCGTGTTTGCGTAATGAATGAACGAACACATGTTCAGACACACAGTTTTAGTTGTCTTCAATCCTGGCCTTGTGGATACTTTCCCCAGCAAACCAGAGCTGCAGGATTCTCAGGACGATCTCTTTGCCCACAGACTTACGTGAACTCCCGGGTCCGCAGATCACACTCAGGCTCCCTTGAGAAGAGCCTTCCTAACCTCTAGACCAGATTCGGTCCTGTTACAGGCCTTCTGTCTGTCTCTCACCCTCATCGTGACCCTCATTGCACTTGATTGTCATCGCTGCTCTGATTGGCCGCCTTGCCTCTGATTCCATGGGCATGCATAGCCCGTATTTCTTTTCACCACTAAATGCTGCACTCCACACTCCGGCATGTGAGAAGCACAGGGTACGTACTAGAAAGGATATTTTTCACAGGGAGTTTCTCTCTGCCAGACTGTGCCTCTCGAGACCCCAGCCATTAGACAAAGTCCTTTATGAAGAGAGAGGTGGATTTGGAAACGTGACTGCTGCCAAGGCTGGAATGTTGGTGTCCCTCCTCCTGCTTCATATTCATCTGTTGAAGTTCTAACCAACCTGCCCACCCCCCATCCATGTGATTATATCAGGAGGTGGTGCCTTTGGAAGGTGATTAGGTATAGATGCAGCCACGGGGGTGTGTGGAACCCCCATGATGGGATGAATGCCCCTGTAAGAAGAGGAAGAGACTGGAGAGCTCCTTCTTTCCTCCGTAGGAGGACACAGCAAGGAGCCAGCACCTTGATCTTGGACTTCCCAGCCTCCAGAACTGTGAGAACTGTCTGTTGTTTAGTCCACCCCGTCTGTGGAATTTTGTACTATCAACACACGCTTCTAAGGCCTCCTTCGTGGAGGATTTCTACTTAGCATTTCCTGGGCAGGCTCTTGTTTCTACCCTTTACACATTTCAGCCCCAATACTAAATCTACAAATATGTTTGTTGAGTCAGGGTCACGGGAAGCTAGACATTGACTTGGAGTTGTCCTGAGGAAACCCTTGTATGTTCCTTTTCACCCAAATGTTTGGGAGCCTGGGAGCCTGGAAGCACTAGATCTGTGACCTCTTCATCAAGTTCCATCCACTTACTTGATTGTACTCCCAGCCTCGAGCCCCTGCAGCGAAGGGTGGCTTCCAGAGAGGAGTCAGATACTATGCACATGTGGTCTGTCTTCTTTATTTTCAACATGGACTCTTCAGGGCTTCAGAAGGGTCCGTGGATTCCTGAAACGCTGCACAGAGCTCCAGGTACTGCGCTTATGTGTGTTTTCCTGGGAAGAGAGTCTGGAGTTTCTTACCAGATTTTCATAAGAACTCACGCATCCCCTAAAGTTCAAAACTACTGGTGTCAAGTTCCTTCAGTGATCCTTCCAGTTTATTCCTGAAATACCTCAAGTACAAGAGTAGAGAGTGTGGGCAGGAATGCTGTCTGAGTCCTGGGTTCTAATGCCCCACCCCTGCCCTGCCTTCTCCTGGTTTCACCGGACGTGAGCCCTCCCTGGGCCTCAGTTTCCTTTCTGCTGACCCTGGTGGTTGCATTTGATGGCCGCAGAGGTTCCTTGCACTGTCTGGTTGGACAGTCACCGCAGACAGAGAGGAAATCACAACAGTCCTCCTGACCCAAATCAACACGGTCTCTGTGCATTTCGTAAAAAGGTGGTGCCTACAAAAAAAATTAGTGCATCTTATCCCAGCTTCTGCCCCTTTGAGCCACTAGTACATGTGACTTTTAAAGAATGCCAGTAATAATCAATGGATTATTAAAAAATAAAGAAAAGACAAATCACTAACCTGATGGCTCTTGGTGTCAGGTACAAACAACACTGATGTTTTCTTGACATATTCTGGAGGAGTCAGAAGGAGAGATGGCTGCATCGCTCATCAGCACTGGGACATATGAACCAGTAAGTCGTCTGAGATGGAGACATTCATACACTCGTGGGAACGTTTGCAACTCTACTCACACCAACCATCAGAAATACATGAAAAGGGACTCAACATTTGGAAAAATTAATACTTTATTTTCTTCCTGGTGGTCATCAATTTACTGCTAGTGCTTGAAACAGGAGAGCAAAAACCATGGTGGAAAGTCGATGGAAGAGAGTTTAAGGTGGCCCCTTGCTCCAGCCCCAAAGCATTGAAGTCGGCTGCTCATAATTCTGTCCAAGGCCAGTCTGTGAATAATTAGATTAAGGAATCGGGCAGGGTCATCACAGAGCTACAGATATCACCCTGGGGGCCTCATTGGAGACTGATGGGAACTCTGGAGAGTTGATGGTGGTGATCAAAGGCTCCGTAGATTTAAAATGCACAGAGGATGAGCCCAGAAATAATCTGCCTGCCGACTTAACTTCTCTACCTGGAACAAATTATCCAAAAATCAATTTGCAAACACCTTTGAGATAACAAGGCCTTGAGAAATAACCTCCATGGCTTTGTAAAGAAGAGCATCTAGCTTGACTAATCTGTTTAATTTCCTTCCCTGCCTAAATGGCAGGCTGTAATAGAGGCAATCTGCAGCTGTCCCTGAAGATTTGCTCTGAGTCACACTGAGACGATATTGTCCACCTCTGTTTCAGAGCAATTATTCCATTTGCGGAGAATCTTTGTTGCCAGGTAATTAATTAGAAAGAAAACACCAAAGGAGCTGAATGAGTTTTATCCATCCAGAAGCTCTCACCTGAGTTCCAAACTGAAACTCATACCTGCCTCAGCCCCCTGAAGAATGCAGAGGTTCCCCCAAAAGCTCTGGAACACACCTGCATTGTACTCCATCCCCAATATCTTTCCCACCCTCCACTTCCTAATTCTGCTCACGGCATCACTAAGTCGCTCGTACCCCTTGACAGATAATCCCACTCCTGGAAGTGGGTCCTAAGAAAATATGAGACAAGCAGGACGGAGTCATTTGCACAAAGATGCCCATGGCAACGCTCTTTACCATAGCAAGACGTGGACCAACGCATGGGCGCATCAGCTGGGGAATAGGTTTTGTGATTAATCGATGGATTATCGTGTGGCTATTGAAGACAGTGATAAGATCTATGAGGTATACAAGCAAAGCCCTTAGAATACAGTAAGGAAAGACGGATGTGCACTGTATCTGTGTGCACCTGGAACCCCCTGGAAAAAGTTGGCGTATGCGAATAGGAACTGGAATGGAACGTGGAGAAAGAAAGAGGCTGTTATGCTGGGTCATAGGGAAAGGAACCTGTTTCCTCTTGCTATTCACCCTCTTTATTGTCGTTCCACTGCTCTGTTTTGCAACAAATAGGAAATACATCCACTTTGGTTTTCACAAAATGGGCATCACGAGGTAAGCAGCCTCCCGAGGGGGGAGAGCCGGTCTCAGGAGGCGTGCAGTTGTGGGGTCTGTCCTTCCTGATCCCATGATCTCGCGTGGGTGACCTGGTCACCTGAGTTCTCAGGGGTTTTTTCCATCAAAATAGAGGTGGCAATGTCCCAAGAACTACACAAAGTAATGCATGTGAGATTTCATGGGAAAAAGTACAAAACACAGGTGGATTTCTGCAGCTTTGCCCAGTGAGAGGCAACCACAAATGCTTGTTGAAAGCCTGGTTGATCTAGCTGAAGATGGAGAACTTAATGGGGGAGGGGTGGCAACAGGTAACAAATGCAATATAACTTCGCATGACTTGACCCTTGACCCTTGACCCCCACCGGGGGTCCTGTGGCCAGTGACACTGTCCCTGCTGGAGAAACCTGCTACAGTTGAGGAAGAAGCAGAATTCTCCCTGGTGCCATCATCCTTGGGCTACTTAGGCTCCAATCACTCTTCGGGAGAACTACTAACAATCTACGGGTTCCTGTAAAGGACGTGTTTGTGAACCTCGGGCTCCCCTGGCGTTTGAGCCAAACTGCAGTCCAGTAAAGGCAGGTTCTCATTTGAGAACTGAAAGCAGAATATTGGCCCAGACAGCTTTGCTGGGTTCTGGATGAACCATTTTCTCACAATTGCCTTCTCTCATCCCTGTCTCTAAGTGAGAGAGATCTGGTAGGTGTTAAATATAGTCACTGATGAAATACTGATTCAGATACTTAAGGTGCAAAATCGTGAAAGTTATAGTAAGACCTGAATGGGGTTAAAAAGGGGTCTGGGCTGTTTTTTCTGGCTCTCTGAAATCCTGTCCCTTTTTCTCACGTGCTTGGTTTCCATTCTGTGAACCATGTGAGCCTCACATTTGTTTCTGATTGTGTCTTTCAGAGCCTCCCACGCCCATCGCGCCCCCAGAGCTGCTGGCTGTGGGGGCCACGTACCTGTGGATCAAGCCCAACGCCAACTCCATCATCGGGGACGGCCCCATCATCCTGAAGGAGGTGGAATACCGCACCACCACCGGCACCTGGGCCGAGACCCACATAGTGGACTCTCCCAACTATAAGCTGTGGCACCTGGACCCCGACGTGGAGTATGAGATCCGGGTTCTGCTCACACGGCCGGGAGAGGGGGGCACAGGGCCACCGGGGCCTCCGCTCACCACCAGGACCAAGTGTGCAGGTAAGAGCCCCCTCCCTGACTTCATTAGCAGAGGCTGGGCCATCGCTGTCCACGGTCTTCCTCTTGGCTTTCCCTGACCATCATCCCTCAGCTTCCTTGATGCAAGTGTGCATCCCGTTGTGCAGGAAAGCCATCAGGGCACTGGTCCTGGCCTGAGAGGACCCGCTGGCTTTGCTGGCATCTCTGCAGACCGCCTCACTCTGACTGTGTGCTCTGACTGTGTGCTCTGACTGTGTGCCCTGAAGGTCTCACTGGGACTCGATCCCTGGGTGCATCTGGTTCCTGTGGTATATCTAAGGTTTCTGGTTCTTGCTGTGTCCCTGAGAACCCCTGCGTTGGGCCTAGGTCCCTTATGAGTTCTTGGTTTTCACAGTTTCCCTGAGGGTTCCTGGTTGCAGTTCTGTCTTTGAGCGGCGCCTGGCTCCGGAAGTGTCTCTCAGGGGATTCCGGAGCTGCTTAGTCACAAGAGCCTCCTGGGTCCATGTCTCCTGGAGGCTCCCGGCTCCTGCCTAGGAGTCTGGGTTGGGACTGACCCTCCAAGGGTCCTCTGGATTGTCTGTCTCTACAAGCTCCTGGCTCAGGGGTCCCTGGGCATCCGTGGCTCCAGCACTTTCTCTGGGGTTCCTGCATGCTGCTTAAGAGTGTCCTGGCTGGGACTGGGGCTGGGAGGGCTCTGTGGATCCAGCTTTATCCCTGCGGGCTCCAGGCCTCCCTGGAGTTTCTCACTGGGGCCGTTGGCTGAGAACGTGTCTCTAAATGTGTCCCTGAGATGTTTCAGCTCTGAATGCAACTCAAGAAATTAAAAGAACTCGATGTTCTTTTTTGTTTTCATATCATGTGGTGTATGTTGTCTCATGTTTCCCCTCTACGTAGCCTTTCAGTATGACTATTTTGATTTCATATACACATGAGTGAATGGAGACTCATTATTTTTAAACGTTTTGCCCAAAGTCATGGCGTTGGCCAGTGGCACAGTCAGAACTCGTACCTGACGCAAATGCCCTTGCTCGTTGGCCTCACTGGCAGGAGCAGGCAGGGAGGTGTGTGCCCTCGTGAGGTGCGTGCAGCTGGGGGTGCTTCACTGGGCGGTCAGGGAAGCCATGGCATGGGCTGTGGGGTCCAAGAGAAAAGGGTGGGGACAGAAAGACGCATCAGCACAGTGACCACCATGACACAAAAAGCCAAGTAAAATACAGCCAGTTCCACTGTGATGTGACCAACGTGTTCCTAAGGATCACCGCACTCGGGAGAGTTATGCAGTGAAACCCCTGGGCTCGTGAGGCGCAACACTTGTGCTCCATCAGGGACACATTAAAAAAGAGAGAGAGACAAACCTAGTAAAAATGGTGGCACAGTTTTGCACGTGAATGCCCAAATGTGCATAAAACGACAATACCTAGGGCGTGTTACCTTAAAACGTGCTGACGCTTGCTCGTGGATGTGGGCGTCAGAGAGGTCGCAGCCTGGGAGGTGCTGTGAGCGGGGGAGGAGGGCCGTCTGACAGTGGGGGAGCGTCACAACCCCGGGTGTGGACGGGTGCGGCTGGTAACCTGGGCGGTGTGCGCAGGAGCAGGTGGCTGCTGGAGGTGGGCGCTCCGTGTGTCCTCCTCCGTGGCTCAGTCCAGCGGGGCGCAGCTTTCTGCCTCACTCGTGCAGAATCACACTGCAAATGCGCAGTTTGTGTTATGCTCCAAGCCCGTCCTAATATGCTGACTGCGATGGAACACATTCACATGTCAGGACAAGAGTTCTAGAGAAATCGACAGCGGCCTTTCTAAAGTATCGCAGTGCTGCGTCTTGGCACCATGTGACCCCAAGTCGGTATTTCCATTGCCTGGGAATGTTCCTTTGAAAGTCACTGAACTGCCATGATGAAGGGAGATGCTGTTTTCTTGATTATTTCCAAAAACGGGGCCTTTGGTAAAATTCCTCGTTGAAACCTGATTATGAAACATACCACTTCAAAAGGACATAAGATGTGTCATTAATTCAGGTACTACCTTATCTCAGCTGTGCAATTCAGTATCCATCCATAAAAATAATTGATTCGATCCTGCCGATGAGACTTTCCTCTTTCCATGGGGTAAATCTAAAAGTTTCCAGGGCTTTTGAGCTTTATGAATGCTACCCAAAGGACTGTAGCAGCCCCCATGGATGTATTGCTGATGATCCCGTAATGTATTTTGAAATTCAATCACAAGATGATCATCTCAATAAAAATTTACGATCTATTGAAAATTGTTGCCGTGACCGTGTAATGGATTTTACATGTTGAAAACACAATTGTCTGACTAGCAGTATAAAAATCATGTATTAAAATGCTGTTTGTGGTTTTATATTTAAGAAAATGTTGATGTTTAAGTTTTGACTAAAATCTTCAATAACCCACATTTTATACAATGTATCATCTAGAAGATTATCTTCTTTCCCACATTACCACTGATAGCAGAATGTTCTTTGCCTCGTGATGAACTTTTAAGAGAATTCCAAGGTTGATAGTCATTTGTGGATGCTGTTGATGGGGGTTGGTAATCTCAGCCCTCCCACCCTTTCCCTATTCATTATTAATCACACCGAAAATGTACTCATTATTTTACAAAACAGAAAATGAGAGAGTGTGGAGTGTGCAAGGTTTAATTTCTGCCCGGAGGAATTTACAGGCTGGGTTGAGATTCCCACAAAACAGCATAAAGGATAAAACATGAACATAAAGTCTGGTATTAAAATACCAAACTTCATAGGAGAACACGGTTGGTGTGGGAGGAGCAATGCTCATGGAATGATCTGGAGCAGTGGTCCTCAAACTGTGGCCCCCAGACCCATGCACTGGCACCCCTGGGAACTCATTAGAAATGCAAATTCTCAGGCCCCACCCTAGACTGAATGATCCTGAAGTTCTTGGGTTGGGGCCCATGGGTCTATGCTTTAAGGAGCGCCCCCGAGGGATGCCGATGCACACCCACATTCAAGAACCACTGACCCACTAACACGCCACCCTGGGAATGCCCAGCATACTGCTTGGTCCTTGAGGCAATTCTGAGAGGTAGATGGGAGGAAACTGAGGCTCAGAATCATCAAGCCAAGGTTACAGAGCTGAGCTTCTTGGCCTAAGGAACTCCCCAGTGTGTGAACTGATGGAGTTTCCTCTGCAAGTGTCCACTTGAGTGTGGGATCAGGTGATAGGGAGACTGGTAGCTATGGAGACCAGGTGAGAATGAATGGCTGCCATGCACTGTAACAAATAGTCCTTTTCACCAAACACCTACTGAACCAATCACTTCCATGTGCCAGACTCTGTGCTAGGCACTGGTGGCAGAGGCTGCCCCGGTAAGGACATGCTAAAAGCAGACAGAGGCTCACAGCAAAAAGCTACAAGTTCAAGCATAGGCCAGGAAGACACCAGAGGGCCAGGTCAGCAAGGGCAGGTCTGACAGGTCACCATCAGGGCACTGGCAAGGTCCAACCCTTAAGTGAGAGACCATCAATAAGACTTTGGCGGCATCCCAGACCACGAGTGTAGAGTTCAGAGTAGGACTTGTAGCCAGGTAAGTCTGAGCCTGGACAGACTGTCGGGTAGGACTCTGGGAATGTGGGGATGGGAGAGGAGAGCCAAAGATGAGGCTCCCAGGCTTCTGGTTGGGATGACTGAGAGACGAAGGGTGGAGTCATGTTCCGAGGTGGAAAGCACAAAAGAAGAGAGCGCGTCTAGGTCTGCACCAGCTCCTGGGAGGCGGAGCTGCACAGCGTCGGTGGTGTAGGTACACCTGGAGCTCAGGTGAGACCGGCAGATTACCTGCCCCTCCGCGGGGAGAATTACCTGATTGCACCTGGATTTTAGAATCAAAGGGACTTCTTAGTACTGATGAAAGCAATTTAATTCTCTTTCTTTATGCTGTTCTCTTGAGATGCCCCATTCATTTACGTTTTCCATTCATCATTTCGTTCCTCTTGCTCCGTTTAATCATTCACCATCGTCCCTGAGATACAGGCCCAGGGAGCCAATGCGGTGATGTACATCAAAGTGCTCTGGAAAGCTCCAAATGCTCTTTAGATGCTTATCATGAAACAAATCATTATTATTTGTTGCTGCTGCTGTTACGCATGTTATGATCATGAATCATCATATCAAAGCAGGAAGTCCGTCTTGCCCATTTCTCTGGGCTGACTGGTGTCTGGAAAGGTGGGCTGTATTCTCTTGCTGTTCTTCATCATGCGACAGAAAATCCCGTTTCAGAACATGATGACCATAGTGTGGGATGGACTCCCAGAGGTTTTCTTGTCTAGAACAATGGGCGGTTTCCTCTGGCACATTCCCAACGGCAGACGTCCAGTGATAGTGTTTGGGCCCGGGGGTGTTGTCAGGTGCCCGCCTCCCACCCCCGCACGGAGTACCACCTCGAATGCTGCCCCCGATGGGAGGTTCACAATCTCCCGTGGCAGACTGTTTTACTGCTGGGGGCCCCGGGGGGTTACTATTACTGTCTCCCCAGGGTTGGCCTGATTATCGTGCAACTCTAGATGGGTCCTTTGTAGGAGCAGAGAGCGCCCACTGGGTTTAAAAGAGGTGGGGCAGCAGACAGGCTGCTAGCATCAACTATCTGGAGTCCCCAAGGAGAACCAAGGGCAATGACCTTGAGGATGGGCAGCAAGGTCAGCAAGAAGGTGAAATAAGAGGTGCAGACACAGCCCTGATGGTCCCTGCATCTCTTCAGCAGGCTCTACTTTGAACGTCCTGGGCACTTTCTCGCTGATGTCTTAAACTATCACCCCGCATCAGACAGAGAAAGTCTCCCCTATTGTAACCTGAATCTGTCTCCATGCAGACTCACTCACGGACCTGGTTTTACTCTTGGGGGACTTACTCCTCCTTATCTCCCGAACGGGTCGTCAGCCATCTGAAGTTGTCTTTTTTAATCTGCAGAAGGCTTCCCTCTTCGTTCCCCCAGAGCAGGGGTGTCAGGCTCATTTTCCCCAGGGGCCACATCAGCCTCCTGGTTGCCTTCAAAGGGCCGAAAAAATTTTAGGACTGTGTAAATGTAACTACTCCTTAACTGATAAAGAGTTGAAATTACATTCGGCCCTTTGAAGGCAACTGCGAGGCTGATGTGGCCCCCGGGGAAAATGAGTTTGACGCCCCTGCCCCAGAGCCCCGAGTGAGCCAGAATCTGGGCAGCCGTCCTTACGTCATGGTTCGGAATCACCAGTGAACAACCCAGCAAGTCAGGGACCATGCAGTATACCCCCATCCCCCGACCCTGTGGTTGCTTCCTCCTGGGAATGACCGGCCACGTGCCAGGCCACCGCTTCTTCATGATCTCACAGAGCTCAGGCCCTCCGCGTGAGAAGCCTGTGTGCCGCCAGAAACAGGACAGAGACTGCTGATTGGGGTGGGGGGGTGGCTCTTCCTATTCCCCCCACCTGTGGGGTGACTGCACATTATACGTTATTTACACGTTTATGGGCTTCTACTTGAACCGATGTGTCTACCGCTCTGTTGTCTCCAGGGGGACTAAAAGAGGGAGGTTCGATGAAGTAACAGTAGTTCATTAGAATTTAGTGAGAAAAATCGGGGCTTTAGAACCAAAGAAAGAATCTGGTTTTTATTTCAAGCTGCCACTTGCTGGCTGGAGAAGAGTGCACCTGCCTGTGCCTCAGTTTCTTCTTTCAGTTTATGGGAGATCACGACACACCACTTTGTTGTGACGCTCCAGTGAGGTACGTCACCTGCCTATCAGAGAACCCAGTGCATAGAAGCCCCTCGATGAACTTTGTTCAGAAATAAAGGTCAGGCCTGGAGAGAGCGAGTGGGGACCTAAGCTGATCTCCCTGCTGTGGCATGATGGACCCTGTGGTCCAGGGATCCTCTAGCTGCCACGCCCCTCTCTCAGACAGCGGTGCATTCGCCAGCTGAGTGCTTCGGGGAGGATGGGAAGTGTGTGGTGGCTGTGCAGGTGGTGTGGCGTCCTTGCCGTGGAGCTGCGGGGCTTGGAGGGGCTGCAATACACCAGATAGTGGAAGGAATGGGAACTGGCCTTCGTCTGATTTTGCCTCTCGTCCCAAGTTAGACAGAAGCCTGTTTTGCAGGCCCTTCTTAGGGGAGGTCAAGGCGAGTGAGGAAGCCTTTTAAAGACCTTTGCAAACAGGTAGAAAAATGAGTTCTGCCCTCTGCAATGAGCATCCTCAGGTAGGCGCTGCATGTCCACCTGGCTTGCAGTTCGAGGGCAGAGTGGAGACAGAAAGAGGGGACAAAGAATTGAGGGTCTAGAAAGTAGAAAAAAGCCATGTACGCCGCCTTGGGAGACCTTTTCCCCTTCCCATAAGCCTCAGCCTCATTCTGTGTACAGGGGGGCAGTGTAGCTGGGGTTAACCCTTAGGGCTCTGAATTAGAAGTAAATGGAACTCCCTTCTGGGCAGGACGGTGGTAGGAGCACAGATGTCTAACTGCCCAGCCATAACCTGGCGAGGTGACCCACAAGTCTTAGGGAAACCCAGCAAGATTAGCCAATAGAAGTCGAATCACCATCCCACCCAGAATCAAAGCAAAATCTAAAGACCAGTGGAGAAATCTGCAGCGTCGTGGAAAACAAGGGAAGGGGGTCGGTCTTCCTTGCAGGCCGTACCTTGCCTGACAGCGTGCTGCAGGCGACCTGGATGGAAGCACTACGACTACCACTCACTCAAAAGGATGTGGATTGGGGATGGTGGCTGTTCTCACACTTCCCCTCCCTCTGGCTTTTAAAAAATATATTGTATTGATTATGCTATTACAGTTGTCCCCTTCCCCCCTTTTATTCCCCTCCCACCCACATTCCCCCCCTTTAGTTCATGTCCATGGTCATACATATAAGTTCTTTGGCTTCTGCATTTCCCATACTATTCTTACCCTCCCCCTGTCTATTATATACCTACATCTATGCTACTTATTCTCTGTACCTTTCCCCCCTCTCTCCTCCTCCCACTCCCCTGCTGATAACCCTCCATGTGATCTCCACTTCTGTGGTTCTGCTCCTGTTCTAGTTGTTTGCTTGGTTTGCTTTTTGTAGAGCCTCTGCCATTCCCTCCCTGCCATGGGGGTGGGGGTGGGGGCACGGTTAGGCCCAGGTGGAGAGATGAGGAATGAGAAAGGGGAAAATCCTGTCCTTACCACACTCCGTTCTGGAGCTGCTGTGTGAGCCAGAGAGTGTCTGCAGGTGAATAGGTGTCTTCAAGGGGTGAGCTGTCATCTCCTCTCCTCGTAGATGCCTCCCCTGACCCTCCCACTGCACACACGGTATCTGCAAGTGGTACTGGTAGCACCCGTCACCTGGCTTATGGAAGGGAAGGAGAAGAGATACAGCCTTTCCCCTTACACCTACAATATGCAACCTCAGGCACTCAGCCCACACAGTCTCCTTACTGTAAGGGCCAAGAGTGGTGTTGGAGTGACCCTTACTCTTCATAAGGGTCTGGTTGGCACCTCCTAGCACTCTCTAAAAGGGACATCTGGCAGTGCCTTAGTTGTCCACTATAGGATGCGGCAGTATTTACTGCTTCTCTTCTTGATTTCGTAGCCTTGGGTGAAATCCCAAAGCAACAAGAAAAGTTAAACATTTTGTTGCTCTTAGATTTTTCTGCAACCCTTTGCTTTCTAGAGAACTAGGACCACCTGGTAGGTGAGATAGTTCAATAAACACACCCTGGTAGATACTCCCCAAGCCCTCCTGACTGTGGAGGCTGAGATGTGATGAGAAGGTGAGCCACAGAGAGGTATTAATGCCAATAAAACCTAACTGTGTTGGTTTATCAAGCTAGTTGACTTTAAAAGAAATAGCTCCAAAATAAATTAAAATTAGAGGTCAGTCATGGCTGTAGCTTTGGAACTCTTGAGCAACAACACAAGGACAATGGATGATTAGAACAATGGAGCCAGCAGCTACCCAATTTGAGTGTCTGTGATGTGCAAGGCCCATAGTGTTGAGGTCACTTTGAGAATTTTACTTGTAATTCCTGCAGCAACCTAGTGGGGTGAGTATAATACTCTCTGCTGACTATGTGGAAGGTAAATGATTGACCCAGTACCATATATCAGCCCAAGTGGCTCAGCTGGGAATTGAACCTTTAATTATATAGTTACAAAACTCAAGATTTTTCTAAGCTGACCCCAGAATCCAGCATCATTATGAAAGCGTGAGGCACCACGACCAAGTTGGGTTCATTCCAGAAATGCACCGATGAAAAATGTCAAATATTAGAAAAACCATCGGTATAATGCCTCATCTCAGTAGGTCACAAGATAAAAACCATCAGATCCTCTGGCGAGAGGCTGAAAAGTAATTTGAAAAAACTCAGCCTTCATTACTGATCAGAATTCTTCGTAAGCAAAGAATGGAAAGGCACTTTCTTATTTCTAGCAGAAAATGTTCTTAAGGCTTCAAAGTCTTCAGAGAATAAACAAAACCAAAAAAATAAAAATGAAAAGCTTATTAGAGCTACTAAGAGGTTTCAGTATTATGGTCCGACTGAAAGCAAGTAACAAAAATCAATAGCCATATGCCAGTAATAACCCTTAAAAATATAATAAAATGCATCCTATTCTCTAATGCAATTAAAATATAAATACTTAGGCGTAAACCAAGAAATGTGCAGAATGCATGTGAAAACAGCACTCCTACAAAACTGGACTGAGGATGTTAAAACAAGACCTGAATAAATGGAGAGACATATTGTGTTGTTAGGTTAGCAAATTTAATATTGGGAAGAGATCTAGTCTCTCCCCAAATTAATTTATGGGCTTAATACAATTGCCATTGAAATCTAATGGGATTTTTTTTTTGAACTTGAAAAAGTGATTTCAAAATGGATGTGAAAGAATATTCAGGAGAAAGGAGTGAAGAACTCCGGGAAAGCAGGGGTGGCAGTGGCTGGGATTTCTTGTGAAATATCAACATTTATTATAGCTGTAATAATTAATCCCAGAGACTAATGCAGTATGTAGTGAGACTGGCTGTTACAATTTATGTGAGTGGAGAATTGCTTAACAATTGTATATTTGTAATTGGGGAAAAAATAGAATCTATTGCCTACATACCATGCTATGCTAAAGAAATTCTGGATCTATTAAGAACTGAATGTAAAAGCTGAAAAAAGCAAAAACTAGCAGAAAATAAAGAAAAATTTGTTCTTGTGTGAGAAGGGACTTTCAGTGAATTGAAAGCAAACAAATATCCCATAGAATCAGAGTTTACAAATTTTACTACATAAAAAGGGTACAAGAAAGAGAAGAAAACTCTTTGCTACTATATTTACAAAATTCAAAAAACAAATGGGTAAACGGGATGTGGGGACATATTTGACAAAATTGTTAAACTTGCATACAAAAGAGCTCTAGCAAGTCAATAAAAATATCATTCTGATACAAACAGAAAAGGCTAAAAGGTATAAACATGCAATTGCCCATCAAAATATGAATAGTAGAAAAATAGTTTGGTGTAAAACAAAATGTCCAGTGTCACAGATAATCAAATAAATGCATTTCTAACCTTATAACATTACCAAAATATATCTATTTGTAATTGATAATTATCAGCATTGGCAAGGAGCAGCGAAGCAGGCTCACGTCGGCACTTCTGCATGTGGGTTAACGGGCATAGCATGCATGCTTAGAGGACGCTTAGCCAATTATTTTTCTAATGAAATAATCAGAGTTGTATTCATAGAGGTCATCGCTGCATTATTTATGAGGGTAGAAACTTGGAAGTCACCTAAATGCACCAGTGACAGGAGAGTAGTTAAATACATTGTGTGTGTGCACACAGCGGATGCCCATGCTGATATGGCAAACCACGTTTTTATAGACTATCTGGTGGCATGGGCCAGCGTCCATGCTATAATGAGTAAAACAAAATCAGCTTGCAAAACTGCACAGGTTATTATGTCTCAAGTGTTTGAAATAGAAATACGCAGCCCATGTGTCGGCGGGGACCAGCTTAGCTGCTGGAGCTGTAAAGATCTGATGTGAGTCCCCCGCTCGAGATCTGGCTCCAAGACCTCTGGAGATCCCCAGGGGAGCACATGTGGCCCCGGTTCGCTGCCTGCCCTGCATTCTGGAACACCTCCATTGCTCTGTGCTGTCCTCACTGGACCAAATGTGGACTTGGCCCCTCCCAGCCACCTTCCCCAAAGCTGCAGGAACACGAGGCAGTTTCCTGTCTTGGTGTTTGATGGGACACAGGCAAGGGACTGCATTTTCAGGCTACCCAGCAAGCAATTCAAAATCCTTCCGAAGACTTAAAAGTCCTTTCAGTGGGCAGGGATTTCCCACCTTTTCCTCTCCTGCACGCCTCCCCGCAGATCACCCACAGGTGCTGCGACGTGTTCGCATCACCAGAGCAGTTCATCTTTTCTGGCATCAGTTTCCAGCTTCTGGTTCAGGTCCCTCTTTGCACATCTCTTGCACTGAGGTGGACAATAAGGGCAGTCCAGGGAGGGCAGCTGATGCTGAGACCGGAGCCTTTATTTTAATGGGGACGTTGCTCCCTTAAAAATATTTTTTCAATTTATCTGCATCTGTGCGCATGCACAGACACATACCATAAATATGGTGTAGATTTGTGTGTGTGTGTGTGGTGAGATTATGGGTCACTGGCAATGTTTTCTTTGTTTTGCTGTGCTATGTAAAATTTATACAGCATAAAAGTAGGTTTCCCCCTTGGAATCAAATGTGGCCATGAAAGATTGTTATAAATTGTAAAGCACTCTGTATAAATGTGTAAATGTGGGAGGTTATTTTTTATCATATTTGGTGAGTCACTGACGTTCTTGCAAAGTACAGGTATAGCTGTGCCTTTGCGGGGCCCTGGGCTGCAGCCCAAGCAGGAGGCTGTGTTCAGATGGCGCAAGGCACAGTCAGGTGAGGGGTTTGCTTTAGCCCCATGAGGGTTTGAGTCCACGTTCTGTCATTAAGGTGCTGGGTAGCTTTGGGAAATCTGCTGACCCTCTCTGAACCAGTTTTCTCATCTGTCAAATAAGGGTCATTAATATGAATGATGGCTATACTTCAATTAAAAAGATCTTGACACTCAAAAAGTACAAAAAAGAATGCATTGACTCTGCTCAAAGTCCCAGGAGGAAGGTGTGTCTCATTGTTGCCGTCACTACCGAGGCTCAGAGAGGTCAAATACTTTGTTCCAAGTCACGCGGCTTAGGCAGTGGCTGAGGTTGGAGTCCTCGGAGCCTATCTGATCCTGGTCTCTGCTTTTAACCCACCTGCTGCTATAACTGCAAGTTCCCTGCACAATGCCCAGAACTTAATAGGTGTTTAGTAAATGGGAGCTTTTGGCAAGTTTGCACCCTAAAGGCTCACTCTCTCTCGCCCTGCCCAAGTCCTCCTCACGAGGAAACGCCACGGTCTTCACGGCACCGGGTCAGGGGGCAACGGGGAGCCGCTTGCTGTGTCTCCAAAGAGATCTGGGAGTGCCCACGATTTCAAGGGTGTGACATGCAGCCTCAGCCAAAAGTATGGCATAGCCAGAGGAGTGCCAGGGGACCTTGCCTGTTGCTGGCCATTTGGGGGTGCAGGAGTCCCGCTACACTGGGGAGAACGGGACAGCTGCACAGAGCAGCGGGCACAAACCTGGCTTGCGGTAGAGAGGAACTGACTGTGCCAGCCAGACCTGAGGGCAACCGGGGCATTCATCGTGGTTTCTAAATCACACCCACTGCTGGCTGGGCCCAAGGTCATTCCGAGATTCTTGAGGGATGCTGTGGCAGGAGCTGGGGAGCTACTGGGGACGCAGTAGGGAGGGCAGCCCACCCACCATGGAGGTATAGACATGCCTAGCTGGGTATGTCTTGAATTATTAGACCCTCTTCCCACCAACCCTCTTCCGAGCTGGGCCCAGGGCTGGAGGTGCAGCTGCTGCAGGTGCTGTGGGGGCTGGGCCAGTGTCCCCTTCTTGTCCTCTTCTTCCTCCTCCTCGAGGAAAATAGAGTGGTCTCAACACCAGCGCAAAATTTTAAAAATAAAAATATATGTATATCTCGTATACCAGTTGATTGCTAATGCCTATTGCATTTCAATTATTGACCTCATTCTTAGGTAATTATGTCCCACGTGCCTTTTACAGTCCCCACCTGTCAACAAATATTTCAACACCAAGAAGTATTTTGCAGATTATTACGGAGTTTTCACCCTTGTTTTAATGGCCCCATAGTGTCCCATTGGGTCTAATTACAATGATTTACTAAATGATTCCTATATTGTTGGATATTTGGGTGTTTTCCAGAATGTTGCCACCATCCTGCCTGTCGTCTTCTGTTTGAATTATTTTCTTTAGACTAAATTTTAAGGAGTGAGGTATTAAAAGGTCAAGGTAACCTTATGGCTTTTGCAACATTTCATAGATTGTCCTCCGTGAAATAATTATGCTGTTTTGTGCTGTTTTGTACGATCTGAGCACTTTCAGGGTAACCTTGACAGAATTTTGTACTGTCATTTTTCATTGAATTTATTGGGGTGACATTGGCTAATAAAATTACTTAGGTTTCAGGTGTACTATTCTGCAGTACATCACCTGTATATTGTACTGTATGTTTACCACTCCAAGTCAAGTCTCCTTCACATCGCTTTTTGAATTTTGCCCACGTCGTAGGCATGAAGTGCTATTTCAAGTCTGCTCTATCTCACGCCCATCTCTAACCTCTACTTTTGCCGCTTTCTCTGCCTCGCTCACATGTGCCTGCCCTGCTGGTCTTCTGTTCCTTGAAACCACCAAGGTCAAGACTTTCCCTGCCTCGGGGCTCTGGACCAGCCGTTCCCTCGCCCCGGAACTCTCTCCCCGCCTCGTACCCTCCCCAGTGTACTCACCACCATCCTTTACTCGTCCCTTTCAGAGTCACTTAACAGAGAGACTGTCCTCGACACCCTGTTCTCAATTAGTCTCCTGCCCACTCCCCTTTTTAAGCACTTGTAACACTCTGCATGGAACTTATTCTAATTTGTAATCAGCTAATTGTTTGTGTGCCTGTTTGTTTCCGGCATGCCTCTTCTGCTAGATGGTGTGTTCCCCGAGGACAGCGCCCCCTCTGTCCTGGTCACTAGTGCCTGGTGTCACGCCTGGCACAGAGCAGGCATTCAGTTCACAGGTGACGATCGCGTGCATGTGCTGGAGAGATGCGTGTGCTGAAGAAAGTGTGGAAGACCGGAAAGAATACACTGACAAAAATTTAAATGTCTCAACGCAGCATCATTCAGTGATAACAACTGTTATCTAGTTGCTTTTTTAAAATAGTTGCGTGTTTTATATTTAACTCATTGATTGACGTGGGGGTCTATTTTGGTCTTTGGCAAAGGGTGAGGTTTCAAACTATGAGACGTTGGGGAGGAAGGATGGGAATTCTTTAGGGAGACAGAAGGGAAGGAAGTTGGGGACTTGACCCAAAGAAGCTTCGCAAAAGAAAGGGTCTCAGAGCGAGGGTCCTCGTTGTGAGTTTCCTGGCCTGTCATAGTAGCGGGCCAGACACCCAGGCCACGGTGAGGGGAACTCCTTTCGGGAGGAGAGCTCCAACCCCATCCAAGTGGCCAGCACCGCCTGCACTTGCCAACCCTTTGCAGCACCGTCTTTCGGAAGCCTTTTATAAATATCATCTCTGTCTGTCCTCATCTTGACTCTGAGGCTGCTTTGACTAATCACCCTGATTTCCACGGAAGGACTCTGAACCTCTCGGGAATGGAGGGAACATCCCTAAATTTCAAATTCTGCCATAGCTGTGAAATAACATCTTCCGACCTCAAGCTCTTCCGGTTCCCGCTCTCTGGCCGCCACAGGAGGTTTGCAGGTGCTGTGAATCTTGGACTGACTGGATGGCTTGGAGGAAAGGGGGGTGGGGTGGGGGACATGGGCAAAGAAGCCAGGAGTTCTGATTAATTGAACGTTGCCTTTGATTTGAAGGTTAAGCAACAAATCCATTTAAACTTGGCCCAGACTGTTTTATATAGGATGGCGTGTGAACTAAACAGAGTAAAATTGAGCCCAGAGGAATATCTCCGAGAAGAAAGAATCCAGTAGTAAGAACCTTAATTGCCTTTACACTTACTACACACACTTGACTGCTGTACTCACTCCAAAGCCTTTGATCAAAGCCACGAGAGCTTAGACATTTAAAGGCCTCTCTTAGGCAGCAAAGGGCCGTCCCACTGTGTGGAGCTCTGCTATTCTTTAAACACCCTGAGTACAGAGCCTTGGGCATCTCACCTGTGTCTGGCTGGCACATCCAGAGGACTAAAGAATGGAATGAGTTTGCATCCTCAGTTAGGCATGGCTCTTAAAGGAACAGCATTCTATATTAAGAGGAGTTTAGCATTCAGAATGAGTAGGCAGTGTGACACCTCAGATATGCCACAAAAAATATCCCAAGCCCATGAAACTTAATTCTGTCCACATAGGCACCAAGACACAGGATGAAAGATGTTACCTAGGAGAGTTCTGGTGTTATGGGGATAAACTATGAGACCTGTCCTATGAGCAGGCTGGAGATGCTGACCGAGATGTTTGCTTGCAAATTAGAGACTGGTGCCTGGAGAACATGGTGAGAAAGATAATGCTGGTTTTCACATTTTAATTAAATTTCGTCGAGACAATAAAAGAAATATGTTTCTATTATTTATGTGTTGGAAGATACAGGAAAACAGTAAACAATGTAAAAATCACCCATAAATCACCACTCAGATATAACTACTCCACATTGTGGTAGAACTAACTCTCCCCGTTATGGTTTTATTTTTTTAATTTTAATTTTAATGCAGACAAGTACAGCCCCTTACACAAACTTGAGCCAGCATGTACATGCTGTTGTGCAGCCAATTCCTTAGTAGTGTATAAGGAATATTTTTCCATGTACTTATACATTTTTTTATTTCAATAAAAAGAAATATGTATTGAATAACTCCATATACCAGGGATGGAACTTGATGTCAAGTACGTAGCGTGGTGAATTAAACAGGCATGCTCTTGGTTTTTATGGATCCTGAACACTGACAAGGGAGACATACATTACATTGAATAGGAATACGGAAATACAGTCCATCCTCATTATTGCGGGCTCCATATCTGCAAATTCACCTACTCGCTAAAATGCACTTGTAATAGCAAAAACCAGTGCTCATGAACCCCACAGTCGTTCACAGACATGCGCAGAAGGGCGGGAGGTTGGCGTTGCCTCCTGCACGCGTTCCCAGGTGAGGTCAGACGAGGTGGCGCTCTGCCTTTTTGTTTTGGGTCCTCCACTGTAAACAAATATCCTTTTCATGGTCTCCTTAGTGCCACATTTCCCCATTTTTGTGCTTTCTGTTGGCAATTTTGCTGTTTAGAATGGTCCCCGAAGGTAGTGCTGAAAGGCTGCCTAGGGTTCCTAAGTGCAAGAAAACTGTGATGTGCCTTATGGAGAAAATGCATGTGTTAGGTGGGCTTTGTTTGGGCTGAGCCGTAGTGCTGCTAGCTGTGAGTTCAATGTCACCCCACACAATTTCCAGGTGCCTTTAATACAATAGGCCATACTTTTAAGACAGGGAGCCAAAGCAGCTCTACCTAATACACAGAAACAAACACAGGGAGGCTTCCAAATTGAGGAGACAAAGAAATATGGCCCAAATGAAAGAAAAGAAGAAAATCCCAGAAAAAGAACTAAAGAAATTGAAGATAACCAGTCTATCAGATGCAGAGTTCAAAACAGTGGTGATCAGAATGCTCAAAGAACTCATGGAGTACAACAACAAAATAAAAAAGACCCAGGAAGAAATGAAGGTTACACTAAGTGCAATAAAGGAAAATCTACAGGGAACCAGCAGTGGCGGGGAGGAAGCTGGGATTCAAATCAATGATTTGGAGCATAAGGAAGAAATAAACATTCAACCAGAACAGTAAGAAGAAAAAAAGAATAAAAAAAAAAAACAAGGATAGTATAAGGTCCCTCTGGGGCATCTCCAAATGTACCAACATCCAAATCATAGGGGGGCCAGAAGTAGAAAAGGGAGAGCAAGAAATTTAAAACCTACTTGAAAAAATAATGAAAGAAAACTTCCCTAATTTGGTGAAGGGAATAGACATGCCAGTTCAGGAAGCAGAGAGTCCCAAACAAACTGGACCCAAAAAGGACCACAACAAGACACATCATAATTAAAGTGCTAGAGTTTAAAGATAGAGAATCCCAAAAGCAGCAAGAGAAAAGCAGATAGTTACCTACAAAGGAATGCCCATAAGACTTGTCAGCTGATTTCTCAAAAGAAACTTTGCAGGCAAGAAAGGACTGGCAAGAAGTATTCAAAGTGATGAAGATCGAGGAGCTACAACCTAGATTACTCTGTCTAGCAAAGCTATCATTTAGAATGGAAGGGCAGATAAAGTGCTTCCCAGACAAGGTAAATCATTACCAAGCCATTGTTACATGAAATGTTAAAGGGGCTTATTTAAGAAAAAGAAGAAGATCAAAGCTATGAACATTAAAATGACAACAAACTCACAACTATCAACAACTGAATTTAAAAAACAAAAACAAGCTAAACAAACAACTAGAACAGGAACAGAATCATAGATACGGAGATCATTTGGAGGGTTATCAGCTGGGAGAGGGAAGGAGAATGCGGGAAAAGGTACAGGGAATAAGAAGCATAATTGGCAGACACAAAGTAGACAGGGGGCGGTTAAGAATAGTATAGAAAATGGAGAAGCCAAGGAACTTACATACATGACCCATGGATGTGAACTAAGTGGGGGGAGGGATTGCTGGAGGGAATGGGGGTACTGGGTGGAGGGGTGCCAGGGAGAAAAACTGGGGCAACTGTAATAGCATAATCAATAAAATATATATATATTTTTTAAAAAACAATGTATATTAGGTAAAGTGTATTAAAATAAAAATCCATAAGGCAAAGTTCTATGCTGACCGGCTGACAGCAGTGTTTTAGCAGAGGCTCCCAGAAACCAAAGCTCCTGCTTCCTCCAGGAGCTCTGGTTCAGTGTTTGCTAAGTCCGTCCAACTCTGTAGAATGTAACTATTGCAAACAGTGAGGACCAGCTCTACGTATATACAAATCAGTAAGATGGAGGGGTGGTCAGGGGTGAAGACATACATTTGGGTTCTTTGGCTTCAGATAACACGTAGCACTGTTAAAAGATAATTTTCATGAAAAGGTAAAAGTATCATGACTTTCAGATAGATGTCAAAATGAACATGATTTTATTTCATTCAGTTACAAGGAAATAGGTGAGGTGTCACACCAGTACAGAGGAAAATCCAAAACTCAGAAACATTTATATATCAGGAATATGGACATGGATATGGAAATGGAGGCACGAGTAGCTTTGTTTTCCTTCAGGAGCGGGGAGATCGTCCCACCCTCAGATGGAATCATTGCTGGGACTGGAGACAAAAACTACTCTGCTTTACTATCTGCTCTCTAGACCTTGCCAAGTTGTAAAATAGCTCCTGTAGAATCAGCATCAGATAAAGAAAGCTTGTGCCATAGACGACACAGAGCTTCCCCCACAAAGCCACGGTAATGGATCAATCTGGAGAGAATGTGGAGAGAAGGGACGCGAGCCCTGAGGAGCACCCCCCACCCCCCCGCCACCACCCGCCATGGAGTTGACTTGCAGAGGCAGCCCCTATGAGGGAGACGGAAGGAACAGCTAGAGAGACAGAAGGAAAACGTGGTGCCTTCAGGCCAACAGCGAGACTGAGGCTGGAGAAAGGTGTCCTGAGTGAGACCCAGTCTCCCTAACAGGACCCCGTGGTACAAACAGGCAGAAGCCCAAGGGGCATGGGGTCGGTGAAATGGGTGACGACGTGGGAATGTTGTTCTGATTCAAGTCTTCATATGCGCTTCTGTGGACGTACCATTGATTTCACCCTAACTTCGATTTCTGGATATGTAGGTCTTTTCAGAGTTTTAAAAAATCATAATTAATATCCTCATAGATATAAATCTGTGTGCACTTATGTACTATTTTTCCCATATGAGTTTCTGTGCATCCTTGCTGGGTCCATGAACGATTTCAATGGCGTCGGTTTGTGCCCCGCCTTCAGCGGTGGATGAGCAGCTTTGTTCAGTTGGACCAGCTCGTCTGCGGCGATTACGAGTCTACATGCTCTCTCTATTCTTCTCCATTTCCCTGAGACAATAACTCTGCAAACAGGGGGCATGGTGTTGGGAGCTGATAATCAATGGCTTTTATTTCTTATTACTTCCAGTTGCAGCCCCCTGTCTGGAGGAGAGTCATTCTCTCCCCTGTCGGCACTAACACTTGTCAAATATTTGCAGGTTCTTATCGTTCTCTTTTTATGCTAGGCTCAGGCGGGCTCTGAATCTTTAGCACCTTGCGTTTTCCTTCCAGTGTCCTTTCCTCTGTTTTCCCCGAGGGCATTCCTTTCTGGCCTCCGCTTTTCATCCTCGTGAGGCGCGGCCCTGCCTCGGTGTCCTGGAAAACCCCAGCCTACCTGCATCCGTAGTGAGGATTCCCCCTTTGCCTCCCCAGGGGCTGCGTTGTCAGCTCCGCTTTTCACAGTGGAGCTCAGCTCAGCTCATGCGCATTCAGGACTTGCTTCTACGCCCACTGCTTCTCACCTCTGACTTCTGTGCCCAGCGGCATTTCTTAGGGCGTGTCCCCTGCCTAATTCTCTCTTCGTGACACCTTAGGCTGCCCAGCTGTCTTACGATCCCTGGCTTCAACAACATGTAGACACATTTTCATCTCTCTTCTGAGCCGTCGGTCTGCACATTGAACTGACTTTCTACCTGTTTCCTACCCGCCTCAGCCGAAACCAGCCTGTGACTGTTTGACAAATGGCGGCTGCCTGCCCGATTGGAGACCCGGAGTCAGCTGAGACCCTGCCCGCTCTCGCTGGCCCGCACGTCCAGGTGGACACAACACTGAACGCTTTCCCTGCTTGGCCCCAAATCTGCCCCTTCCCCTCCAGTTCTGACCCACATCCGTGACCTGCCACAGTTTCTTGAAGTCCCGCATTTGATTTTTACACCCATCACCAGTGTTTGTCTTATTAGATCTATGAGACCTGGTAAATTCTAAGGCTATTTCTAAGGTAAATTTCTGAGATTATCGTTTTCCTTTTCTTTTCCAGTAGACTGTGTTCCATTTCAAAATGCAATTTTGTTTTGCTGCCTCTGTGTCGTTCCATGGTTGGTCCGTATCGGTGGGCCCCCTCAGGGCGGGAGGGGCCCAGGTAGACCCCGTCGCCACTAGGATCGGTCAGATACAAGATGCCGTGATTGGATCCATTCGATTGTCGCGGCTGAAGCAGTAGTCTCTTGGTGACTAAAGAAGTGAATGGATTTAAATGTAAGGACATTGGTACAATAAGAAGTTGTCTATAAGTCTTTTTTTAGTGCCTTGGGTAGTGATGTTTTTGCCCTGATGGTAGGGGGCTTTTGAAAGCAAAAGGGTATTCTGGGGAGTGTATGACTTTCCAAATTCTAACTCTTCTCTCACTGCTTACTAGCTGTGTGACCTTAGGTGAGTTACTAGACTTCTCTGAAACTTCGTTTCCTCATCTAGAAATTCAGAACAACAGTGTTCATCTTCCTGGGCTGTGGTGAATCTTGAATGAGCAGATATGTATACAGAGGCACTGAGAGTGCCCAGAACATAATTGACATCCAGGAGAAGACGGTGGTTTGTGGGGCAGGGGCGGGGGAGCTGGCGTCGGCTGGGGGTGTGGGGCTGAGGGCAGTCTGTAAAGATACACTCTTCTGGTTGCCCAGACCCTGCCTCTATGGAAACCCTGTGGTCTGAGTGGTTCATGCCCTCGGCCAGCGTGTTCCAGGCAGGAGAGCAGCCCTGGGTGTTGGGCATGGAAATGTCTCACTTGTGGCCAGAGCTGCTGCTTTCTTCTAGCGAGGCTTTCAGAACTGCCTCCCTGCCTCCCCTGCCTCCTTTGCCTCCTTTGCCTTCTCTGTCTCTCTGCCTCCCTGCCTCCCCACCTCCCTGCCACCCCTGCCTCCTCTGCCTCCTTTGCCTTCTCTGTCTCCCTGCCTCCCTGCCTCCCCGCCTCCCTACCTCCCTGACTCCCTGCCTCCCTGCCTCCCTTCCACCCTGCCACCCCTGCCACCCCTGCCTCCTTTGCCTCCTTTGCCTTCTCTGTCTCCCTGCCTCCCTGCCTCCCTGCCTCCCTACCTCCCTGCCTCCCTGGACCATGTTCGTCTCCTCCATCCTTACACAAGCTGGGCTGGGAAGGGCCCCATCACCGCTCTCCTGGACCTGTCTGCCAGGCCTCTTCCTGAACAGTCCTGCTTCCACGCCCGCCTCTCCCCACTGGTGTCCTCACCAGCATTCACCCTCCGTGGCCCATTTCAGCGCAAATCTGGCCCGGTTTCGTCCTGCTTTATGTCACTTCCGGGGCCTCTACTGCGCTTACAGGGGCAGCCGTCCCCTCCCTGCCACTCAAGGCCATCATGAGCATCCCCGACCTTCCTGGACCTTCCCCGGCCTTCCCTGTCCTGCCCTCCTCCCCAGGCTCTTCCTCACAAGCACTGTGCTCAGACGATGTCAGGCTTAAGAGAAATCTTTGAAGACCTAGAAAAGCAATTTACTGCTGCAAAAATAGGAAAAGAAAACTGTATTGAACCAAATCAGCATTTAATTCTATATCTAGGAAATATATCTACATGCACGTTTTATACATATATATTTTTCAAATTTCCGTTCAAAATTTCATTACATTTAACAATAAATTATAAGTTCGCTCTTCTCAACAGATCGAGAATTCCCAAAGGAACCAAGTGATTGGAGAAACCCCAGGCAATGATAAATTATTAACTTACCGGGAGCCAAACGTTATTGAAAGCAGCATTATTTTTTAAGCTGTTCAAAATAATTTTCTGACAAAAATATTGCACTTAGTGTTAGAGGTAGACTGTAAATGCATCGTACCACGACATGAGGGGAACTTCAAGACTAGCCTGGCCTGTGGATGTCATGCACAGCCTGGGGTTTCCCTTTACCTTGACCTCCAGCCCCTCACACTCTGCCGCCTCCTGCCGTGTATCCCACCTGCTGATTCTAGGACCATCCACCTTTTTCTTCGGCCTGTCACTCTGTCCTGTGATGCGTGATGCTGCCCCCTACAGGCTGAAAGCCCAGCAAGGCTGAGACTGTGTTGGCCTTGTCACTCGCTGAGTCCACGCGCAGCACACAGGACTTCACACACAGTGCGGGCTATCGGTGCTATTAATTGGGTGGGCGGGGGGTGCTGGAGGAATTGCTGGAGAAATTCGCCTTTTATGGGGTGCTCAGGGCCAGGCCCGCGTGTTGCCAGACCTGTCCAGGCCATGCCATCACATGCCCCCCATGTGAACAGAAGGCCACACTGCTCAGGAACTCTGCACCAGGCGATGTGACACAAAGATGCGGGAGGTGGCACACAGGTGGGTGATCACCTGGAGCAAGAGATCAGGCCCTTGACTTAGCCTGCCATCAGAGGCTCCACGGGCATCAGAGTTCTCGGTGGTCTCTGTGGTGGAGAGGGGGCAGGGTTGGTGCTGAGAGCACAGGGTTTAGGCTCCTGGGGAACTGTGCATGGAGGGGGGCAGCTGAAGTTCCCAGAGAGAGTCAGGAGAGCAGCCCCCGTGGTGGGCAGGGCACAGTGCCCATCGCAGACACAGCTGCAAATCACTGACCACACCTGTCTGAGGCACTGCCCTTCAGCAGAGTCCTCAAGGGCAGGGACCATGGTGTCTGCTAAGCTCTGGTCCCCTGGTGCCCAGCACAGCCTGGCAGCAGGCAAGTGCCCAGGGAAGATCTCTTGGGTTGGTGAGGGGCGAAGTGCTCTCACCATGCAAAGGGCAGTGTGGGTTCAGAGAAGACGGCTGCCATGAGGGAGCCTCTCCCAGTGTCCCGATTCCCTATGGGATGTCTCAGGGACCATTTTTGTTTAGAAATAGAATTCAAAAAGAAAAGAAACAGACCATATGGTGGTCATTTGGCCTAATTCTCTCATTAAACCATATTAGCCATTGGAGAGGGCGGGTCACGTTGTTCTTAGAGATGAGGCAGGAGCTCTGAGAAGGAAGTCACTTGCCCATTCACGAGCTGGTGAGTGCTTGACCCAAGCTCTGGCCCCTGGGGGAAGCCGCTGGCCTGTCCCTGCTGTGCAGTATGCATGAGAATGTCATCACTAATACCCTGGTAAAGGGACCGCTCCTCGGAGCAGGGACACCTCACTGGGCTTGCCGTCACAACAGGTGATTCCAGACTTGTCTCTCCCTCTGTCCCTGAATGACTGTGGCTTCATCTCTTAGAGCCTCAACTTGCTCATCTGCAAAATGGGAATAAAATAGGACTACCTCCTGGGCTCGGAATAAGAAGGACATGGGTATTGTTTGTGAAGGTGACTCGCCCTGTTGTCGGCACATAGAAGATGAATACGGGTTCATTGATTCTGGTGTTATAAATCAATTTACAGCATGCTCATATTTTCTTACATCTCACTTTGGCAAACAGGGAGGTTTGGATATGTTCCTTTTCCTGTTTGATCCAGTTTAATATTTCTCTGTTGTCACAGGCGATGTCATCCGCCCAGACTTCCTCTCTGTGAAGGCATTAACCCCGGTTCTCCCGCAGCGATGTACACCAAACCCACTCTTCTTATTAAAATGCTTTTTGCTTGTAGAACCCTTTATATTCTAATACCGTTCAGATATAAGAGCCATTTAGCTGTGCACATAAAAGGACCCATTTGAAAAGTAAGAGAATAAAATATTCTTTCCTTTTCTGGGGGCCTCTCTCGGGAGCTTCACCAAGGAGACAGAGGGCCGCGCAGGTTCTCAAGAATTCTAGTGTCACTGGGGTTTCTTAATTGTGTTTTCTCCCTGCACGTGAGGCCCAATTTCGTTTGCTTTGTAACCTTGTCATTCTTTACCACAGTGGCAGAGATGAAGATTTTCTCCACTGTAGTTTTCCTACAAAGCTAGAAATACTGGGAGGAAATTGGTTTTTCTCTTCCGCCTTATCTTTGCATAAGTATTCTCAGGGATCTCCGAGCAGCATGGGAGGCGACCTCTGCGTCTCTGCTGCCGTGGGGCCCAGACAGAAGCTCGGGCAGCAGGGACTCGCGGCAGCCCCGGCCCCTGTCCCCTGGAGCTGTCAAGGGGGCGGGCAGTTGGCATGCATCCGCTGGTCAATTCCAGTTGAGTCCAGACCCTGATGGGACACAGCACCCATGCTTGCGGCCGGCTGACCGATTGTTTTTCATGATTGATGGGAGTGACAGATTTATTTTTGAAACTGAGGCTGATTTCCATGATCTTGATGAGCCTGGAGAGATGACGGAGGGGGGTGTGTGTGTGTGTAAGAGAGAGAGAGGGAGAGAGAGAGAGGTGGGTGGAGATTGGAGAAGGGAGGAAGAACACTGCACTGATAATGGCTCCTGGCAGTGAGGCAGTGACTTCTGTGGAAGCCTCAGCCGCTGGGAAGGTGTGCTGTCAGGGAAGCCGTGAGCAGGGAATTGGGCAGGAAGATCTGGGTTCCTCCTCCTGGCTTTGCTGTTTCCTGGGGCAAGTTGCTGAACTCTTCTGTGCTTCTTTACCCCCTGCTTAAAAAAAAAAAAATGAGACAGCTGGAAGGGACTGCTCGTTGCCTAACCAATATTCATTTTCACTTTCTTCCTACTGAGATTGGATTTCACTTGGGCAGTGATATGACCAGGTAAAAGACTCCATTTCCCAGCCCCCCGTGCTGCTGGACACGGCCCATGTGACCACATTCTGACCAGTGAGCTCTAAGGAGAGTTGTGGGACGGACTTCTGGGAGAGCTCTTTCTCAGGGTCAGAGGTTAGTGAGGGCCCTTTACTGCTCTCCTCTTCTCCCCTCTGCCTGGGTAATGCAGACCTGAGGGGTAGGACTTGCAGGTGTCCAGCTGCTGGGACAAGGCTCTGATTGGCTCTGTTCCGTAGACTCTCAGTGCTGTGCCAGTGCCCAGCGGTTCTCGAGCTGCAGGTGGACTGCGTCTCCCAGCTTCCGGGGGATGTGGGAGGGCACATCTGCACGCAGGAAACAGGCGCTTTTTGCCATAAATGACGCTTGAACTCACGGACTCTTCAAAGGCCTCCACGGAATCCCGAGGGCCCAGGGAGTTACCGCCTCAACCAGCAACTGTATCTTTTTAACTCCAAAGAAGGGGATTAGTGCTTTTATAAAAAGAGGCCCCAAGAGCTTGCTAGCCCCTTCTTCCACCGAGTGAGGACCCCGGGAGAAGTCTGCCGTCGCCACCCGGAGGAGCGCTCCCACCAGAAGCACGTGCGCACCGTGATCTCGGACTTCCAGTCTCCAGACTGCGAGAAGTAAAGAGTTGTGGTTTATCAGCCGCCAGCCTACGGGCTTTAGTTACAGCAGCCCAGGCGGATGAAGAGAGCGGGGCAAGATGAATATATGAAGTCAGGTACAGGCGAACAAGGGAGATGAATGCTCTGTGTGGCCAGTGACGCAGGTGCCCTCGTGCAGGGCCGTGGCCTTGCCCCACTCCAGGACTTCTGCGTGCGTGGTGTGCCCTGGCGTCCCAGGACACGTGGCCCTAGACACTCAGGGAACCTCTGCACAGGCACAAGATCGGGGCTGCAGGGACCCTCCTGGGCCACCTGTTGGCGCTGCTCAGGGGCACGGGCAACCCTTCACGTGGGCAGGTTCTCGCCCAACAACGGGGTCCGCTGTTTCTCCTCCTCGCCTTAGCGGCTGCGTCCCCACCACGGTCTGGTGATTAAACAAATGTTTTCATGAGAGACACTGTATGGCTGAGGCTGACCTCAGTCCTGTGAGGGCCCTCTCTCTGTGCGAGGCTTGGTCAGCCAGCGGGACCAAAGGATCCTTGGAGAGATGGAAGGGTGCTGTAGGACAGGGGCACACCACCCAGCACCCCCTTTTCTATGAATGAAGGACAGTCATGAAGGACCCCCTCACTGAGCTCTTACTCCACCCTCCGTCCCTGGATGCCCTGTGTTCAGTCCGGCGGCAGCCAGCCCAGCACAGTGCACAACGCGCCACAGACCTGTGGGTTGGGCTGGGGCTCTGGGGGAGCTTTGTAAAGCCCCAACACACCTCAGGGCGAACCCCGTCCCCCGAGCATCGGGCGAAGAGTATTGTCAGCTAGACTTGGAGAAAAGCACTGCTGAAAGGTCACGTCCAAGCTGCTGCCTGCAAGTGTCCGCGGATGCCCCGTTGAGTGGGGCCGGCAGGTTCCTGCGAAGCTTGTCTCGGAGGAGAGATCCCTGCCGTTGTTATTCCTTAATGATTTCTTTCTCCTCTGGCCACTTCAGATGTGATTTGCAGCATCTTGCGATGAGACCAGAAGTCTAGGTCGTGGGACTGTTTTTTTTTCCTGATCCTGAAATCGGAGAGGAACTGGCCACAAGAGCCTAGTTTAATGAGCATCGACCTGTCTCGCAGACACTGTCCTTGTTAGCGGGAAGATGCAGCCACACTCTCCATTCTCAGGTCTCTTGCCCCTGCCTCTCAGGGGTGTCTGCAGAGGCGGAGTCCTGGGGCTGAGTGCTAAATCTGGGTGTGGAGCATTCTGGAGGTCTGGCTTCTTCCACAGCCCAGACTTAGGGGAACTTGAAAATTGCATGGTTTCGTCTGTTAGCTGCCACAGCTGGACTTCTGGGCAAGGCTGAATGGCTCAGATATTGAGCCCAAATTCTGCAGCAGGCACGGGCTAAGAGGAACTCTGGGCTGTGGGCTGGGGGTCTGGTCTGCAGTGTGTCAGGGGGCCATTTATTTACCTCATCCATCCATCCATTCATTCATTCATTCATTCCACATTTATTGAAAGACTTCTCTGTGACAGGCACTGTGCTGGGGACTGGAGATTGAGGGGGAAACCTAGCATTCTCTTCGGTGACTTAGTAGCTGACAGCCTTTTACAAAAGAGGCGAAAATGTGGACCTGTGGATGCCATCCAAAGGTCTAAGTAACGGTCTTAGGTTGGGCTGTGTAGAAGCAGAGTCTGAGGGGTACAGGTGCATGCGATTCCTTAAAGGAGGGACGTGCACAGGGGAGAGGGAAACGGGCTCAGAGGGGGAAGGGGCAGAGTGAGGATGTGATCGGGGAACACCCAGCCTCCGCCTGATCCGTGCACTGGAGGGTCCGGAGCAGCGCAGTGCCGCTGAACTTCCGAGGCGATTGGAACGTTCCGTGTCTGTGCTTTCCCTCCGCGCAGCCGCCAGCCGCTGGGGCTACTGAGCACTCGAAATGTGGTTGGTGTAGCTGAGGAACTGAAATACTAACTTTATGTGATTTTAATTAATTTAAAGTAACCACGCACGCGTGACTCGTGGCTGCCCTACTGGACAGCGCAGCTTTAGAGTAGGGGTGGGCAAACTTCTTCCGCAAAGGGCCAGTAAGTAAACGCTTTAGGTTTGGGGGACCCCTCGGCCTGTCTTGCAATTGCTCAGCTGCTGTTGTAACAAAAGCCAAAGGAGTGGGTGTGGCCGTGTGCCAGTCACTATATACAGAAACAAGTGGTAAGGCGGATTTGGCCCACGGGCCATAAAGCAAACTGCAGAGCCGCCCCCTCCCCGACTCCCAGAAAGAGCCAGCCTCGCCTGGCCTGTGCCCATCTGCCATTGGTGCAGGCCAGCTGGGGGGAGGCGGTGCTTCCTGGGCGAGCCTCTCCATTGGCTCAGGGCGTCTCCCAGAGCGGGGGTAAGAGTGCGGGTGGGGTGCTGTGATCGCTCAGACACGGCCCTCTTGGCCATCAGGGGTGGTGGGCGGCCAGGTCAGGAGAATCTAGGAGTCGCGTATGGCACAATATCCACTACACTAATTACCAATTTGTATTGTGTACTTCACATAGAGTCTATTGATTTAGTTCTCAGAAGAGCCGCATGGTGAATGTAATGCAAATATTGTTAGTGCGTTCCGGTAAAGTGCGCTGATTTTCATCACTGCAATTTTGTTCGCTTAGTTACCAGTTTCCTCCAAGACATTCTCAGACATTCTCTCCTTCTCTCCCTCTCTCTCTCTCTCTCACACACACACACTTCATCTGAAATGTAGGTATTATGTCACCAAGCATCCGTCATATAGCATTTTTCTGCCACATGTGTTTGCTCTATTCCCCGAGACCCCCATGGCCTGGTCTGTTTTTCAGCCCAGATTCCCTATTTGATATGAAGTCCATCCATTCCTGTCTTATTTCAGTTTCCCTTATAAACAGATCCTGCCCTGGCTGGTGTGGCTCCGTGGATTGAGTGCTGGTCTGCAAACCAAAGAGTCCCCAGTTCGATTCCCAGTCAGGGCACTTGCCTGGGTTGTGGGCCAGGACCCCAGTGGGGGGTACATGAAAGGCAACCACACATTGCTGCTTCTCTCCCTTTCTTTCTCCTTCCCTTCCCCTCTCTCTACAAATAAATAAATACAATCTTTAAAAAGAAAAACAGATCCTGATTTGGGTGCAGGTGGTTTCCTTGGGAGGTGATCTCAGAAAACATGAGGGAAAAGGAAGGGGTACATGCAATAAGTGGTGTTTAATGGGGCGGGGGGAGGGGCGAGGGTTACTGTGGCCAGCTGAGGTTTATTCCCACGGGGGGCCCTGCTGGATACACACCTTAGACAGTGAGACTGTTCACTCGCCCATTCCCCTCCCACACTGGATGAGGCCAGCTCCTGGGGGGTTAACATCCCCACACTTGGCACAGCCCAGGGTCCCTCATATTTGCTCAGAGCGAACCCCTTCCCCTGGGGCAGAGGGGCCGCGACGCCGGCTGCCTGGAACCGCTGGGCTCCTGGCGGGGTCCTGGCAGCATCTGGCTCACTCACCCTTCTTGCTTTACTGGTGGTTCTCGTGTTGTTGACGTTTCCCTTTGATGTGCAGGAGGTTTTTAGTCTGATGGAGTCCCCCTTCTTTATTTCTGCTTTTGGGGGCAGATCCAAAGACCATCACCAAGACGATGACAGGGAGCTTTCCACCCGTGTTTCTTCTAGGAATTTTATGGTTTCAAGTCTTATGTTCAAGACTTGAATCTACTTTGAGTTAATTTTTGTGTATGGTATAAAATGGTGGTCTAGCTTCATTCTTTTGCACGTGGCGGTCCAGCCTTCCCAGTGTCACTTATTGAAGAGGCTGTCCCTTCCCCGTCATATATTCCTGCCGCCTGTGTCATAAATAAATTGACCGTATGTGTGTGGGTTTATTTCTGGGCACTTCATTTCTGTTCCATTGATCTACTTTCTGCCAATACCACGCTGTGTGATCCCTCTAGTGTTCTCCAGTTTGGACTTGCTCAGTTGAAGGGATTTGTTGCCAGTTTCTGCAGTGCAGTGGATTCTGCCTGACAGTTTGCCTGCTCGGGGGAGAAGTTACAGACTCGCTCACTTGGGTGACGACGTGAGGAAAGCCCCGTGGGAGCCTTGGGTCTTCCTTCTGATGGACCACTGAGCGAGGTTCCGAACTTCTCCAGGTCTCGGGTCCCCCCCTCTGTGTGATGGGAGGGACGGCAAGGTGTTTGCTCTGCCTCCAATGAGGTCATGGATGAGCTCATACTCAGTAATCTGGGAAGCGTACAGAGAGGCAAGTAATTGATGAAGGACTAAGTGCTGTGATTAAGGCCGTGTCAATGAACTAGTCTTCATTATCCTAGGTCTTTATTTTAATGTGCGCAGGGCTGAAGCTCCCCATTCAGCCTCCCTCCCAGACGGCTCTCTGCCTGCTCCCAGGGCCGGACTCCGGGGGTTCAGCGAAGACCACCTTGGTGAGCCCCTGAACTCAGGGCACTCATGGCCGGAGGGGAGGCAGATCCCAGACCCTGGCTCTTCCTGCAAGACAGCTTAGTCTCCACGCCATCCCGCAGCCCCAGTCGGTCCCTGTCCCCAGACACACCCAGCCCAGGGAAGGGTGTGACCTGGGCTATGGCAGCTGGTCTGGAGCAGAGAGAGGGGTAGGGGCATGGATGAAGGGAGAACCTGTGCTCTCCCCTGGGAACCAGCACCCAGTGCCCCGGGTCTCCGAGGATGTCCCGGCAAATCGGTAGAGGGTTTGAGTGCTGTGCTCAGGTGTTTCCCTTCAGGGATGTGTCGCAGGTTCTTAATCAGCGAGTGGCAAGTTCCCGTGGGCTTCTGGGGAAGATTCCCTGGTCTGAGGCGTGGGCGGGTGGGTTAGAAAGGCTGCAGGACCCCAGAAGAGGCCGTCCCAGAGGTCACAGTGGCAGGTCTGGGTGCACAGGAGCTGTCAGTCTCTTTAACCCGCCCCTGCAGTTTCGGTCTTAGCAGTGGGTTCTTGGTGCTTCCCTGCGAGGCAGCAGGAACAGAGTCAGGACCCCAGCTGGCTTCCGTGGGCCTCCTCAAGCACCTCACATGGCCCCAGTTTCCAGAGCACTGCCTCGTGAAGGGCACTGAGTGCCCTCCATCACTCCGTCCCTTCGTCTCTGGTGGAAGGCTTCCTCTCCCAGGCGTGTCCCCCAACCACAGAGGACCTCGTCAGAGAGGGAGGTGGAGCCACGTGCTCAGAGAGGCAAGCAGGCAGGCAGGCAGCCCCTTGGTTCACAGTCCCGGGGCTGGCAAAGGGACCCACCTTCTGTGGTCTCTGCAAAATGCTTCATAAAATGCAGTCTTAGTTAGAGCCGAGGCCAGAGAATGCTCTGGGGATTCGAGAGGGAGCTGAGCGGGGGCAGAAGCAGGGGCTGGCAGAGTGAGTGAGGCCCAGCGGTCCTGGCGCAGACTGTGAGTCCCCGCTTACCGCCCCCCCCCCGCCAGGGAAACTGCATATCAGGGTTACCCTTCAGCCCAAACTGGCGCTCAAAGGAGAAGGAGGCCTAAACCTAGACTCTAACCAGTGAAGGCCGTTAGTTTGGTCATTTCTCGCTCTATTGTACGAAGTTAAGTGCCATACAACAGGCTGGTGCCAGGCCCAGAAGAGGGTGAGGCTGCAGTGCAACTATAGCTCAGCTCTCTGGATGAGTCAGGGCAGAATTCGGGGCAGTCGCTGAACTGATTGGAACTCAAAGGTTACCTTGTCGCCCCGTGGAAGACATTAATGGCTAAAAGGAACAATTGGGAAGGTAATTTAACATTCCCACGTTTGAGTCATAAAAAATCTGTCTGAAACCTTATAATTAAGGTGCTTTGGCAATCTTTGTTACAAGAGATTTATTTTTCTGGCCTTTCTTTAAATATCTGGTATTTAAATCAGTTCTGCCATTTTAATTTTTTAATAATCTGTGGGTATTTCTTATGTGTACATCATTGCTGGTGTATAAGAAAACAGTTTGTAAGCAGAGTGGAAAACTTAAATCCAACCTATATATTATGGATTTTTTTAACTAATAAGAAAATGATGACAAAGAATAAACCCTATAACCACGCAGAGTAAAATAATTTTTACTGGTACTTACTGCATTCTGTCATTGGTGGCCTTGAGCATGTGTTTTATTTATTTTTACTCTGCTTGGGTTGGTGCTGTTTTGTATCTTGCCTTTAAAAAGTCACTTAGTTGTAAGTGAGAGGAAGGCTTATTGATTTACACAACTGAAGACCCATTGGCGGGCCTGCCTTTAGCGCTGGTCAGCAGGACCCGAAGCCTCGTATCCCCCCAGCGCTGGGGAAGGGATCAGTTTGCCCACAGCACGTCTGGAGCAGGAGGTGTGGACATCACACACGAAAAGCACGTGTCCCCTGTGCACTGATTCGAGGTTGGGACTGCCCCGGCAGAGCAGCTGTTCAGCCCCGATGGATGAACACCCCCGAGCAGGACTTGGGTGAACTCTCCAAGTCTACCCCCGTTTGTTCTCCTGATACATATCATTTTTCCTCCTGCAGCTGGCAGCCAGCTCATCGGATGACAGGTCCAGGGTTTGGCCATCAGACTGGGCACTGGAATGTGTTTCTCTGTGGACCAGTGGTGCCTGGATAAATGGGCTCTCTGTGGGGGGTGGGGGGTGGGGAGTGGTGTGGGGCTTGATTTGCAGTGTTGGCCAATTTCTTTGGTGTAAATCTTCCTACCGGAGCTGATTTTAAACTATCAGTGCAAAGTCACCGAATGCGGGGCTGGAAAGAGGTGTGCACAATTAACTCCTCGTGAGCGGACGCGGTTCAACCTCCCTTCCGCCCAACAGCTCCTCTTGTTTCCTGATTGTTTCCCGACACCCAGGCTTGGTTTTGAAGCCTTATACCTTTACCCCATTGTCTTTTGCAGTGTGGAGGCTGGCTTCTTTGATCAGTCTGCTCATTCAATCAATCATTTGTCCTTTCATTTAATAAATATGCATTGAATGCCTATTGTATATCAGTCATTTGCCTGTGCACTGGGAACACAGTGGTGTACCAAACAAAATCCATGTTCTTAAAGGAGACAGACTATTAAAAAGTATTGTTTGTCCAGGCAAAAGTGATGTGAAGAAGTTAAACCAAGAAAGGGATAGAAAATGAGGAGGCAGGTTCTGGTAGGTCCATTCCAAGTAGGTTGGTTATGGAAGGCCCCGCTGAATGCAGTGAGCTAGCAAGCCGTTTGAAGATTTCGTAGGAAGAGCGTTTTGAGTTAAGGGGACAGCATCGCCAGGGATGAGAGGGGAAAACAAGTTTGGCATGTTTAAGGAACAGCAGGAGGACCATGAGCCTGGAGCGGAGCCCGAGACAGGGAGAGTGGCAGGAGATGATGCCAGGAAGGTCGCAGGATTCAGGTCATGGAGAGCCTTGCGGGCTATGTTAGGACTTTGAGTTTTAAGCTCAAGGAGAAGGGAGTGGGGGTGGATCCCTCTGGCTTCTTCATGGCACAGGCTAGACCAGTGGTTCTCAAAGTGTAGCCCTCGAGACCACCGGGAACTTGCTAGAAATGCAGATTCTTAGGCCCCACCCTAAACCTCCTGAATCAGAAACCCTGGGGGTGGGATCCAGCCCTCTGTGCTCAGACCCCCTCCACGTGGCACCCATGCATGCTGGAGTTGGGGGCCTAGACTCTAGCTCGGTGCTCTCACGCCGTTTTATCCCTCCCCCGTCTGGGCCACCGTCTTCCCTGAAGGCTAATGTATCACTCTTCATCCATCCTGCGTGTCAGTACTATCCGGTTCCTGGAAGGATACAGGAGAGGCCCCCAGGATGACATTTTCCCAGGCGGTCAGATCTGCAGGTGCTGGGCAAGCACTCCTCGCCACCCTTCCCATCGTGGACCTCCCTTACACATCTGTTATTACAGGGTGGTCACAGGGGCGTAAAGTACGGCAGGGGGAATGTAGTCAACATTATTCTAATAACTGCGTATGGTGTTAGATGGGTGCGAGATTTCTCAGAATGATGTATATTTAATGTCTAATCACTAGGGTGTACACCTGAAACTAATACAATATTGCATGTCAACTGTAATTGAAAAATTAAAAATGAAAAAAATCCTACCTGTGCATTCTTTTTTTCAAAAGACTTTATTTATTTATTTATATTTTAGAGAGAGGGGATGGGAAGGAGAAAGAGAGGAAGAAAAACATCAATGTGTGGTTGTCTCTCAGGCACCGTCATGTGGGGACCTGGCCTGCAACCCAGGCATGTGCCCTGACTGGGAATCGAACCAGCGACCCTTAGGTTTGCAGGCCAGCGCTCAATCCACTGAGCCACACCAGCCAGGGCCTACCTGTGCATTCTTAAATGCCCGTAGTGATTGCGTTCTCTCTTCACCATACATTTGCTTCTCCCTCAAACAGTTTTATGGAGTATACCCCCATGTTGGTAACTTTTTTCTGTAAGATGTTTCTCTCCATCTGTTTGAAGTGTAGCAGAAAGAACAGTTTGCTACACAGCATAAAGGTTATATAATTTATATGTAACTGGGATGACTTGTTTCATGATACTAAATCTAAATCATCTTAAGTATGACTTAGTCCTTACCCAGCTGAGACTTTTGCCCTCCTTTGAAACGATAAAAGAATTCCAGGGGCTGGGCAACCTCTGTGAGGCCACAATGAACTGAAGGCCCACAGCCCTTCCCCAGCATTTCTTGATCGCGTGTAATAGTAACCAAACACGGGTTAATGTGGCCTAATATTATTCAGATTGTCACTCGACTCTGTTATTTTCACAAGTACCAATTTTTAGGGGCATATTCAACATTCACTCAAGGACTTTCTTTAGGAGCCAAAGGAAAAATCCTTGCAGACTAGTAGTTAATAATTAGTTTTTGTGAGTAATATATAGCTGAACTGTATGCAAGTCTGAAGAATTCAATGTGGACACCAGCCTGGAGAATTCTTGGTGATGATCTTAAGCTGAGAATTCACAGGTATTATTCAGCAGGTGTTTGGAACTCCCCTTGAATCTTGTTCTAGCAACTAGATCTGGGATTTAGTATCCATTGACTGGAAGTTGGCTTTTTATCTGGTCTTAAAACAAAGAAACAAAACAAAACCCAAGACTTCCAGATAGAGAGGTTATGAATTTGATGTGTAATTTCAGAACCCTAGCATTTCCAAAAACAAGAATTATTACTGTGGTGTTTGTTCAGCTATAATCAGCCAGGCACATTTCTAAACATATCTGTTATTCTTATTACAAGCAATTCCAGCAACAAAAATAATGACATTTTTTCAAGGATTATAAGTTCATGTAATTGCACATCAAAGGAAAATATGGATCTCGAGCCTCTTAAATGTTGAGATACAGCACATCGTTGCCTATTATATTTTTCAATTCTTTATTCATGCATTTCAGCTTAAGTTATATCCATTTTCTCATAACTCTGCCCTTTTATTCATAGATTTCAGGAGTAAAATTAACCATGATATGGAATTTAAAGCATTTCTTGATACTTAAATTCTCTACACTACAAAGTGGTTATTTCAAATTTTATTTACATCATTATCATCTCTCATCTGGGGGCACATGCATCCATCTATTTTTAATATGCATATAAGTGTAACTTTCCCAAGTTTATTGTCATCCATTCATTCAGACTAAGGAATTTTCTTGTTCTGTGCAGGTTCCCTGGGTGATCTCATCACTAAGTTAAGGAGGCCCAGGGGACAAGATCATTTCTGTGGTTCCACTTCCCACAGTAGGCACAACTTCAGTCACTCAGAGAGGATCTGTGGTGTGGGACTCCACACCTGGTCGTTTCCATTGTCCTGAGGTCACTGTCACTAACCCACGAACAGTCCCGAGAGCCACCACATTGTGAACTCGCTCAGGCCCGCACAGCAAGTGCTTCTCAATCTCTAATGTCCCCTTTGTTTCCACGCCACCCACCCCACAGGCAATTTCTCTTTCTTTCCCTGGATGCAGATCCTTACAGAAGGATTCATAGGTAAATAATGCAGGATTTCAAGTTAAAGTTCATGGGATGAATTAAGTTTGGAAAACGAAGGGGATTTTCTGTCCTCACACCCTGATTCAAGCAACACCGGAGCTGAGAACTACTGAACGGGTTGCTGGCCCGCTGGCCTGGCAGCCATTCAGCTGCTCCCCGGGGACCGAAAGCCACGCCTGGCTGGAGCTTCCCTCTCACCACCCCTGGTCTGTCTGGGGGCTGTGTTAGTTTCTTATTGCTGCTGTAACAAATTACCACCAGCTAGTGGCTTAAAACATTATACATTTATTATTTGATGATTACAAATTGATGACCCTCTGCCCATCCAAATGTCAGGAGTCTGAAATAGAATCTGTTGAGCTAACCCTGGGGTGTTGATTGGGCGGTGCTCCTCATAGAGGTTCTAAGGGAGAATGCATTCCCTGCCTGCTCTGGTTTCCGGAGGTCACCTGCACTCCTTGGCTCGTGGCCCCTTCCTCCGTTGCCATAGCCGGCAGTGGGGCATCTTCACATCTCTTTCACCGAGAAGAACCCTTGGGATTACAGTGGGCCCACCCAGCTTATCGAGGATACCATATGCATCTCAAGATCCTTATCGCATATGCAAAGTTGCTGGGGGGGGGGTTTCCCATGGGAGGTAACATACTCACAGGTTCTGGGAACTAGGATGGGGACATCTTTCGGGGAGGCCCTTATTATGCCTTTCACCTGGGACTCTGTGTGAGCTGTGGAAGCCGACGACAGCGCCACCTTTCCCACCCACCCCCAGTGGTGCAGGCGCTCAGCGGTGGCTGTTCCCAGTCATGCCTGGTCCCCTATGTCCTTTGGATCCTTGGTCTATGGCCAGGCCAGTTCCCTCATCGCTACTCCTTCCCCGTTCTGGAATCTCCATGTTCTTCACAGCTAATGCGTCAACCTTAAGTCACTGCTTGCTTAGTAAGCTGCTTGCTTTGTGCAAAGATATCTTTGTGTTCGAAGGACCAAGTGTATTATCCCAGAGCCCCAGAGAAATCAAAGTCTACCTGGGGAACATATAGAATGTACACCTCACATCGAGCAACATTAGAAAACACTCAAAACTAAGCAATTCTTAGGGCACCATGATAGCGAAAGCTGTTTGACATCAGGTCCATCGTGTGGGAAGGTCCCTTTCCACTCAGCTGCATCTTCCCCTGTTCTCTTCTGACTCACAAGGTGCTTGGCAGCACCCACCTACTCGGATGCGCACAAGACTGTTTGTCGTCTCTCTCCTCCCAACCTCATAGTTGCTTTAGCTGCTATCCTACCTAGCACACCAGGAACGCAGGCAACGGATCTGTGCCTTCTTTGACAACTAGAGTTTTATTTCCTCTATTTGGGAACAAATGTAATTAGTTAAACTGGAGAAGACAGAACTACTTTTGCAGCAAAGTCAAAACATGCATCAACATTCATCTCTGTGATTATTTCACCAGGGGGAAAAAGTTTTCACTGGCTTTTATCATTAACAGAGAGGGCCCTCGACTGTGGGTGGCTCCTTACTAAATCATGTGAGTTCTGCTCTCGTGACCATGAAACAGCCTGGCCGGCTCCCCAGAGGCATCTGGGAGTCATGCAGGCGAAGCTCGGACACCTGCTATCACATGGCCCAGCACTGAGGAAGACGGCCTTTTGAGGCAGATGGATCTGGGTTTGAATCTCTAACTCTGCTACTTCCTTACGGAGTGTTTTTGGGCAAGATCAGGGGCTAGAAACTTTTTGTGTCAATGGCCAGGTAGTAAATATTTTAGGTGCTGTGGGTCACATGATCTCTGTTGTATCTGCTCAACTCTGCTAAAGCTTTAGTGTGAGGAAATGGTAGGCATGGTTGTCTTCCAGTTAGACTGTATTTACAAAAATAGGTTGGACTTGGCCGACGGGCCGTAGTTTGCTGACTCTTGGCAAGGTACTCAACTTCTTAAATTGGATATTAATAATGAATATTGAAAGATGACATCTGGGTGTTGTTAAAATTCAATGAGATAATGTATAGTAAGTGCTTAGAATAGTACCCGGGACAAAGGAGATGATCAATGTATCGATGGATGGATGGATGGATGGATGAGAAGGATGGAGAGAGGGGGACAGGAAGGAAGAAATGAAGAGAGGGCAGGAGCAGCCGCATTGAAACTAAATATATTATTGCACAATGATTTGCCGATTTCAGGGAGAGAGTGCTCCCTAGCTCTAGGGATAATGGACCGAATGGAGCTAATTAAGCAGGAGGCTCATGTCTGGTCACGTGGAGCAGAGCAATGGTGCCAGACGGGTAAGTTACAGAGGCTGGGCCACCGTCACTAAGAAAGCGGTTAGTCCTTTTTCTCTGTCATCAATCTCCCCTGTCCCACCCAGGAACTATTTCCCATGAGAATTAGAGCCACCCCACCTTCCCTCAGCTCCTACATGATCACTCCCCTCCACGAATCCAGGGAGGTTACTGAACGCTGGCCCCCTCGTGCTCGCGTCTGCCTTTCTTCTCCGGGCTGGGTGTCTTGCTGATGTGCAGATGGTCTGGGGACTGTGGTGGCTCCCAGGTCTTAGGGTTTTAGGTCTGTTTCTGCAGATGCCTGACCCTCGGGGGATCATGTCCTCTCGTGGTCCCCTTGGGCAGCCTGAACAGGCAGAACCTCGATTCTGCAGTGTGCGTGGGCCCAAGAAAGCACAAACCTTCACAATATTTGAGCAAACGACAAAGATGTCCCCCCTTCGTTATTAATCACCCTTGAAGACAAATCAGAGAAGCTCGGACTGGAACTTCTGATTTTAACCTCTTGTCTTTGAAACAAAGTGTCCAGGCTTACAACTAACATGTTAGTCAAGACATTCACAAAAAGGCAAAGGACGGAAAACAAGTAAAACTACCTGCAAACTGGAGCTCTCTCCCAACAGTAGGAGGTGGGACTATTTTATTGAAGTCTAAGTAGCCACACATCCAAATATAAATAAAACGATCCTTTGCCTCATCCTACTGTGTAATTCTTAATTCAGAAACCCATGACCTACTCCGATGAGAACACCGAGTCTGTCTACCGTGAGTGCAGCTTTTTATGATAAACGCACAATTAAACACTCAAACGATAGATCCAGAATGTTCAGCGTTTGAGCATGAAGAAAACTATATTAAAATGTGAGGCTTAATCTTACAGAATCTCATGGATACCTTAGGTCATCCCGGCCTTTGATTCCAGCAGCACGTTTATCATTCTGACAAAAAATAAAAAGATGAGAAATACACAGAGGTTGGCGGTACTTGGATGGAGTGTGTGTATGTCCAGAAGGAACACAGAGCGGGGGCTTCTCACCCAGGCCCGAAGGTGAGGAGAACCACTTGAAAAGCGAGGGTATTGCCCACGTGAGTTGCTAATGCAGTGACCACATGACCCAGAACGTCCAAGACAGCTCCAAGTTTCCATCATGTTTTCCCTTAAAAACAGGTGATTTCAAAAATGTGTCCAAGTAATTTAATTTTAATATTTAAACCATTGCAAAATTTTTTTTTGATGTCTGGCTTAGAAAACAGGGTCCCCGGAACATGAAGACCCTGCAGTGGGACTGATGCTGGGAGTGAAAGTCTGATAGTGTTTAGCGCCGAGAGAGCCAGTGCTGCTCTTCCTATGAAACGGAACTTTTCATCACGGTCAGAATGGACTGGGTAGTGCGTACTCATGAGGGGAGTGCTCACGGCAGAAGCATCTGACATCAGTTGACACTTGTTACTATAAGACGGTCCTTCCCCATAAGCGGTCAGTGGTTACCAGTCAATACTTAACTCGTTCCCGAAATGACTCCCTCTTTCCCCACATTGTGGTCGTTGGTTTCGTGCCCACCACTCCTTGCTGCTTCTCGTAATGCTCTGGCAACTGTAGACTGACCCTTCCTTGGGTTTGCACACTGCTGCTCACGCTGGCGTTCTGAAATCGAGATGCAGCTATAGCTGCCTGGGGGGAGGGGGCGGGGGGGGAGAAGAGAGAATGGGATGGGGGAGAGGGTAGGAGAAGCAAGAGAGAGGGACAGAAACAGCCCCCAGATGAACAAGCTGCCCTATACTCTCACGACCAGGTTTGCTCGCAGAAAGGATGAAAGCCAAAAAGAAAATTATCCTGGGAAAAGACCTAGCACCTTTCAAGTGCCAAGAACTCACCTACAGTGTCATTCCTTATTATCTCTTTCTCTCCTCGCCCCACACACCCTCTGCCACATGACTTAGCAAGTTAAAAAAATATATATATATTTAAATCTCTAGTTTGTCAATAGTAAGAATGTGCCTCAGAGAAATAATGAAGGAGCTTCTCCAGAGCTGTTTGGAGTTACACTAGATCTTATAGCAAGACCTTCAGCTCCAGAAGAACTTCGGTCCTTTTCCATGTATCCTGGTGCCTTACATGTTTTTACAGTTTAGTGGGCCTCCTATTTTTGTAGTAATCTGTGGGGCCACTGTGTGTACCCTATTTTGATTGAAAAAGGCACAGCAGTTGTTGTTAGAATTCTGTAATGGCCTCTCCTTTGCACTGGGGCTGGCCAGGCAGCTTCCAGTGGAATTTGAACTTGACTGAATCACCGATGGAGAACCTTATGGCCTGCACAGGCGTGTCCTTCTTGCCATGGTGGCCCTAGCTATCCTTAGGCTGGTCCTGATTCTTTACTCTTATTTACCCTTGACCCTTCTGGTTCCAAGGTCTTTCTGAGGTCTCCCTCAAATCCTCTGTGGAATTTGGTGGTGAAGAAATGAATGAGCAGCTATGTGAATGCCACGCGTGATCTGCACACACCACTGATGATTGTTCATTCACTCGGATTTGCAGCTCAGGCCACACTTTTCTCCCCTCCCAAATCTGAGTTTCTGAACATCCATTACTTTTCTCCTTTGTCTACTTTTTTGGGACTCAGTGAGTTGGGGATGAAAATTCTGAATAGTTTCTGCTTTTTACACAGTTCTCTCAAAGTGCTGCTTGGTCCTAGGCTTTTACTAGATAGAGCTTTTTCAAGTCATTAGTTTTTTTTCAAGAGTTTAAGCACCTTGATGAATGCATTGGGCTACTTACAATATTAATAACTCATGTGTTCTGACCTTATGTTCCTGATAAAGGAATTCTCTGCTATGTAAAGCTCTGGGATGAATAATGGCTGAGTATTTCTATTGTCCCCTTAAAATGGAGATTACTATATGTTGAATCACAACAGAACTACTTTTTTATAGGCTGTGAATAGCATAAGGGCCCATCATGTTTTCCCAGGCAGGGCCAAGTGAAAGGATAATGGCGAGCCAATTATTATAAATAATGCCTTATTTCCTTTTGGCCCCTGTGCAAATTTCACAGAGCAGGATTCTATTAAAGGCAGGGAGATTAAATTAAAGGAGACAGTGTTGGTGCCAGCACCTAGCACAGTGCCTGGCACAGGTCACAGCTGAATTCACATCGGAGCTCTGCAGGGCTTTTGGGTTTTGCTTTGCTGTTTTTCCCCTCATTCTTCCTTCACTGCGATAAGGGTCACAAACAACCATTGTTTCTGAGTTGCACGGAGTGGAGCGGGGTCAAGCTGGGCATGGGCCTAAGCTCGGGCACTTTGCAGAGCTCCAGGGAGCCCAGACGGGCGGGCAGAAGGCTGCTTGGTGAGTCTGGCCATGGCAGGACCAAAGGAGGAAGCGAACGGACGGGGAGATTCTAGCAGAGCAGGTGGGGCCGAGGTTGGACTGAGAGAAGAGGCCAGACTGGGTGTGGGCACTGGGGATCCAGGAGCACCGGGGGCCTGCTGCAGTGTGGGCGTGCAGCTGGCTGGGATGAGGGTTCCGGAAGAACCACACGGATGAGGGCGGGATGCCAGGGGAGGATGATGACGCACTCTGCAAAAGTAGCAGGAGGAAGCCGTGTTTCCCAGGCCTCACGTGTGCTCATGGAGTCAGCCCCGAATTCTTTCCCTCCCTCCTCCCATGCTGTTGAGTTTAACTTTGAAAAAGTTGAGCCATTCTCCTCTTTGGGCCTCAGTATTCACATTTGCAAACTGAGAGTGTTGGGCCGTATGGTCTCTAAGATTTGTGTCTTTGCTCATATTTTTGTTTTATCAATAATGATGTGAGGCAGTGTCATGTAAAAACAGTGTTTGCTTTCCCAGACTAACATGCGTCTGGAAGGCATGGAGCTTTTATGTTGCTAACCTCATTTTTTATTTTGACATCTATTGTTCTATGCTGACTTCTTTTAAATTCCCAGCTACTAGCGATTGTAATTCTAACCAGGAATGGAGTCAAGGACCAAGCTGAGTCAGCAGTGGGAAGCATAATTTAATATGAATGCGTCAGTTAAAAATGTGTATCTACGTAGAAAAAGGGATAACCCCTCCAAAGCTAGCATTATGCAATGTACTGAGATAGACATAATTTTCAGTGGACAGTGTCCATATGCCTGAGTGTGGAGAAAGAATATGTGTTCTAGGGTAGAGGCATATTTAAATGTAATTCATGTCAAGGAGTCTCCTCTCCTTTTAGATATAGGTGTGCCGGAAGAGTAGCAAGGAATCAAGGAAATGTGGGGAGTACTTTGCAAAGACATACCAAGTTATTTAGTTAACTTTCTTTGCGTGCATTTCACTTCTGCTTTTCTTTGTTTTTAATCCTCCTCCAAGGATATATTTATTGACTTTAGAGAGAGAGGAAGGGAAGGAGAGAGAGGGGGTAAGAAAGAGAGAGAGAAACATTGATGTGAGAGAGAAACATTGATCGGTTGTATGTGCTCTGACCAGGGATTGAATCTGCAACCTAGGTATTTGCCCTGACTGGGAATTGAACCGATAACCTAATGGCGTGTGGGGTAATGCTCCGACCAACTGAGCAACCTGTCCAGGGCATCCCCTCTGCTTTACTTTGCCAAGGGGATCTCTGCTTTCCCGAATCTATATCTGTTCGTTACTCTGTCTACCACCTGTTGGCTGTCCTCCTTCATAACCATCCTGTGTGTGGACCATCCAAGGGGGAATCTAATGGTAGGGAGGAAGGTGGACATCTGGGATTCAGGAGAACTAGCGGAAAATGTAGGCTTGAGAATCACCAGGATACATCCATGTTTTGCTGTGTGTAATGTGTACTTATTGCCCAAATTTTTTGAGGGGAGAAAAAAGGATGCTCATCATGCATGGGTATAATGGTTACATACCATGGGCGAAATAATCCCGTGTATAATGTGCACAAAAACATGGATGCACCTTATACATGGCAAAATATGATAGGCAGTAATGTAATTCATAGTAAGAGATGAGATCAGAAGGGAGGAGAAAGATCTACTATACTATAGCAGCATAAAAATCGAACATGTGGGCAGGAGATGACGGGCCAGCCAAGTACACCAAGAAAAAGACCTGAGAAGTAAAGGAGAGAGGGGCCACGGCGTTTCACACTTGCGGAGTGGTCCATTAAGAAAAGAACTAAATGAAATCCTTTGTTTAGCCACAAGGGGTCCATGGCAGGAGGCTTCCCAACACACAGATGAGGGCAGAAGCCAGATGGAGTAAGTTGAAGACAAGAAAAGTGGAAATCACTTTACTTCATTCTTTCCGTAAATGTACCTAATGAGGTGGAGGGGAGGGTGTGGACAATAGCCTGGGATACTGAGATAAGAGATACAGGGTTAGAGGAGATTTTGCTCTCTATGATGGAAAGATTGGGGCAAGTTTCACTGCTGACAGGAAGGAGCCAATGGAGAGAGGGAGTTTGAGGATGGCAGCAGCAGGACAATTGGTGGCACTGAGGGCCAGGAGGGGGCTGGAGGTCAGGAGACCCAGGGCCCAGGGGAGAAATGTCCCTTGCTGTGTGACAGAGCAGAAGGAGGAAGACGGAGGCAAGGGAGGGCTTCCCAGCAGGCCGTCAGAACGTTCCTTCACAATGGCCTCTTTTTGCTTCTATGAAGTAGGAAGTGAGATCATTCCCTAATGCTGGGGCGATAAAGATTCAGGAGTGTGGTGGAAGTCTGTAAAAGCAGCAGTGGAAAATTTCGGGGCGGGCGGCGGAGGGGATGAGTAAGGAGCCCCTCAGCTGACTCGGAAGCCATCCAACAGTCTGGGAGGTGTGCGGTTTTCTGGAGCAGAGCTCAGCAGCCTAGCTGGGGCAGGGCTGGTTGGACTGATATAAGGTGCCATGGGCTGAATTAACCCCCAGGATATTAGAATGTGACCTTATTTGGAAATACGGCCTTTGTGGATGCAATTAAGTTAAGAGGAGGAGGTCATTAGGGCTCTAATCTAATGTGACTGGTGTCCTCCTAAAAAGGGGACATTGAGTCACAGGCACACAAAGAGAACACCTTGTGAAGGTAAAGGCAGAGATGAGTTGGTGTTTCAAGTCGAAGAATGCCCAAGAGTGCCAGCAAACCACCCGCAGCTAGGGGAGGGGCCTGGGATGGGTTCTCCCACCCAGCACTCAGAAGGAACCAGCTCTGCGCATGCCTTGATCTTGGTCCTCTGGCCTCCAGGACAGACGACGCATGGCTGTCATTTAAAACAATCTGTAGTTCTTTGTCATGGTAGCTCAGCACACTAATGCACAAGGGAGAGGGTCATTTCTTTCTTTTCTTTTCTTTTTTTTTTTTATCCTCAATTGGTTGTGAGGGACATAAGGCCAACATTTTGAGAGCACATCCTAAAAATATTATTAAGGAGTTAGTTCAAGAAATCCCAGGCAGTTAGGGAAGGAAGATGAAACAGAAGAGGACAAACAGAAAGAAAAAAGGAAAAGACCAAGGGATCTGGTGTTGAAATGTTCTTTTCAGCTCCTACGAGTGTAATTTTGAGGAGTTCATAGGATCTCAGTTTCTTGGAAAATCTCAATCCTATTAAGAATTTTCCTGTAAAAGTTAATCTTAGCCTCTGGGTTCTTGCTAAAGTGAGCACTGTGTCACCCCTCAAATTAGAACTGCGACTTAGATCCTCGCCAAGGTATTTGCAAGGAATCCCTTCTTGCCAGGCACGGACTTACATTTACAGTCGATAACCACAGACCCCGTATGTTCTCAGGCAGATTTTCTGGGTCTCCAAGCCGTGCGAGTCTCCAGAGGGACAGCACGCCCAGCGTGGAGTTAATGGGCTATTTGCCCCTGTGACTCAGCATTTCTGAGGCTCCCGTGCTTGGAGGATTTGCTCGTGAGCTCCGAGAGACAGCTTTTTAATGGATTAAAGTAAAGGGGAGCGAGGGCTGTGGTTTCTAAAGCGGCTGTGATTAAGGTCGTAGGGACAGCTGATGTTCAGTGTGGCTTCACCCTGTGTGAATGCCAGAGTGGCTCCCTGTCAGGGGGCCACTGGGCTGCAAATTCTGTCTACTGCACAACTGGCCGCTTCTGCCAAGTTGGACATTTTAGGAAGAGCACCTGAAGAGACCACATTGAACAAAACCAAAATGTTTTTAAAATCTTATTTTGAAAAAATTTTTTTTTCCCATTGCAGACAATTTGGGAAACATATGAAAATAAATATATTTGCAAAAAAAAAAGCAGATGACCTCTTCAGTTTTAACGTTTAGGCTGTCTATCCACCTGGCCTCTTTTCCCCTGTGCCCATGTACCCACGCATGTATTTACTCGCCGGGAATCAGACTGCGATGCAGTTCCGAGCCTGGCGTCAGTGAGCACGGCATCCTGACTGCACCCCACGCCGCAGAAACGTGCGTCAGTGACTCTCCAGGTCCCGTGAGCATGACTTATTCAACTAATCCCCTTTTTCTCAGGACATTTAGGTCAATTCTAGATTTTTACTAGGACGGATGATTCAATGTGCACTTTTCAATCATGTATATATATTTTTAAAGCTCGAGGCTTCTGGGGGTTGCATTAGAATCTGCCGAAGGTCAGCCAGGGCCACAGAGGCCCTTGACCCCCGTTGCTCTCCAGCTGACTTGTTGGAGCTCTAAACTCGGGGCCCCTCAGGAGGAGGGCCCTGCCTGATTGTCACTTGCACACCCCGGGGAGGCATTTGACACAGACAGCAGGGGACTTGGAGACGACGGCATGGAAAGTGGACTTCCGTGCAAAGTACGATGACGTCTATAAACAGATGGGGCCCCCTCCCCGCCCCCGAAGCGGCACGGCTGCCTCTGTACAGAGTTCAGGCTGTGACTCACCTGAGAGGCAGGCCGTGCTGGGTGGTTTTCTCTTTATGTCCCCCCGCCCCATCCTCTCGGATTCCTCATGATGGAAAATTCATAAGCTGTTCTCGGTGACAGTCGTGCAAAATGAAAAGCTCTGTGGATGTGTTGAGAATAGATTATCCTGACTGCTGTTAAGCGTTTGACAAATTGGGAGTTTTGTCATACATCAGAAAACAATGGAGGGAGAATGAGGAGCGGCGGCATCGCATAAATACAGCGCACCTGACGGCTCCCGGGCACCGCTTACCTTCCTGCGTGGTGGGGCGGGGGCGGGGGCAGGGGGTGGGGCGAGGCAGGCAGGCCGCTGCCTTGGGGAGGCTGTGCGCTGCATCTCACCCCCAGGGTCCCACCCGACTGGGTGTTTTAAGGTCATGCTCTTTACAGTTTCTCGAACTAGAGAAAGATTTTCCATGAGTCCGATGTGGGGGTCCTGATGCCACCCATGCAGTGAGCCAGGCGAGTGTCTCTAGTGCTCCAGTAGCTGGGTCACAAGGCTGCTGAGCTGCCTGCAGCCCCGTCGAGCTGGAGCTGGAAACCCATGAAGTGTTCACACCGGAGGGGCCAGGGCAGAGAAGCATGTTGGTTCCTACCCACCGTCGACAGAAGGCTGCAGACAGCCAGAGGGCGATGGTCAGCCCCGGGGGTTCCTGCGAGGAAGGACAGTTTGGAGAGGATGTTCGGCTGCTAGCAGTCCTGAATATCTTAGCAGCGAGTCTCGAAGAGAAACCTGCAGGGCGGGCCGGGCTCCAGGGCGGTGGCGGAACAGCAGGCAGACCTGGCAGCCGGCAGCCTGCCCTCCCCTTGCCCGGCAGTGCGACCTTCGGCAGGGAAGCAGATTGGCTTCTCTGAGCCCGGCTTGGCGATCGGCGAGGTGGGATGGCGGTACCTGCTCTTGTGGTCGCGTTGTGAAGATGAAACAAGATCACGTAAGCAGCGTGCCTACACAGCTACTAGGACGGCTCTGGCCAGACAGACAGATGGCGGCACGTGCTGGCGAGGATGTGCAGAGATAAGAACCACATGCAGCGCCGGTGTGAATTGAATGGGGCACCTACTTTGGAAAACAGTTTGGGAGATCCTCAAAAAGTTAAATGTAGAGTTACCGTGTGACCCAGCAATTCCACTCCTAAGTATAGACCCGAGGGAAATAAAAACATGCAACCAACCACAGGAAAATGGGTGCACGGATCTTCATAGCAGCATTATTCACAATAGCCCAGAAGTGGAAACAATCCCTGTGCCCATCAGTTGATGAATGAATGAATAAAACATGGTGTATCTGTACAGGGTATTATTATTTGACAGTCAAAAGGAGTGACATTCTGACACATGCCACAACGTGGATGAACCTTGAAAACATGGTAAGTGAAAAGAGAGAGTCACAAAAGACCTTACATTGTATGACTCCTTTTAAATGAAATATCCAGAGTAGGCAAATCCATGGGCTGGGGAACAGAGACAGAAAGTTGGTGAGTGGCTGCCATGGGCTGGGGAAGTTGTGGAGACTGGGAAGGTGCTTGCTAATGTGTATCGGGTTTCTTGTTTGAGTAACGAAAATGTTTTAGAAGGGATTGTGAATGTGCTAACATTCATTAATTGTACACTTTCGGTGGTGAGTTGTATGGTGTGCTAATTATACCTCAGCAGAGGTGCTACTCCTCTCCCACTCCCCCCCACCCCAACAAAAAAGAAGCAGAAGGAACAAGGTGCCCAGCGGGTCACATTCCAACAAAAGGAAGCCCCTCCCTGTCTCACAGATCGGTGTGTGGACGGTTTGCAAGGCCTCTGTTCTCCTGTTTTCAAGTTCAAGTCTTCACGCTCTCCCTGAACTGCCTGCCCTCCCACAAGGGACACTGAGCCTTCAGTATGTCAGAGCGCTCACCGGGGCCACAGCCTTCTGGGCATCGCCGTGTTCCGGAAGGTCAGAGGGAGTGAGCTCAAGTCCCAGCTTTCATCCACCGCATTGCTTCCTCACGCCTCCGAAGAGCACCGCTCCTTATCGGGGTCTCTGCGGAGCCTGCGGCACGAAGTCGCAGAAGACTCTGTTGGAAAAAGCTGTTGTTGTAGAGAAAGAAAGAAGTTCTTCCCGCCATCTGACTCAGGTCTTCCCTCTGTAACTGAAGGCAGCTGCCCATGGCCCATCTGCATCCCGGCGTCGGTTGAGGCTCGGATGCCTGGCATCCCGTGGAATAAGTGCCTCTTTGGAGAGCGGCTCCTGGAGGCCACTGCGCATTTGTCGCATGTCGGTGGGATCTGCATATGCATGTGAAATGTGTATTTAAAAATGTGCTCGCACTCGGCTGCACACACAGCCTGCTCCCAGTGTGTTCATCCAGTTGCCCAGCACAGAACCGCCCTGGCGGGGCGAGCTGACCCACTCACCTTCGCCTGCCGGCCCACAGCCGCCCCGGCCTGTGATTGCCCCCTGGCCACCCCCTGCTTTCCCGTCTCCCTAGAGGGAGGACAACTGGGAGGTTCTGCTTCCAGGCTAAAGACAGACTCCTGATCTCAATAGGAAGGAACGGGCAGCTGCAGTTCCTGGGGCAGCCAGCAGCCGAGGGGCAGAGCGAGCCCTGGACTGGGGGTCAGGTTTGGGACACCAGCTGTGTCACTCAGCGGCTGTGTGACACGGGTATAGTTAGTGACCTCTCTTGGCCTCAGTTTCTTCATAAGTGAAAGAAAGGCGTGGATCTAGGTCCTTTAAGGACCCTAAACTTGGGGTACCCCTTTCTTTTTTGCCTCATGGGAGTAAGAAAGGCATGATCCAGAGTGCTGGAGTGTGCTGAATTTCCTCCTCCTGTGGACTGGGGGCTGGCATCTGGGACCGTGGCCCTCAAACCCAATTCTGAAGTCCTGCAGCGAGCTGACACCTTCTCCTGTTACGGCTTTAAAACATGGCCCCAACTTCCTAGGCATTTCTCCCATCAAGAACTGGAGTCTGCACTTCCCTCCCTGGGATCTGAGCTGGCCCGGTCCTGTTCCTTCCCCTGGAGAGAAGCAGGCATGATGGGACCTCTGAGGATGATCTCTTAGGACGCTGTTCTTCCGGAGACACTGTTTCTCAGCACTCGCTGTCTCTGCAGCGAGAAGCCCAGATCACACGGGAAGCCGCGTGTCAGCATTCCAGGTGACGGTCCCGGCCAGCCCAGCCCGGGCACCAGGCAGGTGATTGGAAAAGTCTGGTTGGAAATGCATTCCTCCAACGCCACCTGCTCCAGCCCGTGGCCATCCAAGTCACCGGTGACTGCTCCAGTCTTCCCAGGTGACAGCCCGGACCCGGTAAAGCAGAGCAGCCCGTCTCCGCTGGGTCCTGCCCACATTTCTGATGCACGGAATTCATGCGCATGACATGAAATTGTCTGCTGCTTTTGGCCAGCACGTTTTGGAATGTTTGCTACTGTTATGAGTGAACATTTGTTTCTCCCCCAAATTTCTATGTTAAAGCTCCCCCCCGACCTGTGTCAGTATTTGGAAGCCTGTTCTTTGGGAAGTAGTTAGGTGTAGATCAAGTCAGGAGGGCAGGACTTTCATGATGGGATTAGTGCCCTTAGAACAAGAGGAAAAGACATGAGAGCTTGCTCGTTCTCTCTCTCTTTCCCTCCCTCCCTCTCCCTCTTCCTCCCTGAGAACATCCCCTGAAGAAAGGCCATGTGAGCACATGGTGAGTGGGTGGCTGTCTGAAAGCCAGGGACAGAGCCCTCACCAGCACCTGACGTGCTGACACCCTGATCTTAGACTTCCAGTCTGCAAAATGGTGAGAAAATAGCTGCCTATTGTTTAAGCCACGCAGACTGCGATACTTCATTGCAGCAGCCTGAGCTGACTCCGACGGCTGTGCAGCAGTAGAAGCACCTGGAACAGACCTAGACTGAGCCCTGTGTTTGCTGTCTGGTCCCTTAGTTACCATGAGCGTCATCTGCAAAGTGTGGGCTGATCACTGCAAACGCACCCCCGGGAGAGAAATCTCTGTTTCACACACACATCTGCTTGTGGATGTGAGTTAGCTTTGTTCACTTCATAAGAGGCCACGATGAGGTACCCTTTCTAGGGCGAGAGTTGGGCTAAGTGAATGAGTGTGTGTGCATGTGTGCATATGTGTGTGTGCACAGGCACAGGTGTGTGGCTGTGTCCAGCAGGGCTGTGTGGGGAGGAGCTGGAGGCCAAAGGCACAGAGCTCCCTGGGAAGACCAAAGCGCCGGCCCCCTGCTGCCTCCCCCGGCCTGTGTGCGGGAACAAGCGAGTGCTGTTTATCCCCATGCAGCCTCCTTCCTCCTGCCCTCGCCAAATCGAGGCTGTTATCCAAGGACAATGGGGGGACTGTGGTCCTTTTCATTCGGCAGCAACAAGGCAAAGCTGACAACAAGGGTATTTATCTCACACTCTGGCTTTCCAGAGGCCTCATACTCATTAATGAATTAATCCTTCCTAACAACCGTCCCTTTATGAGGGTGGCATCTTAATGTGTGTTCATCAGAAAAAGGGGCTGAGGCAGCAGTCAGGGCTGCTGGTGATGCATGGGACAGCCCAGCTGGGGCCATGGAGGGCTCGCTCATCCCGGGGGCAGATGAGGCCACGAGACGCCAAACACAGAATTTGGGGCTCGGAGCTGGGGGTCTGGATGTGAGTCTACCCCCCGGGTATTCCTTGGACAGACAGCTCTACTGCTCTGAGTCTCAGTTTCTGGGTCTGTCAAATGGCTGGAGATACTAATCCCACCAGGGCATAGAGTTTTCTCAATGAGTGGGTGGTATGTAAAGATGCTCTGTAAGCTGTGATGCATCGTACTCATGTTCATTGTCATTGCTTCTGGGTCTGAGTGAAGATGCAGCAATTACTTTCAGTGGCCAGAAGGATCAGCAGTTGCACCAAGGAAAAGGGTCAGTGGGGCAGAGTGGGGACCCCTCCGATACCCAGGATTATAATGATGATGTAGACCCTGCAGCAAAAGTGGGTCCCACAGGTCCTTCCCCCTTCCCCACTCAAGGTCCCCTCGCCCTACAGAATTTACTGGCCCCCAGTGCCTCCACCTCCTGCACCCTCCTCATCCTCATCACTCTCATATGCTGGTACTCTCAATCATTCAGGTTTTCGTGTGTGTGTGTGTGTGTGTGTGTGTGTGTGTGTGTGTGTTCAGAAAGTGTTTCATTGTAGCCCCCACTGTCAGAGTTATCACTGATGAGTGGGGCATAACAAATCAGCACTTTAGGTGACCACCTGCGTAGCCCCGCTGAGCTCCTGAATCTTGGCTTTGGCAGACATAACGGCACATTTATGTCCAGCCTGGACAGTCATCCCGCCCGTGGTTGGTGGCTCAGTCATAACGTCCAATTTCAAGATCTGGCGTTTGCGTAAATGCTGCTCGGAACTGCTTCTTTTCCTTTCATTTTTTAAAACTTGTGATAAAATGCACATAACATAAAATGTACTGTATTAACCATTTTTAAATGCACAGTTCAGTAGCGTTAAGTAGATTTACATTGTGGGGCACGCATCTCCAAAGCTCTTTTCCTCTTGTAAAGCCGAACCCAGCAGACGACACCCCCCTACTCGCTCCTCCCCCTGGCAACCACCCTTCTGCTTTCTGTCTCTAGGGACTTCTCTTTGCACCTCGAGTAAGTGGAATCGCACAGTGTCTGTCCTTTTGTGACTGGCTTATTTCTCTTACAAAATGTCCTCAAGGTTAACAAAATGTCCTCAAATGGATGAACCTTGAGACGTTTTTGTTGGAACAGCCCAGACACCGCTGGGGGAATCATCCTCTCCTGAGCTTTAACTTTATAACAAAAGCAACACAAATCCATGAATGTTGCTGTTCTCCCTTCAACTGCCTTCTGCTTCCCTTCGCCGTAGTGACCCAGCACCTAAAATCAGACAGACCTGGCGGGGATTGCAGAAGGAATGCTGTGTCTTAAGCTTGGACAAGGTATTTAGCTTCTTTGTGCCTCAGTTTCTTCCCCAGTGAAATGGGCATCATGCGTTGTGGTCACAGGCTTCCCGCTGTGTGCGCAGTTTCGTGAGAGAATGCACGTGCACGCATTTCATCATCCAGATGGCGTCCTGTCAATGGCATCCGTCATTCCCCCAGGACCTGGCCCACAGCACGTGGTTGAATCAGTGATTGCTGTTTTCTTTGCCGAAATCTGGAAGCAGCCAGCCAGCCTGCAGCCTCTGGATGTTTTTCAGTCCCGAATCTCTTGCCTTCCGAATGGCTGTGCCGAGGTCCCCGCTCTGCAAGGGCCACATCCCCGCCACATCCTCCCTGGTAGTTAGATGGGTGCGTGGGCCACTCTCCCTAGGAGTTCAGGTCCAGGACAACGGCTGTATTTACAATGTTACTGGGTGGAAGAACAGACTCAGGGAGAGTCAGGCACCAAAGAAGGGCCCAGGGCCCTCGGTGCGGTCTGTGTCAGCACTTCCCAAACTTCAGTGCGCACAGGAGCCACTGAGGAGCCTGCTAAGTGCCGACTCTGATCCTGTAGGTCTGGGATGGAGCACAAAATTCTTCATTTCTAGTGAGTTCTCTGGTGATGGCACTAGTGACAGTTCACCAGCCACACTTGGCACAGCAAGGGTCTAAGGGCCCATCTCGTCAGGCTCCCTGGGGGTCGTGGTTACGTGGAGAGCCTGGAGTCCCGGACCGCACCTATAGAACGGAGCCTGCGTGACAAACCCATGTGGTGGGTGATACTGATGCGTCCTGCAACCTGAGAACCGCCGATCGGTGGGCCGAGGTGGGAGGTTCTGAGCCCCTATGGGGGGGAGACCCCTCCCCTGCTATTACCCACCTCTCCAGAGCAGCACCCCCATGGGGGCACGTGTGCCAGGAAGCCAGTTTCAAAAAACATCAACTCTTTACTTCCATCTTTCACAAACTTTGCCAGGAACACTCTTTGCTCCAAGGTCTGAGCATATTTGGATAAGATAGTGAGACATTTGCAAAAATTGAGGTTGAGAATCGATGGTGGGGTCTGAGGCATTAGCTCAGCCATGATTGGTCATCTAGCCCTTGACCTTTCTGCAGAAACGTCTGAGAAATGGGTGAGTTAACAGCAGCGGGGTGTGGTGAGGGCCCGCAGACCCACGGCTTCTCCCTCGCAGGTGCTGATGAGCAGAACCGGGCTTGCGAGGTCAATGTCACCAGCTTCCCCCTAGATTTTCAATCCCTTTGCCTGCCCCCAAGTGAAGTCCAAGGGCCCCCTACTGCAGACTGTGTCCTGAGGGTCACCCCGGCCTGAGTCAGAAAGCGGCTGGGGCTCACGTGGCAGTTGGATTCAGCCACTGGGCTTGGCTCCGACCGTGCAGCCCACCTGCACAGGCTCCAGGGCAGGTGTTAATGGGCTCTCTCTCTCTTTTTAGGTTTATTGAGGCATAATTCACAAATAAAATTATAATATGTATAAAAGAGCAATGTAAAAAAAGTAAAATGTACAACGGGATGATTTAATGTGTGTACGCCGTGAAAGATTTCCTTCACGGACTTGGTACATCTCTATAAATCAGATCATGCCATTCCCCGACGCAGAGTTTCCTGGGAGCTTCCGGTGGGACTCGGGATAGAGCCCAGACTCCGAGCCCACCCCCTGTGGCCTGCAAGGCCCGGCGTGATCTAGCCCTGCCTGCCTCTCAGAGCTCGTCATCTCCAACCGTGCCGGCCTTGCTCCCGTTCCTGGAAATCTTCAAGGCTTTTCTGCTTGTGTGCATTCGTTGTTTTTCTCTGTCTGGAGTCTGCTCCCCGCTCCAGACCTTCACTTGGCTGGCTGATGCCTCTCATTTCGGTCTCGGCTCAAGTGCCATCCACCAGACCCGTGTAAACATTCTCTCCCTTCCCCGTTGCACTCTGTCTTGTATGTCCTGTTTAATTTCTTCACTGCCCTGATCTCTCCCTCTGAAATGGTATGGCATTTGTGTGTTTGCCTTTTAATCTCCTGCCATCCATCACGAGTCAGTACGCACCACGAGAAGAGGGACTTCTCCAGCACCCCATGCAACGCAGGGCACCCAATTGCTACTCTGTAAAGAATTGCTGGGTACGTGAATGACCCAACGGATGGCAAAGGAAGGGTCATCTGTCTGCCAGCTCTTCCTTGGGGCCTTCCATATTTAGAGCATGCAGGACGGTTATTGTCCTTGCGTCTTAAATGTTTGCCAAGACACCGAGCATATCTGTATCATTCCCATTTTACACATTAAGAAGTTAAGGCTTGAAGAGGTTGGTTATTTGATCTACCCACAATCGCACAAGTGACCTGGGGACAGCCAGGAGTGGAGACAAGCCATGGCTGATGGTGAAGTTGCCTGCTCTGTCGCCACCCAATGTTTGGTGGTGTTTAGGAAGTGGCCTGGAAGGCTGCCTGGAAGAAGAGCATAAACAATTCTAGGAGACAAGAATAGCACAGAGGAAATAGCACATATGTACTCTGGGACCACACTGCCTGCGGCCCAAGCCTGGCTCTTTGCCAGCTATGGGACCTGCCAAATTCCCAAACCTCCCTGTGCCTCCATCTATAAAATGGACATATTGATGTCACCACTCTCACAGCATTGTCATGAAAATTAAATGAAAAAATACATCTAAAGCCTTTGACCTGTGCCTGGCACAGGTAAGCACTATAATTAAGTGTTTACCATTCTTATTACTATTATCATCCTCCTCCAGCTCACCTTGCATGGTGCTGAATCACCTTGGGATCCTGCCGGCACATCGGTCTCTGTAAACCGCCCCGTCTCTCTCTCCCCACTCTCCCCACCACATTCTCTCTCTCTGTCTCGCCCTGTAGGAGCTTTTAGGAGGGGTTTCTCTGTTGCATGTGACTTTGGAGAAAGTGTTATGTGCAGCCTGTTGTGCTGCAAAGAACAGAAACTTTAAAAAGTAGAGAAGGAAATGGCTGTGTTCGTGACAGAGTTGTGGGAAGAGCTACCCACTAAATCACATTTCTGCACAGAACTGCGGGCAGATTGGGAGTGCAGGATGGCAAAGACATGGAGAAGCGGAGCCAGTAGCAAGGCACGGAGCCCCCAGTATTTCTAGCATCGAGGCAAGTGTGGTTTTATTATTCTTTTCCACAAATGGTCTCCATTTACTTTCTCATGTTGTTTCTTGTTCACAACTCGTGCAGCTGATGTTCTTGGACGCAACACGTACCTTGGCATGACTGTGGGGCTGGGGGCTGGAAATCTCTAGTTACAGGAAGGGAGTTCCAGAGAGGTCCTTGGGAACCGCTCCACCTAAAGCCATGATAGAAAAGGATAGTTACTTATTTGTTAATTCAGCAATGATTTATTGAGCAAATTTGCAAGTTAGGTGCTAGGGAAAAATCAGGAAGGTTCTCCCTTCCCGTGCAAAACATGCACAATTGAGTCATAAAAGACTATTTAGATGGAGGTAACAGGCAGAGAGCTCAGGCCTGAGAATGACAAGTCTTGAGTTCCAGGCTAACCTGCTCCTCGGTGTCTGAGCTGGAGTGATTTACTGAGCTCCCGTCCCTCCTCCGTACGATGGGGGAAGGTGCTGTCTGGCCTGTGAATGGCACTAGGGTTTTACGGGCACCCAGATAATCGTAACATGTGCTGCTGCTTGATGGCCTATAAAGCAATTTGTAGATGATGCTTTTGTTACTGGTAGGATGATAATTTGCAAGCAGGGAATTGCAGCCCCTGGAATAATATGATGGAAAATGAAAGGGGCCATTAAGAGGGGTGGAGGGCAGATGGTACGTTGGGGGCGGAGCCGAGAAGAACCAAAGGTGGCCCAGGCCTTTATTCTAAGGGGTTGTCCTGTGTGCTCTTTGGAATAAATGGGCAAGGCCTCCTCTGTGGAGAACAGCTCACTCAGCCAGGTAGCCACAGCCGCTCGCTGGTATCTAATCGTGTGCAAGTGCAAGGGGCGGGGAAGATCCTGGGCGCAGGCATGGGCATCGACAAGCTCAGAGTTCGGCAGGAGACACAGAGTCATAAACAGAGAGGTACAGTGTAGAGTCTTGACAGGGCTCAGGGCAGAGGGACCCAAACCCACCTGGTTGGAGACAGCCTGAAGGGTTCACAGGAGAGCCGGTAACTCACCCGGGTCTTGAGGACCATGGAGGGCCCGACCCACAGGGCTGCGCTGGGAAGGGAGTCAAGGCTGTGAGAACAGCACAAAGGAGTGATGTGGCCCATACTGGAAACAGGCTGTGTTGCCAAGGAGAGCCCTGAAATGCATGCAGGTGGGCATGGTGGTGGGAGCCATTCTGCAAGTAACTTGAGTGCCAGGCAGGCAGAAGCTGAGCTGGCCGAGGGGGTGGTGTTTGTGGGAGCCATCTCGCCCTCAGAGCTTGGTGACATGCGCTTAGGACCCTTCAATTACAAATGTAATTCACAGTCAGAAGGAGCCTTCTCCCACGATGGCTCGTCTTGGAAGTCACCCACGGTTTTGGGAAATGTGCACCCAATTCTGCGTGAAAGCTTTGCAAGGTGGGGATGCAGACAGCACCTGCCACCGTGGGAAGGCAGATGGAGAACATGCAAACACCAGAGGGGAGCCATGCACACGGGAACCTCCCTGGGAGCGGAATAGCAGGGCCCCGGGTCCCCAGGAAGTCGCTCAGCTCGTCCAGTTCTGGATGTTATGCCCGATCCTTCCATTGCCCTGCCCTCTCTCCAGGCTCCAGGAAGTAACTGCAGCCTAAGACGGTGAGCATTTCATCTCTAAGGAGGGAGAGATGGATTTTACTCATGCATCTATTAAGCTCCTGTGGTTTGCAGAGCCAGCCATGTGCACGTGACAGCTGGCAGAGTCCCAGAAGAGACCTAATGGTACCTCCAGCATGTCTCCACCTGGCTGTCACTCATGGACTCAGATTTCAAACTCAGTGTGCTGAAATTTGAACTTGTCATTTTTGCTCTTTCTCCAAAAAAAAAATGTTTGCCCTTTATTTAGGCAAATATCAGCACCAGTTGTCCTAGTCAGATTCTGGGAAGTGCCCTTAACACTTCCCTGCCTTGAAGTCACCGCCCCACATTGCCCAAATCCTGCCCATTCTACTTCCCCTCTGCTGCCCTCAGCTTGGCCCTCAATGCCCGGCATCTAATACATGGCTGCGTGATCTGGCCTCCCTGTCTCCATCTGGGTTTGCTCCTGTGGCTCCATCCTCCACCACCCAGACCTGCTTTACAGGGTTGGGTGGCCCCTTTCCCAGCCACAGTCTCCTTCATTTATGCAGCAACCATGGAGTACCTTCTGTCCAGCAGGTCCTGTGGTGATCCCTGGAAGGACAGAGGTGAATGAGACAGGACACGGCCACAGGTGCACTCACAGCCTGACAGGGGAGGCAGCATAAGGGCAGCATTGACCCACTAAAGGAGTTCTGTGTCCTCTGCTGCCGAGCTCAGAAGATGGAGGCAAGCCCTGACCGAGGACCAGAGGAAAAGGGAGAGGGCCTTTTGTCTTACTGCAGTTTCTTTTCTACATTAAAAAAAATTGCCAGGGATTTATTTGAAAACACTATGGAAATAATGTTTGTGCTGTATTGAAAAGTGCAGAAAACCGAGTCAAACAGAAGCTTGAGATCCCCCCTCATCTCAGCCTCGGTCTAGCTAGTATTAAAATTTTGTGTCTTCCCTAACAAATTTTCATAGGCACATTTATATTTTACAAAACCAGAGATGCCTTTGGGTGCCCTGTTCTGTACACAGCTCTTTTTACTAAGAGATACCATAGCGTGTAAAACACAGCCCAGTGGTTCTTTCTCGTTATAGAAGGGATACGCAGCGACCCTGATTTTCTGCTTAACATATGGGGTGGGGCAAAGGTAGGTTCACAGTTGCTCGTACGGCAAATAATGCAACAATTAATAAATAATAATGAAATAACAAACTGGGTTTTGCATACTCAAAACTCTAAACCTACTTTTGCTGTGCCCTCTGTTATAGGTTTCTTTTAATATTTTGATCACATGTATATCTTTCTGTCAGCATGTATGGGATATGCCTATATGATATAACATCTATATGACTTTAAGTTAATCAACAGGGAGGTTACCTTGAGTGATAGTCCATATAGATATATCATAAATTATATACCTAATCTGCTGTTTATGGATACTTAGGTTGCCTCTATATTTTCATTTCAGATAGCGGAATGATGAAAAGGCTTATGTGAGCATACCTTTATTTCCTTGGGATAAAGTGTTAGAAGTGAAATTGCTGTGACAAAAATGATGAACATTTTGTGTCCATTATATGTGGTTGGCAGAATTATCAGATGACCTTGGCTAATGACCTGTGTCTTTGTATAATTACTGCATTTTGCCATGTGCAATGCACACCCACATTTTTGGCCCAAACTTTCAGGGAAAAAATCTTTCATTTAAAATTTTTAATTCATTTATCTATTTGTATTTAGAAACAAAACGAATTATTATATTCCTGGGTATTATTTTGCATATGGATATTATTGCTTTCTAGAGTTACACTTTTTAAAAAAGATTTTATTTATTTATATTTAGAGAGAGAGGAAGAGAAGGAGAAAGAGAAGGAGAGAAACATCAATGTGTGGTTGCCTCTTGCACGCCCCCTGCCAGGGACCTGACCTGCAACCCAGGCATGTGCCCTGACTGGGAATCGAACTGGCAACCGTTTGGTTTGCAGACCAGTGCTCAATCCACTGAGCCACACCAACCAGGGCTAGAGTTACACTTTTAACACATAAGCATAAATAAAAGAATTAAAAACATATAGATAGATAGATATGGAATTACCACTACCCATGTATAATGCCCATCCTCATTTTTCCCTAAAAAATTTGGGCAAAAACATGTATATTATACATGGTAAAATATGGGTAACTCCTCCTGAGTGTGGCCGGGACTGCAGTTGCTTCTACCCAATAGATCATGGCAAAGCTGACGGGGATGTCACCCCTGCGATTGTTACATTATATAGCAAAAGGGAAGGGATTTTGCAGAGGTAATTAAGATCTCTAATCAGTTGACTTGAAGTTAATCAAAAGACAAACTACTCTTACAGAGCCTGACCCAATCAGGTGAGCTCTTTAAAAAGGCCTGGAGATCAGCGACCACCTGGCCACCGTGAGTCTATAGTTGCAATGATATGGATTCTGCCAATAATCTCCTGAGCTTGGAAGAGGATCTCCAGCCTCTGATGAGTCCCCAGCCCTGGCTGACACCTTCAGTTTGGCCTCTGGAGACCCTGGGCAGGGAACCCAGCTCTGCCCTGCCTGGATTCCTGACCCACAGACACTGTGAGATACTAAGCAAATGCTATTTTAAGCTGATGCATTTCTGGTGATTTATTATAGAGCAAGAAAAAACTATTACAATATAGGAAAACTGCCTCTGATAAATTGTACTCAAAAGTACATTTCCAACCAGTAAGGGAGCTCCCTTTTCTATGAGTTTTGCCAACACTGGTTGTTGCCAACCTTTTAAATCTTTGCCAGTCCAAGAGGTTACAAAAACCTAATTTCTGGCCCTCAGTTACAAGTAAGGTTGCACATCTTTTATATTTTTATTCCCCTCTTAAAACTCATTTGGTGTATATCCTGTCTTCAGTGATATATGTTAGTAATCATATCCTTTGTCTATTTTTGAATTTTTTATTGGCGTGTGAGAACTGTTTACATATGTGGAGGGGAGGAAAGAGGCAGAAATATAGAGATCCTTTTATCTGTTACAAATGTTGCAACTACATTGTATTTCTCCAGCTTGACAATTTTTTTAATTCATGTATTTATGGTATTTGGTGAGGATGGATACAGATGTCTTCTCATTCTGTTGAGTTTTAGAAGGGCCACTCTGCTGAGTCTGTGTGGAAGATGGGTTGATGGGAGGAGCAGTGAAGAGGCCATTGCACTCGTCCAGAAGAAGCCTGAACTCCACGAGGTGTTGCAGGGATGGAAAATAAGGGTCTGAGCCCAGAGACCCCTTAGAAATGGAATTGGCAAAGCTTGGTGTTCTCGAGCCGACTTTTTACTAGACGGGAAAGAGAGGCATGAAGGCGGAGTACGCGGTGCGCCGTGCCGCCTGCATCAGTAGGTGCTAAGCTCCCTGAAGAGGTTTCTCCCTCACGGAGCAGCACCACCAGAATGGCACCTTGCAAATCCCCCGAGACCAGGAAGAACACACTTCCTGTGATCACAGCCCCGCCTTTATTTGCAGCGGGCGAATGAATAAACTCCTGGAGGCTCTTCTGAGATGTACACATAGCTCGCAAATAATTCCAGTGTTAATGTTAGAAGTGTTTGGAGGTTTTTATTTAGAAGTTGGGTCATGTTGTGGTGACGAATAATATACTTAAGAAAACGTAACTCTTGCTTGTATCAATTAGCCTGCAGTCCATTGGGTTTCTTTATGTGATTTCATTGTGTTGCTCGAAGTCTGTCTCCAAGAACCTAATGACAGTATTGAATGAGGACTTACTGGATACAGATATTAAGACTTTTTTTTAACAGATTGACTCCAAATGGAACAAAGTTTTCCTTTCTTTTTCTTTTTTCTTTCTTATTTATTGAGGCAACATTGGCTAATAAAACTACATAGCTCCAAGGGTACAATTCTGTAACACATCATCTGTATGTTGTACTGTGTGTGCACCACCCCAAGTCAAGTCTCCTTCCTTTCTTCCTTTTCTTAATGTGCGTCGATTTTGGCAGCCTTCGTCTCTGTCCCAAGAGGTAGTGAGAGAACAAACATTGCAAAGAATAATTAGTGGCTGTAAATTGTCACTCTTAAGGGATATAAATCCATGCGTGTTCTGCCTCCATGAACCCGTTTTAAGAAAGAAATTTTTTTTTTCATGTGTGTCTCCAGACTGTTTGTCAGAAATGGTTTTTGTGGGACAAAGCCTGGAGTAACAGCAGCAAGTGGGGTTTGCATGGAAGGTAGCCGGCCCAAGAGGGTGCTCATCTCGTCGTTCTTGTTGTTTAATTGTAAATTGCCTTTTTAAACATTTTTATTGGGTTTTGGGGGGTGACATTGGTTCACCAAACCATTCGGGTTTCAAGCGTACAACTCAACAAAACATCGTCTGCCCCATGCGTCCATCACCCCAAGCAAAGTCTCTTTTTGTCCCCATTTACCCACCTTCACCTACCCCAGCTCTTTCCCCTGTGTCCACACTGGTTGTGTGTGTCTATGTGTTATGTGTGCATGCGTGCGTGTGTGTGTGTGTGTGTGTGTGTGTGTATCAAACTTTTCACCCTTTTTCCACTCAGCCCTCCAACCCCCTTCCCTCTGGCAGCTGTCAGTCTGTTCGTTGTATCTGTGCTTCTGTTTGTACTCTGTTAAATTATTTTGTTCATTAAATTCCACACATAAGCGAGATCATATGGTATTTGTCTTTGTCTGACTGGTTTATTTCACGCAGCATGACACTCCCCAGGCCTGTCTGTGCTGTTGTAACAGGGGAGAGTTTCTTCTGTCCTTATACAGCTGAGCGGTGTTCCACTGTGTCAGCGTGCCACAGCCTTTCATCCACCCACCTGCTGATGGGCACTGGGGCTGTTTCCAGGTCCTGGCTGTTGTACATAGTGCTGCAGTGAACACAGGGGTGCATACATTCCTAGAAGTTGAATCACTGGGTCAAAAGGCAGTTCCATTTTTAATTTTTTGAGGAAACTTCCTACTGTTTTCCCCAGCGGCATCCTCATCATTCTTAATTCCGCTTGGCAGAAGCTACCTCTTATCCCTCACTCCCCTCCCCCAACACCGGTGTCCTGATACTCCCGCTTGGGCTGTTGTGACCCCTCCCCGCTTCCACTGAACTCTTGTCTCTATCACATCAGCTTCTGTAATTCCCAAGGTCTCAACCAGCTGACTGCACGGATAACTCCTAAATCCACGTCGCCAGCCTCGATCTCTCCATGAGCCGTAGACCTGCAGGCCCGTGAGATGAAAGCACGTTTATGAGGCTGAACGCATTTCCTGCCACTGTTTTCTGCTTCTGGCGAAGGAGCCATCCCCTATCCGCCAGTGTGAGAGATGCAAAGTGGTGCTTGACTTGTCTTAACCCCCCGTGGGTTAGGGAACCATCTCAGAACGGCTGACGGTGTGACCCTTCCTTGTACTGCTAAGGAGGTTACCCAAGGCTTCATGCAATCAATGCCACCATTATGAACAGACAGTTGTCATCTGTCGTCATTATTACCTTAACCTGATTCTGAGCAGCAATGCCCCACTGCTCTGGAAAAGCTGAAGTGTGTCCGCAAACTTGGAAATAGCGCCTCCCTCCAAATCTCGTTTTTTACAGATTAGATAAACAAGCTCTCCAGCTCTGCCTAAGTGGCAGTAAGTGAGCTACGTGACATCACAGTTGTATAACCCCAGTGCGTGGTGCAGCACCTAACACAGCTATTAAGAAGGCGACATAATGCATTAGACGGTGACAGGGAAGGTGGACAGGGCAGGCTTCTCTGCAGAGGTGACACGGGCATTGGTGTCTGAATGCTGATGTAACCTCCTTTCCTGATAATCAGATGGCAGTGTCACTTGGAGGCTGTCGGAGGCGAGGTGACCTCCTGGCGAGGAACGTGTGCAGGGGATTTTGCCGACTAAAACGTCGGCGACCTTTTAGGACCTTATTCTGATGATTTTGACATCCCATGGCATGCTTTCGCCGAGACCTGGGTCGGCAGAGATGCAGGAACTATTAATAGAAGCTGCAGTGCCATTTCTGCCTCCACCTTTGCGTGCGTCTGCTGCACTAGTAGTTAGTGGAAGACTCCCCAGCTCGTTGGTGCGATCTATTAATGACCTCACTGACCCTGTCCTCTCCTAATGGCTGGGCATTTCATGTGCAGGAAATTTGCCGACCATGGCACTGCGCTGGAAAAGGAGGAAACATTTGGGGTATTCCTCAATGTCATTTTTATTCCCAAAGATCCAGAAAATGCCTCGAAGCCACCTTTGCAACCCTGGATTCAAGTAGGCGAGGGCTGAAGGCACGCTCAGGCTGAGTCCTCAGCGACCTCCCAGTGGAAACGCAGGGGGAACCCACACCGCCCAGCAGGCACCCCCCAACGAGAGCTCCGTAAGGTCTGCGAAGAACGCCAACTCCAGGGAGGTGTCTCCTTCAGCGTGACTCACTTTCACTTCTTTTTTCCTCCACCTTGTTCTGAAAATGCCTGCTCCACATAATGCCACCCCAGCTTTGCTGGATTAAGGGAGGAGTGAGACACTCAAACCCAGCTTGACAGCCCCGTGTTTCTCAGGCTGAAATCACAGGAGCGCAGCCTGTGAGCGGATACCTTGAGCAGCTCAGCGTGCCCTGGCATGCACTGGCGTGGTGTTCTCTTGCGTCTTTGGTAACACGTTCAATTCATCTATGCAGCATGGCTTCCAGGCAGGAAACCCAGAGCGGGGAGAAATGGCCTCTCTTCTGGGCAGAGACAGGCCAGTGGAGATCGCTTATGAGGCCGGCCAGGGCCTGGCCTGCATGTTTGTCCTGATGGAATTCCTGACGAGGTAACCACAACAATAATTGTGGTTGCCGCAGAGACGACACAGGCAGCTGGTGGTGTGTCCTCTGTGCCCCGTCCTTGACTTTGCATGTGCATTACTCCCGAGGGAGCCCTCAAACCCTCTGTGGAAGCAGTCGTCCTTGTCCCCGTTTTGCTGATGAGAAAACTGAGGTTCAGCAAGATGCAGCCAGATTCTAAATGTTGGAGAAAGGAGCCTAGGGTTAGTGGAACAAATTGAAACCCATAAAGCAATGCCATATTTTAGCTGTCTCCCTGATTCTTGGGCTGCTTTAATGCCACGTTAATGGCTTTGCATGGCGATCTTGGTGACTTTAATGTCACCCTGTTATCTTGAAAACAGTGATGGGGATTTTCCAGGGATGATGAGGTGGGGCGGTGGGGAAGCAATGGACTGTCTGCCTCCCCCAATCCCAGGAGCGAACACACACACACACACACACACACACACACACACACCTATTTGTTTATATCCCAGGTCACCAAACCAGAACTGCTTTCTTAGTCCAGACCTCTATAACCTGCGCCATCCAGTATGTCTTATCGAACAGCTGCCCTGTGCCAGCCCCCGGAGAGGTACAGGAAGCTACAGATACCTTAGGATCGCTAAGGAGAAGCTGCAGTTTTCGGGTTGACCCTGTACCGTCTTCACCCTCAATAGAAGTCCTTGTTTTTAAACTTAGCTTCATACGCACCCCCGCTCACTCTGCGCCTCTGCTGCTCTCTGTCCCCCTCTTTCTCTTTTGACAACGTGTAACATTTTTAATGCTGTTGTACTTATTGATCTTCCTCTTAGGGCGTCTGGATTTTGCATAAAGCAGCAGAAAGGCTTTAGAGATCCCAAAGTTTTAAAGAAACACACATGTGTTTTCCAGGATTTCAGTGGATTAATTTTTGCATTTAAAGTTTGATTGTTTTGATCTTAGTATTTGTACAGTGTGAAATATGATGCATTTCTAGAAAGGTCCATCTTTGGAAGACCCACTTTTAGTACATACTAAATCCCTGTGGCCTGCAGATCTATTTCGGGACTGTCTCATGTTCCATTGATTATTGCTCTGTTGATGTGACAATTATTGGGGTTTTAATTATTAAGGTATTAATTCTGAGGTTTTATAATATATTTAAAAGTTGGAAAGTCTTTCCCATCTTTTATTCTATCTATTCTTGCTATTCTGTTTCCCCTAGACCTCTTAGGATGAATTCAAAGCTATGTCTCCTTTATCTAATTGATACCGACTCATTCTCAAGATTCAGCGGGATATATCCTCTCCTCAGGGAGCCTTCCCTGATGTCCTCAGGCTTCATCATGTTCCCCAACCCTGGTTTGTTCCCAGCATCCCCCACAGGCCCCTCTGTCACCCGCCCATGTGGAGCAAGCTTGCGATTGGCTGCTTTTCTAGATCCCCACTGGGCCACACTCTCCTCAAGGGCATCATCACTCTTGCATCTTTTAGTGGAGAGCGCAGTGCCCAGCACGTGGTAGGGACTTGCTCCGATGACCTATTGCTGCATAATAAACCACCCAAAATGCAGGACATAAGACAACAATGCTTTACTTTTTCTCTCTCATGGGGTGAACTATGGGCTCAGCTGGGTGGCTCCACATTTAGGGTTCCTCCGGGTTTGGTTCCCCATGTGATTGCCCCAGACAGTGGCTGGAGCTGGAGCCGTGAGTAAAACTTCTCCACTTACAAGTCCGGTGGTTCATGCTGGCTGTCTCCTGGGGGTCTCAGCTGCTGCCGTTGGCAAGAACACCTAACTGTAGCTTCTTGGCATTGCCCGGGCTACCTCACAGCATAGCAGTGGGGTCCCCAGAGCAAGGGAGCCTGGCAGAAGCTGTATTGCCTTTTACGGCTCAGCTTCAGAAATCCCAGGGACCCACGTCTACCGAATTTTCCAGAGGGAAGCGGTCTCCGAGGTCCACCTAGTTTCAAGAGGAGAGGATGGAAACCCTGCTTCTTAATGGGCAGTGATGAGGTCAAATTGTAGATGTGAAACAAGCAGTATGGCATTGGCCATCTTTGGAAAATATAATCTGCTACAGTGCCCCATACGTACTTGTCCAATATTTGTGTTTCAAGATCACCGGGGTGGCTATACCCTGGGGCTGGACTTGAACCAGGACTTCCGACCCGTCAGCCAGGTGCCTGAGAAGGAGGTGCCCCCGCCCACCCCGGGGGGGGGGGTGTGAGGCCAAGTCCCTGGGCTCTGCGAGGGCCCTCCCCCTGGGCGGCAGTGTCGGGAGCTGCCCGAGGATGTGTGCAGTGGTGTCGGCAAGACGTTTTCAGTTCTTGATCACAAACTTCCCGTCTCCCTGTCAGCATGCTGGGTTACTAGGGCTTGTTTTTCCCTCTCCACTTTCTGTGGTAAGCGCCTCGAACAAGGTGGATGCAGGAGAAATGACACATCAAGTATTTCCGCCGAAATGCGGGGTTTCTGCTCAAAGGGAAGGCGCCGTGTTTATGATGGGCACACAAATGGAAGAACTGAACTTGATGTTGAACTATCGAGTTTATCATGGCCGCTCTCAGATGTGCCTCTCGCTGATGGAGAAGGCTGAGGGGGTTTGAGGAATTGTCCTCTTGGATTCTGCCGGGCAGCTCGGGGAACGAATGGGAAATGCGAGAGGTCAAATGAGAGAACCCCCCTCTGCTGCTGGGTCTTCCCTCATCAGTCTGGTGGACAGCCAGACGCCCGGTGTTGCGGGGAGGGCACAGCGGAGGGTGTCGCTGCCACTCACGTCTCAATGACAGCACTTCGCTGCCCAGTACAAGCTTCTGTCCTGGGAGGTGAGCCGCTTGCAGGAAGGCAGCCCACTGGAGGCTGAGACCACCTCTAATGAATGTGGCAGTCGTCACAGAATATAGGTTTGGGGTCCGCATTCCGGGCTAACATCCGCGTTCTGCCATTTTCCGGCGCCGTGGCCTCAAGCATGTCATTTCGCTCCTGGGTGCCTCACAGCTCAATGACAGGGGAAGAGTGGCCGGCCGTTCGATGTTGGGGTGAGGCTTTGAGGCAAGTGCTGAGAACAGTGCCCAGCACGTGGTCCTCAGTGAACGTTAACTGTGATTTTCACTGCTGCTGCTAATGTTTTCGTTGTCACCATCACCCACATGCTGCTCTCCCCAGACCTCTAGACCACGCATAGAATTCTAAAATTTCCAGTAGCCACATTAAAATAGGGAAATAGGTGAAATTCGTTTCAAGAATATATTTAATTTAACCCAATATTTCCAAATAGTATCATTTCAATATGTAATGAATTCAAAATGATTAATATGTTTTACATTTCTTTTTTTTTTTTTTGTACTAGGTCTTTGGTCTTTGAAATACGGTGTGTTGTTTAAGCACATCTTGGCCTGGGCCGGCCACCTTTCAAGGGCTTGATAGCCCCCCATGGCTGGCAACCACCATGAGTGCAGCTGTAGCTGACAGACGGCTATGAGGGCAGAGATGAGTTTTACTGAGCAGCTACTACATGCCAGGCACTTTACATGTGCCATATAATGCAATCCTTACCACTGTCTCGCCAGCAGCTCCTTTGTCCCCATTTTACAGGTGCCTTTCTCAGTGTCAGAGAATTCATTTAGCCAAAGTCATGCAGCTGGACAGAGGCAGGACTTAAAATCAGGTCTATGAGACTGAGGATCCTTCCCCGGAGTGCAGGGGGAGGGGTGCAGCAGCAACTAGAGGCTTGACTTCACTGGTAGCAGGGCTGCGAGAGTTGTCCAGAGCGGAGGCAGAGATCACTGAGCCCTGTGCACACGGGTCTCAAGACTCCTTCCTGACCACTCCTGAAGGGAGCTGGCTGGGGCCAGTCACAACTGGGCCAAGGGTGAGTCTGAGCTCATGGTCCATGCTCAGGATAAACCGGGGCTCAGGACTTTGTCTGTGACCTGGGTCACAACTCAGTGTGGGGCTGGGATCCGGCTCGAGTCTGTGCAGGGGTCAGAGTTGAGTGTACGTTCAGGCTCAGGACTCAGTTCATGGCTGGGTCGAGGTTGGATGTTTGGTCTGAGGCCGAGGTCAGGGCTCTGCTTTGAGTCAAGGTCTCAGCTCATTTTATGTCCAAGGAGCAGCGTGGTAGCAACCTCACGAGAGTTCACACCTTTAAGGTTGACCCCGTGGAGCTGACCACATGCCTGGCAATGCCTTTGGAGATGCCAGGACATTGTTCTTCCTCTGCCTTATTTTTTTGGAAGCAAGTAACCAGAGCCACCTGGGGAGCCATGCGCGTGCCTGTTTGGGGGTGCAGCTGCAGTGAGGGTGAGGGAGGTAATAGGAGTGGTGACTTCTCTGAGGGATGTTAGGAGCACACGGTGGCCCGACGCCTCCACCCCGCGCACCCTTGCTGGGCTCAGGGTCTATGAAACTGGATTCCGGCAGTCTTGTTACACGGACAGAGTGGTCGCAGGGAGCCCACAGGTACAGGCCGGGCTGAGCTTACAGGGACGCAGCCAGTGTGGCGGGACCATGGGGTGGGCCCCGGGCATTTGAGGAGCCCTGGACTCTGCATGCCTCTCACTCCTGAGGATGGAGCTGAGTGGGAGACACCACCAGCGGGAGTCGGGAAGGTTCTGTTTGTTAGAACAAGTCATGTGTTAGGCAGTGGGCCCCAGGGGGTCACCTCTGGGTAAATAAGCGATGGGATAGCCATCTAGTGAAACATTATTCAGCTATAGAAATGAATGCAGAGCAACTTTCAAATGAATTTTTAGGATAAAAGCAAGGTAGGAACAGGATGCATTGGATGGTCTCTTTTGTGTGAGAAAACCTGGAAATAAAAGTATAAATGAATCTCAAAGTACGTACGACACGCTAATCCGAGGAGCTTTCATTTTACAGAGGTTAACAAGGAGCAGACCTCTGTCCGGGGACCAAGGGATGGGGTCTTGGATAGCTTCTCGAGCTCCAGGAACTGGGGGCAAGAATCTTCATTGCCACCAGCCACATCTCGAAGTCCACACCCTGGTCTGAGAGTGGCGGGGAGTGGGGACCGGAGAGTCAAATGGCGGGGCCCCACCTTTGGGAGACAGGTGACCTACGAGAAGCAATTGCCTCGTGGTTCCTTCCCCGCAGCAAGACAGACATGGGCTTTGTGAAACTGACTGTAAACAGCTTGCTCATTAGTATGAACTGAAATCAAAATGATTTTGCAAGAAAGGTAAAAGCAGTGAAACTCGAGAGAACCAAACACCCACCCATTGCCGACATTCCCCCTGGGCCGGGAGAGGCTGCGGTGGCGGCTGCCGAAGGTCTGACGCGAGCTGTCGCGAAAGCCGACGGTGCGTTCACAATGCCGTTCAGGGCGTCTGTGTTCTTGTTTGACAGGCACCTATTTCACGAGAACAACACTGAACGTGTATTTAATCAGGATTCGTAGGAAATCGCTCGTAATCCTGTTACATTTCTTCTTTACATTTCTAGATTATAAATTTGCTTCACTGCACATACCGCAAAACGACTAAACAACTAAAATGATCGGCAGCGCAAGTGAGCTGCACACCAGCAAACACCGTGTGTGCGTGTGGTTGCGTGTTCCAGCGTGTGGTGGGTGTGTGTCCTACAGTATGTTGGAGATATGTTTTTAAAATGTTTATTTATTGATTTTTAGAGAAAGAGAGAGGAAATGGGGGAGAGAGAGAGAGAGAAATACTGATTGTCATTCCACTTAGTTATGCATTCCTTGGTAGCTTCTTGTATGTGCCCTGACTGGGGATTGAACCTGCACCTTGGTGTATTGGGACAATGCTCTGACCAGCTGAGCTACCTGGCCAGGGCAAGATATATTAAAAGTATAATTTTAATTCAGTTGAAAAGAGATAAATTATTCAATAAATACTTTTGGAACACTTGGCAATTATTTGGGTAAAACATAATTATGACCTCACCTTATAACAAACTCAAAAAAAGAAACCTCTCCATGCATTACTGTTACTTAATAGTGATCACAAATATTAAAGCTGAAATCATAAAGCAATTGGAACAATGTATAGGTAAGTTTACGTAAATAGTCTTGTGTAGGAAATTATTTCATAGCTCCCTGCCGTAGTTTCTTTATCTGTACAATGATATAATAACAGCGTCTATTCTGTAGGGTTCCTGCAGGGATTAAGGGAGTAATATATGTGAAGCCTTTAGCGAAGTTCCTGGCATGTGGTTAAGTGCTAAGTAAGTGTTAACTATTATGACTGTTTTAAAATGTGATATCAAATAGAAGAACTAAAATAAAATGATAGATGTGACTGCACAAAACTTCAGGATTTCCGAACATCAACAAAACAGCACACACAAAATAGAATGCAAATGACACGTTGAAAGTCAACCTACAAGACAGAAAAAGGGTAAATATTCTGTATGTGTAGTTATTTCGAGTCAGTCAGAGAAAAGAGAGACTCCTTAAAGGAAACGTGAACCAAGGCTTCAGTGGGACAGTCATAAAGGAAGGCGTTTGTAATGATTCCCTCTTCCAACAAGCATTTACCGTGTGCCTGCCACACGCTGGACTCCCTGGGACCCTGGGGTACAGGATGGGGCAGAACCAAGGCCCAGCTCTCCAGGCGCTTACATTATCGTGGCCCTGAGACATGACCAAGAGACAAGTTCATGAGGAATCAGAGAGATGCAGTCAAACAAAGAGCAACCTTTTTTTTCATGTCCTGAAATAGCAAATATTTTTGAGTGATTTTATCATGTGTCAGTGATGATGCAAAGAAATCAGCATTCTTACAGCAAAAATCAGTTCAGTCCCGTCTACATAGAGGGAGTTTTGTCAATAAGTGCTAAAAGATTGTAAATAATGTGATCCCTGCAATTCAACAATGTAACTGATAGGGAGTTATTTTGAGGAATAATCAGAAAAGCCTAGAAAGATGTCTATTTACACAAAATGTATTCAGAGATGTTTGCAAGGGATGTATGTATTCGTTGGTTGATTCATTCATTTATAAATATTTATTGATCTCAACTGCAAGCTGGGTACTCCTCCAGATCTCGGGCAAACAGCAGTGGTAAAGGGGAGGAAGTTCCTGCTCTTGGGCAGCGTACACTCTAGTGTATGCGTTTTCGTGGGAAGGAGATGGGGTGCGGACAGACAACACACACACCCTCACACCAGTTCAGAGCCATGCACACCTACAGTCAGATTGTGAAATATATACAGGAGGGAGCAAAAGCAGGTTCACAGTTATTATACAAATAGATAATACAATAATTAACGAATAATAACGTTCACATTCTCACAACTGTGAATCTGCTTTAGCCCACCCCTGTAGGTCAGATTTTGACAGTGCTATGATGAAAAATAAAGCAGGATAAGGAGGCGAGGTGTGTCTCCTAGTTCCCCAAGAGTGCTGAAGTGGAGGGGAAAAAACCTCCTATTTTAGATATGGTATCAGCAGTGCTCTCTGGTTAATTGGTACTTGTGCAAAGACCTACATGAAGCGAAGGACCACACCATGCTGACTCTGGGGGAGGGGCATCCTCACAGAGAGGGCAGCCAGTACGATGTCCCGAGGAGGAAGGAGCAAGTCTGGTGTGTTCCGGGTGGAAGAGGAAGGCCAGTGTGGCTGGAGCAGGGTGAGCCAGGGGAAGAGAAAGATCAGAGCAGACGGCAAGATCACAGAGACGTTTGTGGGCCATTGTGACCATCCATGATGAGAGCATCAAGGGGACAGGCTGGTGCTTAAAACAATAGGCGTTTCTTGACTGTTCCGTGATTCCGTGGGTTGGGGATGGGGGCAGGGCTCAGCTGGGGGATCGTGCTGCACCCTGGAGCACTGACGGGCGGAGGTCATTCAGTGTTCAGCTGGAAGACAGGCCGGGCTGCAGGGCCCGAGGTGGTTTCACCAGCTTCGCACCTCGGCAGGGACGACTAGAAGACAGGGCTCAGCCGGCTGGCCGCCAGCCGCAGCTCCTGCATGCGAATGTGCAGCATGGTGGGCTCTGCGTAGTCCGGCTTGTTAAAGGGCAGCTCAGGGCTCCCGGAGAGTATTTCAAAAGGCGGAATACGGAAATGGAAGTCCCCCAGAAATCGGCACCATGTCACTTTTACTGAGTTCTGGTGACCGCCTAGTCACAGCTGCTCTGGGTTCAGCCGGTGAGGGGCGCACCTCACCTGTCAGTCAATGGGAGAAACAGAACTGGAGCTGCGTCTCATCCACCACGTGAACGAAGACAGAAAGGAGTCAAAGGCCTGGTTCATTTTAGTGTGATTGAAAGCTGTGGCCACATGGAAATACCCAAGATTTCCAAGTGAGAAAAGTGGCAAAGTGTATTTTAAATATATTTACATTCACACAATGGAGTATTTGTCAATCAATACAATTGTGTTTTCAGAGAATATGGACAGATGAGGGAAGATAATGCAGGCTGTGTGTGTGTGGGGGGGGGTGCATGCGTGAGCTTCTGTGCCCACTTTTTGTAAAGCTGTCCTACAGGGGTGCGTCATTGTTCAGCCATGTCAGGGGCCCAACCTTTTACCTGTTCAACTGTGCTCGGGGAATCTCCAAGCCCTCTTTTTTTAAAAGATTTTATTTATTTTTTACAGAAGGAAAGGGCGAAAGAGAGGGAGAGAAACATCAATGTGTGGTTGCCCCTGTAGCGCCCCCTACTGGGGAATCTGGCCTGCAACCCAGGCTGGGAATAGAACCAGTAACCCTTTGGTTTTCAGGCTGGTGCTTAGTTCACTGAGCCACACCAGCCAGGGCTCCAGGCCCTCTGGTGTGAATGTTTAGACAGAACCTTCCTGAATGTGCACTCCTTTAAAGTCTGACCACTCACAGTGAGTCAGAGACCATGGAGTTCAGGAGACAACAGGCCACTGCTCCAGTGACTCTGAGTAGACAGGGTGCCATTTTCACAACCCTAAACCAAGTATGCTTTTGATTTTAAAAACACTTTTTCTGGAGATATATTTAGAGAATACCAAGTCTCTCAGAAAATGCCTCCATTGTCAAGGACAGGCTCAAGGTCATCTCTGTGGACCTGTTGGTCTGGGCAAGTTGCAAAAAGTTTTATCTTTTTGGTCAGTGTGCCATGTGTTGAAAGGTGCAGGGGCAAGGTAGGGAAGGGGAGGAATGAAATGAATTCTTTGTCCAAGAAGAGTTTGCTGGAGGGTGAAGTCTCTTGTCCTGTTTCCCTGCCTAGTGCAGGACCGGTGCTTCGTAGGAATCCTGTGAACATTTGGATGAATGGATGAACAGCAATTTTGGAATAAATTTGGGAGGCTAGGGCGTCCAATGTGTAGGGCAAACCAAGATTCTGAGAGTGAAATCTGAAATGTTCCTTAGGCTTCTCATCTGTCTGTGCGTCTAGGTCTTTGAGCCAGCTAGCATTCTTTACTTTTGCCAGCATTTTGGGGGTCTCTGTGCAAATTTTTAAAAGGCAGTCGCCCTTGGTAAACAAACTGCAGAAGATGCCCCTCCCTCTGGACTCACCAAATCCACAGTGTGGATAATGGCCCCCGGGCTAATCTCACACCAGCCCAGGGCCCCCCTTGACCTGTGGCTTGGTGCATTGCACAACCGTGGGCGGCAGTCCAGGTGCCTTGGGTCCTTGTCATTTTTGTGACTTGCTCTGATACTGTCTCTGCTCATGTGCATGCTATTCAATGTGGTCCCGCCTGTGATTCCATCTCTAGCCTGGGGGCTCCATCTGGCTGGCACTGGGTTGAAGCTAATTCTCTGTTTGTACCCTGGGAGTCTCCAGCCCTCCACACCAACCATGCAAGAGCCTCCCCACACCCCAGGAAGGGGGCCCTGCAGGCAGGACCAGGACAGGGGCCCTCTGCCTCTTCTTTCTTCTCTCTGCAAGACAGAGCATGTGTATATGCTTCGATGGGGCCTGGAGCGGGAGGACTGCGCTGACACTCTCCCAGCAAAGCCACCGTTATTATGATCATCATTTAGTTCTTAGCAAGTAACCCAGAGTGTGGGGTCACTGGGGATCTCAGTACCTTTGTTGTGTCCCTGCATTGTCGGGCGTTCATTTCGGTTATTTTCTAGAGCAGAATTTGTCATCTTGGGCTGTAAATAGCCCAGGAATGCTCCAGGCAGGAGCCCACGTAACAGTAAGAGTTCCCCTCCCCTAGCAGCAGCCCTCAACCTCTGAGTTCCTTCCTTCCAGAACAGTGATGGTGTCTTAAATGTCATTGCTCTGAGGTAGCCTTTCTTTTTCCCACTTAAAGACAATACAATTTGCCCTTCCCAGGACTTCCTTGCACATTCCCCTTTCAAGTTTGATGTCCCCCTCTGTGCAAACTCCTTTGTTAAGGCCACATGTTCGGCCCCACCTGTTGAAGAACTGGGGCTGGGGTAGAGACAAACTAGGATTCTGTGACGTAGCGGTATTTCCTGTCCTGAGACCTTAGGCCTTTCTCTTCTGCAGCAACAATTAGAGAGACCATCCATTTCAGTAAATATTGACTGAGCTCCCAGTAGGTGTCAGCCAGTTATCTGGGTCGTTAGGATACATCGGTGAACAAAACAGACAAAAAAATCCCTGCCTTTGTGGTGCTTATGATCTCAAGAAACAAAATAAGCAATAGGCATCATCAATGAGTGAAGTTCATGGTATTTTTGAAGGTATCAGTGCGTTAAGGAAACATGCACAGAGTGAGAGAGACTGAGGATGCTGTGGTTTTATAATTTTGAAGACAGTGGCTCCTCTTGGCCTCATCGTGGTGATATATTGACAGACTTAAAGGAGGTGAGAAAGGTTTAGACAAATGGATCTCGAATGAAGGGTGGGGGAGAAGGGAAGACTCTCTAGTGTAGGGACAGCCTGTGCAACCTCCCTGAGGCAGGAACCTGCTCCCTCTTTTCAAAAAGCAGCAAGGAGGCCGGGGACCTGGCGCTAACTGTGGGAGAGGAAGGCAGGGAGGTCTCTCGAAGGATTTGGGCTTTTGCTGTGTGTGAAATGGGGGCTGTTGAAGGCTTTTTAAACAAAAGAGTAAGATGGTTTGCCTGCATGGAAAAAGGATCACTCAGGCCACAGAGCTAGAAATAGACTGGAGAAGACCATTGCAAATCCAGGATAGAGGAGAAGTGATTCAATTTTGGATGCATTGTGAAAATCCAGCCAGCAGAGTCGCTGGTGGGTGGGTAGTGGAAGTGAGAGGAACGGAGGACGGGAGCTGAAGTGGGGAGAACGTGGATGGAGCAGGTCCCTGGGGAGTCGGCAGTTCCGTTTGGGACTTGCGAGGCGTGGAGTGTCCCCCAGGTATCTGTCGGGCAACCGAGAACATGGAACGATGGCTTTGGAGTCGAGCGGCTGTCATCCAAATCACAGCTCCGCCTCTGGTTCGCTCTGTGGCCTGGAGGGAAGTACAAACACCTATCTCCGAGTCCCGGATTTTGTACTCTTAAAACACAGGCAGTTCTCTCCGTGTGCACTGCCCTGGAGGGGCAGCGGAGGGTGAAATGATAGAGCCGGTGTGTGGTGGAAGCAAGGGTCGCTGTAGAGCTGAGTTCCTTCCTGCTGGTGTTGCCGGAAGGGCCAGGGATCCATTCCAGCCTCACCTCCTAGACGTCTTCTCCAGTAGTTCCCTTCCTCCACTCCTGGCCTCTGTTTCCTCAACTCTAAAGTAAGAGTGGACGTGAACAACTCTTCAGGTCTGTTTTGACGTTAAAGTTGCATGAGTGTGAGGACCTCATGGGGACTCTGCCTTCCAGCTTGTTAGTGTCCTGCTTCTTACTGGGAATTCACACACGTGTGTGCATGAACACAGCCCAGCTCTGCGGGTTTCCTCCTGTTTGGGCGGATCTCATCTCCCTGGGCCTCCAGCGATTGCCTCTGGCCGATTCCCTTTTCATGTGAGCTGCCGGGCTCTGTGCTGTTGGGCTCCTCAGGCTGGCCCGGCCTGGGGCCGCATGGACAGAGGGAGCAGTGCAGGCCTCGCCGCCAAGGCAGTGAACTCCTGTCTCTTCGCAGTGGGTCAGGCACAGAGGAGGTAAGCATCACACACCTGCAGCACCATCGTGTTTACACTGAAAGGTGCCTGGATGGGGAAAGAAACAGCAGGCATGCATCGCCTGGCATGTCCCCAGACCTGCGTGCTTGACTCTCCCTCCCACCCTCCTCTGCCCTTCCCCACTGCATCTGCACCACCACCTGGGGGTCCCTCCAGGCCTCCTTCCATGAATCCCAGCAGTCTTGCTCATGCACCTCCACTTAGGAGGCGACCATGACGGGCACCTGCAAGGGCTTTTGCGGGACCGAATCACAGGAAAGTGAGCTGATTGCCTTGTAGACCTCATTACGGTTCTGTGGTCTGATTCTGCAGAGCGCCCGACGTTCCCATTGGTGTTAAACTGACCTGCCTAGCTCTGTTTGTTTTAGCTGTCTCTATATCGGTTATTGGCCCTCTTTTTTTTTTTTTTCCTTTTTTGGTCCTCCTTCTTGGTGCTGACCTGTTTTTCTTCAGACTGTGAAGTCTACTTGTTTCTAAAATACTACTTGACCCGAAAATTCTTTATTGTCACTTTTATTCTTCCTCATTGTACCCCCCAGCATCGTCCCCAACCATGCATTCATCGTGGCATTCACCGCGCTCTGTCGGGATGGCCCACTTCCCCACCAGATGGTTGAGGAAGAATTGCACTCGGCCATGTCTGTGTCTCCAGTGGCCAGTTCAGGGGCAGCAACCCACGGCAGCTTGAGGAGCATCTGTAGAATGAACAAATAGATGAAGGAATTCATAAATTAATCATCATACAGAGGAAAAGATCACGAATTCACTTACGCTCCTACCCAGGAAAACATGTATTTGTGTCCCTCCAAACCTTAGTTCATCTTAGAAGAGCACAGAAAGTTCTGGAAGCCAGGCTATTTTCCTGACTGGGAGGCCTCTTGGGTCAGGAGGGCACAAAGCCATCCTGACCAGGGCATGCAGAGTGGCAGGAACCCGTGTCCCCACATCTTCAGGTCCCTGGACAAGGATGGCCCATTGCACGCTCTCTGACTTCCATCCTCCTGTCCTGAGAGAGTTAATGGACTGACTCACTGATGCACCGAGACAGTCCGCAGATTCTTACTCAGCTCTGGCTGCGGGTCAGGCGCTGGGCTACCAGGCATGGCTGCATCGCTGCGCAGGAACGGAACTCCCTTCCGATTGCTGACTTAGCAGAAAAGCAAACAGAGGGTTCAGAGGAGGCCCTCAGCACCCACTCAGGACACAGGGAAGTCTGCCTGGAGGAAGTGGTGTTTAAAGCGGGAATAGTCAGAGTGAGGATGGTAAGAGGCGCAGTGTGATGGAGGGACACGTGGTGCCTGCCAGGCCCGGGGGGAGATCACCTAGTGCCCCAAAGGCTTATGCTGGCTGGATTACAGAGTGTGCGTGGGAGCTGATTTCTAGAGGGACTGGCTGGCCAGTTAGGAGTGTAGAGTTCTGTGAAAGTACCAGGGGCCCTGCAGAGTGGTAGCAGAGAAGGGGCATGATCAGAACCACGTCTCTAGATGCTCACTCTGCTGCCGCAGGGGACAAACACAAATCGGAGTGTCCGAGGAGGCGGCCAGGTGGCTGTCCAGGCCGGAAGGGAAGGAGCTGCGCTAGTGGGGCTGGTGAGGGGGCCGAAAACAGTGGGCAGATTGGAGAGATTTTGGAAGGTGATGAACTGGACAGATGTTGCAATTTGTTGGATAGGGGTTGGCAAATGATAGCCTGTGGACCCAAGTCTGGACTATTGGAACACAGTCCCACAGTGGCCGAGTGAAGTAGCAGTGACAGAGACCCTCTGGCCTACAAAGCCTACGATGTTCATCATCTGGTTCTTTGTAGAAAATATTCATCAATGCCTGAGCTCGGTGCGAGGCCCCGGGGAGGTGGGGGGAGGACAGGCCTGAGGGTGACGCCAGGCTGGGTGTGTTGCTGACTGTGGTGGGGAGACCTAGGAAGTAGCGAAGGGGCTGTCTTTGTCCTTGCAGCCACACTTCAGCCATGGTGCTCGACTGGGTGCTGACGCGGCCTGGCTCTTCCCCGCCTCCTCCCCGGGAAAACGGGGCTCTCTCTTCCCTTCTCTGTCTTGCTGGCCCTCAGCTGGGGTTTGGCGGTTCTTCCAAAGCCATGACCTTGGTTTCACCTGACCACAGGATAACCTGCTGCCCTCATCCACCTGGACCAAAGGACCAGGCCTCTGGGCCAATGGCCACATTCCTGGGGTTTTCCATGCACTTTCAACCCCCATCCGGGACCAGAACTGGATCCACCCCCAACCATGCTGCCAGAGTCCCAGCAGCCTGTCTGTCACCTGTGCCAGTGAACCAAGAGTCACCTGGGCTGGCACTGCCCTCATCCACTCCCTCGGCTCTAGCAATAGCAACCTTTAAGGACACAGGCTGTGACTGTCTTTCTGTAAGGCAGGTCACCTTTGGTGGGTGGGCACATCCACTTTTCTACTTGTCAGAGTGACATTTTCATGGTGCCCCAAGTTATTAAGTGGCATCTTTGGGCACCCACTTTTTAACCAAAGAGGGATAGGCTGGAAAACGTCGGTAGCGATAATGCACAGCTGTGTTCCCAGAACCCTTTTGACTGAACACATGACGGAAATGGTGTGACCCACAGAGCCCTTTGCAAGGCATGCCAGTTAAAGAATTTGTTCAGATGGACCATTTTTTTGCCACGAGCCCTGAGCATCAACAGAACACCGGCTGGCTGGCACAGCCCTCCCTCTGCCCAGGAGAGTCAAAGCCTCGGCCAGAGATGACACTCTGACTGTCCCACAGCCCCCGGCCCACACCTGCAGGCTCCGGGATTTCCCCGCTTCGGAGCCCAGGCGGCCCTCAGTCAGAGGAGTGGAGGAGTGCGTCGGTCTGCCTGAGACCACCCTCCCCGTGGGGAGGGTCTGCCCTGATCACTGCATAGACAGAGGTTTGACCGGAAGGACAGAAGGACAGAAAGAAGGAAACAGAGTCAGGTGAAATCAGAACTTGGATGGTGGTGTAGTCATCTGGTAAATGCCCCCTGCTTCGCACCTACAGGCTAGAATTTCCCCCAGAGTCTGAGATGGACAGATTCTGGCTGAATCCCCGCCATAGGGCTGTCACATGCCCTCTCTTTATTGAGGTACCTCTCTGGGGCCTGGCAGCTCCTAGAAAAGCCCCTTCCTGCCAGGGAAGGGCATTTCATTCAGACCGACATGCGCAGGCCAGCTGGGGGCGCTCAGCCCGCCAGTGGAGAGAGCCCCTAGTGGCCAGGGCACTAGCCTGGCGCAGGGCAGGCCGGGTTTGAACTGCCAGGGTGGCCCCTCTCATCTTCCCACCCCGACACCCTCACGGGGCTCCTTAGCTGGGGGCTTCTCTCCTCCCCAGTGTAAACAGCCCACACTCGGCCCCTGTGTGGCCAGAGGCCTCTGTCTCCTCCTCTGAACGTGTTCCACCCATCAGGATGGCACGTCGCTTCTCATTTCTGTTTTCCCGTGGACACCTTGCTCGGCGAGCCTCCTGCACCTCGCCCAGCTCCTGCAGCATTCATCAGCTGTTGATTAAACAGGCTGGTTCTTTGCTTTGGCAAATAGTGGTTGAGCAAAGAGGCTGGGCCCTGCCCTCGTGGAGCTCGTGTTCTAATGAGGGAGATGGGTATTTACGATGACCGAGTACGGGCTTTGTTCATATACAAACTAATCTCTGTTACAGGTAGTTTTGGGTGGTGGGGGGTGGGGGAGTGAGCGCCTAGTGACTAGAAAGGGCGTGGGCCAATGCCCTAGAATGCCAAGAACATTCTGTTTCTGGACAGACACATCACTGATACAGGTGTATTTGGTTTGTGAAAGTTCATGGAGATTATATTATGTGCATGTTTTTGTATGGCTATTAAACTTTAATTAAAAGTTAAATAGCTAATTAAAAATTAATTAAAGCCATAGCAGGTGCTATTATGGAGGAGGAGAGCAGGGTGTAGGGAGTGGACCGTGCCTGGCTGTCAAGCAGGGCTTTCCTGGAATAGCAGCGTTTTCTATGAACTCTGGAGGACAGGAGGGTGTTATTCAGCATCAAAGAGGAAAGTGGGGAGAACCTTCCAGCAGAGGAGCCAGCATGTGCAAAAGCCCTGAGGTGTGGGCAGGAGCAGGGCCCGTTGGGCAACCCTGAGGGAAGACCCCCTTGGCCACAGCAGAGGAAGCAAGGGGTGAGGGGTGCCTGAGGGAGGTGAGGGCAGAGGGAAGAGGTGGGGCCAGGGGACCAAGGCAGGGACTGTTGCCTCTGCTGAAAGCAATGGCAGTCATTGAAGGGGAGCCACTGGCATTCTAATTCAGATTCTAATGAGATCCCTCCAGCTCCTGTGGCTGCCAAACAGAGGCAGGCAAGCAGCAAAGGGGCCAGGAATTCCTCCTCAGAGGGGAGAGGAGAGAAGGGCAGGGGGGCCTGGACAAGGGTGTTGGCAGCTGAGATGGAAAGAAGGGGGCAACCTACCCAGGGCGTGGGGGCCTCTTTCTGAAGCACCTACCCAGGGTGCCTTGCAGCCTCTAGGGAAGCAGTTTGGCTGCATCCATCAAGAGTTTTCCAAACAGTCACACTCCCTGACCCAGAAACTCTCCATTTCTGGACCTCTGTCCTGAGAGACATCTGAACTATAGAAACCATTTCAGTTACAAGGATGTTTCCAAAAGTTACTTATGGCTGCTGTAACAAATGACCACAAAGTTAGTGGCCTAAAACAACACAGATGTATTACCTTGTAGTTCAGGAGGTCAGAAGGTTGAAATGTGTTCTATTGGGGTGAAATCGAGGCCGTCAGCAGAGAGGCATTCCTTTCGGGGGCTCTAGGGGAGAATCAGTTTCATCGCCTTTTCCAGCTCCCGCATTCCTTGGCGCGTGGCCCCGTCTTCAAAGCCAACAGTGTAGCATCATCAAGTCTCTCCCCGTCCCTTTCTCTCCCTTGCCTTCCCCTTTTCTTCTTCCTTTCCTCCCTCCCCTCTCTCCTTCTGCTTCCTCTCCCCCTCCCTACCCCTTCTCCGTCTTCCCCCTCTCCCTTACTATTACTTTCCCCCGCTTTAGTTTTCTCCCCCTCCCCAGGGATTACATTGGTTCCACCTGTATAATCCAGGCTAATCTCCCCATCTCAAGATCCTTAACTCACTGGCTCAATTAATTGACTTAAGTGCAAAATCCCTGTGGCAGCATGCAAGGTAACTTACCAGTGTTTATAGGATTCTGGGGATTCAGACATGAGTGTGGACACTATTAGAGGGTGGGGGAGACCCCGTTCTTTTTGCCACGATGACCGTCATAGCATTGCTGTAAGGGTATAACTCCTTCTGTGGGACGACCCGGGTGTCCCATAGAAGATGACAATGCAGTACTATCTTCCCCTTTATCACTTCTGCTGCTATTAAAATGTTTAGGATGAACTGCTTCTAACCTGGACCCTCTTGATACTGGAGCATTCAGTAGAAATTGCCAAGTTGGATTAAAGTATTATGTGTTAGACAAAAAAAAAATTCACTTCCATGGCCGAAAGTCTTTTTAAAAGAAAGGGTCTATTAGGTCATCTTTAGCAAAAAAACAAAACCAAAAGCCAGTCTTGGGCATGGGTCCCGTCTACACCGCCAGCCGGGCCAGGCAGCGCGGGTGACACACGCTGCGAGCGGCCAGTATCTGCGCCTGTGGGCACTGGCTGCGGGCGGCTGGTCGGAAAGGTCATGTGTGTGGAGGAAGCTGAGGCTCCTGGCTCGTCTCTCTGTCGGACAATCATGGAAACAGCCACTTGGAAATTAATCTCCAGTCTCGAAAGATACACAGGAATATTAGCAGTCTTGTGTCAGAAATGGCCCACAGTTATTAATAGGCTGTTTGTCTCTTTCTCTCACTCTCTAGCTGCTGCAATTTTAATTTAGAACATCTCAATGTTTTTTTTCTTGTCATAGGCTTTGCCTAATGAGTAAAGAAGTTGAATGATTATTAACAAATGGAGTTGCCAGGAAATAATGGTTCATGTTCACTGTTATACCTGGGGGTTGAATCATGTGCATTTATTTGTTAGTTTCTAACCTGCATTCCTCTCATTTTTCTATAAGAAACACATTGACTTTTTTAAAAAAATCTGTCAGCTGTGGATAAATGAATAGGGAAGGAAGGAAGGGAGGGAGGAAGGGAGGGAGGGAGGAAGGGAGGGAGGGAGGGAGGAAGGGAGGGAGGGAGGAGTGGACAAGGATTGGAAACAATTAGGCAAGTTCCTCAAGACTCTTTGGAGCCAAACTGATGGTTGACCCAGTCAGTGCTCTGATGGGTCTCAGTTCCCCATTCCCCTGTTGAGGTCAAGGTGGGAGGCATCTGTCCACCTGTGTGTGACGAGGGGGAATGTAAAATAATAAACAAAGGCCATTGTTCGGCATGCTCCCCACTGAAGATGACATTCCTTAGTTGTGTGATCATATTTCCACCCAAAGCTAACAGTGGTTGTCCAGGTGTGTGGTCTGAGACCTTCACTAGGCCCCCTGGTGACAGACGATACACCCACCCGTGCACACGACCTCACTTAGTGGCTCTGAGCAAGGGTGGCTGAGCAGCAGGTACAGACGGGCGTGTCTAGAACTGTGCATCGTTAGTACACAGTCACCCAATCCCATTCATGTTCATTTCCACATGCAGTTAAAGCCGCTTATTCAGTAACCCACGAAGTCAGTTGGTTTGTGAGGGAAATGAAAATTGGTGTTCTTGAACTAAAATCAGCGCATTAGTGGAGCTTTCTGAGGATCTAGTTCATTATCCTGCTAAAACTGTCGGCTGCCTTGCTGACACCAATGCTCAAGCACCTTCAGAAAGTACAAGTGGACTCACACAATTACAAATTGTGGCAATCTCCTCAGCTTTTGTAAAGGGCATTTTGTTATACATCCTAAGTGTGGCCTTGAGTTAGCTGTAATTTTCAGTAACCCTTTCTCTTGCATTAATATGACTTTAGAATTATGGTTAGGTTTTAGTTTTGTTCTTTGTCATTGTTCCGTTGTTATGATTTTGACCATTCTATCCACCTCTGATTTTAATATATCACCAAGTTCATTGCCAGTTGGAAAGTGAGGCAGGGAGGAACAGAGAACCCATGAGGTCCTTTGCCTTGCCTTGCCTGTTCAGGTTAGCTGCAGGCAGCAAAGTTTGGGAACCACTGAGACAGGTGACTGACGTGGGCAGTAGGAAGTGCAGAGCAAGATGACAAATGATGTGAATTTCCTTGGAAAATCTTTGGTGACATTTCCTGGAAATATCTAAATGTCAGAGTAAGTGGTGTATTAATTACAAGGCTCTCACCTTGGTAATTAAGCAATAAAAGCCCATCAGGCAGTGAATTTGTGGGTGATTAGAGCTGTATTTGGTGGAGTCAGAGATTTGCAGCTGAAGATGAAGTGGTTTTCACCACCTGAGAGATGCATTAATCACCTGGAGCTTCCCTACCTGGTAGATTTGGTTGCTTATTTGGAATGGCATTTGCACATTAAAGTGAGGAATATCTGTACGTGCCGAGAGAGTCAAGGATAGCTACTCAGCAAGGACGAGCAGGGTTTCTAGGTGTACTGTTATGACTCAGTATAGCATCTGTCCAAGGGTCACCTTTGTGCTACCTTTGGGAGGTGTAGATGGAAGAGGTGTCCCAAGCACAGATGACACAAGCTGGATGCCCTGCCAGGTATACATGAGCCTTTCAAAGGGTAAAGGACACGTCAGCTTTAGAGACAGACAGCTCTGAATTTAAATATTAGCACCTGCCCTTACTGTGACATGCTGGGCCAGGTTACTTAATCTCACCGATCTTCAGCTTTCTCTGCTGCACCATGGGCATGTTAACTATCAGTCAGCTATTCCCGTGTGAGAAGTCAAGCACAACATAGCAGTGGCATATAACTATGAGCGGTTTTTTATTGGAGTTGTCGTAAAGTTGGTTTCATTTTTCAACAACAGTTGACATACGATATTGTATTAGTTTCAGGTGTACAGCCTAGGGACTACAGCCAATAATATTACAATAACCAGGTATGGTGGCAGATGGGTGCTGGACTCACTGCGGAGATCACTTTGGCAGGTGCTTACACGTCTAATCACCACGAGCATTTATTTGGCTCATGGACGTGCAGGTTGGGTGATCCCACCTGAGCATGTCTACACATGGGCAGGTTGACTCAGGGCCAGCAGGTCTAGCTGGCTGGGCTGGCTCTTTTTTGCGCGGGAGGGGTACTTCCGTGGATCTGCATCTGCTCTCCTGGCTCCCTTTCTCCTCTCCGGACCAGTGAGCTGGTCAGGGCTTATCTCCTCAGGAAGGCGGAAGCATAGAGGGTGAGTGGAAACGTCCGGGGCCTCTGAAGACTAGCGCCCGAACTGACACACCATCACTTCTGCTTTTTTCTACCAGCCGAGTCAAGTGCCGAAGCCCAGCCCAACGGTCGTGCCCTTGCTTCAGCGGGAACAGCTGGAGAGTCACTAGGTACAGGGCCCCCCGATCAGGGGAGGGTGACATCTTAAGCTGACAGTGTCGTCTACCACACACTTGTTTTATATGACTTCTGTGCTCAAGGAGAGGGACCCAGTTTCTGTGTGCTGGCCACAGAGTTCTGAACGAGGCCCCTTCGTGCAGTGTAGAGATGAGTGAGCGTGTCAGACAGTAAGCGGATAATCATGGACACACACAACAATTAATTAATGGCAATTGTCATAAATACGACAAAGGGAATGGAAGGGATGCTCATAGGGACTTACAACAAGGGGCTGTAAGGCAAAGTCCTGAGCAGAGTGCCTGGCACATGGCAGGTGTGTGGTGAGGCCAGGCCCCTGAGGACAGCGCTGCAGGACGCGCATTGCGGAAAGACTCCCCGGCGCGGTGGGTGTTGAGCTGATGCCCTGCACCCCGAGCTTGCCTGCTGGGGTGGGACTGTGAGGCAGCGCTGCAGTAAAGACTGGGGTCCCCAGACCCTGACATCTCACCAAGATGATGAGATGTTGGTGCATCATTTGTAGAAAGCTCGCGATGGGCAGGTATCTTGTGTCTCATAATAGTCTAAACTAGAATTCAGAATCCGAGTGGTCTGCCGAACTGGTCCTCTTGTGCCCCACTGTGCCAGGCATCTGGTGTCAGGAGTGGATACACACGGGGCAAGGGGTCCTGCAAGGGCAAGAAGAAGGGGATGTCTGTGGGGTGGACAGAGGGCTCTGAGTAATGGCTTCTGGATCACGATAACTGTCCTCAGAGGGGACCTGTGAGATCTCCAGTCAGGTCATACTCAGGGCCAAGCGAGGAGGCGTGGAAGGACATGGGGAGGCCGACAGGGAACCGACCACCATTCGGCACCACCCAGATCTGGCTCCCGGGGCTCAGCGAGAGCGCAGCCGAGCAGGAGGCCGGGCAGAGAGGAGCAAGCAGACGGGGCTGGTAGGCGAGTGGCAAGCTTAGGCATTCTGCTGGTGTTCACGCGGCAGCCTGAGTCCGTAGGTGCTCCACCTGGGGCCTTTCTCAGATGTTATCATTCCCCATGTTTCCTGTGACTGTGATCGTTTCATGCCTTTGTTCACCAACTGATTATTGATCACCTATTGTGTGCAGCGCTGTGCTACGAAGATGAACCAGGCAGGGGCTGTCCCTGCCCTTAAGTGAGTACTTTCTATTGAAAATAAGGCATTGGATATGTAGTTGCAGTGAATAAGTAACTTGTTTACTTACTCACAGTAATTGTTAGCTCCCTGTATTTTCCGGAACATAAGACACGCTTCCTCCTGCTCAAATTTGGGAGGAATGATGGTTGTCAGTGCCGCTGCTGAGTTCTGTTTACATTTACATTGGTGAAATTTTATGTTATATGTGTTATTAAATATTTTACCACATTTTTTGCTTCAAAATTTTTTTTTCCTCTTTCCCTCCTCTAAAACCTAGGTGCGTTTTATGGTCCCAAAATATAGGTATATACCTGACACTCACTTTCCTCATCTCCTCCTAAGGTTGTCGTAAGGGTTTGACGAGCTATGCGCTGACATGATCTTATTCCCAGATCACCCCAGGACACTTGAAGGGTCCTGGGTCTGGCAGCTCAGACCTCATTCTGTGAGCCGGGTGGAGCACCTTTGACCCCAAGACCCAGTTTCAACAACTGGACTTCCGTTTACAGCAATTTGTTTGAGTTCTGGCATTCCACTTTATTTGAGGTCCAGCCCAGAGGGGCATGGAAGAAATTGGATTTATTTTTATGGCAGATCTTAGTGGAGACAGATGATCAATCTTATGTCGAGACGCTGTTTCTAAAGGAAGTGGGTTACAGGCGAGCTTTGGAGCCAAGCCCCACATAGACTGAGCGGTGCTAAACCCATCACTTATTCTCTCTGATCCTCAATTTCCTCACCTGTAAAGTGGAGGATCATAATGCCAACCTCTGAGGGTTCTGCTGGGATTAGGAAATAACGGGAGTGAGAGCGCCCAGGACACGCTAGCCTGACCCCGAGCAGGCACTCCGCGGACGGAAGCACCTACCGTGCTGCCTTTGGGTGTTCCGTGGAAGGCATCGAATTGACTGTTTAAGCCATTTCCCCACATAGATACTAATTAAGACAATCACAATAATGAGACTGAGCACCATGCATCAGTGCAGGCACAGTAAGCTCCCAGAAAAACGTATCACAACCGCGCAGCAGCCCTGGCGTTCGGTAAGTGCCGTGCAGCTAATTAATCATCCCCTGCACCTGTGTGGAGCCTCGGCGTCAACGGAGCAGGTTTGGTCTGGTCGGTGCAGCGAGTGCTCGCAGCGAAGAGGCGAGGCTGGCACGGACTCTCTGCACAGACACCCTGGGCCCCGTGAGGGATGCTGCAGCTGTGACAGGGGCCGGGCTCCCAGCTCAGAGAAGCTTCGTTGTGCTGGGTCGGGAAGCGGGCAGGTGTCCTCGTTGCCTCTCTTGAGTGTGATAGAAGGAAGTGCACGGTGGAGGGTGCCTCGCCCCCCAGGGATCCTGGAAATCTTCTTAGTGGAAAAAAATGTCAAATCTAAGTCTTGAAATGTGATGAGGAGTTTTATACATAAAGAGGACTGCATTGGGCAGGGTAGGCAGGGCTGCAGTAAAAAATATACCCCAAACATACAATGGCTTAATACATTTGAAGAGGGTTTTTTTTTAATTCTTTTAAATAAACTTTAAACTTCAGAACATTTTGGTTTATAAAAAGTTGCAAAGGTGGTGCAGAGGATTGTCATTTACTCCCCACCCAATTTTCTCTGATGTGAATATTTCACATTTCCATGATACGTTTGTCAAAACTAAGACATGAATGTTGGTAGGTTACTATTAACTGAGCACCAGGTTTTCTTTGGATTTCCCCAGTTGTTTCTTCTAGTCCAGGATGCCTCTTTGCTTTTAGTCCTGTTTGCTTTTGGTTCACTCTGGACCAGTAGGCAGGATGCATGGTCCTCTACTTGGCCACTCAGGGACCCAGGTGGACAGAGGCCCCAGGATCCTCAGCTCATGAGGCTTTGTAGGTTGTCCTGGTCACCTCCATCCCAGCAAGGGGGAGGGGGAGAGGATGCCTGTGTGGTGCTGGATGGCTCAGCGCCATCCTGTCCGTCCCCTTTGCTCACCCCTCCTTGGTGAAAATGAGTCTAGAGGTTCTGCACCTTCTGCTCAGTTTTGCGGTGACCCTAAAACTACTCTAAAAAATTTAAAGTCTTAAAAAAACAAGAAACCTAGTCTTGAGGCCACTCACAGCTGAAACAGAGGCTGGGAAATACATCCTCCAGCCGAGGAGCCGGCTCCCAGCCCCAGCTGTGTGCCACAGTGGAGAGGATGAACTTGGGGGACAGCCCGCTGTCTGTGCCACAGGAGGACGGAGGGGAGTATCTGAAGCAGAAGCAGTTGCGTTCATGAAAGAGGGAAAAGGCAGGGGCTCTCATTGCCATTTTACAGGCGGGAAGGTTACAGGACTGCGCCCACCTGGCACCGCGGTTAAGCAGTGCAACCCCACATCTGCCTGGGCACCCAGACTGACCCGGGCTCATTCCCGATCCAGAAGGCTGATGAGCCGGACGAGTCCAGAGACACGTTCCTGTCTCATGTGTTTCCGTAGGGGCGTTTTATTTGAAGTTCTACCACTGTTCCATGAAGGAGGACGGCTTCCCCCCAGATTCCTGCATTCTCCCTGAGGAGAGCAGGTGCTGAGAGGTTCATACGAGAGGCACTCAGCAGACCCAAATTGATGCATTAGCAACCGTGTGCCTGCCCACCATCGTGTGATGCCGGCGTCTGTTTATTTCTGGCTGGATGGAATATAATTTCTCCCCAGGCTGACAGAGACAAATGGTGGTGTGGAGAGAACACCCATCTGAGTGATGGTTTGGGCTGGTGCACCTGACAAAAACAAGCTCTGTCAGAAAGCAACAGGGGGTTCGCTTCCCAGCCTGCGGCCTCTCGGGCACAGGCACGGCGACAGTTCCAGGAGGGTGGGCCCCGAGCTGCTTCCAGAGCCAGTGTCTGTCTTGAGGCTGAGGGACAGCCCAGTCCTGGAGGGATGCTCCAGGTAGCAGCCACAGCCAGCCCTGGACATGAGGACCCCAGGATGCATGTGGGCACTTGATCCACATTGGAGGATTTTGCCTAATTCTGCTCTCTGGCCATCAAAATAGAAATGGCTTTATAGGCCTTTTCCTCTCTTATTTTAAAAATAATCCACATCCTTTGGGAAAATTCAGGCACTGCAGAAGAGTGAAATCAGAAAGCAAAGTTGATCTCAGATGCTTCCAGCCAGGCCTAAACACTTTGGGAGATTTTCTGTTTCCTTCTGTGGAAGAGACCGGCCAGGTGGTGGGCGCACGGCCTGGCTGCGCTTTGCACCCCCCCTTGCAGATGGGGGCGGGCATGTGCTTGCGTTTCAGCCTGTGGCAGGTATGTGGGCAGAAATCCGTGCACCACCTCCAGACCTGGCCCTTAAAATGCTCTGCAGCCGCTGTCTCTTCCCCCTTCTGATGGCCAGGTGCAGAGGACCCAGCGGAGGACTTCTGGACTCTGGTGGACAGTGGAGCCACTGACGGAAGGAGTCGGGGCTCTTCGTTGATCTAGTGAAGCTGGGCCTCCCTTCGGGCCTGTGCTTGGTCGTGATAGGAAGAAAAAATAACTCTTATGTTCACTCCCAGGTCGCAGACGTTAGCCCACCCTGAACAAAACACCTTCCAGACACTAGCTGTGGACCCCTGCATGCGTGTGCATGCACACGTGGAATAGTGAAGTTCTGTCTTTAATTGTGTTTTTGTGTCCAGCTGTAGTCTCCCCAACACGGTGTGAACACCTGTGGATGATACAGATGGATTTCCCCAACCACGGTGGTGTCTGCCTGTTACCCTGCCACAGGCACATGGCGGAACTGATTTAACTACTTCCCGGTCCCGGACATTCAGGTCGCTCCCAACTCGAAACTTTTATAAGCACTTCTGCTATGAGCAGGCTGGTACATGTCTTCGCACATGTCTCCAACCATTTCCTTAGGACACATTCCTAGAAATTGTTTTACTTGACTACATTGAAATGGATTTTGCTCATCACGGGAATAGCTTCTTGGAAAAGCGGCATTGATTTATGACTCCGTCAGGCGTATAGGAGAGATCTCATTTCCCCAAATTGTCAACCGCCTGAATGCTAAGCTGATAAGTGAAAAATAATAGCTTGTTTTAACATGTTGTCCTTTATTGATAGTTTTGAGCAACTTTTCATGTTTATTAGACCTTTATTTTACCAATTGCCTCTTCTTTAAGCATATTTTTTTTCTGTTGTGGCTTTACACAATTCTTATTATTACAAGAGCCCTTTGCCTATTAAGGATAATATATCACTATGTCATTCAGTTGTAGTTAGTTTTAAACATATGTGTGTTCTTTATATTCTTCCTATAAAGACTTTTTAGTTGTAATTTCAGTTTTTATTCCTTGTTTTTAGCATTATCATAGTTTTGAGAAACTAATATCAGACTATGAAACGAGTTGGTAGGTTTTCTAGCATTTTTATGGTTTCTTTTTTGCCCCTCGTTCTTTAATCTTTCTAGAAGGCATTTCCATACAGCGGTGATGTAGTCATCTGGCGTGAATTTACTCTGAGGGCCGGGCAGGGGGATAGAGCCAGGCATGTTCATGGGGCTGAGAGAAGCTGGGGCCAGCTGGCCCGGGGCACCGAGGCTGCCGCGTCGTCACGGCCCAGGCGTGCAGGTGCTGGACACCGTGTGCAGCGTGCCGATCCCAGTGCCTGTGTGGCACCCGGCTATGCTGGTGGGGAATGCGGGTGTGGGCCGAAACCAGTGGTCAGATCTCCAAACTGGACCTTGGCACAGGCTCAAGAGCAGTGAGTGCGTGAGCAAAGGGTGCACAGATGCCCCTGCATGAGAATGTTCAGAACAGCTTTCTTCACAGTAGCCCCAAACTGGAAACAGCGCAAATGGCCATCAACAGGAGAACAGAGAAAGAAATTGTGGGATTTTATCGTATGCTACTTAGCAATAGACGAGAGTAAATTATTGGACACTCAATAATGCTCATAATCTCGAAACCTGTATGTTAAACAAAACTAAGCACAATAGGGGGCAATACTGTAACATTCCAGTCATATGACTTCCAGGAATAGGCAAGACTACTGGAATGCCAATAAAAGTCAGAATGCTTACTCACTGGGGTGTATTATTACCCAGAACAGAGAACGAGGGTGCTTCTGGTGTGATGGCAATCCATGTTTTTTAAAATCAGTTTGGGTGGCACTTATATGGATGCAGATGTACATAGAAATCTCATGAAGTTGCTCACTTAAGATCTGTGTATTGTACTGAATGTAAATTATTATAACTCAAAAAAAAACCCTCGGGGCCAGACAAACATGTTCGACCTCATTTTAGACATGAAGCCACTGCAGCCCAGAGAGCGATGTGATTTGCTGTGACAGGGCTGCCTGATCCCAAGGCTGGAGCCACGTGGTGACAGCATCATGATTTCCTCAAGCAGCTGTAGGACGGAGGGGCAGGCTTTGAAGGGAGAGGGTCAGGGTGGGGGACACAGCCAGTGTCAGCACCTCAATCAGTGAGGCTGCAGTGCCAGCAGAAATCTGGTGTGATAAGTGGAGAAACTGAGGCACGAATGCATGTCCACATGAGCTGTAAGCGCATGCAGATTGGAATCACAGGAACATCCTAGGAGCAGAGTTTGCCTGACCTTCCTGCTCTGACGGCCCATGGAGCTTGGCAGAGGCAGCAGCACGATGAAGTGTGAAGACCAGCATCCTGACCTCACCCCCGGAGTCCATGAGAAGAAACATATGCTGGCAGGAAACAGGCAGAAGTGCGCACAGTTCCAGAGCTGCAGCCTGTGAGCGTCTAAATATAGGCTATTATATAGCCTGTGAGTGGACACCTGGCTTCCCTGCTGTACACTGTGGGGTCCTTCGTGACAGTTTTTGTCTTCAGATGTCCCAATGGCATGCATGGAACATGGGCAGTGACACTAGGACAGCCTTGTAGAATCTAAATACCCACTGGTGACACTTGTACTCCCAAAGCAAAAAAAAAAAAAAAACAACAACCTCTGATGCCTGCTGCCCACTGGGGCCCCAGCCCAGCCTCCAGCCTGCAGCCCGAGCCCCTGTGCAGGGACCTGGCCGCACAGGCAGTAACTGAGTGCCTGTGCTTCCCTCTCGAGTTTTCAGGAGGAGGCTGGCACCTCTTCACAGAACTTGCTAAAGAAACTAGCACACGGATGCAAGAGCAGTTCATCTCAAAGGTTATATTTCCGAGGGAGAAAAAGCAATTGTTGTAGCCCTTAAATGAAGGCACAGGCAGACCTCATTTAGAAGTGATTGCTGCATCCTGGGGACCAGCAGCATCTGCTGCCAGCTACAGGTTAACCACAGGGTACTTGTGCCAATTTGGAAGCCTCCTAGACCTTGGGCTGCCCAGGAGGAAATTGCCCACAATCGTGAAGACTCATTACGAAAACAAGCTGCGGAGCGGGTGGGGCAGCGTGCCTGGGTTCTTCCACTGAGGACGAAGCTGCAAAGGAGACTTTCCCTAAAGCCACTGGGATCCCAGTTAGACACCTAGAAATGCTCCCGGGAGGGGGTGTCCCAGATGTGAGCACTCCAGTCCCTGCCCTGTGGAAGCTCAGAGTCTACTGGGAGACACAGCATGTCCTCAATTGCAAGGAGAGTCCCGGTTGAGGTGCATGTGCTCTGATATGCATGCGTCCTGGGGTTCCAGGTACGTGCAATAGGCATGCTCAGTGGGTTGGCAAGGGAGTTAAATGAAGGGCTCTCTGTCAAGATGAAAGCAGAGATTCTCAACGGGGAGCAGTTTCACCCCTCAAGAGAGCCTCCCAATGTCTGGAGATGTTTTTGGTCACAACTTGGGGAAGGTGCCACTGTCACCTAGTGAAGAAAGACCAGGCGTGCCGTGAAATACCCAGCAATGTACAAGGCACCCCCCACACCAAGGTATCCTTCGGCCCAAATGCCGATGGAACCGGGGTCGAGAAATCCCGCGGCAGGAGACAGTGGTAACTGTCCAAACCCCGAAGAAGCAGGGAGAGAATGATCACTCCATCCTCGCCTTCATCCTGTCTCCACTCTCCTGCTCGCCTCTCCTACTGGCTGAACTCAGTGAGAACCTAGAGGGTCAGTGTGTAGAAATTAAGTTCCCTAACACTGGTTGTTGATGCCAACATCTATGATTAAGGCAAGAGGGCCAACATTATAAGGTAAGGGGGCAGGACCCAACCCTTAGCTCCAGGTGAGCGCCGGTCCTTCTCACATAGGAGGGCGGGTTCTCAGCATCCCTGGGCTGTCCTCCGTCTTTGCCTTTGCTTCTGCCGATGCTCTTTTAATGTTTACTTTCAGAATGAGGACAGGCCTTGTGGGCAGGAGCTTTCTCTGCATTTGGGGAAGAGAGAGCGCAGGATGGTGGGGGACAGAGAGAGAGCTCCGACAAGCTGCTGAATGTCTCATGTGGATTTTCTTACAGTTCAAAAACTTCTCACCTCCCACCCGGCTTGGATGAGAAAGTAAGAATGAAGGAGCCGCAACATTTTTCTAGCACAATGCACTTTAAAAATGGAATTGCTGTGTGAAGCAATGACTGATATTTCACTAAGCAGGCTAAGTACAATTGCATTATGGTTTTTTCAGCTTTGACATTTCTTTGTATTTAGAATAGCAGGGATGTTTAGGGTCCAAGTTGTTCTCTCTCCTCGGCACCCAGTTTCTTCAAGTCAAGGGTCAAAGTACATCGGTGGAAGGGAAGGTAATGTCAGGCCACGCCCCCAGCCTCTTGGCATCATTCCGTTCTCCTGGTTCCATCCTGCCGTCCCTTAACTATGGCTGCATGCCTTTAGATACCAGGAGGCTGGAGATAAGGATATTTTGGAAACCTATTAAATGAATGTCTTTTAAAAAAGAAAAAGGAAGATTGACATGGGGACAAGGAAACACGTTTGTTGCTCAACTAGTGGGCTAGTGGGCGCCAGGCCCGCAGCTAAGCACTTACACAAGTTATTTCTGTCGCCAGAATCAGAAGCTTCCTCCAGACACCCGCGCTTCCCTGTCCCTGTGGCCAATGGGGTCACAAAAAGAAAGGTGGTCAAGACAACATCCAGGTGGCTTGCAGAGTCTCAGGGGACTTACAGAGCTTGGAATCCCTGCACCCATCATAAAGCAGGCAATATGGCATTAAACACATAGTCCTCCTCAAAAGGCATCATTTTGCAAAGGTTTTGTATAGATTAAGTTCTCTTTCCTACTACAGAAACTTCCCCAACCCCTCTGACTTTCTGTCCCCAAGCCAGCTACCTCTGCATCAGCCACAGACTGACACTGAAGAACGCTTTAAGGTGGAGGGACCCATCAGACTAAGTGGTGATGTGAAGTCATAATTCCCAAGGAGAGTCACTCCCATTAAGTAATGAGAAGGGTGGCAGTGAACCCGTGAGGGTGAGGTGGGTTCCACAGTAGCAGACCTCCAGCCCCACTGGGGACTCACTGACTGTGTTAGTCCTCGCTGCCTGCACTTGACCTTCTTCCTAAGAGCAATGGGATGGATCCCAAGCCCCTCCCCTCTGTGCCATGGGAGCCCATGTCCCTCTTCATGGGTTTGGCAAATACCAACAGAGACCATTTTCAGTTAAAGTCGGGATTCATTTCACTGAAAGGATAGCGTATCTGTAATTGCTGAATGTGTTGGCAGTGGGCAAGGTCTCGTGGGTCAGTTAAAGGCCTGTTCCAGCCTTCGTGGGTGCCTTGTGCTGGGTGTCCCTGGCTCTGAGCTGGTCCCTGAGGTTCATCCAGGTAGAGGAAAGGAGGTGAGGCCAACCTTTCTAGTCCTTCATTACAGCAGCTCAGCTGCTTTCTTTGCATGACTTCTTTTTTAAAACCATTTTATCCAGCTGAAAATTACTGCTGACAATAACCCTCCCATGCCCTGGCAATTGATGGTCTGCATCCACTGGCTCTTCCAATCACAGCAACTGAGTGGTGAGATTGGCTAATGGTTTGACCTCTGGCGGCAGGGTTGCCTGGGGCTGGCTGCCCGAGGCTGCCTGTGTTATGAGAGGCGGGGTCATGCATTGGCGGAGGGGTGGAGGCTCTAGGGGAATAGTGCCTCCCTACCGCCTCCATCGCTGTGGTTTCTCCCTGTGATCTGTCGGACTGTTTTGCTTGTTGCAGAGGGGCCCTTTTCAGAGCAAAGGATAAGGGCTATTGTTTTTTTGTTTGGGGGCTTTTTGTTGTTATTGTTTTGTGGGGTTTTTTTGTGTGTCTTTTTTGCTGCATTCCAGATGAAACATTTCTGAGGATTTGTGGCTATTTGTTTGGAGAGCAGGGCTGACTACTTGTTCATTGCTATATACCCTAGGTCTAGCATCATAGCTGATACATAGTGGGAACTCCGTATACAGTGGGATACATGAATGAATCGATGAATGAGTTCTGGGGAGAATACTCCATGAGAGTCTCCAAAGACCGCACAGCTTTTCCATGGTGGAGGCGAACTTCCAACCCGACTTCCCTGTCTGTCACACCTGGTTGCCACCTCTGTTCTCAGGATGCTTGTCTCTCCCGACTGGGAAGAGGTTTGGCAGAGCAGACGTGCAGGGGAGAGAGACACACATTCATTGTCACGTGACTTGTGGTGGTCTCAGATCCTGGTGGGGCGGTTCTACGTGAATGAAGATGCACCATAACACGTGGTTTCTACATGCACATTCAGTCTAGCCTCTAGCTGGGCATCAGCAGCCTCTTTCCCTGCCACCAAGCTAGGGACGAACTGATTACACCATAATGTTCATGCAGCTTCTTTAAACTAATCACAATGGACAATACATTTGGTAGCCAGCAGTCACCAGTCTGCATCTTTATAGAAACCTATGTAGTGAGCGGGCTCCATGCAGCCCACAGGTTCTGGGGTGAGAATCGTCTTTGGTTCTAACCTTTCTCTTCTACCCCGTGAGGCCATCTGAGTGTTCCTTCGTATCTCACAGCTTCAGTTCCTTCTTCTACATCAGGGGTGTCACGCTCGTTTTCACCAGGGCCCACATCAGCCTCATGGTTGCCTTCGAAGGGCCGAATGTCATTTTAGGACCATATAAATGTAACTGTTCCTTAACAGTTAAGCAAGAGCTCGGTGCTGCCGCCAGGTAGAAACAAGGTGCTGGGCCAGATAAAACAAGGTGGAGGGCCGGATTCAGCCCACAGGTCTTGTGTGTGCCACCTGTGTTCTACATAATAGGAATAACAAACTAACAGATATCATTGTAATGAGGCTTAAATAATCATATGTATAAAAATTCTGGCGATGCAGTGATATTCCTAGACTTAGAAAAGCAGGGTTTATACCATCCACATTCACTTCCGGCATGATTTTATGGAAATTACTAAGCTCTGAGCCTTAGCTTTCTCCTCTGCAAATGGGAGGTGACAATCCTTATTCACTCTCCTTTCCCGTCTCCTAGGCTATTGCGAGACTGGAGGGAGGTGGAAATGAGGAGGAGGAGGTGGCAGAACTCAGCTGCAGACGCGGTGACACTGGCCTTCCGTGGTCGGAGAGGCCCACGTGCCTCACGTGACGCGAGGCTGGTCTGACGGCTGGAGGCCTGTTGCTTCAGGGTCCCACGGGAAGGGAAAGGATGTCTGGGATGGAGAAACTTTGTGACAGCGTGACCTCCGTGATCAGAGCTAGGCAGGTCCCTACCTGAGAGCACAGTGTGAACACACCAGGAGAGAAGGGTTTCCAACACGGTCTTCACCACGTGCTAGATGTGTGACCTCAGAGGGTGATACCACTCCTCCGAGCCTGAGTTTTACCCTCTTTTCTCCTTCTGGTCTTTACTTCAGTGGCACCTTTTCAAAAGTTTTTCTTTTTATTGTTGTTGTTACAGTAATTGATTTTCTTATGGTAACAAAAATATCATTGACTTATACAACAAACATTTTTTTTCCTTGCTCACATTCTGTATCGGTGTGACCTGCTGGAGGCTGGGGCTCTGCCACGCCCGTTTTCTCATTCTGGAACCCAGGTGGGAGGGCCAGCCCCAGCCTGGGACACTCGGTTTTTACAGCAGAAGTTAAAAAGGAGGAACTGAGCTGAGCACGCAAGTGCATGCAAAGTTTCCTGTTGGGTGTGGGGTGTGTCACATCTGCTCACTTTTCATTGGACAAAGCAAGTCACATGACGTGCCTCATATCTTGGGTCAGAGATGCATCTCCACCAGCAGGGAAGCAGTACAGGTCACAGGGCAGGAGGAGCAGGATGTATAATGACCTTGTGGGGTGTGGGGCAGGAAGTAATAGATTCTGTGCAGTAATACAACGTACCTCCACCTGCCTTCCTGACTACCCTATTGAAAGTTGCAGTTGTCCCCAACACCAGCATGCTTACCCTGATCTGTTTTATTTTTATGTTGTATTAAGCTCTATCATCATTCTATATAATTTAGTTAGTTTGGTAATTGTCTGTCTGTCTGTGTCTGACCACTTTAGAATGTCAGCTCCCTGAGGGCATGAGTTTGTATCTGTTTCCCCAGATGCATCCTCAGAGTCTGTCGCACCTGGTTGCCAGCCGCACAAATACTTTGAACTGATTAGTCACTCAGTCTGTTGTGTGAAGATGACAACGGATGATTGTAGTGAGTCCTCTCTTCCAGGCCTCTGTCTCCAGGTGCTCTAGTAGCAGGACCCAGGGGCAGGTCACACCTGAGGGCTTGTCTGCCACTCAGCCCCCACTGTCTTGTCTGCTGACAAGACCTCACCTTGCTCTGCAGAGAGTGAAACATCAGGATGGGCGACGGGGACGGACAGGAAGCGCCGCTTCCCCGAGCACGTGCTGCAAAGGCAGATGTCCAAGACAGGACAGCAGGCTTTTTTCTTTTTCTCGGGGGGGAAGGGGGAGGCCTATTTCCAGAAATCTAAAAATAATAATAATAATCCTCCATTTGCCCTCACCTTTTAACATAAAAAGCTTCCATGTTCTATTTCTTGGCTCTTAATGTCTCTTTAATTTTGTTCTTTTCATTGACAATCCTGTGCAAATCTGACCAGTTTAAGTCCAACAAGCATCCAATTGAAGCTAAAAATGTACCGCTTTCGATGCTGCTTAATGATTCTCGTCATTGCCTGGGGTTGAGAGAACTGCACTTCTCATCACAAATAAAAATGCTTCCATAATTTCATTCCAGTTTTTTCTTTTCACAGACTAATAATGAATGAGAGCATCAGAAAGAGATTTCACGTATTCATTTATTGCCAATCTATTTCCTGCTTCCCTACTAAATGGTGGTCACTGTAGTAAGCCACTGGGACCCAGCGGTGAGCGCTGAGAACAGTCTCCTTGTCCCTGTGGACCTTGCAAGCCCTTTGGAGTGATAGTTGCATCAATCATATTGTGCAAAGGAGTGATGCAGCCAGCACTTAACTGGTGGATGGCGAATGCCATTATGTAATAGTTCTCTCTCTCTCTCTCTCTCTCTTTTTTCATGTACTAATGCACAAAGCTTAAGTTTTGCAGAGAAAAGGTTTCTAAAGGATGTCCCTGAAGAGTATACCAGAGAGAGAATTGTTCAAAGTTGAACAAGTAAAACTCAAGGACCTTCGGTGTGTAATTATGAATTCTTTCCTGTTCTTCCAAGAGCCTTTTATGTCTAAAAATGCTACATGTCTTTTCTTACCCTAAAGTGACCCCAGAATCAAAGACTACCCAGGCCTGCTTTTTCTACCACTTTCCGGGGCTCTTGATGGCATTTTCTTCGTGTTGCCCCAGCTGGAAACCTCGACATTTTCCTAAATTCTGCCCTCCATTCGCCCCACAGCAATACAGTTACTCAGGCCCGTTAGTTCCACCCAAAATACCTCCTGTGCCCACAGCTTCCCCTCCAGCCCACAGCCGCTGTGCTTAGTGGAAAGGACTCAGCTCCATCCTGGAATATTGCAGCGACCTTCCTGCATGAGATGCCAGCCCAGTCCTGCCTTCCAGGCTGGTTTGCAAAACTCTGATCTGGCCCCTTCGCTCTGCTTCACATCCTGAGAGCCGGAGAGGGAGAAGGAGCGAAGAGGGAGGGAACAATTAGAAGTGTGTAGAAAAGTCAAAGTCAAAGTGTGTGAGAGACAACAAAACTGTGTGCGGAAGGGGAGAGAGAGAGCGAGCAAGTCAGGTCCCAGGAGAGAAGGTGAAAGGGTGTGAGAGACAGACACTGTGAGTGCAGGAGCGAAAGCAAACTGCCTGTGAGGAAGCGAAAGTAAGAGACAGAAAAGGCGCACGTGGGAGAGAGGACGAGAAAGAAAACTCGAGCGTAAGAGAGAGGTGGGTAGGGGAGAGAAGATAAAATGGGCAGAGAGACCGAGAAGGTGTGTGTGGGGGGGAGAGAGAAACGAAAATTGAGGGGAGGGAGAGAAGAAAAGTAAAAGGGAGTGGGGGAGGCGAAGCTTGGAGAAGTCACAGCCTGAAAGACGAGAAAGAGCCCTGGCTGGTGCAGCTCAGTGGATTGAGTGTGGGCTGCGAACCAAAGCATTGCAGGTTCGATTCCCAGTCAGGGCACATGCCTGGGTTGCAGGCCACAGCCCCCAGCAACCACACATTGATGTTTCTATCTCTCTCTTTCTACCCCTCTTCCCTCTCTAAAAATAAATAAATAAATAAAATCGTCATTAAAAAAAAAGACAAGAAAGAGTGAGGCAGAGTGAGTGCAAAAGAGAGAAAGCGAGAGGCCGGCTGGGGTCCCATCCCAGCACACGGGTACCGGAAGCCCTTCCCACCGTTTCTGGCCAAGGGAGCAGGTCTCCTTTTCAGCTTAACCTGGTTCCTTTCCAGGTTTCTCTTGTCTGGGAAAGGGGAGGCCTGACCCTCACGGCGTCACAAAGAAGCAAGGTGTGTGAGCTCCGGGAGTTACGGAATATGGAGGCTCTTGGCAGGTCCAATTTAAAGCCTCCGCAGCTTATGATTTGGGGACAGGGGTGAGGGGTGTTATTTAGAGGTGCGTTATTTCTAGGAGCTTTTCCCACCATCGGGACCCCAGTTCCTCTGTAAGGAAATGCAGCTTGTTGGAAGGTACCAAGATGGGTCATCCTAGCGGAAAACTGGGAGAAGGGCACCAGCCAAACCACCTGTGACTTCTAACCCGCCTTTCCTAAGCTGGAGACGCTGTTAAGTTTCTGATTCACCCCTGACCCAACAGAGCTTCACATGCCCGTGGACTTGATGGTCGAGGTCCAGGCATGAGTCCAGGAGACCCTGGCATGTGCAGAAGTGCTCTATGTTCACACGAACAGCTTGCCTTTCTACGGGTGATTTTACTTTGGTTTTTCTTCTCTTGCTATTGATTGGCTTCAGACTGAAGGTGGAATGTGAGGGAAAGTCATTCTTTAGGGACAAGAGCAAGTGTAAATGTCAAAGCAAGAAGTGCAATATTTAAACATATGCCACAGAACGAAACCTCGTTAAACCGGGCTTACAAATGAATGTCCAAATAGAATGCATTGCATAAATCTAATGCACAGTTGTTGTTGCTGTTTTTAAGAAAAATGTTGTTTGGTGTTTCAGGCTTGTCAGCCCTTGAGAATATGTTTTCGTTAAAAAAAAAAAAAAGAACTGGCTTACCCTGGCCAGGTGGTTCAGTTGGTTGGAGCATTGTCTCATACACCAAAAGGCTGCAGGTTCCATCTCTGGCCAGGGCACACCCCCAGGTTGTGGGTTTGACCCCCTGTCCGGGTACAGAGGCAACTGATTGATCTCTCTCTCTCTCTCATCAATAAACACATCCTCAGGTGAAGATGAACAAAATCATAATAAACAATTAAAAAAATAAAAAAGGGCTGGATTGAATTAAAAAAGTGTGTGGTCTTACCCGTGGGGGTTTCTAGAAAGTAGAATAGAACGGCTGTCTGTGATTTATCATTGCCTCGTGCATGGTAGTGTTTAATCAATTTCAAATTGTTTTCAAGTCAGGAGTTTTCCCAGTACTTCGGTTTCTCCCTTTGACAAACACTTTCTAAGGACCTACTGCCCGGCAGCCGAGTGCTGGGCAGAGGGGAAATAGGAATGATTAGTATACACAGTCCCTGGTTGTGTGTGTGTGTGCGTGCGTGCCAGTGAGAGATTCTGAAATATCACTGGAGTGTTCTGAAAGTACTTACACGTGCTTCAACTGTCTCCAAAAGCCAGGGATGGTCCCTACATTCTGGAGTTTAGGTCTGTCCTCTGGTTTGTTGAAACCATGGCAGGGAGAGACACCTTACCTGAGACACGCCCAGCTGTTCCATTCATTCTCAGACTCCCCCTGAAATCTCCTGGCCCCTCCCTCCATCTGCGTGGGCACCACCCCTTCCACCCTCCCCGCCTGTCAGCCCCTTGCTCTTACTTTAGACACAGCTGCTCACACACTTTACTCGCCCACTCTCAACACTTCCGACCCATCTTTTATCTTCTGTAGCCAGAATATAGTTTCCTCTGGGTTTATCAAAGTGAGGCATTTTCTATGGAACCTTGGGAAAGGTTTAAAGAAGCAAAACTAATTAGCAATTCTACCATTCAGGATTATTTATATTTCTTATGTGTATATTTTAACAATATATATATCTCCCTCCAAAACTGTGGTCAGAGTGTGTAATGTTATCAGTACACTATTTTTATAGTTAAAGTAGATCAAAATAGTTCTTTATATTGTGGCTATTCTTCCGAAGTATCATATATAGTAGTGAGCGCAATAGTATTCTTTTTTTATGGACAAGCCTATAATTGGCCTAATTAATTCCCAAATATTTTTTGTGATTTCCCAACATTTTTACTACTGTTGAATATATGATCAAAGGCATCTGTCTTACAGCATTAATTTATTACTTAGAATAAAGTCCAAGAAACTGAATGATTGAGTAAAATTAGTTGGAATCCAGTTACCACTGGGTTTTATCTTTTTTCTCAGCTTGGCCAGTAAGACCAATATGGATCTTTTGTTTATAGTTTTTCTTTCCTAGTTAACAGTCATGAGGCACGTAGGCCAGCCATCTGAATGCACACAATCTGTTTACATCCTCTTCCCGTTTTTAAAAACTTCCTTGATTGTCTTTTATGTATTGATTTGTAGAGATCTTTACACATAAAATATAAACATGTTGTGTCCTATGGTGTAAATATTATTTCTGCTTTTCATTTTCCTTTTGCTGCATTTTAGACAGGCAGAGGCATTGAATCCTAATGTTTACCACTAAATATTCTAATTACAAAAGTAAATACATATTCAAGCCAGAAAATTTAGAAACAAAGAGAAATGCAGAAAGGCAGAAAAACCAACCAGAGCTAAACAATGTTGTCTTTATAGTCAATATTTTTTGTATTATGCAAATACGGTATTATACTATACATACGTTTCTGTAGCTTTATGTGCATATTTCATAAGGATAGCAAATATTCTGTTAGGGTAATTTTTATAACTGAATAGGATATTCTACATAGGTCTCCATTTCACAAATACAACAGTCCACTAATTGGCGAGCACTGTGCTTGCTCCTGGGGGTACAGCTGAGAGCAAAGTCCGCACATCCTCTGTGGTCCAGGCGGGGGGCACGGAAGAGCTGGGTGGGCGCTGCAAGGAAGAATTACAGACTGAGGAGCAGGCGCGTAAAAGGCCAACGAACGTCGTCTTGGGAGTCGTGGAAAGCTGTGAAGAAGATGTATTAGTCAGTGTTCTCCAGAGAAACATAACCAACAGTAGTTATAGAGACAGTTATAGATACAGACATAGAGAGAGATAGAGATGACAGATGTAGCTATACGCAGATAGAGAGACAGAGCTGAGCAAGACGTAGATTGATAAATAGCAAGGGTTGCAGTCAGCAGGTTGGAAGGAGGAAAGTAGGAAGATCCACAGGTTTGAGACCGAGGAAGAGCTGAGGTTTCAGTTCCAGCCCAAAAGCAGGATAAAACCAATGTTCCACCTTGAATCCAGGCAGGCAGGTGGGATTCCTTTTGCTCAGAGCAAGATCAGCCTCTTTATTCTCAACTGGTGGGATAGTGCCCACCCACACTTTATGGAGGGCGATCTGCTTTACACAGACTGTCAATCTAGATGTTACTCTCACCCCAAACAACCTCACAGACACACCCAGTGTGTGATGTTCCTAGAATATTTTAAGCAGAGAAGTGACAGGACAAGACTTTCGTACTTGAGAAACCCCTCTGGCTGTCGTGGGGCGCACAGAGTGGCAAAGAGGAGCAGAGCCGAGGTGGGGAGGCCGGCGAAGGGGCTCGTGCAGAGGTGGCAGGCAGTTTTCATTGGAGCACTAGGATGCAGACGAACACGTGCTTGATGGGCCCAGAGATTTTCAGGGCTTGGCATTTGGCTACCTGACACAGGTGAATTGCAAGACACACTCAGAGGCAGCTCTGGGGTTTGTGCCTTAAGAAACTGAGAGCTTGAAGGTGGTCCGGGCCGAGGTGGAAGCACCAGACGTGTAAATTTGGGGAGAAGCTGGGGAGTGTGTTTCGGGACCTGTGCCTGGGGGACACCCAGATGGACGTGGCAAACAGGCAATGAGGCTGTACGGGAGGAACACACAGGAGAGGTCTGGCCTAAAGACGTTCCCTTCCCAGCTGCCATGGCTTTGTATTAGTGACCACTTTCTCTGAGCCACGCACTAACCTTGACCTTGATATGGATGATCTCATTTTATCCCCACAACAAGCCCGGGAGGTAGGCATAGTTATTACTCCATTTAATGGGTGAAGACACCGAGGCACAGAGGGTCAGCCATTGTGGAAGCCCACAGTAAGTGTAGAGGGGATTCTTGAACCCAGGGAGCCTGTCCCCCGTGTCCTTGCATGGGGTCATTGTGCTGCCCTGGCTCCTCTCACTGGCACAGAATAACTGAACTCAGTGGACCTCAAACATTAACAGGCAACGTTGTCTCCCGGAGGGCTTGTTAAAATACAGATTTGGGGGCTCAACCCCAGAGTTTCTGACTCAGTAGATCTGAAGTGGGACCCGAGAATTTGCATTTCTAACAAATTCCCGGGCGATGCTGATGATGCTGGTCCAGGAGCCTCTCTCTCAGAAGCACTGGTATACAGAAAGGAGAGGAAAAGGTTTAAGGAATGCCAACACTAGTGAGAAGTTAGAGGAGAAATCACAAGGAAAGGGTGATTGGCTTGGGAACTAGAGTGTTCTAGGAGAGAAGGGGCCAGGTGTGTAGAATGTGGCTGGGGTGACAGGTGAGCTGAGTACCAACGAGTGAACCATGAACTTACTGACAGGGGCCACTGGTGGCTTGTTGAGTTCATTAGAATTTAGGGATTAAATACAGATTGGTAGGGGTGGGGGACAGAATGGGATGTGGTGACAAAGTGGAAATACACTGAAGGAACTTGGGGGGGAAGAGATTTGAGCTAGCCTTCACTGAATTTTTAGTTCCAATTTCCATGATTATACCATTTTAGAGAGCATTATTATACATGCATCAATGCAGACGCATGTGATTCTTTCAGATAAATTCCTAGAAATGGAGTTTCTGGGTGAAAAATGATGCACGTTTTTGAGCTATAGACAATAGCTATAGACAATAGAGGGGCAATCTGACCTCTAAAGCCAACTGCACTGCTAGGCAAGGGAGGTCTTTATTGCCCCGCCCCTCACCAATACCTGGCATTATTTTGCATTTTAATCCAAAACAATATCATATATCAAAAATATTATTTTTTTTAAAGCTGAAGTGTCTGGCATCAAGGTGAGCAGAGGCTGTTGTTCCTTTTTAAAAAAATATTTAAAAATATATTTTATTGATTATGGTATTACAGTTGTCCTATTTTCCCCCCTTTATTCCCCTCCACCCTGCACACCCCCTCCCACCTGCATTTCCCCCCCCCCTTTAGTTCATGTCCATGGGTCATACATGTAAGTTCTTTGGCTTCTCCATTTCCCATACTATTCTTACCCTCCCCCTGTCTATTTTCTACCTACCATCTATGCTACCGATTCTCTGTATCTTTTCCCCCTCTTCTCTCTCCCATTCCCCTGCTGACAACCCTCCATGTGATCCCCATTTCTGTGATTTTGTTCCTGTTCTAGTTGTTTGCTGAATTTGCTTTTGTTTTCATTTTAGGTTCAGTTGTTAATAGCTGTGAGTTTGTTGTCATTTTACTGTTCATATTTTTATCTTCTTTTTCTTAGATAAGCCCTTTTAACATTTCATATAATAAGGTTTGGTGATGATGAACTCCTTTAGCTTGACCTTATCTGGGAAGCACTTTATCTGCCCTTCCATTCTAAATGAAAGCTTTGCTGGATACAGTAATCTCGGATGTAAGTCCTTGCCTTTCATGACATGGAATACATCTTTCCAGCCCCTTCTTGCCTGCAAGTTTCTTTTGAGAAATCAGCTGACAGTCTGATGGGAACTCCACTGCAGGTAACTGTCTCCTTTTCTCTTGCTGCTTTTAAGATTCTCTCCTTCTCTTTAATCTTGGCTAATGTAATTATGATGTGCCTTGGTGTGTTCCTCCTTAAGTCCAACTTTTTTGGGACTCTCTGCTTCATGGACTTCCTGGAAGTCTATTTCCTTTGTCAGACTGGGAAAGTTCCCCTTCATTATTTTTTCAAATAAGTTTTTAATTTCTTGCTCTTCCTTTTCTCCTTCTGGCACCCCTATGATTCAGATGTTAAAACATTTAGAGTTGTCCTGGAGGTTCCTAAGCCTCTCCTCGTTATTTTGAATTCTTGTTTCTTCATTCTGTTCTGGTTCAATGTTTCTTCCTTCCTTCTGGTCCACTCCATTGATCTGAGTTCTGGTTTCCTTCCTGTCACTGTTGGTTCCCTGAATATTTTCCTTTATTTCACTTTTCATAGCCTTTACTTCTTCCTCTATTTTGTGACCATACTCAACCAATTCTGTGAGCATCCTGATTACCAGTGTTTTGAACTGTAATCTGATAGATTGGTTATCTCTTCATCACTTAGTTGTATTTTTTTGTGGAGCTTTGATTTGTCCTTTCATTTGGGTCATTTTTTTTTGTCTCGGCACTCCTGTTACATTGTAAGGGACAGAGCCTTAGGTGTTCACCAGGATGAGGCAACCCATGTCACTGCACTGTGATGCTGTATGTGGGGGTGGGATCCAAGAGGGAACAATGGTGCTTGCTCCACCCTCTGCCAGATTTCAGTCACTTCCTCCACTTCCCACAAGCAAATTGGGCCCTTCTGGTGCTGATTCCCGAGTGGGTGGGTGGGTTTGTGTATGTTCTAGGACCCTGTGGGTCTCCATCGAACTCTCCTGTGAGGCTGGAAGTTTCTCCTGCTGCTGCCACAACCCTCACAGGTGTTTTCAATCAGAGGTTTGAGGCTTTATTTCCCCTCCCTGGGACCCTGGGTTGTGTGGTCTGTCTCACTCCCTAGTAGTTCCTCCTGGTTTATCTGCATGCAAATGTGGGACCGCCTGGTCTGCCAGCCACTGCCTTGCCTGGCCTGGTCCTCCAGCCTCCAGCCGCTGCCTTGCCTGCAAGTCCTTTCCACCTCACTACTTGCCTCTGCCCCTCCTACTGGTCTGAATGAATGTTTCGTCTTTAACTCCTTGCTTCTCAAACCTCCATACAGTTCAATTTTCTATCAGTTCTGGTTGCTTCTTATTTTTAAATTTGTTGTTGTCCTGCTTTTGGTTGTGCGAGGAGGCACAGTGTGTCTACCTACGCCTCCATCTTGGCTGAAAGTCCAATGCAATTTTTTTCAATGGGCAAAAAAATCAGAACAGTTTACCACATGGCTGTTGGCAATGCAAAATGTTTGTCAGTTTCTTATAAAGTTACCCAAGAGAAATGAAAACAACCCTGATATCCATCAGTAAGTAAATGAATAAACAAATTGTGGTATCGAGGCAGGATAGTAAGCTAGGAGAATTCCTTGGCTGACATTGTCCCTTTTCTAAACCCTTCCCCCACAGAGCTGGCAAGCTAGTAAAAATATTGTTTTCATTTTTAATTCTTTGATACTTGAGGTAGAACAGTTTTTCATGTTTGGTGGCTACTTGCATTTCTTTCAAGTTACAAATTCAACTTCATCATACACATGTCTTTGGGAGCACTCTCTCTTTTCTTATTTATAAGAACACTGTATTAACAGCATTAATCTCGGTTGGTTCTGTGTATGGCAAATGTTTTCACATTTGGGTATGTCCTTTTGAATGTGCTAATGGTTTTTGATAATGAGAAAATATTACCTTTATGTGATTAAATTTATCCATTGTTAATGGTTTTATCTTTGCAAGCTTCCTGCACAAATTTCATAAATACTTATGTAAATTGTGATGCCTTTTTTTTTGTTTGCTTTTGCATTACACTGAGAATTTTATTCTGTCTGGCATTTATTTGGGGGCACGTTTGGATATTTTCATATATTTAACCAATTATGCCAATAGTATTGAATAATGCAGCATTATTCTGCCGCTTTGAAATGCCACCTTTAGATTTGAATTTTTATCTCTATTTGTGTTTGCTTCCAGAAGTTCTGTTCTGCTTTATATATGCTTCTTCTGTAGCTGCAGCTGTCACTCATCCCCATTAGGGTTAAGGAGGTATTGTTCTCCTACATCTGGTCTCTAGGGTGTCTGGAATTTCTCAAGAAGCTGGTTTGGAACTTATCATTCTTTTCTTTTATTATTTCATCATGGTCTCATCTTTATCAGCAATCCAGCAAAAAACCTCGGTGTCCTTATGCTACTGCAGGCCGCCCTGTGTTTATTTCCTTAATCATTTCCGTGAGGCACAGAGACGCTACCAAAAAGAACATTAGGAAAGAATTACACACAGCAGTGCTAGAGTGATAGGTTCACACCGATATATGAGGAGATGCCCCTCGTGAACAGGTGGCAATGAAGGTTTGAGACTGGTCAGGTCACCCAGGAATGGCATGTTGCCAAGTGATAGAAGAGGAGTAAGAAGAGCAGGACGTGGGAAAACCCAATGAGCCCTTATTAGAAGGGCCATGAAAACAGAAAGGACTCAAAGACATGGGTCTAGTAGTCAGACCAGTGTTCACCTAAGAAAGCCAAGGTAAGAGAGGGCTCCCTGAAGGCAGGCCTAAGCAACCAGATCTCCATTCACCAAGAAAGGCAATGGAAGCATTCCTCAGAGAGTTCCAGGAGTAGACTGTAGGTCCACGTCGGAGAAGGCCAGTGCATCACGTGCCCTCGGAGAGATTCAAAGTTCTGCATGTGACAGATGCGGAGCACATCCAAAGTTGGGCTATTATACCAGACGAGCATTGACTAACACATTTTGCATGAGGGGAAAATGCACTTAGTCAAACAAACAAACAAAAATCTCTGTTTAGCCATCCATTTCAAATTTTTATAGAAAATTGTGTAGGCAGCATCAATTATGCTTGGGCAAATTTAGACTAATTAATGGGTTGACTAAGATAATTATTGAAATTTGTCTGTGGATGAAAAGAGGAAAGATGAACCATTTAAATTGCTTTTTGTGTGTGCCTGATGACTATTTCTAAAAGAATGAGCCCACTGGGAAGCGTATGAAATGGGCGTGGCCCAGCTCTTTGCCCGGCGTGATGATGGAGTAACAAGGCAGATGTTTTAATCAACACACCAAGGCTAATGCCTTAAAATGTCTAATATGCATAAATACATATAACATACACCTTATACAGAGAGATGTGTAATTTACTGGGGGGTCAGCAATGTGCAAGAATTCCTCCAGGTGTTTTATGAATGCGATTACCTTTCATCCATGCAAAATAACCCCATGAGGAAAGTGTCACCATCCTCAATTTGCAAACAAGGCTCCTAAAATCTGGAGACATGTCGGGTAGGCTACCAACTCGCCCAGCAAGGGAGGAAGCGAGTCCCATTCAGCACCCCCACCCGGGAGCACTGTCTCTTCGAAGAAGCCATCCCGGCGGCTAAGTCACTTGCTGCATGGAGGAGGCCACTGCTCACACCAGACTCGGCCTCACTGAGAAAAGCCTCCAAAACCAAGAGTTTGACTTCAGCGCTGTGTCATTCTTACTTCCTTCCAGGCACACCAACTTGCTGAAAACTTATTTTCTGGCTTTTCTTTTTTCATTCCATTGACCTAAGCTTGGGCAGTTTCTGAAAACTTGATCTGCCTGCAATAGATGAAGCTCGATTCCGTGCGAAAGCAGCTCCAGGTGCTGAGGTGGCCCCTGGGAGCCCATCTGAGGTTGTGTCTAGACAGGAGGGTCTTGGCTCTGGAGAAGAGACACCTGGGTCTGCCATTTCCTGGCTGTGTGGTTGGGGACAGGCCATCTGTTCTTCTGATTTAGCTGATAGAAACCCAACTCAGAAAATTTTAGCCAAAACAATAACCTTATGGTTCACCTAGTGAGAAGCTTTAGGGGTTGTGTTGTGTCTGATGTCTCTCATTTTTCTCCCTCTGCCTTCTGCCCTTCCCATTCTCACCTATGTCCTTGCTTTTTTCTCTTTATCTTTTTTAAAAAATATTTTATTTATTTTATTTTTAGAGAGAGGGGAAGGGAGGGAGAAAGAGAGGGAGAGAAACATCAGTGTGTGGTTGCTTCTCGCAAGCTCCCTACTGGGAACTTGGCCCACAACCCAGACATGTGCCCTGACTGGGAATTGAACCAGCAGCATTTTGGTTTGCAGGCTGGCACTCAATCCACTGAGCCACACCAGCCAGGGCTTTTCTCTTTATCTTCATTTGTCAGGGAACTCTCTTCAAGGATTTGGGAGGGTGGTCAGGAGATACCTCCAGTCTTTCATGATGGACTCTTACTGCCCTTGCTGAGGTCACATGCTGACTCCTGTGTCAGGCAAGTCAGGTAGGTGATTAGAAGCCCAGCAGGAACACACAGAGGAGAGTTTTGATTCACAGAAGCTAGGGTCATACCAAAGACAACACAATAGGTGATTATTTACTATGGAACCATCATTTCATCATCTATACAATGGGCTTGAGGTTGATCCTGTAAGCTTGGTTGTCAGTATACAGGATAATCAGTGGGGGGGCTTGTCACATAGCAATTACTCGGTAGATGGCTCCTGTGATTTTTGAAGTTTGAGCCAGCCTACGGTACCGCCCCCCCCCCCCCAAAATTGCAAACTCTCACTCAAAGCATTCACAGTTCATGCCCATTTTTGAATCTGAAGCATTCTGGTCCTTGTTTCAGCTCTCTTGGCTAAGTCAAACATTATTCGTTTACTCAGTGATCGAGATGGGTCCTCGAGACAGAAATGAACAAGGTGTCTCTCTGCCCTTGAGCCCATCTAAACCTAGAACTACAGTTTTTCCCGTGGTATTGAGGCAGCCAAGGGACGTCTGACCAGTGGGAGAGAAGGCAGAGAGGGTCACGGCTGGCTGTTGCAAATCCTGCGTCACATCCGCTACAACCTCTCCCTCCCATTCCGCAGCTCTGGTGAGGAGCTGTTATTAAGGAAAATATCTTTCCACAGGGTTCTAGGCAGGTGAATAAGTGGGTGCCCCTTCCAACAGATAGTTTTACAATGTTAGTTCAGTATTTGTAGAGGTAAGACGAAACTGGCTTCCCTTTTGACCTCTGGTGCAGGTATTGAGCTAATGATATGCCTTCGTGTATGACATCTTATCACATTGGCCTGCAAAAGTCTGCTCTCTTATTTCATTTATGCAGTCACTCTCCTACCTCTCTGTTCTCCTCTTTGATTTCCCTCCCCACCCCCACTGTCTTTGGAATGCATTTAATTTGCATTCCTTTGTGTCCTGGAAAAAGGCACTCTATTATTTTGAGTATCTTAAATTGACACAAGTGAATCATATATAACTCATTATTTTTCACTGTTTTTTTTTCCATTCAGCACCATCTTTTTCTAAGTGCCATCTGGGTTAGTATATACCGTATGCATTTCCGCCATTATTTCTAAGACTTGCATTATATTCTACACTTCTCTTATCTGTTCCCCCAGAGCGGGGGCCTGGGTTGCCTCCCAATCACCCTCACCTCATAGAACGACCTGCCCCACTTTCACTCGTGAAGCTCTGGGAGTAGTTCCTTGGGCTGTAAATCAGGATTTGGGCCTCTGGATCCTAGACTGCACCACTGGACTAAGTACCTGAAGATTTGTTGTTCAAAACCCCTCCACCAGTCTGCACTCCCAGAGTCCAGAGTTGACGTTGAGCGTTCCTGTATGCCCATGACTCCGCCTCTCTAGCGCTGTCTAGTGCTGTCTAGCTTCCTTAGATTTTTGCCGGTCTACTGACAGGTGCCGGGCGAGGACTCAGAAGAACTCACAGGGCGGGATGTTGGTGTGGTAAAAGCTCCCCAGGAAGGGACGATGAGGTGGCAGGCTCACACTCGGAAAGATTCAAGCAAACACAGCTTACCTGATTTCTTTCTATGGTCTTTACCCTCACTGGCCTGAAGGGAGGCAATGCAGACCCCTGTCTACCCACCTTCTGTTTCTCAGGTGGGTCGGGCCCACTTTCTTCCCACCTGCGCCCCCGCCCCAGGGGACCGTGTCTTCCATTGGTGCTGTCTGCGCATCTCCGTGGAAGCTGCAGGCGTGGTCAGAGAGGGCAGCCGGCTGGGAGCGTCTGCAGGGCCGGCAGCGTGCATCAGAAGGCAGCCAAGCCCTCAGTGTTGTTGGCCCATTGCAGAGGAAGGCAGCTACCGATCCTGGGACATCTCAGTGCTGAGTCCTGTGCACCTTCCCGTTGTTCACCTGCTGCAAAGCCACTGCCCTCTGTTTATAGATGGAACTGAGGCCGACAGGGGAGGACCCGTGCCTGCCCATATAGAAGCAGGGAATCTGGGACAATGACAGCAAACATATAGAGAGGGTTGTCGGTGACCCAGATAGGCTTGAGGCACCTTATACAGAGCGAGGCATCTATCCTCCTCAGCAACCCCTTGAGGCGAGCGCTGTTATGATCACCCCCATTTTATAGCTGAGGTAACAGAGGCACCAGGAGGTAACTTCCCCGAGGTGGCACGGTTAGGAACAGCAGAGCCAGGATACCACCCAGTCGTCATTCTCTTAATCACGTGCCCACCCGTATCCCAGGCAGTGCCCACTCAAAGCCAGACGCACTGCCTTCATGTCCCAGCCCCATCCTACGCCGGGTTCACAAGGAGAGAACGGACTGGAAGGCAGCAGGTGCCTTGTCCGCTCCCCCTGTGGCTTTGTAAAAGCAGATCGAGGGTCGAGAGCTGGCAGCACACCCACGTTTGATTACCCAGTCCTGCAGAGGAACACTGAGTGTGTGGAACAGGCCAGCCCGAATTCCTCTGCTTGATTTTCTGGAATCAAATTAGGCTGGTGAATAGGCCAGTGGCGTTTTCATCAATTTCTCAGCCTTCCCTTGGAACCGAGCCTGCTTTCCTTGGCCTCCCGCAATGCTGCCCGCTGTTTACCGAGCAAACCGGCAGCCAGAACCAAGCCCACTTTAGCAATGCAGCAGGGCAATGTGGTGGAGAGAAGATTACAGGTATTAGAGGCCATTTAGGATCATTTAGAATCGAGCTGTTTTCTGAGCAGGCAATTAATCCAGTTGCATTAAAGAGAGCTTCTGGGGCCTCTGTACCTCTCCCACATTGAGAGGTGGGATTTCAGAGGCTGCTGGCAATGATTCTGTAGCTAGCTCTGGGGCGCAGTGGGGCACCTTTTTGTGTGGGGAGGGTGTGAGGGGCCTCTCCCCCGCCAGAACAGTAGGTCTGCTTTCAGAAGGAGAAGGTTGAAAGGATCGGGTTGGTACCTGGAGCCCAGGGCTGGCCAACCCTAGGTACCTCCTAGGGTCTCACACCAAAAGTCGGGGGGATGGTGTCAGGTCTGGGGAGATGGTCGGGGACCCAAGGCATCAAATATACTTTCTCAGGGACTTCTCCTTCATTTAAAATGGAAGTGGACACGGCTGGCTGTAGTCTTTCTCTAGGAGGGTGTGACTGAGTCCCTGAAGGACTCGAGGGTTGTGCCGTTGACTGAAAGCCTGCCATGGGCTGAGCGCTTGTGCACCGCCGTAGCAGCCTCAAACGCAGTCCTGTCGGGTAGAGACTGCAGAAAGGAAGCTGAGGCTCAACAAGCTTAATGAACTTGGGACTTGAACCCATGAACCCACGGTGCCTGACCCTGCACCCCAAGCTATACTCACATCCATGGGCCCATATCCTGAAGACTTCATTCCCGTCCCAAACATGAAACAGGCAGAGAGGCATGGCACGGTCTCCTCTCTCTCCCACAGCCTTGCCTGTCCCCAAACCAAGTGAGGCCCCTGTCACTCTATCGCCACTGCCCCCACGATGATTGTAATATATCATTCGTCTGGGCGTCTCCCTCACCAAGCTCCTGTGAGGCTAGAGGCCCCGACAGCCCGCCCTCCTAGCCCCAGCATCGGGCAGAGAGAAAACACTCTGCTGATCAGCTCACACGGGCTTGGTCGAGTCTTTTCCCTTTTCTCTATCTCGATTTTCCTTTCAGCGCAATGAGAGGGCTAGACTCCATGCCAAGGTGGGGGGCACCCTCTCTCTCTGACGCGCTGTGAAGCTATGCACTTGCAGGACTGTTGGAAGATAGCCAACATCTATCCAATGTGAAAACGGTCTGGTCTTAAAGTGAGTTCCCAGTACTCCCCCGGGGGCACTGGGAACCCTTTCTCCTGCCGTTTCTCTCGTGCACACGGCGTGATTCCGGAGCACCTACCCATGGTCTGAATTCCTTCGACAGCTGCTCGTTCTCACGGTTGGCTGTCCTCCAAAATGAAAGTGCCAGGAGCAGGAATCAAGCAGGCCTGGTAGCCAAGAGGCATGCGATGTGTATTTACTGAATTAGGGGCTGATAATGGCTGTTAGCTTTCTTATCAATGCCCTCCCTCCCCCCCCCCCCCCCCCCCGCACAGTGAGTCAGGCCTGTCTACTACCCCAAAGTAAAGACAATAATCAGTGAGATGGTAATCAATTTATAGAGGCCGCTCTTCTTTCCCAATGTCTGGCGATGCCCTTTTGACTATTTATAATCCCTTTTATCAAAGTAAATAGACTGCCCTTTATTAACTCTCACCCATAGGTCAATTTTCAATTTTCTATTATCTTTGTACACTAATTGCAAAATGCTAATAACATTTCAGAACGTCTTAGCCTCGCTTACACAGAGAAAGCTTAACACTAGAAGAAAACCACTGTTGGTTACTTCAGCACATATTAATGCCTCCCTAACCTTCAGATTTGAAGTTCCCAACTTTCCTAGACTCCCAAATGATACTTCCAGACCGAAGGTGAGTCAAGTCTTTGTGCCACCCACAGGTGGCGGTAGGAGTTACACTCGGCCACTTTGGTCTTAGGGATTAACTGGTCTGGTGTTCCGTCAGCTGTTTCCTGTGTTTTGTGTTCGGGCTGTAGGGTGGGGGACACTGTGCTGGGCACCGTGTCATAGGGAAGATTCTAGGGCCATGTTTCTCCAAGTGTGTTCCAGGGATCATAGGTATCCAATCAATCTTATGTATTAGTTTGAAAGCAAGCACTTGGGTCCTACCCCAGCCCTATCTAATGAGAAGTAGTATCTCTGGGTGCCGGACTTGTGTTACTGCTAATGCGAGTGACGGAGTCCCATCTTTCATTCCCCGTCCAGCCGGCCTCAGCGGATAGACGGGGTGATGACTGGACAAGCCAGTGGGTCAAAGAGAAGCCTCAGTCCGCAGAAGCACAGGCCCACTGGGAGAGCACAGGCTCTCTCGCAAACCTGAAGGGAAGGCAAGACAACGCGGTGCCCAGGGCTTCCCCTGCCCTGTAAGTGGCCTGGTTAACTCCTCTTCTTCCCATAAGTCTCATCCCCATGGTCTCCTTCTCTTCAAAGTCTTTCTTGAGACCTCCAGGCTAAGCTAACTGCTCCCCCTTCAGTGCTCACTCAGCAGTTTATACCTCCCTCGATGTAATACAACACTATGTGCAATTACCTGTGCCGGTCTCTCCCACTCGACCCCACACTGCTCACAGATGGGGGCCATGTTGCGTTAGCGCCTGGCTTGCAGCAGCCACGTGGCATCTCAGGAATGGATGGGCGGCTGGATGCGTGAGAGAGGGCTCCTAGGCGTGCGTGGTGGGCCCCTAGATTCTGCAAAAGAGGGTGGTCCTCAAACATGTGCTCTTCCTCCAAAATTACTTATCTGATCTTGCTTCAGTGAACCATTTCTTATTTTTCATTGGATCTGTGAAATCTACCACATCAGCCTATGTACAAGCCTGTTTTTTCCTCCACACAGATTTTCCTCCACACAGAAATCAATTAATAGCTAGAACAGGCAAACAGAAAGTCCACAGCCTTATGGTCTCATCCAGTATCAACATGGCTCCGACTGAACAAACAGCCTGGATTTGCTCGTGGACCATGAAGGCTTCTAGCCAATGTCAGGAGAAGAAATGGAGTTACTGTGATGGCCCACAGCCAGGGAGGGATAGGAGGGCAGATTAGCCATTTCATAGTAGCTCAGGTACTAATATTTCAATAGAAAGTCCATCCCTTGCCCAAATGACAAACCCATTAAAATCATCTGTTGGCCCTAAATTGCTACTCAGGAGCGAATGTGATTTTTTCCAAGATTTTAGATTTTACTTTGAGCTGGGCGCCTAGGGGACGTGTCCAAACTGGATAACGAGTGCTGTCGACATTAGGGCCTGCCTGCTGTCATCCCCCGGCCACAGGTCTGGGTGTGCCTGTCCGACGGCCGTCAGAGATTGCATAGGACGTTGGCTGAGTCAGGGTGCGTGCTTTCGTGTTATCCGCTCAGGATTTTTATCCTCAAGATGCCTTTTCTTACCTTGGCCAGACAGATCCTTTAAGTGCCATTTTGGGCAGAGTTCTTCTTTTCCTTTTTTTTTTTTTTTTGAATCAGTGAGTATAACCCACTAGCCTTTACTGAGGACCCACAAAGCGCCGTGCACTGTGCTGACACTGTCTAACTGCATCTCCCCGGTAAGGAAACCAGATGAGAGTCATGCGAGTCACCTGCAGCAAGTAAATCTGGAATGAAAAAGGTCGTTCTTTTCCACAGATTGGATTATAACCTTACCTAACTAATTTCTGAGGGAGCTAGGCCTGGCAGTAAGCACACCAGAATTCAAAAAGACAGTTGTGGTGAAACAATGAGTGACAGGACCATGGATGGAGAGTAGCCAGGTTCTATTTTTTTTTTTTAAACAATCAGGACCCAAGCTCGACAGGTTAGATGTACTAAGTGCAAGAGCCCCATTGTTTAAAGAATGAGGCCATCCCAGAAAATTCCACGACATGTAGCCACAGCTCTGTAATGCTGAAGTAGACACACCTAAGACACTCTACAGCCATAAAATGCAATTGATTTTTATATCTGTGTTTTTATATTTTAGGAATTTTAAGCTGTGATCTTATGAGAAATCTGATAACAAACTGGTTTTAGTGACTACACAGAGTTTGCATTTAATTGTAAGAAGGGCCACTTGCAGCATTACTATTCGTGAGGCTGAAACTCGGAACCACATGTGACAGACACACGAGTCATCTGAGACCCAGTTCCCCGGGGCGTCAGCAGTGGAAAGGGACACAACCACTTCCTTGGTTCCAAGAAAGTGGGTTTGAGTTTAAGAGCTCTTGCCTTTGACATGACAAATGCTTGATCATCCACATGTTCATCCACCAGACACACACTTTCTGGATATCTGCTCTCTGCTGGGCATCGTGGCGGTTTGGGCACACAGTAGTGGATGCCAATACAGACACTTTGATGCTGTGAGCATGGATACCGCAGAGTTGCTTGGTCTGTTTTGAGATCGATGACTGCCACCCAAACATATGAAATTTGGGTTGGGTTCTGAGGGTGAGTAGGCATTAAAAGGCAAGAGGGGAGGGAGAGATATTCTAGGCAAAAGGACCTAAATATGCAGAGGCTCCAGGGCTGGCAGAAGAATGACACATTCCAGGAACAATATAGCAAGACCAATCTGAGGCATGGCTCCAAGTCAGAGGGGCCCACAGAGCCAGACCATGGACCTACGATCCCACGTTAAGAATTTTGCTTCTAACCAAAGAATGAGGGAAATCACTTATGAATTTTAAGCCAGAGATGGACATAGTTTTATATTTCAAAATATGCTATATTCTACCAGCTAGAACTTGAAATTCATTTTTCCATAGAAATAACTTAATACATGGTAGTTCTGTGAAGCCAGAATAATGCTATTAGCACAATGTACCCAGCTAAATAGCCTATAGAAAAGCTGGCCTTGGCTTCCAACTACCATTTATAACTTAGTTTCTACAAGATAATGCATTCCAGATTGCAGACAACCTAATTACAAATGACATTTTGGGGGACAGCCTATAATCTACTTTAGACTTTCAAAAAATCTCTAACGTTTTCCATATCAAAGGTTGTTAAGAAAGGTGGAGAACAGACTTTTGATTTTGAGATGGCAGAACAAAGATCCTCTGCCCCCTTCTGCTCTCAAAAATTAACCCCCCATAAAAGAAAGAAATATCAGAAGAAAAGGAAATGCAAGCGCTGTTGTAAAACAAGGGAGAATACCCCGTGCTGGGCAGTGGCTGTGAGCCAGGAAGGGCTGCAGTGTGCGCGTGAGGGGAGTGGTCAGGGGCAGAGAGAGGGTGCCTGTGGCTGCAGATCTCACATGATGTCAGCAGAGCGGCTTATGAAGTTCGTCGGAGTGTAAGCTAAGGGTTAAAACCAGTAATCCCTTTGACGCACGTTAGGAATCTGAGTACAGAGGGGTGGGGCAATCCCTGGGCACGACTTGGCGCCCCAGAGAAGCAAGGAGAGAACACCTGGAGGAAGAACCAAGTAGGCAGCCCGTTGGGGCATCAGGGCCGCACAGACTGAACTTCAAGTCACTGATCTTGGCTAGGTCAAGTAATTCACGTACACACCTAACACTCTGCACCATAGGGGATTTGATTATGAATTAGGGAGAATTCCTATTAGCTTAGAACATGGCCCTGCCCCACATCCGGTAAAAACTTCTACAAATAGCTAGTAAAACTCAACTTAAAGATTGGTAATAATAATTATTTTAAAAGCAACCAGTACAGATTCTATACAAAGATAATACAATAAAACTGAGGAAAATAATGGGGAGAATGTAAGTAAACACATACACACACACACATAGTTAGAAAGCATATTACTACAGATCAAATGAAAATTAGGACCACAGGTATCACCAGTAATTTAAGAAGAAAATTAAGCAATTACCTATTTATACCAAAACTCAATACAAAGGAAGATCCACCAGGGGACAGGGCATGATCTTGCCTGCATTGGAATGAGGTGATAGAACAGAACAAAACCATTGCAGAAGTGAAGGAGCCCTACTTGAAGCATTAGGAAGGAAAAGGAGCAGTCCTAAAAATATTAAAGAGCACGAGTAACAGCAGAGAAAACAACATGGAAATTGATGAAACACTGAAAAGCATTAGAGGGAAAACAATACACGTGGAAGAGAAAGGAGATCCACTGGACAGATCGTTGGTGGCACCAAGGAAGCAAACTGAAGAAATATAATAGGAAAAAATTAAAAGACAGAAACCAAAAATGTGGTGCAGGAATTACAGGAAGACTCAAATCTAAAGAACGAAAGGTCACACTATGTTCTAGGGAAACATTTTCCAGACTATTCAAAACAAAGATGTACTGAAGCAAAACCAGTGGATTTAAATTCTGCACAAAGAGCTATTTGTTGGTACAAGCAAAGATTTCAAGTGGACTCTAAAAGAAAAAGGCTTTTCCATCACATCATTAAATGCTAAGTTACAGCAAGATAATATCTTTAAATGTTTCAGAGGAACATAGTTGGATCCTCAAAATCTATAACCAGCCAAACCTCCATTTACATAGAAATGCAAGAGTCAGGACAATATTGAACACAGGATTCCAGGAGCACCGTCGCCATTAACATTTCTCATTAAATTATTGGAGGATAAACTTCAGCAAACAACAGATAACTGGACTCAGCGTTCTCTGCCTAGCCCTTGTGCTGTAACTTCTTCATGCAAAAAAAATAAATAAATAAAATAAAATAACAACCCAAAATTCTCGACTCTTGCAATTAAAGTTATAGAAATGGAAATGTGTTAATTACCCTACTGACTTACACAATGACCAATATCGAAAATAAGGTATTCTTAAAATATGCCCCATAACAATTACCTATTTGCTGGCAAATCACAAGTGTGCTTTTAAGTGAATAAGGAGGCTGTGTAATTAAAGGCAATATTCAAGGACAAAGTGAAAAGACAGCCAAGAACAGAGTAATAAGTAAATGGAAAGCACTGCTTGCCCTGTGGGGATTTCTCAGTTTAAAAAGAAACACCAACAACCTGGAGGCTGAATTTCCATAGCCACAGGAAGAGTTAGAAGTAAGGCCCTGCCTTCAATAAAGCTAACATACTCGAAATGATCTACCCTCAGCAGATAGCCAAACAGAGGGGGAACAATCTTTAAATTATTTTAAAAAATAAAAGATGGGGTAAGGGATCAAGAGAGCCCCACATGTTGATGAGGCATCATATAAAAAGAATCAAATATCATTTAGAGATGAAATTATAAAATCAGTGGACGTGTAATGAAGGAAATGAGACATCCATGAGAGGTGAATCAGTGACTTGGAAGATAGAAATAAACAGACGACCCAAAACGTACCCAGGAGACAGAGAAGGCCGACGTGGACAGGGTGAAGCACGTGACGAGGGAGCCTCACGTGCATATCCCGTAGCTGGAGTCTGGGCAAAGGCCGTGTCCAAAGAGAAACGTCAAGGACTTTCTGGAACCGGTGGAAGATGATCAGTTTCAAGAAGCCCAGTTAATCCTAAGAAGGATACATTTTAAAAATAGAATAAAAAGGCATCTAGCCTTATTATAGAAAATGTTAGAGAACCATGGACTAAGGTCTGCAAATGAGATGGGAAAAATAAATAGACCACTGTATTAAGGAATGCCCAGTCAAAGCTGCTGGCATCAGTGGAAGCCAAAACAGCAAAAAGTCTGCAAAGTTCAGAGGCAGAAAGGAAAAACATCCTTTATTTGTATACATGAAAAAAATCTCAATATAGGGAAGTCAAAAGGGTTTTTTAGTTCAGGAAAGAGAAAGTCAGTCTACCCTATAATAAAGGGTTATATACAAGAAAGAAAGGTGAGCAAAGACATTGGTAAATAGAACAGAAAATCTAATTAAAGAGTGTATGAAAAATAATAATGTTCAATTTTGTGCATGTGTTGAAAACACGATATAACTATTAGATAGTAATATGCAAACTGGGAGGGAGGTAATTGCTATAAGGTGTTCTGGCATCCTTGGATTATTTGGAAAGTGGGGTCTGATACTATTTAGATGTTATATAAAATAAGCATAATAAAAATTTTAACCAAAATATGTAGATAAATATCCAAAACAGTAGAAAGAAAATTGAATTAAAGAGAGGCTAAAAAATTGTACAGAAGTTTTGGGACAAAGTAAAATACAAAATATTATAGAGAAGAGTTAACATTTATCAGTAACCATAATAGATGTCTATGTTATTATACTAAACTCATCAGTTAGGAGAGATTGTCAGATTAAGTTGTTTAGAAGAGAAAAGAAAAAGCAACATACTAGAAAATGACACTGGTGGCTTAGTGTTTCGATTTTCCCAAATCCCTCACACAGACAAAGAATATGAAATAGCAAAACAAAAACCCATGGATAATATTTACAGAAGACCTAGGTGACGAGTGATTCTCATGAATTACAAATTATGAGTAGGGAGGATCAAACCTCTGACAAGAAGGATATAGGCAAATAAAGCTTCTGGACTTTAAAAGTAAAAAATTCTTGTACTTCCAGGCAAAAAGAAACTAAATCTCTTATAAAGGAAAGATGGTCAGATTATTATCAGAACAACATCTACAAAACCTATGTGGTATCAGGAGAGGAAGAAGAAGAAAGCAGTGAGGAATATATGGATTTCAAAATCAAAAATAGCCAACAGGTACCCACCAGAAAGGTTGAAAATCACACTGAGAATAGTAGCTGGACACTGGGAGTGACCTTGGACACTCTGATGGTGGATGAAAATAAAGGTCAGCAGTCAAGTGTGAAGCGCCTGGGGCAGATCGGACCATGAACTCTTGGAAGTAACCAGCCCAAGCTCCCTCCCAGAAGTAAGTACTGGAATTAAGAATCTAAATGGAGCAGCACAGAGACAACAGTGACAGGAAATTGAAGGTCCGGATAAAAGAGTGGGAGAAAAGCAGAGCTGGGGAACCTCAGAAAGTAAGGCATCGAACTTGAACGTGATACACACACAGCCAAAGGTAGAGCTTGCTGGAGTCAGAACTTCAATGTTAAACTGTGTCCTTGTTTAAATGTTCAGGAAAACTAATTTCACATCAAAGAGAGGACAGAAAATGATTGTCATCGGAACACATACACAGAAGCCACAAGAAAAAGAATGGCATTCAGGTAATGTGGCTGCCAGTCAGGAGAAAACAGTAACACGCTGTTTTCAAAAAGTACCGAAGACAATAAGAAAATGACACGAGACATGAAAGAACAGTGAACGTCTGGATTAGAAAAGCCAAGAATGAGGTCAAAGGATTCAGGAAATAATTGGAAATGTAAGAAAATGTATTTCAAACGTGAAGACTAAACCCGAAGTGACCCGAGAGTAATCAGCACAACAGAGAGTGCCTGGAGAAAGACAGGCAGAAGGGGGGAGCTTTTGCAAAAGAAAGCAATAGTGGATTAAAGAGAAAATGACAAAGCTAGAGGACAGGATGAGATCATCGTAGCTACAGTAGAGTCCCCAAAGAAGAAATCCAAATATCAAAAATTACAATTCAAAGAAAATTTTCTGAAATAACAAAACAACTAAAAATTACATACTGGAATGGCCAGCACTGAGGTATATTGTAGTAATTTTTTTTTTTACTTTGAAATAAAAATAATCTTACCTGCTTCTGTTACAGAACAACAAGGAGGGGGGGCCTGGGACGATATTCTGTTACCAAAAGGAACTCCCCCAGGTTCGTTATGTCCGCCACCAGAGGAAAGATGTCTCTCAAGGCCAGAGATTCGTGAAAAGGAAAGGAAATGTGTATTTAATGCTGTACAAACTTAAAGTAGTGACCTAATGTCTTCATCAAAATCCCAAAGTCCCTTAAAACACACACAGTCCTTCCTTCCCACTTTGCCCAGTCTGGGGTACCGTATGTCAGGAAAAGAAATAGAAGTCCGTGGCTCAGGCAGCCCCCAGTTCTTCCCAGCAAACTGTCTCGGCTGGTAGGCCTCCCTCAGTTCCCGGCACCATCAGCTGTGTTGCCGGGATCTCTGCTAAAGCTGGGTGGTGGTTCCCCCTTCTAAAGCTGTGGGGGTCCCCACTCTGGCAAAGCCACATATTTCTCTCTCCCAGGGCCGAGGGAGTCCCCACTCTGCTAAAGACTGAGTGGTTCTCTCTCCACTATGGCTGCCAAGTCTGGGTTTAAATCCCCGAGCCAATCTTCCTCTGCAGCCCCATTTCCGACTCTTACAATCAGTTACACCTGCCAGCACTATCAAAGCCTTCCAGCTTTACTGGGTTGCCATCATGAGTCTGGGCAGGAATGGCCCCATGTCATGGACCCAATCTTCTCCAAGCTCCCGCGCAGGTGCTGTAACTCGGTGCCTACCTCCCAGTTACATCTTGGTGGGGAAGTTACTCCCATTCCCCTGGCTCAGAGCATGGCCACAGCTATTTCACATATCCATGTAACCAGTTAAAGGTTATAGATATGTTAAATGACCACACCAGAGGTTAGCTGAAAAGCTATTGCTATGCAAGAGAGCTCTCAATGGCCCTGCTCCATGTGTCCCTTCCCCCAACCCACACCTGTGTGTGTGTGTGGGGGGGGGAATTCTAATATTTCCTGAACACCTTGAGTTCTGGACCCCATTTCAAATCCCTATTTGGGGCCCCCCTCTTGGCTGCACCCTGTTACAATCCCTCCTTTCAGATTGTCAATCCCCACTTTATAATCTTATAAAGGACAATGGAGGAAGGTCTCATCTTCTTCTTGTAACTACTTCCTGCTGGACATGGACATCGTCCTACCTACCCGTGGCTCAGACGTGCCCTGAAAGGGAGGTGTGCAGCACTGAGTGAGTCCTTCGTATAAGGGGAAGGACCTTACAGAATCCTGGTCAGTTGGCTGTCACCAGAAAGTCGCAGGCTTGGTGCCCAAAGGCTGGCATTACTGGACCATTGGCATCCTTGTCATATTCTGGAGGTGACAGATTCAGAAAGAGTTGGAAGGCACAATTAAATCATAACCACTAAATGACAAAGGCAGGGACTTAAGTAAAGAATGGCTTATCTGGAGGAAGGTGTACAAGGCATGCTACACTTATCCAAAACTCTTGTGGCCCACTATAATTCACTTGAGCTTAGGGGAATATATTAGGATTTCCCTCCTTTCAGATATCTGGCCCCTTTCTGTCCAAGCCATCAAGACAGAAAAGGGAAAATCAGTTCTAAAGTGAAGCCCACAGATCGCCCGAACCCTTCTCCAACCCAACCATTTAGTTCAGCCAAACTTGAGTCTCAGGGGGCAATGATGAAAATGGGCTCCTTAAGTGAGGCCTTTATTGCAACCAATCACTCAGGTAGTGAAGTCATAGGCATACGTCCTATGAAAACAGAAGAATACACAGGTTAAATTCACACAACAATCCCCAAACCAGTCTCTGTGCCTGTGAGACTGTCTTTTGGGAAGACATTCAGTTGCAAAGCCCTTCCTGCAATGACATTTAGCAATGGAAATTTGACAGGTTCTCCATACCTGTAAACTGTACATCTTTGGTGATACTACAAACCCAATTTCATCTTTCACATGAAAATAAACTTTCAAGACAGTTAGCTACGCCATTCTGATATCCAATACTGAGCACTATTATTTTCCTTGAACTACAATTTTTCTCCTTAAGATCACCCTCACTGTTATTAAAGGGACTACTTTGAGTCCTGCTTTTGATTTTGACTGTTCGTTTGCATAAACACACCAAGAGCAGCCTAGATCACTTATGATCTTTAAGTCTGCTTTGCTGGAACTCACACAGGGAACCTTTAGATTGACTTCTTAATCTGCCCCTCGGGGCACAGAAGCAGAGCCACACATCCACCATCTGGCTTCGCCTGTACTGGTTGTTTCACTCAAATCCTTGAGGCTTCCATTGTGCCCACAGGTTCCTTTTTAGCCATCTTTCAGGAAAGCAACCTTCACTCCTTCCCTGGAAAGACTGCCATGAACCGCACAACCAACCAGGTTGTCTCGTGGGCTTACACTAGTTTAGCAAGTCAATCCCAGTTCCTCAGAGCTTTCTGGTGACGACCAGAACCCAGACATGCCTCTTTCCGGTGTGACATTCCAGTCAAAGTCTTGGTTAACAAAACTACTATTAGCGACTGGTCTTATTGGTTTTATGCAAAGAAACCTTACATCATCATTCACTCCTTCAGAATGCCAAATTCTGGAGGGATCAGATAGGGAGAAAAATACAAAATATGAAGGAAAATTTTTGTCCTTCTTATATCCACCAGGCTTCTCAAAACTTTCACTTCCACAGACCTTCTGAAACATTCATAAACCCTCTAATCTTTCTTTCATACACCTTCTTCATTTACATATCTTATACTTTCCCATTTACTTTCCTACAGAGTGTGAAGTTTTCAACCTTCCCTGGAATCCTCAATTTCCTTTTCAGAGCATATACAGAGCAAAATCCAAAACACAGAGTTCCAGAACAATACACAGGTAGAGGCATTCTCTTGCACCAATGCGTCCATCGGTGCCCCGCAGAGACATGCTCCTTCAGGCCCGGTCTCACGGCAGAGACATGCCCCCTTTGCCTCTGGCTGAAGCACTCATCAGCCCCAAATGACCCTTCCTGGGTCCCGAGTGGCAAAGGCATTCTCCCCAACCAGTTACAGGCAACCTTTCCTAGGTCTTATGGTGACCTTTCCTAGGTCTTACAATACAGAATATTTCTGATCAGAAACAAAACCAATGTGAGAAATTTGCTCTTTTCCCACAAAACCAGAAAACAAGTAGTTGAGGTTTCCTTTACTCCTGGTTTAAAACTTCCACATCCTTTACACATAATTTTACTCATCCAGATTTAACCATCAACCTCTCTTAATCCTGGTTCCTTTCCCACACTGGGAAGGACTATACTTAAACTCAGTACTGAAACTCAGCATGTGGCAGCCAAAAGTCCCTAACACTACAGGTACCCTCCACTAAAAGTCCCTAGACTCGCAGGGACATCCTGCAGCTTTCTGAAGCTCAGACCTTGCAAACACCATATAGGTCAGATGTTCACCCTTGGACCTCAGTTCATGACCTTCAGAACCAGAGCCATTCTATCAGAACCAGTTACACAGAGAACCTGACTGCTGCAGTGCCCACACAGCAGCAGCACACAGCCCATAATCTGAAGAGAACCCTCAGCCCACCACCTTGCCCAGTTCCAAGATGGTGGGACTCTCACGTGACCCGTCATCCAAGATGGCAGCACCCATGCACGCTGAGTCATCCAAGATGGCAGCGCCCATGCACGCTGAGTCATCCAAGATGGCAGCACCCATGCACGCTCAGTCCTACGTGGTGGGGCACTCACATGGCTCATCCTCCATTTTACCAAAAATGGTGGCACACCCACATGGCTTGCGGTCTGATCCCGCCATACATGCATGGCTGGCTTACAGAGCCTAGGGGTTTGCTTCCTCCCCACACCTGTGGACAGGATCCCTTACTGCCACCTGGGCTCACCAAAACTGTAAGTGAGCAGACAGGGGCAACCTGGGAGCAGCATACTAACCAAACCATTATCCACAACCCCATTTTCCCCAAATGGTGTTCAGAAACCAGTTTTCAACCAAACCATTTTCACATTTCTGCTCCCTCCCTGTTTCATTTCTTTTCCACCTTTCCAGGCGTGATAGGCGGCCGATGCCCTCAGGAGGAGCGCAGAGAAATTCTCGAGACTGGGAAAACTCCAAAGTCTCACTCTCTCGCACCTGAGGGGGTCGGTCTGCCACGGACAATTATGGTCCTAGGGGAGTTGCCAAAAACTGTTACAGAACAACAAGGGGGGGTGGCTGGGATGATATGCTCTTACCTGAAAGGAACCCCCCAGGTTCATTATGTCCACCACCAGAGGAGAGACGTCTCTCAAGGCCAGAGATTTGTGAAAAGGAAAGGACATGTGTATTTAATGCTGTACAAACTTAAAGTAGTGACCTAATGTCTTCATCAAAATCCCAAAGTCCCTTAAAACACACACAGTCCTTCCTTTCCGCTTTGCCCAGTCTGGGGTACCATATCTCAGGAAAAGAAATAGAAGTCCATGGCTCAGGCAGTCCCCCGGCTCTTCCCAGTAATCCGTCTCGGCTGGTAGGCCTCCCTCGGTTCCCGGCACCATCAGCTGTGTTGCCGGGATCTCTGCTAAAGCTGGGTGGTGCTTCCCCCTTCTAAAGCTGCAGGGGTCCCCACTCCAGCAAAAAGACACAAGGTTCTCTCTCCACTGCCCCAGCCATGTATTTCTCTCTCCCAGGGCTGAGGGAGTCCCCACTCTGCTAAAGACTGAGTGATTCTCTCTCCACTATGGCTGCCGAGTCCAGGTTTAAATCCCCGCACCAATCTTCCCCTACAGCCCCATTTCCGACTCCTCCTACAATCACTTACACCTGCCAGCACTCATATCCTTCCAGCTTCCCTGGGCTGCCATTGTGAGTCTGGGCAGGCATGGCCCCATGTCATGGAGCCTATCATCTCCAAGCTCCCATACAGGCGCTGTAACTCGGGGGACCTGCCTCCCAGTTACATCTTGGTGGGGAAGTTACTCCCATTCCCCTGGTTCAGAGCCTGGCCACAGCTATTTAACATGTCCATGTAACCAGTTAAAGGTTATAGATATGTTAAATGACCACACCAGAGGTTAGCTGCAAAGCTGTTGCTATGCAAGAGAGCTCTCAATGGCTCTGCTCCATGTGTCCCTTCCCCCAACCCACACCTGTGGGGAGGGGAGGGGAGACATCCTAATATTTCATGAACACCTTGAGTTCTGGACCCCATTTCAAATCCTTATTTGGGGTCCCCCTCTTGGCTGCACCCTGTTACACTTCCAGGCAAAATGGCTAAGACATACATAAAGAAAAGAAAATCAGAATATTATGAGGCTTTTTGAGAGCAATGTTTTGGGCCAAAAGAAAATGGAACAATATACTCATGACACTGAAATAAAGAAAGTGTGAGCCAAGCACTTTATATGCAGCCAAACTGACCTTCCAGCATCCAGACTGCAGACAAATTGCTATCAACATGCAAGAATTAGGAAATATTGTTCTCTTGGGTTGTTCCTGAAGATTCGACTCAAGAATAAACTTAAGTCAACCAATGTGGTTAAAGAGACATCAACATAAGAGCTGATGGAGAACATTAAATAAATATTTACATGAGTGGAAGAAGTATAATATTAAGTGGCTATGTGTCCTATGTATGTGTAGTACAGTATTTAAGATGCAGAGGTGTATGAAGAGCATGGATAAGGAAGTCGTACTGCTTTAATAATCCAGTTAGTGGAGTGAGCACTGGTGTCATGGTGTTATCCTGAGAGTGTTAAATACACAACATGGAAAAGGGCACACGAGAGATTATCCAATGTTCTGATTCTGTTTTACTTTTGCCCCTTGAGAATCAGGGTCCTTGGTGAAGACAGGCAATGCAGACGTAAGATAGGAGAGATGAAGTAAAAACCTCATGGCCCTGTGTTTGAATCCGAAGTGTTAGTGTGAGTTCAAGAGATCGTTTATCTCAAGTTCACATGAAGTGGCCAGAATCGGTAAGGCAGGAATGAACACAGCCGGTTTGGGTTGGAGGTCTCGAAATGAATTGACAGACTAGATACATAGGCAGGCATGTGTGTATGCGTGGGTCAGTATACATACATGTATTTCCAAGCTGTGTCTGCTGAGGAGACCTAGATGCAACGACAACTAGTTGATTTCAGAGCGGGAGCAGAGAAAACACAGGATGAAACCAGGACAGTGAGCACCCAGTGTTCTAATGGAGAAACTGCGCGGGAGGGAACGGGCGTGTCCAATGCAGTGGGGAGGCTCTGGAGTTGGAGGGGCTCTGGGTGTATCTTCCAGGACAGGTGGACAAACAGAAGCACACTGAACTGGGGTGTTTGGGGACGGATATTTGGAAGATGGAGCTATGAAGAAAATCAGAAATTGATTAACATATAAGTCAGGATGCTGGTTACTTTTTCAAGAAAAGAAAGAGGGTTTGTGACTGGACAGGGCTTCTGGGGTGACTGCAAATTTTATTTGTTCACCCATGTGTCAATGTCAAGGACATTTGCTTTATAAGTGTTTATTCCACTCTCTATTTGTTGTATTCAGTTGTTGATTTCTAATACGTTTTACAATAAAAATACTCATTGTTCTTTAAGCTACATACTCTTTAAGAAACACCTGCCAAATGTAAGGAGAAGAGACTGGAAGTACAGATGAGAAAATGGACACAATTTTTTAAGTAAAATGAAATATTATGGTCAAAAATTAGCCAGCAGATGTTAGGCAAAAAAAGCATTATTATAAAAACAAGGCAATTATGTGATGACGAAAGGACAAATTCACTAGGCAAGTAATAATTCTAGCACTAAATCAGCTTGCATAAAACATAGGAAACAAAACTTGACTGCAGTAGAAAGAAAATGTTTGAATGTGCCACCGTAGTGGGATATCTTACACACATCCCAGTAATTGGTAAATCCAGCAGAGAAGCCATTACTGAGGGTTTAAAAGATTTAAATAACGAAATTCATAAGATCAAACAGAAATATAAAGAATCCTGCATTTGGAAATGATACACATATTCTTTTCAAGCACATATGGAAAATGTGTAAAACTGATCGAACAAGAATGCAACAAATATTAAAGCCTAATACAAACCCACATATTTAGAAATGAGAGAGAAATCAACAACAAAGGATATAACCCTATATAAATATAGATGCATAAATATCTTTTGGAATTCCAAATAACCATTTATTGATTAACAATAACATTGCACTAAAATATCCCCACTTGCTATAAATAAAAACTGCTGTAAACATTTGTATACAGGTTTTTGTGTAGTGTTCATGCAGAAATTTGCATATACATGTTACTACAGCTTCACTCTTAATAGCCGAACAGTGGAAACACCCGCCTGTCCTTCAAGGGATAAGTGGTTGAACACTGTGGTACCCGTGTACCGTGGAATACTATTCAGCAATAATAGAGAATGAACTCTTGATACACACAGCAACCTGGATGTCTCCAGAGAATCAGGCCAGGTGAAAAAAAATCCAGTCCTAAAAGGTTACATATTCTATGATTCTATGTATATAACACTCTGCAAAAGGTAAAAATTTTTCAATGGAGAACGGGTTAGCGGTCGCCAAGATTCAGAAGGGAATAAGGGTGGGAGGGAAGTGGGTATTGCTACCAGAGAGCAGCGTGGGGTGCCTGTCTCAGTGGTGATGGAATTGTCCTGGATCTTGACTGTATCCCTGTTGAAAACCCGCAGTGATACTGTGTGAAAGCTTTGCATGATGTTACATTGGGGACAGGGCTAGATAAAGGGTATTTGGTATCTCTCTGTATTTTTTCTTAAATTGCATGTAAATCTACAATTATCTCAGAATTTCAACATTTGATAGAAAACACATTTAATAGTGTAGATCAGCGATTTTCACCTGGCGTGCCACCAGAATTTTTAAAACATGCAATACCTGCCCACTTAGTCAGAGGCAATGACCTCTTTTTCCCTTAGATCATTAAAAAAAAAAAAAAATGACAGCAGCCAACCCCAAAATGGCCATCTGGTGTGAAGGAATCAAAATTACACCTTTTTTTTTGTTTTTGGTCAGATCATCAAAAATTACACGATTTCTTTGGTGTGCTACAGAATTTTAGTAATTAGTTTATATATACCATGAGATGGGAAGGTTGAACGTCGCTGCTGTAGATGAAAGCATTCGGGGTACACTGAAAGCAAGATTTGTAGTCTTTTTTTAGTGAGTGTTTTTATCTTGTAATCCTGATTTTTAAAAGGGCTGATAGTTAGCTAGTCTTTCAAACTAATGAGCAAGAAAAACAAACTATTAAACAAATTCAAAGGAAAAAAAAAGAACAGAGATACTCTACATAGGGATGGGAATTAACGAAACAGAAGAACGAAGACCTCAAGGAAGATGAGCCAAGCCCAGAGGGAGAAAACGGAGACACGCACACAGAACACGTTAAAGGAAACGATGCTTAATCTACAGATTTGGCAGAATTTAAAATATAAGGGGGTATTATGGATTACCTCATTTAAATAAATTTTAAAACTTAGACAAAATGGACAATTTTCAAGAGAAATAAAACACCAAGATCCACTCAAAAAAGAAGTACCTAGCTAAACTGCATTGTGACCATCAGAGAACTTTAGACAGAAAACACACACAAAAAATAGTAAAAATATATCCAGAAAAGAGGTGCAAAATTATCCAAGAGAAGCACTTTTCCTATTTCCCTTTTTAATCTAGCTATGCACTATTTAGAGGGGTCACAATTTAAAACAGAAGATTATTGAAAGAGGACAAGTGTGTGGAAGAGGGTGTGTCATGAAACACTACGTAAAAGCAAGCTTATCTTTTCAGCGATAAATATAACCATTATACACTGACACACGTTTGCTTCATCTGAAAGACATAACCTATTCTAACTGAGTATGCCACTACTAATGTGGCTTTAAAAACGTGAAGCGAATGTTGGAACTACAAGGAGAGCGTGACAGATACACCGCCGTTGTGGGCAATGTCAGCACGTGATACTTTAATCTGAATAAAAGTGTTAGTATGAAGCTTTGAACAACACAATTACTAAGTACTATGAATGGAGTCTGCATATTCTTTTCAAGCATTCCTACAAATTTATTTTTAAAATAACCATATATTGGACATGAATCAATTTTTAACACCATCTATATCATACAGACTGCATTCTTGATTATAAAGTAATTAACAGAAAATCAATAAAAAACTTTATAAGTACTATATGGTAACTTAAATTGCCGCTAAATTACTCAGGAGTCAAAGAAGAAATCACAATGAAAATTGGAAAATAAGACTGTATGATAATGAAAATATTATAAATCAAATTGCATGAAATACAGTTAAAGCAGCACTTAGGGAAAAATTTAAGCAATAAAATATTTATGTTCACAAAGACTTAAAGGTGAAGTGTAATGGACTAAGTATCCCACTTCAAAGTTAGAATAATCAAAAAACATGGAAAGGAGGCAATTATTAAAGTGGAGTCAAACCAGAAATTAAAGGGTGTACAAATGTACAGTAAATAAAGATTGACAGAGTGAAAGTTAATTCTTTAATAAAAGCTGAAGTAATTGATAAAACTTTGCCATGATTGAGAAAAACATAGAAGACACAGATAAGCTATATTACATATGAAAAAGAAGACAATATAAATGCATAGATTGTATAAAAGATAATGTTATAACCTTTAAGCTAATTAGTCTGAAACATTAGGTGAAATGGACACATTTTTTAAAAATATATAAAATCTGAAGAAAAATAGAAAATCTAAATAGTTCTGAAAATCTGAAATAATTAACTTTATAATCAGTAGTTATCAATCTTCCCATAAAGCAAATAGGTCCAAATGATTTAATGGGAAAGTTTTATCAAACATTTCAGGAATAGGAAATTTTGATCTTACAGAGAAAAGAAATAGCAGAAACTTTTCCCAACTGATTTTGCATGGCAATTACAAACTTTATGCCCAAAGTAGATAAATACATGAGAAAAAAATTACAGCTTAATTGGTTCACATTTAGAAACCAGAAATGCATTAGCACAAATTCGTCAGAGCCAGCCATATACAAAAATAACATGATGACCAAGGTAAGCTCATTTTCATAATATTAGCGTATTATGGATAAAATGTTGAAGTAAATGTAAAAATTTGCCAAAGTTTCTGTGAATAAATATTGAAATGTCAAGAACAGGTTGCATTCTGACTAGAACTCTTACACACTGCAAATCAATCATCAATTGCTACAACCACTTTGGAAAACCAGAATCATGTGGTGGGATCTTCTAAAGCTAAACATGTGCATGGCCTGCAGATCCACTCCTGGGAAGACACCGACAGGAACGAGAGGGTGGGTGCACGGAAAGACACCCTCAGAAATTGTCTTGGCAACCACAGTCCCCAACTGGAAACGATGTAAAAATCTATCAACATTAGGATGCATCAATGATAGTCTATTTACAAACCGTGTATCTATACATAAAAGAAAATGAGCAAACTCTCACCACACTCAACATGGAGGTATCTCACAAACACATAGCATGGAGAATACAGATTGCTAGACATAGAAGACATTCTGTATGATCCCATAAGGGCCAGAAAGATGCAGTACGGATTTGTGGTAAAAGGGGTCAGCATAGTGGTGATGTTTATAGTGGCAGTCACCAGTTGGGGGGCCAGTCTTCTGTCATCGTGATGTTTGATTCTTGAGCTGGTGCTAATTACATGAGTGTGCGCTCTTTGAAAATTCATACAGCCATGCACCTCTGACTTGTGTGCTGTTCTGTACAGTACACTTCAATACAAAGCTTATAAAATCAGTTTTGTTTCTATGCCCCAGTCAAACGGAAAAGGCATTCAAAAATGATAATAAATACAATAAATTAATAACTTTCTAAGACCAAAAAACACTTGTACAGGATCCTTATGAAGGAAATCATAGCTTGTATTGAAAGACATTAAACACCTGGCTGGCGTAGCTCAGTGGATTGAGCACGGACTGGGAACCAAAGTGTCCCAGGTTCGATTCCCAGCCAGGGTACATGCCTGGGTTGCAGGCCATAACCCCCAGCAACCGCACATTGATGTTTCTCTCTCTCTTTGTCTATCTCCCTCCCTTCCCCTCTAAAAATAAACAAATACAAAAATCTTAAAAAAAAAAGAAAGACATTAAACATAACCTAAGTAGAGATATGTAATTGGATAGAAAGACTCAATATGTTCAAGATATCAGTTCTTCCCAAATTAATCTATGGATTCAATGGCAATTAAAATAAAAGTCCCAGTGCACCTTGAGAAGTGCACTCTCTAATATGTACACAGGAGGACATCCGAGAGGAGAGAACCATGGAGTGTGTTGCCCTCCCGGTGATGAGGGAACACTATACTTTATAGAAATGAGGAGTGTGATACTGACACAGGGACGGATACCTGGAAACTGGTAGGAAGTCCAGAAATAAGCCCACATATGTAGGGAACTGGTTTATAAAGTGGTAGTTAAAAAAAACCCCAATATCTAGCAGTGACATAATTGATCATCCACATGGAAAAATTGATCTGAATACTGTCTGTCCTCATGCACAGAATCAATTCCTGACAAGTTAACTCATACTTAGAGTTAAGGAAACCTTTACATTTTAAGAAAGTCATAGAGAAAATACTTGATGGTGGGTCAGAGAAAGATTTCTGAAAGAGTATACAAATAGCATTGTTGAGAAATTCAAGTCTATTAAAATGTTGAATTCTTGTTTCTCAAAATCCATCCCAAATGAGTTGAAAAGATGAGCTGCTCAATCAGAGAAAATGTACAAAGCCAACAAAAAAGTATTTCAAATGTAAAGGATCTCAGAGAATCAATAAAATTCAGGCATTTGAAAAGAAAAGGGAAATGAACAAAAAATAGACATTGCATAAAATAAGAATAACCACAAAGAATTGAAAAAGTGCTCAATTTTATTAAAATCATAGAAATAGGTATTAAAAGTATTGTGTGATATGATGCCACATCTGACATGTAAAAAAAAGTTACAAAACCTGGTATTGAATGTGAGCACGCATGTGGAGCGGTCACTGAGGCACCGCTGAGGGAGGGATGCACAGGTAAAGCCGCCTTACCTGAGTATGGGCGTTGTATTAGAGAGCTAAAGATGGCTACATCCTCCATCCTGGCCATTCCATTCTGAGCTGGCTAGCCTAGACAAATCCTCATGGATGGATATCACGGATTATGCACACATTATCTTTTAGCAAACTGGTGTATACAAGCTGAAAACTGGAAACAATCCAAAGGGTCCATCAGTAGTAAAATGAACAGATCAGTTGTGACACTTACGCTCAGTGGAATATTACACAGCAAGGAAGATGGAGGATTGGTGATAGCCACCGATTCCGAAGCGGGTGAGTTCTAACGGTGCTGAGTGGCCGATGCACGCCCCAGCAGAGTGCGCGCATTCTGATTCCATGGACATCGAGGTACAATGTCAGTTTGCATGTTTACCCATGGAAGCCATTTTAAAGGACTAGTACAAAATTCGGAAGAGTGTGCTCCTCTGTTTTAAAAATAAAGATCTAAATCAGGGGAGGAACACGAAGACTTCTGAAGTGTTGATCCTGCTCTGTTTCTCAAATTGTTGGTGCTGGGTGTTCTTTCAATGATCATTACCTAAACTTTACATATACCAGCTATATCCCACACTTGGAAATTTAAAAGAATAATAATAATGAGAGGATCCTCTCACATGCCTCTCAGGTAAAAGAGGGAATCAATGCTAAAATTACAGAACACCTAGAAAAGTACAATAAAAACAATGTATTATCAGAACTGATGGGGTATAGCTAACAGGCACTCATGGATTTAATTTATATTCTTTCATCCTTAACATGTGTGAATTCAGGACCTAACTCAAGAAATCATAATTTTTCAACATAATAAACCACAGTAGGGAGAAGGAAGAAAATGTCCAGAAATTAATACAGTAAAAATAAATGGGTGTCTTCAAGGGTCTGGGGAGTAATTGGCACAATGATTGATTTTAAACCTAGGAAACACCACAAAAATCGATAGGACACAATATCAGCAACAGCAACACAGCGTAATTAAATGAATGAGGTAGATCTAAGGCTGCTGACAGAGCAGAGAACCCACATGCAGAACAGAGTGTAAAATCAGCTTCCATTTGTGTAAAAAAAATAAAAATTTAAAAAGATGTAAATAGAGTTTGTCAGTTTCTGAATAAATAAGGCATATACCTCCATATGACCCAGTAGTCCAGCTCCTGAGTATCCTAGAAAAAAAAATGAAAAGTTATGTTTACACAAAAATATATACACAAATGTTTATAGCCACTCTTTCCATAATTCCCCAAAACTGGTCGCCTTCAACAGGTTAATGGACACACTGCTCTACAGCCACAGATTGAATATTACTGAACAAGAAAAAGAAATAAATCATTGATACATTCCACAACTGGATAAATGTCAAAGGCATTATCCTGAGTGAAGGAAGACAGTCTCACAGGGTTATATATTGTATGATTTCATTTCTGTGTCTTTCTCTTAAAGACAAAACTAGAGCGATGGGGAGTGAACAGGGGCTGCCAGAGGTTAAGGGTTTGGGGATAGGGGTCGACAGCGACATCAGGACTCTGAGGGGAGAGCACAAGAGCATTTGGGGGGCGAGGGATCTGTTCTGTATCCTGACAGTGGTAGTGAGTACATGAAAAATATAGATATTCATATATAGACATACATTCATAGAATTGTAACCCACCAAAGAAATATTTTCGTATGATAATTTTAAAAATTATGTGTATAAGATACATATACTTGCATAAGTACAGACTATCTCTGGAAAGTCCCCCCTCCACCCCCCAAATGCTAGGAGTAGTTGCCTCCAGGGAGAGAAACAGGGCCAGCAGCTAGCTCAGCTCAGGGGGAGGGGAGGGGCGGAGGCTTTTCCTGCTTATGCTTTGTGCCCCCTGAATATTGTGTCCTGTTTGGCATGCTTTGCACATTTTGAGAGGTGAGGAACACCCTGTATAGAATTAAATTTTGTTCTAAGTTAAAGGATGGAGGTCACCGTGGAATGGAGGTGCTTTCCTGCCATTGGTAGGAACCTGGCCTTGCTTTTCAAAACCAGAGGCCACCCTGCAAAGTCAATGGGTATAGAACTTCTAGACAGAAATATACTTCACTAAGACACCGGTCTCTAAAAAATAGGCTCTTTAGCAGTTTCTGACCATTTGTCACCAAAACCGAGGCAGTTACAGCCAAGCCGGGAGTATCTAATCCTGATCTCCGGTTGTGTTTTTGCATGTCCCCAGTCAGGGGCTGCTCCAGGAACTCTGCTTGCACGTTATCAGCTGAGAACTGATACAATTTTCACTCTCAACTTGTGGATCATCAGTATGTCATTAAAACTATAAATGATAAGTTCTGTCTGAATAAGACATAAGTCTCTGTCCCAGCAGCATTTTAATTCCTCTTCCACTTAAGCGTCACTCTCGGCTTTCCTCGCGACGTCTCAGCAGTCTTGTGTCGTGCTGGTCCCTGCTGGGGTGGCGTTGTATGAAGTCCCTGATGATTTGCTGAATGGGGCAAGGTCTCCGTTAATGCTTTTGCTCACAAGTTATTTTAAACTCTGGACTTTTCCAGTGCTCTGGCGAGGAATGGGGCTTTCCTCTAATTCATTCTGCAGACAGAATAGAATACTGTCCCCCACCTGTCTGCAGGGCCCACAGCTCCCCACCTGGCCTGGCAGTTCTGGGGGGTTTCTCTTTACTCTCTTGCTGGCTGCCCCTGGGTTCTGTCTTCCTGTCTTGATTTCTTGCCCAAGGTGATAATGGGAAAGGCTGTTTTACTCCATCCTTTGGGGTTGAAAAATAAGCTTCCTTTGGGGGGATCTGGGTTCCCATGTGCTCCCCATGGAACTTCTTGCATGGCCAGCGAGCACCCTTCCTCCCCCGGTAGGTCTCTATCCTGGGAGCTCCTTTCTTTGTTACTGTTGGTCATTTTCATTATTAAGGGTTTATAGGGTGTGAGTTCTTACATGTGGAATGTAAAACTGCAGATGAATTTCAATCTACCAAAGTCTCAGGAATACATTTCAAAAAAAAAAAAAGCCATCTTGATTATTCAAGAACATAGACTACATCCAAGCTCTGATCCTAGGGAAGGAAGGGCCCTGGGAATGTGCAACAACCAGGTCAGGGGAGTGGGGGTTGGAACGCGACAACGTGACCCTAGACTTCCCACCCAGCACACCACGCGCCTTAGGGGCCCTTGGACATGATAAAATCTCACTACGAACAGACTGCCTTCTTATGTCCCTGCTCCGTGCCCAGCATGGCATCTTACATTCTCCTGTTCTCAAATTCTTGGTCTTTCAGGGCAACGCCATTTTATAGGTGGGGCTCAAAGACCAGGCGACAGGTCCCGCTGTCGTGGAGGAGCTAGATTTCTCATTCTGCAGCCCATCTGCCTTCTTTCCTTACTCAGGGCTATGTCTGCGATGGGAGGGTCCTGGAGCTGCGGTGTCAGGACTGAGTAAAACTACGGAGACCACCCCCCCCCCCCCCCCCCCCGGAAGGAGTACTTGAAATCCACAGGGTGGACAGTGCTGCGTATCCTCAGAGAGACTTCCCTAAGTGGATGTTCAATACATAATTACTGAATAAATGAGAGCTGATCTTGCTTTTCTATCCCTTCAGTTACAGCCTCATTTTACAGGGAAGAATGCGAAGGTTCACTGTGGCCTTCAACGATATAATTAGAGAAACTAGACTTTTGTTTTTTTTTAATCCTGAACTGTTTGGCAGAGGGAGATACAGTGAGTATGTGTAAAGGTCAATTCTATATCAGACACTGAGAAATGAGCCCATGGAACACCTTACACCACAAGGCAGTTCGGCTAGAATTGTAAACTAAGGCGAAGGGAGTTTGGAGAGTGCGTGAGCGGCAGGCGTTAAACATGGAGCGGCCCAGGTGTCCAGTCCAGAAGCCAAGCCTGCTCAGTAAAAACGGGTGCACAGAACCTGTCGCAGCAGCAGTGACAGCTCACCTGTTTGAAGCAGGGACCCCAGGGGCAGGCTGTCTTGGTGCTGATCCACCTCTGTCACTTACTGGCTGTGACACCATGTGCAGGTTCCTTAACCTCTTTATGGTTTCATTTACTCCTCCATAAACGAGGTATAGTCGGAGTCCCTATGCTGGTACTGCTGCATTGAGGATTAAATTAATTAATATTTTAAATCATTTAGAATAGTTCCTGGTACCTAGTAAAGGCTGTTTAAGTGCTCGTTAAATAAGTTACTTTTTAAGCATCTTCCCGACAACTTCATGAGACATCTTATATGCCATTTTACAGATTTACAATTTAGCGCAAGGCATCATGGGACGGGCCCCGTCACACGGCTGGGATTCGAACCCAGTCAGAACCGAGCCTGACTCGGCCCCTACCCTGAGCTAGTCCTGCATGACCCTTGCACTGGAATCCACACCCCAGGCTGCACCTTCCCTCCCAACACTCGGGCACCACGAAAACAAAGCCACACAAAAGTAGCATTTTGAGTGTTATACCTCATTTTTGTTTTTGTTTTTGTACATACCTAAAAGCCAAAATTAAAAGGGAAACAGAAAGATACAACACACACACACACATGCACACAAAGGGCAATTACTGATTTTTATTAAAAACATCTATCACAGAACCACATAACCACGGTTATTTCAGGCCTGGGAATACAATGCACACTATTAAGTCATTTGATGATGGAAGATAAAAAGCATGATTAAATATGTTAATGAAAGTGCCAGGCTGCCTCCAGATGCACGCCACGCTTTGGCCTCGCAGAGGTCGGGCTACCTGTGTGACCTCTTCGTGAACTTGCTCTTCACTGGATTTTCTGCAGGGTAGTTATTTTGTGCTAAAAAAAACAAAAACAAAAACAAAAAAAACCCTCTGGGTAATGAAATTCTCTCTGATCCCTGGGGCCTGGCTGGCCACCCTGGCCTCCTGCCCTCTGGCTGCTGTCACGGCCTATTTTCGTTGGTTTCTGAGTGGAATTGGAAACCAGGCCCCCAGCATTTCCCTCCCAATTTTTGCTACTCTCAGGTCTGGAGGGAAGAGCACAAAATGAAGGAAGGAGGAAAATAGTATTTGTTAAGGCTCGCTGTCGGCCAAACATTGTGCTGGGCATGTCTTGTATTGAGACATTAATTCTAATTTATCTGATCTTTATCCTTATCACTGTCTGGTTTTAATGGAGAAGACGGGGACTCAGAGATGTTAAACAACTTGGTGTGATGATGCTTCTCTGCCGTCTTGGGTAAGGAGTATCCATATGAGTGTAAGGGACATGTCTCATCTCAGTGGAAGCTTAAAGAGCTAAGTTATGAATCACCTCATCCTCTGGACCCTTCCTCAGTTTGGGTCCATATATAATTAGGATGAACGGAGCCCACTGCCAGCCTACCCACACATAGTTAATAGCATCAGTGAGAAATGAATACTTGTCATTTTAAACCCACTAAGACTGGGTGCTTGTTTTTCCTACAGCAGAGCCTGGCCTAATACACACAGTCAAGGTCTCACAGCTTAGATGGACCTGGGATCTGGGATGTGAATGTGGTTCTGTCTTCCTTCAGAACCCTTGCTCTTTCGACTGCCCCAGGCTTCATGAGGCACAGTCATACCCCAGCGTGCAGGAGAACAGGATCCTTCTAAAATCACTTAATCTCACTTTTCATATATATATATATGAAATATCCCTTTAGGGGGCCCTGACACTAAAAGAGATCCTCATTTTATCTTGAGTCAGGAAAGATATATTCAGGGATTATACGAGATACTGTGCAATGTTGTTCACTGCCTTGTACAGTAAAATACTGCAGAAATATCTGGAACTGGGTGGCAATAATCTGGGTCTTGGACAAAAAGAGGAGGAAGGAAATGAAGGTAGGAAGAAAGGACTCTGGGGGTAGATTCAGCTGGAAGGCGTCAACAAACAAAGCCCCAGATGAGAGTGGGGCTGCAGGACTGGGAGGGCCCACAGAGCTCCGCCCACAGAGCTCCGCCCTCGGAACGGTGTGGACGGGCAGTCAGCCTTCCACATCTGTCCCCCACACAAGTGGAGCCATTTTTTTAAATGACAGACCTCATCAGTGAAATCCTCCTGAGCTCACTTTCCTCATATATGCACATACTTACAGGTAAATGCATACATACATTAGTAGAGCAATGTAATATGTGCATTAGATATACATATATGTACATAAAACATACACCAAAGGGAGATGTTCAAAGGATGACTCGGCAATAGAAAGGGATGGTCTAGTGTTTTCCCCACACCCTCCAACGGGTCACTGAGCCCCCGTTAGGATGTAGGTAACCTCTCCTGAGTCAAAGGCTTTGTATCTTCCTGGAAGTGACTTTGTTGCCACCAGTTATATAGAACCCATGGGGAAGGAACACGGGGAAGCTTTGCAACTTCTTGTTTTGATGCAGCCTTTCACTGAGCTGAATGTTTTTAAAAGGACAATGAACAAAGTAAAATATTCTTTAATCACATTCCAGTGCAAGACACAGACAGAACAAATACAACTCACGTTTCTTCTCTCTTTCCAATGTCACAGAGGACTGTGGGCCATCTGTGCCCCTTGGAGACCGGCAGAAGGGTGGGCGCCTCTTGTTGGTATGCAGACGACTGTTCTTTTACATATTTAAAGCAGCAGTTCCTGTTGCTCGTGCCAAACTCACCCTCCACCTAGAATCCTAAAAGTCTGTCTTCTGAACAAATAGCTAAAGAATCCGATTTGTCACATAGCCACTTAAAAGTAATGACATCATGTACTCTCTCTCAAGCATATTTCTGAAAGTTAAGAGCCGCTCGATATATAGAACAGTATGTCTGGTGACTGAGCTATTAGGTTGGAGGTACAATGGGGAGAGGAAAAGGGACGACACACCTTCAATAGGGAAGGGAAGGGGACTTCCTTGTTGGGCGAGTTGGAATCTGAATTCTGCCCGGGCTCCCCGCCCAGCTACTAGAATGTAGGACATGTTAAATGGATGCTATGTGAGTGCATAAATATCACAGATATGTCTAGAGCAAGGCAACATAAGGTGGTACAATAATTCTTAACAATATTCTCAACAAGTGTAAATGAACTTAACTCTCTAGTATAGACATGAAATTGTCGCATTTGATTAGAAAACGCAATCCAAACTGTACAATTTTAAAAGAGACACACCTAAAGCATAAAGATGCAGAGAAGTTAAAAGTCAAAGGTGGAAAAACATGTATCAGAAAACAATAATAGAAAAAAGCTGGCAAAAGTGTATTTAGGTCAGATAAAATAGGCTGAAAGTAAAATATAAATTTTTTATGCTAAAAGAGGCTTTGACTTTCTTCCCAGCTACAAAAGCTTTGTTTATTCTGGGATTTGCAATGACTCTGAATTTGCATGCACATCATAACATGGCCTCAAAATACGTAAAGTCACACTTTTAAAAATTGCAAAGAGAAAATTTCAGATCTGTCAGTGGGAGATTTCTAACAGTCACCCACTCATTAAACAAATGTTTGCTGAACATCTATTTTACTTCAGGCTTCCTTCTAACTGCTGAGGAAATACCAATAAATGCATCTGAATTTCTGCGCTTTATGAAGCACATATGGTCCTGGATGGAAAAGATAATGAAAGAAATGTATTTAATGCACCAGCTCTTGATACGTGCTCAGAAGGAAAGAATAAATGAGGGTAAGGGGACAAAACAAAGGGACAAGGGGTTTGCTGTTTGGATTGTGATGAAGGTAGAGTACCCTTGTACTGTAACCTGGAAAAGTGCAGGAGAAAGCCAGGGACATAGATTGGAAAGAGCATTCCAAATAGCAGAATCAGCAAGTATACTGGCCCCAAGGAGGCAGGGTCCTGGGCGCGATCTCAGAACAGCCAGTAGGCTGATGGGAAGAGGGCCTGGAGGTGATGTCAGACCACTCCTCCCTGTAACTGACAGACCAGGCAGGCAAAGGGGAAAGAAATAAAATATTTGCATGACACATAAGACCCATCCAGTTGAAAACTATAAAATGCTGCAACAGAAGATGGGAGAATATGTATTCTTCTCTAGAACACAAAATAGTCATACAAATTGATAATCAGCCAATACGACAAGTAGCATAGATGATGGGTAGAAAATAGACAGGGGGAGGGCAAGAATAGTGTGGGAACTGTAGAAGCTAAAGAACTTATGACACGTGGACATGAACTAAAGGGGGGCAATGTGGGTGGGAGGGGGTGTGCAGGGTGGAGGGGAGTGAAGGGGGGAAAATGGGACAACTGTAATAGCATAATCAATAAAATGTATTAAAAATACAACAAGTCTCAAAACCCTAGTCAGTTTCTCCCAGATTTCATCTTCTGACCACAATGAAATTAAGTTAGGAATGAAAAGCAAAGATATCACTTTATAGAACTTTATATAGTTGGAATGTAAAAGTGCTCCTACAAATTACATAGATCAATGAAGACAGAGTAAAGAAAATTGTGTAAACTACTTAGAATTGAATGATAGTGAAAATAATACAAATAACATTCATGGGCTGTGGCTATATCCATGCCTTGAGGGAACTTCATAGCTATAAAGAATATTTAAATATTTAATGATTTAGATATCCATCTGAAGAAGGTAAGAAAAGAACAGTAGATTCATCCTAAGGGTCACGGAAGGAAATTAATAATAAATACTAGGGTAGACATTAATTAAACAAGAAGAAAAAGCTACAACAAAGTATATCAAGAAAGCCAAAACTCTAAAAACATGTAAAAATAAAACAAAACAAAACCACCAAACCACAGCTTTTCTCTCAAGGAAAAAGGTAGCATACATATGCAATATTATAATGGAAAAACTTTAGAAATAAAAGAGGATACCTAAAAAATACACCTGATATTAAAATAAGAGATACACTTATAAGATTGGCAATTATCAAATAGCCTGAACTCCCAAGTATTAGAAGCCATTTAGAACAACAGCACCTTCTTAACACTTCTCAGGAGAATGTGATTTGCCCCCACCACTTTGATAAACAGTGTGCCTTTATCTATGAAACTGAGGCTGTGCATAACAAGGTACCCAGCAGTCTCACTCACAGATACGTGATGTAGCCCAGACTGGAGAAACTCCGGCACGCGCTCCCTTGGGAGATGTACCCATGGACATGCAGAGCAGCTTTGCCCACAGGAGCTGAAAACTGTGGCACTGACATGTAAACGTCCATGTCAAGTGAACTAATGAGTAAACTGGAGTTTGTATCCGTTCATCTAGTCTCATCTTACAGAACACTGAAAATGAGGGAACGAACACCAGAATGAGTCACCCGACATGAATATGGATGACTGTCACGAACACAAAGTTTGAGTGAAAATGTAAGGTTAAGAGGACTGTATATAATATCTTCCCTTTTATATGTGTGTGTGTGTGTGTGTGTATACATATATGTGTGTATATATATATTTCAGAAACATGTTAAACTAAACATCTGCTTTAGGGACATGTGTATGCATATATAACTGACTGACTTCCTCCCGCCCTTCCTTTCTTTCTCTTTTTCTTTTTGCAAACTCCCACAGAGAATGGAAAATAGAGCACTATCACCTAATTTATTTCATAAGGCGAGGATACGTTTATACCAAAACCACCCCAGGACAAAAAAATAAATAAAATCAAAGGGAAAGTACAGCCTAATGTTCTTATAAGTGTAACTAAAATTCATCCACGCGTGTTAAACAATGGTTGTATAAATTGGCACAACCACTTTTAAAAGCTGACGGCACAGTTGGAGCCTGTGAGTCTGCACTGGAGGGTTCGACCAACCACGGATCAAAACTATTGTTTGACCTTACCTGGTGGCTGACACACACTGTGTAGTCAGGCCCAGGATGGCTGGCTTTGTACTGAACATGCACAGATTTTTTCTTGTCATTATTCCCTAAACAATATGATATAAAAACTATTTACATAACATTTATATTATATTAGGTATTATAAGTAATCTAGGGATATGCATAGGTGATATGCAAATACTATACCAGTATATATAAGGGACTTGAACATCCACGGATTTGGGTATATGGCAATTAGAAGTTTAAATTTTAAAAGTAAAAAAAATGAAACAGATAAAAGCAAAGTCGGGTTCATTGAGAAAATGCAAGGGCTGTCTCACATTCCAGAATGTTAATGTAATTACCACATTAATTATTCTAAATAGATGACTCAAAGCTAAATAGATGCATGGAATCATTTGGTAAAATGAAAAACCCATGGGTAATAAACTTTTAAAAAGTCTCATAAATCTAGGAATAGAAAATAGTTTTCTTAATTTGATAAGGAGCATCTTTAAAAATCAGACAAAAAGCATCATAATAAATGATGAAATTTCAAAACATTGCCTTTAAAACCAAGAGAAACGGAGGCAGGAAGACCCCCACACTATTCCTTCTTCACCTGGTTTTACAGGCTGCCAGTATGGTCAGAGGATTTGTTTTTTAATTTTTAAAGAAATTTAAAAGAAAAGCCAAAAAAAATACCACTGACATGTAGCATGATTGTCTAGAGAGAAACAAGTATTACAATATAAATTAACACATTTGTAACTGTAGAAAATTATAAATAGTGATGTATCAAAGTTGTGAGCTAGGACACCAATATAAAAGTTATTTACGGTTTCTGTAAGGATGAGAAGGTTTAACTTACAACGTCATTTCCCAGAAGCCAGAACAGCGGGTGGGCAGCGAGTGGAGGGGCACAGAGAGGCCTCCATGACCCTGGTGATGTCCTGTCCGCGTCTGATTGTGGGAGTGTGCGACTCGTGGAAATTCAGTGGACCTAAGTTTTTCATACTTAAAACTTTTAAATGCTTCTTCCAGTAGCAACAAAAATGAGAAAGCTAGAACAAAACACCTAAGAAATGGGCAAGAGTTAGAACTTCATAAAATTTATGCTCAAGAAATTTTAAAAGACTTATTAGTGGATGAAGAGACTCAAATCCCAATCATAACTAAAAGCCAATCAATCTAAACAGAGTAATGCACAAACATTGACAAAGTAATGAACAAATTCTGGTGTAGTCATAAAGTGGAAAACTACATAGCAGCGAAAATGAACAGACTCGAGCTCCATGTGTCAACATGAATAGAGCTAACTAAAATGATAGAAGCCAAAGGATACATATAGAGTATCAGTAATATAACCAGCAACTCAACACTTTGTAATTCTTGGATGTATATACCTGGAAAGGGAACGTGAACACCTGCGTAGAATACTAAACCCTAAATTCAGTGTCTATGACGCTAGGTTTTGGAGTGTTTATTATGCTTCGCTTGTACTTTTCCCTGTTTCTTACACATCTCACAGTAAAGGTCTCTTGAGAGCTGTACTAGCTCTTCAGCATGGCAAAGCCTAAAAAGGGTCTGCACTCATTTATCAGAAAACCACTGCTGTTACAGAACAACAAGGGGAGGGGGCCTGGGACGATATACTATTACCAGAAAGGAACCCCCCAGGTTCATTATGTCTGCCGCCAGAGGAAAGACATCTCTCAAGGCCAGAGATTCGTGAAAAGGAAAGGAAATGTTTATTTGATGCTATACAAATTTAAAGTAGTGACCTAATGTCTTCATCAAAATCCCAAAGTCCCTTTAAACACCCACAAACACACACAGTCCTTCCTCCCCCCTTTGCCCAGTCTGGGGTACCGTATCTCAGGAAAAGAAATAGAAGTCTGTGGCTCAGGCAGCCCCCGGGTCTTCCTAGTAATCCGTCTCAGCTGGTAGGCCTCCCTGGGGTCTCGGCACCCTCAGCTGTGTCACCAGGATCTCTGCTAAAGCTGGGTGGTTGTTCCCCATTCTAAAGCTGTGGGGGTCCCCACTCTGGCAAAAAGCCACAAGGTTCTCTCTCCACTGGCTGTGGACCTCTCTGCACTGCCACAGCCGCATGGTCCTCTCTGCACAATAGCTGTGGGAGTCTCCACTCTGCCAAAGCCTCGTGGTTCTCTCTCTCAGGGCCGAGGGAGTCCCCACTCTGCTAAAGACCAAGTGATTCTCTCTCCAATGGCTGCTGCATCTGGGTTTAAGTCCCCGCGCCAATCCTCCTCTGCAGCCCCATTTCCGACTCCTCCTACAATCACTTATACCTGCCAGCACTCATATCCTTCCAGCTTCACTGGGCTGCTATCATGAGTCTGGGCAGGCATAGCCCCATGTCATGGAGCCTATCATCTCCAAGCTCCCACGCAGGCGCTGCAACTCGGGGGAACTGCCCCCTAGTTACATCTTGGTGGGGAAGTTACTTCCATTCCCCTGGCTCAGAGCATGGCCACAGCTATTTTAACATATCTATGCAACCAGTTACAGGTTATAGATATGTTAAATGACCACGCCAGAGCTTAGCTGCAAAGTGGTTGCTATGCAAAACAGCTCTCAATGGCCCTGCTCCATGTGTCCCTTCCCCCAACCCACACCTGTGGTCGGGGGGGGGGGGTGGTGAGGACATCCTAATATTCCCTGAACACCTTCAGTTCTGGGCCCCATTTCAAATCCCTATTTGGGGTCCCCCCTCTTGGCTGCACCCTGTTAACACTGCGATGGTCTCTGTGCCTTTTGACAGTGTTCAGGAAATGGTTTTATTTTCCCTTCTCCTTGTTGAGCCTTGGGGCACAGAAGGTAGGACCCCACGTGCAAGGATGTGCAAAACGAGGAGGAAAGATCTCGGTGTAGCTTTGTAGATTGCCTGCTCTTGCTGCTCTTTGCAGAAAGAAGGCCTGAGGTAGACGGCCTGAGGTAGGAAACGTGAGTGTGCAAATGAGTGCATAAGGCACCCCCCTATCCCCCAGACAACAGAGGTGAGAGGTCTGGGTTCCTAGTACAAAGAGCTGCCCTCCCACAGACGTACCCAGTGATGTCAGGCTATTACAACAACCACAGTAACAATGGCAGGGAGAATGCGGCATTTTTCTCGATTATCATTCACTGTTGAGTCTGAGTAGATCACATCTCTGAGCGTCACTGTCCTCATCTGTAACAGGAAAAGTTAGACCTGATAAGTTAAGTTCTTTGCTGCTCCAGCAGTTTATGAGTCGAACACCCTGGGACCTTAGATTCCAGTGGGGAAAACAAGAAATGCACGCAAATAAAATTAGAGTATTAGGATGACAAAGCCCAGTGTCCAAGGAGAAGCACAGACATTCTTGGGAGAGCAGAAAAGGGAGATCCCCTTGTTCCTAAGGAAGTTTTCTAGGGAGAAGTGATGCTAAATTAACCCTATTTTTTCCTAATTAGAGAGTGATTTTTTTCTCATTATAAGAGATTTGAGAATCACAGAAGATTGGAGACAGAGATAAACATTTATTCCACGTAGCCAGCCATCCATTTATCCATCCACTCATCCATTTATTCATTCAAATATTCGACTACCTATTATGTGCTAAGTATTATTCTAGGCACAGGGGAAACTGCAAAAAAAATGAAACACCCAGAGTTCTTGCCTTTTTGCATTTTTCAAGCTAGGGTAGAGGAAATCTGAGAAGTAGATTCTGTAAATAAATGAATGAGATAATTTCTGCAAGTGACAAGTGGCAAGAAAATAAAGAGGATTGACGTGTTAGTGACATGGTGATGGGGAGGTAGTATTTTTGACCGAGGACACAAAGACCTGTTTGATGCCGCGCCACTCGTGAACCGGCCACTCAGAGCTAGCCCTGCATACCCCACGGGTTTCCTCCTCTGTGTATTTTCTTTCATAGGTACTTGCTCACCCCCCTCCCTCCCTCCGCCCCCACCTCCTGAAAAGACTTTTCCAGGGGCCCAGCTTCATTACTTCTTTGTAACGAGGGCCTCCCCGAGCACTGTCGTAACATGTGCAGTAAGAAAACTTGTTTCCCTAATTTTGAAAGCGATCGATAAAAACAAATTAAAATAGAAGATTAGAGGTGCCTTTTTGCAACATTATTTTTCTAAGAACAAAAGATGCAGTGATCTCATTGTTATTTCTCCAGAGGTCTCTCACCATAATGTAAAGCCATTTAGTGAAGCTTAACATGCTAATAACTCACTGCTTCTCTCTTCTCACTCCAGGGAACTGTGGGGAAGGAGAAAAAGCAGGTAGATAAAAGGATTGGGATGCGTGAGAAAAGCCCATGTCTCTTCTCACAGAGGAGACTGTGAGCTGTATTTAGTTTAGCAGCCCATTTTATTTTAATTTTAATTTAATTTATTTTATTTTATTAAAGATTTTATTTATTTTTAGAGAAAGGGGAAGGGAAGGATAGAGGGAAACATCAATGTGTGGTTGCCTCTTCAGCACCCCCTACTGGCAATCTGGCCCACAACCCAGGCGTGTGCTCTGAATGGGAATGGAACCAGCAACTTTTCACTCTGCAGGACAGCACTCAATCCACTGAGCCACACCATTTAAGGCAAAGTTTAGCAGCCTATTTTAGTGGGGGTGCTTCTCAGGAAGAACACAGGGAAAAATCAGTAGTATGCAGGAATATGTGAGCCCCTGTAGAAAAGGGGGCGTTGAGATGAAGGGGTGGTGAAGAGGTAGAGAGAGGGCGAGAGTGTGAAAGCGCCTGGGACCAGGGCTATGTCCTAAATGTTGAAGCATGTTAGCACTTCCAGCGACACAGAACGGGATAGATGCTGTGCTTCAGATTCCAAGCAGTTGGGAGGGACAGTTCCATCACATCCGAGAAACATGGGGCTTCTTTCCGGAGTCCCCAGGGTCAGCCAGAGGACCCACAGGTGGCTGCGTCCAGGAGGCACAGGACTTCCTCCCTCCGACGGCCCTTAGGGGGCTACATGAGGTATCTGTAAAATCTCCAGGCGAATGTGGAAGACCGAGGTGACATGGTCTGGGACCGGGACATTAGGACGGGGAACACATTACACGGAGCTCACACCCTCGCTGCGAACCCTCTCTGATACTGTTTCCTGGTTTTAGCTGAAACACGTGCAGTGCTTAGTGCAGAACCTAGAACTCCCACAGCAGGAGTTCAGTAAATGTCACCTCAGACGATGATAATGGAGAATTTCCTAGCCTGAGAATGAAACCTCAAAATCCTCCAAACCTCCTCCTTTGGCAAATGAACAAACTGAGCCCTTACAACAGCCATTAAACACATAGGCTTAGTAGATAAACCTGCATTTAAATGTCAGCTTTGCCATTTTCTGGGTGCATGATGAGGTCACTTTGCTTCTAGAGCCTCAGTTTCCTCATCTGTAAAATGGGGACATTGAGACGCATAATTAGGAAAAGTAAGTGTGATATAAGCTAAGTGCTTAGCCAAATACCCAGCACACCAAATCCAGAACTTCACATGGAATGGGTAAGGGTTCACAAATTATGGCCTTTGTTTGGGTCATCATTTGAGTGGAAGCAAGTTAATGACCTAATGAGATGTCAGTCTACTTCAAGAGAATATCAGGTAGACAAAAATAAACAGATATGAAAGATTTGTAAAATGTAATTCAAAAACTCAGGCTTGCTAATAGACTAAAAAAACAATATTAAATGATTTTAATTATTAGAGCTCATCTAGAGAAGACACTTTTTTTTGAGCACACAGACAAATCACGATAATAAAACAGGTGTTAGACCTTAAAAGAAGCCCAATTAAATTCTGACAACTCCACATCACACAGACCATGTGTCACCACTGATAAACAATAAAATGAGAAATTGATAACTAAAGGGCAGCTTTAAAAATCTCATGAATTTGACAAATAGTATATTACTAAATAACACTTGGATTAAAAAGGAAATCTTAAAGAAACCGTGAAGCGGATGGTAAGGAAAAGCGGAGCGTGTGTCTTGTAGAACAGAGCTGAGACAATACTTACAGGAAAACCTGGAGCTTTAAATTCATTTACTGGGAAACCAAAGTAGAAAACAAATGAGCTGGATATACAGATGGCAGAAAGCACAGGAAAAGATGTTCGACATCATTAGCCATTAGGGAAATGCAAATTACAGGCAGGAGGCATCACTGCACACCTACCCGCATGGCAGCATAAAAAGTAGTGACTGCGCCAAATGCTGGTGAGGAAGAAGCTGCCTCTCGCATACGCTGCCCGTGGGACTATAAAATGGTCCAGTCCCTCTGGGAAATAGTTGGTCAGTTTATCTTATACCCAAAAGTGAGCTGATGTATGACCCAGAAATTCCACTCTTAAACATTTCAAAGAAAGGAAAAGTTAACGTTCACTCAGAAACTTGTACACAAATGTTCATAGCAGATGTCTTCATGATAACCCTTGTGATGTTGTGATTGATCGTAAGAAATACGTTTTTGGTTTTTGTCCCTGTTTGTGGCACAGAGCTCCTCAAGCCCTTGGAGTTTTCTGAAGTAATAAGAATGATAGAGGTGTCTTTGGTTCTGTGAATGGGGTGACCCCACCTCAGGGTAGGAGCTTTTTGTGCTGTGATTAGAGGGTTGGGACTTCTGATCTCACCCCTCAACCTCTGGGGAGGGGATTGGCAGGGAGATAGAGATCAATCACAGATGGACAGTGATTTAATCAACCCTCCACAGAAACCCCAAAGGGGCCCTGGCTGGTGTGGCTCAGTAGATTGAGTGCTGGCCTGTGAAGCAAGGGGTCGCTGGTTCGATTCCCAGTCAGGGCACATGCCTGGGTTGTGGACCAAGTTCCCAGTAGGGGGCGTGCGAGAAGCAACCACACATTGAAGTTTCTCTCCCTCTCTTTCTCCCTCCCTTCCCCACTAAAATAAATAAATAAATAAAATCTTAAACCAGCTTCCACGTGGGTGAACCCCTGGAGGTACTGGGAGGGGGTGCCCCTGGAGAGAGCGTGGAGGCTCTGAGCCCTTTCCCATGCCTCGCCCTGTGCACCAGTCCCACCTGGCTCTTCCCGAGTTGTGTCCTCCTTAAAACAAGTGACTATGTTAATAAACTAAGGAATAACAATCAAATGACTATCTCAACCGAGACAAGGCATTTGGTACAGCTTGCCATTAATTTATGATGATTTGAAAAACCCTTAGAAAAATAGAAGACACTTTTCAGAAACTTGATTGGGGTAATGCTGGTTAATAATATTAATATAGGTTTCAGGTGTGTGGTTCTGCAGCGCCCCATCTGCTTACCGTGTGCTCACCGCCCAGTCTGGCCTCCATCCCTCACCATACAGTGGGCCCTCCTTGCCCTCTTAATCCCCTCCCCACCCCGCTTCCCCTCGGGCAGCCCCCATACTGTTGTCCGTGTCTCTGAGTCTGTTTTGTGTGTTTGTTACTTTCTGTCTTATATCCCATATATGAGTGAAACTATACGGTTCTTGTTCTTTGCCAGCTGACTTACTTCACTTAGCATGATACTCTCAAGATCATCCATGTTGTCTCAAATGACAATATTTCATTTTTTATGCCTGAGTGGTCCTCCGTGGTGTATACGCACCACCTCTTCTTTATCTAGTCATTCACAGAGTGACACTTAGGTTGTTCCCATGTCTTGGCTACTGTGGATAATGTTGCAGTGAACATGGGGGTACATATGTCTTTATGAATAAATTCTGTTAACTTTTTGGGGGGGTAGTTACCTGGAAGAGGGATTGTTGGGTCATATGGTAACTCCATTCTGAATTTTTGGAGGGAGGTCCATACCGTTTTCCACAGTGGCTGTACCAGTTTACATTCCCACCTGCAGTGTACAAGGACTTCTTTCAGGAGAACATTTTTAAATTGCCAAGATTATAAGCCAAAATCCTCAGCAAACATAACATTTAATGTAGAAAATGTAGGCGCCTTCCTTTTCAGGTCAGGCAGACAAGAATGCCCTCCGTCACAGCCACTGCAGAGCTGTGCCGGAGTTTTGGCCCACACTTGCAGGAAAGACAGAGAAAGAGACCTGTAAGCATTAGAAAGGAAGAAATAAAATTCATCCTCTGTACATGCTATGATAGACGTCTTAGAAAAAATTTTAAAATCATGAAACATAATATGACAGTTCATCGAGGTTGCCAGAGATGAGACCAGCTTACACAAATCAATATCGGCAACAGTGAACTAGAAAATCTCATTTAAAATGATTTTAATACAAATTTAAAAATAGTTAGGATTTAACTAGCCCAGTAATGTATGAAATCTCAATGGAGAAAACTTTGCAACTAATAGAAGACGTGTGTAAATGGGGAAACAGCACGTGCTCGTGGCTGGGATGATGTTATTACACAAATGAAAATTCTCCCCAAATTTACCAATGAACTTAACACCATGTCAATAAAATTCCACTGGATTTCTAGGGAACTTGGTAAACTTTCCCTAAAATATACATAAAGAAATAAAAATCACTAGTGAGCAGTCAACTCTGAGGGAGGATTTAGAAAAAGAGGACTTAACAGATATGAATGTATTACGTGTGCTCTAAAGGCTGGTATTAAAAGTAGTTTGGTGTTCCTGCCGCCGCAGGCAGATGAACCAACACAACCCATGCACAGACGGAAATTTCAGGTGTGGTAAGGAAGGCTCCCCAAATCAACTGGGCGGACTATTTTGTAAGTGTTTTTAAGGAGAACTTTTTCAGCGTGTGGAAGAAAATAAAATTGAACCCTGACCCCTCCTGCCAAGGTGGTTGACCTCAGATGACCTAGGATGTCAGCGTGAAAGATGCAGCCGTAAAACCAGAAACGAGCATCGAAGAAGGACTCTGCGCCCCAGCGTTGGGCAAGGGCTTCTTAAACAGAAGCGCTTGTGTGTCTTCCGCTGGGAGAGGGCCAGGGGAGTGATAGTTGCTCACCCGTGAGCACCACCCAGCAGTAAGCAGCAACGCGTGTCATGCGTGGAGGGAAAACACAGTACTGAGTGAAGAAAGTAAAAAACAGAAAAAGAAAACATAACACCACTTATCTAAATAAAAATGCACATATAGCAGTATATATTTTCTAAGGACAGAAAATAAACGTCAGAATGGCTGCGTGTGATAGGGAGTAGGGAATGAAGAAGCAAAACGAGTCAGGCCATAGGATAGACTAGGTATGTCCAAGCAACCAACGGTCCCCAAAGCTCAGTCACGGAACACAGCAGAAGTTTGTCTCTCGTGCTGTGGGACACGGGCGTTGGCAGGGCAGCTCTGCTCCAACAGCCAATGATCTCTTCGTACAGGCCACTGGGCAAAGCAGGTCCATGGCCACACCTAACTTCAAAGGAACCAAACAGCACAACCTGACCCTATGTCTGGAGCAAGGGGGAGATTTGAGAACAGTTGTCATGTCTACCATTTGGGAGACATGTTTAAAAAATAACAAACCATCACTTCAAAATGTGGTTGATTTCACTGCACCAAAAACAAAGGATTGTTATTTATCAGAGAAGTAACAGAAACAATAAATCGAGACTGTCCCAAGCATTCCTGCAAATGAGTAGATAATTGAGCAAGAGATATGACCTGGGAGTTTGCAAAGATGAACACCCAGAAGGGTAATGAATGCATGAAGAAAGTATTGAATTCATAAGTATTCAAGAAATGTAAATTAAAATTGTAATGGGAAAACTACCTCGCAGGTTGACAAAATTTTTTTAATTGGATAGTGCTAATTGTTGCCACGGACCGAGCCCACAGCAACCTTCACACACGGCTAAGAGTCTGGGTACAACTGCTTAGTGGAAGCAACCTGGGAGTACCCTGTGGACTTAAGTTCACATGCACCCTGTGAGTCAGTCGGCCCTTCTGTGCCTGGGGCTGCACTCCCCAGAGAAAGCCGCACGGATCTAGGAGAGGGCATCCCCGAGTAGGAGGAGGTCGCTGCAGCTCCCTTCCTGGCTGTGATGAGTCGGAAACGGCTTGCAGCTCAGTGGGGCACAGGTGGGCACATCGTGGGGGACGTTCACCGTGGAGCACCGTGCAGTGGCTGGGAGTGGTGGACGAGGGTGCACAGCAGCACGGGTGGACGCCAAGAGCAGGGTGCCGAGCGACAAAAAGGCAAAAGGACTCTAAGACGCTCCAATCTATGGAATCATACACATGCACACTGGACAACGCCATGCGTTTTACAAGAACTCATTCAAGCAAAGGAACACACGTGACTCATCATGTGTGTCGTTAGGGAAAGGCAACGAGAGTGAAGAGTGTGAATAAAAAAGACACAGAAATAAGCAGAACACCAGCGGAGGGTTGTATTAGTTTCCTGTGGCTGCCGTAACAAATCAGCACTAACACGGACGGTTAAAACGACACAAACTTCTGATTCTGGAGGTCGGAAGTCTCGGATAGATAGGTCTGCAGGGCCGTGTTCCTTCCAGAGGTTCCAGGGGAGAATCCGTCCCCCTGCCTCTCCCAGCTTCTAGAGGCTGCCGGTGTTCCTTGGCTCACGGCCCCTCCCTCCATCCTCAAAGCCAGCAGCACAGCACAGCGGTGTCTCTCCTCTCTGACCTCCTGTTCTCTCTTCCCAGGACCCTGTGAGAGCCTCGCGCACTCCCAGACAATCCAGGACAGTCCTCCTTAATTTAATTTCAAGATCCTTCACTTAATCACGCCCACAGTGTCTCTTTTCCCACATACGATAACCTAGTCACAGGCTCTGGATGTTAAGACGTGGGCATCTCTGGGTAACATTGTTTCGCCTACTGCAGGAGTTTTGATGTGAAGCCGAGGATGCCAGGGCGTGGGAAGGGCTGTGGTCCGAGCCAGCACTTGGGAGCTGAGGGCAGGGATGACCTGGCTGACCAGTTGGGCTGGTGGATCGGAAGGGTCCTGTTGAGACCGAGAAGGATTTCAAATTTCAGGGTGCTTTCTCCGGGTCTGTCTATTAGATTTCTGCCCCCTTTTCATGGAGACAGATTATGTAATAGTCCAAATGGAGGTAGATCGGGAAACTGCCTACACCTTGTGGTTACAGCAGAATCTGCTGGCTGCCCCGGGACCTGCCTCAAAGTCAGACTTTCCTCCCCACAGGGGACCGAGTCTGTGCTGTGTGAAAAGTGCTGGCTTGTCACGTCAACGGACATGCAAACTCGTGTTGATCTGTGATGGTGTCAGTTATCACGAATCTCCTATTCATCGCCCCCACCCCTACTACCCCACAGTGGGAGGGGTGGCCCCTTTGAGGTTGGGCTTGCTCGGATGACTTGCTTTGACCAATGTGTTTTTAGCAGACATGCAGAGGGGGGCTTTAGGAGCTCTTGCATTGGTTAGCTTGGCTCTGGTGCATCCTCGATGGGAAGGACATGGCCTTGGGGATGAGCTCCGGAATAAATGCGCATGGGGCAGACCCGACCTGTGCTCAGCCTGGAGCCAAGCTGACGGAGCCCAGCCTCGATGAGACAGGTGCATGAGCTCAAGAAGAAATGCCTCTTCTTGCAGACTACTGACTTCGGGGTGGTGTGTTACACAGCAGTACCCCACTGCTGAAGGGGCACATATAATTCCAATCCTACTTCACGAGATTCATAGGAGATAGGTGTCATGAGCTCCACTTTCCATAATATGAACCTGGGGCTCAGAAAGGGCAAAATGATTCATTCAAGGCTCACAGTTCGTCAGTAAGCGTTGGTGGTCAGGAGGGAGAGAACGTGTGAGCACAGTGGGCCCGGGAGCAGCAGTATTTGCGGAACCAGAGTAGGAAGGGCCTTGCGACTGGCGACACGGAGGGGAAACCCCTGTTTCAGGGGCCGCGGTAGAAGCGTAGGCCGAAGGTCAAAGTCAGGGAGAAGGAGACGGATTTCATCACGATTCTGAGGTGAGGGGTTATCATTTGGGGGCTCATGTCCGAGCCTGTGCCAGGACTGTGTCTCACAGCGTCATGGCGAGGGGCTGCCACCCTCCATTAGAGGGGCCAGCCGGGAAACGGGATGGACATTTTAGCCCCTCGTCTTTGCCGAGGGGTGCTCAGCAAGACCAGAGGGGGCGTCACCAGGGAGGGAGGCAGATGACCACGGGGGAGACGGGTCTTCTGTCTGCCGCTCTGTCCCCGTCTTGTTGCTCTCTCTTGCTCTGTGCCCCGAGGTGACCGAAATAGCTGGCTCTCCGTTTGTCACATGCCCTGTCTCATTGCCTAGCTCACTCCCCAATGAGACTCAGCGGAGGATACGCCTCTTTTAACAGACAGTGGGTTTTGTTTGAAAATTTCCCTTCAATTTAATGGTACTCTTATACATTTCAAAGAATAAAGCTTTGGACATTATTTAAAAAAAAAAAAGCTCGGTAGGCATTTCTGGGGCTGCTGACACAGCAGGGCTTGCCAAGGCCCAGCAGCCCTGAATGGCGTCTGTAGATGAATGTGATTCCTTGGGAGATCAAGGGTGTCCTGGGGTGCGGGGTGCTCGCTTATGAGCGGCCTCAGCTTTGAAAAGCTGCTGCTCCGAATAAAATGCCCAACTCTCCAGCAGAAAGGGAAGGGGGTGGTTCTGGGAGAGGGACCATTAGAGTCCAACCAGGAGATGATACTTCTGGTCGGCTGTTTGTTTTACGTATTCTAGAAATAATTTGATTTACACATGGCGTCTCGTGAGCCTCACCGGGACGGCACATTAGCCACACTGGAGGCTGTTCCTAATTCCAGCAACCATACTGTTCACAGCCGGCGTTGCCCACGGACAAGTGGAGTGCCTGGAATGCTAAACACCTCACCTGGGCCCCGAGCTAGGTGGCTTTTGACCATCCGAGAGATTTCAGGTTTTACTCTTTTCCAGCCTTTTTTTTTTAAATAACAAGTAGATTTGCCGTGAATCGAAGGGAAGCCCAGAAGATGCGCTCTCGCCGTCTCCTCCCCACACCCACCCCAAAACTCTCTTCCTTTCTCCGGAAACTGAAACCATGTAATTTAGAAATTGCTTCTCTCTTTCCAACCCGATTTCCTCTGCCCCCAAAAGTAATTTTTAAACATTCGAAAGCTTTTATTTCCGGGCTGCAATCTTGGGCCTTGTCCATCTAATTCTTCCCGGCACTTGAGCACTGAGCGGTCGACGTGGTAGGAGGTGCAGCCCACCGCCCTGCCGCCCAGCTCAGCTGTGCTCCAAGCGGCTGCTTACGGACAGGCGGCGAGGGAAGACCCAGGTCTGAGCCAGAGCTGGGACACAGAGCGTGGCCAGTGAGGCCATGAGGTCTGGGCAGGGGGCACCCAGGCAGCATGTCCATGAATTCCAGACAGCGGGGTCCTGTATGAGTCAAGGTCTAGTTTGGAGATAAATCACAACTCTTATTTTAACAAAGAGGATTGCCTGTAAGATACTGGGGACAGTCCCAGTTCTCAAACCGTGTCGAGGCAACCGCAAACTGTGTGAGTTCAACCATGCCGAACTCACAAAGGCACGGCGTGAGGACGTGAACATTTTTAGCTTTAAATTATCGTGAAACGCACAGTGGCACCTGGCAGATGGCCCGCAGTTTCGGCACTAGATTGGGCCACGTTCCTTTCGGTGATGTTCCCTCTCTGCAAAGCTGGGCTTCTGGTAGCTGCTGTGATGAAAAGCAAGTGTTGCACAAAAAGCAGCGTGGCGCAGGCAACAAGCGCGCCGTGTCTACTCTGAACCCCGTCTGAGAAGTCGCTCAGTGGCCAAGAGATCCGCGCGCCCCATTCGTGAGCGATCATGCTTATTTAAGAACGAGAGTAAACGATTTTCCTTTGATTCGTGTGCACTGTTTTCTCAAACATACAGTTAAGCTATACACACTTAAGCCAGTTGGTCTGACTAATAAATGAAACTGTTGGTACTTCTTTGGTTATGAATCTATGCAAAAAAAAATGACCAAAATACCAAGGGCATCGTGAGCAGAGAAAGTCTGGAAGCCTCTGGTTAACTCTATGTCGAGAATTGGCTAGGAAACCGAAAAGGGGGAAAGAGAGCGTGAAGATGGTATGGCCATGTCCAGCAGCAACTGTGCAAGGCAGGTAAGGGTAAGGGCTGGAGAGCTCAGGCTGCAGCTGCAAACATTTAAAAGATCGAAAGAGGGAGCGCTTTCGGGCGGGTGCTGGTGTCCCTGAGGTTCTGCAGGGAGGCTGGGAACTTTAGGTGTTGGAGAAGCTGCAAGCTCGATCCAACTGCTGTGGCAGAATGAACTTCCCAGGTGAAGTGACAGCAGAGTGATGCCCACAGGTACGGGCAGCCAGCTCCTTCTGCCCCTCAGCCTTGCCGGCTCCTCCTTTCGCCCCCTGTTGGCAGACGAGCATGGAGCCGGGCGGAGGAGCAGAGACGTGGCTTGTTTGAATCACACCTATTTTAATTTTTTTTAAATTTTACATATACAGTTGACATGCAATGTTATATTAGTTTCAGGTGTGCAGCATAGTGGTTAGACATTCATATAACTTATGAAGGGATCCCCCTGATGGGTCTAGTACACACCTGGCACCGTACGTAGTTACTACAGTATTACTGACTGTAGCCCCCATGTTTTCCCTTGCATCCCCATGGCTACTCTAACTGCCAATTTGTACATTTTAATCCCTTCACCTTTTTCACCCAACCCTCCAGCTCCCTCCCACCTGGCCACCATCAGATACATCTATTTTTAACACTATAGCCCTACTACCCAGCCTACCTCCCCACAGGTGCTCAATAAATATTTCAAGCTAAATCATGTTCAGGAAAAGAGTAAGAACTTTCATGTAAACAGAGAGAAAAGATCAAGGAGTTGGTGATAGGACCTGAAATTAAAGAAGAAAACCGTTAGGCACAAGCTCCTCTGAGTTCCCCCATCTCCCTTACCTGTTTGATTTCCCCTTGTATCACTTACAACACTTTGACATGCCATATAATCTTCTGAATTGTTTTATTGCCCCTCCCCCCCAGAACATAGCGCCTGAAGGGCAGAGGGGATTTTTGTCTGTTTGGTCTACTTCTGCATCTCGTATAGTCCTGCACCTGGCAGGAACTTGGAAACGGTTATTATAAAGATTGGATTTTTTCCAGTGCTTTACCTTCTGCAAAGAATGCTCATGTCCCACTGTTACATCCGCCTGAGCTGACACTCTCACGCACTTGTCAGGAGCGGTGGGAGGGACCATTGTAATGCGTGTGGTGCCCAGCCGGGCCTCACCCATGCCTGTGCAGGGGTGTCTGTGGGGTGGAAGGTGGGGACTGCTTCTCCCGTGGCCTGCCCACTCCTGCATCAGAATCTGGACGGGTGTTTGCTCCTTAACTCCTGTCTCTTGGACTTGAATGCTCTGCCTTCTCTGCCCGGGGTTTAACCTTCCCACTGCCTACTGTCCCTGCCCCATCCCTCCGCACCTCATACCTTCACCTGGTTACCTCCTACCCATCCTTCATCCAAGGCCCGCTCCTCCAGGAGAGACTTCCTGGTCTCCGTACGCCACATCACATTCCTGGTGACTCACTCTCAAGTATTTAACAGTGGGACATGATGGTTGAGGTGTATGTTAAGCCCTTAAACCTAGTGCTGCTGGCCTTCCATTGAACCCACACGGGTTAGGGGAGATCCCGGATATTCCAGTCAAAGCCCTCACTCCGCAGGCCACTCGGCGTCGTCCAGCTGCTTTTGATGTTGTACCTGCATCAGCAACCTTTGTTTTGCTACACTACAGAGGGGATGTCAGAAATTTGTTGTGGTTGAGATCAGGGACCTGTTGCTTAGCATAATAATAAGTATTTTTTTTAAGATTTTATTTATTGCCCTGGCTGGCATAGCTCAGTGGATTGAGCGCGGGCTGCGAACCAAAGCATCGCAGGTTCGATTCCCAGTCAGGGCACATGCCTGGGTTGCAGGTCATGGCCCCCAGCAACCGCACATTGATGTTTCTCTCTCTCTCTCTCTATCTCCCTCCCTTCCCTCTCTAAAAATAAATAAATAAATAAAAATAAATAATTATAAATAAATAAATAAATATAAATAAATAAATTATTATTTATTTATTTTTAGAGAAAGGGGAAGGGAGGGAGAAAGAAAGGGAGAGAAACATCGCTGTGTGGTTGCCTCTCAGGTACCCCTCCACTGGGGACCTGGCCCTCAACCCAGGCATGTGCCCTGACTGGGAGTTGAACTGGCAACCCTTTGGTTCTCAGGCCAGTGCTCAATCCACTGAGCCACACCAGCGGGGCAATAATAAGTATTATACATTGGATTGAAGGTCTTTATGATGCGTGGGTTGGGAATTTTTTTAAGATGCTCTCCACATATACACAAAGAAGAGGAACCCAGGAAGACTTCTAGCCTTCAACCTTAGGGGTGGTGTCCAAACTGTGACTCCTAAACAGCCTGGTGCCGCCCATTGGATGACAGGTGTCCCTGGTTGTCTGATGTGACAGGACAGTAATTGATTTTGCCGCTACAACAAACTGGGCAAACTACAGTCCATGGCCTTGGCTACCCGTTTTTGCAAATTAACTCTTACTGAAACACAGGCTCGCCCCTTAGTGTACATATGGCCTGTGTCTGCCTCTGCACTAGAACAGCAGCGAGGAGCAGTTGCAACAGACTGTTTCAAAGCTTAAAATATTTCGTATGTAGCCTTTTACAAAAAAGTATCAACTCCTACCTGATAATATTGTCATAACTGCCGCAAATGACCTTTTCACGCAAGACAGTAACCAGATCCCTTAACAGGACAGATTGCTGGGACTTTGTTGAGCTTTATGGAATGAGCTGTTCGCACCTGCTTACCAATAAACAGTTGTGTAATAGACGCCCATTTGCATAGGAGAGTCTGCCCTGAGACTGGCTTTTATTGTAACCTAATAATGCAGTTGTTGGGGAATCATTAACCCTAACTCACCTCACATTTCTTTGGCGGCTTCTGGTGTCTGTGAGAAAGAATGTAAGGGTTCGTGCACGAGTCCTGATTACATCGGTGTGGACAAGCTTCCAGGGCGAGGCTGTGTCTTTCTGCCACGTGCCACCGAGAAGCCCAGCGCTCCCCACCCCCTTCCCAAAGACTCGTGGGGCATCATCATGCCATCCTTCCCAATTGCTGTGTCTGCATCTGCCCCCCACACCTCCAGAGCATGTGTCTCAGGAGGGCAAGGGAATGTCCATATCATTTACCTGTCTCCTCAGTGCCTGTCCTGTCTCAGAGGTCCGGGACAGTGTTATAGATACAGCAATATTTGAACATGCGTTTGTGGAAGCTTGCAGACTCCCAGCTGTAGTTGGTTAAAAGGATGAGCACAGTAGTCAGCTAGATTGAGAATGAGGCCAGGGCGTCCCAGGAACCTACGGGACTCCTATTCCATCTCAATGCCTCCTCTGCCTCCCTCCCTTCTGGAGGCAGGAGCTGTATTTGAGGGAATGTACGTGCACCATGTCAAGGGGCTGGGTGGACACTGTCTGTGTGATCTACCTCGTAGCCCCGAGAAGCAGGGAGTAGTTGTCACGTGGAAAAGGAGGCACAGACAGAGGCGGGATGAGGGCTGTAGGCCTGGGGATGACAGAGCCCGTGTTCTTTTCAGCAAGTCACGATGCCTCGGTGCCCAGGAGTCTCTCTTCCTTGGCGAGCAAGCCGGTGGACACGTGAGCGCACTACCGCATCGGGCCGTGTCTCATCGCTCCTGTGTGCGCTGCGCACCCACGTTTTTGGCCCAGGCTTTCAGGAAAAAAATCTTTCATTTTAAATTTTTAATTCAACTTTTTACTTGTTCATATTTAGGAACAAAACAGATGATTGTATTCCAGCGTTATTGCTTTCTAGAGTCACACTTTGAACGCATGCGCATAAATCAAACAATGAAAAACATTTGTATAGATACCGAATTAGTACTACCCATGTATAACACACTTCCGTATTTTTCCCTTAAAAAATTGGGCCAAGAAAAGCGCGCATTATGCGTGGCAAAATATGGGACCTTCTCTATGGCATTGCTACAAGAGGGTGACAACCAGGTCCCCTTCCCATAAGGCAACATGTTCCAGCTTCAGATGTTTCTAGTTGTCGGGGTTGGTAGGACCCAGGGACCCTGGATTGGGAGAGTCCCAGTGTACCCCAATGAAGCCTCTGATTTCCCGTCAGCGCCTGCCTTCCCGAGATGTGTGTGGTGATACTCAACAGATTCCTGTCCACCCAACATCTGAGATGAATGAGCAGGAGTATCGGCAAGTGAGCCAGTGAGTGGGTTTGGATGATGCTGAAAAGAAGATGGATTTTAATTTTGTTCCTTTTCCCTCTCTTTCCCTCCATGTATCATTTCCATGCCGAAATTGCAAATTAATGGTCACATTGAACTATCTGTCAGTGTGTTACTGCTCTTGGAGTATCAAATTATGTTGGCAATAATGTTTCCAGCTGCCTAGGACTCCATTGCAATTTAATTTGAAAGGAACTCAAATTGCATCTCCAAATGGATAAAAAATTAATTTTACATACAAGCTATCCACCTCCACATTTTCAGCCCCATGCCCCAAATTATTTCAATTTAGGTTCAACTTTGAACAGTACATATGTTACAGCCAACTCCACATGCAAAGATGAATTCATGAATTGGAAATCTGCTTTGCTGTTCTTTTTAAAGAAGATGTTCTGCCTTGATTAAGGTCATTAGGAAATTCTGCAGCAATTGCCTCTGACAGCAGGGTTGGGGACGGGGTCCACGCGGCACAAAAAAAGGCTCCGATTCTGACTTAACCACATGGTTCCCCTGAACAATTGGAATGTAAAGAGAGTTCTGATTATTCCCTCCTGACAATTTACTTATTGCTTTTCCCCGGCAGTAGATTAAATCCCCGATTGTGGTTTGGTCTCCAGTCATCTCCTACTTTCTATATTTACTTATTCTTCAATTCGTTTACTAAGCAGCTATACGTCCCCATGATAAAAATGAGGAGATCCAGGGGCTCCCAAGTGAGCAGGGGAGGGGGACGTGAAGCAAACATACACATCTGCAATTTGATGGGCAGGAGCCACGGAGGACGTGTGCTGATGTGTTTAAGGAAACAGGTGATGAGGCCCTGGTTCTGCCCTGGCAAGGAAGGCTTTTGGAGGAAGCTCCAAGGAAAGGGTGGTGTTGGAGCAGGGCCTTAACTGTGCTGGACAGGGGTTTGCCCAGCGGCATCTCAAGCGCAGGGAAGAACGCGGGCGAACCTGTGGAGGCGTGAACGGACTCGGGATGCAACAGGTTGCTTTAGGACCCCACGGTTCAAGGAGAGCAGTGGAAGTGACAAGGTGATTGGGGCACAGGAGGGGGCAAGCTGGGTTCAGGTGTGAGGCTGAAAACTGTGCCTTAGGGAAGAAATGGGGCTCTAGCAAGCTCTGACCTGGGGAAGGGAGACGGGTCAGAGGGTAGGAGGGTGCGCTGGCCTTCAGCCACAGCTGCGCAAACGAAGAAGCCTCTGGAAGCCTGAGGCAGTCGAGCAGGCGCGTGCACGCACACGGTCCTGTCCCGAGCAGCGCGAGGACACGACGGGTCTGGGCTGAGAGTGCGGACACAGGCCCCTGGCCCCTTCCTGCTCCTTTCCCCCGGCCCCGTCCCGCACCACACAGGCCCTCAAGTGCCTGTGTCTGGAGACCATAGTCCTCACGTCTACGCTTTGTGCATCGCCCCAATCAGCCTCCCTGTGGCCACCCAGTGGGCCTCGGGGTGCCCACAGGTGGAATGTGGCCTGATCTTGGAAGGGCAGACCAAGGGAGGGAGTTTGAACAAATCTTGCAGGTAGGTTTGAAGCCACTGGAGTAGGGAATTCTAGGGCATCAGGTACCTAAAGCCTGTTTGGAAGGGGGAGCACAGGGGCCAGGTGGACACTTTGGACCACCAGCTCCCATCCAGGGAGGGTCAGATCCTGCTCCCTAATGCCCTGGGGCCAGGACAGGGCCCGTCACCAAGTGTCAGAGCACAACGAGAGTGCACCCAGAGGGTGAGCCTGTTTGATTTTCCACCGGAGGTTGATTGTCTAGCTTCCCAGACAAGCCACGCCCACTTCCCCGCCATTTGCCATCTTGGCGGCCTGCAGGCTGTTAACTCAAGAAGGCCGCATGGATGGGGCCTTATCTGGAGGCAGAAACCACAGGCTGCAGACCTGGACATATGTACACAGGGGAAGTAAATTCAACAAAACCAGTCCACTGCACACCCAGGCTTTGTCGGCAGTTTCCAGCTTGTCTGCAGCAACCCCAGCACAAGCCTGGGCATCTCTCTGCTGCAGGCAGTTGGTTACTGGAGCAGAAGCTGAGTTTGGCGACTGAGTTTTGGGTTTTTTTTTTCGGGGGGGCGGGGTTCAGGTTGAACGCTTGAATGCCTCCATCCCACTGGTTCTGAAAACTACTTTTCATTGTCTAGGATTTCAGGACGTCCCCTTGCTTGAATGCAAAAATAGATACATTCCCCCTGAAGACTCGGTGACATGCTGGAGGGGACAGAACAGGGACCGTGGAGTCAGGGGGCCTGAGCTCAGTGCCCGAGAACAGATCACCATCTGTTCCTCTCGTCGTTAGCCAACGTGAGCTAGCCCCTGGACAGGCCCCGCGCCATGTGCTGGGGTTGCTGGACAAACAGAATGCGGTCCCTTGCAACCCCGGAGGAGCGATGAATAAATAAACGAGCAGTTCCTAGAAAGCGTGGCAAATGCTGAGTGGGCTGGGCAGCTGTGCAAAGTGCCAGGGGAGGCCAGCGCTGGGGCCCTGGCTGTGCGGCCCTGGGAGATCACCGGCCAAGATTCCCGGCGCCAGAGCCTGTCTGCAGCCTGCGAGCGCCTCGCCCAGGGTTACTGCTCAGTCCGCAGCCGCTACCTTTCCCTTTCTGAGCGGGAGTTCTTGAACTTACAGAGCACTGTCTGCTGCAGGCATCTAACCCACAGGTCCACCGAAGACCTTCTTGCCTCTTGCACATGACCTCTTAACTTCCACAGTGCGGAGAACCCTCCGCATCCTCTCTCAGGCCGCTGATTACCCCTGGGTGTCTTTTCTGAGTCCCCTTTGCCTCTGGCCACCGCGTGCCCATGCGGTATCTTCTTCCACCAGCCCTTTCTAGAAACCACAGGAATTCCTTCAAAGGCATTGAAATCCTTCAAATTCCTTTGTCTCCAGGCATTCCTCCAAGCAAGGCCATTGTCTCTAAGAGGAATGCCCACCGTTGGGCGCAGGCGATGACTCTCTCTCTCAGTTCATCTCATGCTCAGTAACAGCGCTCCGAGATGAGGGCAATGATGTTTACTGTTCAGACGAGGGAGTGGAGGCTCAGAGATGAAGCGCCCTTGCCCAAGGTCACACAGGCCATGAGCGCCAGAGGCTGGCTTCAAGCTGTGCTCTGTCTGGTTCCACTGCCCCTTCGGCCTGTGTGATGACAGTCACGTGTGCTTTGGAGGGAACAAGGGACTTTCCCTGTGCTCCGACCTTCCAGCTCTGGGTGGGAGTCTGCTCGCTCTGTGGCAGGCTGGCATTTCTTGCCCTCACTGAAAAGGCACCCCTGCCTAGTCCTTCCTTCCAGAGGAGCAGAAAGGTGTTTGTGTGCACACCTGCCCAGGTGAGCTATGGGGAGAATTCTGTAGGAGCCTGAGACCAGGTGGGAAGACAGGCCAGTGGTCATCCTAACACTAAATGTGATGAAGTTCCTGCATCGCCATGGCAGTGAGCCCAGGCTTCTGCAGGTCAAGCCACTTTTGCCTGACAGTTCTGGGCTTTCTTGTGACTTTCTACCCAGGCCTCCCCAGGTCCTGATGACTGTGACACGCCTTATGTTTGTGTCCTTCTCCTGTTCTCCATCCCTCGTGGTGTTACAGTGCAGAGCAAACACTAAAGCAAGGGACCCTCAAATTTCAAATCTTACTGCGTGGCTCTGAGCCCCTCGTTCACACACAGAGCTTGGCTTTCCTCTGGGCTGAGGCTAGCATGACGCTTCCCCCACACTTAGGGTGAGTCTTACAAAGCAGGATGCCCATTCGGCTGAGAGTTGCTGAGGTCCCCCTCGGCGGGTCTCAGGGCTGGGTGTAGCTACAGGGGGAGGAAGGACTGCCCTGCTCTCACAGGGCTCCCCTTCCACCAGGCGGGGCAATTTCTAAAAAGCTGTCACAGTGCAAAACGATTAACACAGAAGGAAAGAGTTGACGATAGGAGAAAGCAGTAGCCACTGATCTCTGCCCAGGGGCCCAGCGGGGAGGTCTTCACAGCAGAAGCAAAGCAAGGGGACTGAAAGCAGGGGAGGGCCTGCCCAACACTGCCAGGAGGGGACAGGCAGGCAGCAGAGCAGCGGGGAGGGGTGAGGTCAGAGAGTGTGGATCCCCTTCCGCAGGTGCGCACACAGCACCTGCCCACCGTCTGCCCAGGCCCCTCTGGTCAGACACAACTGAGTTTGCATGCTCGGTGTGGAGTCGGACAGACACGGTCAAGACCCCACTCTGCCACTTGCTAGTCTTGGTACTCTGCAAGTTCCTGGACCTCTCTGGGCCTCAGTTTACTCATCTGTAGAGCAGGGTTGGCAGTCCTTCCCTTACAGGGTCACAGGATGATGCAGGTGACAGACCCCAGTGCTGTGGCTGCTGGCCATCAGAGGTGTTGTGTGTGTGTGTGTGTATGTGCTTCAAGGGCACACCCAGAAGAGGGGTGTGCAATGAGGCCCTGAGCAGGGTCAGGCGGCCTCCCCACCGGGACAGCCGGGCATCTGCATGGACAGAAAGGGTCCAGCTGGGCAAGGCCGGTGGGTCATGCTTGGGACTCCCCAGGCTGGCAGCTTCCCGCTGCCCCTGTGCTTGCACATTTGTCCTCATGCCATTGTGGGCTGTCAGACCAAGCAGCAGCCACCGCCGCCCCAGCTCGTGACCCCCCCAGCTGTGGGGAACATGCTTTTCACCTTCTGTTCCACGTGGGCTCAGCACAATGGACCTTCAGCAGTGCCTCATTCAGTGTCGCTGTTTCAAAGTCACCCATTTGCTCTGGGCACGCTGGCTCTCCTTTACACAGAGGACCTGTGAGCATGAATAATTGGGCTGTGAGCGTGACCGTGAACTCCTCAGCTGGTCTGGGGCCAGGCTGCCCACTGTCTGCAGCAGTGCGCAGGCACCTCTGAGCCGGCTGGCCAGGCTCCCTGACGTTTCTGGGCATCCTGCTCACAAGAGGAGTGCTTTGAAGTGGTTTTGGTAAGGCTCTGGCAGAAGTTGCAGGAGGTTTAAGGGAACTCAGGGGCATCAAGACCTACTGCCCCCGCCCCCCTTCTTACTGCCGAGCTGGTGCCCAGGCAGGCTCACCCCCAAGCTTTCCGGGGGCCAGGGACGTGACAGAATCCATCATTTTGCATTAGGATGCTGCTACCCAGCACTGTCACTTAAAGGATGTCCAGAAGAGATACAGCATTTGAAACTTTATTATGTTTATTCCTATTCCTATTCCTGCAAAAGAAAAACTACCATGTACAGCACGTTTATTAAGTTCCAGATGCAGCTCTACCTGCACTGCAAACAACAACTCGCCGAAGCCCCCCTTTTCCTCCGAATAAAGCCAGCTGCTGTTATCATCACCATTTCACAAATGAAGTAAAGAATGGACCCAGAGAGATTACCTAGGTTGGCAAAGTCCTATGGGTAGTATAGAAAATCATGTACCGATTTAATCTGTAGCCAGTGCTTACCTACTCGCAGGTGAGAGAACCTGACACGAGAACTTATGGGGATGCCGATGACAAGGGAAGTTAAGTTTCTATCCTAACCAATGCCTAAAGTTTATAGAATGAGCTTTACATGTGGATGTGGGGACTGGAAAAAAAAGTGATGTTTTGCCATGTGTAATGCACACATTTTGCCCAAATTTTTGAGGGAAAAATAAGGATACGCCTTGTAATGGGCATAATAATCATGTGTGAAATACGCACAGAAACTCGGGTGTGCCTTATACATGGCAAAATACGGTGCGTTCCATTGTTAGCTGTTTTGTAAAGAAAGTTTATTTCACTTGTATAGATTAGAAACAGAATGTTCGTAATAAAACAAGACCTAGCCAATGGCATGTATGGGGTCCTGGGGGCATGGTCCTTGGGGAGGGAGACCGCCTTGTGGTGAGAATGTGAGATCAGCTCTGCTTTCGGGACGATGTCCCTGGCGGGCCTGTTTGGGAAAAAAGTGGAGAGGAGAGGAGGAAGGGTTGAAGGCTAGGAACTAGTGACTTGTGTTATGAATGAAAGAGGGGGAAATTCTAAGGTGTAGTCACTGGACCCCATGACCACATGGAGAGACTGGGTGCCATGTGTTTAGGATGCCGCTGGGTCTCCAGCCTGTGCACCTCTGTGTGGCTCGCCGATCTCCCGAGGGGAGAGGATGTGGCCTGATGAAAGGCAGGTCAGAGCCCTAGCAATCTTCTCAACTAGCATATCCCCTAGGCCTTGTGTGTGCTGCTGGTGCTACCCAAGATGGGTTTCCATGGTACCCTGATGAACCCTTAAGAACTTAACAGTTTTTCCCTGGCCAGGTGGCTCATTTGGTTGGATTGTTGCCCCATACACCAAAAGGTTGTGGGTTTGATCCCCAGTCAGGGTGTGTGTGGGTGGCAACCAGTAAAATGTCTGTCTGTCTGTCTCTCTCTCTCTCTCTCTCTCTCTCTCTCTCGCGCTTTTCCCCCTCCCCCTCTCTCCCACACTCTCCATCCTCTCTTTCTAAAAATCAATAAAAATATCCTTGGGTGAGGATTTAAGAAAAAGAATTTAACAATTTTGCATTCATTTTTATGGTTAACATTCACTTATGGCAGGTTGTTCAAGTTTTCGCTTTCTATATACTTATGGTATCTTGTAGATGCATTTAAGTAAGAAAAAGGAGTCTGACCCTGGCTGGCGTGGCTCAGTGGATTGAGTGCTGGCCTTCAAAGCAAGGGGTCGCTGGTTCGATTCCCAGTCAGGGCACATGCCTGGGTTGTGGGCCAGGTCCCCAGTAGAGGACACAAAAGAGGCAGCCACACAATGATGTTTCTCTCTCTCTCTTTCTTCTTCCCTTCGCCCTCTCTAAAAATAAATAAATAAGAGCTGTAAAAAAAAAAGAAAAGAAAAAAAGAGTCTTGATTTACAGAAACATGTTAAATTATGCGCCGTGTGGCAGAAACCCCGGAGCAGCAGCTGAGTAGCTGAGACAGGTTGGAAGAGCCGCACCCCGCTGCTCTGCGGGACACCCAGCCCACCGCCCTGACCGTCTCCTCTGTGTCTCATGCTTGTGTCTGCAGACCCCGTGCACGGCCCGCAGAACGTGGAGATCGTGGACATCCGAGCCCGGCAGCTGACCCTGCAGTGGGAGCCCTTCGGCTACACGGTGACCCGCTGCCACAGCTACAACCTCACAGTGCAGTACCAGTACGTGTTCAACCAGCAGCAGTACGAGGCCGAGGAGGTCATTCAGACCTCCTCCCACTACACCCTGCGGGGCCTGCGGCCCTTCATGACCATCCGGCTGCGGCTCCTGCTGTCCAACCCTGAGGGCCGGATGGAGAGCGAGGAGCTGGTGGTGCAGACAGAGGAGGATGGTGAGTCGGGAAAAAGCGCTTACTTGGGAGCGGGGGATGTTGGACCTGCTACAGGGCCCCGCCTGGCAGTTACTGGGTTTTCATTTCCCTGTTTCTGTCATCTCCCTCTCTGCCTGGGGTCTTTTCCAGGGTCTTCGGTGCAGACCGCGCATTGCCCAACTCCAGGGGGCGCTGTTCCCATGCACACAGCAGCCCTTGCACAGTCAGGCACTCAAGTTCGACTTTTCTACAGCCCCACCCCTCTTCTCACTTTATACTGCCTTCTATGTTCAATGTTTAACCACACGGATGCCTCCTGAAACAGAAACGATGTGTCGTATTGTTTAAGCATGTTGAGTTTGGGAGTGAGACAGTTCTGGATTCTCAAAGAATCGAAATCACAAAATACTCATAGAGAGGTTAGCACACACGCAGACGGCACCCAGAACCCAATACTCAGCTAGATGTCCTGCAGGCATCTAACCCAAAGTCCCCCCAAATGAACTGACCTTCCCTTCTATGCTGACACCTCCCTCTGTGTGCCTCGTCGCAATGAGCTGCATCCAGTAAGTCCAGAGAAAGACCTGAAGTCGGCTCCCATGCCTCCGTCTCTTCCCACCCCTCCCCCTCCACACCCACAGGGTTCTGATGAGTCCACTTCCTGTAACTTGCCTTCTAACGTGCCTCTTAACCGGAGACTCCAGGAACCAAGAGCCGCGTGTTGTGCCTAGAACACCTCGCTTCCCCAGCCCTCTGGCCTTGCCTTGCCATTTCTCCTGCTTGGAACGACCTCTCCCTCCACGTTTGCAGGACAAGCTCTATTAAACTTCCAAGTCTTCCTTCACATGCTCCTTCCTCCAGGAAGCTTTCCCTGACTGCCTGAAGCTGACGTGGGTGTTCCTTTCCAGGCTGCCATTGCAGTTTGCCTTTAACTGTGCCACAGTATTTATCTTATTTATGGGAGGACAGAACTTCCTCATGCTATGACTTATCCAGGAAACACTCTCCGTGGCCTCATTTGAGTTTCCCTCCAGCCAGGCTGCCTCTGGCCTTGTGGGATGGCTTTCGTTAGTGCCCTGGAATCAGACTCTGAGATGTAGCTTTTTAAAAAAAATTATTTTTTGTTGATTCATTACGGTGACATCGGTTAATAAAATTATGTCGTTTTCAGGTGTAGCTTTGTGTGCAAGTGACGGATTAAGGACGTCTCCCCAGGAGAGACTGGGAAGGGAGGGGCGAAGCAGGACAGCAAAGGGGCAGGAGGCCAGGGTGCATCTCCAGGCCACGTCCAGCGAAGGAGGGGCGAGCTGCAGCCGGGCCTGCAGGGGAACGCTCCAGTCTGTGCATCGCTCTTCTTCCACATCCAGGATCGGAGCCACCAGCCAGTGGTTAGGGCTGGGGTAGGGACTCTTGGCTTTCTGCATGCCGGCCAAAGGCTGAGGGACACCAAAGTGGTATAAAGGGATCAGAAAGCATCTGGGCAGAAAACTGTCATCATTGGCCACACGGGGCCGATGCCCCCATCAGGCTTAAGCTTCCTGAGATCCTAAAGGCAGAACTTTTGCCAGGACAATCCTGTCTAGCACTCTTGTGTCGTATAAGCAAGTCCCAGGGCCTCCGGGTGATGGCCCGTGATGGGACCCAGACCCACATCCGCAGATACAAACTCCGGTAGGGAGGTAGAGGGGAAAGTGCCATCCTCTTCTCGCCCCGCCCCCTGCATCCCCTTTCCTCCAAGTCCCATCACCTAGAACTGGAGGTTGTAAACAGCCCTCCTTCATGACAAAGCCTTCCCGACCCCCCTGAAATTCCTCCTCGAAGCCCCTGCAGACTGTACTTCTGGGCAGCAGCAGCCATAGGGACAAAGCCTGCATCACCTTGGTCCCCACCTTCCTGCTTACAGCGAACCTCAGTCTTGTGGGTACATCTCTCCATGGATCAGCCTCTGCCTCCTGTGAACCCATGTCTCTCCAGCTTCCACCGCAGGGGCTGGGCATATCGTCTCGGCTTCATTCTGTAGCCCAGGAGCTATGGCCCTGGGTTACATAGGCTTCTGATAAACCTTCCAGTCCTTTCCCCAGATCTGGCTCCATTGTTTCAAAAATATGCAGCCCCTGCCCTGGCCAATGTGGCTCAGTTGGTTGGAGCATCATCCCATCACCAAAAGGTCCAGGGTTCAATTCCCAGTCAGAGCACATGCCAGGGCTGCTGGCTTGATGCCTGGTCTCAGCACGTGCTGGAGGCAGCCCATCGATGCTTCTTTCTCACTTTGATGGGTTTTTTTCCCCCTGTCCCTCCCTTTCCCTTGAAAAACAAAATGTGCAGCCCCTCCCTCCAGCAGGTAGAACGATGGGGTGTTTGAGAAGGTGGACTCCGGAGACAGATGTACGTGGGACAAGTTGCTCACCCTCTCATTGCCTTGAGAGGGTTCTGCATCTATATAATGGAGATAAAAATATCGCCAGTGCCTTAGAGGTGGTTGTGCTCATTGAAAGGGATGGTATATAAAGACATTGGAATAATGCCCAGCAGATTATATATGGTTTCAGTAAATGTAGCTGTCACACTTGCACTCAATCACAGGGGAAAAATATATTTATCGACAAAGGATCTGCAAGCACGAGCAACCCAGAAACGACACGCCTGCCCTAGGAAACCCCTCCCCGCCCCAGAGTTCTAGACGTCCCTCTGCTCCAGCTGGTTGTAGAAAGTGTGACGTAGCCGTTGGAGGAACAGCAGTGTAGTCAGTGCCTGCCGTGAGGGGCGGAGTCAGGGCAAGGAGGCTGGCTTAGCAACTAGTGGCCCTCGGTTGTTAGACGGGGAGGAGCCCGTGCTGAAGCCCAGCGTGGAAATTCAGGACTCCGAGGATGAACGGTCGGGTCTGGCCCGCCGGAAGCAGCTCAGGGTGTTGGCTTTTCCTCGGGACGCTCTGGCCGCCGTGGGCTGCTCTTCGAGGATTCCCTACACGTGCAGCAGCAGACCCCAGGTCCCATCTTGAAGCCATACCTCAGCCTCTCCCGTTCTCCTTCTCGTCACCAGGAAAAAAAAAAAAAGTCACAAAGCCTTTATCAAAACGACGTGAGAACAGCGGTGCTTTGAAATTAAATTTTAATTAGGCAGCATTAATAAAACATTGGTTTCCACGCCGCAGAGATGTGTGGACATCGTGATATTAAAAACGCCAGCCCTCGAGGCCGCTGGGCTGAAGGAAGGCCTCCAGGGGTGCAGGCGCCCTGGGGACACCAGGAAGGGGTTCCACTCTTTGCGATGAGGGGCGGCGCCGCTTCTGTCTGCGGGGAGCTCGCTCTTCTCAGGACAAGCTGAGGCTGGAGCAGGGCCCCGGTCCCCTAGCTGAAACTTCCTCAGGAGCTCTCTTGAGCGGAGCTGGCTGGACGCGTGCTGCTCCCATCTGCACAGCAAACTGTCTTCGGGGGAAGTCACGGAGTGTGTGGTTTCAGCACCCCAGCGACTTGGAGGGCCCGCGGAGGAATCCACCGCCGGCCGGAGAAGCGCACGGCGGCTGAGTCGCGTTGCTGCATCTGAGAAGCCGCTGTTGATAGGAGATGAGGAGGTTCTTCTTTTTTCCCTTCTCCACTGCAGTCTCAGACAAAACCGCCGCTCACTTCTGTGGTGGTTACTTCCCTACCCTTCACCAGGCCACAGCCGAGACCGCGAAGTGGGGCATGGGAGACCCTGAACAGCCAAAACAGTGTCAACGATGGTCACGCAACTGCCACTTCCCGAGCCCATACGCTGCACGAGTCTCTTTTGGGCATGCTCTGTACAATGACGCATACCCAGGACTTCGTTCTGAAATGTTTCAAAGCTATAGAAAAATGGAAGCAATGGCACAAAGAAGATCTGTAAACCCTTCACCTAGATTCAACATTTGTTAACACTTGGCTACATTTTCTTATTCATATATATGTGTGTATATATATGTATATATGTATGAATATATATATGCATATATATGAGATACCTAGAATAGGAAAATCTCATTTATAAAAATATATACAATAGTTTTTAACTATTTAAAAGGAAATGGCAGAAATCATGACATCTGACCTCTAAACTCTTAAGGTTCATGACTAAAGATAAGGACATTCTCCTACGTACCCACGGCATCGTCCAACAGCTAAGAAATTTAGCACTAACTTAAAAAGAATCGAATAGATCACACAAGTTCACAGTTCCAGCAAGGCTAAACCTGATTTTATGTGACGAGCCAAGATATGAGAAAGTTTTCATTAAAAACACCCCACGGGTGATGCATTTGGTCACTTAAATAAGAGGGGCACCACGCAGTCCCCCTGCCCATAAACACGGTCCCCTCTCCCTTTGTAAATCAACCAGTCTGTGCGGTGACATTTGAGGTTCTGTGAATTCGCTTCCGCTAGCGCTTTTCACCCAGTGGTCTTCGCACTCCTCGACAATCCTCACCTGAATCCCCTGTGAAGTCGGTGTTCACAAAAGGGTGAATTTTCCATCTGTCTCTCTGTGTGTGTGAATCAACATTCTTCTTTGTACAGAATCCCCTTCCTCCTCCCCTCCCCCATATTTATCATCCCTATTGACTCATAGATCATTTTTTGACTCGATGCATTAAAATTTAGTACTCCTTATAATTCTTCTCCATTCTGAAATTGTCTCATACATGGCTAGTGGGAGTCCCTTCCATTTGGCTCCTAGGTCCTTCCGACATGTTCTTCTTAGTGTTCTTTGCTTCTGGCACAACAAAATATCCTAAACTGTCCTCGGAACGGGTCTGCCCCAGACCTGAAGTCCAACCGCTTATCTAAGGATTTCTGGTTGCTTTCAGCGGGGGAGTGATATTTTTGCACTAAAGTATACAAGCGAGGTGTACTCTCCTCAGTGGGGTATTACTGCCTTTACACTCCTCAAATAGGCAGAGCAGGGGGATATGATTTATCTTTTTGAAATCAGAGTTCACGCTGATTCAAATCCAGCCTCTCCGGAGTCTCCTGCACTTGCCCTCATTCTATTCATATCTCCCCTGCCCACGGTGAGAACCCGATTCCCCCATCCACAGGTTTTGTTCATTTGCTCCACCCTGCCGTATATGAAGTAGTTGCAGAATTACAATGCCAGGCCTTCTAACAAAGGAGAGCTACTGAGTTAGGTTAAAGATCTTCTTTTCAGTTTTTCTCTCTTCTTAGGCAGTCAAAATGGTGTGCTCAAAAGTTGAGTCTTCTCTCTCTATGGTTATCTTATCAATTTGATACTCAATTAGGTTTGTTTCTGTTTTGAGGGTTGCTCCCCCAGCCCATGCTTTTGTATCTAGTGTCATTATTTTAATATCGAAACAACAGCATGGGTCCAAAGTCAAAACAGTAGCCTTGGCCGGGTATCTCAGTGGGTTAGAGCGTCGTCCCTGTATGCCGAGGCTGTGCAGTGTGTGAAAGCTGGAGGAGAGAAAAGCGGGAAGCAGAAAAGGCACTGACAACAAGACAACGTGTAGTGCAGGCCAGAGTCATTCGGTGGAAGGGGGAAAGGCGATGCACACCGTGGTAAATCCTAACGGCATCACTTAACTAGAGCTTAGTGCATTTTTGATGTCGATAAAGATGCCCTTGGAATATTATAAAGGGTAAGAAGAAATGCAGTGAAGGTTCCTGAATGCCCACTCTGAGCGAAGCATTGTGCTGATTTTCTTCATTTGCACAATTGCCAGACGTTGCGGTGCAGGTGCCAATGATACAGTAGTTGTGCGGGAGAGAAATCTGAGGCCCAGAGAGTTTAAGGAACCTGTTCAAGGTGACAAACAGAAGGGCTGATAAACAGATCCTCAGATCTTATTCCTGATTTTCCCCCGTCTGTCTGACATACAATCCCGTGCCTGACCAAAACCTCCCCAACATCTCTCTGCTTTGTGTGTGTGTGCATGTGTGCCTACATGTGTATGTGAGTGTGTGATATGTGTTTGTATCTACATATACACATGTACATGTTTAGTTTCGGCCTGGCACACAGTATGTGCTCACTAACTGTTTGTTGAGTGAATGACCATCTGACATCAGAGTCCCTGCCTCTGTCACGATAGCACAGAGCCCTGTTCAGGTGCACTGTTTAGGAAGGTGAGGCTACATATAATGTATTTTATCTATATTCACACCAGCTTGCCAGTGTGAGCTGATCATTGGCCTCTCTTCCCACCTCTCAGCTCCATGATGTCACATCCACTCCTTGAAACTGGCCGGGGTGGGCATATTGCCACCGTGGAAATCAGCAAACATACTGATGTCTTGTTTTTCCCAGAAGCTCATTGTGAGGCATTTACTAACTCACCGCTGTATAGATCCATTAAAAAGATACATTTGACAGGTTAAGGTGTAAAGATTTATCCAGAAAAATACCTTTCCTCCAACAAGGCTGGAAAGTACAAGTAGACTGAAATTGTCTAAATCTGTCTTGTCTCCAGAAGACCCACTCACACTGTCCTGTAACGGTGGCCTCGGAGCCATGTTCAGATTATTTTGATTTTCCTTAAGTCAGTTCTGATTCTCTTTATAATGAACCAACAGACATGGAACCTGTACTAAAAAGGCAAAAGAGGAATGACCTAGATAAGACAAGCAGGAGGGGAAACTTCCACGGACTCTGCAGGGCTTTGTGCTTTTACATAAGCTGCTTTGTTACTTCCCACCACTGCCGTCAAGTTCACCATCATTAGCCCCGCTTTTCAGAAATGAACATGGAAGGGAAGTGAGGAGAGGTGAGGTGAGGAGAGGAGAGGAGAGGAGGAAACTTCCCTTGAGGACCCTCTGTCTTTCTTTGTGTTGAAATGAAAATTTCCCTTAAATTACCGCCTGACTTTTAGGTACAAGAAAACATCTGGTTTAATTGCAGTGAATTTACATGAACCTACTGACAAGAAGCACAGTTAAAATTAGCAATTTTAGTGTGCTTTTTTTTATAAAGAGAATGAAATTATAAAGTAATTAACCTTTGTTGTAGAACTGTGTCAAAAGGATGGAAAGTTCCATGCTGTTAGATAGAAGAAGAAATGAAATTGTGGAAAGAGGCTATGCGGATTCATTAAAGAATTACAGAGAAAAAAAAGGGTAATGAAACACAGAAGTTAGAAGATAACACAAAGAAGGAATTTTTCCCCAGGAAATCATTTCTTTTTCTTATAATGAGAGAGACAGAGATAGAGAGACCCAGTTGAATCCCCCCCAAAAATAAATCTGCCTCATTGAAAAGGGCATCTGGACCTATGGTGTGTGGATGTGGCAAAGGAGCCTCAGTGTGGGTCTGGGATGTCCCGGCTTTGCTGCTCACAGGTCGTGTGACTGCCTTTCTGAACCACATGTCTACCGGGCGATGGGAGAAGGTGGGGGTCAGAAAATACTTTGGAGACAGAAGGATCTGAGCTACATCCATCCAGGTTCCATTCACGACTTTGTTTTGCAGCCTCGGTTAAGTCAGTTACATCTGTGTCCTTCAGTGCCCTCATCGGCGAAGTGGGGATGGCAGTGCCACCAGGCTCTCTAAGGTGTACTGCATGAAAGGGTGTGTGTAACCCACTTGACTTACTCTCTGTGTTAAGTGGTGTATGGTCAGCATGCATATAACTAGGGAAAACCTAACCAATGGTCTTGGCAACATTTCTGTTCATCGTGGACAAAGAACCATTTAAAAATAACCTATAATACCTCTGCAATCTTAATTTCAAATAGAAATGAATGGGTGTGGCAGAGTTCCAATAAAATTTTATTTCTCAAACAAGCAGCTGGTTGCAGGCATAGTTTGCCAACCATTGATCTACACTCATGCCCCCTAATTATTTCTTCCAATCTCTGGGCTTTAAAACACCTATATGCTAATGATTTCCTTCATTGACATCTCCAGGCTAGACCTCTCCCCTGCCCTCCAGAGTCATTTATTTAACTGCCTGTTCAACCGAGCCACGTGGGTTGCTAATCAGCCTCTGGAATCAAACACGTCCAGAGCTGACCAGCTGATTGCCCCTCAGCCACCACCAAGCTCACTTTTCCCCCAGTCTTCTCCATTTCAGTTAATGGCAGCTCCATTTTACTAGGGGCTCGAGTCAAAAACCTTGATTCCTCGCTCTCATCACATCCATGGCCCCATCTCACATCCATCTGACAACCCCAGAGAACACCCTTCCCCTGGCACTCGCTGTGATTGGTGCCCCCTTGCTGTGTGTGAAGCAGCAGCCCTGACCACTCCCACACCCCATCCACCAGCACCTTCTCTTGGCTCATCCTTCTCTATACAGCAAGACTTTGGCCACTTCTTACACTCTCTGCTGCTGGCTCTTTGGTCCTGGCCACTGTGATTTCCAACCTGGAGTATTGTCTCCTTCTCCTAAATGGTCTTTTGGCTTCAGGCCTGGCCCCTGTTCTCTTCTCAATGTGGCAGCCAGAATGATCTCGTTAAACCATGAGGCAAATCACACCATCGCCCCTAGCGAGACCCAAATGAGGGAAAAAAGGGCTGCACTGTGACTTCATTGAAAGAGACCCCCTCCACCGCACAGGGCACAGGAAGAAAAGCCTTCCAAGTCCAAGGGCATTAATGCCCTCCAACTCCCACCGAGCAGCACTGGAGGTGAGGGGGGCCATCAATATGGTGGATGGCAGTGGGAGATCTCAATCTCATGGGCACCTTTCAAAAGATTTTTCAACTCTAGTGGACATTCAGCATTCTAGTAGTTTCAGGAGTACAGCACAGCGGTTAGACATCCGTATGACTTAGGAAGTGATCCCGCCCCCCTCCTAGGTCTAGGACCCACTTGGCACCACACATAGTTACAACAGTATCATTGACTCTTTTCCCTTTGCTGCACTGCACATCCCTGTGGCTGGTTTGTAACTGCCTATTTGTGCTTCTACATTCCTTCATTATTTTCACCCAGACCCCCAGACCCCCTCCTCTCAGGCAACTAGCAGTCTGTACTCTGTATCTGAGTTTGTTTCTATTGTTTTTTCATTTATTTTATTTTTTAGACTCCGCATATAAGTGAAATTATATGGTATCTGTTTTTCTCTGACTGACTTATTTCACATAGCATAACACTCTCTAGGTCCATCATGCTGTTGCAAACTGTTAAAATTTTATTCTTCTTTATGTTCGAGTAATATTCCTTTATATATATATATATACGTACCACATTTTCTTTATTTAATCATCTATCGATGGACACTTAGGTTGCTTCCATACCTTAGCTACTGTAAATAATGCTGCAATGAACATAGGGATGCATATGTCTTTTCAAATGAGTGTTTTGGATTTCTTTGGATATATACCCAGACACCGTGCTCACGGACAGAAAGAATTAACATTGTTAAAATTTCTGCGCTACCCAAAGCAATCGATAGGCCCAGTGCAATACCTATCAGAATGCCAACGACATTTTTTCACAGAACTAGTAATCCTGAAATGTGTATGGACCCACGAAAGACGCCAAATAGCCGGTGCATTCTGTGGCATCTTCTGCCGACAGAGCAGAGGACGGCAGCCCTCACCCCACGCCTGCCGATGAATAAGGAAGGAAACAAGGAAGAAAGAAAAGAGATTTAATAAAAGACTGTCTTTGAGAAGAGACACTCCAGTGTCAGGAACGGTGTTCTAGGTACCTTCAGGCTGTCCCCCAAAACAGAAAAAACAAACAAACAAAAACACTCTCTCCACAATGAGGCTGCCTGCTGCCTGTTTACTTTCCTTCCCCAACCTCCCCCACCCCCTCCCAGCGCTCCCATGCATGCAGACCCCTCATCTGGCCCAGTGATGGATGAGTGTGTCTAATTCTTTCCTTTCCTGTGGGGTTAGAAATATTAAAACAAGGTCTTATATAAGCACTAGCAGAACATGTTGACCCACCAGACCAGACTGTCCCATACCACCTTTGAAAGGTTGCGTAAAGAAAATTGATTGGATACTGGACAGATGAAAACATACTTTTATTCTCATTCAAAGGAATTAATCTGATCATGCAAAGCAAATGTCTTCTAACAATCACAGCAAGAAGCAAGATTTAAAAACAGAGCAAAACACTACTCCACATTCTCAACAGAAGAGATAAATAAATGCTGGGAGAGAACACGTTCATGGAATGGAAGTTAGTGTAAAGAGGTTCATTCTCCGAGACTAATCTTTCCAAAAGAGTTTAGCACTATTTATTATATTTATTATGTTTATTTAATAATAAGCCCTACAGTACCTAGGGATGTATGTTTAAGGGATAAAAATTATAATGAAGAGCAAGGTAATGATTATTGTGAAGTTAAGAAAGTGTTTACCTTTTGAGAGTATGAAGTTGACAATTAATAAATTAATGAGGTGCGTATTTGTTTTATATACCTGTGGAGTGGTTGCTTCCCAATAAAAAGGATAAAATGAGAATACTAAATATCCTTTAATACCAATAAATTTGACATTTATGGGGTATGGAAAAAATACCTTGCAAAACATAAATTTAAAACCTTGACTTCAGGAAAAATGTATAGAGTTCTGCAGCAAACGGAGGAGTAGAATCACGAGCTTAAACTCATGCAGCCTTCACTGCAGTCCCGGGTGGTCGTGCAGGTGCAGTCGGACCAACACTCAGAGCACTGGTAGCCCCGTGCTGACATCTGCACATGCAGAGAGCAGGAAAAGCAAGAACTCTCCTCAGTTCAGGGCAGCAGTGTGACCTTGACATCTAAATCAGACAAGTTTACTATGAGAAAAAGGAGCAATTAGGTGCAAATGCCCCAAACAACATATTGGCAAGCAGTCCAGCACTGTATGCAACTAGGAAAAAAAGTGGTTTATTTCAGGAAATTCATATTGGTTCAGCATTAATAGGTCCATTAATGTAATTCACTACAAATACAAACTAAGAGAGGGACAAAAGTAGATAATTACTATAATAGATACAGAAAATGTATTAGTTAAAAACTCAGCATGATTTAGCAAGAAAATATTCTTATTGCACTGGGAATATGAAGGACTTTTTACTGTGATAAAGGGTAACTGTAAGAAACCAACAGACACCATACTTGAGGATGAAATAATAAAATCACTTTCTTTAACATTGGAAAAACAGATGTACGTTATTAATGTATCATATAAATACTGTATTGGTGGCTCTGGTTGGAGACAAGAAAATTAAACAAATATTTAAAAGATTGGAAAAGAACAAAACTGTCATTAACTGCAGATGCTTTGATTATTTACATAGATAACTCAAAGAAGTTTGCACACAAAGTATTAGAATTAACGAGAGAATATAACGTGTTTGACAAAGAAGTCACCATGAAAAAGTCAACTGCATTTTCATTTAGCTAACAAGTGTGTGGTATTTTTAAAGATACTATTTACAATAGCAATAAAAATATGTGGTACTTAGAAAACAATCCAACAAAAGCTTTTAATATGTCTAGTACATATAAATGCATAAAACACCAAGAGACATTACAGACCTAAATAAGAGGTATACCATGTTTATGGATGGGAAAACCCAATCTTACCAAGACATAATATAAAAAGAAATAAATTACCTCCCAACCAATGTATAATTTATACAGTTTTAATGCAAAAATCAGATCCTTCTGGGAAACTTACAAGCTTGTTCTAAAATGCATATGCAAGAAGAGAAGCCAAGAATAACTGAGACGGTCCTAAACAAGAAGGGCAAGGTTACGGGTTTTGCTCTACCAGATGTTGGCTTACAACACAAGGATAGTCGAATAGAACAATTGAACAAGACAGAGAGAACCTAGAAATAGACCCATACATAGGTGGAAATGTGATGGAAGGCAAAGGCAGCAGGGCCAACCTTGAGTATATAATTTTTTTTCATTACGTGGCCCTAGGAGAGGGAGGAAGAATTTAGTCAGATCCCTGTAGTCGGATCCCTGCCTCACACTATACATGAAAACACCATGGCCGATGGGTTGAAGCCTTTTTATAAAACGCGTAACTTTAAACAATGAAGAAACTTTAAGAAAGTATCCTCATGACTTCTGCATAGGGGAAATGTTTTAACGTGAGACTTTTGTTCAGGTTTGTTATTTTTGTGTGTGTTTGTCTGGCCCTGAGATACGGATTCCAGTGCAAGGAGTTTATTTAAGAGCTGGCGTAGGACACACGGGTGCGGGAGAAGGGGAACTGAATTGGAGGAGAGAAGTCAGCCCGTACAAGGTGTGTTGTCAGCAAAATGGCCATTGAGAATGGCTGGGGTTGGGACAGTGGCCGAGTGTGATCCAGGGACCAGCGCTGACTCATGAACTCTTTCTGGGCTGTGGCAAGATAATTGCAGAAATAGAGGGTAAATTTTTAAAAAGGAGAAGCTTTTATCTTCTATGTTTCTAAATTTCATGTTTACTCTTTAATTTTGCTTTCCTACTAATTCTCTGTGTGAGTGTGTGTATTTTCTGGCAGTATCAGTCCGTAGTGGGTTCAGAACAATGGAAAGAATAACAACAAGGAGCACTGGGGTTTCAGTACTGAGATCATTTAAGAAGGATTCATAGAACACATCTCCGAGTTAACCCAACTGAGTTGGGAGAACACTGGGATACTCATCCATCAACTGCCGTCCTGTCATTGCTTGAAGGATGTTTGGGGGCCATTAATTCTCTGACATTTCTCACTTGCCCTGGTGGGGACCAGGTTTGCTTCCTCAGCCTTTGGGAAGAGAGCCAGGGTGTCCTAGTAAGCATTAGCCCGGGGGCGGGACACCAACGGCATCCCCTACTAAGTCTTTTTTCCTGCACATTTTTTAGGTGTAATTGATTCATAAAATTGTATATATTTAAGATGTACAACATGATGATTAAATATATATACATACTGAAATAATTACCACAATCTAGTTACGAAGTCTATCTTTCTCTTCCTTCTCTCATACAAAAGAAAAAAGAAAAACTTTGATGAACTGATCTTCATCCAAAGGTAACATAATGGGAAAGGGAAGACACAAACAAGAAAAAATTTTTTATAACACAGGTAGCCAATCAAAGGATTGGTAACAAGACTATAGTCTTGATAGAGTCTTTCCTTTCCCTTTCCCACCCTTCCACCTCTTTCTACCACTTTCGCTTCTGGGGGATTGCCATTCATTAAGCCACGACCTCTCCCATCTTTGGAAGGGGCTCTACGTGGCTGCACAGCTCATCCCTGCCGCATCTCGCTTTCTCCTCCCATTGACAGCCTGGATCATTTGCTTGTCAGCACAGTCCCTCGCCCTCCACTCTTTTCTCCACCCACTGCAGGGGGGTGGCTTGAGACCCCAACATTCTTCCTAAATTACTCTTCCTTGGATCCCGAGGAACCATGAAGATGCTAAATTCAGTGGGAAAATGTGAGGTCGCACCCCACTCGATGACTCAGCCACATCTGTCAGTCTTAACCAGTCCCTTCTGGACCTTCCCGTGTCCACTGTGAGACAGCTCACCTTCCTGGTTCCCCTGAACACGGCCTCGGTTCCTCAGTTTCTTTGCTCCCTCCTAATTGTTCATATTGTGGTTCTTCTTGGTTTAGCCCTAGACCTGCTTTTTTGCTGTGGTTCCTCTCTGCACTCTTGCTGCAGTATCTCTCCTCTGCCCGTGATTTTCATTTCCAAGCATTGGTCCCAGTCCTGTGTGTCCAGTGCCGCTACTCAACGTCGCCCATTGGGTGTCCTACCCACACCCCAAAGGAAGTGTGGCAAAAGGTTCCTTTCCAAAGTGAACCCTCCGCTAAGTTTCCTCTCAATGAGCAACTCTCCGATCTGCTGCAGCTGTGTAAATACAGCAGCGCCGTCTTCCTTGACACCTCCTCCATTTCTCCACCCTTATCCATCACCAAATCACACCAAATCACATTAGTTAGCACCCCCAACTCTCCTGCACAGTTTGCTTCTCTTCTGCATACCACCACGCTGGTCCGAGTTACCAGCCTTTGCCCTGGGATGGTTTTTCTCCTTCTGCTGTTCCCTCCCAAAGGTACCCACCATACTCAGCACTCGCCCTCCCCGCCTTTGCCCCAGTAACTTCTGCTTATCTGTTCACTTGAACTTATTTTCCACGTATTATCCTGACTTGCGGGACTGGTTTTTCTCTGCTCGTTATAATTCTCCCAAAGTCCTGATAACTTTAAAATTTTACTTAGGAGTGTAATTATTTACTTAATGTCTGTTGCCCTTTTCCAGAATACGAGCTTTATCAAGGGTTTGATTCTATCCTTTGCTGTCTGTCGATGCTTCCCTAGTGACTGCCGCCATCCCTTGGTCGTATTAAATAGTAAATAAATATTTGTGGAAAGGATGAATAGATAAGGAAAAGCAATAAGAGATCTGACTCCTTAGGAGCTTCTGCATTCCTAAAAGACTTAAAAAGCAAATGAAAAACTGACAAAAATATTTGTAACTTATGCAAAAAAAAGCTTATGTTCTTAAAAACAGATTATAATTACAAGCTCGTAAAACAATGATGAACAAAAATGAAGAGCCATACAGGGAAATGAGCTCAGGGTCTAGAGAGCACGTTCATAAAAGAATCAATGCAAATGGCCAATTAAACTGAAAAACAAATCCGCACTCTCCAGTGTTCTAAAAAACGATATACTTATTATTTTTCTTTTTAAAATAGTCAGTGGTGGCAAGAGTTGGAAATAGGCATCTTCTTCTCTTGGGGATCCCAGAATGGTAGCAAACTTTCTGGAAGGTGCTCTGGTAATGCGTGGCAAAACCCTTCAAAATGAAATATTTTGGCACAATAAATCGATTTCCGTGAAGTTATCTCAGGGACATCAGTAGAGGTTCACGCAAGTACTTATTCATATGAATGCTCGGTATAGTGTTGTTTGTATTTGTAAAAAAAAAAATTAAGCCAAATTTAATGACAATAATAAAGGAATGGTGACCGTAATGGGGCATGTCCTTCTCCAAACAACCATTAAAATACAAGGCCCCAAAGAACATTTAAGCATTTTTTTAAAATCCGTGATTGGTGTAGCTGTCAAAGGAGATCACAACACAAAATGTGCAGTAGGAATTTAATTTTTAAAAATAAAAAAGTATATATACTCAGACACATAAAGTTAGCTTCAGTTATGAGGATTATGAGTGACGTTCTTTTCTTTTTTAAATCTTTTTGTATATTCTTGATATTCAACAAACTCTGTGTATTGTGTCCATAATGAGGAAAACTAAATCTATTTTAATGTAACGGTAGGGAGCTGATGGGGCCATATGGCCGAGGCTGCGTCTAGAGACACATCGCAGGATCCTTCAGAGTATACGCTTTGAAGCTCAAACAGGTGATCAGTTCCCTCTTTACAACTTAAGAGCCATGTGACCTTGAGCAAGTCATTTAATTCTCTTCGCCTCGGTTCCCTTATCAACACAAGAGAGATGATACATACTGGGCAGAGAGCCCTTCTGTGGCTTAAATGAAATAATGTATGTAAAATTCTCATCAAAGAGTATGCGCTTAGTCCAAGTACCTGCTTCTTATGAGGCCAAAATATAAATAGACCCGGTAATGATTTACACGACTTCATGATTCTCTAGGGGGTTATAACTAGAAGTTGGGGCATTGTTTATCCTATGGTTCAGTATCTTCCACACTGTCCTAATGATGGTGGCATCCAGCAGGAGGATGCTGGCAGGAAGACTGGCCTGGAACGCAAGCAGCCCAGGACAGATTTTGCTCATTAGGGCCAATTGCTGGCATAGGTCATTTATTTACCTACTCATCCAACCAGCAAGTGGTTATTAAGCATCTACTGTGTTCCAGACGTTGGAGGCTCAGCAGCGAGACGAACTAGCTGCCTTCTTGGAGTGAGGCAAGCTTCTTCTAATTGGATTGACACTTCAGGACACATATTTCCTGTTGGATTCAAGTGAGGAAGGACTTCCTATAGCGGAAGGAAATGTGGCAGGGCTCGGAAAGTGAAGCTGACGTTGCATTCTGCAAATACCATCCTAAGGCAAGATTTCAGTTCCAGGAATCCCACATGCTGGCACGGCTAGGGGGCCTACAGGGGTCCTCCCTCCCCTGCTCAGGCTTAGTTCAAGACCAGACTTGCTCAGTTTGCAGGTGAGAAGCCATCGGCCTTCCAGAAGAGGGATGAACAAACTATGGCCCGTGGGTCAACTCCAGCCATTGCCTGTTTTTAGAAATAAAGTTTTATTGACATGCAGCCAGGCCCCCACATTTATGGGTTGTCTGAAGCTGTTTTGTGCTACAGGCACAAAGTAGAGTAGTTGCCATGAAGGAGTGTATGGCTCACAAATATGTATTATTGGACCCTTTCCAAGAAAACGTTGCCAGCTCCTCTTCTGGGTCAGTGGGGTTGGGGACATGAGATGGAAGGTGACATCCAGTTCCTAACGTTTTCTTCCTGCAGTTCCAGGAGCTGTCCCGCTGGAGTCCATCCAAGGAGGGCCCTTCGAGGAGAAGATCTACATCCAGTGGAAACCTCCCAACGAGACCAACGGGGTCATCACGCTTTACGAGGTAAGGAGGCCTGCCAGTCATCTCGCTTGTTGTGGCTTCATGCCATTTACTTCAGCCAGAGGTTGGTGAACACCTACTGTGTGCAGAGCTCCGCCGAGGGCATGAAGGTGAGTGAGACACAACTTACCAACACAGTGGGACGGAAACACAAGGGCATACAGTTACGCTGTCTCGGTGGCCCCAATAACAAAGAAAATCGGACATACTGTGCATCAAAGTGATTCTTGATCTCTTCAGCAAAGGCTTCAGGAGAGGCAGGTCATCCTGGTGTAGCCTAGACGACCCAAGCCTGGCAAACAGTAGTTATGATTCATCGAGAAAACCACAGTACAAACACGCTGGCCACCCTACCCGCATCAGTCCCTGGGCTTCCGAAAGAATCCCAGTGTCATTCTCTCCCCCAGGGGTACATGATTCTTGAGATTGAACATTGCTCTGTGGCCAAGGTGCATTTTATTGTCACCCAGGTGATGGTGTCCCAGGGTTAGCAGGACCATATCCTATCAGAGATGGAACAGAAGTGACTCATAAGCCAACATAATGTGGCTTCCTGAATACTTTCAAAATTAGAATGACTTGTATAGAAGCCCACTGCAAAACAAAAACAAATGCACAAAAACTTGAAGAAGGCCGATAGAGCTGAATTCTAGTATTGGAATATGGCTGAGATTACCTCTGCGGCTAAGCCTTGTGGTCTGAGATAGCATGAGACTGTGATTCGGGACGCAAAGGAGAAATGCAGCAATGCAGAGGGGCTCCGTGGCAGCCAGCCGGAGGGAAAGATGGAGCTGGTATCCTTGTGGCTCTATCCTGGTCCTAAGTGACCTTTAGCAGGTTTTTCCTCTCTCCAAGCTTCGGTTGCTCATCTGTAAAATGGGGGTGGTGGCTAGTGCTTCAGGGTTCCTCTGGGGAATCTGAGGGGAGAAGGGAAAGGCAAGCATCCCCAGGCTCAAATGCGCAACAGGCCCATGGAGGGACGTGAGGCCTCAGCGCTCATGCAGAAAGGGACATGTACTGAGAGCGTGCTCGGGGAAGAGTATCCCCACCTCCAGGGAGGCCGAGCTCTGGGAAGGAAAGCCACGGAGCACTCGATGAGAGAGACAGATTCAGGATGAACCTGATGGACACATGCTCTCCAGAGAGAGCAGAAGGACCTTAGAGCTCACGGAGGAGAAAACTATCCATCAGGTAGAAGGTGCTTGAGAAAACACATTCAGAAAGCGCTGTATCTCATGAAATGCCACAGTCCTCGGAAGATAAGCTGTGTAACGTCCCCATCGTGGGCCTTAGGATCGGGAGAAGCTTTCTCCCTGTGGACTCTGCTAGAGAGGTGGGAGGCACATACCGAAACACCTTGCCTAGGACGAGTTCAATACCTCCTCGGGGGAGAGTGGGGCTGCAAACTCAGCTGGAACAAAGCCCAGCCATTCCATAGCTACATGATGTTCTTTGTAAAGCAGAGGCCAAAATTACACACTCATGCACACACGTGACCTAGAGTTCTGTTGTATACAGCAACCCCCTGTTTGTAGAGCAGAAGCAAAGGACCCAGGACTCAGAGAGTTGAGTTGCTTAGTACTGTTATGTAAGTGGCTGTCTGTGCCAGGTGTTTGGGATTTTTGGAATTCACAGGCTGCTAACATTTTTAAAGGTTTGGGGGATCAACTTGGAGTGCTTTACCATATTTTAGCTTCATTTCATAAAGGACATAATTTCAAAACTACAGAGAGGACATAATTTCAGAATAAAAGGCAGTCCCTTCAAATTGAGTAAGTTTAGATCATCATGAATAACTCATGCCAATAGTCTTATTTTCTCTCATTTTGCCTTACATTGAGGACAACTTTGCCATGAAAAGGCCCTGATCCTGGTACCTACCTGCACTTGGGAACCCCCAGTCTAGGCCATGTTGTAGGTAGAGCCGTATGTCTGCACAGCCTACTTCCTCTGATAGGGTTATGCACCAGACTGGGCTAGGAAACCCTTGACTGCTATTCCAGGATGAGAAGAAAGAAACAGATGGAGCAGGAGCCAGAGTGCAAACCCACCTGTGCGTTAGACACCCTGTTTGAGCAATTGCTCCCGAAGCCGGGACTTTGTTAGACGGAGCACTCTCTGGAGCTCTGGGCACGAAGGTGGGCGTGCATTGGGACAGTGTGGCCTGCTTCCCACTTTGATGTGAACCCAGTGTCTGGAGAGTGTTCAAAGGCCAGTTGCTGGGGTTGTTGGCACCCCGTGAGGGACTCTACTGGAAACAGCCATGATGAGACACTGTGAAGTAGGTCTTTGGATGCTGCAGAGAATCAGAGGGCAGAGAAGCAGAGCTGGAAGCCTGCGGCTGTCTGCCCTGTTTAAGAGCACTTGAGGTTACCTTTGGGGAATGTGCCCAAGGGCTTGGATGGTGCTGTGAAGGGAGCTAAGGAAGTCATGGGCATAGGCCCTTGTATTTCGAGCATAAACGTGGCCATGACTATGTATGTCACAAGCTAGTGAAGCCTCAGCAAGTGAGGATGTTGACTTTTGAGGTCAGACAGTCTCGTTCTGAATCCCAGCTCTGCCACTTACTTGCTGTGTAACCTTGGGTTTATCCTGGAACATTTAGTTTATATTTGCATCGAAGTATAAATACCTGTTTAGTACTGTGCTTGGCATTTAGAAATATTAATAAATGTTAGCTCTTACTATTACATAAAAAGTAGAAAATTGAGACTCGGAGAGGTGAAAAGAAAAGACCAAGGTCACACAGCTGAGATGCAAATCCATGGGCCCTGAATCCAAGTGCAGGTGTCTTGCCCCGTAGTCAGTGTGGCTCACGGGCCAGTGGCATCAGCAGCACCTGGGAGCTGGTCAGAAACACAGCATCTGAGGCTCCGCCAGACCTCCTGAATCAGAGTCTCCAGGTCAGCGGGCTGCCTGAGTGATTCACACGGGCAATGACCGATGACGTTTGAGAAGCGCCGCTCTAGACCACCCAGCTAGCTCTTGAGAAAGTTTAGGCAGTGGACAAAGGAATATGCCCTCCTGGGCAGGGAGGTGGGGAGTGCCCCCTCCATGCGGGGCTCAGCCCAGTCCTGCTCCAGAAAGTAAGCAGACCTTGCTTTAAATGACATTTATAACAGAGTATATGGGTATGAGGCAATTTCCAAGTTTAATTAGATGAAACCAACTTGGTTTTTAACGTTAGGTTCCGGTTGTAATTTTAGAGAGAAATTCCTAAATTACAAATCACCCTCTCTGGCCTCAAAAAATACATTTTGTGACAAAAAAATAGGCTAACAGAAATGGAAGAGAAATTCAAGATTGTCTGTACCTTCCTGTGTACAACCTTGAACTCAGCAAAGTCAAAAGCCAAAAGGGGGGAGGGGTATAGGCGGGTTATTACTGTCGAATGTTGTAACTGTTGTTAAGCACTGCAGGTCCAAGTACTATATAACATGTTAAGATTAAATTTTCTTCCCCATGAGTCCAAATCACAGCCTGTGGGTTCGTCCTTGGACAGCTTCACCCCCAAAATCCGAGTGGCTTTGATTATATCTCAGTCTCTCTCTGGGCTTCCGTCCTGTCTTTGTAACCTGAAAGTGCCAGATTGTTCCAGGCTCTAACTGGCTGAGAATCAGGAGAAAACTAAAGGTACATCAAACCCACACAATCAGAGGTTTATGCCTCATTTTGGAACTGCTCTGCTGCTAAAACCTTGCCTGTGGCCAGAGTCTTTGAAGGCAAAGCCGTGATGACCCTTGAAGAAAAGCAGCAAGTGCAAGGGCCCTGGGGTAGGGATGACTTTAACAGGTTTGACAAATAGGAGGTCAGGGTGACCGAAGCTTTGTGAGCAGGGAGGACCGTGATAAGACTGTGGGTTGGCAGGGTCTGATTATGGAGGGCTTCTAGAGTTTGTGCTTTATCCTGGGAGGAATAAAAAGGCCTAGGATTTTAAGCAGAAAAATGAAGGAGTCAGAGTGATAATCTTAAAAGATCACTTGGCTGTTGTGTGTGGCTAACGAAGCATCTTGGGGACATCGGAAAAATGCGCCAGGAGCCGAGGACATTCCCATTCATCTGTGACACTGCAGTGAAAGCTCGGGTTTTACTGGAAGACCTGGTACCCAGGTGGAGATGGGAAAACTCGGTCGCATCTGCCTCCTTCTGTACTTTAGTGGGAGATGTGGAATGCTCTTCTGCGGTCGCAAAGCAATGGGTAGTGGAGAGTGAGGCTGTGTCAAAGGCCTTGGGTCCACAAACCAGCGGATGGACCTCAGACACGCAGAGTCTCAGGCCCGGGCCCAGACCCACTGAACCCAAGTCTGTTTGACCCAGATCTCCGGATGATTCATGTGCACGTTCAAGTGTGAGAAGCACTGGTCTCAGAGACATGGTAAAGCTCGACCTGATGAAAACAGGTCCTCAGGTGAACGATGTGGCCGTTGGATGGACTGAGGGATGTCCCCGCTCCCACGGGGTCCAAAGAGCTTGAGTTTTTTCACCAGGAAAGTGAAATCAGGCCGTTCCCACAGTCCCTTCTAGAGCCCTGTCTGGGTGCCCCCATCAGGGCAGGTGTGAGAAGAGGGTGTCGCTGTGGCCTTCCCGTCCAGACTGTGCTCTTGCGAATAACACAGCTCACCAGAAATAGATCATCAACGCTGCAGACAGGCACCGACGGCCCAAATGAGGTCACGGGGGAAACAGCCCAGCCAAACAGTTGTTTAAAAACTCCTCGATAAAATCGTTCACAGGCAAGCTGTTCAGCGCTCGTGAAAAACAGTAATCAATATGTGTCTCAATTCAATTCATTGTTCTCGTCTCTGTCCCAGAATAAAAATCACGCAGTGCGAGGGAATTTGGGCCAGAAGATGTTACACCAGCAACGGGGTTAACGAAGTGTGAAAATATTTAAAATTCAGACATGTGAAGCTTCCCTGTAAGCTTTTCTGTTTAGCAGTCAAAATCACCAAGTTTCTAATTACAGTGTATAAATCTGAGGCGCTTAAAGGGAATGAGAGGGCCTTAATGAGTCAGGAATGGGTGTCTTGATTATGCTGGAGTTGATTGACATTTATCTTGCAAGCTATTCTAGGCGCCTGGCGTTCGGCGCTGCATAAAACACACACTTTGCCTCAATAAAATAAGGCGGCATTCCTGTGTGGGGGTGCCTCTAAAAGGTACGATGGGGTCGGAGGGTTGTCAGTGTTTTTCCAGCAAGCAGATGGTGTGTGAGTGTACTGGAAGCGCGTTGCCATGGGGTGGGGGGTTGCTGGGAGTGTGCGCGGAGGCAGAGGAGTTCCACACAGGACTGGAGCAGGCTCATGCTGACGGCGAGAGGGGCCAGCCGCGTGCACGCGTGCTGAGCTCAAGAGCAAGCTCTCAGAGAGAGAGGCCCATAGGAGGTGCTGGCTCGGTTGGAATGTTCTGGCACACCTTCCTCCTGCCCTTTGACTCCACCGCCCTGGCCATTCAGAACTCACTGGGCCCAGGCACGCTCGTGGCTCTGGTCCACAGAGGGGCAGTGGGGGTAAGGGGAGGAAGTGGTCCTGCTGGGCAGGAGGTAGGATAAGCAGAAAATGACTAATACAGCCCACAGCGAGAATTTGCATAAATCAAACTGGATCTACATTAATGAGAATACACAATTTGCATAATGCAGGCTGCTATCGGGTATAACTTGAGCCAGGCTGGTAACTAGGATAAAAGCTCTTGTTCCCTTTGAATGGTTTAAGCCAGATATGTGGGAATTATCCATTCCCCTCACTACTTGCCATAGACCTAATGCTCTAGAAAGTTCGATTTCCTTCTCCTGCCCAAATAGACACAGGTTAGGTCACATGGCCCCATCTGAGCACGCCCCTCATGCCTGGACACGTCAGGGCCTCTCTGCCCACCCCCCACTGACACCTCCCCTATCCTATTTCTCCCCACTGCAGCCCGCCCAACCCAACATCCTCAGGGTAAATCTAACTGTGTTACTTCCCTGCTTTGGCTTCAGCCCGGCCCCTGCCTGCCTCTCTCACTTCCTCTCTGGCCCTTCTTCTGATTGCCTTCTGTGTACCTGCCCCTCTGGTCTTCTAGCATTTTCTCAAGCCCACCCAGTTCTTTGCAGCTCATGTGACTTTGTGAATGTTGTTTCTTCTGCCAATAGGAGTTTTCACTGTATGCTTCTCATGGCCAGCCCTTTCCTGTTGTGTCCCTCCAGGATGCTTTCTCTCCACGCTCTCCACTTACCCAGCACTTTCTTACCATGTTTACGCTCTGCACGTGTTTTGTTGGTGTGCTCTAGTATCATCTAGTCTCTTACTGGAGTTTTAGCCCATTAGGGTGTGAGCCATGTGATGATTATTTTATGTTGTCAGCTAGGCATTGGTGCCCAGAAATGAGGTTAAAGATTATTCTGAATGTTTCTCTGATGGTGTTTTTGGATGAGATTGACGTTGAAGTGGACTTTGAGTAAAGCAGGTTAACCTGCACAATGTGGGTGGGCCTCGGCCCACTAGTTGAAGGTCTGGACAGAACAGAAGACTGAGCTCTTCTGAGCTGGAGGGAAATTCTGCCTGTAGATGAGCTTCAGACTTACCCCGTGACTTCCACTCTTCCCTGTTCCCCCGGCCTGATGACCCTTGATCTTGAACTTCCTACTGGCCTTTGTGGTTTTTGCTTTTTCGGAGTGTCTCCTGGGGATGTAAGAGGGTAGTTTACACATGTGCTCCGTAAATAGTCCTCAGCCGACTATGTGGATTCATGTTTTATCTTAACAAGAAGCAATGCTGAAGGTTTTTTCCCAACAAACTTAGTGGTTCTGAAGCCTGGCTGAAGATTGGAGTCATACCTTGAGAGCTCCCAAAATACAGATAAATAAGTAGGTACATAGATATACAAGTAAATGGGTGGATGGCTGCCTGGGCCTCACTGCATTCCAAATGAATCTGAACCCAGGGGAGAGCTCTGTTCTTTGGGGGCGGGGCTTAAGTTCCTCGGGGAATTCTAATGTCCATCCAGAGGAGGGAAGAAGTATGGCGTAAAACGAACTCACCCAGTCTACTTCGATATGTTATCCTACCCAGATCCCCCTGATTGAACAGTCTTGGCACTGTCTGCATCCTCACTCTGCCCTGCCAGAATCCACCGCTATCTGACATTGCACTGCAGCCAGCCCCCTCAGGCACACGTGGGTGCTGGGTGCTCATTTTTCCAGGTTCAAATTTGGAAAGCACTTGCCCTCACCCCCTCAAGTTGCTAAACAAAGTCTGTGGAGTCATTGAAGACACGCTGGCATTCTGTCAGTTTCCCTTTGCGTTTTGCTAATGAGACCAGCACTGACCTTACCTTGTAAATCTTCTCCTGTCTCCTGTATAGTAGAAATTAGTTCTGTTGTTTATTTGTGAGATTAGAAAAGGCACATGCGCACATAAAACTTAGTAGATTTGCCCAGAGGCTGGCCCTAAATCTTCAGCGTTAGGGCCCCGAGATGCGTGGGAGCCATTTTTTCGAACCCTCGGCCCATCCCTCAACCTCCATAGGCTATTTCTTTTCCAGAGACCTGAAAAGCACAGGCATCCCTGGGTAGATGCCATACACAGGTCTGCTGGCTCACAGACAGGCTGACAGGTGTTTCAGCAGAAAAGGCTGGAGGTTGAAAAGAATGACTCCTGGCACTCAGAGTCTGGAAGGACGGGAAGTTGTGTTCCAAGTGAGTAAGTTGCCTTTGTGTAAGTGGGACCATGAGAGCTGCCTGTCATCCACCGGTGGCACTATCGACACTGCCTATTCATTTGCCTCGGGGTGTTTTTTTACCGTGGTGGTTGTTTTTGTTTTCTTGCTATTACAACACATTTGTGATGGAGCCAGGTAACATGATGGGAGAATTCAACAGATGCATAGCGCTTGTTACCTCAAGAACAGCAAATCACGTTCTCCTGGCAATGGAAGTTTTTGCACTGAGCATTAATCATTCAGTTCAGCTGTAGCAAAACAGTAGCGGTTGCTGCATAGAAAACACTCCTTCAGGGTGCTCACGTGGATAAGTAGGTTTGTCTGTGTGTGTGCGGTGCATAAACAGGCACCTTTGTGAGTTTATGCAGCTGTACAGTGGCACATGTATGCACATACGGAGTTATGTCTTTGTCAGTGTGTGTGTGTGTGAAGCCTTCACCCTTGGGCTGTACCCACATTCTCCATTGCATCTTCAGAGTTGCTCTCTTTCTTTGGAGAGTTCATTGTAGCCCAGATCAGAGACAAGGGGCTGTGTCTGTTTTCTCCTGGACTGGAGGGACCAGGTCACCTTCCATCCATGGCATGGATTCAAAGGTCATGGGAGAAACTCCCTGTTATCCCAATAGGCCCTTGGCTATTTCTCATGAACTTCTGCCACAATTCCTCTCTAGAATTTTTGCTAAAGGGAAATTTTGCATTAAAGTCAATCTGCAGGTTAAATTTAATCCTGGGCATGTACAGTCGTCCTAGGAGAGTGGAGGGAAGGAAATGAAAAGGTAGTCGTGCATTTGGCCCAGCATGGGCTCTGCTTCTCGTTCCTTAGTGGGAGGGAGTCTGTCTTCGGATGCACTGTGCACCCTACCCGCCTTTGCAGAGGGGCGGCCTGCACACCCAGATGGAGCCCTCTCTTTGGCTGCGTGTGGTCCTTTCAATAAGCTGTGCCCAGGGGCCATGCGTACGCTGCCAAGTATCTCTTTAAACATCATAAGCTGTTCTCGTTTCATCTCAGATGTTTTACCTGAGTAACGTGCTACTGGTGGAATTCCTCCAGGACTGGGCAAGGCCGCACAGATCTGCCGCTGTAGCTGGCTGGCTCCTCTGCGTGTTTTGGTCACAACAGCTCCGTGTCTGAGACCCGAAGGAAGGGTGAGTGTGAGTGTTCATCTGTCGTCAGGACACGTGGAGCCTTCACTCTGGAGCCTCTAGAGACTGGAATTTAAATGTGTGATTCCGAGCGTATGTTTTCCCTGGACTCAGGAGATGGCGGGCGGCTTTCCTCGCTCACCGCCAGCCAGCGGTCCTTTTCCTGGACCACCTAAATTTGCACACAAGTATGGGGTGTTGGCCTGCGTAGTTGTGGACTCGATGTGTGCATACATATACATACATACATACATGCACACAAACATACATGCATGCATACATACATACCAGGTCTTCTTCAGAGCCCTTCAAAATACATGTCATAAAAATCACCATTGCTTCCTCGGTCTCCTTTTTATTGTATGCATATTTTTAGTACACGTGTGTCATTACAAGTCAAATAGTGAATTGTGCAACTGAGAAATTTATTACTGACTTTTCATTTGCCATAGCCAAGTAATGTATTTGAGTGAATCCGTTTCCCTACCTGGGCCTTGTCTTCTGCCTCTATGACCTGAAAGAATTGGACCAGGTAGATTTAGAGAATCCCTCCTGCTCTGACCTACCACTCCGGTGCGCAAAATTGAATCAGTCTTACTCCTAGTTTCATGAAACACTTTCCTCATTGATTTTTCCATGACCTTCTTTTGTATTCATGTATTGTTTCATATTTGTAATAACACACCAACTACCAGGACAACCAGAACTTTGGTGATATCTTATATCCACCTACGAGCTCCTCTGTTAACACGGTCAGTGTCCTTAAGAAGGCCTTCCCCCAAACAAAGGCAAGAAAGGTGATTTCCTATAGTTCTACTAAAAAGTATGTAGTTAATTTATGTGGATGGTGTGAGATGGGGTGCAAAATTCCTGTATGGATAAATCCCTTTCCTGTGTGCTTTTAAGAATAGCTCTTCTTTTTCCTTGATCAACCAGGCCATATTTGACATGTGCCCAAATTCCTTATATACATTCCTTTGTTTCTGAGTTCTACATTCCACCGGCCAGCATACATCACAGCCACGCACGGTCATAAGTATTGTAGTTCCCCCTTAGTCCTCATCTCTAACAGAGCAGACCCCTCCTCCTCATCCTTCTGCAAAAACATCTTGGTTATTCTTGCCCTTGGCTCTTTCATTTTAGAATCTGCTCATCAAACTCAATGAAAATCCCTGTTGTGGTTTTGATGAGAATTGCATTGAATGCGTAGAACTACATGGGGGGAGGGTGGGTAACATATTCACACTATTAAATCTCTCTATTTATTTAACTTTTCTTTAAAGTTTCCCAAAATTTTAACACCGTGCTCACAGAGATAATGCATTTCACACCAAGTCCAAACTGCTCATGTAGGCCCCAAAGACCTTGCATCTTGCATCCTCTCTTTCCCTCTCGTCTCAGTGACCTCCTCTTATATCCTTCAATGTGCCAGCTTGCCCCCTGCCTCCGGCGTACTGCCCATGGAGTTCTTAGGTCCCTGAAAGCTCCTCCACCTCCTCCTCTGTGGCCAACTCGTTCCCATACTCCAGGCACCGATGGGCATGCTCCCTCCTCAGAGAGGCCCTGCTTGACGGTGGCAAAGCATGACGCCACCCACTCACCATTATTCTCTATCACTGCTTCCATTTCCTGAATAATATGCATCACAATTACTAATTTCATATACAGGGTGGGGCAAAAGTAGGTTTACAGTAATGAGTACACCAAACGCTGACTTTACTATTGTATTATTGTTTATTTATTAACTATTATATTATTAATTAGCATTATTATTAACTTACTTTTCCCCACCCTGTGTTTATTTATAAGTATGCCCCTATATTGTAGGTGGCCTGAAGGCAGGACGGGGATATATATATATATCACCATTGGGGAGCCCGGTGCCTTACACAGTGTTTGGAAAATAGGCTCATTTTTAAAAAATGAATGAAGGTTGGAGAGGTTTCCTTTGACAGCCGAGGTACAATGATCAGCAGGAATAACTCTTAGCTTCAGTCAGTCCATGGGTGTGACTGGACACAACCAGGTACATTTGTACAATTGTGTCCTAAATCCTACGATAGACGACGTGCAGTTCCAGCGACCAGTGAGTTCACATGCAGTTCATACAACCCAACTGCTAAAAGGTGAACTTACCAAGGTTAGGGGTCTTTGTTTCCCAAGCACCTGAACCAGCACCTGGCGTAAAGCAGGTACTCAGTGTATCTTGGCTTCATGAATAACACGGGATTCCAAACGTGAATCAAAGTTAAGGCAACAGCTGTAAGAGATATTTAAATCTCTACTTTCTTATGATTGCTTGATTTTAAAAAATTAATTTATTCTTTGTTAATGTGAGTGGCATTACAACATTATATGGGTGCTAGAAAGATGGGGAGCAGGAAGTCACCCCTGTCTCGCTCCCTCACATGCCAACCAGTCCACAGGTTTTTTGCCTAGTCCTTGTGCATTTACAGCATCGTTTGCATGATTACGACCACATTGCACAATTTGAGTTTTCACTGCGTTGAACATTTTCCCATTTCGATGTGATCTACTTAACTACCCCATTTAACGGCTCTCTGGTCCCCGGGCATATAGGCCGTAATTTACTTTCCAATCATTCGGTGTCAGAGGCTGTTGATTGATTTTCCTGGATGGGAAACAGCATTTTAGGGTATGATAAGAGTGACCTGGATCTCTCTCGATAGCTGGTTAGCAAGGTTTGAACTTCTGCTTCCTTTTCCTTCTCAACTGATTTGTCAATAGCGAGCAGAGGCATTTGCATGCCTGTCATTGATCAGAGAAACACACTCAAAATAACAGCTCTCTCTGTTCAACAGGAATGGATCTAAGGGAGGACAGTAGAAAAACATGTCCAAATTTGGATGGAAATCGATAAACCCGAAATGAGGTGCATATTTTCCTCCTTGTTTTAAAGTTTACATCTCAGTGCGCCTATTTGCTAATAAATGAAGATGAATATGGGGCGTGTGTGTCCTCCCACGCCTCTGGAACTCCCTTCCCATGACAGATCAATAACCAGTCAGGACATGTTCTTCCATCGAACTGGGGCATGGCCTCCTGATGCCTCTCATCTCCTGCAAGGCGGCCATTCCCAGCTGGAGGGAAGGGAGCTAACACTCGAGATGAAGCCCAGCTGCCACCCGCAGCCTGTCTCCACGAGGCTGATGCAGAGATGGGGAAGCTCCGCACTCACTCGTCGCTCTGTCCTGCAGAAGCTGGCTTTATGGCACTTCCTTGGTGTCTATTTTTGTTTTCTGTACTCTGCTCGTGTTTTAGTTTCAGATCCTTTCTGCAACCTTGATATTCTTGACAAACTCTGTTGCGATGCCTGCAGGGACCTCAGCATGATGGGCCAATAAGAAGATAAAACAGCTCATCTCAGATTCTGGGGAAACTTCCCACGTGCACTTGCCCCTCTGGGCAGCTGAGCGTCCAGTTGCCAGTGGATTAAAGCAAGCTTCAGACGTGTCCTTATCAGACTTGCTCCCATCTCACGGCTGAACTCCACACGGCGAGTCAAGGGGACTAGACATGTTAGGAATTAAGACAGTCAGCAGGCTTAGTTTCCTCAGGGTCAGCCTGTTGCCAGCAAGACCCTGGCAGTGTGTGGCGGTGCAGCAAGCCCTAAGTAAGCAGTCTGGGTTCAGCAGCCTCCCAGGAAGGACTGTGTCAGACACACTGGTGGCTGCGATTCTCCCCCAGGCTCCTGAGATTCCACACCTCACTAGCTGAAGCTGTGGCTGTACCGTTGGCACTAGGTGAGGTTTGGACTTCAAAGGACCTGTGGAGATTGCATCTAGGAAGCTGTGGGGAAGGTGACGACTGAGAAAAGCACTGGCCACTCCCTTCTCTTTGGTTGTTTTGTCTCTTAACCAAATGCACTTGTGCTCTTCCTGGAGCCCCCAGGAACTGGTCCCATGAGCCGTGGTCTAGGACACTCATCCTTCCCTTCCCAACGTCAGCCGTGTTGTCCTCAGTGATGCTTAACTGCTCTCTTTGCTCTTCCCCTCTTTCTGTGTGGATGTGCTGCCTGCGAGTCTGGAAGGCAGTTTTTTTTTGTTGTTTGTTTTTAATGGCTGCGCTGCTACTTGGAATAAGGGAGCAGTTCTGTGGAGGCCTTCCTGAGGAAGATGCCGGAGGTGAGAAAGTCTACACTAGAGTCACTTGTCGAGAGAGCGTTGTCAGGACTGGGACTGAGACACAGAGCCACACATGCAGAGCATGTGTAGAGGCTCCAAGACTGTACTGGAACTTCCCTTAGGGAGCTCATGCGTATCAGCAGTTCTTTGCGCTTTCCACCAACACGTGCGTTCTGCAATGTCAGACTTCCCCGGCCATTTTTATAACAGTAGTACGGGAAGTCGAGACCTAAAAGAAAAGCATCACCTATAATCTCTTCCCCTAGCACAACAATTATTCTGCCTCGTATTTTATCTTTGTTAATATGCATACATCTTTTACCTAACTAATTACAATTACATATAATTTGCTATCGTAATTTTTCATTAAGCCTTTTATCACAATCATGAAGCTTTTATAGCACCATGGAAACAGCTCATCTTTTTTAATGATGGCATAGTTTTTTATTGGGTGTATATATACTCTAATTTACTTATCCACTTCTCCATTGTTTTTCCATATTTCTGATAATACTGTAATGAACCTTATGTGTGTGGTGGTGTTATGTCTTGAGGGAAAAGACACGGCCTTCGGATCAAATTGGCCTGGATTCAGATCCCAGTTCCAACATGAACTGATGGAAGACTTTTGGGCAAATGAACCACTCTAAAATTGAGTTATCTTATATGCTTAAATTTTTTAAAAGCCTATGTAGGAGAATCAGTATTCAAGCCTGCAATTTAGGAGTACTGTAAGAATTAGTATACAGTAGTGAGTCCCCACTTAACATCATTGATAAATTCTGTGACTTTAAGCAAAATGTATTTTACAAAACTAATCTTACCATGGACTAATTGATATAAAAAAGAGATAAGTTCTTATGGCATCTAATCAACATTATAATGAAATGACATTGAACAAAATGATGTTATTTGAGGACCTGCTACGTGTTGCATCATAACTACCTGGTAGCCATTCAGTGTCCTGGCTGTTTTACTTGCTGCTCTGTTTGGTGCATTCTCTTGCTCCTCTATTTGGTGCATTTGGTGTATTTCAATTTTAGACATTCCCCCACATGAAATTACAGGGTCGACTAGAACAAACACTTTTGTGACTCTTGATACCTGTTGACAAATTGTTCTCCAAAGGGACTGCACCAGTGTGCGCATGTGCTTTGAGTCCTGTGTTGAGTTTTTATGCCAATCACCGGGTCTGGGAAGCAGCCTTTGGCAGCCCACCAGAGATTTATGTCAGCTTTCATGATATTCTCGGAGCATGCGGATGTGTGAAGAGCTCATCACATGTTGGCAGATCCATTTACACTCTCCAAGGACACGTCGGAAATACTCTTGCCTCAGCAACGCATTGTTCAATCCTTCTCCCCTTTGCCCATAAGTAGCAAGGGGCGTGCCTGGCCTCCAACAGTCTCCCAGAGGGTCCTGGGGACCCCATGGGCACTCTGAAATGGAGGACTCAAAGCAAGGTTCCTAGAGGCTCTGCGACCAACTTACTCTGGCACATCACCAGCCATCCCTCAGAGCTTGTCTGTAAAAGAGAAGGTTGAGGCAGCAGGTCTCTAAAGCCAAATCACTCAAAGCATGTTCTTCTGGTATCAGCATCACCGGGGAGCTCCTTAGAAATGTGCCATCTAAGGCTCCACCCCAGATCTGCTGAGTCAGGCTCCGCATCATTACAGGATCCCCAGGTGATCCCTACGCATGTTGAAGTTTAGCAAGTACAGCCCGAAATGGTCTGCGGGCCAAGATTTTCTGTCATGCTGGGAACATTGCTGGGAGGCCCAGTTTTAGAACCATGCTCTCCCTGCACCATGTCGGGATTCCCCTTCCCTGCAGTGAGGTTCCTCCCCTATCCCGTCGACCTAGATACCTCTTCCTGTGGGCCAAGGTCATGGCCCACTCCTTCCTCCCTGAGGTTTTGCTGAAACACAGATCTTAATAGTCACTTTACTCTTTAAGATCCAGCCCCAGATCCCGATGTCCCTCAAGACAGAATCTGAATCCTCTGTAACTTACCAGCAGGTTCCTCAGTGAACAGCCCAGCCCTCGCTGGCCTCCCCAGCATCCTCTCCTTGTTTTGACAGCCACTTCCCCAAATCCACAGGCTTTACTTGACATCCACGTCACACTTCCCTTGTTCTCATCTTCCCTCTATCTAGGATGCTCTTTCCCAATGCCTCCTTTCTTAGGTTAAAGTCTGTGCATCCCTCAATGTCTCAAGGGCTCAAGGATCCTTTCAGGGACACTGTGTCTCTGAACAACCAGAGTAGAGTTTCCTTCTCGTTACGTTACAATAGCACATCCTAGACTGCGATTGCTTGTATTCTGCATCTGTCTACAACTAGACTCGGAATCCTTGGACTTCCAAGAACATATTTAATTCCCTGTTGAGTTACAAGGACCCGGTCTGGGTCCTCCGTGAACGGCAGTGGTGCAGACAACTTCTTTCCATCCTGCAGCTCCCCCTATCCTCCACCTGCTCTCTGGCTCAGGAGACTAAACCTCAGGTATTCCTGAGCTGCCTCGCCTTCCTAACTTCTCAGCTGAAGGAGCTCCTTGCAGCAGGTAGAAGGTGGGGAGGAGAGGGAAGGAAGGGTCATTGCTATTCAGCTGTCTTGGGGAAGGTCCCATCTCCTCTCAAGAGGACCTTCCAAGTTTTGGAACCTAGTCCCTCTGCCACCCACCTCTCCTTCACTCAATCTCTACCTCCACCCCCAACTACACCTCCCTCCCCTCACCCTGCCTGCAGGGTAAATAGTCCCTTTATCGAACTTTCCTGGAATTATCCCTCTGTTTCCTGCTAGGACCCCAATGAGACCCCTGTTATCATTGCCATGTGCCATTCAGAGTGCTTATCGTCCTGTACTTTATCTCCATCCTCACAACCCCGCAAAGTGAGGATCATTATCCCCATTTAATACGGAGGCTTAGAGGGGAGCTGTAGCTTGTCTGAGATCACCCAACCAGTAAGTAAAACCTGGGTTTCTACCACATTCAATTACAGAAACCTATCCACCTAACCAGTCAGCCACAGTGCTTTCTCCACAGGCACTCAGTACATGACCATGGACTTGATCTGAATTTCCCAGGCACAACCAGTCTACCTGCCTGGAATGGTCTGGAGCTCACAGATGGGGATTAAAGATGAAGCCTCAGCCCTGGCTGGCTTAGCTCAGTGGATTGAGCACGGGCTGTGAACCAAAGTGTCGCAGGTTCGATTCCCAGTCAGGGCACATGCCTGGGTTGCAGGCCACGGCCCCCAGCAACCGCACATTGATGTTTCTCTCTCTCTCTTTCTCCCTCCCTTCCCTCTCTAAAAATAAATAAATAAAAAATCTTAAAAAAAAGATGCAGCCTCGAAACAGAGAGGGAGATGAGGTCTGAAACCAGTCTCTTCCAGGCCATGTGGTGTGTCCCAAGCCTGAACTGATAAATCGTGAGGAGTGCCATTCGATCAGGACGAGGACTTGTGCAGGGAGAAAAACGGGTGGGGGCAGATGGGGGAGGAGGCTTCAGGGTCCTCCGTGGAGGTGGCTCCATCATTAAGGTTCTATCTGCAAATCCCGTTCAACCTGAGTGTTTCTGCAGCTGAGCGGAGGCTCCCCAAGTGCAGTGCCGTCCCTCCCCTCTCCTGCAGCTGACGGGTGTGCACGACCCGATGGCTCTGGGAGGGCTCCGACAGGGATTTCTGACCCAAATATGCGCTGCCTGGTGTGTCAGCATCAGAGGAAAATTGCAGAAGGCACACGGGGCTAAGATTTCTCAATACCACTAAAAAGTTTCCCGTTTCAAATCGATATTGAAAAAAATCCCTTCACAAACATCTACACAGCCATGTCCAGATGGGCAGGGCTCCCTATGAACAGCCATGGCGGTTTACAAAGTTTCATTTTTAAATCAATTATTATCTTTAAATAAAATAAGGACGCCTGTCCTGGGCCATCAGATGACATGCTTGTGTCATCAAAGTGGGGACAGGAATGCCCTGTGACCGTGTTCAGTGTGCAGTTCCAACCCCAGGAGAGCGCGTCCAGCCCCAAGCCATCGTTCATGACCCTCGAGGCACAGTCTGTCCTGGAACCCCGTGGCCTGGGTGTCCATGCAGTGGCGCGTGGGGGCGTCCAAGTGTTGCAATTTGAGAAACACTGCAAGGATAAAAAACTTTTTTTCTTTATTCTTCGACTTCCATGCTACATTCTTAACCTTAATGAGTTCTTGCTATGTACTAAGTGCTTAGCAGACAGTTCTAGACAGGCAGCAAGGGGAGAGGGAGGGCAGGAGGGAGAGCAGACTGGACCATCCAAATCAGCTGCTTTCAAACCTGGCTGGGCTTCCAAGCCCCAGAGTTTTGCAGAGACAGGGAGGACAGGGTCCTCCTAAAGCTCCCAAATCAGAATGTCAGGGGCCAGGCCAGGCAGTAGGAGTCCCTTGTGTGGCCAGATTTAAGCACCACTGTGGGGGGTCTCTCTGGACTGCCTGCCTCCCACCAGCCTGCCTTGACCCTGGCTGGTGTCTCAACCTCCCTAAGACTCCTGCTCCCAGCACCTGCTACATCTGCCGGCGCTTGGTCATGTTTCTCCAAGCTCCACCCTCCGCATCAGCCGAGAGAGTAACTCGGTGAGCACACAGGCCAGCCAGCAAACGCGGACAACCTTTCACCAGCAGAACATCCCGTGAGCTCTTCAGTGGAGCACCTGGGGTGCCCTCTGACCCCCACGGCCTCCTCGGCCTCCTTCCTGGACATCTCCTGCTCCCATCTCTGCGTCTCAGCAGCACTGAACGGCTTATTGGAAGCTCCTTGCAGGAGCTGCCCTTTCCCGGTGTAGCTTGTGTATGCTGATCCTTTGCCTTCAAGGCCCTCCACCTTCCCCACTTCCTGTTTGCTGGGGTCCTGCCTGCTCGTCAGTCGTCTCCATCGTTACCTCTTTGCCGGCGTTTTCTCTCTCCTCCTCCCACTGGTGTGCGCCCTCCCCCACGCAATATGGCAGGGTACATTGCCATGGCGTTCAAGTGACGTGTGAGTGACTACACCTCAAGGCAAGCACTCTGTGTCTTAGTTACCGAAGTTTCCCCACCATCTGAAAGAGGGCCTGGCCCATAGTGGATGCTCAGTGGGTGACTTTATTTGGCCTTTCTCCGCCCCCCCCACCCTGCAGCCCCAAGTTGACCTATCCAGTTTTAGCTGGAGTATAAGCTACTTCGTGTCAGAGAAGCGTGGAAAAAGAAAACTCTCATATTTTCTTTTGCCAAGTTCTCTTCTCATCCTCGGCTGTTCACCTAAATCTGTCCCCTTTCCGCATGCCTCACAGGCCTGCGCCTCCCTGCCACCTGGGATTCCTACTAGAACCATCTCCCCGTGGAATATATTGACGCCAGCCCAGATGGCCTCCTGCATTGTCGTCTTGAGAATAAAGATGTTGCTAAAGGTTGTTTTGTATTTTTGTCCTCACCTGGAAAAAAATAACCCCGCGGCTGCACTGGCCAGGGCTATTGTGCCATGCCCCGGAGCCCTGCCTCTGCTGTGACGGCACTGCGTCTGGTGTGGGCCGAGGGCGGCCACACTGTCCCCATAGACATGAACCTAGCGACACCAGTTAATCATGCCAGAATGTCAGCCACGTGTGTCAACGAGAAAGGCACCCCCAGGACAGGCCCTGAGCAGGTCGTCTTGCTGGCTAGATGAGGCGTTTGAGACCCAGACTCCCCCCTGTACCACCCTGCACATTCTGTCAGCCAGGATCGCTCAAAGGAAGAGTGAGAGGGAGGCCTGAGCTGTCAATCACCGACTCTGGTGTTTTCCACCGGGTGCTCAGAAATCCGTCGGTGGAGAATCACATATCCTGACCTACAGGAGTCCTGGGGTGGCCATGCCCTTGGTATAACCTTGAAAGCTGCAATCCTGCTGTAAGTTTCTCTCAGTAAATTGAGAGGATTTGTTTGCACAGAGACAGTGCACCTGTGGCACTGGAGTCCAGCTGAGGAAGGCAAGGTTTTCTTTGTCGAGGTTGAAAAAAGCCCGAGTGTCCAGAGTCACTGGTACGGCAGGAACAAATGTATTTTCTGGGGCGAAAAGCCACCTTGAGATTGGTACCCTCTGTTATCAATAGCATTTGGTGAGTTCAGCAGATGCCAAATGGATAGAGGCCTGTAGGGGGCTAAGTTGGAGTTTAGCACAAACTTTATATTTGTTACAAGAAGTTAGTTGTTCATATCTATAAAATGTAATAATAGTCACAGAAGAAGAAAACTATTTAATTAGTCAGAACCTTACATTTCTCTTTTTCCGTGTTTTCTTCCCATTCCTGTCTATATGCATATGAAATTTTTATATAGTTGTAATTATTGCATCTCTATAATTTTAAAGCTTTTCCCATACTTAAAAAGTCTATCTTAGTTATGGCATTACTAGCATTTTAATGACTGCATAATGTCCCACCGAGTGGCACTACCACGATATATTTAACCACCCCATGTGGCATTCAGAGTCTCCAGTATTTTTCTATTATGAATGAGGCTTCAATGAACACCTTCGTGCATTTGCTTCTTTCAATCTTTGTGTTACTTCCTTTAAATAACGTTCCAGAATTATAATTAGGATGTCAACGAACATAGCCACTTGGCATTTTCTGGGTTTGTACTATCCCCTTGGTGGTGCCTTGCGTCAGCCCACGCTCCGGTCAAAAGTGCAGTGGGCACAGAGGCCCCAGCCAGGAGGCCGAGGCCGGTGTGGCGCCTGGCACCAGGTTGGGATGGACTCGGGCTGTGGCGGAAGGGGCAGTGGACTCTGAACCCCGTGAGAAAGAGATCCAGTCTGACTTGGCCATCAGGCCCGGGGTGATGTTGTGGAAGCCCTTCTCTGGGCTCCTACATCTATCTGGTCTGTAAGTGGGGAGGATAATGATGACACTGGCCTGTTGGTGACCAAGTCATTGCCTGTGATGGGGCGAGGAAGACCCTGGCAGTACTTGGCATGGAAGGGGCTCACCTCCGATCCCCTTCACTCTCTGCTCCTCTGCCCCAGACACACGCCGTCTGCAGTCCTCAAAGTGCTGCCTCCACCACGTGCCTGAAATCTGCCTGCTTCTCTGCCTTCACTCTAACCACCCAGGTTGTGCCCACTCGCATCTCTTGTCCCAGCTGCCTCATGCCCTAGCCCTTCTCCTTGATTCCGTGCTTGGTCCACACCCGCTACAGGCCATGCGTCACAGAGTGACCGGAGTGGTGTTTTAAGGGACAGTTTGCTCACGTCACTGTCCTTTCCTGAAACCTATCCATGGAAATGATAGCAGTGTCAGCAAGCCAGCGCACTCTCAAAGCCCTCCAATGTGCACCCCCTCCCCCCCAACACACGTCACTGATCTGTAGCCTGACTGAAAACACACCATCAGCAACTTGGCCAAACCCAGCTGAACTTGGGCAGCACCCAAGAGCTTCTGCCCCTTCTTTGTGAACACAGTGGGGCGGAGACCTAGTGTCCCTGCAGCTGAATCAAGTTCTTGCTCACAAGGCACCTTCTGGACATTAAATGTGGGTTTCCCTTTGGGGACAACTGCCTTTCCCTCGGGCCTCCTGTCCTCCCCACACACCCTGCACTCAGCACACCTGTAGTTGCTGCTTCCCGGACAGTGACACAGGCTGAGGCGAGCCTCACCCATGGGCGAGATGGTCATGATGACATTTTGCACAGCTACACAGAGTTGCATGAACAATGACCCTTTAAAAGCACATACTTTTCCTGTCTGCAGGCAGCAGGGAAGCAGCCAGCTTCTAGCTCCATCCTGAGCAAGCAGGCGCTTGGCATGTTGACAGAGGCAAAGATGGTTCTTTGTCAACTCGCCCACCCGACTCATCTTACATCCCACCCCACCTCTCACCTCTCTGCTCTGTTGGTCCTCACTGACCCTCCACTTCCAGAAGAGGAACCAGAGGGGGAGGTGGCTGGATCTGTGGCCAGGGGGATCTGGGGGAGGGGGAGATGGAGGAGGGAGACAAGGGTCCACAGTGTTAACATTCAAACCGAGTGCCAGGTTCTGAGATGGGGTAAGGCCAGGTTCTTGAGGAGGAGAGGGTCAAAAGCAGAGATGCCAGAGTAGCAGAAACTATATTTTTTCTACCAAAATTTCTGGCCCTTTCCTGCTATCCTTGCAGGGAAGGGAGCTCCTCCCTCATGTATTCATTGCTGCGTTTTTCGGGCACGTTATGTCCACCTGTAGCTGGGCTCGGGCTTGATTGCATCCCTGGCGAGCCAGGCTTGACCTCCGGCTCTGTCCCCACATCGGGCACTTGTAATGCTGGAACATAGGAAGGAGTGGACCCACGCACAATAGCTATACACGCAACATCACAGACACGTGCAGTCACAGTGATGACCAGCCTTGTTAGAGCCATCATGGCCTCTCCCTATAGGCAGTGCCCCATGGGAAGCCAGCTTCATTCATCATTTGCTCATTCACTTGTTCAGTGTTCATTGAGCACTTACTATAGGCTGGGCGCCATTCTGGATAGCCGGGACACATCACTGAGAAACAGACACAACTGTCTCTCCTCCTGGAGTGGATATTTCAGTTACAACAGGAAACATCCCTTATGAAGGCCTGGTGAGCCTCTGTCTCTGTCTACCCCAGGACCATGTGGAGTGTCCTCCAGCCAGGACAGCGTCTCCCGTGGACAGGGCTAAGTCACGTGCTGTGGCAGGCCGCCCGTGGGCTCTGAGTGTCAGGTTCATTCTTTCCACCTGCAACACTCCCGTTCCCCATCTGGGCAGTCTGCATCTGCTTCTCTTCTGATCTGATTTGGACATTGATTCTGAGGACAAGCTGATGGCCACTTTCCTCTTGTCTTTCATTTGTCAGCTGCACGCCACACTAATGATTGCTGGCTCAGTGACCTGCCACCCCCACCCCCCATCCCCGTGTATGTGTTCACCATTTCCACATGATTTCTGAAATGCTGTTTTCTTTTTTTTTAAAATTTTATTTATTTGTTTCTTAGAGAGGGAAGGGAAGGAGAAAGAGAGAGAGAGAGAGACATCAATGTGCGATTGCTGGGGGTCATGGCCTGCAACCCAAGCATGTGCCCTGACTGGGAATCGAACCTACAACACTTTGGTTTGCAGCCCGAGCTCAATCCACTGAGCTACACCAGCCAGGGCCTGAAATGCTGTTTTCTAACCTGCGGACTTCGCTGTGCAGGCAGAGACCTGAGAGGAGGCGATGGTCTGTGTGGGGAGCCCCCAGTCCCGGGTCTGACCCAGACTCTCATGCTTCTCAGTGGTCCCTTTGGAGCAACGCTTTCCAACCTAAGAAGAAAACATGTGAGCCATGGGTGTGATGGGAAATGTCCCAGTAGCCACCTTTTAAAAACTAAAGAGAAACAGTAAATGGGGCCAACCCAGTATATCCAAAACAGTATCATTTGAACACGTGCGTAGTATAAAAATAGCGAGAGACTTGACACTCTTTTCCTGGTACTCAGACTTTGAAACACGGGGTGCCTTTCCCACTCGCATCTCCAGGGCTCCCGGCCAAACTCCCGTTTCCTCGTTCGTACGGTGGGGATGTAAGTGCCTGTTCCGTGTTGCCGAGAGGACCTGACAATGAGAAGCCGTGTGAGAACTCCAGGAACAGTGCAGGGGTTAGCACATGTCAGGCTTTCCTCACCTTCCTGTTATTCACCCACTCGGGGTGTGGCGGGCAGGAGTTAATGCTTGCCTCGAAATATAAATGAGCTTTTAAAATGGGATAGATATTGGCTTATCCATTGTTTTGTCCTATTTGGTTATTTTTCTCCAGTTGTGATTTTTTATTTTAACACTAAAATGTCCAGGAAGATTACTGTCTGTACTGGGTTAAAGTGTGTCCCCCCAGCCCCACAAAAGAGACATGTTCAAGTCCTAACCTTCTGTACTGATGAATGCAGTTAAGCTAAGATGAGGTCATACTGGGTTAGGATGGGCCTAATCCAGTGACTCGTCCTAACAAGAAGAGGGGAATCTGGACACAGGGACAGACACCGGGAGAAGGCCCTGTGACAGTGGAGGCTGAGAATGGGGTGGTGTCTACAAGGACGTTGTCGAGGATGGTTGACGGCCACCGGAAGGGTCCTCCCATGGAGCCTTCAGAGAGAGCACGGCCCTGCTCACATCTTGATTTCAGAGCTGTGGCACCCGGAATTGTCAAAAAATAAATATCGGTTGTGGAAGTCACCCAGTTGATGGTAATTTGTTACAGCAGCCAAGGAAATGATACACTCTCAATGAACCGTTTCCACTTCTTCTCCCTCCCATTCATTCTCAACCCATTGCACTTGGACTTTTGCCTCCATCACTCATTTGTATTGTGCTGCTGGAGTTCGCCCTGACCTTGACATTCCCAGCCTAGATAGACATCGGAGATGCACGACCAGGGAAGCGGGTCAGTCTCCAGTATTCTGAGCTCCATGCGGCCTCCTAGGACAGGGCGCATCTCTAGAACTCAGTGTCCTCATCCGAGTAAGCCAAAGCGTCCTACTGGAAGTGCACCAAGGCAATCCCCAAATACTCCAGGGATGAGTTTGCAGTCAAGTGGAGGCTGCAAGAATGACCAGGTGGTTTGTTTGTTCAAAAACAGGAGAAGGGATAAAGGGACAGCCCTGTCTTGTGTTCTGAAGGAAGAACACAGCCCGGGATGAGCAGGAAATAAGGAGGAGTCTTCACGAGGAGCAGCACAGGTGTTAGCAGTGAGATGTGGGAAGACAGACCTGGGAAGGCTGGGACGTGGCATTACCTGCAGCTCGTGTCATACCCAGTGATCGATAATATTACTAGGAAGTTGCCGGAAGAACTTGAACTTCATTCAGAAAACACAAGACTCCATACTGTAACAGGAGATCCTCAGTTCTCCTCCAGGGTGAAGTTTGGTAGAGCGTCTAGACACAGCCCTTCGCTTGGTGCTATCTTGCCACCCCTTCTGACGGTTTTATGGCACCCTGGGGTGGCCTGTGGGCTTTGGTGACCTTTTAGTTCACTAGAGCACAAACACCAGTACATCTCTAAGACTAAGTGAAAGAAGGAAGAAACACACCCACAGTCCCAGAGCCCCCCAAATCAAAGTGTTTAAGTCCTTGCCCATATCTAGGGGAAAATTTTTCAGTTATTATATTGCAGATATGATCTGATGGCATACTTTCTTCCACTTCGTGTTGTGTCAGAAACCTTTCTTCCCCTTGTTGCCCATCTTTATCATTATCTTATTCAGTGACTATGTAATATTTCAGCATGTTGATGGATCCTAATTTACTTACCCATTCCCCTATTATTGGACAGTATTGCTCTAATACAGATAACACTATTATCTCTATAACCAGTGCGTCAAAAGCTGACAAAGCAAATGCGGCCAGGCTCAGCCATGAATTATGCATGGGGTCAGGTTACAAGCAATTTCTTCTGTTTTAATGTAAGGGCAGCAAATAGAAGGCTAATGAGTCCCAGGGTCAGGGTCGGGGGTGGGGGGTGGCCGAGGAACTGCAGGATGGAGTGCATGAGAGGGGATTTTTCCAAGATAAATACTGGGATTTGCCCTGATTGGGCAGTATATTGGTTTCCTTCTGTAACAAATTACCCCAAATTTGGTGGCTTAAAAACAGAAGACATTGATTCTCTCACAGTTCTGGAGCCCAAAAGTCCAAAATCAAGGTGTCGAGGTTGCTAGTACTTTCTAGAGGTTCTGCTGGAGACTCTGCCCTGTGCCTCTCTTTGGCTTATACCCATGATCCTTGGCATTCCCGGGCTGGTGGCTGCGTAACTCCAGGGCCTGCCTCCATTCTCTCCTGACCTCTTCCCGAGTGCGTTTTCCGCCCACTCTTCCTCGTCTTGCGTTTGGAGCCCGCTCTAGTCTAGGATGACCTCACCTCGGAATTCTTTACTTAGTAACATCCGCGTAGACTCTGTTTCCAAACAAGGGCACACACAGTCCACCTCCCTGGTGCATGTATCTTTTAGGGCCATCATTCAACCCATTATAGGAAGAAAAGGCATTTACATTCATGAATGCAATTATTCATTGCAAGCTCACATTACTTATAGGTCAGGCCGTAATCTTGTCTGACTCAACAGTATATTAGGAATATTCGTTCCCATCAGTGTGTTGTATAGAGTTCTCCTGAGTTTATTTTTATTAGCTGCCGAATACTGCATAGTATGCAGTTCACTATATGGGCATTTATTACCTTTTTTAAATCTCATGAATTAATAATGTCTCATCATTGTAAATAATGGTGAAGGTGAACATCCTCATGCATACATCACTACCGCTGGTACAGTTTGCCCAAAATGTCCAATTAGTTACCTTAACACCATTAATCAAATATATATGCCTCTATATGTATATGTAATTACTGTAAGTTTGTAGAATAGTCTGTTGTCCTATTCTGTACAATCAGTGTTGGTGTTTAACTTTGTACCTTTACGATACATTACTGATATCTAATGGACCTACTCCCCTTCTCTTTTTCAAAAACATCCTGGATATTTTCACCTATGTATTTTTCCAGATAAGTAGTAGAGTATTTTGTTAAGTTGCAATATAAAACCTACCGGTAGGTTTTATATTGTACCTGCTTCTAGTTTATACATTAATTTAGGAAGAATTGATATCCTTACCATATTGAATTTCTTATCTAACGCCTAGTTATGACTCCATAAAATCTTCTATATTTCTGAATAGAATTTCATAGCTTTATTGATGTAGGTACTTCATATTTCTAGTTAAGCTTGTTTCTAGATATTTTTTCCGAAACGCTTTTATGTGTAGGATTTTCCTAGCATTGCATTTTCAAACTGATCGTTCCTTCCCCCAACGTTCTCGGTGTGTGTGCTTTGTGAAGCCCTTGGCTCTTTCACACCAATTGTGTAACCAGCCACCTTATTACAGTTTTCTCTTTTTTTCTAATGTGCTTTTCAGTGGATTTGCCGAGACTGACTTGCAAGTAATAATAATTTTTACCTCCATCCCAACAATAGGCATAGGTTTCAACCCGTTGTTTAATTACCGGGGCGATAGAGGGCATCCTAGCTTTGGTCTGAATCTAATGGAAAAGCTCGGATCTTTCCCACGTTATACATGAAGCAGGATTTGGATTTGAGATACCTTCCTCTTTTATCATGTTAAAATGTAGTGATTTATTTCTATTTCACCAAGCCTTGTATTGGGAATGTATGCTTAATTTCTTTCAAAGCCTTGTAGGTAGCGATTGACATTCATGCAACAAGTATTTATTGATCGGTGCCAGGCACCGCTGGAGGCAATAAACAAAGTCCTCGCCCTCCTGTAGAGTGATGGTGGTGGCGGCCAGGGAGGGGACATTTCAAAGACTGCAGTCCTGGAGAGCTGCTCTGAAGAGGGGCCATTCTGGGGGTTCTGCATTCAGGGTGGGGTGAGCTGTGTGAGCCCCAGGCGGAGAGATCAAGCTGTGGTTTCAGAAATGATCGGGCAATCTCCTCTTTGACCTTTTCATGTTATAATGAACGAAGGCGCATTTCCTAATATTGAATCATCTGGTGCAGCCAAAATCAATTTCATCTCATCACATGGTAAAGTCATTTCAATGGGCTGCTAAATTGACAGTATTGAATTTAGGAGTTTTGCATCCATATTCATAAGTTTGGTCTGGAGAGTTTTTTAAGCCTATCTTTGTAAAACTGTGTTTTGTCTGTTAGGCTGGTTTAAAAACAGGAATTTTTTAAGTTGTTTTTATCTATGGCCTAGTACCATTTCACTGATCTAGGAATTATCTGTTTTTTAAAAGACTGAAATTTTTTTCTCATAAAACTAGGTGTCCTGGTGCTTTGAGGAAGGAAGAGGAGGGGAACACAGGTCATTTGGACATTTTCGTGTGACTTAGTTTAGTTTATGTTTGTGGAGATATTTAGAGTTTCTTTTATTTTCAGTCAAATTTGTTAGTTTCTGGTTACTTGGAAATTCATCTAGGTTTTCAAATAGAATAGTGGTAGGGTTGGGAAAAATATTGTGCCTTATTATTTTAATATCATCTTTGTCCATGATTATTTGATTATACATAAGTTTGTGTGTGTTAAGTTAAAGTTTATAAAAAGCATTATTGTATGTAATACAAGTTACCCTTCTTAGCAGGAAATTTAATGCTTTTTCAATATGTACAGATGTATAACCACTACTCCTTCTGAGGTGTAAACTGTACCCATAACCCCCAGCGGTTTCCCCAAGCCCCGTGTCCTCGCTCTCCACCGGCCCTAGAAGCCGCTGATGTGAATTTCGTCCCTGTGGTTTTGCTAGTTGCAGAATATCTCATAAAGAAATCACAGAGGTTTTTGAACTCTGATTTCTTTCATTAAGCAGAATACATTCAGGGTTTACCTACATTATTGTATGTATCAGTAGTTTGGTTTTTTATCATTTTCAGTTTTATTAAGATATAATTGTATGACACTATATTAGTTTTAGGTTATCCCACATCATGATTTATGTATATGTTTATATATATTTATTATGTATATATATCAAAAATGATTACCACAGTAAGTGTAGTTAATATCTATCACATTTGCTTCCTGTTTCCTGAGTAACATCCCATTGTATGAATATACTACAACTTACTCATTCACGGATGGCAGTTTATGTTGTTTCCAGTATCGTCTACTATGAATGAAACTGCTGTGAATATTTTTGTACAAGTCTTTCAGTAGACATATATTTTTATTTCTCTTGGGTAAATAGCCAGGATTGGGTGTGATGGGTTGTATGTAAAGTGTATGCATAACTGCATCAGAAACCCCTGCTGTCTCCCCAAGGGGCTGTACCATTTTACATACCCAGCAGCCAGCCGTAGGTAAGCACCTCACCTGCCAGGACTTTGCACGGTCTTCCCTCCCTGCTTCCTTGGCTGTACAAGTAGCCGAGTGAGGGCTCACATCTCTTCGAGGTTATAATTTGGGTTGCCCTGACTAATGGTGCTGAGCACTTCTCATATGTTATTGCTTTCTACATATCTTCTTTGGTGAAGCATTTGTTCAAAGCACTTACCTATTCAAAAAATTGGATCACTTTTGTATTAAGTTTCAAGAGCTCTTTACAGTGCGTTCTGGATACAAGTCCTCTATCAAATACGTGTTTTACACGGTGTTGTGTGCCTGTTTCCCACACCTTTCAATTTCCTTGACAGTGCCCTTTGAAGGGTAGAAAGTATTGGTTTTGATGAACTCCAACAAATTAAATGTGGTTTTGCTTTCTTTTGTCTTTATGTCATGTCTAAAAAGTCTTCACCTAACCCAAGGTCGCAAACTGTTTCTTCCGTGTTTGGTTTTGGGTTGAGTATTGTATATGATGCGAGAGATGGGTCAAAGTTCGTTATTTACATATGGATGTCTCTTCCAGCACCACTTATTAGAAATACTACTTTTCAGCCCTGGCTGGCATAGCTCAGTGGATTGAGTGCAGGCTGTGAACCAAAGTATCGCAGGTTCGATTCCCAGTCAGGGCACATGCCTGGGTTGCAGGCCATGGCCCCCAGCAACCGCACATTGATGTTTCTCTCTCTCTCTTTCTCCCTCCCTTCCCTCTCTAAAAATAAATAAATAAAATCTTTAAAAAATGTTAAAAAATACTACTTTTTGCCTGTATTATATATATTTTTCTATCATTTTTGGTAGAATTCTCCATTGAAAACTTTTGGGCCCGGATTTTTCGTGGTGAAAAGTTCTTTAAATTACATAGTCAACTTATTTAAGAGATGTGAGGATAATTGGGTTATCTAAATCTTTGAGTGAGCTCGGCAGTTTGTATCTTTCCACTTAATCTATGTTATCAAATTCATTGCAGAGTTATTCACAGTAGTTCCCCTGTTCTCTTACTGTCTCAGAGTCCTGTAGTGATGGCTCCTCTCTCCTTATTGACACTAGTGATTTGTATTTTCTTCTTTTCTCTTATGATTATTCTGGCTAGAGGCTTGTCAGTTTTATTAATTTTGATTTCATCGTTTTATTGGTTTTCTGATTTCACTGGTTTCTGGTCTTTATTGTTTCCTCTCTTGTGTTCCTTTATGTTTAATTCACCCTTCCTTTTTTAGTTTCTTAATGTGCAGCTTAAAGTATTGACACCAAAACTTTTATATTTTCTAGCACTGGTGTTTCAATGCTGTAATTTTTAAAAATACTGTTTTAGCTATCTCCCATAGTTGAACATACGATGTTTTTATTTTTAATCAATTTAATTAATTTCCCTCATGATCTGTTATTTGACCTATGAATTACTTTAAAGTGTTTTGTGTGATTTACAAATATAATACTTTCAGAATACTTAACAGAAAATACTTTCAGGTATTTTTCTGTTAATGATTTTTAGTTTGAACAGAAAACGTACTTTCTGTGATTGCAGGTCTTTTTTATTTGCTGAGTTTCATTTTACAACCCAATATATAGTTTATTGTGAATGTGTCAAGTGCACACGGAAATAATACATATTTTGCTATTAGGCATCCTGTGTTACAAATGCTAATTACATCAAGTTGGTTTATAGTTTAACTAGGCTCCTGTTCTCTAGTCTTAATAATTTTCTGTCTACCGTTCTGTCTAGTACTGGGAGAGGTGTACTGAAGTTTCCAGCAATCACTGTGGCTCTGTATATTTCTCTTTCCAGTTCTATAAACTTGGTTTATGTGTTTTTATTTTGGGTATCTTGTATTTTGTTTTATATAGCTCTGTCATTAGGTGCCTTTTAATGTTTTTATTTTCCTTTTTGAGAAATTTTACTAGCTGTTGGTTTATCTATTCTATTATTGGCTTACTTTTTAACAAATTAAATCTTAAATGTATCTTTTGAATCTACTTTTTTCTTACTTTATACTTTATTAATTCCTTTTTCTCCTTACCTCAGACATTCATGTTGTGGGTTGTTGTTGTTGTTGTTTTTAATTAATTGCCTCCAATAATTTATTTTCACTGTTCCTGCATGTAATAAAACAATGAAATACGACGCAGTTTGGGCGGCATTCCCTAAGAGTCTGTATGAAGCATAATAGTTATTGCTCTTCTCTAAAGTTTCTGAATGAAACTGTGGTTTTGATTTTTTATTTGAATTAAATTTTGATTAGATTTTTTGGAAATTTCCAAATGGTTTGGGGTTTTGTTTCTTTGTTCCTACTTTTGTAATGCCTTTCTAAATTTATTGCATTGCCAGAGACCATAGGGTTTGCTCTGTTTTCAGAAGTAAACAAGCTTTGTTGTTTTTTTTTAATCCAAGGAGGTGGTGTGAAAGCAATCACAGACAACAGGTCACTGCTCTGTGTGACCACAGTCCACCAACGCTTTTCCTTACAAAAACGGGACGGCTGGCCTGGCCCGTGGGCTGGGCCAGATCCTGTCCTGACGGGACTATTAAAACACTAACTTGCATTCCCTTAGTTTTCTTATGTTGCCTTTACCATTTTCTTTTGAAACTAAATCAGACAACAATACAGTCACAAGTTACATGAGGCTGCTTCTTTCAAATATTATGCTTTCTAATAACTTATTGGTACTTTTTTGTTTTGTTTTGTTTTGTTTTGTTTTTAAAGATTTTATTTATTTATCTTTAGAGAGGGAAGGGAGGGAGAAAGAGAGAGAGAAACAGCAATGTGTGGTTGCTGGGGGCCATGGCCTGCAACCTAGACATGTGCCCTGACTGGGAATCGAACCTGCGACACTTTGGTTCGCAGCCCGCGCTCAATCCACTGAGCTATGCCAGCCAGGTTATTGGTACTTTTATAACACGAGAAATCATTCATTCACCAACTTGTACAAATACTACCTTAAATTTGACATCATTCCTGATTTTGTTTCAAAAACTTTTTCACAACACTGTAACTCCCATTTTAGGAAAACTATAGTTTCTATTTCATGGATCTATCAGTTATCATCTTTTCCCCTGTAATTCCATTATTGTATTGCAAGATAAGTTGTCTATTACCAGATTTAACTCTCTGGTCACCCATGTATGCACATCATGTAGTTTTCTCCTAAAAAATTCAGGCTGGGGTAAGACAAAGGGTCCAGCTCCTTAGCTAAGGGAGGAGTTAATTCTTATGGAGTGGTCATTCTTGATATGTTTTGTGATCCTTTCATTGTATTTCCTAATGTTGTTGCCAGTAGAAGACTTAGTTTTTCCTTAAGTTTATCAAGAACACATCATCTTCTATGATAACTAAACATCTCCAAGTAAATTACATTTGTATGCTTCACTGAAACATACCTTCATCAACCTTTGTCACTCACTATGTCCTCATATAAAGTTGGTTTCACTCTGGAAATCCTATTCTGTTCCACCGAAGTACTCTCCCTTTCTGGGGCAATAATACACTATTTTACTTATGGTGACTTTAATAAAAGCTGAAATATGGAAATGGTGGTTTTTCCTTTTTTATATAGTTGTTGTTATTTTAGATTAATACCATGGAGTATTTGTCTTTCTCTTTAGCTTATTTCACTTAGCATAATTTTTAATCAAGTTTTTTGCTGTTGTCCAGTTGCATGAGTTATTTAGATATTTTGGATAGTAACCCCATATTAGAAATATCATTTGCAAATATCTTCTTCCATTCTGTTTGTTTCCTTTTTGCTTAGGGTTTTTTTAAGTATTTAGTTTATTATTATTATTATTATCATTATTATCATTATTTAAATTTTATTTTGCAGTTACAGTTTACATTTAATATTGTTTTATATTAGTTTCTGTTTTGTATTCCCTTTGAGGTACTTTACATCCCCGTGACTGTTTTTTAACTACTAATTTGTATTTCTTAATCCCTTCACCGTTTTTACCCAGGCCCCCCACACCCCATCCCCTCTGGCGACCATCAGTCTGTTCTCTGCGTCGGTTTCTATTTTGTTTGTTCATTTATTTTGTTGTTTAGATTCCACACAGAAGTGAAATTATGTGAGTTTTGTCTTTCTCTGACTGACTTATTTAATTTAGCTTAATACCCTCTAGGTTCATTTATGCTGTCACAAATGGTAAGATTCCTTTTTTTATGGCTGAGTAATATTACAGTGCATGTATGTACCACTACTTTTTATCCACTCATCTATTGATGGGCGCTTGAGTAGCTTCCACGCCTTGGCTATCGTAAATAACACGGTAATGAACATAGGGTACATATATCCTTTTGAATTAGTGTCTTGGGTTTCTTCAGATATGAGAGGACCCAAAAAACAAATTTATTTATAAAAAATGTGTGTTTATTCTTACGTATTTAAACTTCAGTCACCTTCAAAATATTCTCCATTTAATGTAATACACCTATTGAAATGTTTTTTTCCACTGCTCAAAACAGTTTTTGAACTCACTGACTTTGATGCCTTTGGCGTTTCTGCCATTTTTTTGTTTTACCTCTTCCACATCAGTAAAACATTTCCCTCTGAGGACTCTTTTCATCCAGGGAAACAAAAGAAAAAGTCACTCAGGACAAGAAAGGGCGAGTAGGGAGGGGGGCATGGGGTTCATGCCATTTTTGGTCAAAAAACTGCTGAGCACTCAGAGAGGTGTGGGCATGTGCGCTCATAAATCACCCATCATGAAAGGGGAAAAATTACTCAAGTCTTCAAAAAAAATTCACTGAAGCTAAACATAGCTTCTCACAACAATGCCAGCTGGTGTACTGATACCAATGTGTTTGTTACTCACCTAGCCAGGGGAAGTCTGTACTATAAGGTGCCTGCCCTCCAGAAGATAATTCTGTGTTTTGGGGGAGATGCCCCTATATACCCAGCTGTGGAATTGCTAGGTCATAAGGCAGTTCCATTGTTAATATTTTAGGATCCTTCATACTGCTTTTTGTAGTGGCTACACCAATCTCCTTTTCTACCAACAGTGCAAGAGGGTTCCTTTTTCTCCACATCCTCATCAACACTTGTTCTTTGTGGATTTATTGATGGCCTTTTGGTTTTGTTGGTGGAGTTCTTTGCACATGCAGAAGCTTTTTAGCTTAATGTGAACCCATTTGCTTATTTTTGTGTTTTTTTCTCTAGCCATTGGAGTCAAATTTACAAAAACATCTCTAAGACCCATGTCAAGGAGCATAGCGCCTGTATTTTCTTCCATGTATTTTATTTTTCAGGTCTTATAATCAAGTCTCTAATCCATTTTGAGTTAATTTTTGTGTGTCGTGTAAGACAGTGGCCTAGTTTCATTCTTTTGCATGTAACTGTCAAATTTTCCCAACATGATTTATTGAAGAGACTTTTGTTTCTTCATTGTATTTTCTTGCCTCCATATCATACATTGGTTGTCCATATATATGTGGATTAACTTGTGGATTCTCAGTTTTGTTTCATTGGTCTGTGTGTCTGTTTTTCTGCCAATGCCATACTGTTTTGATTACTGTAGCTTTGTTGTGTTGTTTGAAATCAGGGAGTATGATTCTCCAGCTTTATTCCTGTTTCTCAGTATTGCTTTGGCTATTTGGGGACTTTGCAGTTCCATACAAACTTTAGGATTTTTTTTTGGCTCTATTTCTGTGAAAAAGGTCATAGGGATTTTGATAGGGATTGCAGTACCTCCAGATTATTTTAGGTGATATGGATGTTTTCACAATGGTTATTCTTCCCATCCATGAGCATGGCATATCTTTTCATTATGTTTTCAGTTTCTTTCAGCAGTGTTGTATAGTTTTCAGTGTACAGGTCTTTCACCTCCTTTGTAAGTTCATTTCTAAATATTTTATTCTTTTTGTTGTGATTGTAAATGGATTGTAATCTTCATTTCTTTTCCTGATAGTTCATTGTTAGTGCACAGAAGCAGCATATTTTGTATATCAGTTTTGTATCCTACAACTTACTGTGTTCATTTATTATTTCTAATAGTTTCTTGGTAGGATCTTAAGGGTTTTATAGAGATAAAATTATGTCATGTACAATAGTTCCAGTTTTACTTCTTCCTTTCCTTTCGGATGCCTTTCATTTCTTTTCCTTACCTCATGGTTCTAAGAATGCCAATATTTTGTTGAATAAAACTGTTGAGAGTGGAAATCCTTGTCTTGCTCCTGATCTCAGAGGAAAAGCTTTCGGTTTTTCACTGTTGAGCATGGTGTTAGCCGTGGGTTTGTCATGCCTGGCCCTTACTATGCTGAGGTACTTTCCCCCTATCCCCGTTTCATTGAGAGGTTTTTTTAAATCAGAAATGGATGTTACCAGTTTAACTGTCTCTTTAATTTCTGATTTTCTTTGAATCTTCCCTTTATTTGCTTCATCTGCTAACAGTTTGTCAATTTTTTTATCTTTTCAAATAAAACAGGTTTTAGTTTTCATTGATTATTTTTCTAATATAATTTTCTAGTCTCTGTTTTTTGGTTTCTTAGACATGTTTGGAAGACTATGTCTTTAATAATATAATTTGGTAGTTAATTTTATGAATTAAAGCCAAAAAGATTCTAAATTATACATTCCATTAATGTATTGTGTCTGGAAGAACTGACATATTTGGTATATTGAGTTTGCTCATTCATACATATGGTATTTCTATTTGTTCAGGACATGTTTTCATGTCTTCCATAAACAATTATATTGTTTAATTGCTTTTTTAAAAACATAAGTCCAGAACCATTCCTGACAACTGTATTCTGACAACCACCTCATTACTTTAGTCAATTGCAAATGACATTTTTGTTTCTAATTATTGCCACTGATATTTATTTAGATCAGTTCTAGCCAAATTAACAACTCCTGCATAAATTCCAATCGTTTTCAAAATAGTCTCTCAAGTTAAGTTTACTGTCACATTATCTGCAGATAGATTCAATTCTGTTCTTTTTTTGTAAGTATTTTTCCTGAATATTTCATTCCCTGACTAAGTGCATTGACTTAAACCACCAGAACGATATGAAATAGAAGTGGAGATGGTGAGCATGCCTGTCACATTCTTGATTTTGAAGACAATGGTTTCAGTATTTTACCCTTTAATATGAGGTTTACTGAGGATTTTTAAAAAGCCTTTATTATATTTAAGTGGTGCCCATCAGTTCCTATTTTAGTTAAAGTTTTCGTGGTATGTCTACTGGATTTTATCAAATGTGTCTTGGCATATATATCAATGAGCATTCACTCTGTGTCAAATGCCAGGAAATCTTAACTCGACTTTGCTTAGGCAAAAACGGAATGCACTGGCTTTCATAAGTGAAACTGTTCGCAATGCAGCTGACTCGAGGCCAGCCTGATGTAAGGGCTCGAACTGTGCCACCAGGATCTGGTATCTCTTACAGATTCAACCCCTGTGGCCCCTCAGTAGGCTGGAGCAACACTAAAACTCACGTACTTAGTTTCAAATCCAGTGGTAGAAGGAGTGTAGGTATTCTTAGGATTTATGGAAATGCCTTGTTCTATCCCACTGGCTTTGGGAGGGCCATAGGCTTGCTCCTGAATCAGTCATTATAACCAGGGTAATGCAATGAGCTGATTGGCTCAGATGTAGAGCACCAGCTCCACCCTTGAAGTGGGAAGCGTCCCATCCAACCCTCACTGATGGTGCATCCCCAGAGGAAAGTTTTGGTTTTAGTTACCAGAATAGGAGAAAACAAATACTGGGCGACACAATAACAGATGTCACTTCAGCATTGATTGATTCAACCATATGGCCTTTCCCATTAATTTCTGGTTATAGTCCATGGTTTTGCTGTATTAACTGATATGAACCGTCCTTGGAATAATTCTTGCTTAGTCATGATTTATCCTTTTGAGGCACTGATTAATCCCATTTGTTTAAAAGTTTCCGCCTGTCACTGGAATTATCTTTTATAAAGGCTAGGTTAAATAAGCTGGAAAAAGGATCTAGGCCTGATATGATTTTTATAACAGATGTTTAAGTAACTTTCTTAAACTCTTCCATGGTTTTCTGCTCTTTGGCTCAATTTAGTTTTTCTCTAAAAATATCACCGCTCTCTAGATTTTAAAATTTATTGCTATAGAGTTATGCATAATAATCTTTAAAACTATAAATGCATTTAATCTCTCCTATTAATGGTTACGTCACCATTCTTTTTTCTATTATTTTGTGTTATACTTTATTTGTTTCACAAAATGTTGTGGAAAAACGTTTGCATATGTTTTTTCAAAGGGACAGCTTTGGATTTTACTTATATATATTTCCTTTATTCTTCTAATTTCATTTAGGGGTTTTTTTTTGGTACTTTTTTCTAGCTTGTCCAGTTGGAACTCTTGGATCACTTTTCACTGATCATAGCTTTAGCAGCCGCCACATGTTTAGACAGAAATGGCCTCCACCCTTTGTTTCTGTTCAGTATTTTCTACCTCGTTCACAATCTCCGTTTGCATCTCCCGTTTGACCTGGGGCAGCTGAGCTCAGGATTCCTCCTCCTATTCATCTGAGGATCCAGATGAGGTTCCAAATGGACTTGGGAGAACTGAGCTGTTTTTGGAACCTGGGGCAAAAGCCCAGGTGACCTAGATACATGAGACTCCCATACAAAGGAGACAAAAGAGAGCAGTATTTCCTTAGGCACAAACAGATCAGGATAAGTCTTTACACCATCAATTGGGAGAGTGGGTCACCTGTTTCCCAGACAGGCGGGTTTGCATGTGGCCTCGCCAGAGGTTCGAGGCACTGGCACTGGGAGTGAGTGTGGTGGGGCGGGGCTCTGTGAGTTTAGGAGTGATGGCGGGAGGGCTGAGATAGGTAGGTGCCTCCCTCCAGATGCTTTTCTGTAGGACTTTGTTTCTGGATCCAGTCCCTGGATAGGGTAATCTTGTTCCAAGATATCATTTAAGATGTTTGCCTATTAAAGGGGGCAGTTGAAGACTGAAAGTCTTCAGGGCAAAAAGGAATTAGTCTCTCCGATATTAAAATTTAACCCCAAGGTCAGTTCTTTTTCATTCCAGAGGGCCTAAAAAGGTCATTCACAAACCCTATCACCTGTCACTCACATGGTGCTACCACAAGTAACCATCTGTGAAGCACATGACACACTCACCAATACAAGTCCAGAATAGTCTTTTAAAAAACTGTACTAACAAAATTAATCATTGTGGTATCATTTGTAATTGTGAGAAAAATGAAACTACTGAAAAATGAAACTCAAGAAATAGAGGGGTTTTTTAGGTAAATGGTGGTACTTGTCATGGAATATTACAGAGTCATTAAAAATGTTTACTAGGAGGCTGAAAAATCAAGGATGTAGGGTCATGTAATAAAAGTCACAAAAGCAGAATGCAAATTGCAAATGCAGAATAACTGGAGCTGTGTAAAAATGAACAGGAAAAAGGAAAAAGGGAGAGGGAGATCCATGGGAATTTTTAGAATTCTGTTTTGGATAGTAGGACCAAGCCTTTTTTTTTCTTCTTTACATATTTTCCAAATAGTATAAGTGTTGCATTTCGAATAGTGACACAGACATCTTTTTAAAATTGTGTCGTTGTTGGAGCTGCTGATTTTCGCTATCCATGGAGTCAAGTGTTATTGCAATACCCGCATATTCATGCATGAGCAAGTATAAGCATGCGCACAGGAATGTGAACACACACACACACACACACACACACACACCACAATTCTCCTGAGAGAGTCAAGACCCAGGGCAGCGTGAGCAGCAGCAGATACTCTTGCAAACTCTGCATGGTCTTCAAGATTAAATGCCTTGTAATCCACACTGGGCATTATTATCTCTTTTGCTTTGTGGAAAACCAGACTTTTGAGTCTCCTTCTCTCTCGAGTTCTCTCTCTCTCTCTCCACCCCCTCCTCTAATGGCTGCATGTCATTGGATAGTCAGACTCAGTCCCGTTCAGAACAGGCTCAATACTGTTGCTGGCCTCTCCCCGTCCCACTGCTCTGTCTCCCATAGGCCAATAGGGCATCTTTCTGAGAAGGAGTATGTGAATTTCATTGTATGTTTCACACATATGTTGGTTGTGTGCTTGCCTCCAGCCTCTCGGGCCCAATTATCTGAATATAGACCCTCATCTGTTCTATAGGCTTGGTTGGTTGCAAATCGTAGAAACCTGCTCCACCTGGTTTAATCAAGAGAGGAAGATTGGCTGGGAAGGTATAACTCACAAATCTCAGGTCATTGAAGCTTTTGGGGACGAAAACCCTCAATAGCAACTGAGGCAGCAGCTGGCTCTGGCTCTGTCTCTCTCCATCTTTCCCTCCCTCTATCTTCACCGCACCCCTGTTTTCTCCGCAAACCTGCTTCATTCAGCTAATCACCTTCCTCTGTTCTCCCCCTACCCCTGCTCCTTCGCCTGGCAGACTGTGCCATTCTAGTCCCTTATTACAGTTCTTAGCTTGATTAGAACCAGAGAGACCCCATTCGGAATTCTCAGGACAAAGGGTCTGATTGATAGGCCAGGTGTCTACTCACTGTGACCAGTAGAGTGGATAGCAGGCTCTGCATTGCACAGGCACTCCTGCTGCCCAGCCAATCAAGAGAAACCATTAGGAGGTATTTTTAATATGGTCTTTATTTTATTTTTTTAAAGATTTTGTTTTTATTTATTTTTAGAGAGGGAAGGGAGGGAGAAAGAGAGAGAGAGAAACATCAATGTGTGGTTGCTGGGGCTGTGGCCTGCAACCCAGGCATGTGCCTTGACTGGGAATCGAACCTGCAATGCTTTGGTTTGCAGCCCGTGCTCATTCCACTGAGCTATGCCAGCCAGGGCTTAATATGGTCTTTAAAAGGAAGATGGAGAAACCAGTAGTTTCAAGGGCTTTGGGCTTGGCCCGCTGATCTGCCTCCACTGTCTGTGCTGCTGTGAGCAATGATGCGGGGGATTTGAACATCCTTCAGTTAGTTAAGCTGGTGCGGGCACATCGGTGACAGCATGTGATCCTCACCATACTACCACAGGGGCGGGCGTGGGGCTTGGGGGGAGAATGATGCTCCCAGGTCCACCCTCGTGCGTCATCTGCAGAGATGGCGTTTGAGTCCAGCTCTGACTCCGCCCGGTCTTCTCCCAGCTCTTCATGGCTGCCTCTGTGCTCCTGCCTGCTGCGTGCAAGTGTGTGAGTGTGTGTTTCCTCGTCTGTAAAATAGTGGTTGAAGATAATATTTGTATTTTCCTTAAAAGCTTGTTATTAGAGAGAGATGGGTTGGGTACACACATTTTGAAAACTACAAAATACGATATAAATATTATTATTATTACCACTTTCGTCACTTACCCAGCTCCTCCATGCCAGCCTGTCGAGGTTCACGTTGAGCAAGGGATTGATTAGGCAGAACTTTCCTTGCATGTTGTTGTGTTAAGGGATATTCAGGCCGATGGCAGGCAGAGTAGGGGTGGGGGGAATGGACTAAATCAATAAGCTTCTGAGATATTAAGTCTACAAAACATTAAGATGTCAACCCTGATAGTTTTTTTTTAAGACTGAGTTGTTATTTTTTTTAAGATTTATTTATTTATTTTTTAGAGAGGGAAGGGAGGGAGAAAGAGAGAGAGAGAGAGAGAAACATCAATGTGCAGTTGCTGGGGGCCATGGCCTGCAACCCAGGCATGTGCCCTGGCTGGGAATCGAACCTGCGATACTTTGGTTCGCAGCCCACACTCAATCCACTGAGCTATGCCATCCAGGGCTGAGTTGTTATTTAAAAAAAAATCTTCATATTTTTAGTTATTCCAAATTAACATCTGAGTTATCAAAACTGCTTCTACTCCTGTATTTCCGTCCTGGTAAAAAAGTAGAAGCACTATCCATAAGCCAAAAACCTGGGGACATCTTGACCTCCATCCTCTTCCTCAAACCCCACGTCCAACTGGCCACCAAATACCTAGTCCCTCAGTATAGCCTCAGCAGTGAAAAACCCATCTTCCCTTGCCCCAGCTACAGAATTCACCCCACACAGTCGGGTTGTCTTCCTGAACTCATCCTCAAAGCTGCTACCACCACCCTCAGATGTGCATTTATTCCGTTGCTCCACAGCTCAGAATGCTCAGAAGTTACCCGTCTGGAAAGCCCAGCAGCGTCCCTCTTTTCTCTTTGCCTCAGAGCACCCAGCATGCCCTGTGTGCACTGTGAGCTTCCAGGCCCGGCCTTTACAAAACCAGTTCTTTCTGCAGAGGTGCTCCTTCGCCCTCTCTCTGCACTGCTCAGACTTCCTTATGCACGGAGTCCTGCCTCCTGGAGGGTATCTTTCCTGACGCACTCAGAGGGGGACAGTCCCATCCTCATCTGGGCTGCTCTGGGCTCCTCCAGTTTTGCAAATACCTTTGTGTGGTACCTTCTCGCAACACACAGCAGTGATTTTAAATGTCATTTTCTCTCCAGACTTGAGCTCCTAGAGGGCAGAAATTATAATAACTGTACTTACATCCTCAGGACCTGTCACAGGGCGTGACAAAAGATGAGTTATCACACACAAAAATATTTGAGTAAATGCATCAATTAATCAACAGTACCCATCCAGAGTCATCCTGTAGAGGAAAAGGAGACATATGGGAGGCCCCTACGATTCTAACAACGGGAGTCCTGAATCAGACACTAGAAGGGTTTGCCTTCAAAGTCAATGGTAAGTTTTACTCCACATGGCTGTCTCTGTAATAAAGGGGAAAACATAACCCAGCCTTGATAATGCTCTGAGCCAGGTTAAAGACGACCTGAGGTGTCTCAGGACCGTGTCAGGTATTGATGTGGACAGCACTGATGGGTGCGTTGCAGAGTGGGCTGCGGCTGTTTCTTGTCTTCCTGGAATGACCATCTGGATTCACATGTTAATGTTCAATCTAATTTGTTGCTAAGGCAACCAAGTTACAGGCCATCTTCCATTTACGAAAGATGATACTGCCAAAGTCACTTTGTAAGTCAGATGTTTGAAAAATACAATGACTTTTTCCATGGTGAAAAGGGCTGTTGGTGATGGCTCGGACCTACGGAATTGTGCTGGGCCCATGTTGTTGCCGTCCTTGTGCTGTAGTTCTGTGGGTGAGGACCCCTGAGGGCACCGTAGCTCCTGCCACTAAAGGAGTGGTCATGGATATCCTTGGGCGCCCTTGGAAGGCACTGACACTAAACTAATCATGGTGTGTGGGCGGGCAGTGCTGATGCAACATTATCCATAGCATGGGAATCTGTTTAAAAACAACTAAAACAGCACCCTTCCTCCCCTATCCTAGTTCTCAGACATGAGTGTCTGGGACAGTGAATATGAGACACCATACCATACTCTGTATAACTGCCCCCCAGACACTACTCCATGATCACGGATATTAGTTAATTGTTGCACCTATCTTTGCTCTTAGAGGCTGCAATAATGAGCCCACTGTGCCTTTTGTGCATAATGAAGCCCTACTGGACCCACCTTACCAGTCCCCAGACAACGGAATTCAAAGGCAATTCTACTATTCAATCTTTTTTTTTTTTTAGATTTTATTTATTTATTTTTAGAGAGGAAAGGGAGGGAGAAAGAGAGAGAGAAAAACATCAATGTGCGGTTGCTGGGGACCGTGGCCTGTAACCCAGGCATGTGCCCTGACTGGGAATTGAACCTGTGATGCTTTGGTTTGCAGCCCATGCTCAATCAACTGAACTATGCCAGCCAGGTCAAAGGCAATTCTAAATGGGGTTCAAGAGAGGACACTGGAAAGGCTTATGGATTTTGGAGAAAATTGAATAGTTTGTTATAGTTCACCTCTTAGATTGCTTGATAGTGATTCCCAATAAATCACATCTCCCTGTGCCTAGGCCCCCGTAATGTGGCACTGCCACTTCGGGAACAGCAAGAAGCAGACTTTAGTTTCCCCACCCCCTCTAACCTGTGCTGACCTTGTGGATTGCTCCGACCAACAGAATATGGCAGAAGTGATGATGGGCAAGTATGAAAGCTAGATCTTCAAAGGACTTGACTCGAAATATCTCTTCTTACCCTCTTGGACCCTGAGGTCACTGTTCTGTGAAGAACCCCAGGCTGGTCTTCCGGAAAATGATAAATCAAATGAGAACCAAAGTGTCCTAACCAACAGTCAGCACCAACATGGGCGTGAGGCCATCTTGGAACCTCCAGCCCCAGCTGAGACTGACTGAGGACAACAGCCACAGGAGTGACCCCAAGCCAGGCCAGCAGAAAACAGCCCAGATCGCTAACTCACAGGATTATGACAAGTAATAGTAAGTCATTGCTCTTTTCAGCCACTAAACATTGGGATTCCCATAGATAGGTATCTAATTCAGTACTGTGTTTTTATACAAAAGTGCCAAAAATCAACAAGCAGTTTAATTTATAGTGTACTGATGGTGCTAAATTAAAAATTATCATTCATAATATCTCTCTGCAGAGGTAATTATTCATTCAGACTTACATCCTTCCGGAATTTTAATATACAAAGTGTTTGTGTTCCTGTCGATGCACTACTAGAAGACCACTAAACACGGTATTTCATAACCTTCCTTTTTCATGTACTGAGGCACTCATCATTTTCATATCTCAGAACTAATCCTTTACATCATTTTAGTGATTACCTAATACTCCACCTTTAAGATGCGCACAATTCATTTAACCTGCTCTTATTATTGGATATTTTTTCATTGTTATAATCAATTCTGTAATGGAAATACTTGCACTTAAATCTTCCCACACCTAAATCTTCCCACACGTAAACAATCATTTTGTTAGGAAATTGTGAGTATTATGGCTTAATTATTTTGCTAATACAATAAAAGGAAAGAATATCTCACTATTTAAATTTTCTGCCATTTTATTAACCACGATGTTAATCAGATTGTACATGCCTTCTGGCTGTTTCTGTTTATCTGTTGTTTTATTAAGGGATGGACCTTTCATGTTTGCAAACTTTTTTTCACAATGTTCTGTGTCTCTCTCTCTCTCTCTCTCTCTCTCTCTCTCACACACACACTCACACACACACACACACACACACACAAACCCCTGGAGGCAGTGTGCCACAGAATACGGGCCCTCGCGCCAAAGCTGGGTGCTATCACATAGGTCCTTACCAGTTATCTTACACACAGAGTAAGTTAACTGCATTTTCCAAACCTCAGTTTCCTCACATACAAAGTGGAGACACTAGTGGTTTTGATGAGGTATGCACGTGCTTAACAAGATGGCTGGTACAATGTGTTTAGTCAATATTAGCTTTCGGATAGACTTGTTTTACAAAATCAGGACCATATAGACGTAATTTTTTACCATCAGTTTTGTGCTTAAGTTAACAACACCTTTTCACTCATGTATTGTTAAATATTCGTTGTGGGTCCAGCATTGTCCAAGACACTAAAATAGCAGCGGAATAAACGTAGAGTTCCAGCACCTATAGCACTTACATCCTCGTGGAGAGGGGTCCCTAATCAGCAAGCACTCGTATTTATAGAACACTAGATGGGGTTAAAGCCACAGAAGACAGTAAGGCAGGTAAAGAGGATACAGTGCACTGGGCTCTGTATGGGAGGACCATGTGTAAGGGAAGCTCCGGTTCAAAGGTGGCATTTGAGCAGAGACCAGATGGAAGGCACAGGCCCATCAGGAGGACACACTCTTCCAGGTGGAAAACAGCAGGTGTAAAGGGTCCCTTGGGTGAGCGTGGCTCTTACATTCCAAGAATGATGACTAGTACAGTTGGAACAAGTGAGTGAGGGAAAAAGTGGAAGAAAAGACTTGACTTTTTATGCTTTGTCTTCTCTGCTGAGAATAGACAGAAGAAGAGCAAAGGTAAAGGTCAGAACACTGATTGGGAATGGAAATAATACAGGTGAAAAACAATGGCATCTTAGGCCAAGATAGGGTGGAGTGAGGGGCATTGGCAGAATTCCAGATCTATTTTGAAGGTAAAGCCTGTAGCATTTGGTCACAAATTAGAGCTGGGGTGTGAAAGAAACAAAGGAACCAGATACAACTCCAGATTTCTGGACTGAATAAAGAAAAGGATGGAGTTGCCATTAACTGGGACATGAAAGGCAGTGCAAGGAGCAGGTTTCGGGAGAAGATTGGGATTCAGATTTCGGGTATGTTATGTTTCAGATCCATGTTAGATATTTTGGGTGATATGTGAAGTGGGTGGTTGGATACACTAGTCTGAAGTTCAGGGAAGTCCAGGAAATTGTCAGCCTGTTGATGGAATTCACAGCTGTGAAGCTGGATGAGATCGTAGGCTACTTACGTAGATAGACTAGAGAGCTCTTGGGACCGAGCTTCAGGGCAGCTGGATCTTGGAGGCGGAGAAAGAGATTGAGATGATCAGCCGATGAGGTAGGAGATCCAAGAGGGATCAGGGTCCAGGGTGTCAAGTGAGAAATTATTTCAAGGGGAGAATGATGAACTGTGTGAAATGCTCTTGATAGTTCAGGTAAAATAAGGACTGAGAATCAGTCTTTGGATCCAGCAACCTCAAGGTCATTGGTGACATTTTTGTGAGCAGTTTCTGCAGAATGGTGGTACTGAAACCCGATTACACGGAGTTTCCAGGAAAACGGGAGGCAATGAATAATAGGATAGAGTAAGTGCAAGCCAGGGAGAAACTTGAGGCCGTGGCTGGAGATGCTCTCTGGTCAGAAAGGGGAGAGTTCTGTGTATGTTTTTAAAATGGGAGAAATATTAGAGCTGATGAGAAGGATTGAATGGAATGGGGAGATTAATCACGAAGAGCTGGGCACTGCTGTTGGAATGTCTTTTGGCAAATGAGAGAGCATGGGGTCTCCCATAGGTGGAGATGGCCTTAGGTACAGCATAAACTGTTCCTCTGACTACGACGGCAGGCAGAGTGTGTGGATGGAGGTGATGCAGGTGACATAGGCCATGGTTCCAGCCATGGAGATTCCATTGTCTCAGTAACGTAGGAAGCAGGGTTATTAGCTAAGAGTGAGGAGTGCGTGGAGGTGTTGGAGATTGGAAAAGACTCTATGAATTAGAAAATGGTTTGGGAATCTCAGAAAGTGACTGGAATAGGGAAATGCCAAAGCATCCCCAGGAAACACTAAGGGATCGCTAGACATCAGTGGACAGGGATTGTAGTAAGACCAGCTAGCATGCTTCCGTGTGTTTCCCGCAGCTGGTCAGCGTGCTCACAGTGGGTGAGAAGTTGGACTTCATTACAGTTCATGTTTTGGCAAGTGGCTTTAAGGAAGGGAAGGAGATAGGAACATTTTGGACACTTCCCACTAGCAGTATGTTTATATCAGTGTAATTCTAATGGTATCAGGGGATTCTATAAAATGGACTCAACCTATTTAGCCAATTGCCTAATCTGGGACATTTAGTTTTTCTAATTATTCATTATTATAAATAATAGTTCAGTGGAGCCCCCTTTATTTCAACAGTTATTCATGTCTTTCAGTTCTTTCTTTTGAAAACAGTCTTGCTAAACAAACAGGATAATAATCAGGATACATTTGTCTGGAAGTAGCAGAAGTCAACTCAAAATGTCTTAAACAGGATGGAAAATACATTACATCCTGTAAAACATCCTCTGATACCCTTTGGAATTGCTCACTTCATCATTTTAAAGACATCACCATGGAGATTTGTGCTCTATCAGCTCCAGTGGGCCAGCTCTGGCCCTCGGGTGGGCTGTCCTCATGGTCAGAAAATCGCTGCTGTGACCTCACACATCCCATGGGGACATGACAACAGCCCTTCCTAAGAGTCTCTTTTTATAGGTGAGCAAGTGTTCCCAGAGGCTCAACGTGAACTCCTCACGTCTCATTGACCAGAACTTGATCACGTGCCCACACATAAACCAGTCACTGGCGAGGGAATTAGAGTTATTAAGATTGGCTGAAATTAGGCCCCGGCTGGTGTGGCTCAGTGGATTGAGTGCCACCCTGCAAACCAAAGGGTCGCTGGTTTGATTCCCAGTCAAGGCACATGCCTGGGTTGCGGGCCAGGTCCCCAGTAGGAGGCAACCACACACTGATGTTTCTCTTTCTCTTTCTCCTTCCCTTCTCCTCTCTCTAAAAATAAATAAATAGATAATCTTAAAAAAAGATAAAAAAGAGCTAAAAAAAAGATTGGCTAAAATTATTTAGTGTTTACCCCTGAGATGGGCATCAGGTCCCCTTTGCTGAGTTAATGGCCTTACTAGGCAAGGGCAGATAGCAACTGAGTCGGTCTTTGCAAGGTGGAAGACGAGAGGGGAGGGAAGATGGTTGCTACATAGACAAGTACCAAATTTTTCAGACTATAAGATGCCCCGGACCATAAGACGCACCTAGGGTTTAGAGGAGGAAAATAGGGGGAAAAAATTGAAGGAAAAAGGTGGTAAAATATTTAATAACATAAATAACATAGGCCACACCCCACAGCAAGCCAGATAAGCTACATTTGGACTGTAAGACGCACCCCCCTTTCCTCCCAAATTTAGGGAGAAAAACTGCATCTTATAGTCTGAAAAATACGGTATGTCTTCTGCTAAGAGGTGCACGTCTATGGTTTGGAAGGCACATTATCATATTTTTTGCCAACCTTGTACCTGTTTTTTGTGTCCTCATTCCAACTTTGACTTGAATTGGTTTAATTTTTTAACACATGACTTGTGACATCTCCGTAGACTTGGTGCATTGGCGCACTCTTGCTCGTTCGTGTGGGGCCAGTCCCGCCCTGCTGGGCACCCTGAAGGTTGTAGTCACAGATGTAGCCTTCCCCAACTCTTCCCATGGGACTCTGTTGGTGTCCACCCCCTTTACTCACCTGGCACTTGGGAATGCGGTCGGTTCTGATATACTACAGGGTGGGACAAAAGTAGGCTTACGGTTATATTGTGAAAAATAATACAATAATGAATAAATAATAACCACTATAAACTCTGTGTTTCATGTACTCACGACTGTAAACCTACTTTTGCCCCACCTTGTATAATGTGACTTATACATTCCTAAAAATCACCATGCTATGCAAAATGCACAGTCAAAAAGCAATGGGGATTATGGGAGAATTGGAGTTCAGGATCTAACATTCAAAAACTTTATCAGTAACCAAAAAAGTAGGAAGCTGGTAAAGATAGTAACATCATGGTAAATGGTTATGAAATGCACAAACCTTCCTTACATAGGTCACTTTACCTTGTGAAGTCTTGAAATTCACACGCGGAAGTTGCTCTCGGGTTAAAGTGTGTGAGTTTCTGTGGAGCGGTAAAAGGAAGGCTGTGTCAAATCGGGGGTGGGCGGAGTTGGAACACTGGGTGTGGCTGGTAACCTACAGGGAACTGAGGAAGCAGGTGGGGGGGCGCGGGGTGGGGGGTGCAGGTGGGGAGGCCCATGGGAGGATTTTGCGTCTCCCTGCATGGTTGGACTCTGTCAGGTGCAGATTTCTTCATCACCTAGTGTTTCCACTTTACGAAATGACGTGTAGTCAAACACTTGGTTATGTTCAAGTTATTCGCTACTGTGTACATTGCAGTTTTAAAGCAAGCATTACGACAGATCTGACTTGGCTGAGTTTTCGATCAGGTTCCATGCCCATCCCACCTCACGGAAGTTCTTCCAAGGTCCTGCATATGGACCCCTCCAGGTTTCCAGGGCTTTTTTCTACTATTGTGTTGGGAAGCCCCAACTCTCTGGGGAGATGGGGGAGCCCAGCGGTGATGGTTGTGTTGCAGTCTTTTCTAGAAACCAAACCCAGTTCTGTCCGACTCTGCAGCCCCCCTCGCATCCTCCTCTGCTAAGTAAGCCGCGTGAACTGTGGGTCACTGCAAAATGGCAGTAATTTTTTGTTTTGAAAGGTAAATGCATGGGTTAAGGGATGAAAAATCAAGTGGGTTTATTTTCGAGAAAGCATCGGAAAAAAAGATTTGTAAACACCGCCACCAGAAGAAAATGCCAACCTTTATTTTCTTATGAAAAACATATTCCTCGATATATGCTTAACAGCCCTCTTACTGTTCAGAATCCTTAGTCGACTCACAGCTAGAACAGAGGGCAGGAACAAAGACATTTCATGCGAGGTCTGCGAAAAGGTAGGGGAAGCCATGTTGTGTTAGAGCCGAATGCGTTTAAGTAAGATTGTCTCCGCTGGAATTAGCTGAAATGGAAGCAAGACGTGAGGGAGCATGCAGAGCCTGTTGGGAAAAAATTAACAATGAGGGTGAAGAGGTGGTGCCAGGCACAGGAGGGGTCTAGAACCACTCAGGAGCTACTTGGAAGCAAGACTGGGCATGGGGCAGGTGGGCAGAGCAGGACATAGGGTGGTGGCCAAGGCAGTGTGCCCCCCCCACCCCGGTCGCCCCCGACCGGGCAGGAAGAGAAATCTCCCAGGGAAGCCCTTGGCGCACGTAGGACATCAGATAACTAGAAGCTCTTCTGTCGAGCAGAGCCTAGACTATGTCATCAGTGATGAACGTGTTTATGCTCAGCATCTGAAAGAAAGAAAACCAGCGATATTTCTGTGGCAGGGCATTTAAATCTCTTTTCAACATGTATGATTTGTTCAGTGATACCCAAGAACAAGACATATTAATTTTCTTCTACTTTACTGAATCGAACAAAACATCTCCCTTCCGCCGGCGTGGCTGACAACACATCCATCCCCATTTATCGCTGCATTTCCCTCCTCCCATTATTTAGGATCTGAGAAGAGCCACGGGCTGACCCACTTACTCCAGGGCCTCTGGTCTTCAGTCCCTCCGGGTTGCCTTTGAGATGTGAGTTGTCTGCGCCCCAGGCGCCCTGGAAGCTTTGCTGGTGCTGCCCACTCCCACCTCACCGGGCTCGGCAACCGGGACGCGACCAGGGCTTTCACTCCTGAGGCTGCTGAGGCTGGTGCTCAGAACGTGGCCGCCCTGCCATTAGGACTTTATGTCTCTGTCTTTGCAACTCAGGTAATCCTGCCCCGGCCTCCTGCGTGTGTTCAGGGTCAAGGCACACCCCTCTCCCATTTCTGCTATAGCACCCAAGCCTCCTCCTCTCTGCAAAGTGCAGTTAAGGGGCATTAAAAGGAAACATTTCATTTTTCCCTAGGTCAAGGGAGCTTAGAACTAGTAACTCCCTTCTCTTTTCTCTCCAAAAAACCCAAATACCTCTTAAATGATCTGTAAGACACCCCATTACATATTCTTCAATTTGTTTCTAATTGTGACCCTTAAAAGGGGGTGTTGTTCCTACTTTAAAAACAATGGAAAGAGCTAAAGCCAATTATAACGCAGCAGTAAATCTAAATAAGTTTTCAAGCTCAGACTGGACTCCACAGCACAACTTTTTACCCCTGCACAGCAGTCTCCTGCTCCATACTTGAGACAGCCCCTACTCTTGGTAAATTTTTTTTTTTATCCTGTGAAAAACAACAAGTATGTCTCATCTTAGAGTTTACGAGGTTGAGGAATCTGGGAGCAGGTGAGCTGGGTGGTTCTGCCTCAGGGTCTCACGAGGTTGCGACCGGATGTCACCCGCGGCTGTGTCATCTGAGCCTGGGAGGTTTTTTCCCAAGACGGTGCACTCACACCGCTGTCAGCCGGTGGCCTCAGCACCGTGGCAGGTGGCTTCCACCAGAGTGAGTGATGCAAGAAGGAGAGAGAGAAATCACCGTATGTTTTATGTCCCAGCCCCGGAGGTGTGAGGTCACTGCACGAGGGTGTGCAGACTAGGAGACGCAGATCACCGGGGGCCAACCTGGAAGCTCGCTCCGGTGAAATTTAGTACCACGCGTATCTGCAGCGCCAGGGTGAAAAATGATTCCCAGTTTACACTTTTTAAATGAATTAATCACCTAATCAACCCATTTCTATTTTCCATTAATTTTTCCAGCTGAAGCGGGGGAGATGTGGATAATTTCAGAGGCACAAGCCACCAATTAATTGCATCCCATCTTTCACTGTGCGTTGGTTCGTTCATCAGCTCTTTCCTGCCCAGCACTGTGCTGGCTGCCTGGAGACAGCGAGGGGGGAAACAGGTTCCGCCCCCACCCTCGTAGACTCCTCAGTTAGTAGTCACACAGTTGATCCATCACCGCGGCATGTGATGACTGCTATGACTCAGGAGTTTAGGTTGCTGTGAACACATATGGCATGCGGGTCTAATTGAGTCTGAAAGCCAGGGAAAGCCCTTGCACAGGGTTTCTCAGCCTCAGAACCGTTGACATTTGGGACTGATAATTGTTTGTTGTGAGGGCTGCCCTGTGCTTGGAGGGCGTTCGCAGCGTCGCTGGCCTCGGCTAGATGCCCTCCGCCCCTCCTTAAACTGGGACGGCCTAGCTTGCGTTTGGATAGTCCCACAGGTTCCCTGGGGCAAAACCTCCCCCAGGTAAAATCTACCGCCTTACCGGAAGTTTTCGAATGGAAACCACAGAGGGCAGGAAGGGTCATTTCGGGAGGAGGAAGGAGGATGTTAGCGAGACTTTTGTTGGCAGGTGTTTCCAAGTGAAATACACCACCCCCAAAAGATCATAAAAAAACAAACTAACAGCCCTGGCTGGCGTAGCTCAGTGGATTGAGCGCAGGCTGCGAACCAAATTGTCGCAGGTTCGATTCCCAGTCAGGGCACATGTCTGGGTTGCAGGCCATGACCCCCAGCAACCTCACATTGATGTTTTTCTCTCTCTCTCTTTCTCCCTCCCTTCCCTCTCTAAAAATAAAAAAAAATAAAAATCTTTAAAAAAATAAAATCTACAAAGCAAGAAGTGAAACATTCCTTTAAAAAAAACACAAAAACGAACAAACAAAGCCCCTGGTTCCCTGACTCTAGTTTTCGAGCTTAAATTCAAATCAGACTCTTGCTTGCATGACTCGCCGGTGCCCTTTTAAACAGAAATTCCCCCTCTGCAGCCAGTCTGCTTGTGCTGAATAAGGTGTCTCCGTATAATTGCCAAGGAAAAAACATGTCTGGCCTGAAGCTGTCTTCCAAAACGTATTTTAACTTATTGGATCTCTGGGCTGGCTAAAGTTATTTGGCCTTCAGCCTGCTGGTTTATATCACTGCCTGAAGCAGGGTCTTATCACTCAGAAGAAATACACGGCCTCACTTTTTATTGGAAAAATATTTATAGGCACTGCTTATATGCTATATGTGAATTATATGCTATATGTGAATATATTTAATGTGGAAAGAGTACATAACCAGGCTGGGCACGGTGTCAGAGACCAAGGCTGGCCCTATTTCAACCTTGAACAGATAGGAGTTAGCTGCTGTGGTTAGAATCCTGAACAACTGGGTGAAAATGGGACTTAGAGGATCTCACAGGGGACATGTGGGTTTTGGAATGTAGGTACTTCTGGGTCAGATTTGGCCTCATTTTATGATCTTGGACACATATAATAGTTTCAGTTTGCTCATGTGTAATGAAGGTGATAATTCTCACCTTGCAGGGTGGTTAGGGAGATATGTAAGATCACAGCAAGCTCTGACAGCCAGTGGGTGACAATAAATGAAATGTCCCTCTTGCCTTTAGATTAGCCAGTTCAACTCTTCTCAGGCGTCCCTAAGAGACAGTTTCCTGGGAGATCTGGGAGCTGGGCTGTCCTCAGTGGTCCCCTCTCCCTGTGCATCCGGAGGGTCTTCGAGTCTCTCACTGTCACCTCTGTGTTTTAGTTGGACCAGCATCATTTCTTTTGTGGACTCTTGCATTGATTTTCCCATGAGACAGCTGTAGCCACAGATAAAATCTAACCATGTCACCCCCTGATTACCACCTTTTATTAGTCCCACAGGTTCCAAAATGGGATCCTGGCTTATCTCCCCGGCCTCATTTAGCAATGCCAAACTTCTGACAGAGCCCTACATGCTGTTCCGTATCCTTGTGCTGCTCTGGATGCTTCCTTGGACAGAGCTTCATTTATCTCTCTGCTACCCGCATTTACCCGTCAGACCTAGAGGAGTAACCCCCCAGAGCATGTTCTGACTTCGTCCTCGCCTCCTCCCCACTCCATCACCTCTTTGTTTGACACAACCTTGTACACATTTCTAGTCTGATGAGTGTCATACCTCATTGATTTAAGTATTTGTTTATGGGTCTATCTTCTCCACTGGCGAGTGAATTACTAGGAGGCGAGAACCGCATCTTATTAATCTTTGTGTTCTCAGCTATTATCACTGACCCTGTACCGGCCTGTGTCTCATAAGCATTTGATGAATGAATCCATGTTTATCTTGAATGCCCAAGGGATGGGAACCCACAGCGTTGCCAGGCAGCAAGCTGATGTGCCTCATGTCAGACCTAGATTGACAAGTCTTCCATCTTTATTGTCTTGTCTACCTCGCTACCCCCTCCTCCCACTAATCCTACTTAGAAAAAAATATATAAACTCCCTCAACATAGCCACCATGGGATTGTGAGGATACAACCAACATCATGCAGCGGCCACATTTTCTCTTCTTGGAAAATTCTTCTAATGATTCCCAAAGCAACATGACACCCAGGCCCCACACCAGCTCATCTCCCTGGTTAGGATCGGCTGTGGGTCCAGCGCCATGTCTATAACTGAACCCAAGATGCCTGATGGATTCCAACAGCTTGGGGGGCTTCTGTCCTGCTGTCCTGGACATGATATTCAAGTAAGAAGACAATAAAATAAAATGCCCTTGCATTTATTCCTATATTTTTCTATAATAGAAGTACTAATAACTAACATTATGGAGTTTTTACCGTACACCAGGCACTGTCGGAACAAGGACCTGAGACTGGATATTCTGTCCATAACTCCTGAACTCAACTATTTCACTACGCCGCTGACGTCCCACATATACCAGAAGCTCCCTGTGAGGTATGGCTTCAGGGAGATCAGCCAGGCCTAAGGGTTGGGTTTTATCTGTCTTTGCTTAGCAGTGTCCTGTGGCCAGACTGACAGGAAGAAAACTGCATGACCCCAGGCTGCTCACAGTCACTTGAGCTACAGATTATAGCACCCAGTCGAGGCACCAAGGAAGCCAGAATGTCCAGCCTGAAAGTTTGCCGCTGAACGCATCCTTCAGGGGCCACTGGGATCGGTGACTCCATATCCCACTGGTCCATGGGTGCTCCTTCAGCGTTCAGGGTGGCTCATTTCCGATGCCCTGTGCTCCATCGTGTTGTAAACCACCCACACTATGTGATTATGCTCGAAATCACTCACGTGTATTAAGTATACTTTAGATCCCAGAAATTGCATTCAGCTCTTCACATGAGTAGCCTCGCTGCCTCTTTCCAACAGCCCGAAAGACACATTTTTCAGCTGAGGAAACTGATTCAGAGAGCTAAACGGATGGGGCCCAGAATGCAGAGCTGTTACATAGCAGAAGAGCTGGGATTTGAACCCAGACATAACCCCAGTGCTCAAACTCCTAAACTTCGCCCCGTGTTGACCCCTGAATCCATTTATTCTCATACTGAACAGATAGATGGGGAACACATGAGCAATATGCACCTGGAAGCGAGCACCAAGGAAAACCTTGAAGAACACCCATGGGTGGGACCACTCACGCACAGCACAAGCGGGGACAGGACCACTGGAACCATAGGTATTGTCCTGTAGGATTTCATCTGGGCATATCCCAGCACCGCTGGCACCTCTCATACCCTCCCCGATATCCCAATTGTCCCTTTTTTGTATAATTGATTGCTGTTATGTGTGAGCATTTTGCTGTTGTTCTGGCTTATGCCTTTTTTCAACTGCTTCCCAAGGTCTAGACGCATCAGTTTGCCCAAGTACTTTGTCCTCTCGCCTTCAACCCTAGACATATTCAAATCCCTTCTTTCCTTGGACAGACAGACCTGGCACCTACCTCCGTGGCCATCTTTACCTGGCCCCGGCGATCTGTTCTTCTGAAATCTGTTCCTTATATTCCAGTCCGAAGACAGCTCCGTCTTCTCCGCAAGGACTCGTGATATGGCCGAGTGTTGTGCAAGGATCCAGAAGTGGCCTGCCAGCGGTGTGCCCAGGCAGGGGACCCTGGGGTCAGGACCATTTGATGCTTCAAAACAATCTCTAGCCCAAGGAAACAGAAGAGCCATTTCACCTACTCAGAAAGTCTCTCTGAACCCAACCTCCAGCAAAGGGCAGCTTAGCTCCAAAGTCCATCAGAAGTTCAATTTTATCACAGTATCCTCTCTAGATGCCATTTTATGTGCTATTAGACCGAACAATGCCGCTCACCAGTAAAATCATCTGCAATAACAGCCCGTTAAAAGCTTTCCTTAATATGGAACTTTCTAATTAATGTAAATGGGGTGCAAAGCTTGGAAAGTCAAGTTGATGCTAATGTTCAGAAAGTAGGTAAAATAGGAAAAAGGTCTTATTTTTCATTAGCAATCTATTAGGGAAGCTAATGAAATCTTTATGGCTTGGATATATTACCAAAATGTTACAATTGCTTTGTTTCCTGCCTCATTTCTCTGCCACCTTTCTCTATAAATATTGTTATGCTGTGCATTAGATTTGGGAAAGGAGGATTGTGCGTGGATTTTGTGTCTGAGTACTCCCAGGTTCTCCGAGGGCTGGAGACGGAGGGTAACGCAATAGATTAATCTCAGTTCTCAATTGTCCCAGATGGAAACTAACCTCCAAAGACAGTGGAAGACTAACGCAGTCATTTACTTCTTATTGCATCTACCTGGATATAACAAGTCATTTCTACTCACTTTTCCTTGCCCAGACTAAGTCATTTGGCCATGCCTAACTTTAAAGGGGTTGTAGAAGTATTTTCCTATATCAAATCCCGAAGGCCCCTCCCATGAGTCAACTCATCTAAAGATCTAGGATACCGGAGTGAATGAAAAGCATACCCTGTTCTCATGGAGCTCAGAGTCTGCTGGGAGAACCAGAAAACTAACAAACTCAAGACAGAGCATGGTCAGCTGTGTGTGAGGCTGTTCCAGGAGCCCTGGGGCCAAGGGGGCTCACTCCCCCTCCACGGTGCCCTCCTGGGGCTTTGCTGCAGCTCATTGTATAACCACCTTCCTCTCTTCTATTGGGGTCAAGGAGGGAAACCCGTGCTCCGATCCAGTTCTCCAGGTACCTGTCTTCAGTTTCACAGACCCTCCACCCAGGGCCTTATGACACCAGCCAGCCCGGGCAGGCCAGGGCCTCAGGAAGGTGGGGATCCCAAGGAGGGAAGGCCCAGGACCCATGGCAGTGTGGTGAGTGTGGGCTAAACCTGACCTCTTCACAACCTCCTGGTCGGGGCCCATTGCGTCTCAGTGCCCGGAAGTCATCAGTCCTTTCTGAGCATAGGACTCTGTCACCCAGAGGAGATGGCAGAGCTATTTATTTATTCAGGGATCCAGAAACCACAGGGAACTGGAGAGTGGGATGAAGAAACTGAGGCAGAAATCCATCAGAGTGTGATACTGAAGTCTAAGGTTTTCCTCAGTCAGCCTACAGTAGCAATATGGCCCCAAAACTATCTGTTGAAGTTGAACTTAACTTCTTTTTTTTAAAAGATTTTATTTATTCATTTTTAGAGAGGGAAGGGAGGGAGAGAGAGAGAGAGAGAAACATCAATGTGCGGTTGCTGGGGGTCATGGCCTGCAACCCAGGCATGTACCCTGACTGGGAATCGAACCTGCGACACTTTGGTTCACAGCCCAAGCTCAATCCACTGAGCTACACCAGCCAGGGCTAACTTAACTTCTTAGAGGACCACCCACCACACACACACTCCCTACAGGCCTACAGGCCTTGGGCAGGATTGACTCTGGAACTCAGGGTAGCAAACGATTAAAGCTCAGGAAGCGGAGTCCTTGCTTTGGGGGGTGTGCTGGGGAGAGCCAGACATCATACAATTTACGTCCCACGGCAACAGGCCTTTTTAAAGCCCAGGCAGAACGCTCTGGCTGGCTCCGTAATCACGTTCCAATCAGCTCTACAGAATTGTGAAATTGATTATCCCGCTGGTCTCACACGGGCTTTGGAGCCAGGCGAAGGGGCACCTTCATTCTTTGTTGAGTTCTACAACACTGATTCGAGGAGACTTTAGCTTTTCCACGCATCCCCAGGAGGAAGGGAGTTCAAATTACCTTGTAATTACAATTCTGGGGCTCCAAGCCTTGGCTGGTGTGTTTCATTTTCCCAGTCATTCGACCAGGGCCGAGGCTGAGGGAGGAGGTACCTGGCGTATTGGCTCCCTGTGAGGAACTCGAAGCAGAGATGGAGTGAGAGAGTGAGCTCGGGGCGCCCCAGGCAGGCTCAGGCTGCTTTGGAGATGGCAGGGAGAGGATCTGGGAGGCATGGCTGTGGGCACTTTGAACTTGGGCTCCCCACAAGCTGATGTCTTTGGGGTGTCATCATAAATTGAGTTGTTATACCACAGCACTCCTACTAGTTTTTCTTTGTTTTCCTGTTCTGTCTTGATGAAGTGTTTGGGAATTTTATATTTCTGCAGGGACATAAATAGAACCTTGCCATGAGTTGCACCAGCCTAGGCAATACGGGAAATTTTCCTGCAGTGAAGGGGCCTGACCTGGGTCTCGAACAATGACCGGGGTTTAGTCGGTGAGAGAAAACGGGGGATTCCACGGCAGACAAACGGAGCACCACGTGCTCAGGCTGAGAGGCACTGTGGTAGAGCAAGAAGCGTAAGGGAGGGGATGGTAGACGTGAGACGAGGGAGGTCTGACGTGGTAAAGAGATTATAGGGTAAAGACAGAGCCGAAGGCACCCACGTTCAAAAGGGCAGCGGGCTTCCAAGCGGAGAAGCGGAGGTGTGGGTGGCACCGCAGAGACTGAAGCGCGGAATGGTCACTGTGGAGACTTGCCAGAGCAGGTTCATTTAATGTCACATCTATCAACTCGTGTCTGGAATTCACAAGAAACTTCTTTTTTCTCTAAATTACCTAGGTAATTATTTAAGCGATGACAGGCCTATTACAGTGGCTAGAAAGTAGTGAGTGCTTGTTGTATGTCAAGGCTGCTCTAGTAGTTTTGCATGAGCTATTTAATCTTTCACAGTCATAGGAGGTGAGTACCATTCGTGTCCCCATCGTACAGATGAGGAGACCGAGCCTCAAGGAGGCCATCAGTCCGCAGAAGGTCACAGAGCCCGGCCTCTTCCCCTACACCCTGACCTCTCCTTTACACATGCTAACTCATTTCATCTTCACAACCAAACTGGACATTAGGTACCATTGTATAGACCAAGGGCCTGGGGCACAGAAACACGAAACGAGCTTCCCAGGCCCCACGGCTGGTGAGTAGAGGACTCGGTGTTTCCGTTCAGACAGTCTGGCTCGAGCCTGGACTCCTAAGCAGTGAGAGGACCACGTCTGCTCCTCCTCCTGTTCTGCCTCCACCTCTGAGGCCGGCAGCACCAGCACCTGCTATCAGCCGGACCCCGAGGACTTGAGTATCTTTAGTTATGAGGATGTTATTTTCATGGCCGCCATGCTTCTGGCGCTGCTGCAGAATTTGTAATGCGGTCACTGCTGGGTCTGCCTGTGTATTATTGTTGCAAACGGTACTGCACCCACTTCATGCGGCTTCCTCTTTCTCCTCCCCCATTTTGTCCTCCTTCTCCTCCAAAGCCCCCAGTATTTATCACCCTAGTCCTGGCCCTTCTGCCATGCCTTCCACAGGCATTATTGACAGAGGAGGCACTGAGGCTCAGAGCTAGGAAATGCCTCATCTATAGTCATGAGGCTGACAAGTGGCAGGACAGGATTTGAGGTCTGGGTTTTTTATTTCAAGTCCAGTGGTGCTTTCAAAGTGACACCAGAAACTGACAGCTGAGCCTTTTAGTATTTGGAACCTCTCTGGGCCAGAGTCTCGTCTGGTTGCACGATACAGCTTGCAAGGCGCTGTGACCTTTAATGCTTACAGCCCTGGAGGAAACAGAGCCGGTAATGCTGTTCCCACTTGGGTTGGGCAAGTGATTCAGAACCATGAGTGCGAACACAGAGCCACCAGTGTGAATGGCAAGTTAGCTTAGTGACTCCCTTTTTGTGGGGGCCAAAATAAAGACGTGGTGAGAGGCAAGGGTCTGAAGGAAGTCATGTGGAGTTGGCCAGACAGGTGACAGAGGTAAATATGGCTTTTATAGCCTTTGCACTTGAACTCAAGGAAATATTTGTTGACATTATAAATAACTTGGTTGGGGGTGGGTGTGTGTGCAGGTGTGATGCGTGGGTCACCGGCCAGCAGTGGTCACGGAACGCTGTGGATGGCTCATCAAATCACGAGAAAAACATACACAGAGACAAGCAGGTCCTGTGGGGGAATACCAACAGCAGGGCCACTCCTCACTCCTCACGTGGGGAGCGCTTTGGCCACCCTCTCTCCTGGAGGGCGCCATGGCCACCCTCCAAGGTGGGGAGAGCACCCTGTTCCCCCTCCGGAGAGGCTTTTTATTGGTTTCATTTGCATAAGAATTCAGGTAAAAGCTCATTACTCATTGCTAGAAAGTAAGGATCAAACAATAGATAAAAGGAAGCCTGAGGGCCTATTTTGAGTCAGGGTCAAAGAGCTGTAAAACTTTAAGGAACAAACTAACTTTCTCCTTGGACCCTTATCATTCAACTGAGAGCATTCTAAACAAGGAAGGTTTCACAGGATTTTACTTGTTCTTTCTTAGGCCTGATCACCCAGGGAACCCAACCTTTCCAGCACAGAGCTGCACCACCCTGTCATTGTTTCAGGCTTAGGTGGAGCAAAGGAACTAAGGCAACCAAGAGATAAGGAGATTTTCTCCCAGACGATGAGGACTCAGGCTATGTCAAAGCCGAGGAGCGAGGGTCCATCACCCCCTTTTGCTGTAGCCCCCAAAGTCCTTTTTGGGGGCCTCCCATGTGATCGTGCCTGTCTTAGATGGTTCCCCCCTTTGGGAATCTTACCTGTCTTTGGCTAATCGACCAAACTTTGGGGTTCAGTTATGAATGAAGCAGTGCTCCTGCCAGGGAGATAAGCTTTTGTCTCCTTGCTGGCTTACGGTTCCAAGGGTGTTCCCTTAGCCTTAGCCTAGGCGGGGGTTACAGCTTCTGATACCAGGCAGGGCAGTTCCCCACACAGGTGTGTGTTGGGGAGCACAGTGCAGGACAGTAGACCAGCATCTGCCCAGAGGGACCGTGGCTTGGGTAGGTCTTCCCTTTGGGAGCACTGGACTTGAATGCCACGGTGGGCCCCCTGCCTGAGGGTGTCTGCCGTCAGCGCATACCCTGAGCCCCGGTGCACCGTGAGCCCCCCTGGACCCCCACACCGATCTCTTTGGCTTTCTACTCCTCCTCATGCAACCCCACCCTGTCCATGACTGCTGCCGCCCGAGAGTGTGTCTGGCGAAGCTGTTCAAGCACAGGAGGGGAAGGTCCACCATTAGCACCCTTGGAAGCCCTCTCTCCTGGCCTCACACACACACGGAAACACAGGGCTTTGCTGCGAAGGAAGCGGCGGGGAGAGTGGCAGTCGTCCAAGTTACCGCAGGAAGGCGGCGACTGCAAACCGAACGCAGAGACACGCAGCTGCCAGCCTTGCTCCTCTCGTGCTGTGTATCTTCTGTTTGCATGCATTCAAACTATCACCACTGTGTTCTTTCTCTTGAAAGGAAAATAAGATAATGTGACTCTGGCTTAATCCTGGAGTTGGCTTCCCGCTGTTTCTGTCCTCAAGCTGGAACCCTTCATCATGTCGTTCAGGGCCCTCTGCTCTCGGTCAGACCCAACCTCACCTCATGGGCTCCGTGACTGGGGACCTCTCCTCGGGCTGCTCCTCCCATCTGGAGTTTTTTGCCCCCGTCTGCTGAGAATCTCCTTACTCCTATTTCATGTCATGAGCAGTGCCCACGTCTGTCCTGTCAACACAAAAGTCCGGGTTCTCACCCACTGTACCTGCTGAAACTTGCCCTCCAGAAAGGGTGAGGGTTAGGGTTTGGTGTCAACCTCTCCCAGGGAGGCCACCGCGTTTATGGCCGGGAGCACCGGACGTGTGTGCTCCAGACAGGCAGCTAGACTGTCTGCTGGATGAAATGGAGCAAAAAAAAGCAAATCTACCCAACGGAGCCATCGATCACTGTCACCACATGCAACCAGCTGTGGCCTGGAAAGGACACATCTTGGAGAAGTCCTCCTGGGGGGAAGAGAATTCGTTGATATGAGACTCTTAAGAGTCAGATGAGGGTTAGTCAGTGTGAGGGAAATTCTTTCCTGATGACATTTTGGAGGCAGTTTTGCACTGAATCGACTTAAAATGTCTCTCCTTCTGCTCCTGGAACTTGGGATCGCTATTCCCCCCTGCAGCGGGTGGGGAGCGGCTCCGTCTTCCATACGGCGGCCTCCGGTCCCGGCAGCTGGGCTCATCCCGGCTCCCCAGTGTGGCCGGGGAGGCCGTTTACCCATCCACTGCGATCATTTCTGTTGGCAAAACCCTGTCTTTGGGTTCCTGGAACTATTTTAATTCAAATCTTTCCCATTTTTTCCCCAAAGAATTTCACAAAAGTCTTTACACCCTCACAGGCTGCCCTATTTGTTGCTGCTGTCTGTGTGTTTGTTTAATTCCAAGTGCTGGCATCTTGATAGCAATGCTGAAGTGAGTGGTTAGAGCAAGCCCCTCCCTCCGGGTGTCTGACCTCACAGGTCTGCGCTGACTCCTCCATGAAACATGAAGGTGACTATTAACCACTCACTAAGCCCTCCTGATTTTCTTTACAGCGCCTGTCACTCACTTCTTTTAATTTTTGTTGATTATCTGTTCACTTGGTTATCACCTGTTCACGCCCGCCCCACCAGAATGTAACCTTCATGTGACCAGGGACCCTGTCTTGCTCTCCATTGTAACCTCTGACACACGGCAGGCGCTCGGTAAATGTGGATAGAAAACGTGACGTTTGCCTCCCCTAAGAAAGCCGTCTTTCTTTCCCGGATTACAAACACTGCTTTTTCATTATAAATTGATACTGAATTTTGTCTAAAACATTTTGACATCCCAGGGATGAACTTTGACCTAAGGATGAGAATAATTACATTGGAGGAATCTTCATTGTGACAATCTCTGAATTTCTGGAACAGATTCTTCTTGGTAGTATATCATTCTTTAAAAGTTGATGCTCTGGTCTGCAGTTCTGGTTTGGGTTTTGGGTATCCATTCTGTTCTGTTGTGCTTCTGCCCTCCGCGTCTGCCTCCGGTGTTGCCCACCTCTTGTAGGGGGCTTCCGGCCGTGAGAAGAGTCCCCACAAGCGGTTCACAGTCCCACCAGCAGTGCACTCAACTGCCACGTACTCTCCTACTAGCTAAGCTCTGTATCATTATTTTACGTTCTCTTCACTACTTAGGAAAGCCCACCTAGATATCTAATTTAAAATTGATTTCTAGAGAGGTTAAATCTCCTTCCTGCCTATCGATGACGTGTCTCTTTGTGAGATTCCTATCAGTTTCATTTATCATTTTTCCATGTACATGCTCGTTCTCGTTTTGAATTTGTAAGAACATTTTCTATATTAAGGACATGGACTTTCTCTGCGATACATATTCACATATTTTCTCTTTTGTGGTTCTCCCTTTAATAGCACTCAGTAACACTGATAGTAGACTGTAATGTTGTTAAAACCTGATTTTAAACTCTGTCACTGTGTTTTGTAAAGTACGTTTCCTTTCTTTATTTGTATGATTTGAAAGTTTAGACCAGAGATCCAACAATTAGTCACCTGTGTTCACCATGAATGACTTCATGATCTCATGCATTTTACATTTGACTACTCTGCTGAGTGCAGTTTCTTCTTGTCCACAGACCACACCCCCACTCCTTCTTCAGTCTCCTAGGGCAGCTGCCCCTGCCTCTGTAAGGTTTGTGGTGGGGTCAGGGGGCAGGGTGGGTGATAAACAGGTGCTGAGTGTGAGTCGGGGGGGGGGCAGTGCTATTGCACGGATGCTCTGTACTCAGGGAAGCTGCAGGAGTACCCTGGGGCTGGACCTATGTTGAATCCCCCCCACCCTGAGTCACTGCATTCCTGCCCGGGAGTGAGGGACTCCATGAGGCAAGTGAGACGCCCAGGGCACAGAATTTAAAGAGATGCTCACTCTTGGGTGCAGACTTGCAAGAGCCTTCAGTTTTACCCCCTGGGCTGCTGTTGCACCCTTCTACCCGCCTTGGGAGAGAGCAGCCTCTCAGACAGGGTCATCAGCCTCTGCCCACCATCCCTAAGGTACCCCTCTGGTCTCAGCTCAGAATTCTTCCTGGGTCCTGCACAACTCATGCTGTGAGTTGGCCTCCCTGTCATCCCCACCCTGCAGTTCCCTCCATCAGGAGTTTCATGGAGGGCCGGGTGGTACAGTGAGCACAGGGCTCGGAACCCAGTGGTGTACCTGTGACATCAGATGGCTGGCCTCCTGGTGTGGCACACCATGGGTTTCTTCTCCTCCCCACACTCTGTAATATGGCGCCGCACCTGTTCTGCCCACCAGCGAGACTTCCAGGCAGGGCCCAGTTGGGTCTGCATTTTGCCAATGGCAAAGCTCCCTCTCTATGCCCATGGTCTCTGTTACTGCTGCTGCAAACTATATTTGCCTCAGTGGGTTCCGTTAACAGCCGAGGCTGCTGATGCCGCTGGCCAGTGTGGGTTAGAAGCATTGACACAGCAGGCAGGTCACGAGGGGATGTGACAGCCGAAAAGGGTTACACACAAGACTGCTGTTGCCCCTTGGGACAGGACTCAGAGCCCAGCTGGGCAGTATGCCACCACCCCTGTGACTTACAGGAAGCCACTCCCCCTCTCTGAGCCTGTCTCCTTACTCGTAACTTGAAAGAGTAATACTGATCTCCCAGGGCTACCACATGAACTAAATAACACAACTCGTACCGGGGAGCCCAGCCACACACCAGGCACACAGTAGGTGCTCAAACCATGTGAGTGTCCATCTTCTCCAAATGCCCTGTCTTGGCTGTGAGCTCTGTCATTTTTTTCTTAACAGAATGTGGCTAAAATCTCAGTGTTTGTTTTTTTTTCCAATTTTTTTATTGCGGTAAAATACACATAACGTAGAAGGTGGCATCATAACCGTTTTTAAATGAATAGCTCAGTGGTGCAAGCGCCACCACTATCCATCTCCAGACCTCTTTCCCTCTTGTAAACCTGAAACTCTGTCCTTGTGAAATGATAACACCCCGTTCCCCCACCCACTCCGGCCCTGGCAACCTCCAGTCTGCTTTCTGTCTCATTGAATCTGACTACTCTGGGTACCTTATATAAGTGGCATAATATAGAATTTGTCTTTTGTGACTGGCTTATTTTGCTTAGCCTAATGTGTTCACGGTTCATTCATGTTGTAGCAAGTGTTGGAATTTCATTCCTTCTTAAGGCAAAATAATGTTCCACTGTATTTGTGTATCACATTTTATTCATCCATCATCCGTTGGTGGACTCTTGGGTTTTCCTCCACATAAGTCTCAATGTTTTTAATATTCTATTTAGATATCTTCCAAAATGAATTAAGAACTAGTTGCCAAAGTTGAGCAGACCCTGTCTTTTTTTTTTTTTACCAGTCTAATATTCCTATGTCTCTCCAATCCAAAATCCTTATTTCCTGTCTTGCTGATCTGTCTTTAATTGTCCTTCTTCAGTTGGGAGCCAAGGTCTGCAGGAGCATACCCTCTCTGAATGCCGAAGTGTTCCTCCATTACATCCTGGGTTCACAGGGAAGCACGGGACCTTAGGAACCTCCTGTTGTGTGGTCTCTCAACTACCCTCCCCTACCCCAACAGCTTAAAAACTAACAAAATTCCGGGAGTAGGGGAGGCTTGCCCAAAATGCTGGTGGCCTGGCCACACTCTGGACCAACTTACCTGTGTTCTCAGCTCATTTCCCCTCTGATCCTTCTAAGGTGATCCCGGTCTTGTCCCGTATCTTCCTACCCCTGGGTAGGAAGGCTCACACCCGGCAGCTTACCTGGACACAACTGTCAGTACCTTCCTTGATGAATGGACTGACTCATGAATGCATTGGCCAGTGTGGCTGAGGCTCCTAGCTCTCCTTCCCTTGAAGCAGGGATTGGGCTGGAACTTCAGGCACTGGTCTTGGCGATGTGGGGCTGGAAGACAACCCAACCCCGAGCACTGAAACTGCCAGGAACATAGCAGATGTGGTCCCTGTTTGCATGTTACTTAGCCTGGTTGGAGTGGCAGGAACTGATCGCAGAAGCAAACAAACAAATGTGAAGCTGCATGTGTGAGATGGGCTCTGCAGATCTGCCTCCAAGGTAGCTGTGGGGCAGAATCTCAAGCAGCGAACCAGTTGTTTTCTCTTCATGTGCTCTATAAGTGTTGCCTTAGCTGTAGATATTAAGACTGTAGTGGAAAAGTGGTAGAAGAAGCCATGTGAGACATAAGACTCTGAGTCACACAGAAAATGTTGGCAAATGCTTATTATTCCTTTACTATCGGATGATGCAGATCCTGTCCCCCACCTCCACCTGTCCTTCCCAACCTCTGACTCAACTCCCTGACCTCAGAGCTACTATACTCTGTACAAATCTAGGGGTCACCATCCACATGGAGACAACCTCAGCAATGTTCCCTAGAGCTTTGCCAAACAGTCCTGGTCCTTTCAGGGCCAATCATGGCACGTTGCACTTGGACTGGGAAGGCTCGCCTGAGGAAATGACAACAGAGTGGAGAACTGAAGGAAGAGAAGACGTTAACCAACCCGAGAAGGGATGGAAGAGCATGCTGTGCAGAGGGAAGAGCATGGCCACAAGCCCTATGGTGGGAGATGCAGGGCCAGTACCAGGCATAGGGAAAAGGCTAGTGTGGTCCAAGTTCAAGATCAAGGGGACATGGTCATGGGGATGACACCAGGGGTCAGACCATGCAGGATCTGTGAACCACAGAGTACATAGTTGTTTTATTGTAAAAGCAAAGAAAAATCATTGAAGGACTTGAATATTTTCACAGTAATAATAGCAGATACATTTATGGAGTGTTTACTATGTCCCAGGCACTGTTTTTAGGCCTTTGCCACTATTATCTCAATTATTGCCTTGCTCACGCCTATGAGATAGGGACTTCATCATCCCTATTTGACTGACAGATGAGGAAATTGAGGTACCAACAAACTAAGCAACTTGTCCCTGGTCTCACAGCTGGTGTGTGGCAGGGGACAGGGTCTTAACCACTTTAGGGGGCTGTCTCTTGGTTTTGAGAAGGGCTGAGCAGGGTCTAGTATTGTTTTAGGGGAAAACCAGCCCGTCTCCTGAGGGATGGCCACGGACCTGCCCAGGTGGGGTGGTGTGCTGTCCTGTGTGTACATGTGGCTCAAGGGGAAGACTTGACACCTGATGCTTGCTGGCCCCCGTCTGGAGGTGGTGCCCAAGGACTCTGACAAAGTGGAGCAGCCCTTCTCAGCCCATGCAGCTGCTTTATGGGCTTTTCCCCCACAGAGTTACATGGCAGTGGAATGAAGGCATCGCCATTCAGCTCTGCTTCCTGGACAAGCTGCACTGCCTTAGGGAGTGCCAGGTGCCCAACTGAATGAATGTGGCCAGGAGCCTGCACTTTGGGTGAACCCATGGCTGGTAGATGGCAGGGAGCAGGACTTGGGATGGGGAGAAATGGAGCACGGATACAGATTGTGGAGGGGACATGGAGGCAGCTACTGGGCTAAGAATGCCAGTATCTTTTGTCTGTTTGCTGAGGAAGGAGCAAGGAATGGATCGAAGATCCAAATGGGCTGACAATGTAGATGAGATATTCTCAACAGGGGAATAAACTTCTAAGAGACAAGAGGCCCTCACAATAGTTCAGATTGGCTTGACAGGCGAAGCTGGACAGTGGTTAAAAAGTGATTTGGTGTCATGCACAGATAATCAGAAAGTCAAATGCCCAGGTTTCTCTCTTTCCTTCTCTTGTCTTTGCTTCCTGCTTTCTTCAGTTCATCTGCTCCGTCCTCCCCTGTGCACACTGGCTTTTCTCTGGGCTTGGCTCTTGGTTTCCCTCCACCTGCTTCAAAGCGTGTGTGAAGCACCTGCAAGGGGACTCCCCCTGGCCCCCACCACCTCTGGGCCGTTGAGCTCAACCCGCCCTTTTCGCTTAGCACAGTTTCTGTCCTCTGAGCAAGTGATGGCACGTTGGCAGATGTGTCGTTGGCACCATTGACTCCAGTGACTGCAAAATGGAAACTGTGGTTCAGGGAATGGGGAAGGGAGCTTTCAACACACAGAGTCAGGATGGAGAGGACATTGGACAGCGTTAAAACTCTCCGGGGGTGCTCAGAGTTGGAGACATGTGGTGCTCCCCTCCCCTAAGGGTCCCATTTGCTATTGGACCACTCTCATGGCTCCAGAATTCTTTCTTTCTTTTTCTTTGCACATGCTTATATTTATTTAAAAACATATTTGAAAAGGAATAAATTCACAAATCAAGACAAAAATAGCAATGCTGTTTTGGGGTCATGGTTTCATGAGATTTTTGAAGACCACACATGCCTTTTTTATTGTATTTTTTTTTTACATTACTACTTTATCCCCCTTATACTCTTCTTCCACCTCCACCCACCCCCTCCCCCCACCATCACCACACTGGCGTCCGTGACCATGAGTCCTTTTTCTTTTCCACCCAGGAAGTGTGGTTGAGCCAGTACATCCCCCATCCCAGGCTAACAATGAATCCATAGCAAAGGGATAAGATGAGAAGCCATTCTAGACAGGTCTCCAATGCGAGAATGCCTTTATTTGTATTCAGAGCACTTCAGAGTGCATTTAAATTGCTACTACTTTAGCAAATGTCTTTCATGCAAATTTTGGTATTTTTCAATGGAGAAGCCTTCATGTGAATCAATGGGATGATTCTTTCCACCTCCCACGTGAAACACACCGTGCCTTTTAGTAGCATACCTGTACACGCTAAAGAGACAGTCTCTGAGTTGCCTTCTTCACATTTGAGGTTATTTGTGAGTTCTGCATCCTGATGGGAGGCTGGAATTCCAGGAGTGGATCTCGTGAGGAGGAAGGGTTGCTTTAAACACTCACCCAGCAGTATTTCTGGTCTCTGAAGCTCTGTCAGGCCCCCAGCCCAGTTCCCTCTGGGTGAAGAGCAATGGTTGCAAGGTCTCAAGCTTCAGGGGAGGCTAAAACCAAAGACTACCCCTGAGAAAGCTCAGGGTCACCCCCTTCAGGAGCACTGCTTATAACAGCTTGTGACATCTTCAAATCAGCTCCACCCTCCTGAGGCTCAGCTTGCGGACAGCCATGCTGAGTAGGTCAAGGTCATCTTCTTAGACACTTCCTCAACATACTGGATTTGTGTTCATTTTTCTGCACAGGGTCTGGTCCATGTGCCCTGCTCTCCCCTGATTCACCCGGCAGGGACGCTCAAAGGAAGCCTGGTTGGGGGGTTGCTGCACTGGAGGGTTGACAAGGAGGCAAGGTCCAAAGTCTGGGCTCTGCAGCTCCCCGAGGACTCAGAGCACTTGGAGGTGGCCTCCACGTACCAACCTGTCCTTCCAGGTGCCCAGGGCCCAGAGTCTTGGCGGAGGAGTCCCAGGAGGTCATGGGCCCCTGCATCTGTGGCCTGAGCTGGAGATTCATTTATCACCTTTATGGACAAAGGGTTTACTTCTCCCAGCTGGTCCTCACAACCAGGTCTGTCTCAGGAGCTGATTCTCAGTCTGATGCTGCTCATGACTTAAAGTTGCCCCCATTCCACCCAGACCAGAAGCCCAAGTCTTACAAGGACTCACATGGGTGCAATGAAACACCTTCACCCATCTCATCCCTTCTCCCACTCTTCATTCCTTGGCCCCCAGCCTCCAGCCACACTGGCCTCCTTGCTGTTCCTCAGATAAACCAGACATGACCCCAGCTGGGGGCCTGTGTTCAAGCTGTGCTCTGCCTGGAAAGCCCTTCTCTTAGACACCCCCTTAGCGAACTCCCTCTCCTCTGTCGTGTCCTTGCTCACGTCTCGTGTTCTCGGTTAGGCCTGGTTAATACTGCAGCCTGCCTCTCTCCTCCCCGGCAATCCTGTACCCATCACTCCGCCCCGTTTTCTTTTTCTTTCTTCTCTGTGGCATTTAACATTGCCTAAATCCAAAATTACTGACGTATTATGTTTTCTGTAATTGTCCCCCCTCCTCTCCCTGCCCCAGGAACTCCAAGGTCAACTCCAAGAGGGCAGGGATTTCTATTGGTTTTTTCTTCCCTGACATATCTCAAGTGCCTAAAACAATGGCTAGCTTATATTACTGCTCAGTAAATAATCTGTTGACTCAAGTTGAATGAGTCAATGGTTTACCCAGAATATTCTCAGGGACCCTCACTAACGTTGCAAATTCAGGTCTGCTGACCTACTTGACAACCTACTAAGTTCTGGGCATCTCCAAGGGTTCTTAACCACATGGGCCCATCTCAGCTTTACAGCCAACCTCTTCTCCTGGGGATGACACTGAGTCTCGTCAGTCACCCAGCTGCTAGCGTCTGGCTGCAGACCAGCCACAGGTGCCCAGGAGCACACCCCAGGTAGCTCTTCCAGAATCCCAGGTTCATCCTTTTGTTCTCCTCGAATCTTGACTGATAACCTTCAAAACCATTTCCTTTCTATTTTGAACCCTTTCCCAAGTAAAAGGGAGGGGAGGGCTATAGCCATAAAGAAACACAAGAGTGTGAGTAGTGCACTTTACTGTGATGCCAAAAAGGAAAAAAGAAAAGAAAGAAAGAAGGAAGAGGAGGAGAAGGAGGAGAGAGAGAGAGAGAAGGGCAAAATTCCAAAGCCAGTTTCCGGGCCAGTGTACAGCCAGGCATCCCCCCGCAGTGGGCACCTACAGGGCTGGGCTGTGGCAGACCAGGCAATCCCACCGTTCTTCGCTGCATCCTGGGTTTTCTGCTGCCATCCCCAGCTTAGGACGCCATGTCATTTCTTTGCAATAAGCCCCTTTCACATGCGCCATGTAGAGTCGACGGAATTGTGGGAAGAGCTGAGCGCGGGAGCCGGCCTTGGCTGAGTCCAGCACCCGTGCGCTCAGAGCACCGCCGAGAGGCACAATCCCAAGGGCCCTGTCTCCAGAGGGGTTCTGGATGAACCCGCAGTGACCCCTGGCATTGGCTCTAGGGACATGTCTCGCTCAGATGGGACAGAAGGAGGAAGTAGATACAGATGGCAGAATTGCCAATGACAAGTTAGGGCTGCTTGGGGGCCCCAGGTACAGAGATGGATCCTAGTAGCCACTGCAAAGTGAGATGGGAAGGGGAGAAGTTACCAGGATCTCTGATGACCTGGGACATCAAATCTGTATCTTTATCCACAAAGAGTGTGGGCTTTCATAAAGGACCACAGTTAAGGACCACTTAAGTCCACAGTTGCAATCTTAACTCTGGGGTACGCTGCAGGAGTGGGGTGAGGGAATCAGATATGTGGCATTTCGCTCTGCACTGGCAATAAGCCTGGGCACCACCCCTCTGCCAGAGGGCACCCAGGGGAAGGCAGGAAAGCCTGATCCAGGTGTCAGGAAACCTGGGCTGCCCTTCGAGGGTGCTCTGTAGCCTCTCAGCTTCGATTCAGTGTCCAGTAGGGGCGGGAAGGCATTGGAGCTCAATCCGAAGGGCCCTGCTTCCCTTGGCCGATCTGGGGTCAGGCTGAAGGACAGCACCCCTGGTCTCTCTCCCTGGAATGGCCTGGTGAAGTCCCCTAAAGCAGGAGAGAGGACATGGACAAACAGCACATGGCTCGGGAGGGGGCCCGACTCCCGGGAACTGTGGGGGGGTCGTGGGGAGAACACATGTTGGAAGCTCCAGTCCAACCCACTCATTCGCATCGGCGCCGCACTCAGCAGTGCTAGATGCTCCTCCACAGGAACTGCTTGGCCCACTCACCAGTCCTCGTTTTATTTATAGATAAGAAAGGGAAGTTCGGGGCTGTTGTTGCTTGTTCTACTCCATGCATGGCCAGTGCTGTCGCCCATGAGAGGTGGAAATTGGCTCTTAAAGGGAGGGGATGGATGAAAAAATCATCTTCTTATGCATACCCATAATATTCATAAAGCGCGTAAACAGCTCTATTGGCGTGTGTGTAGGGCCCATACACAGATATACAACGTACCTGTAGAATTAAAATTTCACGGGGGAAGTTAAGGGGGAAAATGTCTAAACAGGTTTCTTAGAAAGTGAAAATAATAAGAAAAGAAGTTGAGGGACCCTGGTCTGGACCAGCTCTGTCTAGCCACCACTTCCACGTGGCTGTTGAACATCCGAAACGCGGCTGGCCTGAATCAGCATGTGTGGGAAGCGTGCAACACACACCGGATTTCAAACGCTTTGTGGGAAAAACACTGGAAAACATCTCATTAATTATTTTGTGTTGATTGTGTGTTGAGGTAATAGCATTGTAGATATCTCGGGTCACGTGAAATCTATTATGACAACGAATTTCACCTGTTTCCTTTTATTTTTGTTCGAATGCGGCTCCTAGACAATTAGAAGTTACCAGTGGGCCTCACATTTTATTCTAGTGGGAAGTCCTGCTCCAGACAACTATCTGCTCATCAAGATCTGTAGCCGAGATTTCCAACTCCTTCCCAGGCTGTTTCTGTCTCCTTAGAGAAAATCCACTTAACTATGTGAGCTCAAGCATGCCTCTTGACCTCCCTGAGCCTTAGTTTCTCCTGAATTCGGGACCCAGCCGAGAGCCTGGGGTCGCTGCAGATAGGAGGCCGTGGGCTTCCTGATGAACTGCTTCCCCAGAAACAACAATTCCCTAAATAGCAATGCTCCCTGCTGTGTGTCTGCTTCTGGGGAAATGCCACATGGGCAAGATTAGAAAAAAGAGAAAGCTTCTAACCTGTGACCAGCAGAAGAAAGTGTTAGAGAGGAAAAAATGCCCATTTTAACCAGGAAGAGAGAAAAACAAAAGCTTTCATTTCTTGTGGGGAGGAGGAGCTGGAACAAAAAAAGTGGGCTTTCACAGAATTTTCCCCTAATAATAGGGGCTAATAAAACATCTTGCAAATGTGCTCTGCTGGTTTGAATTGGTGCTCAGATCTCCGATATGCCCATCTTTTATTCCTTTCCTAATGCCTAATTTAAGTGGGGCAGGGGAGGTGGAGGAAATCAATTCCATTTTAATTTCATGAGAACAATGCTGAATGGAGGGGAAATAATGTAACAGTGAAACTTCAGACTGCAGCCCCGGAACGTGTGATTATGTGATCAATGGATTTCTCCCCCGAAAGGTCTCTGGAGTCTGCCCCCTGCCTTAGCCTTCTGGGAAGGAGGTGGAAGCTCCAAGCTGGAGGGGGAAACCTTCCGGGAGGGCTCGGGAACCGCAGTCCAGGGCCAGGTCTCCTCATCTCCCTCCACTGTCCACACTTACTTCTACCCCAGTCCTCCTCCCCTGTGGTCTGTTCATCCCCAAGTCTCTCTCTCACCAGGAGCTCTCCCCATTCCTCCACGCTCCAGGCAGGTCCTCTCACCCCCGCTATCTCTTTAACCAACGGGTTCTCACAGCAGAGTTTCTGGTCTCCCTGGAAACCAGGCTGGCCACTCTTCGTGGTGAGGGCAGGGCACTGGGGCTGAGCAGGTGGGTTCTAGATTCACAATGCCTGCGTGCCAAGCCAGCCTCTGCCTCCTACTAGCTGGGAGAACCCTGGACAATCACTTCTTCTCACTAGGCCTCAGTTTCCTCATCTGTAAAACAGGGATAAACATGGCACTAGCCTTGTAAGTGTGTGATGATTAAGTGCATTTAATCATCCATGGAACCTGCTTGCGTGGCTCTTGCTTGGCAAACGTGAAGTGGCAATCGATAGGAGCTCATTAGTGCAGTGAATTTCTACAAGGTGGTCGGAGCAGAGAGCTGAGCCTTCGGCTTGGTCCCACAATTCCAGGTTAGCCCATCAACGTGAGGTAGCACACATTTTTATTTTGTCCTCCTTTAAAAAAATATTTAGTTGAAAAGTATTTTTGTTTTACTTAGACAAAGTTCCCATATACCTCCCTCCCCATTTCCCCTAATGTTAGCATCATCCATGACCACAGTAAAATGATTCAAAGCAGGAGGTAACAGTGACTAATATTATAAACTACAATATGACGAATACTATACTTTACAGACCTATTTGCATTTCACTTGTTCTCCCCCACCCCCATGTCCTCTTTTCCATTCGCAATTCAATCCAGGATTTTACATCGCACTTAATTCGTTCTCACTCCTCTGTCTCCCCTAATCTGGATCAGCTCCGCAGTCTGTCTTCGTCCTTTAAGTCTGTGGCACTGTGGGAAGAGTACTGGTCTCTTCCGGTCTATTTTGTAGACTTGACTTGAGGTTATTCATATTTTGGCAAAAAGACCACACAAGTGATGTGCCTTCCTCAGAGCATCTTATCCGGAGGTGCCTGACTGCCCATATTTCTCCTTACTGGAGTTGACTCTGATCACTTGGTTAAGGAGGTACTATGTATTTATCAAGCATGTACTATGTGTCCTCTTTGGGATACCAAAGCGAATAAAACGGCATCCATGCTCTCAAGAAACTCTCAACTGTAACGGACAGATGGTGCTCTAGTTATCGTTGCTGCATGACACACCGCTCCCAAATGCAGGGGCAGAAAGCAGCAACCGCGTCGTGCTCACAGAGTCCGCGGGTCAGGAGTTTGAAAGGACACAGCCAGGATAGTTTGCTTCAGCCTCACGAAGTCTGGGCACTGAGCTAAGAAATCTCAAATGGCCGGGAGTGACGAGACAGCTGAGAACCAGCGTCGTCTGGAGGATGGCTTGTTTACCTGGACAGATATGACTCAGAGACCGGATGCACCTGGGACTGTCAACCAGAGCACCTGCCGGGCCTCCTCCTGTGCCCTGTGCTCCCTCGCAGTCCAGGGGTTGTACTTCTTGCCCTGCAGTGTGGATGCTGTAGACACGCGTGTGCCCCTGTGGACAGGTCAGGAGCGGCATCGCCTCTCGTGTGACCCAGTCTCAGAAGGAACACAGAATCGTTTTCTCCACATGCTTCCCCTGAAAGCAGCCACAAGTCCCACTAGACTAAGTGGGGGACATAAACTTCATCTCTTGATAAGAGAAAAGGCAAAGGATCAGTGGCCATGTGTTTAAAACCACCAAATTGGGAAAGCACTGGGGGGTCTTTCTACTTTTCCAGGGTTGGAAACTCAGACCCGAGAGGACAAGAGCCCCACCAGCTGGGGTCACATTAATTTTTAAATACATAATGTAATTGAGTGCCAAGTGTGTACCAGACAGGCCTGGATTCGGCTGCCAGGGATGCTTCCCAAGTCTTCCCTGGGGGTGGCAGGCCCAGACAGACGCGCCACAAACCTGGTGTTCTGACCGTGGCAGCCACCTCCTGCCAGTTCTCCCCCACGGGCAACTGGCCACACACGGACGTACGCAAGGGGCAGGTGACTGGGCAGGTGACAGGGCAGGGTAGCAAATGCCACACTTTTGCATCAGAGTGACTTCATTGCAAACCCAGCTGTATGACATTCTGAGTTTGTTACATGTTCATTCCTAATCCTCATTTATTCAGTAAACCTCACTGACTCCCACTCTGCCAAGCCTGGGAGCTGGCAGTCACGGCGATGAATAAATAGAATCCAGGCCTTGCCCTCCGTGGAGGATTTCCCCAGGCTCTCTCTGCCAGAAAGGCGACCGGTGGGGCTGCGAGGTGCCAGGGCGCCGGGTCAAGGGATGATTCAACCCCTCTCGCATCCCCATGCCCAAAGCCGACTGGAGAGGCATTGGCCATGCAACTTAGCAATTTAACTGGGTTAAACTCAGCAGAACAGAAATCAGCTGAGTGTGAAGTTGGATGGCGAGCCGCTTACATTTAAAAACCCAAGAAATATTGCAATGCAGGCTAAAAGCAAATGGGAATATCACTAGACAGACTCATTAAGCAAGAAAGTTTCTGTGAAAATAACAAAATCATAGCACCCAGGACACCCCATCATGAGATTAAAAGCCGAAAGGAGGTTTAAGCATCATATTATTAAACCGCATTATGACAGTTTAGCGCGTGAGCGCTTAGAGCCATCAGAGTTGATGGTGGCCCTTTTATGGGAATCTGACTGTGTCTTTGAAATGCAGACCAGTTTGAAAGAGGGAAACTGTCTGTGGGAATATTCCTCCCCTGTGGGTCAGTGGAGGGGAGGGGAGGAAGCTGAGAGGCAGCCCAGTGGTAAGGATCGGCGGGGCTGAGATGCTGGCTGGGGAGCACTTATTGTTGATGGGGGAGTGGAGGTGGGACTGGCTCCTGAAGTCTGTAGGGGAGCCAGAGCAGGGTGGTGACTTAGGGAGCAGAATGGGCTGGTGATAAGCACTCAATATATGTTAATTCTTGTTATTATCACCTACTGGCCAGCCTGGCAGTTTTGATTGCTAGATGGTGAATGCTAATGACCCTGGGCCAGCTAGCTGGATGCTGAGTCTGAGCGTGCTTTCTCCCCGTGTTTGATCCCAAAGCCGCCAGGAAACCAGCTGAAGTCAGAGAGCAGCGAACACCATGGTGGGCAAACAAGTCCACTCCCCTTCTGCAGTGCCCCTGATTCCTGGCGACACAAGGTCAGCATCAGCTCCCTGCAGGGTGATGGCAGGACTCTCGCGCTGGGTAATGGCAAGCATCGGCCCCTGTGCTGGCAGCCCTGGGAAGGAGCACGGCCCAGGCAGCCGGAGCACAGCGGGCCATGGTCTGGGTCTGACTGCCCCTGGAGTGCAGATTTGGAAACCAAGAAGCCGGGCAGGCCCTGCCCAGGGTTTTGCTGTTCCATCCAGTTGTTCGTGGAGCACTGTGGCTGGTGAGATGACAAAATGTGTCCTAATCACTCATCTCTTGCAAAGTGGTGGATCTGGAGCCTCAGCGTGCGTTCTGCAGTGCTGAAATCCAAAGGCCTCCCTCCCCAGCTCTGCTCACTCCCGAATGTCAGCATCACCAGAGGACCAGGCTGGTGGACAGACCCCCCCAGTAGTCTCCAGCCTTGAAGGCTCATCTGCTCTTAGGCGTTGGCTGTACCGTATTCCTTCATTCCTGTGGCCCTCATCCTTCCCCAGCCAGGGCCCAGTGGCTCTCACATCCACTTCCTTCTCTCCGTCCCCTCAGCTGGTCTGCACCAGGCCTGGTCGCCTGTCCCCCGGGTGAGAGCCAGGCCGTCCCAAAGGCTTCTGTTCCTCCGGGCAGTTCAACCCCTCATCCCCTTGCCAGAGAATGTGCGTCTCCAGATTTCACGTGCATGAGTGTCACCTGCGAATTTGTTAAAACCCTGATCCTGGACCCCAACCCCAGACATTTTGACCAGTCGATCTGGGGTGGGCCCTTGAATCTGCATCTCTAACAAGCTCCCCAGTGACATTGATGCTCTGTTGCCATAGACCACAGTTCAGAACAGACCACTGTTCTTAAACCCAGGCACGACCCATACCTCTCCGGGTAGCCCACCTTCCCCTCTATGGGTCTATCTTACTCTCAAGATAAGCACTTGAGTATTCACGACCTGACCTTGGAGCAGGGCTGCCGCGTGCCTAGTGTGTGCGCTGCACAAAGACACACCACCAAAGGGATGGCGTTCACGGAGCACTGGGCTGCCTCTGTCAGCAGGAGCAGAACTGGGCACAAGAAAGACCTGCCTTTTTGTTCTCACAAAGGCGCTGTCAGCCCACTGAAGTACGGAGGACAGGGTTGAGCGGGACTGTGCGTGCCCGGAGAGGTGCCTTTTTCCAATTTGTACAAAAACATTACAGAAGCCGGTGGTCATCCCGCCCGGGAGCATCTCTCAGGCTTCCTCTTCCTTCGCTGTCCTCTGTCTCCCGTCACTCCCTCCCACCTCTCTCCCATGTCCGTCATCCGGCCAACGCCTTCACGCTCCAGGGGAAGACCTCCTGGCCCCTTCTCTATTGCGTGCTCCCAAGAACCACTGCCCCGTCCTTCAGAGCAGTAGTCCCCTGTCCCCCTCACTGTGCTGTGAGTTGCCATAGGCCCCACAGTGCTTCGCCCAGGGCCAAGTCCACAGCACAGTGAATGAGTGTTTGTTGTGGGTTCTGTTCTGCAGCCACGAACACCTCACAGTACCAGACCAGCACGCCACTTTTTCTTGTTGCTTCCTAAATGTTTTATTTTGCAATAACTCTGAATTTACAGAAACGTTGCAAAGATAATCCAGAGAGTTCTCTATCCTTCACATAACTTCACGAAATGCTGACATCTTACACAGCCACGATGTATTTGTCAAAATGGAGAGTTCACACCTGTGCCTTACAAATGACCAAGCTCCAAAGGGTTTTTTTATTTTGTTTTTGTTTCTTCCAATTTTCTAAGTTTTTCTGCAGGTGTCCTATGCTCCCTTCTAGGCTCCTGCATAGTATTTAGGGGCCACGTTGCCTTATTCTCCTCCATTCTGTGACAGTTTCTCAGTCCTGTTTTCATGACGTTGACATTTGTTTTGAGTGGTCAGTATGAATTTATCTGATGTGTTCTCATTAATGGGCTGAGATTCTGGAGAGAAAGACCACAGAGGGTCTATGCCCTTCTCATCACATCGTACCAGGGGCCTCTTGACCTCAGTGTGACTTGTCATTGACAATGCTGACCTTGACCCCTTGGTTAAGGTGGTATCCGCCAAGTCTCTCCATTCTAAAGCTACTATTTCCCCCTGTTCATTCAAAGCGAGACACTAGGGCCAGCCCTCACTCAAGGAGAGAGGAATTAGGCTCTATCCTTTGGCAGGGGTCAGGGGTCAGGGGAGTATCAAAGAATTTGGGGTTTTGTGATGGAACCACAATAGTAGCTAGGAAGTCTGGGGGAGGTGAGCTATGGGAATATTCTGTTTCTCCCTCCAACTTGAGCATTCATCAGCGAGTCCTGCCTACACCCACTGTGATTGAATGGTGAATTTCTAGTTCCTTCCAGCATGTCGTTTTCAGGCTAGCTTTCCTCGGCACATGCCACATTTTGTAGTTCCGCTCACTCCCCCTCATGCCGTAGGGCCCAGCTCCAGTGTCCTCAGCCCTGGCTGCCCACTGAGTCTCCTGGAGAACTTTAAAAATGTACCAGTGCCCAGGCATCCATATCCACAGCACTTGATCCAATTCGTCTGGGGCAGAGTCAGGCATTGGTCCTTTTTAAAAAGTTGCTGGGACATTCTGAGGGGAGTCCGGTCTGAGGACCCCTGCCCAGCCCAGCCCCCTGGCGGCTTCTTTGGGACGCTGTCCTTACTCTCTCTGGCAGGACCCATCACTCCCAAAGGACCCCATTCCTTGTAATATCCATCAATCATTTGTTTGTCCCCAAAGTCAGGAACGGGGATTTCTTCTTCGCTGTTTCCTCAGAGCCCAGACCAGACTCTTGCGGAGAGTGGATTCTCAGGGGGCATTTGTTGATGGAGAGAATGAGTCCATCTCAATAGAAGCAAAAGCATTAGCTGTCTGCAGAAAAGCGGCAGGTCCCCGCATTGGCTGGCTGGATCCACAGTGTTGAACACACCAGGCACACGGGACACACGTCAGTCATAGTCCTTTTTTCCGCTGCTATTACAGTCCTCGGCTCTCTAGGAACAACAGGGGCCCGGTGGCCAAGAAGTCACTGGCGTGTGCATGATGGCCACCTGCGTGTTCTCGCTGTTCTTCAGAAGGAACGTGTCCCCATGCTATTTTTAAATTGCTAGGACACCGAAGACCCAATGCCACACTTCTAACAGGAGGAGATCACCTTGAACTGGTCTCCTTGGAGGGCACCAAGACAATGACCATGCTTGTACCATGGGTCATAAAAAGGGAGTAAATCTTTTAACCAGTTGTTTTCAGTTTACAGAGAAGTAAGATGAGTTGAACCCTTAGTTCAATGAACTGACCGTGTGGGTCTACTTTCCCTGTAGTCTTATCAACACTCTAACAGGGGCGTCCAATGCAGGGCCCGCGGGCCACACACAGCCCAGGATGGCTATGAATGCAGCCCCACACAAAATCATAAATTCACTTAAAGCCTTTTTTTTTTTTTGCTCATTGGTTTTTGTTAGTGTTTGGCCTAAGACAACTCTTCTTCCAGTGTGACCCAGAGAAGCCAAAAGGTTGGACACCCCTGCTAATATTTCGAGGCTTCCAGAATATGAGTTGGAAGTCATTTGGAGAAACTGGGGAGCAATGGGATGCATAACTTAGGGTGCTGACTTCCTTCTCCCCCAAAGAGTTCAGGACAAAGAGACCATGGGTATAGTAGAAGCTGTAGAGGGTGCTTCTGGAATGTCGAGCTTAGGGGGCAGGCTGTGACCCAGCTTATGCTATCTCTACTGACAGTTGATGCTGTTATGGGTTTCGTCCATATGGGGTGATCTGTGTGATAGATAGTGAGCCCTCTGAACAGCCCTCTGGTCCTTGCAAGGCACCTCAGGGTATTTGAATAGATTCATCCAAGTTCTTGTCACTCCACGGCATCCCTGTGGTGACGCTGAGGCGGCAGAGTACACTTGGTGAACCGTGGGTGTCCCTGCTCTTCCAGCACGCTGCCCGATCACACACGTAGCTGCCCTCTCCCCTGCTTACACATTGATCACGTCTCCTCCCTCGGCCTCAGTTTCCTCAGCTGAGGAATGGGAATAATCAGAAAGAACCCACATCACTTTCTGAGGCTTAAACAAGGTGATGTTTATGAGAATCCCCTCTCGCAGTGCCTGGCACACAGCCAGTGCTTCCGAATGCTGCTTTTGTCATGATTGCGTCTTCTGACCAGCTGCTCTGAGTCCTGGCCGCTTCCCTCCTCCTTACTTTATCTCGTATCTTCTCTCAGCCTTCATGCACCATCTCATCCTTGGGACCCGACTCGTGTCAGCTGCCCTATCTGAACACAGAACCATTGGGCCTTGCCCCATACCGAGCCCACTCACTGCCTGGAGCCCAGCATAGCTCAATCCACACATATTCAAGAAACAAACAAGTCCTTTCTTGTGGGGCTCTCCAAGGGGAATTGTTTCCTCTGCTCTCCTTGCCCCTCTTGCTTCTTCTTCTTCCATTCAGGGTAGAAAGGCTGTTGTTGTTCTCTGCTCCATCGCAGCAGGAGCCTTGAAGAAAAGGCTAACATTGCTCCTAGCCTCCCTGGACCCTTAACTCTTGAACAAAGGGGCGCTCTCCAGGAGTGAAGAAGCTTGAGGTCACTCTGCAACATACACCAAAACAGAACCTGACATTAAAGTTATCCTTAAACCCTTGAAGAACCCAAGGCTCAGGGAGGTTAAGCAAATTGCTCAGGCCATACGGCTAGCGTGATCACTTATTTATACATGCAAAGGGAAAATGTAGAACAAAACCCAGCTGAGATCCTTGCCCTCTTGGAGCTGCAAGTCTAGTACAGGGGTCAGCAACCTCTTTCTCCGCATGGCTAGAGAGAAAAATATCTCAGATGGTGTGGGCCGCGGAGTCTCCGTCACGACTACTTAACTCTGCCGTTGCGGTGTATAAGTAGCCACAGACAATACAGAAATAAATGGCTGGGCTGGGCTCCACTATCGTTTCATTTACAGAAACAGATGAAGGACCTGATTTGGCTTTAAGGCTTTACTTTCCCAACGCTGGAGAGAGTGGGAAGGGACTCGTCATGGAATAACTGCATGGCTAAATGTAAAGCTCGTGGTTCCAAGAGGAGAGACGTGATATGGTTCTGGGAACATAAGGAAGGAGGGGGTGGGAGTCAGGGACGGCGCACAGGAAAAGCAGCGTTTTAAGGAAGAGGAGTCATTCACTAGGTAAAAGGAGGCGTGGGAAGGAAAAAGGTGTTTTGAGCTAACAAAAGAGCCCGTGCAAAGGTCCTGTGGCAAGAGGACCATGGCTCTTTTGAGGTGCTGTGATAAGGCCCTGATTGCAAGAGGGAGCCCAAGAGAGGCCAAGTTATGGAGTGAGCTAATGAAGACCGTGGGATAAGAAAGTGGTCTTAACCCTGAGAGCTACGGGATTCTAAGGGGTGATGTGTATGGGTGCTCATGTTGAAGTGCTCACTCTGGCTCCTGGCTAGGGACCCCTCTGACAGACCAAAGAGACTGGATGGCCCCAAGCCCCTTGTCGCAGCCAGAGCTTTGTCCCTGGGGCCAGGGCTGCCATGCCGCTCAGCACCCTTTCCCCCACTGACTTACTGCTTTACGTTTACTGTTCTCACAAACCTTCCAAACAAAGATTCACGTTGCATTATGCATCGGATGGCCAACAGCTCCATCCCATTCCATTTTCTCACCTTCCTCCTCTCCCTCCCCAGCCTGACCCCGCCACCGCCACAAGCTGCAAGTTCATAAAACTTGCAAGTTAAATATTTCAAAGACTGTTTCTGACAAAGCAGTGGGGATTAGACTTGGTGAAGCCCTTCATCAAAAATTGAAGACACGCTATATTAACATACATTGATTTATTCATAGTGTTTCATTACAAGTAAGTGAGAATCCTGTAATACCAGGAAAGGTTAGGAGAGCAGGGGAACACGGTATATTATATTGACAGCTCGGTGGAAATTGAGTTGCTTCTGGATTGAATTTGGAGGACAGAAAAGGAATTGGCTAGTTTTTTTTTTTAAGGCATGAGTTTTACCTCCCTGCACCTGTATATCAATGCAGCTGCCATCCTTTCAACAGGATACGTATTCATGCCTTCTCCACCTGTGGGCTGGGGTTAACCGCCACAGGCAGAGTTCTCAGAGCCTGTTCCTTCTTCTGCCAGGAGGGAACCCTGGAGTCCAGCTGTGCACTGACACTCAGCTCTCCCACCTGCTCACTACTGTCCAGCCTCACTGGACTTTTCCCAGTTCCCACCAGTCTATTCCCACCCTGGACCTCGGCACAGGTGGCTCCCTCTACCTGGAACCTAGAAGGCTCTCTCCTCTGCTCTGAATCCCTGTCATCCTCCCAGATCAGTTCAATTCTCCCTTGAGACACCCCCCTGAGCACTTGGTCTCTGTTGGGTGTCTCTCAGAAGCAGACCCTGGAGACCAAGATTGGAATGGTAGCCTTATCGAGAAGTTTAGGAAGCACTAGGGAGTGGGGAAGAGAAAGGAAGGTAGCCAGTGGTGGGTGTATTTTCCAGGCAGCTCCCTTAGGAGGCCGGTGGAGCAGAACCGCCACCCCCCTCCCCGCCCAGGAAAATGCCCCAGGATGCTGCACGGCTGACAGGAGCCTGGGGAAGGTGTGCACCAGCTCCCGTCAGTCCGGTGGGTGTTATTTGCCCGGCACTTCTGCCAGCGCCCAGGCGCAAAGCCCTCGAGCAGAGAGAGGCAGATATCAGTAGCTTAGCTGAGAAAGGCTGGAGTGGGCAGGCGTGGCCAGAGGGAACGCTGCAGCCAGGCCTGCCAGGGACCCGCGGGTGGGGCGCTCAGAGGCCCAGGCCGTGCTCGCACGATGCCCAAGTCCTTCAGCGCTGGGCATGTCTCCTCCTGGGCTCATTCTGCTCCAGGATGAGTCTGGCCTCTCTCCTAGGCGTGCGGCTTCGGGAGAGAAAAATTGCCTTTCTCCAAAAACATTTGCTGCCCTTGCCAGGAACAGCGAACTGCTGATGTTTGAAGTAAAGCTGGTGAGTTCCCTTTCCCACCTGGGCTCGGCCTTCCTGTCAGGCATGGGGCATTTGGGATGGGAAGCAAAGGGATGGAAGGCGCCACGTAGCTGACTTACCTCGCTCTGGAAGAGAAGACACTTGTGGACGGGGTCCAACTGGTGTTCACCTGGGGGCCCCAGCAGCCCACGGTGCAGGTCCTAGAATACAGGGGTGTTCAGGAAGCACTGCTGAAGGAGCACTGAGCGAAGAACGAATGCGTTCTTTGATTAATGCAGTGGGTGTCCAGGCCGGGCAGGGTGGCGGGGAAGCAAGAGCTGAGGTTTTAGAGCCTAAGGGGTCTGGGAGCAGTCCTTCCTCGAGCCCATGGTCTGCAGCTGCGCATGGCCTGCGTGAGTCTCACACGCCTGATGTTGAACGAAGAGCAAATCTTGTGATTTGTTTGTATAAAGTTCAAAACCAGGCAAAACTCCCCCCACGCTGTTAGAAGTCAGGAGAGAAAGTGTCCCTGCCCCGGGAAGTATCCCTGCCACGGGAGTATCCCTGCCACGGAAGTATCCCTGTCGTGGGAGGCGGGTAAGGACTGAAGGGGAGGGAGAGGAACATCTTGGGTCGGGAAATGTTCTCTCTCTTGATTGGGTTCCAACAGGGATTGTGCTCAGTTAGCAAACATTCATCCAGCTGTATAGTTTTCTGCATGTGTTTTATACTCTAATAATAAATGTTAATAGAATAAACTAGATAAAATAAACAAAAAAAAATCCCGAACTTGCCACTTGAACAAATGTTTCGTTTAGAAAAATGATACTCAGAGTCGCCCCCCAGGGCCAGGGCCAGGGTGCTGCCGTTTTGTCAGTTTCACGGCAGGGTCAGTACAGCACTTGAGGGCGAGCGCCTAGAAACGTCTAGAGGGCCTTGACATCCAAGTGCAAGGTCAGTGGACACGTCCTCCTGCACAGAGTGTAAACCAGTTTGGTCATTGCCAGACTCACATGACGAGCCACGTGTGATGGGGTCTTTGCATTATTACCGGTCTGCAGTGGGTGAGGGAGCTCAAACCTGGGCCTTCGCCGTAGACGTTTTGAAAAGCGCTGATTTAATACAAGTTGGTTCCCAGTTGAGCCTCGGTGTCTCCCTCATTAAAATGAGAATAGAGATCCTGATGCCCCAGGTGGCGGGAAGACAAACAATATAATGCATGAGGAAGTCACAGGCAGCACCCTGTGGAGGAGGGGCCCAGGAGCTGCATTTCTTTCTTTATTTTTCCTTTTATTGTTGACACTGGTTATCACCGATGTCCCCATTTTCTCCCCTTTGTCCACTTCCACCCAGCCCCTGCAGCCTGCCTTCCCTCTGGCCATCACCACGCTGCCGTCTGTGTCCATGGGTCGTGCATGTGTGTTCTCTGGCTGATCCCTTCTTTCACCCAGTCCCAACTCCCCCCTCCTCACCGACAGCTCTCAGTCTGTGCCATGTGCCCATGCCTCTGTTTCTGTTTTGCATTTTTTAAAAAGATTTTATTTATTTATTTGTAGAGAGGGAAGGGAGGGAGATAGAGAGAGAGAAACATCAATGTGTGGTTGCTGGGGGTCATGGCCTGCAACCCAGGCATGTGCCCTGACTGGGAATCGAACCTGTGACACTATGTTTTGCATTTTTAACTAGCCTTCCAAATAACTTACTGGGACGCCGCTCTCGAATACTGCTCTATGGCTGCACTGTCTAACGCGGTGGCCACTAGCCACAGCCACAGCCACTACTACACTGTGAAATGTGGCTAGTCCAGACGGGCATGCATCATAAGGGCACACTGTGCACTGGATATCTAAGACTTCGTGTGAATAAATACAGACAATATTTATTTCTATTACAAAATATACATATAGAATATCTCATTACCTTCCTATGTTGATTACAGGTGGAAATGATAATATTTTTGCACATATGAATTAGGTTCGACCGAATGTATTATTTGATTGGATTTCACGTTCTTCGTCTTTCCATGGGACCACTGGGAAATTAGAAAGTGTGCCGTGGCTGGCACTGTATTTCTGTTGGGCAGCGATTCCCCTGAGGGGTGGCAGCGATGATTTCGGAGGCTGGGTGATCTGTAAGATGGACCACAGCATCCAAACGTGCTCCCGTGCCTTCTCCTGTCTCCCCCGAGGCCCCTCCCCCTGAGCTCTGCACAGCGCCCCAGGTGAGGTGTTTACTGGTTTGTTTGCTGGTCTGTCGTGCAGATCAACTACAAGGCTGTGGGCTCCCTCGACCCGAGTGCCGACCTCTCCAGCCAGAGGGGGAAAGTGTTCAAGCTCCGGAATGAAACCCACCACCTCTTCGTGGGTCTGTACCCAGGGACCACCTACTCCTTCACCATCAAGGCGAGCACGGCAAAGGGCTTCGGGCCCCCCGTCAGCACGAGGATCGCCACCAAAATTTCAGGTATCGCTCTCAGAAAGTGGCCGTTGCTTTGTGTGTCCCCGTCCCTAATTTTCCTGTGGAGTGACAAAGGCCAGAGCCAGCTGTGACCCTGTGGTTGGTATTGGAGGGGTCACGATGGTGCAGTCCCTCGGGATGAAACCTCGGGATGAAACCCAACGCACCAACTTCCTAAAGCGTAAAACCTGTATCAATTAGACCAGAGGTGATACTGAGTGACTCACCAAAAAATGTGCCACACAGTCGTATTAAGTAGTATTTTTTTTCATACACAATGGCTTGTAAAAATGTGATTTATTTTTAGGAACATTTCTTTTGGCAAAGCAGGGCACAGCAGAGGTTCTCATGAAATGCCTGGTGAATGAATGAATGAATGAATGAATGAATGAGTGAATGTCACAAAGCCAGGGTGGTCCAAGACTTCACCTGCCACCTCCAGTAGGGCCCCTCCATCATCAGAGGGCATCAAGCAGAATTATCTCACAGCCTTTTCTACAATGCATATTTTTCCGGAATACCTGTGCACTTCTGGTCTGCACGCATACACATTTTGCATAATGAACCCATGGTGTTTTTTTGTAACTTAATGTTTCCACTTATGTTTATACCATAAGCACTTTCAATGTTGCTACATTGCTTTCCGTTCTAATGTTTTGTCAAGTGGTTGGACGTAATTTAATTAAACATTCCCCTGTGGTTGGATATTGTCCATGATGTTATAAAATAACACTTCAATAAACAGTTACAGAATAAACTTTAATTCGTTGGTTTGGATTGTAACTTTGGGATTAAATTCCAGAAATTGAAATACTGAATGAAAGGGGATATGGACTTTAATAGCTCTTAATGCAAATGGCTAAATTACCTTCCCAAGGGATTAGATTCAGTGGCACTCCTGTCAGCTGGGGATGAAAGAGGCAGGGTCTCATGAGAAAAAAAAGATAAGAATTACTTCATTACTGCTGAAGTGTGCATTTCAAGTGTGCTTAACAAGGTTGGCTGCGTGCACATCTTCATGAAGCACTTATTTTCCCTGTGTTTATCTGTGTATTTGGTGTGGGACTTTCGATGCATGAGGGTTACTGGCCACACCACTGCCAGCCACCCTTCCCCAGACTCTTCTGCACCTTGAAGGAGCCCTCAGGCAGGTCAGAGGTCAGGACCTCCTTTGCTGAAAGCCTGGGAGGCCGTGTGACTCTCGCCGAGCCTTTCCCAAAGGTCCCCCTCGCAGGCATCCTGAGCTCCTGAGCGTCCTTAGGGACGGCATTGAGGGGAGGTGGTGAGCGGGGTCTGGGCCCAGTGCTGAGCTCCGCACTCTTTGCTCTCTCCGCCCAGCTCCGTCGATGCCGGAGTACGACACAGACACCCCGCTGAACGAGACGGACACGACCATCACGGTGATGCTGAAGCCTGCTCAGTCCAGGGGAGCCCCCGTCAGGTGAGGAGGCTGCTGCACCCGGCACTCACGGTTTCCCTCTCTGCACCAGGCACACCTCCCAGCTAGTCCTGTGCCCGTCGGTGCCCATGGGCATGGCTGGCCAGGAACCGGGCTCCCTGGAGGAAGAGGGTCAGCAGCCCGAGCCCAGGAGCCTCACTCTGCTCAGTGGGCTGTTGGAACTGACTCAGAGGGAACACGCTGATGGGGATATGAGTAGGGCTGGGAGAGAACTTTCTGGAACACATCTATGGTAAATTTATTTAGTGGGTTAGAAGCCTGGGAACACGGTCTCCTTTCCATGTCTGGCTGATATTAACAGACACATGGTCAGATGACTGTGAATGGAGCCAGACCTTTGGGCTGGTCCCAGGTTGGGCCTTTGTGTGCTGGGGTCCCGCAGAGGGGCTTGAAGTCAAAGCCGTGTTGCTGATTTTCACAAGACACTGCTGGAGCTCAGGAGCATACTCAGGGCTCAGGCAATGAAAGCTTCTCAGTAACTAAGCCGTCCCAGTGCAAGGTCATGGCTCATGGCTGTCAGCAAGGTGGGCATCTCTTTTACACCAGCTACACTTTGCTCAAGGGCAGCAGCTCCCACATTGGTTTGCTTAGCGATCAAAGGACTACAGTCCCTTGAAATCAAGCAGAGTGTTGGGTGAAACAGCTTTCAAACGGGCTCAGTCCAGTCCAACAAGCATGCACCGAGCAGCTTAGATGCCCAGAAGGGGGAGGGGCCCAGGGGATAAAAACCATCCATTTATATATTCATCCAACAACTCCTCACTGAGCAGCACTCTGTGCCAGGGGCTGTTTGACTGCTCAGGATACGGTAGCCGTGAACTAGCCATGAATGACTCATGGTCTAAAAGGAAGCCAATCTCTAGTTGGGGGGACAGAAACATGAAACCATAATTAGAATGCAGGGAGCACTTATGGAGACATGCACAGGTTGTTACGAGAGTTCAGAGGGGAGAATTACCAGCAGAGGCGACACTGAGCTAGATCTTAATTGTCATGCAGGATTTTGGCAAAGCAGTGAGTGGGTCCAGGCTGGGCACAGGCATGGGGGAGGGGAGCAGCCTGCTGCCCTGGGAGCAACCGGGAATGGTTAAGTTCGCTTTAGTGTAGAGGTTACGGCAGGGGTGGTGGGGTGACTCGGGGGGCCGTGTCTGAGATGCTCGGGCGTGATTAAGGAGCCACGGGGGGCCACTGGGCAGCCACATGCGGTGTCACTTTTGTGAGACTGGAGACGGGGAGACCTGCCAGGAAGGAGGCTTTCGAGATGGTCTAGTTATCTGTTTTCCAACCGGATCCAGCTCTACCCAGAAATGATAGGCCTGGCGGCAGATGGAGTCAATGGAGGGGAATTGGGAGGTCGCCCTCAGTTCCGTGGACTTTGGACAATGTTCTGTCCTAAGCCAGGTGAATCTTCAGGCCTCGCAGCAGGTTTGTGTGTATGAATGTGTGTGCAGCACCTGAACTGAAAACTTTTTCCCTGCATTCTTCACGTGGGTTGTTCCAGGTCCGTCCTGGCCATGATGAGCCAAAGCATATGGTGTCTCTTACATCTAATAGTTATTGAGTTACTTGCTTTTTATCCCTGTTCCTTTCCTGCAACATCGTCATTTAATTCTGCCTATACACTGCCATACTATTATCCTCGTTTTCAGATGAAGAAACTGAGGCTCAGAAATTCCCACATGCAGACAGACATTAGGTAGGAAAGCTGAGGTTGAATGCAGGTCCTCCAGGTACCAAGTCACACGTTCCATTCTGGCCACCCATGCCCCACTCCGTTTCAGGTTTCAGAGCTCTTACCTCTCTCACACAGCAGCACTGGCCATGTTTCAAAATCTTAGCAAGCTTTCCAGGTGGCCAACTATGGCCCAGAAAAGAGAAACAGTGTATCCGATGTTGCATGATAAGTTAGCAGCTGACCCCAAACCCATGACCTTTATATAGGAGATCCAGGTGTCCCCTTTCATCCCACAAGCCCACAGACCTGTGAGCAAAGGGACCTGATCAGCTGGCACTGCAGTGGCTCCTGGTGGGTGTGGATCCAGCTCCCTATAGCCTTCTGGCTGCTGGATGGGGCAGTGGAAAGGATGTGAGCTTAGTGGCAGAGAACCTGGGTTCAAATCCTGCTCTAACACTGACACTGCTGTGTGACCTTGGACAAGTTACTTAATGTCTCTGAACCTGAGCTTTCCTCATCTGGAAAGTACGGAGGGTCATTATTTCACAGAGCCTGGCTGAAATGCAGAAGCCAAAGCAAGGCAGGCTCTCAGAGAGCTCGTTCCTTTGTTAGCTTTGCTTCTTCTCTTTGGAACTTAGGAAGTTCTGTTCAAAATGATTTTTGAAAAATCGTTCCCATTACAAGATCACAGAGCTGCCTGTTTCCTTCCTAGTCAAATGTCCAAAGCTTTTCTGAGACCCTGATTTTATGATGCAGAGGGAAGGACTTTTGCTTTTTCCTGAAGGTCCCCTAACTTTTTTCCAACATAAAGTTTCTGAAAAGCTTCTTTAAAAAATTGTACTAAGAAATAACCAATCTGGGTTCTGCCCAGTGGCTGCTTAAAGTTAAATTTTATACTGAGGATTAGGGTCCCATCCTCAAGACAAATCAGATTGTAAGTCTGCGAACCTCTAAAAACTCACCAAAGTAATTAGTACCATGATTTATTGGGCAACTTCTGTGGTCCAAGAATTTAACCTTGACTAACGTATGAGTAGCACTTTTCTGTCGGAAATGAGGAAACTGAAGCTCAGTCACAGAACCTGTAAGTGGTGAAGCCGGGACTAACACCCAGGCCCGTCTGACTGCAGAGACAGCAAAGGGGTCCTCTGAGCAGCCCAAACCAATGTTCCTGGGAAAGCCCTTCCAGTTCCCACAAGAGAAGCCCCTTACCCAGTCCCTAGGCGCCTACATCCTCTTAGGATGCCCATCTGTTTAGTAATCCCATGCATCCTGAGACCACAGAATGGAAATGCCCCAGTAGCAGTGAAAAAATGACAGTTGGCAGGGAGCAGAAAGCAGGAAAACTCTAGAAAACCGACACCGGAATACGCAGGTCTACATGCTGCAGCTCCTCACCGCCATGGTTGTTCATTCATTGTTCCTGGCTCACCCCCAAAATGTAGCATTAGGGTCCACGTCTTCAAGTAAAGAGAACCTGCTAGCTTGCACCTGATGAGCAAGGGCTTGCTGTGTGCCTCTCACTATAAACTATCTGTGTGCTCGCAGCATTGCAGTGATCGTCTCCCCACTTTGCAGATGTAGAAACTGAGGTACACAGACACTGAGTGAGTTGACCCAGACCACAAGACAAGGAAACGGTGCAGGCAGAATTTAAACCCAGTTTAGCTGGCCCCAAACCAACACTCACTCCACTACACAGCACCACCTCCCTAGGAGAGAGTTATGCATGATATATTTTGGTGACATTTCCAAATTTTTTAAAAAAAAATTAAAATAAATGTCACTGCTCAAAGGGGCAATGCATGGTGTCTGGAAATGTCTGGCTGCTTTTCTTCCCAAGCTTCTGGATCATTGAGGATGGGTACACTGCATTTCTGGAATTATTTTCAGACTATTGCTTGGGCGTTTGCCAAGGAGGATAAGAGACTCACCAATGCCACTTTGCAAGACTTTCAGGACAACTTGCAATGACAGCAGTGGCGATATCACAGTAGATTTCAGTTGCCTTAACTCTTTTTCACCTTGAACTCAGGGCACTAACATGCCCACATGGGAGGCAGTTGAACAGTAAGTCAGTCAATGAATATTTATTGAGCACTTGCCATGTCCCAGGAACAGGAGATAGGCAGGCTATAGCAGGAAACAAGATAGGTGCATACCTGTCCTCTTCAGGCTTATCGTCCAGAAACTGTTGCCTGTGGATGGGGTTGGAGGTTCTGCATTACACAAGAAAGCAAAGGAGTTCATGAAACTGACCCAACAAGATAATGTGAGTCCAGTGAGGACAGGGACTGCCTTGGCTGAGGGGAGGAATAAACTGGTTGGAGAGATGAGCGCCGGTGGCCAGTGTGGAGCCCTGCAGGTTGGGGGAAGCAGGAGCACTGAGAAAACAACAAAGCTCTGACCATCAGGCACAAAATGTTCACAGGATGCGTTGGACCAAGGGTGCCTGGAATCATATTTTACAGTGATAGGTCCTTTCATTGCATTGTGTCATCTGATGGCCATGTATGCAGTGAGTACGCTGGATGGGAAATATCATCTCCATTTCAGAGGATGCAGCTGAGTTCTAAGATGTTAAATGATTGGTCCAAGGTCACCAAGCTTGTTACATGTACAGCCAGGACACGGACCTGGCTCCTCCCAGAAGGTGGTGAGTTTCCTGTGCCTGGGATGTCACGTGATGACTGGGTAACCTTTCAATGGGGAGGCTGTGGAGTGAACCTCCAACAATAAGGATGTGAGGGGGAGGCAAAAGGACTTCTCAGGGTCCTTCAGCTCTGGGTCGTGTGGCCTAGCCTGTAACTTGTGAACCTCAGCATGTCCCTCTCTAGGTGGAGAGTCTGCCTGTCCCCAAATAGATGCATAGCTAAGCCCCAGCCTCCAGCGGTCACCCAGGTAGGCTGTTCCTCCTCCTTCTGCCAGCAGCGCTCTGGCCCTGGCTCAGCCCAGCTCCAGCCCCTGCTCGGCCACTTGCTGCCCCTTTGGGGCCCCGTGGCTCTGGCTCCTCCTGGTTGAACTGAGCATGCTGGGAGGCAAGGAGGGGTGGAGAGGAAGATTGGTGTGTGTGGCTCCCACACCCTCATCTCTCCCGCCAAACCACGTCGGCTGCTTGGCCTATATTTCTAATACTCCGCAATAGAGATTTATTGCTTTTGCATTGCTTTCCCCAGGCCTTCAAAGATTTATTGGTTTTTAAGTGACAGAATCCCAGAATTGCTTAAAAGATCAATCAAATAGTGACTAGAATCTAATATTCAGCTCTGACTTAAATACGCTGAGCCTTCTTCCTCCACACCCCGCCTGTCATGCTGATGTATCTGTAGTAACCTTCATAAGAAAGTGACTTGGCCATAAATTAATCACCCATAATGCAGTCCCTCAAGTAAGGCTGGGGGCAGAGCCTGGATTCTGTATCAGACCCTCCCCTGGATCCCCAGCTGGCTTCCTTAGAGATGCGCTTTTCTCTCCCTGCTCTCTCCTCATCCAGCCAGGCAGTGGAACCCGTCTGTTCAACGTCAGTCTCAGCTCTGGGATTAGCTCTGTCTTCTCTCCTTCCCCCTTCTTCCCCAACCCCTCTCCTAACCTGTCAGGGTGGCCTGCTGGTTTGCCTGGCATCAGTTTCTCTTCCTTATCCGTCTCCCACCAAGATGCTGGAATAGTCCTTCAGATTCACAAATTGGATCAAGTTAACTTTCCTGCTTAAAATTCTTAAATGGGTCACTGGCTGCCTACCGCATTTACGTTCAAGCTTCTTAGCATGGAATTTATGGCCCATCAGAATCTGGCCCCAACCCGTTTCTGGCTTTATTTCCTTTCACTTTGCCCCTTCCCAGGTTTTACTCTAGCGCCCTGTGTGCCTTCTTCCTCATTCCTTCCTGAACGTTACGTTGTTATGCATTTGTTGGCTTCTCTCTGGTTTCGTTTCCTTCGTGTTCTTTACTAGAATGTGAGCTCCAAGAAATTGAGAGGCTTGACACTAATAGATTCCCTTTCCTGGGGACAGTGTCTGGCAGTTAGCAGATACTCAAAAAAAAAAAAAGAAAACAACATAAGTAAATCAGCAAGTCTGTTTTGCACACCTGGTCGATGCCCAGGACCATGGAGGTGCTCCCCACAGGCCCTGCCTTCAGCTGCCCCCTAGTCTGTAAGAGTGCTGTTCAATAGAACTGCCTGCCAAGGTGAAAATGCCCTGTCTCTGTGCTGTCCAAGTAGTCACCACTAATCATATGTGGCTGTTGAGCCCTTAAAATATGACTAGTGTGATTGAGGAATTGGTTTTTTGAAAGTTATGGATAGTGGCTACCACTTTAGATGGTGCAGATCTATAGGAAGGACATTCAGAAAAAGAAACAAAATGCTGATGACTCTGCGTACTTGGTCAGAGGTTCCTATCAGAGTTCAGTTGCAGAGGCATCCATCAGTTGGTCGCCTGGTGCAGGGAGAGCTTCTCCAATGGGGGTTGGGTTGCTTAGCAACAAAGGGAAGGTGTGGCCCAGGAGGAAGCAGCAGATGCAGGAGCCAAGGCAGAGAAGATGCCCAGTGTGTTCACGGAACCGCAGAGGGCAGCAGCAGGGAGATGAGGAGAGAGGCAAAGAAGTGAGCAGGGGCCAGGTAGAGAAGGTCTTCACTTGGGGTTTGGACTTTGTCCTGATGGGTATCGGGAACATTTGGTGGGCACATCCAGGGCCATTTCCCACCCTTTAGCAGAATGCATCTGCTCCTTGGTAGGTCTCACTCTGTCCTAGCTACTCTTCCATCAGGGACTTGCATGTCAATCTCTGCCAGCCTGCGACCCCCTTGTGTGGCTCCTGACTCAGACTGTCGATCTCTTATGCTCTTCCTGCCACAGCCAACTGCCCAGTCAGGTACCTTGGAACAGCAACGGCTCTAGGAATCAGATTCAGCCTGATGTCATTGACTCACTGGGTGCCCTTGGGCCAGTTACTTCATCTCCCTGATCTTCAGACTTCTTGTTGGGAAAATGGGAATACCCAGGCCACAGGTCGTTTTGAAGATCAAATAAGCTAAAGTGAGTGAAGTACAACTGGCAGTTGTTCAACTTGCCTCTTGGCTTGGCCACGCTGTTGGGATGGGACCCACTGTCTGCCGTAGTTGCTATGGAGTGGAGTCATCTTCAAGCCCTGCTAGAAGCTGATGCCTGTTTGCTGGGTTTCCTCTAACACCATGGAAGGTGCTGGCAAGCGTATGACATGTCAGGGAATGTGCAGTTATCTCCACGGGTGTCCCCAAATCCTCAAAATGATCTTACCTTACAAATGGATCCCTGGAGTTGGGCACCTTTCACAAATACCCGATCAGGCAGACAGGGCCTGGGCATCTCAGCCGCTGAAGGACCAGTGAACCAAGGTCAGGTTAGAGGAGATGCACCTTTATGGTGTGAAATCAAAGCAAAGCAGATCCAAGTCCCCTCGGGAAGGGGAATGGGGACCCACATGAGCTCCCTTAACTGAGGGCTTATAAATACTGGGACCAGAGTGGGTAGACAGAGTCAGACCAAGCCAGAGAGGTGAGACCAGATCCTAGGAGATGAGCCAGGTTTATCGGTTCCCTTGTTCATGTGTTTATCAATTCATTAACTAATTAGGTCAATAAATACCTCATTTGCATTTAAGCAAACAACCATGAGCCAGACACTGCTGAGCACTGAAGATCCAGAAATAAGCAAAACAGGCCACGCACGGCTGAAATCCTAATGGCGGAGATGGCTCTGTGCAAACAGACACTAATGACAGACTGATTAGATGCGGCCACTTCTCCCTGGGTCCACGTCGCCTCACCATCTCCTCGCTGATTTCAGCAGTAGCTGTGCTGGACAGCTCCAAGCAGTTGCAGATTCCCACCTTTTTCCTCCCTCAGTTCTTTCTCCAAAGCCCTGTGGGTCTTGTTTGGTCTGAGCTGGCAGATCAGAAACCCCTAACGCCACAGGGGCAGCCTTCAGCCAGTGGCAGATGGGAGTCTAGGCGTCCTCGGCAGTTCCTCGCACATGCCCAGGAGAATTGCGCTTCCGTGTCCCAAATGCGAGCCAGCTGGACAATGCGCTCTGTACTTTTTTGCCTTCTCTGTCTCACTCTTTCCTATCAGAGGAGGGTCAGACACAGACTGGGGAGTCCAGAAATGAAGTCACAGAAACTGAAAGGAGGCCAGCAGGACAGCAGTGGGGAGGAGGCGCAAGGAGAGAGGTGCACGGTGAGAGTGGATGAGAGAGCCAGGTAACCCAGGCGTTGTTATTGTCAGAGTCAGGAGTTTCATTCTGAGATCAATGAGGAGTGAAAAATAAAAAGGGGTTTTAAACAGGTGAACAATATGATCCATCTTGTGTGTGTGTGTATGTGTGTGTGTGTGTGTGTGTGTGTGTGTAGCCTTTCTGACGTCAGTGTGGGGAACTGATGGGAGACGACTAGAGTGGTTCAGAGACCAGCTGGGAGCCGGTTGTGTTTGTCCAGATGAGACATGAAGGTGAACGGAGTCAGAGTAGCTGGGATGATGGAGCGCAAGCTTGGAGGGGCGAAGTGGTCAGGCCTTGGTGATGACTTCTCTATGGGGCCGGGGGTGGGTGTGAAGGAAAAGCCACTGGCCACGGTGACTCCCAGGTTTCTAGGTTGGTTAGTGGGGTGGACAGTGGTGCCATTCTCTGAGCCAAGGACACAGAGGGAGGGAAGGGTCCGGAAGGACCCTGTATCCAAGAGGGGTCAGTGGTGGTGAAAGTGGTCTGGGAACCGAATGAAAGAGTTAGGAACCAATTAAACAGGGACAGGTTGGGACCTGATGTGTGTCCCAGGTGAGCCATGGGGACTTCTGAGGGACCTTCTTTGAGTCAGTTAGGATGTATGGACGGCTTTCATGGACTTCTTGAGGCTTGGCACACAGAGGGTGCAGCTCCAGCTTGGAGGACTGAATAGGAGAAAACAGGGTTACATGGCAAATGGCTTCTAAGGTCATTGCAAGTTCTCATCACCCCCTAATGAGAATCCATGGTCCCTCTGCTTTTGACAGGTGCAGCCAGCTAACACTATAGACTCTGCAACACACCATGATTAGATGCAGTACCGATTCGTGATCCAGCCACGGTTTAAAGAAATAAGAACCATTATTGGGAAGACAAGGAAATGATTGCCAAATTCCCTTCAGGATTCTTTTAATAGCTATGAGGCCCAGAGGGAGAGCACATGAAACAATCACAGGGGGCGGGGTTGCTGGTCAGTGGATCTGCAGTGAGCAAAACTGTCATCATTACCATCTGATTCTCAGACACCAGCCTATGATGGTGTCTAGTTAGGACGAGACAATGCAAATCTAGAGGACTTACCAACTTGGGGCAGCCTGAGGAGTATCTAAATTCCTGTCCCTGTGGGCAGAGATGAGAAACTGAGATTGCATTTAGACGCTCTTTCCCTAAACAGCACTGGCTTTGTTTAGTTCCCAGCCCTCTGGGCCACCTCTGGGCCTGAAGATGAGCAGTATAATGCGTCCCACTTTGGGGTTGGGGGGGTGGACAAGAGGCACTCCCACATACATTGCAAGGAGACTTAGCTCTGCAAGTGGTACCACTTGCAGCAGAGCAGCCTAAAAGCATGCTGGGACTTCATCACACCAGGTTGGAAAACAGGAGGAGCCAGATACAAGAAGAAAAAACCAGAAATAAGAAAAAGTGGGATAAATGCTACCGCAGAGCTATTCCTTATGGTGCTATTTCCCAGTGTAGATACAGTGACTGCGGGGACATGTACCTTTGATTAACAAGACAGGTAGGGTTACGGGGTCAGTCTGCTGAGGGTGGCACAGAGCTGCGATCAGAAAGACCATCCAAGAAAACAGAAGGAAAGAAAGGTGACACCCACATAATTTAGGAGGGGTTGCATCCACTGCTGCTCATCCTAAATGCATCACAGGTCTCCTTTGTTCAGCCCCCCCGACAACCCAGCTTACCAAGCATTGGCACTGGAGTTGGAGGATTCTGGATTACATTCCTTAGGAATGGAAGCAACCAAGGAACCAAGGAAGAAAAACAGGTGTTTCAGGAAGAATATTTTAAAAGGCGCAGGAGCAGTTGCTGGAACATGAGGGAGGAAAGAGTGTCTATTTTGGGCCGTCTGCCATCTGGAAGGATGGAGATGAGGCTGTTACTGGCATGAGGGAAAGCAGAGAGTGGTCGTCATGTTCACCTCCTACGGCAGGGTCTGTCTAAATTCCGCAAGGCTGGAGTTTGCGGAGGCACCGAGCAGGGGTTTTAGAGTCCGGGTTCACATTCGGGTGGTGCGTGAGGCCTGGGCGGAGAGAGTGGCCTTATCCAGGCGAGAGGAGGAGTGAGACGGAGCTCCACGAGCCTCCAGGGAACCACACAGATGGAGGGGGACTGGCCGGAGAGGTGGGAGGAGTATCAGAGTGAAAACAAGAAAGCCAAAGGAGGAATGGTTTTAAAAAAGAAAGATGGGCCACATTTAGCAGTGTAATCGTCTTTAAGGACTCTGAGCAGGTGTGATCGTAGAAGAGAGACACAGGAGTTGATAGACGACCATAGGAAAACAAAGATGATGAGATCAATGAAAGTGCTTGAAAGTGGACCGTATAGTCCAGGCTTGACTTAAAAAACCAATGGAGGTAGATGTGCAGATGACAGAGACACTGAGGGCCAGACACCCTCAGTGCTGTTAAAGGCTCCTGTAGAGGGTACGCAGCAGGGCGAGGCCGGAAAGACAGGAAGTGGTGTCCCGAGAGTAGCATGGTCAAAGGTACGGCTTCAGGTGGAACTCTGCTATGGGATACCATGGCTCTGGGGGTGACTGTGTGGGCAGTGATGGTGGATGGATGGTAAGGGATTCAAGGTGAAGGTCGAGGAAGCCAAATATTTCAAGGAAAACAGAGGCTGGGCTGTGGGTGGAAGGACAGTCTAAGGTGAGTTCTTGTCAGGCTAATCCTCTCACCCTGGGCAACTGCTTGAGGCATGGCACACAGAGGGTGCTACCCCAGCTTGGAGGACAAGGGCTCTGACTGGCTGAATGCTAGGAGATAGTGTCATGTGACAAATGGCTTCTAACGTCTTTGCAAGAGCAGCAGTGACTCTGCAAGATGCCTCCTCCTGGGTGTCACTTTTGCTCGCGCTTCCTGCTGCTGACTTTGACTTCTCACAGCATCCTCAGCCCCGTGACAGTTCGCATCGCCGCTCTGTCTCAGTTCTCGCCCAGCTGATAACTGATAATTCTGTCTCAGCGTTTGCAACCACCCAAAGGTCAGACTTTCAGGTCAGCCTTCATCATCAAGAGCCTGATCTACCGAGGTTCTTCTGAGCTCATGCACGGACCTGTGTCATATTAGAATCCAAGGAGGTTCACTCTCACTCGGAGAACATTCTGCACAGTGCTGGCCCCAGCTGCCCGGGCTGTGTGGGGGGCCTGCCTCCCCTCGGCAGCGTTGAGAGAGGTGGTCCTGAAAGCCCTGGCTTTTTTTTAAAGATTTTTTAATTTATTTTTAGAGAGGGAAGGGAAGGAGAAAGAGAGAGAGAGAAACATCAGTGTGCGATTGCTGGGGGCCGTGGCCTGCAACCCAGGTATGTGGCCTGACTGGGAATTGAACCTGCAACACTTTGGTTCGCAGCCCGTGCTCAATACACTGAGCTATGCCAGCCAGGGCTTTTTTAAAAAATTTATTTATTTATATTTAGAGACAGAAAGGGAGGGAGAAAGAGAGGAAGAGAAACATCAGTGTGTGGTTGACTCACATGGCCCCCACTGTGGACCTGGCCCACAACCCAGGCCTGTGCCCTGAAGCCCTGGCTTTTTCATAGGAAATAAGCAACTTACAGTTTCCAGTCTCTGCCACTAGGCAGAGAAATGGGTGCTTAGCCCACTTGCACAATACAACCTGTCCCGTTTCTTCCTAAGTGCATTTCTACTTGGTTGTAGGCTCACCAAGCAATTTATAAAGATTATAAAGGTAAAAAAAACAAGTACTTATGGGCAGGGCAAGGGGGAACAACCTAGTAACACAAAAAGTCTTCAAGGGCAAGACTTTAGACCTTCACTGTCCATACTGTAGCCAGAGCTACATGGGATATTTACATTTACATGAATTAAAATGGAATTAAATGGAAACTTCAGTTCATTAGCTGCACTGCCCACATTTCAAGTCCTCAGCAGCCACAGGTGGCCAGCGGCTACCGTATTGAATAGCGTTCCTGCCACCGCAGAAGGTTCGATTTTATTGTCCCGCTGTAGCCTGTCGGAGGGCTGGTGAAAAAAGGTCACGGCCCGTGTTTGGTCTCAGAGAGGCTCTTGATGCAGTAGGCTTTTGAGGCCACAGCTCAAAAGCCAGGCATCCTGTCGTGGGAAATAAGAAGTACAATGGAGGCTTAGACACAGGCATAGAACGTAAGTCCCCAAAGCCGGAGAGGGACCCGTGGCTGGGCTGACTCGCTGTTGAGACGCTGACCTCCCGGACTAGATTTCCCAACATCCACGGCACCATCCTCACCGGGCAGAAAGTCTGGGTAATGGTGTAACCCGAGTTTTCAAACCTCAGTGGGCATGAGAATCAGAGAGCTAGGAGATAATGTAGATTCCTGGCCGTCCCGAGGATAAAGGGACTGGGCCTGAGGGTCTGCATTTGGAACAAGCTCCCAGATGTTGGTGGCCCTGCTGGTCTTGAAGCACAACTGGAGCACTACTGGTTTAGTCTGTAGGTGGCCTCGGGGACAGAGAAGGGGACTGTCCAGGGAACCAAGTATTTTCTTCCACGGTGCCAATATCTGTGTGTTCTCACGACATGGGGGAGCAGTTGTTTTGCATTTTATTGTCACGCTGTCCCTGTTGGTTTTGCAGCGTTCGATGTATCTTTTTTGGTGTATGTTTCAGCCAGGAGGATAATCAGTTTTAACTCCTACCAGCTGAACTAGGATCTCTGCCAGCCTAGTTCTCCATCCCTGTTCACGTGAGGGCTGAAAACACACCCCCGTTTTCTGATGATGCTGACGGCGACTTGCGTCTGAAGGAGTCTGTGCTGTGTTCTCGTGTGCTGATGTCACTTCTACGCAGGTTCGGGGCTTAGGGAGAAGAAGGATGTTTGGGGAGACTGAGCATCGGGATCCAAACGGATCTCTCTTTTTCTGTGGAAGGCTAGAGCAGCCTGGGAGAAGCAAATCCATTTCCAACGTCCACACCATAAGAAGCTCCGTATTTTTGGAGATCAAACCCAATAGACTGAGCGCCAAAATGCCGCAGCCATATGGGCACGTCACTCAGCTGGGTTGGAATCCGTATGCATTGTCCCCCCGGGCCAGTTTTGATTATGTTCTTTTTCCTTTTATTGCAGTCAGCAAATTTGAATTTGCTATTGTGGGGAGAGCAGGAAGACGAGGAAAAATATGAAGGTTTTTAACCTTCAGAAAGTTCAGAGGTTCAGTCTGAATAAGCACAAAAACTTTCAGTGTGTCTCTGAATTCCTCGGACTTGCAGAACTGCTCAGACTCCCAAGGGAACAACCTTGCACAGAGGATTCAGGGCCTGCTTTGCAGCTAAAAGGCAGAGCAGAAATTATGGGAAAGGAGCAGAAGTAGAGTAAGTGGGAAGACGAATCAATGGGGGAAAAAAAAAAGGAATCTGGTCCCCATCCAGGCCAAGTTTCAGCCTATTGTTCAGTTTCTTCACTTCAAAGGCATCTGCTCCCAGATAATGTCTCTCCTGCCAGGACAGCCTGTTCCTGCTCAACTGAAATTAGTTTCCAAGAATAGTCGTCGAACGCAGTTTCCAGTGGTGGGAATGTTTTGAAAGTCACAATAGGAGTTGAAGCTCTGGGATGCAGATTTCTACGCAGGAGCCAGATGTTCAAGGGCATCACACGGTCTGCAACTGCCTTCACATTCCCAAAGCCAGGAGCCCTCGCGTTGGCCTCTGCAACTCCCAAGTGGCTCCTTTGAAACTGGCATGGTCTCGCCATCAGGGATCCGTGGTACCGCAAGTGTGACAGGAAGCAATCACTTCCATTCAGGTTCAGAGCGGTGCGTTTCCCAGGCTTAATTATACCACAGGTATATAAATTACAGAAACATGTTAATGCTCCCATGATTAAAATTATAGAGTGCCTAATTGAAAAAGCATAAACTGAATTGAAGAATTCCTAATTATAGTTTGCTTTGAGGTGTTAATTTCCTCCATAATGAATGCATAATTTCTTGGAACCTACAAAGGTGGCCTCTGGCATCAGCACGTGGGCTGCAGGAAGGTGGGATGAGGTTATCTTCCAGTTCAGGAAGGTAACAAGGAAAGCTTGGTTCAGTGGGATAGCCCTTCAGGGAAGGGAGCGTAGGGAGGGGGTGTACGTGGTACAGATGGCAAACCAAGGTTCCACCTGGTGGGCCTTGGGACAAGGGACAGATGGGGGACCCTCAGAAAACTTTCCCCCCTGCCTTTCTCTTCCCTTTTCAAAGTCTCCCAACTTCCATCCCAGTTGGTTTTGGTCAATTTTGTGCCTGTAACACCATGGTTTTCAAAGTTTGGTCCTGAACCGAAAGTATTACCTGGGACTTTGTCAGAAGTGTAAATGCTTAGGCCCCACGCCCTGACTTGCTAGTCAGGAACTCTGGGTGGGGTTCAGCAACCTGTGTTTTAACAAGGCCTCCGGGAGACCCTAATGTCCAGAGAGGTGGAAGAGCAAGAAGTGGGGGACAGATACCCAAAGTCACAGCCGGAGATTCAAGAGGCTGCTTGGCCGACTCAGACCACCTTTGAGAGCTGTAGGTTCTGACGGAGACTCAAACGCATCAGCGTGCGTGTTCCCTTCAGGGATGTCATAGAGTCTTCATCCATGTCTGTGCCAGCAAATGGGGTTTCTAGGCGTTGCAGAGCCGGAAGCTGAGCCACTGCTGAGAATGCCTTCGGGGTGAGTCGTGACTCTGCTAATGCAGGTGGGACTATAGAGTGAGGGGGGCTCCCACAGGTCTGTAATAATTGCTGTCACTGACATAGATCATTCGTTTGTATTCTCCTGAATCTACATATAAAAGGCCACAGCTCAAAAAAAAAATGAGCCCCCCTCCCCGTAGTGACCCAGGCATCCATGAGCCCCTCATTAGGGACTCTGGGGGCCAGAGGAAGATGCCCTGAGAACACACTGTACCTGCATCTCCTCTGTTCAGAACCCTTGGTTTTCTCAGGTTTCTGTTTCCTGCCCTGAACACATCAGAGACTCTGTGTGTGTGTGTGTGTGTGTGTGTGTGTGTGTGGTAGGTTACAGCCAATTCATAGCCATCTGAAACAATAAGCTCATGTTCTTGGCTTATAGCACTCCATCAAGTTTTTGCATAATTCTTAACCATTCCCACATGGCTGAAAATTTGGGTCATTTGCGGTTATTTGTTGTTATGAATAACCCAGCAGTAAACATACTTATTCATGTTTTTCCTTTGGTATTGTATCTTTAAATAGGAAAAAATCCCCAGGAGTAGAATTACTGAAATGAATAAAATGGAACTAAAATGTATTGAGTGCCTACTCTTATATGCCAAGCACTGACAGCCAATTCATATATTTTAACCTTTTTCATTCTTTAATTAGAAAATCTCAAAGTAACCAGTGCATGTAGTTGCGAAATCAAGTAGTCAAATCATTTCTTGCTTCGCCTTCTTCAATGTACCCCCCCTCAGCCCAGAGCCCCAGGGGCAACTGCATTTTAATTCTTTGCCATTGCTTCTGGGAATTGGCAATGTCACTACATAATGTGCTATTTTAAAGTTATTGATTACAGGCATTATCTATGTACTTCCTGCTATTATAGATGAGAATTTGGTTGTCTTAAATCACCCAGTACCTCCCTTTCAGCTCCCTAATGTAGTTATACCACTATTTTTTAGTTAAATAAATACACAATGGCTCATTTTGTCATGCTCTAAAAGCAGGTCACATCAGTACTGAGTGGTATGCTATTTTTATAATAGTATTATGTAATTAACTGAAAGCTTACTATGTACTAGACACTATTTTAAGTCCTTTACATACATTAACTCAGTTAATTTTCATCAAAACCCTGGATGGGTGGCTCAGTTGCTTGGAGCATCATCCCATACACCAAAAGGTTGCGGGTTTGATTCTCAGTCAGGGCATATGCCTAGGTCGCGGGTTCCATCCCCAAGCAGAGTACGTATGGGAAGCAACCAATCAGCGGTTCTCTCTCACATTGATATTTCTCTCTGTCCCTCCCTCTTCCCCTCCCCCTCCCCCTCTCCTTGTCTCTCCCCTCCCCTCTCTCTTTCTAAAATCAATAAACATATCCTGGGGTGAGGGTTAAAAAACAACCCTATAAGGTCAGAACAAATCTTATTCCTATTTTAAGATGAAAAGCCAAAGAAATAAAAGGATAAGTACTGTATTCGGCCATATATAATGTGCACCCACATTTTGGGCCCATTTGGCCCAAACTTTCTGGGGAAAAAATCTTTCATTTAAATTTTTAATTCAATTACTTATGTATTTATATTTAGGTATTTGGTTTTTGTATTATAAAGGAATTTTAGCCTTTATTTTTGAACATGTTATGGTACAAGAAATTTTATGTAGCAAGTAACTACAAAACACAAGAGCAGATACGAGGTATTTCAGGTACTACCCATGTATACTGTGCATCCTTATTTTTCCCTCAAAAATTTGGGTAACTATTGTGCGTTATACAAAGTGAAATATGACAACTTACCTGAGTTCATGCAGCCATCTGGCTCCACAGTCTGAACTCTTAACCCATACACTGTCCTCTTGTCTCATAGAGCTGTGTGCTTTTTAAAATTTGTCATAGAATTTACAATTATTCTATTTTATTCAGGTGATATTTTTATTATACTATTGATACATTTTCCACCCACAGAGCTCTGTCATTCATTTTACTATTAAATACTCTTTTTCTTTTTATTTTCTTTCTCTTCTTTTGATATTTTCTTCCTGTTTTCTAGACAAATACCAACCCTTGTGTAGCATTTGTTTAAAATTTCAGCAATCACAATTTTTCCTTTTAAAAGCTATTTAATGTTCTCTAAATGTTTTTTTTTGCTCACAATATCACTTCTTGTTTATTGAAACAATCATTTCTTAAACATTTCTGAGGATACTGTTTTGATTTGGGGGGAGGGAGAGGGAGAAAGGGAGGGAGGGAGGAAGAAAGAGAGACTTTTCTGACTCCCGTGTTATCTCCATTTCCTCTGGAGTCATTTTTCCACATTTGTATTGACTACTCTCTTTCCTGTTGGAGCATTTCTCACCTAACCAGTGAACTCCAATAGCCAATATTTAAAAGCAAGGTGTCGTAAAAGTTAACTAGAGGTGCTGTGTCTTGGGGTAGGAAGGCATTCTAACTCTCCAAAGATGAAACCTCCTATCCCTTCCTTGCCTGAGGGTAGCAGACAGACACATAGAGAACCTTGTGTAAGAGTTTGATTGTTTTCAGGTACAGACTTGTGCTCAACACCCGTGTTTGCAGCCTCACATTGCACTTGCACACTCTCCACACTTGATTGCTCCAAGATCAGGGTCTTGCTCCAGTTCCACTGGGCAAATCAACTCCACCTTTTTGTATCACCTTTGGTCTCATACAGTTCGGTTTTCTTCCTCTTGCTAAACCAGATTCCTTTCCTCTGAGCATTTTTAGTCTTCCAGAATTTTTTTGAAACCTCTCATCACTAATGGCTCTTTTTGGGTTCTCTTTTTTCTTAACAGATTTTTATACTTTTTAAAAAAAAAGTTTTACTGTCATTTTAGTGCGATCTCAGCAGAGACAGGAGATAAATGGAGTGCATTAAATCTTCCACTTTTAACTAGATATTCAGACAATAATCATTTCTGGAAACATTACTATTATCTTCACATTTTCAAATGTCCTTTAAATATTTAAAGGAAGGTCCCACAGCTAGTAACTTTCAGAGCCAAAATTCAAATTTAATGCAGATTTTAAAATCTGTGCACTTTGTAGTCCTGGGTCATAAAGATGTTTATGAATCTTGAAAGCCATTGCAAATTATTTCCATAAGTTGATGAATCAATTTACAGTGCTGTGGAATTATGTAATCCTACCCATTTTACCACAACCTCACTGAGATGGCCTGCTATAATTCACATTTACTTTGATAATTTAATGGGTTTTAAGTGGAAGCATATTATCATTTTGATTTCCATTTCTTGGCTTACTTATGAAATTTCTTTTTTGCAAGTTGTCTTTTCAACATCCTTTTCCCATTTATGAGTGGCATTGGTTCTCAACCAGAATTCATTCGTCCCCCAGAGGCACTGTTTGGAGATGTTTGATTGTTACAAATTAGAAATGGGGGCTGCTCCTGGCACCTAGTTAGTGAGTAGAGGCCAGGGATCCTGCTAAACATCCTGCAACATGCAGGACAGCCCTCACAACAAAGACTGCCCAGGCACAGTGCCAGCAGTGCCAGGACTGAGAAGCCCTAACTTTTAAGTATCATGATAGCCTTTTTATTCTTTAATTTGGGGGGTTTATTTCTTTTGTTTTTTATTTTTTATTTTGATTTAATCTTTATTGTATGTTTTCATTACTATGTTGTCCCCTTATACCTTCCTGCCCACAGCAGTCACCATACTGCTCACTGCTGTCCATGTCCGTGAGTCCTTTCTCCTTTTTGTTCAATCCCTCCACCCCCTCCCCTCCCCCGTCACTAGCTAGTATCTGCTCTCCATCTATGAGTCTGTCTCTGTTTTGCTTGTTAGTTCAGTTTGTTCATTAGATTCCACATATGAGTGAAGTCGTATGGTATTTGTCTTTCTCTGACTGGCTTATTTCACTAAGCATAATGTTCTCCATGTCCATCCATACTGTTGCAAAGGGTAATGTTTTATTTTTTTTATGGCCAAGTAGAACTTTATTGTATAATGCATGATTAAATTAAAGTTTCTTAATCTTTTTACCACAAGATCCCTTTATATTATTAAAAAATAATGAAGATCCCAAAGAGCTTTTTTTTGTTTGTAGGTTCTTGTTTATCAATATTTATAGTATCAGAAGTATTATAACTTATTTAAATATAATAGTGAATCCATTACATATTAATATAAATAGTTTATTCCTGTTTTACAAAACAATAAAATTAGGGAGAATAGGTGCATTATTTCACATTTTTGCAAATATTTTTAATGTTTGGCTTAGTACAAGATAATTGGATTTTCATATATTTTTGCACTTAATTTGTTGTCATGATTTGATCTGGTTGAAATATGTGAAGGAAATCCAGCCTCACACAGTATATAATTGGAAAAAAAGGAATATTTTAATAGCCACTAAGGGTAATTGTGGCTATTCTTCTTTGATATTACACCAAGACTCAGAAAGTGGTAGTTTCCTAAAGTTTAGTTACAGTGAAACCATATCAGTAAACTTTTCACATTCTGTTACATTAAAATATATCAGTTTTGTGGCCCTTTGAATGGATATTTTATCCTTGATGTTCGATCCTTGATTTTGTATCATTATGCATTCCTTAGTTGAAAAAATTCACAGAATTACAAAAATCCTTCAAATGTTGACACATTTTATGATATATCAGAATATCGCATCTGCTCATTTCACCACCAATATATCAGTAAAGTTTTTAAGTATCGGGAACCTGTCAAATTTACAGTGACAGATAAGTTTCTCAAATTTTAATTTTCTCTCGAAAGCTCTATTACGAATGAGTACTTTCAGTTTCCATAAAGTGACAGGTAAACTTTATTTATTTTAGAGGAAATGTTTACCAAATGTCCAACGTGTCAGTCATTCTTTAAAAAAAACAATCCCTCATTAAAAACGTGACTAGTTCAACTCAATCACAGGAAACTTTTCCCATAAGAAACCATAGTACTGCAGTAACTGGAGACGTGATTTACGCATACTTCCCATTGTGCCACATGCATATTAAAAAGACGTGTACCCAAGGGTTGAAATCAACACTTTTTACTGCCTCATCAGGGACGTTTTTAAGTCACACTGGCATCCATGTTTTTTGTTCCAAGTTTTTATATGCTGATGAAGAATACATGGCAAGTGCAGTTGGGCTGGGTACCACTGCCTCGCTCCTGCTGGAGTGCCAGCAGCTTTACCCACTGCTGCATTTGCGTTCAGTGCAAATAGCAACACAATGGAAAAAAGTGACTGATGTCATAGTGTACATCGTTTTGGTGTTGCAGAATTACTAAAAGGGTCTTCGGGTTCCTAGACCACACTTTGAGAACTGCTAGAGTAGATGATGATGCTGTATCCAGTGGTTTCTGATTTACCTCACAAATTCAGGGCAGAGCTCCCACAGGAGGGTCCCTGAATTTGGGTGTACATACAAATACAAACTGAGCGTGTTCCAATTCTTATTTCCAAGCCCCCCATTCAGAGAGTCATAGCGGGGCTCCAAAGTCACAGGTGATGCTGTTGCCAGCTGGAGACCTGGCTCCTTCAATTCTCTACACAAGGTGGTAAATCTCAGCTCAACCCCTTGCTGCAAATAACCTCAGCTTGAGTTACCTGTTCCCGTAGGTAAAATGTTTTAATGAGCATTATGATGCTTCGACTGCATTTATTTGCCCTATCTGGCACTGTTATTCCAGTTATTGTGGTTAACTTAATGGTTAATTAATAATCATTCCTTTTACCTTCTTAGAGCTTAGAAGGGTTTTTGGAGGGTAATTGATTTCAGATGGTCTTACAAAAAAAGTGCTCGAGGATTTCACCTGGACACTTCCCTTTCCTTGTGTAAATGTCTTTGTGGCATGGACGGCCATCCAAGGCACGCTATTGATTCCTCTGCTAAAAACAGCTGCTGTAGCCTCTTTCTCTGTAAAAGCATCACTATGGGTTTTAGTTGTGAAGTTCGGAGCCTGCATCCCTATTGAAGCTAGCCTTGTTGAACTTTTATTTCTTCTTCTTTACTTCCTCTCACAATATAAGGTGACTTTAGAAAACAACAATGACATTTCAACCAAGAACTTGGCAGGAGGGGAAAGAGGTTGCTTCCCAGGACGTCTGAGGAGGAAGGCAGCACTGGGAGGCCTGGGGTGAGGGAAACAGCCTGACTCTCCACGGAGGACGTAAAGTACTCCCGAATGTCTATTTAAAAAAATGAACAAAACAAAACAATAGGAAGATGTTCTGTTCCCTCATGTGTTCTATTTCACTTTCTTCCTACTCAAAATGTAATTCCTAGGTGAATTAACCTGAGATCTTTTAAAATACTAGTTCAGCAGGAGATCTGGGAGGGGGCCTGGGAATCTGCATTTCCCATACTTTCCCAGGCGATGAGGATGCTGCCAGCTCATGGACCACTGAGTAGCAAGGTCCTACAGCACTCTGCTTCTCCTAGCTGCTGTCGATGGCCACTGTTGGTTCTGAGTACGCCTTGTCACTTAAGTCTACATAAACTGTGTTAACGTTATTGTTTAAATGAGCTATCAACATTAGCTAGTAAGAGCTGTTGGTCTGTGGTCACTGTAAACCAAGTTAGTCCTCCTTTATATATCACTGGGTCCTGGATGGTTTGAAATGACACTGCTGTTCAACTTGAACCTGGAGAAGCACACTTCCAAAGTTCAGCAGAGATGCGGTATTCAAACGTCAGCATCACGCGGTAAGCTAGAAGTGCGTTAGACATGAACTATGACATGTCACCTGTGGGCAGAAATTCATCCGCCAATTAAAAATACGACACCACAGCTAGTTGTAACACATAGTAAACAATCATTTTTAAACTCTTTTCACATCCCTAATTACCATTGATTCTCATCAAAATATTGAGGTAGTTATTATAACTTTATTTTATCACTTTATTTTATTTTATTTTTTATTTTTTTAAAGATTTTTATTCATCCATTTTTAGAGAGGGAAGGGAGGGAGAAAGAGAGAGAGAGAGAAACATCAATGTGTGGCTGCTGGGGACCGTGGCCTGCAACCCAGGCATGTGCCCTGACTGGGAATTGAACCTGCGACACTTTGGTTCGCAGCCCGCACTCAATCCACTGAGCTACGCCAGCCAGGGCTTATCACTTTATTTTAAATAAAATTGAATTTAGAGTCATCATAAAAGTAATATATGCTTATATAGAAATTATTTAAAAAAGAGGAAAAAGTCATCTATAAACCCATCATAAAACATTAACACGTGGGGTAGGTTTTTATTGTATTTTTCTTTACTAAATTAAAAAATTAGGCTGTAGATACTTTTTTGTCAATTACAGTTGACATTCAATATTATTTTAGATTAGTTTCAGGTGTACAGCATTGTGAACAGACATATATACATACAATTTACAAAGTGATTCCCCCAACAAATCTAATATCCATCTGGCACCATACATAGTTACTACAATATTATTGACTATATTTCCTATTTTTCCTATGCTGTACTTACATCCCTGTGACTGTTTTGTAATTGCCAATCTGCACATTTTAATCCTTTCACCTTTTTTGCCCAGCTTCCCAAATTCCCCTCCCCTCCAGCAACCACCAGTCTGTTCTCTGTATCTACAAGTGTGTTTATTTTGTTGTTTATTTCACTGTTTAGATTCAGCATATACGTGAAATCATATAGTATTTGTCTTTCTCTGTCTGACCTATTTCACAGAACATAATATCCTCTACGTCCATCTACATCACAAGTGGCAAGATTTTATTCTTTTGGTGGCCAAGTAATATTCCATTGTATGTGTGTACCACATGTTTATGTAATCATCTATTGATGGACTTTTGGGTTGCTTCCACATCCTGAAGTGCTGGTGAGAATATGGAGAAAGGGTTGTACATAGTTTTGATCCTCCCTAACAAAGTTGCATTCTACAATACTTTTGCTCTATATCATGTTAGCTATTATCATTTTAATGATGTGTATTGTATATTTATCCTTTTGTTTCTCTCAATAGCTAGGTTTTTCTCCATACCATTACTTAATACCCCTTGCAGTCTCCCTGACAAGTGATGTTGCCTGAGTGTGCACTTTGCACAAGTGTTTGTGTGTGTCCGACTGTGTTCTCAGTTTGCCTTTACTGCTCTGTCAGGTCTGCCTCTCTGTCCGTCACCTGTCTACACCTCCCACTTTAATTACAGCTTTACAGAACATTTTACTATCTAATCCTCCGAGTGATTCTTGTGCCCCGACAGTTCTTAGCTATGTTCACCCACGTACATTGCCCTGAGAAGTTTAAAATCACTTTGTCATGTCCCCTAAATAATCCCCTATGCCGTTGGTTTAAACTGGATTAAAACTCTTAACCTCAAATGGTTACATTAACAAGAGCTTTCCCACGATGAAAGAAGCAAGCCTGTTTGTGCATTTGAGGCCACTGTGTCTCAGGAAAACTATGCAGATTTTTTCATGTAGATGACACCCATAGCTACCTCCTTAAAACTGCGTCTTGCTAATATTCAACTTGTGCTGTCTTGTGCCATCTTTTCCCCATTAAGTTTGCTAACTGGATTTTGCTGGTGTTTCGAGAACCTGTGTGTGTGTGCGCGCATATTGTATCCATTCGATTTGCTGAAACCTCTTGTGAGTTTCTTTAATTAAATTTTATTATCTTGGCTTAGCAGTCTAATAATTACATCATCTGTGAGTAATGATAATTCCGTGTCCTCCCTTCCGGTTGCAATAGCTCTTATTTGGGTTTTATGTTTTGTTGCATTTGGTAGAGCTTTCTGGGCAATGTTGCCAAGTGAGGTTGAGAGTTGACCAGTTCATGTTCTTTCCAACCTCAAAGGCCAGCCCTCCATTAAATTTCCCCTGTGTGTGATGTTAGTTACAGGTTTGAAATAGGGGTTTTAAACATGATCAGGAAAAATATCTCCAGTCTACCGTTTATCTTTGTGACTCTTCAGATCAGAAGCAGGTATCAGATGCCTTTTCAGCATCTCTGTATTTGATCATATTGTTTTCTACCTGGACTTATTTATGACTTGTTTTCCCCGATTTCCTACACCTAAATCTATCTTGTGCACCTGAGGTACATGACCTGTGTCTGGGGAGCCAATCTAATAGTATGTTAGAGGAACAAATTGCAACAATTTGAGATGCCTTTCCTCTTTTTCTGTCTCATGTAATTATTTATATAACATGGGAATTATCAATTGTTGAAAGACTGAAAGAACTCATTGGAAAAGCCATCTGGCTCCAGCGCTGTTTATTCTAATTTTCTTTTTATTGAATGCTTAATTAATTTATTGTCATTCTCTTTTGTTTAATAACAAAGGCTTCTCATTCCACAAACAGGTTTGGTCCTAGCCTATGAGCATTAAACATCAGCATTCTTGTCGAAACCGTTTTCCTAAAGAAAACAAAATTGTGGTTTTAATTTTCTATTTGATATGAGAGTTAATTGGGAAATTTCTTATCCTCCCCAGTTGGGAGTTTTTATTTGTTTAGATTTTTGGTTTAATAATTCTTGGTTCATTCTCGTTATGGAGAGATAGTGTAGTATACAGCTTTACTGATACAGAGACTTCTCTGAGTTTGGCATAGGGCCCCTTGTCATTTTTATCCTCCATACCAAGTACAATCCCTTGAACATCAAAATATTGTTTCTTTCTTTGTCATATTTTCTGGGAGTAGCTTTTCTAATTTGTTGTTTCTGTAGTTTCTGTTCTTGTCATCAGACATTTCAAATTTGTACGCGGATACATCTTTTTCTTTTATCTCTTGTGAGTTGTTCTATTGTTAAAGCTTACAATGATTATTTCCGCTCAGTATTTTTTGTTATTTCAAATCTATGGGATGTTGCAAGAATGGTGCAATAGGCATCCACATATTCTTCCCCAAGATTCACCAGTTGTAAACATTTTTGTCATATTTACTTTCTTCTTCTTATCTCTCAAATGGTTGCTGGGTTAGTTGTAGTCATCATGCTCTTTCAAACCTCTAGTCTGCATCGCCCAAGAAAAAGGTCAGTCTTCCACACAGCCACAACACAATCATCAAACTCAGGAAATTTAAAATTGGCATAATATTGGTGTCTAACATACAGCTCGTATTCAAATTTCTACAGTTGTCCCCACTAATTGTCCTCTAAGGCACTTTAAAATCCATTCCGGGATTATTTATTGATAAAAATTTTCTCTTTCCATCAACTTGTGTTGCTTCTATTTCCATATGCAAAATTCACACACACACACACGTACATTTGCCCTATATTTTTTAAATCACACTGCAGTACCCATGGTATATAATGAGCCTAACTTCATAATATGCTTTAATATCTAGGAGTGGCTGTTTACCCCCATTCCTTTGTTTTAAAGAAGTTCTAAACCATATTTTCTATTTTCAACAAACAATGCAAGAAATCTCATTGGAATTACTGGAATTTCTAAATGAAGGTCATTCAGACCTTTCAAGCTCCCAAATGCCACTTAACTGGCCTCATATTTTATACAATTTGCTTTTTCCCAAAGAAAACACATCAATTTTGGGAAGAGTCGACATCTTTACAAGATGCGGCGCTTTCTCCCAGGACGTCAGTGGTTCTGTCCATTTATTCTTCTTCAGTTCGGCACATTGTTTAACGCCCACTCTGCCAAGCCCTGCACAAGGGGCTGCACACGCTTTTGTATTACTCGGTAGAGGCTTTTTTCTCCCCACGTCAGGGTTGTACGTTTCTTATTTGTGTTTTCCTTCGCTATTTTGAAAGGACTCTGTTCTAACAGGGTTTTCCAATTATATTCTCGAGCTTGTTTTTCATGGTGTACAGCTTATTTATCTCTATCTTCTGTCAAACCAGTTTCCTGCATTCTTTTACTAATTTTAAAAGTCTTTCCGTTGATTCTCTTCGATATATTAGGTCACAGTCATGGTATCTACAAATGATGATAAATTGCTTTTCTTTCTAAAATGTGTATCTCTTCTGTTTTGTGTCTGATTGCACTGGCCAGAATTGTCCCATTTCAGAAGCAAGTTCTGGAGGTGGAGTGACTGGGCTGCTTAGCATGTTGGGTAGAGCCAGAGAGGGGGAGAGCCAGCACAGAAACCTCAAGCTTGTTTTTCAGCTCAGAGTCCAGTTAGAAAAGGTCACCAACTCAGGGTCATCTATCCAAATATCAGCTGACTTGCCCCTTATCTGTCCACCTATCTAGTTGCTCTTTCCTGAAGGAAAGTTGACATTTGCAATGTTTACTCTTTTAAAATGGCTTAACCGCCCTGGCCTGTGTGGCTCAGATGGCTGGAGCAACGTCCCGTAACCAAAGGGTTGCAGTTCGATTCCCAGTCAGGGCACAGGCATGGGTTGCATGTTTGATCCCCAGTCCAGTCATTTACAATCCCTGGTCTGGGTGTGTACCTATTGTTTCTCTCTTGCATCAATGTTTCTCTCTCTCCCTTCTCTCTCTCTCTAAAACATAAAGCAATGAGAAAATGTCCTCAGGTGAGAATAAAACAAATGACTTACACTCCTAGATGCATTTACTCACACAGACACACACACACAGCGCAAGTGATGATGATAAATGATGTGGAGAAAGCTAAAGCAGGGGCGTGTAATAGGCTATGTCGGGGTTGGGACTGCTATTTTAAATGGAGTGGTCAGATAAGACGTCACTGGCAGAGGTGAACAAGCAAGCCTTCCAAAGGTTGTGTATAACTGAGGAAAAGCACCCCAGGCCTAGAGGATAACAAATGCAAAGGCCTTGAGGTGGGAGCATGTCTAGAGTGTTCAAGGAACAGCAAAGACATAACAGTACTTGGAGAAGAATTAGAAGAGGTGAGGTTGGATAGTTTATAAGAAATGGCCTAGAAGACATTATAAAGATGTTGCCTTTTATTACAAGTAAAGTGGGAGCCATAGGGGAGCTTTGAGCACAAGGGGGTTAGGAACTGAGTCATGTTTTTGAAGGGTCACTCTAACCACCATTTTGAGAATAGAGTATTGGGAGTAAGAGTGGAAGCAGGGAGACCAGCTTGGAGGCTGTTTGCATAAACTAATTAAAAGATGACCGGACTTGGGTCAGGGTGGTAGCTGTGGAGATGACAGTGGCCTGACTCTGGATGTATACTGAAATTAGAACCACATGAGGATCCATGATAGAGGCGCAAATATGTAAGGGCAAAAGCCAGGTCTTCTGCATTTTGATTTAAAGTATATCTCGACTTCCAGCCAAGATGTCAACATAGGCAGACAGGGCTCACCTCTTTGCATAACCACATCAAAATTACAACTAAAATATAGAACAAACATCACTCAGCCATCAGAAATCAAAGTGAGTGGAAGTCTGACAACTATGGAGATAGAGAAACCACATCCATCCAGACTGGTAGGAGGGGTGCAGATGAGGAACAGGCAGGTCTCACACTGGTGTGTGGTGGGTAAAATTTGGGAAGGATACTGGGATCAAGGAATCCCAGTCCCACACCAAGCCTCCCCCCGCCGCCCCAGCCCAGGGTTCCAGTGCCAGGAAGATAAGTGCCCCCAACTTCTGGCTGCAAAAACCAGCACGGATTGAGTCAGTGGAAGAAACTACTGGTGCCCCAAGCAGTTCCTTTTAAAGAACCCACACATGGACTCACCTACTCAGACTCACTTCCTCTGAGCTCCGGCACTGGGGTAGCAGCTTGAAAGGCACCCATGGATTACTGGGGGGAAAACTGAAGTGTCTGGCATCAAGGCGAGCAGAGGCCATTGTGCATTTCTCTAAACCCTCCCCCACAGATTCAGGAAGCTAGAACCATATGTGAGACTCCACCAATCTGGCTAACACTGTTTGACCTGCCTTGGAAATCCCCAGAGACTCTGCCAAACCCAATTTACAGGCCCACCCAAGCCGCTTTTCCATATGAATGGCTAGTTTTGGCTCATGCTTCATAATTTCCTGAACCCTCTCAAACAAGCAACAGCTGGCCTCAGTGAACCTCAGACCCAGCACTAGCAGCAGCCAGCCTAGATTCACAGCTTGGCTTCTGCAAATCTCCAAGCCCAGCACAAGTAGCAGCCATTTCAGATTGCTTTATAGCTCAGGCAGGGTGCCCCGGGCAAAACACAGGTGGGGCTGACCTTGCCCTGCACCTCCCAGGAAACCCCAGGGCCAGCACACCCAGTACTCAGCTACAGTCCACATCAGAGCACCACCACCCTTCCCCTGCACGGCTGATCCTCCACTGAGGGTGGAGGTTGGTGGTCAGTTGTCACAGCCAATCCTTGCAGCTGACTGGCCTGGGTAAATCCCTCCCATTGATCTGCCAATGGAAACCAAGGCTCAACCACAGGAGGAGGGTGTACTTAGCCCACACAAAAGGCATACCTCAAGTACCCAGCTTGGGTGATAAGGGAGGCTATGCCACTGGACCCTACAGGACACCTACTACATTAGGCCACACTATCAAGACACAGAGTCAAAGCAGCTCTACCTAATACATAGAAACAAACACAGGGAGGAGACCAAAATGAGAAGACAAAGGAACATGGCCCAAATGAAAGAACAGATCAAAACTCCAGAAAAAAGAACTAAATGAAATGGAGATGAGCGATCTATCAGATGCAGAGTTCAAAACACTGGTTATAAGATGCTCAAGAAACTTAATGAGGATCTCAACAGCATAAGAAAGATCCAGTGAGAAATGAAGGTTACACTATTGAAATAAAGAACAATTTACAGGAAAACAACAGTAGAGTGGATGAAACTGAAAATCATATCAATGATATGAAACATAAGGAAGAAAAGAACAACCAATCAGAACAAAGAGAAAGAAGAATCCAAAAAAATGATAGTATAGGCAGCCTCTGGGACAACTTTAAGAGGTCCAACATTCCCATCATAGGGATACATTAAGGAAAAGAGAAAAAGCAAGAAATTGGAAATCTATTTGAAAAAATAATGAAATAAAACTTCCTTAATTTAGTGAAGGAAATAGACATGCAAGTCTAGGAAGCACAGAGAGCCCCAAACAAGATGGAAGCAAAAAGGCCAACTCTAAGACACATCATAATTAAAAGGCCAAAGGTTAAAGATAAAGAGAGAATCTTAAAAGCAGCAAGAGAAAAGCAGTTAGTGACCTACAGGGGAGTTCCCATAAGAGTGTCAGCTGATTTCTCAAAAGAAACTTTGCAGGTTAGAAGGGATTGGCAAGAATTCAAAGTCATGAAAGAAGGGACCTACAGCCAAGATTGTTCTACCCAGCAAAGCTATCATTTAGAATCAAAGGGCAGATAAAGAGCTTCCCAGACAAGAAACAACTAAAGAGTTCATCATCACCAAACCATTATTATATGAAATGCCAAAGGAACTATCTAAGAAAAAGAAGAAAATCAAAACAATGAACAATAAAATGGCAAAACTACATATCTATCAACAATTGAATCTGAAAAACAAACTAGACAAACAAGTAAAACAGAGAGAATCACGGATACAGAGAGCATTTTGATGGTTGCCAGATTGGAGGGGGATGTGAGGGAATAGGTAAGGAGGAGAGGGGATTAAGAAGTAGAAACAGGTAGTTACAGAATAGCCATGGGGATGTAAAGTACAGTATAGGAAATGGAGTAGCCAAAGAACTTATATGTATGACCCATGGCCATGAACATGGTGGGGAGATTGCCTGAGGGAGTGGAGGGTGCTGTGTGGATGGGGAAAAGGTAGAAAAATCAGGACAACTGTAATAGCATAATCAATAAAATATAATTAACATAGAAAACGTAAAATTTACCTCAAGCCAAGGACAAGCTCAGTTACAGCTAGACAAACCTCCTTCAAACATTGAAAAGCGGAGCTGACGCTCTGGCCGTCATCAGATGGTTGTCTGGTTTCCCCTGCGCGGTAGGTTTCTTTAGCTTTCATTGGCAAATAAGTAAAACTTAATTTGAACTCTTCAGTTGAATTGTTATCGTTCCTTTACGCAATGTATATTTCTTTCTCTAAATGTCTACTTAAAATCCACTTTCGTGAAATGTATCAAGTGCAATTCAATCATGAGAGAAGGGCCCAATGGAAAACAAGGCCAATCGCTGTTGTCTAATTTGATGACGCCGTGGTGACGGCGCAGGCCGCGATTGTGTGGGCTCCTGCCAACGTTCACAGAGCACTTACAGCACTTGGACACATTATCTTGCTTCGTCCTCACACTGCCCTGCAAGCGCCCTCTTCTCAGAATCCTTCCCTGGCCAAGTTCCTTGCCCCGCCCTCATCTCACTGTTTTGTGGCGAACCGCTAATATCTGTCTTCCCCATCTGAGTTCTGAGCCCCTGGTGCCAGAGGCCAAGTTACACTCAAATTTGCACCTGCTACACTATAATCACTCAATAAGTATCTGATGAATAAATAAGTACATGAAAGACCAAGACAGGGGGCAGGAGGTCACACAGCTAGTCAGAGGCCAAGCAAAGAAACACATGTCATCTCTGACTAAATTAAATTGCAAATGTGTACCTCTCCCCACTTCCTTGCCTCTTCTAAGGACTATTGTGACTAGGCAAATAGTGGGGGGGAAAGAAACAGGAATTCCCAAAGCCTCGGAACAAAGGTTGGCTAACTAAGACATACCGTTGTAAATTTCAGCTCCATAGTTGCCAGTGACTCTAAGAGCGTGGGGCATGTAATTGCAAAGTGAGGTTCTGTGGAGGATCACAAAGCTGACACTTGGTTCTTAGCCCTCTCATACAGTAATGCCAAAGTTTTATCATAGCATTTTGTATTCAAATGTGTGCACGGTTGAATGCTAAAGCACAGACTTTTGAAGGGAGAAAGAACAGACGACATTTTTCAGTTCATTTCCTTCCCTTCTTTAACAACTTTATTGAGATACAATTTGCATACCCTAAAGTTCGCCTATTATAAGTGTACAATTCAATAATTTTTTATGTTTTGTAATGTTTATCTATTTTTTGAAGAAACTTTCCCACAACTTTTATTTGCTAAAAAAAAATGTTTTCCTGTTTCTGAACACTAAAGGCACAGCAGCATTATTTGAGCTTTAGAATGCCCCTCCTAAATGGTGTGGAAACACAGCCTCGTGAATCTCCAAGTCCATCCAGGCATAGTCAGATTTTATCCACATTCTTAACTTTTTTATTGTTTATTCTATTATGGTTGTCCCAATTTCAATTCAATCATGTTCAGAAAAGTTCCAGGGTTGTGCTGCTGTCCCCACAATTCCATTTCAGAACATTTCCGTCAACCCTAAAACGTCCTGTGCCCGAGTGCCAGGGGTTCCTTCTCCCACCCCCGGTCCTCGCCAATCACTGATCTGATCTTGCCTCTAGGAAATTGCCTTTTGTGGACATTTCACCTGAATGAAATCATACAACAGATAGTCTTTCACATCTGGATTCTCTCATTTAGCATCATGTTTTTGAGCTTTATCCAGGTTGTGGGCTGTAGCAATACGTTGTTTCTTTTATCGCTAATATTTCATTATGTGAGTATGCAACATACTGTTCATTTGTTCACCAGTTGATGGACATATAGACTGGTTTACTATTTTGGCTATTGTAAATGATGCTGCTATTAACATGTATACAAGTTTTTGTGTGGGCACACTTTTTCATTTCTCCTGGGCAGAAATCTGGGAATGCAGTGGCTGGGTGAAAGGTAGCTTTAGGATGACCTTTTTAAGAAACTACGAGACTGTTTTCCAGATGGCTGAACCATTTCGTCCCCCACGGCCTTCTGGTTTTCCCACATCCTCATCAGCACTTGCTATTGTCTGTCTTTTTACAGCCAGCCATTCTCGTGGGTGTGTGCGGTGGTTTCTCATTGTGGTTTTAATTTATGTTTCCCTAATGATGAGTGAGCTTGACCATCTTTGCATGAGCTTATTAGTCACTTGTATTTTATCTTTAGAAATGTCTAGTCAGATCTTTTGCCAATTTTGTAATTGGGTTGTTTGTCTTGTTATTATTGAGTTGTAATTATGTATATTGAATGTGAATCTTACACACACACATGATTTGCAAATATTTTCTCTCAATGCATATTCTTATTTGCTTAATAGTGTATTTTGAAGCCCAATTTAAAAAAATGTCTAATTACATCCAATTTATGCATCTTTCTCCCATTAATGGCTCATGGTTTTGGTGTTGTATCTACTTACCACTTTTGAAAATGAAAGGTCATGAAGATTTTCTCCTAGAAGTTTTATAGCTTTAGCTCTTACATTTAGGACCGTGATCCTCAATGTTTTGTGATGGTATGATCTATTAGATCTGTTAGTTCTTGTGTAGTATAAATTTAAATTTCTATTTTTTCATGTGAGCATTCCATTAACTCAGCATCATTTACTTTAAAGATTATTCTTTTACCATGAAATTGTCTTAGCATCTTGTCAAGAATCAATCAATCATAAATATAGTGGTTTATTTCTGGACTCTCAATTCCCTTTTATTGATCTATAAGTCTATTCTATACCTATCAACTGTATTGTCTTTCATAAATTATGATATCAGGAACTGTAGGCCTTCCAACTTTTTAATTATTTTAAACTTTTTTTCTCTTATGGATCCTTGAATTTCCATATTCAGTTTAGTATCAGCTTGTTAGTTTTTAGACAGTGTCTTGGGATTCTGATAGAGATTGCCCTAAATCTATAGATGCATTTGTTGAAAATTTTCATCTTTATAATATTGACTATTCCAAACCATAAGCATAGAACATGCCTCCGTTTACTTAGATCTTCTTCAATTTCCCAGCAATGTTTTGAACTTTTTAATATACAAGTATTTTAATTCTTTTTAAAATTTATTTCTAAGTATTTTTTATATTACTGTGAATGAAATTGCTTACTTATGTTCATTTTCAGATTGCTCTTTGCTAATGATAAACATGTAATTGAATTTTTCACATTGACTTTGTGTCCTGTGACCTTGGTGAAGTCAAAAGTGTGGTGTGTAGAGACAATACAGTATTATTCAGACTTAAAAAAGAAGGAAATCCTGCCATTGTCAACAACATGGATGGATGAATCAGAAGGATATTATAATAAGCGAAATAAGTCAGACACAGAAAAACGACGACTGCATGATCTCACTTACATGTGGAGTCTAAAATAGCCACATTCGTAAGAGCAGAGGGTAGAGTGGCAGTTGTCAGAGGCTGGAGGGCAGAGGAGATGGGGAGGCGCTGGCCCAGGAGCTGTGCAGGATGAGCGAGTTCTGCAGAGCTGTGCAACACTGTATTTTGTAGTTGAAATTTGCTATGAGAATAGACCTTGTGTTCTCACCATGCACAATGGTAACTATGCAAGGTGATGAATGTGTTCATTAGCTCAACTGTGTTACCATTTTGCAATGTATACATCTATTCAAGCCTCACAGTGTACATCTTATATATGCATATTTTATTTATTAGTTATATCTCAAAAGACTGGAAAAACCAACTCGTAGAAAATAGACTCACAGAAACAGAAAGCTGATTGGTCAACTGGTAAGTAGTCAAAGGGCACAAATGAAATTTTAAAAACCTTAAGCTTAATTTATGTGAGTTAAGTCTAATGTCATATATCAATTCACTGTAATAGAAAATGCAACTGAGAAATATTTTAAGTATTCATTCATTTAACAAAACTTTAGATAAAAAAATAAAAATAAACCATAGCAGTAAGCCCATCACACATAACATAAATAACATATTTTTATGAAGACAATTATCTTCTAAAACAAAAGTGACTTAGGGAGAAGTGTAGCCTCGTTTTACGTCTTTGCTGACCTCTAACGTCAGGTGCACTGGACAGCTGCTCGACACCGCATCTGCTTCTGCACTCAGGCTGTCGCCCTGCGTTGCTTGACTGAAGTAAGTGAAGAGAATTCCTGTGGCTCCAAACCAACTCCACTATACACTTGTGAGACACTGAAAGTGCACAAGGCGAACATCTTAATGTTACTCTGAAGGCTGTTTTGACCTCCCAGATCACCTGACCTGGCGTCAGGGCTGCCAGGTGGGCTTCTGCTCCTCATATGGCGCTCTCTTGGCTTTGCCCACCCCATACAGGTGCCTGCCCTGCTCTGCCCTGTCTCACGGCTTAGGCCTGGCTTGTCTGGGAGGGAACTGGAGCAGGGAAGGACAGAAACCGTGAGCTTCATTTATAAGTACTAAGAGTGGTTGTGGCATTGGCGAGTTAATTCTGACGATTCTGTGTGTATTGTGGGAGAGAGTTTATGAGTAAAAATGTCACTGTTGGAAATGCGGGGTCTCACTGTAGAAAAAAGGAAAAGCCAATGTAGAATGGGGAAGGTGAGGAAGACTGTAGTGTTTATGGATTTGAATTGGCGACATCAGTATGAACAATCAATATAAATTTTTGATGTCTAAAAAATTTAGTCCTGGCCTGGGTGGCTCAGTTGTTGCAGCGTCATCCTGCATACTGAAAGGTCACCCTGCTGATCCCTGGGCGGGGCACATGCCTCAGCTGCTGGTTCGGCTCCTGGTCAGGGCACCGATGACAGACAACCAATCAGTGTTTCTCTCTCACATTGCTGTTTCTCTCTCTCTTTTTCCCCTCCTTCCGCTCTCTAAAATCAATAAACATGTCCTCAGGGGAGGAGGAGCTGTAGCAATGAGCTCACTAGGTACCCAGATCTTGCCTTCTACATTTCTTCTTGGGAGAAACGCCTGATTGCAATCTTGGTGCAGAGGGCACAGGTCAGCCCCGAGCACTTTGCGGTGTTCTCGGGTGAAGGTGCGCTCGATGACCAGTGGAGCCTCAGAGGGTGTGGGAGCTGCCCGGAGGGACTCCCTCTGGGCTGAAACTGTTTTTATTTCACAATTACTTAGATATTTCATATTTGTGTATATCTATTAACTCCTCGTATCTGTCTCCTATACAACTATAAAAATACAAGTTTACAAATAAACAAATAGTATCATAAAAGGAAAAGTCCCTGATCAGTGGTAGAAAAGTCCCTGGGACTGATGGGATATCACCATGTGCTTCATCTGAGTGGGGCTGGAAACAAAGGTTGAAAAGTACAAGGTCCAACTGGATCCTGGCTCCTATGCAAGTCTCATGAGTGCCCTGTAGGGGGCACTGTGGTAGGTGTCAACTCAGGTCTCCTCATTGCCCCTTTCTTGCAGTGTACCCATCCACCAGCTTCTGTGTGCTTTGATGCATATGTGTGACCGTTGCGACCTGTCCGTTGTGACCTTCTTGCAGTGTTTGCCATTAGACTGCTGCAGCCCCCTTGTCTGCCCCACACACAGAACTGGGAGTGCCTGGGACTTGATGTCTCTGCAGTGGAGTGCACAGCCAGTAGCCAATTGGCACTGGGAGACCAGCTGAGATGAGATTAAGTCTTGGGTACAGGATATACTCCAGAGCTCCCATTAGGATTGCACTGAGACTGGAACTTTGCCTGAAATCCCATCCTGGCTTGGCTCCCTCCCCTTTTCTCTCCCCTATCCCCTCACTGGTTTCTCTGGGGCCCCCTTCCCTAACAACACATCATCTGCATTGAAACCTTGGTGTAGGGTCTGTTTCTGGAAGAACTAGAACTAAAGCAAGTCTATTTCTGGGAGAACCTGAGCCCAGGTGTGCTCTTCTGGAATCAAGGATACTTCAACTTCGAGCTGCAGTGTACTCTCTACCATTGGATGTCCACATCCTGAGTGCACGCAGCCTCTGGCTGGAGACATCTTCCCTAGATACAGAAAGGGACAAAGGGTGTGTCAGTGATGGATGGCTGGCTCTGATAGGTCCCGGTCTCTCTCAGAAAAGCAGGAGTCATCATCTAAACCATTAGTTTAAGACTCCGAGGAAGCATGACAGCCTAGCAGCAGGGCTCTCTGAAGCCTGCAGAGGAGTTCCTTCAAGCGTTGCTCTTAAAAGTGTGTGAGGCAACTATCCTCTAGGGGTTGAGGCAGGTCTTGTGATTTGGGACCGGAGTAGAGAGTTCTAGACTCAGGAGACGCCGAAAGTAAAGGGTGGAAGTTTCTGGCAAGCCTGGGCCTGAGAAGCTGGGGAGAAGAGGGCTGGGGGTCAGTCACTGTAGCAAAGAGGAAGAGCAGTGGACATCAAAGGTGATCCGCAGCGAGGACACCCAAAGCAGGGAGGTGTCAGAAGGGTCAAACTCTCCTTGGCCTCACGCATTGAGGTGGGGCTGCAGTATAGCTTTCAGGGACCTGCAAGATAAGATCCTCACATTAAGTGACGCAGAAAATATGGTCATAAATGCCTGTCTTCTCACTGGGAGAAGCAGAGCAGGTGTCACGGTGGCGGGGGGGTGGAATGTGCGAGTAAATGCTCCATGGTGCGAGGTGAGCATTGTCAGTTATCCTTCTCTCGTACTCGCAGGAGCTTTCTAGCATGGAAAAAAATTTTGTTGTTTACAAATAACCCTAAATAGTTTATTGCAACCAATTCTTTTGTACTAAAGTAGGACTTTGGGGAGTTATTCTCATTTAGGTATGATTTTATCATTATCAGCAAGGTGAAAAGAGCTGAAATGAATATATTTCCAAGACCATGATGATGAGACAAAGTTACCACAATTAACAAAATGATACCCACTTTCTTTTTCTTTCTTCCCACACTGTTTCCTAAAGTGTAAGCATCAGGGCGAGGAAACTTACACAACGTACATGTGCTGTTTCTTCTCTCCTCCTTAATCAGACTTTTGAGAGGTGGGCTGGATGCCAGGCTCACAGTGTCCCTAATGCCAGGAAGGGGAGTTTGGCTCATGTCATCCGAATAGTGGAGAGCCTGTGAAAGTGTGAGAAGAGGGTCAGTGCTATATGACTAGGAAGATCAGTGGATTGACTAGTTAGCTGATCAGTTAAATTAAAAACAGACCAGTTAAGTTGCGGTAAGAGGGGGGAAGTGCCCATCCTCAACATTATGAGTGGGAGGAGGAGAAGGCGGGGTAGCAGGTGCAGACTGATGAGGTCAAGTGGACAGGGCTTGTTGATTAGAGGTGCAGAGTGAGATCCAAGGAAGTAGGAATCGAGAATGAGCCCCAAATGTAAGATCTGGCCACTCGATGGACAGCACTATGCTTCCCTAAGGAAGAAACAAATGTAGGAGGAGCAGGCAGGTTTGCAGGGGTTGGGACCGAGTTGCATCCAGGACACATCCCGTGTGAACTGGCTTTGGGAGGTAGATTTCTACAAAGCAGTGGTTTGTAAGTCCGCAGCCCCGGAGGGAGGTTTAGCTGTCGACAGAAGTGATGATAATGACTAACCAGTCCATCCCTCCAGTGTTCATTTGCCTCTTCTCTGCCCTGTCCAGTGTTTATCAGCTGGTTGTCAAGGAGGAGAGACTGCAGAAGTCACGGCGGGCGGCCGACATCATTGAGTGCTTTTCGGTGCCTGTGAGCTACAGGAACGCCTCCAGCCTCGACTCTCTGCACTACTTCGCTGCTGAGCTGAAGCCCGCCAACCTGCCCGTCACTCAGCCCTTTACGGTGGGCGACAACAAGACTTACAATGGCTACTGGAACCCCCCTCTTTCCCCTCTGAAAAGCTACAGTATCTACTTCCAAGCACTCAGCAAAGCCAATGGTGTAAGTATGGCCACATGGAGGCCGTTGCTTGTCTTGTTTGTATGTTCCCCTTTCTCAGGTGAGAAGGCAGTGAAACTTTAGGGCAGACTTTGACAAATAGCGTCCGTGAACTTAATCCAGCCCCATACCTTCATTTTGGCAAATAAGCTGTTTAATTTTTTTTAAGTTTTTCTTTTATTGATGAGAGGGAGAGAGGGAGGGAGGGAGGGAAGGAAGGAAGGAAGGAAGGAAGGAAGGAAGGAAGGAAGGAAGGAAGGAAGGAGGGAGGGAAGGAAGGAAGGAAGGAAGGAAGGAAGGAAGGAAGGAAGGAAGGAAGGAAGGAAGGAAGGAAGGAAGGAAGGAAGTCATTGTTCCACTTACTTATTTATTCCTTGGTTGCTTCTTGTATGTGCTTTGACCAGGAATCAAACCTGCAACCTTGGTGCATTGAGACAACACTCTAACCCACTGAGCTGCCTGGCCAGGCCGATTTTGTTTTTACTACAGCAATGCTTTTTCATTTATATAGTCTCATGGCTGTTTTGATGCTGCAGCAGTACGGCTGAGTAGTTGCCACAGACTTTACGCCCCGTGAAGCCTGAAATATTTACCACATGGACCTTCACAGAAAAATTTTGCAGATCTCTGTATGAGAGGATAAAAAAATGGTGTTTCACTTGGACAAATTACATGGCCTGAATCTTAATTTCCTCACCTATAAAATACCTATTAATCCGATATCTATGAATATACTAAGCATATTTTAGTTAATCGGTGCACCCTAGCTTCTTTATGATGACCATTAACCACATTAGAAAATACTTTTTCTCCCAAAGGTGAGGTAGCCTTTTTTTTGTATGAAGTATTCATCAGTCAAAATACGTCTTTTATGGTTTCTGTGCATTGCTCTGGGTTTATACCCTTAGGGACCGACAGAACCAATGCAGTCGCCTTCCCAGGTGGTATTCCTTCTGTTCCAGAAGATATTCTGTAGTATCTACTCCCACTCTTCACAAACACACCCATCCGGTCTTAGTTTCTGCAAGCTAAGTATCTTGAATTCCCCTTATGCATAAGTCTGTCTCTCCCACCTACGATGCTTTCATGGACATAGCCCACGTTAACCTGTTTCATTCAACACATGCACGATGAACCGCTGATGTACACTGGGCCCGACAGTTCACATTAAGGTTACGTTGCATGCACCCTCATGGAAACGCACGGGAGTGGAGAGTGTGCCGCGCTCCACGGCGTAGCTGGAGAAGCGAGAGGGCCCCTGGAGGAGGGAAAGCTGAGACCAAAGCAAGATGCGGTGACGTGTGTGGAGAACGTCCTGCGCAGGCTCTGGTGGCAGACACGGTTTAGTCTGTCAGTGGCACCCATTACCTGGTGAGAAACCTGGTTTGAGGAACCAATTAACATTTAAAATGTCCACAGACCCATTTAAATTCCACCTTGGTATTTCAGTTCTGCATGTATTACTGGTTCAGGCAACACTCGTCACGGAGACAATGACATTGCAAAGAGAAGCAGCCAGACTGCCTTCCACCTGTCCATCTGCTCCTCCCTCTGCACGAAACACTGGCTTGCTAGGGGGGAAGACGGGAGCGTGGGCAGGAGCATCTCCGGGCCCGCCTTGCCCCTGGTCCCCTGCATCCCATACCAGCCAGGGCTTTGGCTCAGCACGGCCCTGGCAAGGTGTGGCTTTCCCTGCTCTTGGAGGCACTTTAAGAGATGCTGTCAGGAGTGCTCGCTTCGAACAGCGGGGTGGCTGTCGGTACTCGGTTCACACTCTGTTACGTTCCTATGAAGATTCCCATGAAAACCCAGCAAGAGACCAAGTCTACAGAACCCAAAACACTGACAAATGGACTTCAAGTGGAGCATCACTGGCCCCGGACAGGAGAGCAGGTCAGGCAGGAGGACTTCTGGGGGGTTAACTCTCCAAACATCCCACCACAGGCCCCCTTCTCAAGACATGGGGTTTTCCCATTGGGAATACAGCCGCCCCACGCTGAAGCTGCCGCGTCGAGGAAACAGTGTCTATTACTACGTCCAAGACGAGCAAGGCCTGCTCATCCATAAGCAGTAGTTGCTCCTGCTTTCAAGCCCACACCGTGTGGCCTCCCATGTTGGATCTGACATTCGCAGGAGTGAGACACGAGCAGGAGCGGAACGGGTAGGGTCCGAAGGCCAGTCGTCCTAAGGGTAGAGCTGGCCTCACAAGCACAGAGAGGAAAAGCTGTGGGGGCTATTGTGTTTTTAGAGTGCTGTATTTTTCTGGCGGGAGAAAGACTACACGCCCTGCTTCAAGTTACTGTATTTGGTGTTTAGGCTTTCCTGAACTGGGTTGGGTGAAAGGGTAACAGGAGAAGAAAAGCTGTTCTCAGGCTGACAAATCTCTGCCTGGGCCCTCTCGGATTTCTTCACGTGGGAAAGCAAGCACACAATGCAGCTAAGCCCGGAGGATTTTTGAGGAGAAAATGTTATAACCCACAAATTCCTGATCAGCCAAGTTGTTGTTCTTGTGCAAATACATCAGAAAGACAGTTTCAGGATCCACAGACTCCCTCGTGCCCTGCTTCTAATAAATCTTTCAAAGAGCAATTGGCTGAGCAATGAGTCAAAGTGGAGAAAACAAAAATAAAGAAATATGGGGTAAAATGACCCCGAGCGAGTATAGAAACTAATTATGCATAGCATTAATGCTAAGTGCTTGCTCTAAATATGTTACAAAAGACAAGACTAATATAAAAATGAATTACTTAAAGAGAGGATGTACAGTGTAAAAAATTCACAATTGTGGTCTAGGTCTATAATTCATTATTGTGTCAATAAAAACTGAGGAAAAGAGGATTTTATAAGCGTAAATAAGAATCTGCTGATTTTCTCACTTTAGACAGGATGGAATAAATACTACTGTTTTGTTTTTGATGCTGAGAATTTTTTTAAAGTGTAGTTTTTAAACATAAAAGCTGCCTTCTCAACTATCATTTAAAAGCCAGAAAATGAAACAACCTACAAAGAAACGGGGGAGAAACAAAGGAAATTATAAGTAAAAATAAAAATCGGCAACTATAAGTCGTGACAAAAGACAAAAGCACCAGATTTGTTTTTAAGTGGTGCTTCTCTTCCCTCATAAAAGGGGAAAACTCTTATCGTGGGTCAAGTAAAAACCAGACTTCAGCAAATCTATGTCACTGGAAGATTAAAAATGAAGGACGAAGCAAAGTTGTTAAACTGCAAGAGTTAGTTTTAGTGAAACTAAAACAAGGTGTAGGAGAGAGTAACAGCCACTTGCTGCGAGACAGTCGTGGGCCGGGTTGAATAATTCACTCTCAGTCAATCTCATTACTCCCAAGTTCACCTGCACGTTTCGGCCAGAGCAGAGTAAGATTATGTTATGGTCCAGACATCTTTATGCTGTGGGTATTAAGGATTTGTTTTCGCTCAGCAGAGTGGCTAAGCGTTCGGTCTGTCCAATCACACCACTTGCACACAGAGCCCCAGGAACTGTGTGACTGTAAGTAAGCCATTAGGAGAGTTAGACATTGTTAGTTAGTTAAGTAGACATCTAGCAAGTACATAATATTTGTAAAAAAAAACGTGTACTTCTTCTAAGTGCTGGGAATAAGGCAGTAAGCCAAACAAAGAACTCTCTGTCCTCAGAGCATTTATACTCTAGTAGAGGAGAGACCAAAAATACATACATACATACATGCATATGGGAAATGATATGGAAAATTAATTGGTCATTAGATTTAGGAATGAGTGGCGGTCCCTCATTAAGTGTTGACTGCTGTCAGGATGAGGTAAAGACATTTTGTAAACTCCACAGCGGCCTGTGTGAACACAGAGTGTTTTAGAGCCGGCTGTGTAAGCGCTGATGGGAGTTCGAGCACATGCACATCAAGCGACATGGTGCTCAGAGTCCTCGCAGACACTTTCACAGGGTGCGAGCTGTTCACAGGCACTAGCATTGGGAATTTGATTAGGTTAATGTTATCGCCTTTACCCAGGGATGCTTTCTTTTTAATTTTTTTTAATATTATTGTTTTTCCATTGCAGCTGTCCCCACTTTTCCCCCTTAGCCCTCCTCCACCTACCCTTCCCTTTCTCCCACAGTCAGTCCCCACACTGTTGTCCATGTCTGTGGGTCATTCAAACATGTTTTTGTGACTAATCCTTTCCCTTCTTCCCACCATTACCCCCCTCCCCCGTTTCCTCTGGCAGCTGCCAGTCTGTTGTCTCTGGTCCTACCTTGCTTGTTGGTTTATTTTATTCATTAAACTCTTATAAGTGAGATTATATGGTGTTTATCTTTGGCTTATTTCCCTTAGCATAACAGTCTCCAGTTCCTTCCATGCTGTTGCAAAGGGTAGAGCTCCTTCTTTCTTTCCACTGTGTAGGATTCCATTGCGTGAATGGACCACGGTTTTTTGATCCACTCATCTACTGATGGGCACTTAAGCTGTTTCCACCACTTGACTATTGCAAATAGCACTACTGTGAACATAGGGGTGCAGAGGTACTTTTGAATTTTTGATTTGGGATTTTTAGGGTACTTTCCAACCAGTGAAATTGCCGGGTCAAAAGGCTGCTCCATTTTTAATTTTTTTTTGAGGAAACTCCGCACTGTTTTCCACAGTGGCTGTACCAGTCTGTATTCCCACCGACAGTGCACTGGGGTTCCCTTTTGTCCACATCCTTGCCAGCACTTGTTGTTTGTTGATTGATTAATGTTGTTTGTTATTAATTATCACCATTCTGACAGGTGTGAGGTGATGTCTCATTCTGGTTTTAATTTGCATCTCTCTGATGGCTAGTGATGTTGGGAGAACATATTTGCCAATGATACATCAGGTTTAATCTCCAAAATATGTAAAGGACTCATATGACTGAACAGCAAGAAGACAGACAATCCCAATTAAAAAGTGGGTGAGGGACCTGAACAGACACTTCTCCCAGGGGGACATACAGATGGCCCACAGATACATGAGAAGAGGCTCAGCACCGTGGGTGCTTTCTTAATGAACACACGACAGCAGTTCCGACTGTCGGGGCACTGACCTTGGTGCTGAATTTGAAGTGCCTTTCTTGTGACTCGGGCCATGTTGTAACCATTTGTTTTGAATAGCTTGTACACCTGTCTTACATGTAGCGTTTATAGCATTTTAGAGTTGGATACATTTTGAAGTGTCATCTACACTAGACTGGAAGCCAACAAGGTTATCTCCAGTGAAGCATTCCCGGCAGGTCCTTCCATAGCCTCAGCTTGACCACTGCTGTTCTCTGGAGAGAGAGAGAGTTGGTTCTGGGGGGAGCAGGCAAATCATCAGTACGCTCTTCCTTCTGTAAAGACACATTCTGTCTCCTTAACTGTCTCCTCTTGAGCACTTGTGTTGATTTGAACAAATCAAATCTTTCCCTTGGAGAAAATATGAAAGCACCAACTATCATCCCTGGCTACTCAAGCCATTTCTCATTGATATTTAACATGCACTTACTTCTGTTGCTCACGTGGCATGATTTCTCTGTCTCTCTCATCCAGGTATTCTGTTCTCTCGTAGACAGACTGCTTTGTCCCGCTGCCCTCCTCAAAAAGAAATGCCCCAAATCCAGCATTGTACTTCAGATGTGGTTATGACGGCTGCACTTTTACTACCCTTCTTCTCTTGATCATTTTCTAGGATATTATTTCCCAAACATTCCCAGATACTTTTCTCACTTCAGGACCATCACACAAGTTGTTATTTTACTTGAATCTCCCTTGTACTTATTCTTTGCAGAATTGATACCTTCTTATTTTTCAGACTTCATCATTTTTTTGCATGTCCTTTTTTTATGTTTTGTTGTTCATGCTGTCACAATTGTTTCCATTATTACCCCCCACTGCCCAGCCTGCCCCCCACTTCCATTGTCAGTCCCCACCCCATTGTCCTTGTCCACAGGGCCTTCATATGTGTCCCTTGGCTAATCCCTTCACCTTCTTTCAAACATATCACATCCTCTGGGAACGCCCCACCCATGTTGTATATCTAAGATTCGTCCACACCAGTACTCACTTACATATTAACTACTCGTTTTCTTTGTATCACTGAGCATGGTTTATGTTGCATTTGTTTTTGTGTAGTGCATGCCTGTCTCATTAGACTGAGCTCTGAAAGGCAGGAACTTAGTTTTGTTTGCTGCTCTATCTTCCATACTGAGTACAATATGTAATGCATAGTGCACACTCGATAACCATGTTATGAATGAATGAATGAATGAATGAATGAGGTTACAAACTGTGGTCTCTGCATCTCAGTTTTCTCACTTATAAAATGAAAATAGTAATACTTACTTGACACACTTACTTTGAGAGTCATTTGAAAAGATCTCAAATACTAAAAGGCACCAAGTAAGTGTGAGTAAAGTCTGAATTTCCATTCAGCATAGCATGAGAGAGATGGTTTTGGGCTATTTCCACCGTAGACAGATGAGGCCTACAGGACTTTCTTTCAATCATAGTAGTAAAACTTTCCCCCAGCTGTCTCATTTCCAAAGCTCCAGGCTCCTGGACAGCCTTGATTTCCTCCAAATCCTCCAAATGTTACCCAGAGCAACAGTCTCAGTTGTAAACAGTGGGGGGGTGCAGTTTTGTGTTGTTTCTTTCACACTCTTCGCAGAATGAGGTCTGCTGAATCTACTGTTCACTGCTTCCCACCACCATTAGCCATGATTGTGAAGTTGAAAGGACCATAATTAACGGTTGGATGCAAAACAAGTGTGGCAAATTCATGCAAATATCTATCAGAAGCCACCTCTTCTGGGGCAGTGTGGTTGTGTATGTTCTGTTTATACAGAGAGAACACTCTTTCCTTGCCATATTCTTTCTATCAAGTGGGGACACGTTTCACCTGGTGGATGCCTCTGCCAAACGGTGAGCTAAATAAGTGAAGTGGGAAGGAGAAGGGGGATTGTTCTCTTTCTCTCACTGCTTCTTCCAGTTCCTGAATTCAATCACCTCTGGAGAGCAGTTAGAAACCAGATGCTAGTTCAAATAGGTCATCATGTTTGTGGTGTATTCACATTATAATAGTTGGGATAATCTAGGTATAGCTGGGTTAGAAAAAAAAATCCATGTCTGTGAGTGAATCGAAAGAAACTATATTTGGTTGTGTTCAAGACCTGTTAAAAGGATCTTTGCACATGGGTGGGTTTTCTGTGGCATGGTAAGATGGAAAGAACTGAGACTTGGACATCAAACAGACATGGCTTTGAATCACAGCTGTCACTAACTACGTGAACTTAAGCTGGTTACTTAACATCTCAAGATGTATAATTGGGATTAACGATCTACCTCCCCAGTTTGGGGGAGGTTAAATGAGACAATGCATTAAAGGCATCTGTCACAGTTACTGTAACATTTGTACTCTTTTCCCTTTTGCTGAGAAGGGGAGGGGGAATTAGAGCATCCTCACCTGGCATATCCCCATTTGTGCAGTAGACTCCACCTGGAAGCACACACCTTCCTAACTCTGGAGGACCTCGAGCCATGTCAACCGCTGTTGACCTTGTTGACTCGCCCATGACCCACTTGCTTTATCACCCCACCACAGGCTTTCCTCTTCTTGTTTTAACTTTTCATACATGGTTTAAAGCGTGACATCTGTGTCTGTTGAATCTTTCAACATGATCTTGTCTTTGGGGTATGATCTTGCCCATCCCAACCCCATTTCCTTATCCTCGTTTCAGTGTAGTGACTGTTCACATGTCACATGAGAAAAGCTCAGGTGAACCATGGACTGAGGAGACATGGGGGACCCAAGCTCAAATGGGGTAGAGCTGAGACCACACAGGCTATCTCATGGCTTGGGTCTTAGATGTTTCATCGGGGTGTTTATGAGAAAGCTCCTACATCAGTTAGGATAAAGTCAGTTATGCTGCAGTAACAAACAAGCATGGAGTCTCCGCATATTACCAGGAAAGCGTTTTTTTACTCCTTCTACGTGTCCAAATTGAGTCAGCAGAAGGGCTGTACTTATCATTGTCACTCAGGAACTCAGACTGATGGAAAGTCCATCTAGACACACGCTTTTGCAATCACCAAGGCAGAGCAAGAGATATGTGACAAGTAGGTTCTGGTTCTGAAAAATTCCCACATAAAATGATACGTAGCACTTTCTCATCCTATTGACCAAGTCTAGTCATGTGGCCATGCTTAACTTCGAAAGAAATGAGGCAGTGCCTTCCAGCTCTGTGCCTACAGGGAGAATGGGGATATGCGAGAACATCCTAATGACCACCACACTCCCCCAGTATGCCCCAAGCTTTCCCTGCAAGGTCTCATGACACCCAGACCCCCTCTTGAAGCACCTACGTAGTTCCTGTCAGAGGTCCTGAGAACTTTCTATTGTCAAGTGCCTGCTGTATCCCAGACACTAAGCGAGGTGCTGTTACAACCTGTGCTGCTTCCCGGTTGGTCTCCCAGGCAAATGACTCCGCTTAAATCAGCGGCCAGATGGACTGCCAGAAGCACCCTGGGGTCGCGTAGAGCCTCGGCTACTCCATGCTGAAGGAGGACGTTCAGTTACAGCTTTCTCTTTACTTTCATGGAGATATGGCAAAGGAATGTCTCATGCTCCCTGTGCTACTGCTCCGCCTGGAAAGACAGTGGTTGAGAGGCTTTAGAAAATGTCAGATCTCTCCTGCCCATGAATGGCAGAGCCGCGGTAACAGAAAACTGTAAACCCAAGGCCTGTGTGCATCCTTTTTCTGACTTGTTGCCATAGTCCTGTTGGGAACATATTTCTGCGGGGGGGCGGGGTGTTTATTAGTTCCGTGGCAGCCCTGGGGAAGGGGTGAAGCGGATGGAAATGGACATTTGGAATCCAGGGTTATCATCACAACCTTAATATAACCACTTCTGAAAGCCTTGTCCTGGTAGTGAACGCCCCGCCCCAGGGTTTGTCTGCCGGCAGAGCCTGCATTCTGTGTCCCATCACCTGCCTGGGACTGCTTTTTAGTCCTCCGTGGATTCTGTCTCCTGGGTTCCACCCAGCCCCTCCAGGCCTCTGTTCCACCATTTGAGACTTACCACCTGCTCTGGAAAGCTCTGAACTTTTCTGTGGGGTCTCAGACTTCTCTTTCCAGGTGAGCGAGAAATTCCCCGAGTGTCGTCTTGTGCAAATACCAAGATGAGCTCTCCCAGGTTGCTCATTTATTTTTCCGCTCACATACAGTTCCCACGGATTTTATTGTCATGGTATGAGACCTGAGAGGCCAAGAACATTTTCCTTTCAATGCAAATATACTTTCAACTCATTTGGAGCAGCAGATGAAGGTTACACAAATGTTGACAGCTGATCATCTCGTCAGCCTGGGCCTTGAGGCATCAGCGTCCCGGGCTCTGTCCCCAAAACACTCACAGAAATGGCAGCCTACCGTCCCTGACGCAGGGTTTCCGCCTCCATCACGCCCCTTCCAAACTGAGGGTCTCCGTGAGGTTCAGCCCAGTGGGTCCCTCTGAATTCGCAAACTGGACCCATGGGTTTAAGTTCTGGCTCTGCCTTTTTTCTGCTATGTGAACTGAATACTGACCTACTAAACTCCAGTTTCCCCATTGGTCGCATGGGGATGAGGCGTCCTCCCAAGCTCCCTGGGGTCTTTGAGAAGAGTAAAAACTGGGGGTGGGTGCTCTCTGCTTATTCCTGAGCACTTTTCAAATGAAAGTGTTCTAAACATAAATGTGTGTGTGTGCAAATTCAGCATATATATATACACACACACACACACACACACAGACAGACATAAATATTCCAGCATGTGCCTATATGCATGTATCTATATGTACATGTATATGTGAATGTGTATCTATTCATACTCAGTCCAAATAAAATTTTAAATTACCTCGGGAATCTTAATGGAAGAAAGGCTATCATTGCACCACAGCCCTAGTATAAGTAGTTAGTGAAATAGAACATTATCTAGTCCTCTCGAGCTTCCTGTAAGCCAAGGCAAAAAGAGGCATATAGCAGGTTAGCATAGCTTCTCTTGCTGGATGGGAAGAAGCTTACATATATTTTATGAGAGATCCTAGAAGGGGAATTTATCATATATATAATAAATATATAAACACACACACACACACACACACACAAGGGGCTCTGAAGAGAAACCAGTCAGTATCATAGTATCTTGTTTGCTCAAACACCCGTAGTCTCTTCTCCATCAATGTCATAATACAGTATTAAACTGGAATTAAAACAGAGCCATTGACACTCAAATCATCTGTTTCTTATGCTATATAATGGCCTTAATGCTATTAATTATGCCATTAAACAACATTAATGGATTTCCCATTTCCTTCCCCTCTGCATTCTTAGTGGATACACTTATGATGGGGTCTCTCCTGTGGCACAGATCAGCACTGACTGTCTGTGTGACCTTACGCCAGCGAGTTAGACTCTTAGGTCTCATTCTCACTTGGAAAACTTTGATGCCCATAGTATCAACTTTGTAAAAATGTTGGCAAATATTAAAGGAGAGGATGCATGGAAAAAATGCTTATCGTGGTGCTCAGTGGGGAATACACACTGTCGGCTGTCACTATTAGAATATCACAGGTGGTATGTATGGGGCAGAGTTGGAGGGGCATGAAGGAAAGAACAAGCAAAATCTGTGGGTGCACAGAGATGTTTAACCCGTCAATTAATTTGGATAGACTGCAGACAGGGTGCAGGAGGAGGGCGTTCAGGGAGGAGAAACAAAATCAGCGAGATCCAGGTTGTGCAGAGACGCCAGCTGACAGCCTGGATCCACCGAGGAGAGAGAAGATCTCACAGGAAGGCTGGGAATGTCGTACTTCTACAGAGATAAGTGGTGACGTGAGCCAGTTCTTCCACATCCCCTTCCCAGAGGCTGAATTTTGGTCAAGTTCCACCTTTTACATTGTAGCCCCCAACTCTGCAAGCTCATACACTCAGTTTATCAGGATGCAGAGTTGAGAGGAAAGACCGATGGAAGTAGCAGGCGATGGTCTTTTTAAATCAGTTCTTCCAGCCAAAAACAACCCTGAGTCTTTCCATCTCCGAAGTGTGGGTTGGCCGAGACACTTCACCTTCTATAACCAATTGTCACCAAGTTCTACCGGTTCTCCACTAAACTTCTCTCCAGTCCATATATTTTTCTCATCTCCAGTGCCACCATCCTAGTCCTGAACATCAATCTCTCGCCTGGGAAACCCCAACCATCTCTTAATTGGTCTCGCCAAATCCATTCTCCAACATGAAGTGTAAATGGCTGTTATATGTATCTTCATTTAACGGACAAGCCAACCACCACTCAGAGAGGCTGCAATTTACTAGAACACATTCCAGAAGCAAGAGACTGAGCCGGGTTTGAACCCGTGCGTGTAAAAATGCTGCCAGAAGGTCCTGCACATTCAGTGCCGTGCTTCCTGCTGTCAGAATGCCCCAAAGTTGAACCCAGCTGGGCTGAAACCAGCAGGAGTCCCTAGGAGACCCCCAGCCCAGCCATACATCACATCTCTCTCTCCCACCAGACGTGGCCAGCCTCCATCCCCCGCTTAATTTTCAAACACCTGCTGGCCCTACCATTAACATCAACCAATAATGAGGAGCTGTCCTAATAACAATGATCATAATAAATTGGCCTTTGATTACATCTGTCACCTGAGAATTTCAAAAACTTTGCAAACATCCATTAGTAATTACAGATCAAAGGATCGCTCCCAGGGAGCAGGGATGATTAAGGTCAGATGTGAGGGGCGCAGGGAGGGGTGCTGGGAGGCCCGCAGGGCCGCTCTGGCTGAGGCTGGCTGAGACCCTGGAGTCGCCAGTCCCCAGTGCGGGTCTGAGCCTCCCCTCCGTGAGGTTCAGAAGAACCACACTTCTGACATCCCAATTAGCGGATGATTTGTGCGGCAGTTCTATCGCCTCCGACGCCTGGCGCTGTGGAATGGCAAGCATAACATGTAGTTTTGAAAGGGAGCTTACAGATTGTGCAGTTTCCTTCTGCTGGCAGGAAAAGAAACTCCAGGCCAGAGTGGGGAAGTGTTGCCGCTGCTGATGCTGATGCTGCTGCTGCTGATGATGATGATAACGACAATGATGATAAAATCCAACAATCATGGATTAAGGGCTTGCTCTGAGTCAGTGGGGGGATATACAGATACATAACATACAGTTCCTGCTGCTCTCGGGGAGCCCAGAGTCCAGGGGAAAGACAGCTATGAAAACAAACAAGTACAATGAACTGTAACGGGAATCACCTTGGGGGAATGCCCAGTGTACGGCTGGAAGCCTGGGGGTGGACAGGGTGAGGAGGTGCTTAGCAGAAGTCTTGTAGAAACAGTAACGTGTGAGCTGAACATTGAAAAGTAAGTGGGTGTTTCCCATGCAGACAGCGGGGCAGAGGACGTGGCATGTCCTGCAAAGGGAGCCCCTGGGTAGAACCCAAAGGTTGGGAACTCGATGACACCTTGGGAAGATGGGCTGGGGTTGGTTCCAGGATTCAGAGAGAAGGCCAAACAGAGACTGAGACCAGACAAAGAGGCAAGGCCTTGCACGCCAGGCTAAAATGCCTGGGATTTGTTCTGTTGCAAACAGGGGATAAACCATTCATGTATAATCTTTGCATGTTTCAGGCACAAGTGCACTCTAAGTGTTGTTCACCCCAGTGAGATGTGCGGAAGGTATCGCTACTATTCTGTAGATGAGGACTCTAACTTTTTAATTATTGTTGCAACATTAAAAGATCCATGTGTATTTTATTTCCCCTTCTTACAGAAAAGATAGCATGCTATAGATACCTGTAAATCACTTTTTAATTCATTGATAGAGGTCTTCCTCACTTTTTATAGCTACATAGCATCCTATTATGTAAATATATCTTTGTCACTCTTACGTGTGGACATGTAGATTGTTTAAAATATTTTTCAATCACGAACATTTCTGCAATAAAGGACTGTGGATATCTGTATTTTCATATTGTTGGAGGTGTGTCAGAGTACTTGCCTACAAGAGGGAGGGTTGGATCAAAAGGCGGACAAATATGTAGTCTTCATAGATATTTCTAAATTCCCTTTCTTAGGGGTTGCATTAATTTGCATTTCCCTCAGCGATGCTTCAGACCGTTTCTCCACAGCCTCACCAGCTGTTGGTGTGGCCTAACTTCAGTTCTGAGCAAGGTTACACGTAAGAAATTGTATCCCAATGTAGTTTTAATTCCCTTTCTCTTATCAAAGTGAAGTCAACATCTTTTCATATTTTTAGATTTTTTATATATAAAATAATACATAAAATAATTAAAGTTGAATTATAATTTTGAAAACTTGAATTATTTGTGTATGTCTTTTGCCCAATTTTCTGTCAGGATATTTACCTCTTTTCCCTCAATTTTTAAAAGCTATTTATATATCAGGGATATTAGCTATTTATCTGTGATATATGTTGCATTTTTTAGACTTCTCTTGTAGTGTTTTTGCCACACCAAAAAAAAAAGGAGTCAAATGCTTCAATTTTTTTTTCCCTTTATTGCATCGAGACTTTGAGTCACAGTGGAAAAGCCTTTTTTACACCAAGGTTATAAAGGAATTTGCCCATGTGTGCTTCTAGAACTTGTCTAGTTTAATTTTTTACATTTAATTTTCTGATGCTTGGTATTTATTTTTGTATATGGTATAAAGTATGTACCTAGTAATATACTAATATATTTTTCCCAAATGTCTATTTAAGTGGCTAACATTTATTAAAAAGTTCATCTTTGCCCCCCAAATTGGAGATGCCACTTTTCCGTTCCAAGTTTTTGTGTGTTCTCAGGTCTTTGTCTGGATTTTGCGTTCTGTTCCACCAGCCGGTTAGCCTCTTCGCTCTCTAGCACCACACGCTTGTGGTTATTATGGAGGCTCCGTGCTTCCATATCTGAGACAGCCAGTCCCCCAGCCTGGGCTTTCTCTTCCATGGCTTCCTAGTCCTTGCACGTTCATTCTTCACTTAAGCTTTAGTGTCAACTTATCCGGCTCCATAAAGAGCCTGGGATTGAGTTAAATTTATACATTAATTAGGGTGAACTGACATCTTTTAAGATGTTGAATTACCTGAGAACAGAGGATGTCTTTCTGTTATTTGTTCGAGCCTACGTCTGTGTCTTTCAGGGGGGTTGTAAAGTTTTCTTCCATAGGTTTCAAGTTTATTACCGAGCATTTAATCTTTGTGGCCATTGTAAATGAGATTTGCTGCCATGACATCCTCTGCCCTGATTATATGAATGCTGTTCACTTTGCATATTAATTTTATATCCTGCTACCTTGTATGAGTGATTCTCCAGGGGTTTGCAGATATACTGTTACATCATCTGCAGACAGAGTTGGTGTTAAGTTTGTTTTCCAATGTGCATGCCTCTAATTGATTTCTTTTATCCAAAAGCACTGGCTTCTCCTCCCAGTACAATCTGGAGCAGTCGTGGACAGAAAGAACATCCTACTCTTGTTGTTGATCTCAGTGGTGATGCCTTTACTAGGGCCCGACTCAATAAGATGCTGGTTTTAGGACTAAGGTATATTTTAACCATGTTAGGAAAGTGCTTATCAATTCCTATTTTCTTGAGTTCTGTTTAAAACCAGGCATGGGTATTAAATTGTGTCAAATGCTTTTTCTGCATGAATAGTGATAACATAATTTTTGCCTTTGAACTATTAATATGGCATAAGAATAGATTTTTTTACTTAATAATTTTTATTCTATTTTTTTCTTTACGATTTAGGCCCCTTATACCCCACTCCCCCCTGCAATCACCACACTGCTGTCCATGCCCATGAGTCCTTTTTCCTTTTTGCTCAATCCTTCCACCCCCTACCTGACCACCCCCTTAGCTGTGATCCTGCACAAACTGAACAAACAAAATAGAGACAGACTCATAGGTAGCGGGATGAGAATGGAATTCTTAACATCGAAGCAACTTTCCACTTCTAGAATACATTCCACTAAATCCTGGCATTTTATTTTCTTAATGCAGCATCGGATTCTGTTCACTAATGTTTATTCATATTTAACCATTTTACACATTCAGAAGGAAAATTGATTTATAATCCCCCCTCTTTACGCTGTCTTTACCAAGTTTAGGTGTTAATGTTACGCTGGTTTCATTAAAAATGAGAAAGTTTTTCTTCATTTTCCGTGCTGTAGAACAGTTTATGTTACTACTGTCTTGTCTGTAAAGGTCTGGTAGGAAGCCCTGCCCCCCCCCCACACCCCGACCTCCCCCCATCCCCGTGGAGACATCTGGGTGTGGTTTTGTTTGTTTGTTTAGGGGATAGTTCCTTGATATCTTTCTCTACTTCTCCTGTGGAATCAGAACGTTTAAGTTTATATTCTTAATAGAATCCATTTTTATAAGATATCTCTTCCTAGAAATTTATCAATTCCATTTAGTTTTTAAAAATTATTTCCAGAAACCTGAAAACTAGTCTCATGTTTCAAAAAATTTTTCTTTTTCAACAAATAGTCCTCCCACCCCACTTTTCCCCTTGTCATTTCTTATTTTCTAGACTGGCGCTGCCTCTCTTTTTCCTTTTTTCTACTCTTTTTATCTTCTCTACTTCTGTAATTTCTACTCTTGCCTTTATTATTCCCTTTTGTGTGTTTTGTGGGGGATCATTTATTTTTGTTCCTTTTATATATTTTTGTGCTGGAAATTAAGTTAATTTGTTTTATTTTTCATTTTATTAGTGTACTTAGTCACTGCTTTAAGTGTTTTCCATAGATTTTGATATGTAGTTTTCATTATATTTTATTTTAAAATATTTACATTTTTGTTTATAACTTTTCCTTTCACCTAGGAAGTGGTCAAAAAATTATTTTGTGTATTTCCAAGCGAAAGAATCTGTTTGGTTTTTTAAATCTTCTCAGTAATTTCTCATTTTATTGCCTTATAATCATAGAATGTTGCTTATAATATTTTTACTTTATGGGACATAACAATGCTTTCTTAATTAGCTAATCTATGGTCAATTTTTGTGAATGTTTCCTAAGCTCATAAGAAAAAGGTTTTCCTCACTTAAGGTTTTGCCACTTAATGCAAACTACACTGACAGTAGTTTTCGTATTATCTTGCATCTCCTGTAGTTTCTGCTTTCTAAAGGGGATCGTTGTGGGTTTGGACTGGTCTATACCCATGGATGTTACGTTTCTTAGTAATTGTGGGTTCCAGCATTAAAATGTGTCCTTTGTTGTGTTTAATGCTTTTTAAATGGCAATTGGCCCTGTCTGATAACAGGATCATCATGGCTGCCTTTTTTTCCCCCTTTTGCCATTTTTGTTTCTCCAATTCCCTTACTGTTGCCTTTCTGAATTACTTTGTTATAGGTGTGACCTCTCTATATAGCAGAAAGTTACATCTTGCTTTATGAGACCATTTGAAATCTTTTCTGCTTAACTCTATAAGTTACACCTATTCCCATTTGTTGATATGACTGATATACTTGGTCCCAACTCTGTTCTAAGTTCTTTAGGTCAGAATTTACTGAACTAATTTCATAATACATGCTGGGGTGTCTTTCTTCCTCTTTCACTTTAAAATGTCTTTTGCTATTTAGGAAGTTTGCCATTTTGTTCTAGTAGTTATCTTTGTGCTTATACTTTTTAATACCTTTAGTCCTCCCTTCCTTAACCCTATCCCGTCTGGTTTTTCAGCATTTTCCCCAGCATGTTGGGGTATAATTAACAACTAAAATTCTGTATATTGATGATGTACAATAGGATGTGTCCATAGACGTGTCCATTGTGAGATGATTACCACGACCCTGTGAACTAACTAACATATGTGTCCCCTCACATAGCTGTCCTCGTATGTGGTCAGAACACTTAAGATCTATTCTCTTAGCAACTTTTAAGAATACAATAGAGAATTATACAAATCTGCAGAATCTCTTCATCCTGCATAACTCTTGGACCTGCATCTTCTTATCTCCTCCACCCTCTAGCCTCCAACGGCCACCTCCCGACTCTCCGCTTTCGAGAGCTCGGCTTTTTCAGACGCCACATGGGAGTGAGACCACACAGGGCTTGTTTTTCTGTGTCTGACTCACTTCATTCAGTGCAGTGTCCGCCAGGTTCGTCCCTGTTTTTGCACATAGTCAGGCAGTCTTTTCAAAGCTCAGTAGTTGTCCACTGACTACACACACCACACTTGTTTTGCCCTGCTCCTCACTGCCCCAGGCTATTCCGCCCTGCTGGTCGCCTCCGTGTTCTGGTTGGGCCAAGAAAAACGTGGTCTTCTTGGGCACCCTCCTGTGGAGCTGGGGAAGCCGGGTACTCACTATGCATTCACTTCTCCCATGGAAGAAGCCCTGGGCTGATGCGGGTAAATTGCAACCGTCTTTCTTACCTTCTTCAGTGTATCTACTCTCAGACATTTCGCTCCAGCGGGGTGCTGGCACCTCTCTGCTGGAAGCTCCCGCAAAGGTGCTCCCACTCGTGGGTGGCTGTCAGAGTTACGTCTCTGTGGGGAAAGTGCTGCAGATTCTCACCCTGCCGCCTTGCAGACACCACTGGTGTGTCAGTTTGGGACAGAATCCATGGATGTTCACCTGTTGCCTACACAGCAGTCACTGGGCTTATTCTACTCACCTGCATCCCTGTTTCTTCTCCTTTCACATTCTAACTGGCGTTCTTCCCACGGTATCAGAAAATGTAACATTTACTTATTCTGCTTTCAGTGGTGTCCCTACCTTAATTTAGTCTCAGATTTACAATGAAATTTATTAAATACTTTCAGTTGGTCTTTTTGCTGAAGTTTCCTGTTATTTCTTTGTGGAATGAAGCTTATCCTTTGGGGTGTTTCCCAAGAAAGACTCATGAGTACAGTACTCTCGGAGTGATTGAATATTGATAGTCATGTTTCTAGAGCTTTGAGATTTCAAAGACACTTGGCTAGCTATGAAATCCTTGGTTCATAAGGTCTTCCTTTGAGTGTCTTAGAAAATGCCAACTCATATCTCCTGGCCTTGTGTGTTGTTTTGAAGATGTCTCATGACAGGCTAATTCTCTGACTCTTGTGAATTATTTGGCCATTTTGCCTGGAGTTCTTGAGAACATTTTGTTTTCCAATTAGTTTTACCAGGATCTTGAAATTGGCCTCTCAGGTCTGTGGGTCCTTTCAGGTTGTCTTGTCATTCCAGAAAGTTTTCTTGGATTATTGTTATAAATCTGTTTAATCTGTATTCTCAGGGATTTAAAGTATATAGATATAGATAGAGATATAGAGATATAGATCTATATTTCTCTATATATAGAAATCTCTATATATAGGATCTCTCTATATATAGAGAGAGAGAGAGATATAGATCTATATCTCTATATATATGAGATCTCCTTCATCGTCCCTTTAAGTCACTTTTTCATTGATCCTTGTTACATTTTGGGGTGATTTTTCTCTTTCTCCAATGCCCCTTATTAAACTTTCCTTTGGACACCTTGTAATTTAATCTTCATTTCTCAAGTGACTCTTTTTTTTCTTTCCTTCTTTCCTTCATTCAACCAACTCTACCTCTTTTTTTTTTACTGATTTTTTTTACACATTTCAGTTTTTAATCTTTGCATTTCTAATTCAGAGTTGTTTGAGGAAATTTAGTTTAGTTGAGAGTGTTGTGTTACACTTTTCTTCTGTTTGTGACTGTTTTCTTCAGGTGTGGATTTTATCAGTTGGGATGTTTTTATTTTTAGTTTTCTTCACAGAGTTGCTCTTTGTATTGTTTCGTTTGTTCAATTTAGCTTTTATAAATTTAGTGCAACTTATACAATTCCTGGTTCAGAAACACACGATTCTGATAGAGCAGTATGGCTTGTTAATGAATGACTGAGATTTTGGGGCCATGAGTGATGGGTCATTGTGTGTGTTCTCTGACTTGTTGTTGCCATAGTTGTTCTCTTTTGACTTACAGGGTCTTAAAATCCCCCCTTTCACCTCCTTTCCCTTTCACCACCCAACCTCCCAAGGGATGCCTATTGAAGATTTACCGCCTTGAATTATGCGGGCTTCCAAGTCCCTGTCACATGCTCATTGCCTGAATCACTGGGATCCTTTTTCAGATTTTCCACACATATAAACTCAGTCTTTCATCAGTCTTACACCCTGTCCTGTGTTTTCTATTTTCATGTTGTTCTTCTTTTTATACAGCCCTTGCTTTCCATCCACAAAGGCTTACATTGAGAGCCTTAGAAATATTTCATTCAGCTATGGTAGTTTTGGTTGTTTTGTGTGTGTGTGTTTTTGTTTTTTTACTAACAGGGACTATGAAGTTTTGAGGTGTGTCTGTATTTTCATTATGTTGAGGTTGTAGATTTTGTGGATTTTGGAAGAGGGTCAAAGGGAATTGGGGTGCAAGGAGGCTAGACTAAGGACCCAAGAGGTGTTAATACCAGAAGTACAAACTGATCTGTGAGCATGGGATGGGGTGATGGGAAGTCTCTGGGGTCAGGTGGAGCCAAAATATGCTTTCCAAGGTACGGGAGGTTGAGGCAAGACCTCTGCGGTCACTGTCCCGATCCAAACCGCCCCCATCACTCGGCTAGACTGTACCTCCACACTCTTCCCATCAACTGGTTTCGCTGACCTCATGATTATTTTCCATACAGCAGCTTCTGCATTTAGAAATGTAAATCTGACATTTTTATTCTTCTGGTTCATAACTCTTTGATGGCTTCCTGTTCTTCTTAAAACATAAACCAGTGTTCTATAGTCTAAAGGGCATGGCTCTAGCTCCATCTCACGTCGTTCTCCAAGTACTTCACGATGGTACAGCCATACCACACTTTGGTACATCTCTGACTGCACCGTGCATTCCCCTGCTTCCAGGCCCCTGCAGACCTGTTCCTAAATCTGAAACACCCTCTCTGGATACTTCACATATCTAACTCCTACTTAGCCTTCAGGCCTCAGGTTAAATGGTCCTTGCTCAAGGACTTGACCATCTTCCTGCTCTTCAACACTCTACGTCATCCTCTTTACACATGTATAGCACCTGTTACTTCTCCCTCATAGTGTTCATTGCAACTTGTCCTTAGATACTGATTTATGAGAATGTTTATCTAATCATTGTCACAAATATTAGAAAATTACTCTTTGCATTCTCCACGAGGAGCATGTTCATTTTGCTCAGTCTTGTATCGCCAGTACCCTGCACAAGATCTGGCACACACTGATCATGCAGTCATGATCAGTATGATCAATAACGATTTTACTAATAAATATCTATTTATAAAGAGTTAAGTGGAGGTCCAAGCCCAGTCTTAAAGGAAAATTAAGGCAAAAGTCAAAGCAATTGGAAAACTATGGAGAGACTGTGGGGTCAGGACTAAATCCCATATTAACTGGGCAGCTCAGTCTTAGGGAAGAAAAAGGCATGAGTTGGGGTAAGTGAAAACTGCAAGATCAGGGCTAAACCCCCACCTTGTTAAGTAGGGAAGTAAAGTAAGAAATTTATGCTTTATACAGGTACCTAGGGATTCTTGATCAGGTTGGCAATAAAACTTAAACTAAGTCTTTCTGGATAGTAAACAGCAGCTACTAAAAGACCCGCAATTAGAGAGACATCCTATAATTTCGGTAAACAGTTAAAGGGTAGGTGGGTGGGTGGGTGGGTGGATGGATGGATCAGACTTGGCCTGTTCTCAAAATGGGGGTATAAGTAGGTCAGGGGCTTTAGGTGTGAGACATTATGAAAACATAAAATAGGTGATAGCTGACTTAAAAAGAAAAAGCTATTTTTTGCAGAGTGGAGTGATATGGCGTGGGAATAGTTATCTAATGTCACAAATACTAGAAAAGTAATGTTTGCGTGCTGCATGAGGACAGAGTACTAAAAAAGCAGGTGTACTGACAGTGGCTGAAACCAGACTCAACACGGGAGAGCTTGAAGCAACCTTACAATATCCTTTCTACTCTGCCTGAGTGGTCTTCTCCTTTCCTTTCTCTGCCATTTGATTGATGGGGAAATCAAGCCACAGAGAGGGCCAGTGACTTGCTCGATACTGCCCAGCACTGGCTGCACCTTGAGGAGAAGCAGATCTCAACGGAAGCACAATAGTGAGGATATTATGTTCTACCCCAAGGGATATACGCCTGTGTGCAGATTTGCAAGTCTGGAGCGGGAAGTGGGGTATGAGTGATTTAAAATGATGGGGAAACAAAATTGTATTGTACTGTGGAAATGGAACAGAGAATATGAAATGGTTCTGCTCATTCCAAACCCTTATGCAATCTAAACACAAAAGAAAGTACTAATTTCCTGTTTACCGAACTGATTGGGGACTTTTGGCATAGGCCCACGAACCAGACTTCCCATACAATAGGATGCAAAATTTTCAGCTTGTTCCCAACTTGCTTGCTAACAGTTCAGTCACCCAGAAGGTCAAGAGAGTGACTCATGGCTTTGTTGCTCCATACCTATTTCTAACAAACAAAGATAAATTGGTTACGGAATTAAAGATTTCAGGAACTTGGAAGAAACAGTACATGTCACTGCCATGTTTGTGGGAGCTGGGGAGAGTGAAGCATAATCAGGCATGCACCCTAGATTATAGAAAACAGATTTTAGCAGATGTGGGATGGAGGAGGTGGTGATGGGGAATGCCCAAGTTCATGCATCAACTGTGGAAGGGGGGACGATTCTAATATGAAAGTTCTCACAAATGGCCCAGTGGGGAAGAGAAGGTAGTAAGTAGAATAAACCATTGCAGCTACCCAGGATTTCCTTCGATGTGACACAGCTTCAGGATTATATTCCCACAGAAGGCAGGTTAGTGCTCGCCTCTGCAGGGGTGAAGCCACCCGGAGAGAGGGTGAATAGGACTTCTGAGACGCTGGTGCTGTTGGGTGTTCAGATGCGGGTGCTGGTCATCGATGCGTGTTTACCTGTGGAAATTTCAGCAAGCCATGTTTAAGACCGTTAGACTTGTCTACACACATGTTATGCTTCAAATTAATTGTGCAACAATTTTTAAGATTTAATATATTTCCATCAGGACTTATTTTTTAAATGCTTACATTTGCATGATAGTCGTCATAGAAATTGTACTTTCCTCCTTTATTTTCTTAGGCTTACTATCCCGTGTAATTACATAGTCTTATGATCAGCTTTGTTACTGCCACTGTGTGGCTAGGCCACACCCCTCTCTTTATCATGCGTGTAGGGCTGGGCAGATGTGGCACTCTTCCTGGCCACGTTTATAAAAGCACCGGAACCAACACCTCTGAATATAAAGGTGATTCACTGAGAATAGATTCTTGGAGGTAAAGAGATTAGATTGATTATCATTAAAGTCTAGCTGCATAGTTACAAATTACCCCCAACAGTACTGGCCTCATCAAACCCTTGCCCACAGCTCTATTCGACAGTCGTGCACAGAACTGGCAAGTTTTCTAATATGGTATTTGCAAAATCTTTTCCATTTGTAGCAATATAAAGTGGGAGGTCCTTCTGCCCATCCCTAGTCTCTTGGCACCTCTCCCGTTTGACACAGTTTCCCGGTGACGTCATGGTGGCGCTGCAGGGCCATTGCAGGTTTTCATCAGTTCTCTCCCTTTAACCGTCCTGGGCTTCAGTTCACTGACCTTCTAAAGCAAAGCACAAAAATGGAAGCCGAGAGGATTTGAAGAACTTTGCTCTTTCTCCAAACATGAAACCAACCAAACAGAAAAACTAATTTCTTCACTTTTCTCATCTCTTAAAGTTTTAATTCATTTGCCATATAAGCTTTTCTGGCATTACGTTTAGAGAGTTCAACTTGATTTGTATTTTTTTTCAGTCCTTTTCCCTTTTTCCCATCTTCTAAATGTATTCTTTAAATATACCTTTTTCTCAAAACATAGCATGCTTCAAATGCCATATGAACACCTCAAACGAATACTTTATATATTTGAACTTTAATGTGTCATATTCTTTTCACAATTCTACATGTTCCATTTGTGAAAGAAAACAATTATCTATTTTAAAAAGAAACACTCTCAGCATAAAAAAACAGAGAGGAGATGAAGCACTTGTTCCAAAGAACAAGTCGTGCCAACCCAGCCTTCTTAAGCGAGCTCTCGGCCTGATAGGTGGGGGCCGTGCAGCAGAGCATCAAGGTCTGAAGCAGCCTCGACCCTGTTCTCAAGCTTCGTTGTGGGAAAACACAGCATCAGCCTGCGAGTGAAGGAGCAGTTGGGGAGATGAGTCATTAGTTAGGTAACCGACCAAAGGCTCTGATGAGCAGATGAACGCCAAGCTGGGAGAAGGGTTCTGTTCTAGTAGGTGCCACAGAGCTCCACCACTTCGTTTTCTCAGTTACTGCTCCTATTAGTCATCTGAAGTTCCAGTGACTTGCAGATCATGGAGAACGTGATGATAGGCTGTGGTAGTCAGATGAGTCAAAGAAGATGGACGTCAGTAGTGTGCATGACCCTGTACATGGGTTTCAGAGACACAACCACATTTATGTATGTAGAAGCAGGCAGATATGTGTTTGGTGGGGGTTTGCAGGTGGCTGGTACATCCACTGTGATCAGCTAGAAACTGGGATGTTGGCTGTACAAATAGAAGCCCAGTCTGAGTAGGGAAAGTAGAAAATAGTGGCTCTCTGGGTAAGCACGTATTGGCAAGACCTCCTGTGGACTGTTGCTTCATGTTCTAGTCCTTTCTCACTAAGAGGGACAAACCAGAGGACGTCCGAGGATGAGTGGCTAGAATGATTCAAACGCCTTGAACTCTTATCCTATGAGAATTTGTTGAAGAATAAGAATGTTAATCAACTGAAAACGATCTCCCAATATCCAGACATCTTTTCTATGCAAGCAAAGGCAGACTTCCTGTGGTTTGGGGAACAGAATCAAGACCATCAAGGAGTCCAGCTTGGGTTTAATAGCAGTGACAGTTTCCAGCATTCAGAGGCATGTGTATATAACACAGAGTCTGCTGCAGATGTTACCATTTCTTCTCCACTTCTGGGTGCATGGAGGCCTCCAGTAACCTCACTGGAGTCAGGCGTGGCCACCTGCCTGTTTCTAGCCAATGGAAGCTGAGTTAAAGCAAACGTGTTGCTTCAGATGCAAAGTGCTGCATGTAAATCCAGGCTCCCCAACATTCTCTTCTCCTGACTCGGTGAACACTGGAGCCTGTGTTAAAGTGGAGGTACCAGCCTTGGTCTCTGAGTGACTACAATGCTGAGAATCTCCCACACCCACACTACGCTCCCCCAGATCCAGCCACACACCTACATTGGACATGTAGTTTGAATGGAAAATAAGCTTTTACTGTCTCTAGCCACTGAAGTTCATGGTTTTATTATATTTGCATAAGCTTTTCTATCCTGACTAATACAAGTGCCCTCAAGAAGCAATGGTTCCTTATGAGTGAGCATGAGCAAGACAAGCATCGTGTTCCCGAGACTCACCCATTGCATTCTTTGTCTTTTTTTCCACTGCTACACTACATTCAGACTATTACTGCGGACATAACTTAGCAGGAATTTTCAACGTGTCCCAGGACTTCCTGAAAGATGATCCTAATGAAACAGGCTAAACTAGTGATCTTCTGTAACTCGACTTCCTGCCCAGGAACATCACAGATTTATGGATCTCGTCCACGGGGGTAGAGCCAACCATGACTAGATAGTTCACTCTGCAAAGATTCTATTGCCACACAAACACACACAACTGTGAGGTCCACCAGAGATCTCGGGGCCAACGTGATTTTTTTGAACATGAACTTTACAGTTTGATTCTTACACATTCATACCAATGGGGCTATTGCCAAGTGTCTGTTTCAGTCTGTGCATATAGATGCATTATTTACCTATAACAAAGTTTCCCAAGGATGCCCTCGGTGCCAGCCCATTCATGGTTGCTAACCCATGAGTTAATCCATGCTCTTGGTACCATCTGCCAACCCATGGGTTCTCTCAGGAACCCATGCAACTGAATGAAGCTCGCTGCACGCCACAATGTACCCACTTAGTATTATTGTTAAAGCTGTTCACTGCTGGATGGTATCTGGTATGTTTATCAAGTGCTTTTGTCTGGGGAAGAAGCTTAGGGAGTAATGGGAGCCAGGAAGTGAAAGGAACAAAGCTATACCTAGCCTGGAAAGGAATGAAGAAATAGAATTACAAGGTGATTCCAATGAAGCAAAAATGAAAAGAACAAATTTAAAATGATCGTGAAAGATACATATGAATGCATATATATGCAAATATATGTGTATTTCTTTATGCGTCAAACCAAACCCACACCTAGTTAACTAGAGTTTCACTTCTGTCGTTCACAGGAAACAAAGATCAACTGTGTCCGCCTGGCTACGAAAGGTAGGTTGGCGTGTTCTTGTCCGTGTTCAGCCAATCTTTAGTCATTTAGGTAGCTCTCCCTCACACCACATAGGGAGAGCTGAGGTGGCCATCACCGAAAGTAACAGGAAAGAACTGTTATTTTTATTGGAGTCATTTTCATCTAGGTATTAATGCATATCTGACAGTATATATTAATAACACAGCACCTCAAGCAGAGTAAGAGCTCAAAACACATTTGTTGAATCAATGGAGGGATGGATGAATGGATGGGTGGATGGAGTGGTACATTAATCAGTGGTGGCTATAGATTTACTCAAATATTCTCCTGCTATGTATATTTTTATATTTGTTTCTGTTGGAATTTTGGAGCACGTTTATGAAACGTATCTTCTGGGTTATGCACTTGACTCAATTTGCACATGGCTTTCAAAAATAAGGGGATTACTGCCAGTGCCTTTAACAACAAGAAAGGAAATACTGCTTTGTTTTGGACTTGGCATTCCTAACACTCACCCCCAAAACTAAGGCAAAATGGTTCAGGCTCATCACTTTTTGTTTTCCTAATTATAATTGAATTGTGTGGCTCTGTCAACTGGTATATGTGTCTGTTTATTACTCTTTTAAAAAAAAATCAATGAATGCTTTGTTATTTAACCTATTATAAGGTTGAATGGTTAGAAATCAGGTTTACCTTTTTGTTATAGAATTGACATTTTTAATAGCTATCCCTTCCCTATAAACACACCAAAATCAGGCAGCTCTCATTTGCTCCCTGCATTTATTTATAGCATATATAGTTTTATAGATTGCTTCCATGGAGATGACAGTTATAAGTATAAATAGAGTCATAGATACAAAGGATACAGAAAAACAATGACCCTAGTATGTATGTATGCCTATGTGAATATATATACATGCATGCACACACATACGAAGGAAAAGGCACACAAATATGGGGGGAGGCAGGGATACAGATGGGGGGAGAGAGAGAAGAATTACCTATGGTTATTTGGTAAAGCATGCACCAAGTCCTATCATGCACAGCGCTTACAGCCTTGAGGAGCATCAGATCAACAGGTGGGCAGAGCAGGGAGGATGCAGGAGGAAGAAGTTAGAAGCATTAAGGCTCACTGGGACAAGAACGCACCCTGATTCCACATAAGTCCTGAGAGGTCAGCATGTCCCTGACGTGTTCCCTCTCGGGAACTCACGCTACTGGACAGAGAGAAATGAAATAGCTCTCGGGAGGAGGCCGGGAGAATTGACGGCCTGCAAACACAAGCCACAGGCCTTGACAGACCTTCCCAATGAAGCAAGTAGATAACCCAGGAGGAAGGGCACTGGAGAGCCCGTTGAAGAGCCCAGAGCGCTAGACGGCAGGCAGGACAGCAGGCTGGGTGTCTGCGGCATCGGCTCCAACGGGCAGCAGGGAGAGGGAAGGGAGCTTCCACAGACACCTTCACGTGAGGATGCTCCATAGTTCCCCTCTAGCCTTTGACCTCTAGACACGCCCTCCGTGGGGTGTGTGGGATTCTAAGGACACCCTCTGAGACATAAGTCCCCTAATGGGGAGTTTGTTGGGTCCTACCTTCTGAACTAGAGTTGGGAACGTGTGACCAGACAGGCAGTAGGTACATAACAGTAGGGCTTGGAGAGAGTACGTAACACTGTACTTTCCCGGGACGTTCAGGAGCCGCTGTGCATGTGTGCTTCTCCGAAGTGGCCTTGCTGGTCTAGGAGAAGGCAGTGGCCTTTAGAGACCTACCCAGAAGAGCTCTCTGCCTCTCCTCAGAGACCCTTAGGACTCCTCCTCTTGTCTGACTTCCAGGTCACAGTCTGTGTTATTGGAACGTGTGAATCTGTAAGGAGTGAGGGGATAGGAACTCATGAATGAAATGAGGGGATCCCAGCTGGCCAGGCCCTGGCAGAGCTCGGAGGAGTCGGGAGTCCAAAGTGGCTCCAAGCAGCCACACCCGGGTTTTCCAGTTCACCGAGGGCGGGCACTGCAGCCCAGAGAAGTGGGGCTCTGGCAGCCCTTGGGATCGGGGCAGGGAGCTGGTTGGGCAGAATGCCCTCCGAAGCCTATCAGATAAGAGGGCACTGGTGACTGCAGAGCAGAGGCAAGGGAAGGAAGCCTGGGTTTGGTTGGAGTCTGCTCTGTGCCTGGCAGGACTATAGGAGCACCCAGGGTCGATTAAAGGCAGGCAGAGCCCACTAAACCCATGCACTGTGTGTGGGGACTTTGTATCAGGATCCAAGGTCCCAAATCAATATTTGACCCATCCCTTTCCTGAATCAGATTTCCCTCTTAGTGGGTTTACTGAAAACACTATTCTTTTTAATGAAGGAATATACAATACTGGGGACCCCGCAGGCATCGGGAGATGTAAGGTCCCAGTGGCAGATTCACAGGCCATCTGCTTCCTCCACCTCTCTGTCACTGTGGCACCTTCCTCCTGTGTCCGCCGGCAGGTCTCCAGCCCCTGGAATGGGGTCACATGTGCAAGCTTGAGGCCAGTGCTATGGTGACAGCCACTTGCTTATGTTCTGTCCCTGATCGTGGTGACACCAGACAGTGTCTGCTCATCTGTATGAGTGTCACAGAAGGGGGAGGGGCTGTCACTCAGAACAGAGCAGCTCCGAACACTCCTTCGGGGTCGTTCTGACCTGACCCCCAGCCCAGCGCATCTCCTGCTAGGTGCCACACCAGGCTCCAGGGTGACGCTCTCGCCCGTGTCTGTCTGTAATGTCACTGTTGGTCACCCAAGCTCTAGTGCAGTGCTGCCCGCCCAGGTTGGAGGGTTGCAAAGTCAGGGACCTGTGTTAACTTTCTGTGGCTGCTGTACCAAAGCAGCACGGACTGAGTGGCTTAAACAACAGCACTTACTGTCTCCCGGTGCTGGAGGCTGGAAGTCCCACAGGAAGGGTGCGGCATGCGGCATGGTTGGTTCCTCACCTGGGCTGGGAGGGCAGGATCTGGTCCAGGCCTCTCCCCTGGCTTCTGGTGGGGTGCTGGCATCTTTGGGTTCCTTGGCTTGTAGAAGGATCACCCCGATCTGTGCCTTCATGTTCACATGTCATCTCCCTGTGTATCTCTGTGTGCAAAGTTCTGCTTATAAGGACACTCATCATATTGGATTGGGGCCCATCCTACTCCAGTTTTACCTCCTCCTAACTAATTACATCTGCAAGGATCCTGTTCCCAAGTAAGGCCCCATTCTAAGGTCCTGGAGGTTAGGGCTTCAACATGTGAGCCGGGGGTGGGGGGTCACTGTTCACCCACGATAGGAACCGTGGAGCCATGCAGTTAGGGGCAGCGTCTGTGTGGTTCCCATTGGAGCCTCTGACGGCTCCCCATTCACAGCGTCACCCCAGCAGCTTTGAAAGGAATGCAAGAGCAGGACCCAGCCCTGCCAGAGTGGGGTCCAGAGGTGGGGGGAGGTCCAGCTTCGTCTCCTGTTCCCTCCAGAAGCTGGTGAGGCTGCCTCTGGCGGAGGAGCCAGGTCTGTGGCAGCAGGACCCTTCTCAGACCCCACGTGACGGTCTGAGCTGTCCAACAGCTCAGGTGCTGTTGCACCTGATCCCACCGAGGTCCTGGGGACAGACCAGGCTGGGCTTCCTGGGGAAGGGACCAGCACTTCCCTACGAGGGGAGCTCTGGTGAGGGCTGCTCAGTCTAACCACTAACTAACTGCCAACCCCATGTTGCCATGGCAGGGATCCCTGGCACATAGTTGGCTGGAATGAGCAAATGCGTTGGCGTCAGCATCTCCCTGCAGCCAGGCTCAGAGACCTTGAGGGTCTCACTTGATCTTTCCGAAACTCAGTGGGATCATATTCAAAGGGATCCCCATCTACCCATTCCTAGAACCTTTTGAACATACCTACTGCCAGTCAAATGCCGATAAACCTGCTCTTTGTAAAAGAAAAGCCCACATTTGTTGAACTTGTTGATCTGCAGGTGTAAATATCCCTACCAGGTCCAATTTCAAGTTAGAATGGTTTAACAGCTGGCTGGCAAAAAAAGGAAGGAAGGAAGAAGGGAGAGAGGGAGAGAGGGAAGGAAGAGAGAGGAAGGAAGGAAGGAAGAGGGGAAGGAAGGAAGGACCAGCGTGTTTAACAACCAGCTCTAGCCAGCTGGAGCGAGCCAGCTCCAGAGCACCAAGACCTCTGCCACCCAGTTTGTTATGAGGATCAAACACTATGTATAAACATGAAAGTGTTTTATTTACTCCATGTGAGCCAGGTATCCTAAAAAAAAAAAAAAACTGAGGATTTCATGGTTCCTGTCCTCAACAGGCTTCCAGCCTAGTGTGGACACAGACAGCACCCTTTAACAGGTAACGGTGCAGTTGTGTTTGTGATCAGCGCTTCTGAAGAACCTGGGGAGTGAGGGGGCCCCGTGTTGTCCTGGCCCACCATGCAGGGCTCTGCTCTGCTGGATCTAGTGCAGCGGAGGAGACCTTTGTCTCTGAGTCCCCTCATCCCGCCCTCTCCACCAGCACTGCGGATTGGGTAGAACCCAGAGCAAGGGTGGGACCTGGGAGGCCAGCTGACTCAGAACCTCAGACTGTGGGTGGGTGGGGAGCATACTCCTGGCCCAAGTCCCACAGGAAGGGCCAAGTCCCCTGTGTTTAGAGAGGATCTAGCTAGCGGCCTCACATATCACCAGTTTTTATTCACAGGGACAAATGAGACCCCCAAATGGCAGGCACAGCTAAGGGGCTGTCGGGAGGGATTTCAGTATTTGTTAGTGGAAGGGTCACCTCTAGGATGGGAACAGGCTCATCTTAAATGCCCCAGCTTCACATTCTTCTTTGCCTTGTTCCTCAGCCGGGGTCTGCTGTTATGAGCTCTGACTGGAGATTGAGGGGAACCAGAATGTTCCTCTGTGGAGACCCACCGTAGTGGGGAGGTGGAGTTTATCAAAGAGCCCATAAAGAGGAACAGAGCAGTTGTGAGACGGATTCCCTACAAGCGGAGCCTGAGGCAGGGATTCGGTGCCTGTGATGTATTGAGGGAGGGCTCTTGGAAGAAATCTAAGTGCAAGAGGGAAGGGAGGCAGGGAACGCAAAAACACTGAGCAGGAATCCATTCTCAGATACAGTGAAGCCTGGGGTGGAATGTACATTTCTCCAACGTTGTTTTGTTTTGAGACAAGAAGACCATGATTTCTTCCTCCTCCTCTCGGAACAACCAGTCCTTGGCACTTCCACACTCCCCTACCCTTCGCCCGCCCCTGGATCTCTCAGGTGGCTCCGGGGACAGATGGCACCCTTGAGCCTTGTACAGGTCTCCGGAGGAAGTCTCAGGTGCAAGCCCGCAGCCTCACCACTCACAGCAGCGGGGGACGGCACACCGACTTGAAGAGGGGGTCAGGGTACCCCAGGGCTCCGTTACACACAGGATGGGCTTCCTCATGGGCTTGAGGAATAGCAACAAGCTAATAGGATGGCCTCAAATTCGAGAGCTAAAAATATTTTTAAAGCCCTTTTCTTGGTGCACTATAGCTCTGGGAGTCTACCCAGAGCTGTAGAGAGAAAACTGCAGACTATGGGTAACAAACATTACATTTGGGCTTGGAAACAGAAAACTATTATTCAGACTTTGAAGCAGGGGCAGTAGAAAGTCATGGGGCAAAAAAAAATCTATTTTAAAAGTAAGTTTTGTTCTTGTGGTTTAAACAGGAACTGTGAGAAAGGGCAAGTAAGAGGGAGGGAGATGCACTCGGACCCACTCATTCAATAATGTTTACATTTGGGGGGTGAGGCGGGGGCTCAGGTGAAGATGGGTCATGTGGGAATTTGGGGTGGGATATTTAGACTTCCAAGGTGCTGAAGCGCAAGTGGGAGATAAGACAACCCCTCCCAAGGCAGCTGACCATCCCATCTGGCGGAAGATGCTCCAGGCTGCAGCTGCTTAAGGCGGTACCCAGTTAACCCAATCCATGTCTTCTGGCTCAGACAGAGCAGGAAAGGGGAAATGGGTTCTGATCCAGCGGCTCCGTTCAGAATGATACCAGTCAGTTCCTCTTCTGGAGACGGACGTCCAGGTCCCTCTAAGCCCCTTGACTCAGTAATTCTCTGCTCATCTAATTCTCCCCCTGTCCTCCCTCCATACACCCATCCATTCCCTTTGCTACTTTCTATTATTACCCACAGGCCCTGCACGATCTGGCCACTTCCTGCGCTCCAGGCTCATCCAGGCTCTATGCTCTTACTCCCTACGCTGCAGCACACTGGCCTTCTTTCAGTTCTCAAAACACATCAAGCTCCTTCCAACCTCAGGACCTTTGTCTGTCCTGCTCCCTCTGCCTAAAATTATCTGCCCACCATGTATGTATCTGCTTAACAGACACGTGTCTTTCCGATGGTAGCTTACACTTCCCTTCTTCATAAAGACCATCCTGACCTTCAGTCTAATATACATGCCCAGCCTTCTCTCCACTCTCATTATATACCCTGTGCTTTTGTTCATAGCATTCATCATGACTTGCAGAAAAAGGCGTGTGTGTGTGTGTGTGTATCGTTTACTTACATGTTTGATGTCTGTCTCCCAGCTAGATTCTAAGTGACGTGAAAGGATTGTGCCTATTTTGAAAACCATTATGTCCCCCGGTCCTAGCATACATTGGTGCTCAGTAAAATACGTAGAATGAACAAATGGACACATTGAATTAATGGATCAATTGATGAATCAGTCAGTCAATCAATGTGTAGATGCATGGATAGATGGAGTGTTAACATGTCATTCATTTTTGCAAATATGCGCTGTTTGTCAGAACCGTTCTCTTGGAAAGGGGGAGCAGAAACCATAGAGGAAGGGATTCACTGTGTGATTTACAGTCCCCGCTAATGAAAAGACCATCCGGGCTCTGCTTGGCTACCTGCTGTGACAGGGGCCTCACGGCTCCCCCTGGGGATTTCCTTCCACACTTCAGTTAGAGGAACCCCCCATGTCCTGAGCCCACATCGGCTCCCTATTATTTCTGCCATTCAGTCTTTGAGGCCACACAGGTCCTGTATGCCCTTGCTGCTTCCAGAAAATAAAATTCCCTACCACAGACTCACTCCCCCCGCCCCGCTTCGAGCAAGCAGGTCCTTGCTTGCCTGCTGTCTTCCCTTTGGAACCTTTCTGACCACCGGCAAGCAGCAGCAGCCCCGTCTCTGGCACCAGCCCTCAAGGGAACACAGCTGGCTGGGCCCATTCCCGCTGGCTGCACCCAAGTGGCAGTTAGAAAAACAAGCTTTGATTTGATTTGCCAACTGAGCCGAGTCATTGAGACAGAATAAATCCGGAAACCCATAGAGCCATTTGCAGAGTTACTTTGCAGAAGACAGCCACAGTTTTAATCTAGTAAACACTCTCTGAAGATCCCATTAAAACCTCGGAGTAGGTGCCGAAAGCCGAACTCCAGAATAATGAAGCATGAGGCGAGGGCAAATGTCAGCGACAGCTCCGCGCCGCCCGGTGGCATGGATGGACTAAAGCCATTGTCCCAGTTGCAACAGACAGCGGGCGTGGGTGATAGTCTTTTGTAAACGTAGCTCGTTTTACTAATGGCTGAGCCTGAAGTAGAGCCTCGCACCCACTGTTTTCTCTCTGCTCTCCGTGTGGATGGTCACCCCTGCAGGGACTGGCAGGAACAGTAGTGAATAGCCATTCTCCAATGAGAGGCCCTCATTTTGCAGATGCTGAGGCTGCGGCTGAGAAGCGGAATGGTGTGTGCACGACTCCTTATCCACAGGAATAGCATGCACAGGTGGAGTGAGAGGCCAAGCGAGATGTAGGAACGGTCTGCTGTAAGACAGGAAATGCCTGCTCCTCCCTCTCCCATTGAGCCAAAGCTATATGGAAGGTTCCATGTTTATGCATAAAGCTTCTTTGTGTGGGTGCATGGGATAGTGGGGAATCGGAGACACTTGGATTGGAGTCCTGCATCCAAAAATTAACTATCAGACCTTGGAGAAGTCACACTCGATGAGTCTATCCCTTCACATTTAGGCCTGAGGTCATGAGCTCCTTCACCTGATTGCTTGCGCTAATGCATGTGAAAGGCCAAGAACACAAAAGATGATAAACAACTTGAGCTTCCCTTCTTTCTTTTCTCCTTCAGACCCTCTCTGAGACAAGACCTGGAGACCCAGGTCTGCTAAGCACATGGCCTGTCCCTGGCGTTCTCTAAGGAGGAAAGGGAAAGACTGGACTCTAAGCCCTTATCGCACAATTGTACAAATTGGGCTTCTGTCAAACAGACTGAAGCTAGATTCAAAGTATAGAAACTGGAAGGAGAGAGCAATGATGCTGGGCTCAGCTTTTAGCGTTTAACCTTTTCATCTATAGGTCATTGTATTTAGATGAAGTCTACCTAGCAATTATATATAATTATTGACTGAGTATAGGATCTTGCTCATCCACTTGGTAACCTTTCATATGACACTTTTCCTTTTCTCATCATCTGCCCAGACATTTCGGGAGGGACCCAGGGCCGGAGGATGCCCAAATCTTGCCATGGCAACTGGAGAAGGAGTCATAATAGAGAAACACTTGTGTGAGACAAGATGATAGTGACCAGTCTATTGGAAAGCTCCTGGTTGTTGTTCAGTCCTTAGAAGGCCCAGGGGAAAAGCCCAGGGTGTGAGTTTGGGGGTTGCGTGGGATGGTGCTATTCTGCCCTAGCCACAACCAATGCAGTGAATTGTCCACACTGAGGCTCTCAGAATGACTTGAGTGTAACAATGCAATGATAAAAGCAAAGCCCGGCACATATTATGCACTAAATTAATAGTGATCATTATTATATTATCCTTACTCAAAAAATGAAGCCATGTAGGCTCAAAAGGATTAAATAAGTAAAGACTTCAAGGTCCCCCTCAATTGTAGCTGAGACCTAACCCCAAAGCTCAGGGCCTCTCCAGGGTATCGTTTTGAATCTTGTCAATACCATGGTCTGGGCGAGACTCCATGGGACACTCAGGGTCCCCTGTCTCCTATTTGTTAACTCCTTGTCAGGCTTCTTTTCCAGGAGTAGTTGACAATAGAATCTCGAGGATGTGACGGTTCTTTGGGCTGTCTGCAGTGGTATCCAAGCTAAGTCCTGGGATGTGGAGCAGAAACCTCAAGGAGCCCTCAGCTGCCTTTACTCCTACAACATATGGAAGCTAATAAACCAAGAAATTAGTTTGTCTTCAAGGTTTTTTGCTCCAATGTCTCCTTTAGCCCATCAGCATCTCTTTGCTTTTAACATTCCTTGCTTTAAAAGGGAAAAAAGTCAGAAGGGAAGTCTGAGGCACTCAGCCTTCTGACCGCCTTTTCTCTGCGTGGTCTCAGTGTTTTCATCAATGGCTGACGCATGTCTGTAATAACCAGATCTGAAAGTGGTGAAGAGAGAGAGGTCATGAACCCTCCAGTAAAAGGGCATGCGATGGGGGACCGGGTGAATGCACGAGACCTCCACCTTTTCTGTCACTGGATTAGTCAGGAGAGGCTAGGCTTTGCTGCAACAATGAATTGATACCCAAATCCTAGTAGCTGAATACCACAGAGGTCTATTTGTTGTTATGTCACCCAGAACAGATATGGCCCCAAAGGACCATATCTGGAGAAGTATGGAGGTGGTAAAATGGATCTTAAATACCTCACTTCGGAATGATGCATATCACGACCACTTATGTGGCCTTGATGAAACGTGGATTCTCTTGTATGCCTAAGAAGGAGAGATGGGTCACTCACCAGTAAACACTAGTGACCTCTAGCACAATGTATATGAGTCCCTCTCCTATTTCCATTTCCCTTTGCATCCTGGGAGACCCCTGATCCATCCCTATCTGCTGCTCTTCCACCCACTAGGGAAACCTCTCCCTATCCCATTACCTGTCTGGCTGCACCTCTGTTCCTCTCCCTCATGGCTGGGCATTCTCACTGAGCAGAGTCGTAGCCTTAGGTGGGAGGGTAGGGAGGCTCCTTGGGGCCTGCCAACTGAACTCAGGCTTTGACTGTTTTCCATTTAATCCTTTATTTTTTTAACTTTTATTTATTGATTTGAGAGAGAGGAAGAGAAAGAGGAAAGGAGAGAGAAAGAGAGAGAAACATCAATTTGTTGTTCCACTTATTTATGCATTCATTGATTCTCGCATGTGTCCTGACTGGGGATCAAACTCCCAACCTTGGTGTACCATCAAGACGATGCTCTAACCAATGAGCTACCTGGTCAGGGCTCACTTAATCCTTTAAAGAACTTCAGGAGATACTTAGCATCCCAGTTTTATAGGTAGAGAAATCGAAACTTAAATGTACATAATTTTCCAAGTGACATAGTAAGCAAAAAACACTAAACCAGAATTTCATTTCTTCATTTAGTTTTCAATAAACATGTATTGGGTGCAACTTAGTACTGATTTGTGGTCCCTCACCCCCTAAAGGTTAAGAACTTCATCACTGGAGTTGGACAGTCTTTGATTCTAGGCTGGGAAAGGTACTTAACTGCTCTGTGTCTCACTGTCTCCAAGTATAAAACAATGATAATTAGCACCACTTATATCACGGGCTAATGCATATAAAATGCTTAGCCCAAGGCTGACTGACTTATAGTAAACACCCAACAGGTAGTAGCTAATGGGAGCGCAATGAACAGACAGATTGCAGCAGTGCAGTCTGCTACGGGCTACAATGAAAGTAGGTAAATTCAGGATGCCGTGTGAGCCCAGAGAAAGGAAACACAAATCAATGTAAGGTGTGCATGCTCAGGTAAGGTGTGCAAAACTCCAGACAAGTTTGCACAGGAGAGTATCACTTACACTGGACAAGGTTGGAGGGCCAGGCAGTCTTCTGAGCTGAGGAGATAGCATGGGCTAGAGGCAAGAGATCATGCCACTGAACTTGAACGGGACAAGGCAAAGGAACAATGGCTAGAACGCCACAGTGACCGGTGGAGGCTAGACCTGATGAGAGGCGCGGCTGGGGTGGCAAGCCAGACCAGGTCAGCAAGCACTCTGTGTAGCCGCTTTGCGTGTATGTGAACATACTGTCCTGAGACAGTGGGCGTCCTTGGAGGTACTTAGGCAGACTGCCTTTGTCGACAAGGCCACGCTCTTTACAGCTTAGAAAATGGACCAGAGGCGGAGCTGCAAGGCAAGGACAAGGCCGGAACATGGGAGAACAGAGAGGATGCTGCTGAAACGGGCCAGGTGGGGACATGTGAGTCATCTCTCCTCTCAAGCCTTCTGTTTCTTTTTCTGGCATGCAAGCCTAACAGTTCTCGTCTTGCCTGCCTCAGAAGTTGGGGGGAAAATTAATAAACACAGCCGCTTAGAACAGGGCTTGCAAACTTCTCTGTAAAGGGCCAGGTAGTAGTGAATACTTTTCAGCTTTGCAGGCCACGCGGTCCCTGAACGCTTCACCGTGGTCGCTGCAGCACAAAAGCCACTGTAGATAATACCCATAAAATAAGTATGGCCGTGTGCCAACAGCATTCATTTAGAGGCGTTGAACTTTGAATTGCATGTAAATTTTATCTGTCAAAAATGTTTCTCTTCTTTTTACTTTTTTCCAACCACTTAAACACACAAAAACCATTCTTAGTGCACGGCCGCACAGGAAACAGTGGTTGTGGGGGCTGGGTGGGGTGGGTGGACCTGGCTCAGGGGCCAGCGTGTGCTGACCTCTCCAAGTGGCAACATTCCCCACCTCTAGGGGAGCCATTTTAGGATTACTGCTGACCAAACTGTGTTGTCAGTGACGTTTTATAGATTTCATGGCTGTTAGTCAAGCTTGCCCTTTGTGTGAATTTCTGCAATTGTGTATTTCCTGTTTATCAGTTGGTCTGGAATGCCCTGCCTCTCCCTCCGTTTTACATAAAAACTTTCTGCTGTGTTGTTGATGAATCATTAGAGACACAAGCAGCCTTCGGCCAGCACAGGACGCCCAGGAGCCTTTTGTACCATTTTCTTTGGAGAGGCAAGTGGTGGGTTTGAAAGGGCAGGAACATTAGTCAGGCAAACCAGGGCTTAAGTCCTGCCTCTGCCAGTTATTACTTCTGTGACCCTGAGTGGGTCATTTCATCAGTTCTCCAACTCATCATTTCTTTATTTGTCCATTCATTTATTCAAGAAATATTCAATGAGTACCTACTAGGTACCCGGTACAGTGCAAGGCCACAGAAGTTCACTAGTTAATGAGGGACTGTGGCTGCCTTCAAGGAGATTATGGAAATAAGGGGAAGGCAGCCACTTATAATACGGTGAGAAGATGAGGGTGTTGCCCTGGCTAGTGTGGCTCAGTGGATTGAGTGCTGGCCTGCTGACCAAAGGGTCACCAGTTCGATTCCCAGTCCAGGCAACATGCCTGGCTTGTGAGCCAGGTCCCCAGCTGGGGGCATGTAAGAAGCAATCACACATTGCTGTTTCTCTCCCTCTCTTTCTCCTTCCCTTCCCCTCTCTCTAAAAATAAATAAAACCTTTAAAAAGAAGATAAGACTAGGGTATTACGGGAAGACAGAGGATGCACAGTGGCAAGACACTAAAGATTCCCCAGAGAGAAAGAATTGTAAACTGACACCTGAAGGAGCAGTTGTTGGCCAGGTGTGGAGGCAGGAAAGGGCTGTGACCCACACACAGTGACGAGCCTAGGTAAGGCCTACAGACAAGAAGGAAAGCGGCTGGAGATAATGGAAAGGAGTTTGTGCTTAGGGCAGAACACGGAGTGTGGTAGTGGGGGGGGTGGGGAGTGGGTGAGGGGCAGGCAGAGGACTCCTGGACGGCCTGTGAGCTGGGTGACAGGGTCTAAGCTTGACCTTGACAACAATAGGGCCACTGGTGCACTTCAGCTGAGGAGTGGAAGTGGACTGAAGCAGGGAGCAAGACTGGGGGCTGCTTCAGTAATGCAAGTGAAACATGGGCGGCTGGAACTGAGTTGGAGATGAAATCAGAGAGAAGATTTTTGGGAGTAGAAGTGGTAAAGCATGCTGAGTGATCAGAAGTAGGAGATCAGAAAAAGGGAGGGATGAAGAATGACCCCAGGTGTCTAGCTCAGCAGCTGCATGGATGGAGGCACCGTTGACTAAGAAAGGGGAAACTGGGAGAGAAGACATTTGGGTGGAAAGGTGATGGGTTGGTTTATAACGATTTACTGTACTCTCCGGGCAGTTTGAAGTCTTACAAACATTGTATGTGAGGTACCTGGCAGAGGACCTGGCATGTTGTGGGTGCTTGATAAATGGTGACTCTTATTCCATTTTAAACAATCTGTTTCAGGCCCTGCTCAGTTAACTCATGATGTTCTTTTGCTGTTTAGTGTGAGCTCTTCAGAGCCAATAGAACTGCAGTTTTGTTCATTGTGCCGCCCGTTTTCATGTGTGTTTCTTTCTCTCCTTCTCTTCTGCATGCTGCCTGGGGACTGGCTTCCTTGTGGTCAGCACCAATGGGCAGCGCCCAGGTGACCCCGGGGACTCCACTCTGCCTCCTCACCACAGGTGATCACCAGAGCCCTGGGCGGGTGGGAGGGGAGTGAGAGTGACCCACGCTCAGCAGGTCCTCCAGGCCAGGTGCACCATAGAGGAACTGGCAGTCCCTGCATCCCACCCACCCATCCCTCCACCCATCCACCCATCCACCCATCCACCCATTCTTCCTCCCACCCATCCCATCCATTCACCCACTCATGCATGCATGCGTGCATCCATCCATCCCTGCATTCTGCTAATGCTTACAAAGTACCTACTATGTGCCAGGCTCTGTTCTAGGCACCAAGGAATACAATGATGACCAAAAGAAGACATGTTTCTGTACCTTTCTGGGAAGGGCAAGAGCCATTAGTGAAAAAACTACACAAGTAAGGAAGGGTACAACTCCAGCTGTGAGTGGTGCTGCAAAAGAGAGGTGCATGGTGTTCAAAACAGACAAACAAACAAACAAACTGGGGAACTAACCAAGTGCTTCCCAGGCAAGTTCCAGCTGTGCTGTGGTCCAAGGTTAGGAGAACTGACTTAGCATGCCTGTGCTTTGGAAATGATTAGATCTGTCTCTGATCCCAGGTCTACCATTTGTCCTAGACAAGTCCTTTAAATGTGACGATCCCCACTTCTCTTATCCATTAGCAGGAATAATAACACCTGCCTCTTACCAGGGGCGTATGTACTCTGCACGTGCAGAGTCTTCGGGAGTTGTGTTCTGGGACAAAACAAGATAATGGGTGTGCAAAACGGCGGGATGGGAGCGCCCAGTCTGGCTTAGGTATTCGTTTGAAGGAACTACCCGCCCCTTCCCTTGAACACGTGGTCTGACCTCATTTCCCATAAACATCTGCCACTCTTCAAGGTCGGGGTGCAGCGCCCATCTGTGTCACAGGCTGATGCCCAGTGTTGCCCCTGAGACAAACAGTCCCTGCTGACCTGGAATCTCTACTGCAGGGGCCCTTTCTGGCCCATGGGAAGTCTCTCAGAGATTTCAAACATCTGACTGTTGCCTCTCTCAAAGTTGTTGCTAGACAATGGCATCCTCTCTACCGGTCCCTATCTGGTCAAGTTTATCGTGGTGGGAAAGAGGGTGCAGCAGGCAAGGGTGACATGAGTCCAGCCATCTAGTACCTTCACCGTACACTTCTGTCCACCCCTTTCCCAGACTCAGAAACATCGCTGTTAGTAAATGTCTTATGTGGGGTTCCCTAGACCCAGGGTCTGGGATGGGGGTTCTTATGCAAATCATTGATTGAGGAGTATCTCAGAAGAAAAAAAGGGAGGGAGTCAGGATGGGCGCGAGAGAAGCTGAGGGGTGAGGAGCCCGGAGTCAGCTGAGCCCACAGGGGGCTCTAGAGGGTGAATTGTATCACAGAGTTGCTCCCACCTTGAGGCAAGGGGCCCCGGAATGAGTCCTAACAAATACACACACCAACGTCCGTCAGCCAGTGGCTGAGGCCCGGGGAGGTGACACCCCTTGGTCTGATGGCACTTCTGCAGGGAGAGGTCTGTGAGCTGTTCGCACGCAGCCAGCACAGCAGCTGGAGATTAGATGCAGCTGCCCAGGTAAGAGAGAGCTGGGCAAAGCCCCAACAGTATTCGCTAAGGCCAAGTTGTCCCCCTGCCATTGACCCTCCAGCCCCATGTGTCACTACCAACACCCCTGGAATGTCATCTTAGCCACTCCCTAGTTATATGACCTTAAGCGAGTTGTATAGCCTTATTTCACCTGCTGCAGAGTCATATTAAGGGGTATGTTAGGTACTCAGAGCTGAGGGTGCCTTGTATATCACCAGCTTACTCTCATATGGCCAAGGAGGGCGAAAAGATTGCATTAGGCGACCCTTGGGAGTGCCCTGATCAGGAGCAGCACAGAGTAGGCCCTCACCAAATGCCAGTCCCCTACTGCATGCCATCACAGGCCCACTGGGCGTCGCCCTCACCCCCAGGGAGGTGAGAGTTTCAGGCGGGTGCACGGGGACAGTGACAGGAAAGTGACTCACACACCCTTCATGGGGAAAATGGCTTCCCCAGAGTGTGAGCTGCTGCGTCGTGCTGGGTCATTGTTCTCTGGACTCTATTGAAGTCGAGCAGTCTGATAATGTTTTCTTTAAACAGAGCCAGTCCCATATCGGGCACATTTGTTCTTACCTCTTGCCTTCCCGGGCGTCTGAATGTTTCTCGTCTGACAGGTTTATTTCACTGGGCTCCATTTATTTCCCCGCATTCCCCGGCGTCGCTTGATGGGTGAGGTGCCTGCGAGTGTTTCTCTTGGCGCTGGCTGTCCCTTCCAAAGCGTGTTTTGTTAACGCTCATCCCCTGGTAGCAATAATGGCTGATTTAAATTATAACTGCGCGGACCTGAGTGATGGCGATACCAGACTGTAAACACAGTCAGCACCGACGCGGAGAGCCGCGCGGGACTGGCTGGCGTTCGGCATGAGCTGAGACTGGGTTCAGCTCCCAGCTCTGCTGCTTTCTGCCTGGTGACCCGCGGCCAGTTACTCCTCCTCCCTGGGCTTCACCCGCCTCCATCTGGAGAAGTGGGGACGAAATACCCATGGTCAGAGTGAATCTCGAGAACTAAGTGTGATAACAGCTTTGACTTCTTCGCTCAGCTCACTCCAATGAGCTCTTCGGGCCTCCCTGACCTGTGGGGTTTCTCAGTTGAGGCGCTGGTGACATTTGGGGACAGATAATTCTTCGTTTGGGTGGGGCTGTCCTGTACATTGTGGGAAGTTTAGCAGCATCTGGCCTCTATTAGATTGCCCCCTAATTGTCTCAATCATAGATCTCCAGACCTGTCCAAATGTTCCCTAAGGGGCAAGAGCACCCCCTGTGGGAAGCCTCCGGAGCTGCACTGTTCAATAGAAATAGGATCTCGGCCTCGAATGTAGTTTTACGTTTTTTAGAGTCACATTAGAAAAGTCTAAAGTAACCGGTGAAATTAATTTAAAGGTAGTTTATTTAATCCAATGTAGACAACATAGTATCATTTTCACATATATTCAATATTTTCAAATTGCTCATGAAAGGTATTTTGCATTCTGTTTTTGCACTAAGCCTTTGAAATCTGGTGTGGATTTTACACGTACAGTATTTCTCAATTCAGACGCTAAATTTTAAACAGTTCAAATGAGACATAATCCTAAAAAGATCAACACTGCGTTTACAACTAAGCATACTTTGCACTGCTTCCTTTTAAAGTTAAACTAGTTGCAATGAAACAAATGTTCACATTTGGTTCCTCCGTCACACTGGCCCCTTCTCAAGTGCTCAGAAACCACGTGCGGCATTACGGGCAGTTCAGATCTAAAGGTAAAAAAGTCTTGACCATCTTTGTGCTTCGTTGCTGAACAGAAGTGAGCATGCGCGGAGTAGAGTCTCGGTGAACGTTCGGTTCTCTTTATTCCATTCCACCTGCCAGGCTTCCCAGAGACTGGATCCCTGGAACCCCTGAGTGGGGACCAGCAGATCTGCTGGTCCAGGCCCCCTGAACCCCATGCCCAGCCTGGGCATCACAGGGGAGCCCTCTCCCAGGACTCTGAGTGAGCAACAACAGGTGCCCCAGACCCTCTAGGTCTTGGCTTCTACTTCTTTCTTCTCTTGCTCAGAGAAGAGCTGCTTTTCCTCCCACCCTCTGGGGAAAGGGATGGATTGGTTGTTTGTACAGAACACAGTGATTTAATATTTCTGCTCCCAAAACTAAGGGGCAAAGGCTGGAAGAAAGAAAGCATGGTTGTAGTGGATTTGGCTGGAGTCTCAACAGGCGATGTTGTCCCCGCTGCTGGTTTTATTAGCCTCACTCAGTTTCATTGCACTCATCTGAATTCTGTGCTGCGTGTTAACGGGCTGCTCTCTCTGATCCCGCTGGAGTTCCCCTAATCCTTCCTGTGGATTTCTCCCTGCCTCCCACGCACCTCTCTCGTTTTCAGGCACTTCGATGCTTGCTGCAAGCTGCATGTTCCAGAGGCAAGGTTTGGACGAAACTGCCCCAGCTGGGCAGATCTTTGCCTCTGCCTCCCCTTCCTGCCCCATTGGGTCAGGCAGTGCTGCTACATCTCAGGGCATCAATTTGGCTGCAGTCAGCTGGAAAGAATTGAATTACCGTATGTTTTTGAGTCAGAGCCTTAGGGACGCCTCGGCCCCTGGTACACCCTGCTGCCCTTGCAGACAAATAAAACCAGGACACGTGTCGTCCTTCTAGAAGCCTCCTGTTCTGCTGAGTCTGTTACCAAGCAGGAATCTACATTCCGCTTCCCACTGCTCTCCGTTTGGCCCTGACTCCTACTTGCGTTTGACTTGACTTGATGAAATGGGAAGACCCCCGTCCCGTTTGCAGCCCATTCCCAGGCTGCCTGGATCGTGACTCCGCTGAACCTGCTGCTGTGGGTGGAGTGGCGTCTCCCAGACAAGATCCAGACAAGATATGTTGCAGGCTTAACCCCTAGTTCCCGTGAACGTGACCTTATTAAAAAGAGGGTCTGTGCAGCTGTAAGTAGTAAGACAAAGCCATGGGACTGAACTCTAATCTCATGTGGCTGGTATCCTTACACGAAGGGGAAAACATCACACGAAGATACATGTGACCACAGAGGCAGAGATTGTAACAATCCAATACCAAGGACTGCCCAGCAAGCACCGCAGCTGGGTAGAGGCAAGGGAGGCTTCCACCCAGTCTCAGAGGGTGCCTGCTGACACCTTGATTTCAGACCTTGAGTCTCCAAAATCAGTTGGTCAAAGCCACCCGGTTTGTGATCGTTTGTTGCAAGAGCCTAAGAAACCAATACAGTTGGACATGAGCAATCCTGAGTACTGGGCAACGGACGGGGTCCACTCTGGAGAGCTGTGCCTTGACAGAGCTCCAGGAGGCCAAAGCCAGGAGCTGCCATCCCAGCGGATCTCTTTGGCCCACCCTGTTTCCCTGTGGGGTCTCCGTGGCTGTATTCTCTGTTTGGCTAAGGACTGGTCTCCACTCTGTGACTCTGATGCCCCCTTCTGGTTCTGCCTCCTGCCTTTGAATAGTCTTGGCATCCGTGCTGGTCGTGCCCTGGCCTTGGCCTCTGCCTCACCCACCAGGCTGTCGTAGCCTGTTCTCAGCGTCCTGGCATAGTTTGACCCTCAGACCATCCCTGGTTGGCTTTTGTGCTTCTCTCTACACTGCCTGCTCCTGAGAAGGCTTCCCCTGTTCCACAGCTGCCCCAGGGCTGCTCCGACTCCACAGGAAGAATGACAGTCTGCTCAGTGTGACCATGCGCTCTGTCATGCTGGGAAAATCTAAAGGGACTGTCACTTTGCAGCAGGGCATCCAAAAGAGCATGTGTTCTCTCTTACATCTGCGCTTCAGACTGAACCCTTAATCCCCAGCGCAGGCCTTGGGTGCTCCTCTCAGCTGCAGTTAAGCAGCTTCAAGACCCTTGGGCTCCCAGCTCAACACACAGATTTCTGCAAGGAGGCAGCCAGGACCACCCACTGGGGCTGAGCTGACTCAGCCTCCTCGTCCTCATGAGCAGGGCAGACCTCGCCTGGACCACAGGAAGCCGGGTGGGGAGCTGTGGGAGGAGGCCCCCAGTTGGTCTCAGGGATGCCCATGGCCCGTCCCATGCTCCCGATGGCCTGTTGAAATACAGCATGTCGTCTACTTTTGCCTGAGCAGCGTCATGCATGCCCCTCTCTGTACGTACCTCTTTGTTAGCACCTAACCCACTGAGGCTGAGTCTCAGCTTGCAAGCTTCTGTCTCCCAGTAGGTAGTGAGCTCCCGGACAGTGAGTTTGTCTCTTAATTACCTCACCGGCAGTACCCACTATCATTGTCAACATCCTAGCACCACTCTCACTGGGCAACGTCCAAGACTTTTCTTCTGTGGCCAAAGGTTCAGCTGGTGCTCTTGAGGCTGGTCTATGGGTCTAATTCATTTGCAGGCCACTTACCTAGTTTCATGCATGACCTTGGGCATGGACTCCTAAACTCTAGCCACCAACTGGCTCCTGATTCCTCCTTCAGATTGGACCACTATCCCCGCCACATCCTGGTCCTTAACCTTTGCTGTGGTTTGGTGCCTAAACCAGTCGACAAAGTGCACCCATCTCTGGTTTCTTAGCCAGCGTCTCACCCAACTCTAGCCATCGCTTCCGGTCCTCGCCTGCTCACGGACCAGGGTCCTGGCACTCATGCTGAATGCCTTCACTGGGCACAAAAGGGAGCAGTTGAGACCATGGGAAAATAAATACAAAAGAATTCTCTGCCCACCACTGATGCAGCCCTTGAAAGGGTGTACCTTTCAGTATATGTCAGTAATGACAGTGCCTGGCATCAATTGATCATGACTAGCCTTAAATAAGTCTATTACACTAAATTCCAAATGCATTTTTTAAAAACTTAGAATCAAGGAGTTTTCTTGCACCCAGAAGCTATTCGCCATCAGCGTCTTTTATTGCCATCTCTGCTCTTGTGTGTAACGTGACTGAACTAGAACTTGACCTACACAGACCATTTGCTGTGCAAAACAAGACCCACCTGGAAACACGGGCTCAGGAGGTGCATGGGACCAAGCAGAATCAGCACTGGAGGAACAATTTATTTGTGTGGCCAGAGTGCTTTCAACCAATCAATTGAAGCTATTCCCATCTCATGGGGTGCTGACCTCCATTAAAAGTCTGGAAAGGAGGGCCACCTCTGTCAGCAATATTTTGCAGTTTTTAGTTGTATAGCCTGTGATTCCTGCCTCTTAGGACTGGCTGGGTAATAGCGAGGGAGCCTGGGATAGTATAAATCTCTATCTTCTTTATACTTAACTCAGTACTTATTAAATGGTTTTCCACAGCAAGGGTGGAGCTGCCTTTGCAAAACCTGTGTCTCTGTGGTGTTTTCCAGCTACTTGACATTGACTCTGAGTTAAATCTTGGCTAAAAGCAATTACTGTCATATGATGAATTGAGGCAATTTATTTATTACTTGAGAAACATCCTGGGTGATGTCACTTAGAAGAATGATGGAATAATCCCTCTCATGCACTCTGTTATCAGCCAGATCTGGTGATAGAGCCACATGCCAAGATGTGGGGGAGGTAGCCAGCAATTTACAAAATTAGTCACCATGCCATCAAAGAGCGAGTACTGGAAATAAAGCAGAAAATAGTTGCCTAAACTTGAGCGGGACTTGTCTCCCTGTGAAATTATATGGGATGCTTTGGTTGCTAAATATCAAGAAAGTTATTATGGAGAAAGCTCAGAGATTAATAATGAAGCTAAATGCAATATATTAAGGGCTTGGAGAGGGTGGCTGATATACAAGGAAAGTGAAAAGGATGAGGGAACTTAAGTTTAAAAGGTCAAGTGTAAATACCATTTGAGCAAAGTCTGTATAATTTGGCCCATATAACAAGATTCATATGACATGTTCATCAATCCCTTAGATATTAGAATATCTTGGTGAGAGGTCATGAGAGGAGATGAGATAATTTTCAAGAAAAGCAGGTATAAATGGAGCTGCCCGAGACAGCAGGTGGCAAAGTGAGCAGGGACAGGAATAAATACAAAGGCGTCTTAACCTGCCAGGTCAAAATCAGATTCCCGGTTCCCTAAATACCAGTCAGCCTCTTTCTTTCTGATATTTGAGGAAAGACAACCAGATTTCTTTGCTTTGCAACCTCTCCCCCTGTTTATGGGAGCAGTGGCAGAATAGAATAATGGTTTAAAGAGAATAAACACTGTACCAGACCGCCAGGGTTCAAATCCCATCTCTGCCACTTGCTACCGTTACTTAGTATCTGAGCCTCAGCTTTCCCATCCCTGAAATGGGTAACAGGAAAGAACCCACTTCATAGCATTGTAGTAAGGATTAAAAGAGATAGTGTATGTGAAGAGCATAAAACAGCATCCTGGCTTACAGTAAAAACTCTCACTGTATGTTAACTCTTTATTTTTAATAATATTACTGTTTTACATGTGGTCAGGTATCCTGACTCTTCTAGATACAACCCAGTTTAATACCTGGCTGTCCTGAAAACCAGTCCAATGTCTCCTCCAGCTTGTCCGTGACTTGGCTCAAGTTAAGGCACAGTACTGGACATTCGTCCCCATCTACAAGTCCAGACACCTCTCAAAAGTGGCAATGAGGCGAACCTAGCATCACCTGTTCATAGAAAGCCCATGCTGGCCGTTGCCCATTTGGCCTCACGTCCATCCTTTGCTCCCGCCCTGCAGTGCTGGACGTGCAGTGGCCCCTGCAGGCTGTGTTTCTTGGGCTCCATGTCAACCGGTGTCTGGGTTGGGCCAATGGGAGACATGAACTGTGGAGCAAGAGGAAGGAGGAGGCATCCCCTCTGGGTCCTGATGACCCCACCACTACCCTTTGTCTCTCCAAAACAGGCAGAGTAATGGCTCATGACATCACCCTCTAGGTTGCTTCACCATCCCCTCCTGAACCCCGGGTGCCAGTTTTCTATAAGTTTGCTCAAGTTCAAGTGCTTGAAACAGCTTCCCTTTTCCCGGCTGCATGCTGACAGATGCAGAGCTTGTGCTGGTTTCTAGTGATTATTCCCTCCTTTAGTAAATGGTAATTTAAAAAAAAAATCTAATTGCACCATTCAGCCTATATATTTTCCTGCATCAACATCACACTTACTTGTGTCAAATATTTGGAATCCACATCTTTCCATCAAAAAAAAAAACACAAAAAGTCAGCAAAAGCATTTGTTTCTCCCCAGGCTTCTCCCGCCCCTCCCGCTCGCTCCCTTCTCATTCCCAGAGGCCGCCAGAGTCGCTCCGGACCGCAATTACAGATGCGCCCAGCGCCTTGGGATGCAGTTTGTACAGTCTGGAGCCCTTCCCCTAACGAGGGACCCAGATGTTTTCCTACCAACTCTTCTCCTATCTGGACTTCGGTTCCGTCTTAAAAATAGCCCACCATTCTGAGAATTCACTTCCAGCAAGATCGAGAAGGGATTTGGTACACGCCTGACTTTAGAAGAACCGGGAAGTTGCCTGGCTTCCTCATCTTTTCCCAGTTGCTGCCTCTTGGCAAACCCCACTCCCACCCCCCATCACCTCCCCCCACCCCTGTAATCAGAGAAGCCCGAGATGCTTCAAACTTTCACTGGCTCAGAGGCAGCAGCTCAGGCGAAGGCTTTCCAAGGTTCTCTGTGCTGGGGCGCAGATGCTTGCAGGGCCAGGGAAAAGGCAGAGTCTCTCCAACAAAAGGAGTCATTGAGTAGATGGGGTGAACTGCCAACGCGGTGGGATTTGGGAACAGTACGCCCTTGGATAGCTAAGAGGCCACTGTGTGTTTTCAAGACTCCAGCTTTCAGGAGTTGTGTCCCCGAGAGCCGGCTCCTTTCCTTCCCATCGGCCATGATCATCAGCGTGGGTTATGCCTCCACTGGGACTTCCTTGGTTTTATCAATTGCAATTAGATGTTCTTTATCTGCAACTTCTATTTTTGCTTCGTATCTTTACAGGGGAAATTCTCTGAGGTAAAGCTGTAGAAACGGGCCTGGAGCCAGCGAGGGCGCTTTGAGAGTGAATCATTAATCCCTTGTTGCCGAATTATGTTATTGCTGCCATTAAGTCATCCAGATGCGAGCCTGATACAGGCCTGGACTATGGGAGGAAAGTTAAATGAATCATTCCAGGCCTCCACCTGCCTTCATCCTAAGGATTGGATGAACTCAGGCAGGAGATTGCAAGGAAACATCGCCCCAGCACCCACTGTACACCCACAGTTTGTTGACACCAACACCCCCCCCGCTGCCCCTCTGGAACCAGTTCCAAGGTCATGCCATCATTAGACCCCATGTGTGGGCAGTTCCTCAGGGTTCATTGGGCATTTCTGCCTCCGTTGTTACATCTGATCCTTAGAAAATGCCTGTGAACTTGGCATTTACTGCCTCTTTTACAAATGAGGGTATCAAATCACATTGTGGTTAACAGCTTTGATCAAGGTCATGCAGTGAGTTAGTGATGGAGTTTAGATGCAGGCTCATGTATTTTTAATTTTAAACCCATCTCATAAAACCACAGCATCGTGAACCTCACAAAGGGTATTGGAAGCCAGGTAGTCTCTTCTGCCTGATGCGGAGCATGCTGAGTGCCCAGGCAGTGCCTTTCATTGTTGGCGACACACATTTTTTTGTGAGTGACTTAGATGCCATGGGAGTCTCATGGCTCTAAGGATGACAGGGAGACTGTCTCTCACCCAGAGCATGGGTGTCACGGGAATCGAGGTTGAGGTGGGAGATGGGGTCAATAGCATCCAAGAAGCCTGAGTCCAGGTGGATACTGAGTAGGCAGGTAAACAGGGGGCTCGCTCTGAAACAGACTTGTGGACCGTCACTGCTTTGTGCTCCTCTGCATCACAAGGCCACGGTGAGAAGGGCTGGGTGGGGGCGGGGCTGGATGGCACTTCCACATGAAATCCCTTCTTTATGTTGGCCCCAAATCTATCCCTGTCACTTCTACACATTAGTAGTAGTCCTGACCTTTAAAATTAAAGGGAACAAATCTACTCCATCTTTCACAATGGCCCCTTGAGTTTTTGAAGGCTAGAATTAAGACTCATCTGAATCTCCCCTTCTCTAGGCTGAGAAGTCTTGATTCTGTCTTCCACTCCTCCAGAGTCAGTGATCTCTGGATTTTAGTGTGCATCTGAATCACCTAGAGACCTTGTTAAAGTAGATCCAATAGATCTGGAGTGGGGCCCAAGATTCTGCTTTTGTAGTAAGTCCCCAAGTGATGGTGTTACTTCTGGACCACACTTTGAGTGGCAAGGCTCTTGGCCTATCTTTATGTACCCCGGAGGTCCCTCTCGGAGGCTGGGGCCCACAACTGCACAAGCTTCATCACAAGGGTCTGACCAATGCAGAGCAGAGCTGAGCAGCATTGCCCTTGTTGGGTTCCGGGAGTTTGGGGGGAAATGCAAACCATCATGTTGTCTGGTAATTTGGAAGGAGGCAGTAGGGGAAACTGAATACAGTGACTGGACCCTCCATATGGTGTGAATACTGAGATGGGGGCAGACCTCAAGGGACAAAGAGCCACGCCTTGGGCATCAGGTTTCCATGCCCAAGAGTGGACAAGTAGCACGTTGAAAGCCAGATGTGGACTCTGAGCTGCAGCTAGCAGGGGACTAGATTCTATGCCACAACAGCTTTTGTGGAAAGTCAAAAGCAGGGGACAGCAACTGCTGTTCTGAGAGGACTGGCTCAGGCTTTGGGGCACTCAGAGCTCAGAGGGCCCAGCTGGCAGGGGGAGGAGGTCGGGCACGCAGCTTCATGTTAGAGACAGGAGCCCTCTGCCAGTGTCGGCTGAATTCACAAAACAGTTTTTGATGACTACATCACACAAGGGACGCGAATACAGCCTTGAAGCTACCGCAGTTGGATGAATCTACCACCTGGCGCCTTGCTGCCAGCTCTGACTTACTCGGACTGTTCTCAGGTTGGCTCCCAGTGGAGGGCCCAGAGGCCCTGCCTTCTCTCAGATCTGAGACTCCCAGTTCCTGCTTAGTAGACAGAAGTCACCCAGGGCTGGGGACAGAGCTTCGTAGGGACTGAGGACTGGTGCTAAGTTTGACTGACTGTCATGAAAAGGGTGGGCTTAGGGCAAAAGGAATGCAGCTTCCATGTTACCGAACGGTTTCCGATTCTGCCTCTCTGGAGAGTTCCCTCGGATTTCAGGCCAGTGAGTCAGATGGCTGACCTTCTGTGTGAGCTCAGGGCTGGCATTTCCTTAACTACATCTCCATCACAGTGCTGAGGGGATGAGTCCTGCACACAGAAGCCCAGCTCTGAAACTCACTGGCTAGATGCCTGGGACAAGTTACTTCACTGTTTTGTGAACACTTTTGATGTATGTAAAAGAAAAAGGAGCTAATTCAAGCTCCTTCTGAGTCAAGTTTTATAAAGATTAAATGACATATTATATAAAAGTGCTTAGCACGTTGCTCGGCCCCCAGTAATGGATCAGTACTCTTAAGCTAGATTTTTAGAAAGCAGCAATTGAGTGTCTGTTTGATGAGAAGCTCGGTGCCTGCCTGAGACAGCCGATCACATCACCGGGAGTCCCCATCATTAGCCGACCTCATGTGCTTCCCTCAGTCCTAGCACAGGTGCTCATCTGTCCCTGGGGCATTTATGACGTGAGCCCTGTGGACACTTTGCTGACTGCAGCATGACTGGGACTGGCTTATCCTCTACCCCTGTCCCCTTATTTCCTCTCTGGTATAGGAGCCACATGGGAACCCTGCCTGGCCTTTGATCCCAGAGCTATTGCCTCTATACCTGTATCCCCTTTGAACCCTGTTGGCACACTTCCTTTAGGACCAAGGCACAAACCCCCAGCAGCTGGAGCAAATGCCCTTAAGGAGATGCTGAAGCAGAAGTTGGATGTGCCACGTCCTAGCGAATGCTCACGACCTTGTACCTGGAGCCTAGCTGGCCAGCCAAGCTTGGCTCCTCATAATAACTTTGCTGTGTAGAGTCTGTGACATCAGCTCTGATGCCTGCTGGCTAAACTCATTGAATTTGTCCAGACCACTGGGCTGTTGACTTTGGGATGACCTCTCTGAATGTCTTGGATGCTCCTCTGTGACCCTCAAATGTGTCCCATTGCTGGTTCACGATCACTGCTGAAGGTGCTTCTGTTCAGGAACATCTTAGGATTTATTGGGGAAAGGTTTTCAAATACTCATCCAAGATCTCCACTTACTCTGGATATGGAGCTTGATTCTATCCTAGAAGTAGTATTTGACACAGTTGATTTCTCCTTCCTTCTCGGAACTCTTTTCTATTGGCTCTGGGACACAATACTCTCCCAGTTGTTTTTCCTACCTTCCAGGCCATTTCTCCTCTGCCTCCTATGCCACAGGCCCTCAAGTCTCTATCTAAGCCTGATCTCCTTTCATTCTTTATGCTCCCGGTGACTTCATCAACCCCCAGCTTCAAGTACCATCTTCATAGATATGATTCACACATTTTTGCCTCTAGCTCAGACCTCCTTTTAGAGCTCCTACTTTTCTAGAGTATCTCTCGAGCTCAAATTGCCCCAAACACACACATTTTTCCTCTAAAGCTATTCTTTTTCAATTGTTTCTTGAACCCATAAACAGCACCGTCATCCACTTTGTTAGGAAAACCAAAGAGCTGTGATCCTCTTCGACAGTTCTCTCTCCCTTATTCCCATGTCCAGTCCATCAACAGGTTTTATTTATATCTAGTTCAGGTCATTTATCTCTCTTACTGCATCTTTCTGTCCCCACTGCCATTACCTGAGCGCAGCTGCTATCATCTCCCACCCACATGCCTGCAAAATCCATCTCCCCAGTCCACTTCGGCTTCACAGTGAAGCTGGAATGATGTGTTGGAAATACTGATCACACCACAACATTGCCCCGTGGATAACACTCAGTGGTTTCTATGTTTCTTGGGACAAAGAACAAAAACACTCATTGCAGCCTATACTGTCCCGTGTGGACTGGCCAGTGTTGCCCTCTCCAGCTCCTCTCTCACCCTCATTCCACTATGTGTCTTTCATTTTCCAAATACACTGGGCCCCTGGCCCCATGGCACAGCCTTGGCCAGTGCTGTTTCTTCTGCTGCTCCCATGTGACCTTCTCTCTCTTCCTTCAGTTACAGCCTGTCCTCCCTTGGAGCGCACCCCACTGGCCACTTCCTCCCAAAAGTTATTCATTTCCCCACTATAACTTCCCAAGCAGCATGTGTCTCTTCCTTCTACTCCTTAATAGAATTGAAAGCTTATTATTATTGATTCTTGCTTCATTAATCCTATCTCCTGAGCCCCACCCAACACTCACTGTGGGCTCTTTGAGGGCAGGAACTCTGTCTGTTTTGCCCCCCACTCTATCACCAAGTGCCTGGAATATAGCGGGTGCTGGTGATTATTCACTGAAGGAATGAATCGCATTAGACCAAGCCAATAACAGTGTTCCTGGGGAATTCGGATCCTCTCCAGGGCTCTTTTCCCTCTGTACCCCTAGTCTCTAGAACAGAACCTCATAGCCGGCACTAAGTAAAGTTCCACTATGCCAGTGAGTGAATGCTACAGAGCTAACACTTCCTTCAATTCCAAATGCAAAGACCCTGACCGTGTTAAGGAAACTGTGGTCTGAGGTGCTCAGCCTCCTTCATGTTCTGTCATGTCCTGTCATGTCTCAGGGACTAGACATATCTCAGAAACCTCATGTCCAAACTGGAAAAGGGGAGCTGCAGGGGGACTACTGGGAACCAGCCCCAACTCTGGAACATGAGCCCAGCCCTACCAAAGAAGTGGTTGGCTAATTCCCTCAGGAATTCTCTGGGCTCCAGATAAGTAGAGCATGGGCAAATGGTCTTGGGATTTGATGCCCTGGTTTTTGCCTTTAGTGGGTGAGGGGAACTGGATAAAATCCCCCATCCGTAAGTCCTTCCAAAAGAAGACTCTCTGACCCCACTGACAGCATAGTTTGGCACTCGGCCTCTGGGTGCTAAGGAGCAAATTAGTGAATGAAGCAAATAACTGTGGTTCAGCTGCCTTTATGCCATCAGTAATCATCTGTTAACCAACAATTAGGAGGATGGAGGCCTGGGCTAGACACTGGCATTAGAGGAGTATCTAGGACTCACTCTCTGCTCTTGAAGGCTTGCTGTTCTCACCAGGGAGACTTGACTGAGTAATCCCGGCTTGTCTAAGTTACAGGAGTGTCTGGGGCAAGCGCTCTGATGAAATAAACACCGACGCTCTGAAGGAAGAAGAGGGGATACATCATTGTGCCCGAGGGCTATTCTGAACCATCAGTGAGTTTGGGGGAATCAGAATCATAGCTTATGGGCATTAATGTCCCTTCAATGCAGCTGAATTCTGTGAACACATGGCTGGAAAAGGAGAAACTCAATTTGGTTCCATGAGAACAAATGTGTGTGGGCAGCGATGTCATCCCTTCAGCAAAACACTGAACAATGCAAACATTGAGGGAACACATATTATGAGCCAGGCTCTGGGCTAACATGAGGAAGTAAAGATAAAGGAGGCATAACCTCACCCCCGAAGAGTTTGCAAATCAACTCTGGCGACAGATAGGGAAACAAATAATAATAACTAAATAACTAATAATATTGGTTCATTAAGGTGTGTGCAAAGTGAAACAGAGAGTTGTCAGGCTGAGAGAAAGGAGAGGGATGGCCCCAGGAGCACAGGCAACCAGAGAAGATGTTGTCACTGATGAAGGATGAGCTGGTGCTGACGTAGCAGGAAAGTAGGGACGGGTCAGGAAGACGATTCTGTGGAGTTAAGCAGGCACCGCTGGGAATAGGAAGAGCAGCAGGAGGAACTGACTCGGGGTGCTGGACACTCCCCGGCAGTGTTCGCACAGGTGTCCGGAGCGAGCAGCTGCCTCTGCTCCCTGGTATGATGCATAAACAGGCGGAGCTCAGGCACTCTTCGTCTGCTTGCTGTTCCTATGGCATTAGCAAATCATCGCTTTGGGATAGGAGATTGAGGGACCAGGGGACCCGAAAGTTGAACATAAGGTTTCTGACTACTGATGCCTAGACTGAGGGTCAGAACACCTGTGGAATCTTGACTCTGACCTTTAGTGGCCTTGTGACCTTCAGCAAGTTCCCTTGGCTTTCTCACCTGCAAAACGGGAAGCTCGTTTCTGCTTTTTAGAGTGTGTGTGAGGACTGAGCAAAGTGGGTCCATGAAACGTCCCGGCACAGGGCAGAGGACGGAACTGCTGCTCGGCTCCCTGGACTCGAGTCAGCGAGCTAGCATCTGGCAGAGTATGTTTGTAGCATCAGCATCAAACCCCAAAACTGGAGTCAGTCAGATGTAAGTGTTTTTTTTAATGGAAGGCAGTTCCCTTTACAACACTGAATTTCTACCCCACCATTTTGTTCATATAAGACACAAAACAAAACCTTCGTTTTTACCTTTGTAAATCCAATGATTTTAGTTCTGTTACCTTAACATAAAGCTGTTGTTTTCACCATTTATCTGAAAGGATGAAGTAGGGTTTGGAATAATTTCATGAACCCAAGAATCGAACTGTAATTCCATGGTTTGATCCTGAAGGTAAAGCAGAGTAAGGGACAAAATCCTCCAACTGAGGACAAGGGCGACTGATCGGGTGTCCCAGCACAGCGGTTGTGTAACCTTGGGGGACTCAATTGCCCTGAGTCTCCCTTTACACATTTGCAAACAAACAAACAAACAAACAAAAAGGACATAAGAATAATCCCAGCCTCATGAAGGCTTAATCATCCTCAGAAGGTTAAAAACTGGGACAATGTGTGTGATACCCTTAGCACAGTGCCTGGCACATAGTTAGCTCTCAATAAATATAAGCTGTTCTCATTACCATTATTATTGTCTAGCCACATGCAGGAGCCTTTTCAACATCTTCCTCCACCTCCTTTCTTCTCCAAGGTGCCTCCACACAGAATTCTAACACCGTGGAGCCAGAGAAGCAGGTGGACAACACCGTGAAGATGGCTGGAGTGATCGCTGGCCTCCTCATGTTCATCATCATCCTCTTGGGCGTGATGCTCACCATCAAAAGGAGGTGAGTCCGGGTCGCTGCCCTGCCGCCTGCGGTGACTCCAGGGCCCCCACACTGACGTGTGGCCAGGTCGTTGCTGTGTTGTTCTCTTTCGGGCAAGGACCTACTGCTGTGATTGTCAGGGTCCTGGAATACGTGGGCCAGCTGTGGTTCATTGTGTTGGTGACTGCAGGACACATGCCACCTGCTTGGCGGGTGGCCCTGAGATGGTCAGTTTCTTATGTGCTAGTGATCCCTCTGCTTTAGCCACCTGGCTGTGCCCTGGGGTGCTTTGTGTCATGAAGTGAGTCTTCTCTGATTTAACTGTTCTGTTGTGATGCGTCACCTCACCAAGATAACCAGGGAGCCCCAGGGGCACAGGTGAGCCCAGAAATACAGATGCGGGAAAGTAATGCTTCAGCCTTCTCGTCTCCTCTCAGCCCTGACTTCCCTTTGGTCCAGTAGCAGCAGTCCTGGCCGCCTGCTGTGTGGCAGGGAGAATGCTTCCAATGGTGCCGTGGTCTCCAGAGGAAGAGCCTCCCTACTCTGTGTCCCATAACACCTTCCCAGCTGGATCGGTGCTGCCGGCCACCCTCTACAGGATGTCTCCTTGGGCAGTTCTGGTCACCTAACCCCGTTTTCTCATGTGGCATGTTTCCTCTAAACTGTATGGTCATGAAACCAGGGTACAGATTCCTCCCTGAACCCCGAGATTCACTACACTCCTATCTTCTGTTTATCAGACACTCCGAAGGCTTGAGGATAACATAGGGGAGTTGCAGAGAGGGAAAGCTGATGAATGTCAACCATCGCTGTCCCTACTGTGCACTGGTTTTTCCCCTAAACAGAGGGTCCCCCTACCCACCTCTGCTTAGCCCCCAGCCTGGCACCAGGTTTCCACGCCTACTGGTCACCTCACATCTTCTCAGTTTCAACACCATGGTTCCAACCTTGGCTTCCACTCCCCAAGTCTGCCAGAGCAAAAACATGGATCTACATTTTAATAATATGTGCTGCAATGTGCCCTGCCCCCCCACACACTTAAAGAGACTTTTATGATATTAAACAAACTGCTTACACCTCCATCTGAAGCTCTGAGTTTGGTTCCTCAGAGTCCAGGGCGAGGCCAGCAGCAAGGACCTGGGACTTGCTTCTACTTATAGAATTGAAGAGTGCTCCTGAAATTTGTTCCCCACCAAAACAAAGGGACAGAATGCCCCAAAGACAATGCCCAGCTTCTACATAACGGGTCATGTGAATATATAAATGCAGAAAGTTAAACAAAAAGAATAATCATGTCCCATTTTCAGCCATCAGTGAGCCAGAAATATACTGTGGTTCCCACTACACACACTGGCAGCTGTCTCTTAGCCACTTTGCCTCCAGGATGTCCCTGTGTCTCTGATGGTCTGTTCTGAGTCAACCAGTGCCCTCTACGGCCAGGACGTCTTATTGATAGGACCTTGTCCTTCCTTGAAACCTTTGGTCAAACAGGTCCACTCTCTTCCTCAGGCTCCCAAGAAGAATGACTAAAGAGTTCAAGTTCTCCTCTAGCTTCTGATTTTGTGGCTAGAGAGGTTATAGGGAAGGGAAGGCACTATGTTACTGTTGGGGAGCAAGAGCCCCCAAAGGGTTACGAACAGCACTGCATTGTCATATTATCACCATCTCCCATAAAATGTGGCCACATGGAATGTCTCAGTGACAAGTCAGCTGCTCTTAGATGAGGTCGAATAGGGGGTCTTGATTTCTCTGGGGGCAGTAAGCACTTTGCATGTATGAGATCATTGTCATGTGTCTCAGAATCATGGGCACTTGGAGGCAGAGGTGAGTCTGGGATTGTCTACCTGAAAAAAGAAACCAGTCTGATAGAACTGCATCCCTATTTGATAGACCTGCAGTGTTCTCATTCTTTGCCACTGATTTGTAAGTCAGATATGCTCTTCCAATTTTGCTCTTTCTAAAGCCTGGCTTAACCCATGTCACCATCGTTTGTGAGCTTGCGGAGAAATTTCACTTCCTTCTCAACAGCTATTTCTGAAATGTGTGACTGGTCGGGAGGGAGGAAAGGGCTTTCTGTCTCAAGGATGGAAGCAAGTGCAGAGGGAGTCGTGTGCTTTTAACCTCTTCTGGGCATCTTCACCTCTCACCTCTGTCGGAATCATCCAGCAGACCCAACCAACAGGTGTCACGTGATCACCACGTCTCCCCGAGAGGCACGTCCCAGGGGCTGCACAGTGGGCAGAGAGGTCGGGAATTTGCTAATCAGTGTTTACGTAAACAGTATCTTTTGGAGAAAATACAACATTTTGCTAAACTAGTCGATAATAATGTACAGATGGGTATAGACAAAAGACACAGAAAGAGAGGAGAGGAGAAAGCTAAATAGGGAAAACAGAGAAATTAAGCCTAGGCCTGCACTCTGTCTTCTCATGTCTAGAGATGCCCAAAGGCAGGTGAAGGGCTTGGTGGTGGCCTCCTTTGCCTCTTATGGGGGAAACTTCATTGGTTGATTGCGTCTGTCACCAACTTACTGCTGGCCAGAGCACTGTCCACAGCTCCCTAAAGGAAGTGTTATGAAAGGAAAAGAAATGCCCAAATAATAGGCAAATTATCACAGCTCAGGATTCTATATTAGCACCTCTTCAGTACCATCACGATCCACAGTTCTGGGTCCAGGAGCTCTCAGAAGTCGAATACCTGGCGCACCCCCTGCGCCAGCCTGATCTGAGGCTTCTCCCTGACCTCTGCAGACACGGGCATGGTGCCGCCTGTTTTCCCTGCTCCTAGTGGACCTAACTGGTTCTAAGTCTTCACTGTAGCTGCGTCCACATGTTTCCAGGATGCATAAGATGCCTCTAGCTTTTTCCTATGAAGTGTTCATCCTCATTGGGTTTCTTTGTCACTCTCCAAAGAGAGTTTTCCTCTTGCTGTTGCTGTTGTTGTTTTGTGATACTGAACTAGAAAGCAGTCAGAGGTACAGAAGACCAAAGGAAGGCCTTAATGAAAGAAGCTGAATCAATTTACCTTCAAAACAAAAGGGGAAAAAGAGAGGAGAGGAGAGAGGGAGTTGTTGGTTGGTTGTTTTATAATGGGTGGAGGGGATCTTGAGAGAGGAAAGGTTGCAGAAAGGGATATGAGATGGTGGGTGAGTCAAACAGGATTCCCTTACAGTTTACAAAAGGTGCACATTAAAGTTTAGAATTCTTTTTGTCGTACCTTTGACTGTTTGGACTGGGCTTCTTTTCAAGTGAGACTATACAGAATCGGGGCTACATGGAGACACACAGGATGAGTATCTCCATGTAGATGAGTGTGGGGGTGTGTGGGCTAGATGGACAGGCAGATGGATAGATTGTTTAGTGGGCAGATAAATAGATGTTTGGATGGAAGGAGGGAGAGAGGAAGGGTTGGATGGACAGATGGATGAATGGACAGACAGATGGGCAGACAGATGGATGGCTTTACATACCAGATAGATTGGTAGATGGTCAATTGGATAAATAGACAACTTAGTCTTGTTTAAATGGTATGAAACAAAAAAGGGAATCTGTGTCTCAAGTCTGTCTTACAAGCCAGCTGAAGAGAAGATTTTGCAGTATGTGATTTATTACATTTGGGGGGGTGGTGTTTTTGTTTCCTAAGCACAGCTATCTTCCTGCTCAGGATGTTTGGTCTCAGGCTATTTCTCGCAATATCACTGTATCCTTATAAATTTAGACCTTCAGTAAGTCTCCTTCAGGCCTTAGAGAAAACACATATGTATTCTGTGTTTGAGCCACAGAAAAAAAGAACTTTAATCCTTGGCCCGGAAGGCCTTGCAATTTAATTGGGAAAAGGTACTCAATTAATAAAAGCTTGTCAGTTGTCGACCTTCTGAGTCGCCTTAAAGCTGGGTCAGGACAGCACTGGCTTTTGGTACCAAACAGGGTAACTCAGAAGAGCCACTTGGAAGTGGTGATTGGAAGGTTCAGGAGGCATGCTGTCACGAGGAGGCAGCCCAGGCAGAGGTGGATCCTGAAGACTGACAACATACAGCCAGAGGGTCCAGAATGTTGGGTGCAGCTGGGGCTGCTGACAGTGATGAAAGCCTGGCTCAGGATGGAGGTTTGGCAATGGGTCCAAAAATCACAGAGCTGTAGACCTGGTGCAGTGACCTCTCAGAGCCTGAGATCCCTCAGATAAAAATGAGTACAGCTCCATGGGTTGTGTGTGGGACTAAGAGAGATAAATATGTGGCATCTCAATGCCTGACCCACTGTATTGTTGAGCACACGTCTGTTTCCTTCCTTTCCCAAAGGCAGCGCAGGCCAGTGGTCAAGAACATGAGTTTGCAGCCATGTTCCCATCAAATCCAGTTACTGAGTGGTCTTAGGCAAGATATTTAACCTTCTTTGCCTCAGTTTCCTCATCTGTAAACTGGGGGTGATGATAATACTTATATGTCAGGCTGGTTGTGAGGAATACATAAGTTAATGCATGGTAATAGCAGAAAACAATGCCTGACTATGTAGTAGTGCTACATAAATATTTATTTCTATTTTATTACTATTTTAACATTCCTAAAGAAATGCACATTTTGTTTTTGGTCACCAGAGTGAGAAACAGCAAACCTCGTGTTTGTGGATAAGGTGGAGGCATAAAATCCTCTTTATTGAGCCCTACTATATTTTAGGTATTTAGATTAATATCACCTAATGTTACTTGAGATTAATACAACTTATACTCATAATACTTTATAAGTCATCCATAATGTGAATGTAATTTAGAGCAATTTGATCTAATGTTAATGCCCACAATGACTCTCAGAAATAGGTCATTATTGTCCCTAAGCTTGAGATGGGGAAACTAAGATGCAGAACTCTTTAGTGACTTGCTCAAGGTCATCGGGTAGCAAGTGGTGGTACTGGGATGCTAGGGCACATCACATCTCCACTCCTCAAGGCTGTTGAAGCTGGTAGTTATCCGTGCCACTTGCCTGTACGTGGGTCAGAAAACAGAGGTCCAGGAGAATGAATCAGCTTGCCCACAATGTCACAGTGAGCAAGTGAACTTGCTCAGAACCCTGGCCTCTCAATGCTCAGCCCAGTGTCCTTGACAATATGGAGAACACAGGTGTCTGTTAGTCTTCATTAAATGGATCACGGGTTTTCTGCTCTTGAAGAATCCCATTTCCAGGCACTGGACCACAGAGCCAGCAATGAAGAAGAAGGAGGGTCTTACAGTGCCAACCTGTGGGGTCGGTGAAGGAGATTTGATGACTTGCAAGGACTCTCCCAATCCCCACCCATCACAGTTGGGAATTCTTCACCCCTTTCACCCTCATCCAGGGCCTCTGTTCATTGACCGGTTTTATGAGTGACAAGATCTTGCTTCGCTGTGATTCATTTTCCCCAGCTCAGCATCCCAAGGAGGCACAGGGCTTCCCTTCTGCCACGGCTTCTTGGCTTTGAGTCATTTTCCTTCTACAGCTATAAAGCTGGGCTCTCGTGGATAAGTGAGAGAAAGCCCAGAAGTGGCCCTGAGTGGGGATCTTTGGCCATATCCTACCTGAGAGGGGAAATATGAGGCCCTGAGGACATGTCCCCACTTTGCAGATAGAAAGACTGTATCTTCTGGTGCCAGACAAATGGGATGATATTTGCAATTGACCAGATAACTCAAGAGGGAAGAAAACCATTGTTGCCTACTCAGACGGATGTTTGAGAGCCTGAATTATTCAGCAGTTTTTCTCTATCTGCAAATTTAACAGTTATTGTCAGTCTAAGTCTGCCAAATAAAAGCATACTCGCTTACTTTCCTCACTTACAAAATATGAAGTTTAACAAAGGGAATATTATGGACTTATTTGAGTTCTTGTTCAGAAGCCAGGAGCTAGAAGGGATATCAGAAGGAGATTACAGGCATTGCTTTTTTTTAATTCTTATTCATCTGAATACCTAAATGAACCTCTAACTTATAAAATAGATAAAACAATGATCTCTGGATTTGGCAGAGATCAAAGTGGAAGACCTGCAGCCCTCCCCCATTACAGTGAGAGTGTTCTGCGGAACCCCTGGGTTCCTGGAAACACAGTTTGGAAAACACTGATCTAGCTCAACTCACCTGAGGATCAGATGAGGGAATGAAGGCACAGAGAGTTCATTCAAGTTGTAGTCTCTTCAGACTAAAGACTGGAATTTCTCTCTGTTAGTGCTGTGCTTTTTCATGGAGTTTGAATTCTGCTCTGGTTATCTACTGATGTGTAAGCAACTACTCCCTGAAATTTAATGGCTTAAGAAATAAGCTGCGGACTGGCTGGATAGCTCTTTGTCTGCATGCAGCCTCAGGGCCTTTCTCTGTAGCCTCTCCACATGGTCTCTCCAGCATGACAACTTTGGGATGCTTAGACTTCATACAGGGACGCCCAGGGTTCCAAGTGAGAGTTGCAAAGACCCAGACAGAGCTGCAAGACTTCTTCTTGATCTATTCTAAAAAGTCCCAAAAGGTAACTGCCATTCCATTCTGTTGGCCAGATGGGGCCAGCCCTGGTTCAGCACGGGAGGACCCTACGCATAGGCATGGCTACTGGCAAGAGTGGATCACTGGGGGCCATCGAGGATGCTGGCTACATGATCCCCTTGCCCTGGCATTGCCTACTAAATAGAGACTGATGTAACAGAGAAGACAGAAGTCATTATGGTTTTTCTTAGATCATAGGAGCACTGTCATGTGGATGAGTGACAGACTATCTCTGGAAGGCCACAGATATTTGACCCAAGACCAAAAAGTCATAATTAATGATGCTAGTTTGAGTTGACCCTAAGAAAGAACCTTCAAACAGCTAACACAGTCAGCATGAGATGTGGCTTCCTCTGCGTGACTAGTGAGTTTCTCCATCATAGGAGAGGTCTCTCACTTTTTCTCCCAATGAAAGTACCTGATTCTCAGCAAAGATGACTTAGTAGAGAAATACACATCTCCTTGAGCTTAGGGATGCTGAAATACTATGTGCATTTCTAACAATCAAGATTTCATATAAATCTAATTCTTGTTTATTTGTCTTTTCTTTTTCCCCCTTTTTGGACATTTCCTTCATCTGACTGCCCATCAATATATAGAAGAAATGCTTATTCCTACTCCTATTACTTGTAAGTATCGACCCGGGGTTAACTTTGCTTCGTGCCCTGTAAGGGGACCTGTGGCATGCATTTCCTGCACCAACCAAGTGTCTGTTGGTTTCTCATACTCACTCCCGTCTGAGTTATCTGTAGCCCCAGCTTTTATTTTGTGTAGATGTCCTCCATTTGAAAATACACTCTCATTGTTCGTGTCCATTATGTTTCTGCCACCTTAGATTTTCCCCCCTATTTTTGGAGATGTGAAAGGCTGTTTCTCCTCTGTCATTATAATTTCTAGTTAGAAATTCTCCATATTCCAGCAAGAGGTCAACCAAATCCTCCTGCAAGACTTATACACATAAAACAGAACCTCAGATCTCAGCAACTACAGAGTCCATATGTGTCTACTTGGGGGATGGGTAGCCATAGGGGCTTAAAGGTTAGAAAGAGATCCATTGACTGTTTCCACTATTTTAGGAAGTCTATGGGGCATCATGACTTTATCTAGAAACAGCTTCACAGGTGGCATCCAGGGTCTTTGCTTTGGGCTAGAAGTATCTCCGTTTGGTGTTAGCATTAGTGATCTCATACCATCGATGCATTTTGCTGGCTAATTGCCTGTCAGCTTTTTATTGCACTTTCTAAATAAAGATGATGCTTTTTCTCATAATTAAACCAGACATTTTCAAAACAGAGTAAAGGAGAACAACTCCATAAATAGACCCTTGGTAATGTAAAGTAAGAAAACCACTGAATCAGTCTCATATTCTTAATATACATTTTCCACACTTTAAAACTGAGGTCCAAAAAGGCATATGAAATCACACATTTAGTCTTCAAGAGTGTGGGGTTAAAATTCAGAATGTCTGGCTCCTGGTAAAGTGTAATATATTTCCCATCATCCCATGTTGTCCTCCACCCCTGGAAACCCAGCCTTGTGAGAGAGGCCACATCTGGCAGTGATCACCTGCTGAAGCCTTCACAGATGCAGACAGAGCTAGCCAAAGCTTCTTCCATCCCCTCTGATCAGTTCTTAGTCCACAGGTCAATAGGCCCAAGCAAGGAGCAGATAACATTTGGATACCACTACTCCTGTGTTATATAGAAATCAATGGAACCCCACCACCAACACTGGAAGTACCAGAGAACTTGCTTCATTTGCTCTTTCATTCATTTGACCACTAGGCATTGAACATGCACATTCTGTTCCAGACACTGGTTGGAGAGATGACCAGGACTTTGAGCCTCACCCTAAAGGTGCTTGAGCCTACCTGAGAGACCAGCACAAAATCTAATACTTGAAATGTTGGTTGAGAGGGGTCTATATGGGCTGTTAGTATAAGTGCACTTAACTGGGTGACTCCATTTTTAATAGGGAAGAGGATAGTTATCAGTGTTTTTAGAGACAGGCCTTGCCAGTTCTGAAGAAATAAGAATTCCCAGCAGAGGGAACAGCATCTGCAAAGGAAAAGAGGCATGAAACCATATGGGACGTTGTTGCTGTGGTGCAACGAGAATGAGCTTCAGGAATCATGCAACTCTGAGTTCATATCCATCTCTATCACTCACCAGTTGTGCAACCTTGAGCAAATTTTCTGAACTCTTTGAGCATCTTTTCTCTTAGTTCTGAAGTAAGGTCAATAGGCCTACCTCACAGTTACCTTGAAGAGGAAATGAGGTGACATAGTGAAGTGCTTATGACAAAGTTTCCAACATGAAATGCTACTTCTCTTTCTTTCCTCTTCCAGAAACTATGAGGGGTAGCACACTCACATTGGCCCCTGGGAGCCCCTTGGTCTTCTAGGGCTTTTCATGGCCTTGGCATTCCAGAGTTGATGTGGGCATGCAGTGACCCATCACCGCCTCTGGGCACCTCACCCCTTCAGTCTCTCAGCCAGTGCACATAGAATACCTTTGGGTGGCCACTTTATATCATGCATTGATTGTGCTGGGCACCCAGACAACTTCAAAGGTGAACAGTGTGGGAGTGTAGGAGACAGATACACAGGTCCTTGTAGTTCAAGGTACATGCATAACCAAAGGCCTTTCCATTGCTGCAGACTTGAAGTCATAGATCCTAGAATGGGAAACTCATGCCAGCCCAAGAACTGGCTGTGGTTAAATATCCAAAAGAAGGGAAGACCTGGCAAAGCAGACCGAGAAGCAGAAGGAGAGATCTAAGAACCACAAGGAGAGAGCCGTTGCTGGGGAGAAACGGACACTGGCAGAGTTGCTGTAGATAGACAGGCTTGGAGGGCATGGGCATGGCCCTGACCTTGGCCATCAGTAGTCTCTTGCAAAGGTCATGGGGTCAGGTTGGGAAAGGAAGCCAACCCGTCTGGGGCCCATGAAGAAGAATACTTATTTTTAACCATTAGGCCCTAAAGCAGTGGAAAAACAAGAGATTAGCCACTGGAAGGGTCAGACAGTCCTGGGCACCTGTGTAGGTAAAGTCGAGGAGCCTGTGCAGAAGATGCTGGCAGCAGAGTGGCTATAGAAGGGACAGTCTGAAGGCACAGTGTTTGGGGACAGGGAGCAGCCTTGGAGTGGAAGAGCAACAGGTCTTGTGAGACCATAAGATTGAGAGATGCATGGAGACAGAGAAGAGGGAATGATGACCTCCATGAGCCCCAAACTCAAAACCCCACTCCGTCAAGTCTCAGGTATACACCTTGAGTGGGTGCTTCAGTCTCTCTCTGCTCAGAGTGTGGGCCATGGACCAGCAAAGTTAACATCACCTCGGGGCTACTAGGAGCACCTGGGATCCCTGCTCGGACTTCCTGAGTCAGAACCTGCATGGTAGCAAGATCCCCAGTAACTCACATGCACGTTCAAGTTTGAGAAGCACTTACATAACCAGAGCCTCAGTTGTCTCATCTAGAAAATAAAAAATAATGATAATACTCTTCTCCCAGCGGTCAGGAGTCCACCTGGTCCCCCTGTAAATCCCAAAGTCGTCCATGAAAGAGGAAGCCTCAAACACACTTTGGTTGAATAAGTTTGTTCATAAAACCTGTGTTTATTCATTCAACAAATATCTGTGGGGTGCCCACTTATGTGCCAGGCACTGGCCAAGGTTCCAGGATATAAGAGCAAAACAAACAAAAAATCCCTGCCCACATGGAGCTTTATAGTGGAGTTGGCAGAAAATAAAAAAGATATATGAGGAAAGTAAGTAATATAGGTGTTATGTGATAGTCCAGAGAGCTAAGGGAAAAATAGATAAATCAGAGAAAAAAGATATAAAGTGTGGGTGGGGGAGAAGCCGGGGAAATATTTTTTCAAACAAAAAGACCCTCACAGGTCCCCCCTCTTGAAAGATCTCATACACAAGACCAGAAGACCCCAAACTTTTTATGCAAGTAAACATTTTTTGGCTTCGCAGGCTCAAACTATCTCCATTGCACCTACTCCACTCTGACACTATAATACAAAGTGGCCATAAACAATATGTAAATGAATTAGCATGGATTTATTCCAGTAAAATTTATGTTTAAAAATCAATGGGCCACATTTGTGCTGAGGGCCATAGTTTGCCAATCTCTGCCCTAGACTTTGAGATACAGAGACAGGGTGAAGTTCAAGATTTATCCTGTCTCACTGAGCTCCACTGTGAGAGCTGCACCTTGCGTTTGCCATGCAGATGAAGAGGTAAACGAAGCATAGCTGAACCAGCCCAGAAAGGGGCAGAAATTGAAAAGAATTCCCTGTTGGGAGCTACCGTGTGCCAGGGTCATGTAATACCGACAAGCCCTTTAAAATACATGCTGCTATGTTGAATTTATTTAGATGTTAAAACTGAGGTCTGAGGACTCGTCTACATCCCAGAGCCAGGTTGTGGCAGGGCTAGGGGTGGAACCCAGGACCACATACCCATAAGTCATATGCATCCTTTTCACCAACCCCTGTTCTTCAAGGGGTGGGGGCCTCCAGCCTGGACCACGTGTTTGGAGAGCCCCTAGGCAGGCTGTGGGAGAGCCAGGGTTCAAATGCAAGTGTGTCTGCCTGTAGAGCTTCAGTTCTGTGTGCATGGACATCAGTACCTCGGTATGCGCGAGAAGAGGTAGCTACTCCTGGCTAGCAGGGAGGGCCTGGGGCAAGTGTACCTTTGCTTTCCTCGGGATTTGCCACGTGGTCAGAATTGGAAACATGAGGAAGCCAGATCAGGGGTAGCCGAGGGGTTAGTGTGAGGGGGTGACAGAAAGAGTTCTAATGAACAGGATAAAAAGAGCTACAGTCAGAAGGATCTGAGGACCCAGGGACACAGAAGAATCTAGAATGGGACCCTTCACTGTCCAGTACACACACAAGAAAGTGAGAACAAGGTGGGTTTTGGCGTCAGACTACATCGCAATTCCAGATCAGCCTCTTCTGTCAACCTTGGAATAATCATGACCTTGAACAATCATGGGACCACTCTGAGCCTCAGTTTCTTCATCTGCAAAACAGCGACGGCAAGAGTGACTTTCCAGCACTTCTGTGAGGGGTGATGAGAGACTGTGTATGCAGGGTGGCCGATACAAAGTAGGCGTTTTATAAATAGCAGCTGTTATTCCTCACATTCCAAGCTGACAGAAATGCTTCTCTAGAATTTTTTTTTTTTTGCCTTTTTGTAGCAAAGCAGACCCAACAACTTCAGTGTCTGCTTTTTAAGAGGATATTAAGAGCTGATGCGTATTCATGGGTTAATTTACTTCAAGGTGTGTGATGGACACAATAATTGTTTCGAACAGAGACATTTTAGTACAGTAGTTCTTGTAAAAGCACTAAGATGTTTACCAACCCTCCTGGCAGAGAGAGAGCATGTGGCTGTCTCGCTTAGCCTTGGACAAAGGCCTTGTGCCCGTGCACAGGGACAGTGATCGGGGCTGGTCCCATCTGCAGGCGCTCTACAGCTCTCGAGCTTTTCCCGTATTCTTCCTGCCTCTCCCCATTTCAACACAGCCACATCTAACATCTGTTCTTCAAGGTCCAGGTCAAACACTGGCTCCTCAAGAAGTCTTCCCTGATTCTTTCCCCCTGAAACAGCCATTTCTCCAAATTCTCGCTGCAGTTACTTTGTTATCGGAGGTGGGAGCAAATATATCTAAAGAATATGTCTTACCCATCTTGGGGGGGGGGTGTTCCCCATGGTGCCCCTAATATACACAGTGAACTCCTGGTACACGTGTGTGGATGAATGAAAGAACAAGATGAAATTAAAAGACATAACAGCTTCAGGCAATAGGGAGGTGACCTGCTCTTAAAAAGAAAACGTAGCAAAAATTTCGGATCACTCCACTTGCACCTTTCTTACAGACGTGACTTTCAGGAAACCTTTGCTCTTTTTCAGCGTCTGTGACCTGGACAAGCCATTCAATTTCTTCTGAGTCTCAGGTTCCTAGTATGGGAAGTAGAGATGAAAATGCATAGCTCATAGAGATCTTGCAAGGATTCAATGAGATAATGTTTGGAAAACGTCGAGGACATAGTAGGTTCTCAACCAAAGTCAGGAACTAGAAACTGCCTCCTTTTCTCCTGTGCACACACCTCTGCACAGCCTGGGCTGTTGCAGGTCAAATATCATTACCTCGATGCATGTAAAGAGGAATTTAAAATGATTATATCAAGAGCTACTCAAAAAGCATTTTATGTAATTTATCAGTCACTTCAAATAAAAATGAAGAAAAAAATAGAAATAAAAGGAAGCCATTTAAAAATGATAAGTATCAATTACGGAAAGCTCAGAGCAAACGCACTGACAGGTGGAAACCTGAAGCGTTACCGTGAAGGCGAGTCGGGGACGCCTGTCACGCTGGTGCTGCTCACCAAGCGGAAGATCTCAGTGAGAAATCCGATTCCTGGGCCCACCCCTTGGGGCTGCGGCCTGGGGATCTGCATTTTGTCCACATCTCAGATCATTATTTTGCACGCTGACATCCTCACGTTCCCCTGATATAACTATCCCTTCCTCAATGTTGAGCCTCTGCTCCTGCGGTGCCGTCTTTCTGGTACACCTGTCCAACTTACATGCCTGGAAAATCCCAGTGTCTTTAAAAAGGGGAAACGGTTATTCTCCTATTCAGGCGGCCACCCCCACCTCCCACAGATGATATCCATAGTCCTGGGTCACGTTTCTGTTGTTGCCTTTGTCTTTCATTCATTCACCCATTGACTGATTCATTCATGAGCCATGCTTGGCTTACACCGCCCTCAGTGTGTTTGCACGCCTATCTCCTCGTCAACGAAGACTGTGTATTCCTCATCTTTCATTTCCCAATGCCTAGCTCGGTGCCCAGAACGAATCAGGCATCGTAAGATTGTATTGATCACATGAATGTGTACACACACAGATGGGTGTGCCTGTGAGCTTGGCTGTCCCCTCCTTTTTGTTTTCTCTCCCATGGAGTGATATTATTCCATTTTCTATTCTATTCTATTGTATTCTTCCAGTTAGTTTGTACCCCTTTTTATTTACCTTGGCATAGAGTGATGGCAGGACTTTCAGGTCACCTATTTGGTCATTTTAAATTGGTTTCGGGTTTCAAAGTGTCGTACTCTTGCGTCACAATTATAAATGTGTGAAATTAATGGCTGCGGCTGCACAGGACCGATATAAAGGCACGGGGCACATCATGTATGCGGATAGATTTGGATGGGGTGGTGACTGGATGGGTGCTTTACTGTTCACTCTGTCAAATTCGGGCCTGAACGCATCAGTCATGAATACCAAGCAGAGCAAACCTGTAAGTCAGAATCTGTCCCCTTAACCGGGGAAGATGCAAAGGAGTGTTTCCCTTCCAAAGGTGGCCAAAGCGGTTTATACTTCCCTTAAGCTTAAACTGTAAGTGTTGACACCAACCAGGTATTAGGGAGGGCTTGAGGCTGAGGAAGGGCTGTCTGTGATTCTAAATGCTCTGATTCTGCAAACGCGTTGGAACTTCGTGAAGAAGGTGTGAGAGAGAGCGCGGGGGAGCCTCTGTTGACAGAGCGGGGTGGCCGCTGAAACGTGTTTGGAAAGAGAAGTCCGTGTGGAGGACACTGTGAGGTGCTGCTACTCAGACCCCCTTCAAGAATAAAGCTCACTCCCTGCCACCCCACCCCCCCACCCCCGTTGCCAGAATTGTCACTGGCAGACAAGTCTTGGCCAACAGCCCCCTTCTGGACTACTCGTCCTTCAGAGCTGCCTCCCTCAAGGTCATCCATTTAATCAGTCGACACATAGGTGGAAAAGTCACCCCAGCTTCACTACTTCCCGTGGGGTTGGCTCAAGTCACCACCGCAACTGCTTCACCATTTAGCTTCCCTTCCTGCCACTCTTTTCCCTTCCCTTCCCTTCCCTCCTCTCCCCTCCCACTCCTTCCCCCTCCCATCCCCTTTTCTCCCTTCCACAGATGCTGACCCCAGAAGTCCCCCTAACTGGTCTCCCACATGTCAATCTTTGTCTCAGCGTCTAATTCTCAGGGAACACGCCTGTGACATTGCCTTTGACTTTTCTTCAGTTTGGCCTGGAGGCACGTAGATCTGAGCTGTGGTTTGCCCCTCCCCTGACCATGCATGCCTCGTTTGCCTGTGGACACTGTGTATACCAACTAGTTGGAGTCACCGCTTTCTTGCCCGCAGGTGATACTCTAAAAAGTCCTCCCTTGGGCAGCCATTCACTCACAGGCATTTGTTTCTCACCTGTGCCTGTGCTGGGCACAAAGGCTGTGCACACCTTCATGCAGAGCTCCTGCTGGGGGAGCTCACGTAGCAAGAGCTTTTTGCTGAGCCAGCCGGAGGAAAGAACCAGGTTTCCAAGTGCCCGGCCATGGTGTCCCTTAGCAATGTGTCATCAGGGCAGGGATGGATTTAATTCTAAAAGCACCTGCCTTCAGCAAGTATCCCCTGTTGGGAATGACTGTTGCAGCTAGGACTGTGGCAAAGAGAGGATTCTGACATACACAAACGGGAAAACACCTAAGTGCTCAGCACAGTGCTTTTAATGGAAGGAAGTGCTTTAGTTAAGCTCCGCAATGATGATGATGATAACGATTACATCTTGTTTGTGTATGCTGCTTTATCTCTTCCAGAGTGATTTCCCACCTATTGCCTGGTTGTCTGGTTGGGCTTGGAGGTACTTAGCAAGGTATTATTACACAGATGAGTGTGGCGGGAAGGAGCCCTGGGTATTCTGGCCCCATGGTTTTAGTTCAGTCACTTAATTCCATCTTGGTGTCAGTTTCTCATATGTAAAATAGGGGTAATTACACTGCGTTTCAGAACAACTGTGACATTTCGATGGGATAGCCTTTCATTCATAAGTGCTTCCTGAGCAATTTCTTTGTGCTACATACGGAGCAAGGTGCTAAGTATTTAGGAAGAAATATCCTTCTCTCAAGGAGCTCACGGCTGAAAAGGTAACTTGGAAGTGTTAACAGAGAATTCTAAAGTAATGTTATAAATATGCAAAAGAGGAGCAGTGACGACCTACTACAGGGAGGAAGTCGCTGGTTCTGTGTCGAGGAAGGACCCCATGGCTAACGGTCCTGAGAGGTGCCTGGTGTAGGGCCAATGCAAGTGCTTCCCTAAAGAAATGACATACTCACCCCCTTTTCTTTCTGGCTTCACTATCTTAAAATACACACACACACACATACACACTCACACACGCACACTTCCAAGGGAAGGAGAAAGTCTCATTCCCATTTGTACTGCCTAATAGTTATGACTCCTGAGCCTTCTGGGTTTCCATGTCCAATCTGTAAAATGAGAATGATAGCGATCCACTCATGGGCTTATCAAAAGAAGTTAAATAATATAATGCGTGTGCCAGGGGAAATTGTTGTCATTCATTCAACCGTAGAGCTGAGCGAGAACTTAGCAGTGGTTTTGGGTGTGTCCGGGAGGTGAGGCGATAGAGGTTGTGCCTACCAAACTGAGTGACAAGGAAGAAGCTGTCAAATAATGAAGTAAAACAATGGAGATGGTGGTTCGACTTTGCAGACCAGTAGACAGCAAAGAAAGGTGGTGGTTGAAGGTCAAAGGGCTACCATGGTTATTTCTAAATGTACAGGGTAGGGGACAAGCTTGTCTTTTGTAATGTGGCTGCCAAAAGTCACCTTAAAAGAGGCATGATCCTCAGAACACACAAGGGGCCACCGTGTTCTGCCTGGGCCCAGTGGAAATCATGCCTCCTTCCTGGGAACAGTGCTCAGAGGAGCTGCTGTACGTCTGCAGGGGGCAGCCAGGGAAAGAGGGAACCACAAGCTGCAGCCTGAAAAGAAAGACTGCAGGATGGATTGCACTGGCCTAAGTGATTGATGCCCAGGCATGCCACCGCTCCCCAGGTCATTCTAATCAGAAATGCTTATCGAGAATCACCCATCTGGGACAGCTTGAGGCCAGGGGTCACGGAAGATTAGCTCCTGGCCTTGGTCTGGCCATGAAACCCTCAGTTAAGAATTTGGTCTCCTGAGATCATCAAACAGATATGGCTTAGTTATGATAATGGAACCCGAGTGTGGAGGGCAGTGTCCGTAGAAGATAGAATGCTATTGGACGGCACATTTTCCTTCCTTTAAATATTGAGGTCGACAACTCCTTTGCTACTCATAAATGTGTAGAGACCAGGTAACAGTGAGCAAAAATGCCCAGGCTCATTTTTAAGTAGTAGCTAATCTCTTACAGCAGCCACGCCCCATCATGGGGTTGGCGCGCAGTGAGGACTGGAGACCCCTCAGCCGCCATCCATCTCCTGAGAAACAGCTGTTCGTAAGCGTCCTGGTTATGGATGGGCCCTCGAGGAGCCTGGCACTTCCGTTTATGAAGTCTCCTTTCAAGCAGAATAAAAGAACACTGGCCGAGCTGCTTCCTGGAGCACGTTTTCATTCCAGGGGCTTTGAACCGCTGTGCGGCACATCCTAAGAGGGTGGACATTGGTGTGTATGTTTCAGCCACCCACGTGAAGTTGGAGAATGGAAAGATGAGTGTGGTCATTTCTCTGTTTGCCGTAGGAGACTTGATATTTGTTAGGAGTAAAAATACGGCGTCATTAATGTTATAAACCATATTGAGCCTCGAGATTAAGGAAGGTTTAGGGTTTTTTCTGAAAAATGAGTATTTTAAATTTATTGTTGACACTGTTACAGATGTGCCCATTCCCCCTTCCTTTTATCCACCTCTGCCCATCCCCCCACTCCCCCTTCCCTCAAGCAGCATTGCGACAATGCACTTTTTTGGAAATGGAAAAAAGCCAAGTAATGTGTATTTTACCTTATTTTTCTTTCTCATGTCATTTATAATTTGGACATCTACCACCAAGGAGACAACTTCTGATGAAAAAAATCTAAGCTCAAATATGGCTGATGAGGGGTTTTATACTATGCATTTGTCTTTGCTTTATTCAGCAACACTACCCTGAAAATGTGGGATCTGAGGTTTTTCCAGGGGATCCGTGGATAATTCAAAGCAGATGCCTCCATTCTCTTACCACGCAGGGTTTTTTAGCCTTCTAGGCTGGGTGCAATTTGCTCAGTAAATTGTAGTTCAGTAATCTCACCTCCCACTCCTTAATGGTATTAAACTGTGCTTTTACCTTGGCTCTGAATGGTGGGGAAAACAGTGCTTAGTACCTAGAAGCAGTGGAGTAAACAAAAGTGTAGACAGCCTCATTCGGGTTTGAATCCTGGACTCTGCCACTTTCTCACCTGACCTCTCTGAGCTCCTGCTTCCTCTGGGAAGAAGGGATGGGCCTACCAGATTTGGAGGGCCGCTGCAGGGTTTGCCAGGGTCACATAAGACAACGTAATGCATGTCTGGCCTCTGGCTCTATGTCTGATGAATGCAGTAGGTGCTCTGGACACCATAGTTATTGTTATTGTGCTTTAAGTTGAACAGTACTATGTATACTTGTGTTTTTCGGCTTACCAGGTACTTTCATATAGATATCTTATGAAACCTGAAAGTTACTCCAACGAGGGAGTATTTTAAATGGAAGGAAGTAAAGGCTCATCAGACTGAACAGGGGCACAGGCTGTATGAAGAAAGAGACCCAGGGCGCAGGGAGTTGCCAGTTACCAGGGCTCTGTTCTTATCGAGAATGGGGATGTGGGTGTGATAAGGATGCTGAAGGAGGCGACTTTATGTGGCGGCAAAACTGATAACAATTGCACCCTCGGAGACCAGGTGGACCATGAAATGAATAAGGTTCAAGTTTGGTCCCTACCGGAAAGTTTGAACCCAATTATAATAGGGGAGAGAAAAAAAATCTGTACCAACTACTTTATTCCTTTAAATAGACTCAGTGCACAATTAGGACAAGAATCAAACAAGAACAAAGATAATTCATCTTCCTACAATTTTATGAAATTGTATCATCTTTGTTGGAGAAAGAAAAACAAAGATTAAAGGGAGGATGGAGTTGGGGTTGTTTTGTAAACAGGCCTCTTGAGTCGGACTTTTAATTTTCTAAAGTTAACTTTTGTCCTGTAAGGTGTTTTTGTTTGCATTGTCTTAGGAAGAGCATTGTGCCATAGAGATGGTGTCCCTCCAGTTCAGCCATAGCCGATATAAATGGCCACTAAAATGCACCCAGGTGATTATGATGTTTAACACGACCAGAGGTGTCAGCTTTCACTTTCTGGACAGTTGAGATTTGGTGCCTTGGTCCCCCTCCCTTTTCAAAATAAATGTGCAATGGCATTTTCAAACCAGCTTGTTGATACCTGCAAGAAACCCTGCTGGGCTTTGACTGGGCTTGCACCGAATCGGTAGATCCATGTGGTGAGAATCAATGACTTAACCTTGTGTTCCCTGGCCTCAGAGTGTGGCGTATGTCTCTTCTTTGCATGAGTCTGCCTTGATTTCTTTCAGCAGCTTGTAGTTTCCTGCATGCAGGTCCTACCCATGTTTGGGTGGATTTAGACACGAATACTTTTTTTTTTCATGCTATTGTAAATGGTACTTTTTAAATAGATTCTGATTGTTTTAATATATAGAAATGACACTGATTTCTCTATATTAAAAATAAATATACATGAAACCAAAAAGAAATAACTAATAACGCAAGAAAAAAGAGGCCTCTGATGGAGGAAAAGGGCCGTTGCATGACAAATGGATTAGGTTAACTCACCCAGGCCAGGTGGTTAGCAAAGTACCCGATTTGAGTTCACAATATTAATCCCGTACCTGGCCTTCTTGTATTTTGCAGAGCTGTAAAAGCCAGGCTCTACTGCACGAGTGGAGGTTATGGAACTTAGAACTGTGTGATAGTAAAAATGCTAAGACTTGGTTTTAGGCAAGCCTAGGTTTGGATGTTAGCTCTACGCTAGCTGTGTGGTTCTGAGCATGTCTCTCACCCTCTCTAGTCTTCAGTTTCCTGCACTGTCCAGGGGGGTTATACATGATACATGATAAGGTCGTAACTTGACCACATCCCAGTGCCTGGCACCTAGCAACCTAGCAAACGCTCATTGAGCATTAGCTATTCTTGTTGTTACCTTTGTTGTTAAGTGACAAGGAGGATGGCTCAAGGGAAGCATAAAGAAGGACTTTATAGCAATGCTTGTCTTACAATAGAACAAGATGAATGTGAGGTAGTGAGCCTCCCATCACAGGAGAATGGGCCACCCTGATCTAGAATGCCATAGGGGGAGTCGGGCTGCCCTGAGAGTTGCCCCTTGCATTTAGGTACTATAATTTCCTCCCATGCATTAGAAGCAAGTGGCAGCCATCCCAGGTCTCCCCAGTCACCTAAGACACTTGACCTACAGATGCAGGGAGCTTGAAGCAGTAGACGGAAATGGTATCCAAGAAAAAACAAACGCAGACCTGACTCATCTTTCCATCAGCTGCAGTTTATGATTGCACATTAAATGCAATTGCTCTCTTCAGGAGGCTGGTGTTGAGACCCGTCATCTCTCGCCCAGTGCCATCCATTCTCGCTTCCCCCAAGAGTGCCGACAGGCCAGCCGCCTTCCTAGTGTACACTAATTAATTTATCTCATGCTTGTGATTTTACGGCGCTTAAGTGCTGGAGCATTTCTGTTTATTCTTCTGCCTGCAAAGCACCTCACGTAGCATAAAGACCATGAATCTCCATTGCAGACGCCGTCTGTCTTGGGCTCGGGAACAGCCCGCCGGCTGCCTGTTGTCTCGCTGGCACGGCCTCTTCCAGCCAAAGTAACACATCCATTAATTTATCCTTAATGACATTTTGACATCCCAATCAGTTTATCAGATGTTCCTTACGCACGACTTCTCCCTCACGGCGGGGCCAGGGTGCCAGGCCACTCTTCATGCATAATGCATGAGACCAGGGCTCCGCTCAGTGCCCTCTGACAGACAGACACATCTGCTAGTCACAGACCATGAGTTCCTAACAGCCCTGCTCCCCAATGATCCACACCGATGCCTTCAGAGACGCTGTCTTCTGTGCTTCCGGCTCGCTGCGCTTGGGGGGAGCTGGTCAGTGCAAGGGGAGACGTCCTAGTTCAGAAACATACACGCATCATGTTACTTGGGGGTAAAGTAAGAGTGTATTAAAGCCCTGCCACGTGCAAAGGATTTAAAAAGGCTTTATTTCCACTAATTCAGGTAGAAGAAGGACCTAGGGCAAACCTTGAATTTCATTACTCTGCTACTATTTAAAAATAATGATCACAAAGACATTCTGATAACAATGGATCTCAAAGAAGAAAGGAAAATTATCTTTAATACCTTCAATCTAATGCATCAGCACAGACATACTTTCTCATAGTGGTAATCACATTTTAAACACAGCTTTTATTTGCTCGTCTTTTTTTAACTTAATGTAATCCAGTTAGCATTTTTCCACGTTGTTACATAGTTTTCATTTTTAATGGCACTCCATCATTTTAATAGCTGCATAATACTCCAACCGGGGGACGCACCATAATTTACTGATCCGGTCCCCCATTGTTAGACATTTATGAGGCTGTAAGTGATCGTTTGCTCTTCAGGAAAACGAGCGCAGCAGGCTGAGGGAGGGAGCAGGGCTCTGCGGGCTGCAGAACAGGAGCTCAAATCCCACCTTGTCCCTTTACCTGTTTTAGGAGTTTAAGATGAGCCCTTCTGGGCCCCGATCTCTCATCTGTAATACAACAGACATTGTCACCACCTTAGAGTGTTGCTCTGAGGATTACAGATGTGTTTAAGGTACCAAACACATGCTAGAATCTGCTAAATGTTAATCATACATTCATATATATGTGTGTGTGTGTGTGTGTGTGTGTGTGTGTGTGTATTTATCAGTGGGTCTCAACCTGGGGCAATCTGCCCCCCACTCCCAACCAGGGACATTTGGCAGTGTCTGGAGATATGTTTTATTATCACAACTAGGGGTCGGGGGAGCTACTGGCATCTGGGGGTAGAGATCAAGGATGCTGCCCACCATCCTGGAATGCACGTCAGCCCCATACAACAAAGGATTATCCCACTCAAAACGTCAATATGCCAAAGTTGCGGAGGCGCTGGAATAAATGAAGTCGTGTTTTCCAGTGTTATCTACATAATTTATGTATATTTCCCTTTTTATTATTATTGCATTAGAATAAAGTCCTGAGAAAATAGGAATTCTGGATTAAAGGGTATATTATGCCCGTTGGCGGTTTTAGGAGTAGGGTGGGGTGGGAGATGGGAATAACGTGTAAAGTGACTGATGGAGACGAGGCAGCAGATAAACAGTAGGTGCTCCCCAAGGGGATGGGATATGATATTCCATAGACCAGTAGTTCTCAGAGTCTAGTCCCAGCATCTCCTAGGAACTTGGAAATGCAAACTTACAGGTCCTGCCTCCTATGCAGTAGATCAGGAACTCTGAGGGTAGAACCCAACAATCCCTGTTTTAACATGCTCTCCCGGTGATTCTGATGCTGCCTCAAGTCTGAGACTCCCTGCCGTGCACCACCTGCAGAGGAAGGTCAGCTAGTAGGACCTGTTCTAGGAAGGGCAGTAAGTGCAGGAATGCAGTGTCCAGTGTAAATCGTGGGGAGGCTAGAACACGGACAGAGCAACAGCACAGGACTTGTGTGTCATTCATTCATGTAGTCCGTCAGTAAACGTGTCTAAAGTTTTCACAGTGTTGTGCCAAGTGCCGAACCAAATGCTAGAGGAGAGATACAAAGCCGTGCATTACGTAAGTCATTATAATAAAGGGTGGTAAGGGGGGCCAGCAAATGACTAGGATGCAAAAACAGGACAAATTAACATTTGTTCTTTCTAATCACCATAGCAACTCTGTGAACCAGGGCTTACCAAACACCAACCTATAGATGAGGAAACAGTGTGTTCGTCTCGTAGAGATGGAGACACGATCGTGATATTACATGGCTGCTTAGAACCAGGAGCCAAAGTCCATGGTGTCTCTGCAGCACCAGGAGCAAAGGGCCGTTTGCCTAGCCCAGGGGTTCAGAGCTCAGTGGCCTGAGAGCTTTCAGGGCAGTTCCCACTGTCTGAACCATAGCTTCTGTCCTCCCTTCCCCAGGAGGCACGCATTCCCTTCTCATCACCTGTTATTCGGTAGACACTTATATAGAGAGCTTATTGGGTAGGTGACAGATTCTCTGGTAAGAACTTTAATATTTATAAGTCCTGTCTACTGCAAATGGCTGTGGGAATTCACTAGGGTTATTCTTATTTTACAGATGAGGACACCGAGTTGTAAAGAGGCTAAGTAATTGGCCAAGTCGCTAGTGAATGGTGGAGCCAAGCTGTGAACTCAAGCAGTCTGGCTCCAGAGCCCATGCTGTTTCCATTGAGTGTGGCTTCACAGTCCAAGGGGTAGTGTGGTCATAGGTCCAGAGGGAGGAGGGCCTTGCATCTGTCTGGAACCCTGTCCTGTGCTGGTTCCCCAGCCAGCTCCAGAAGATTGTCAGCCTGGGTCTGGCTCTGCCTGTAGAGGAAAGAGCATGATGTATAGAGGAGCCCATCCCAGCAGGGAGGACAGAGGAGCAGGCACAGGCAGAAGACAGGGGCAGAGACAGGCAGGTGGAGGCAGAGACAGGCAGGTAGAGGCACAGACTCGGAGAGGAAGACAGCAGAGAGGTGGAGGTGACAGAGGCAGTGGCCGAGGTCCCTTGGCCTTCCAGATCGTAGTGAGATCTGCTGCTATTGCTTCTGTAACTTTGTCCTTCTGATAGAAGCACAGAGAGACCTCAAGGGAGAGCGATGTGGGTAGGAAAGGAAGGACCACCAGCTGTTCCAGAACTGGTGCCCAGTGGAGGCAGTGAGCAGAGAGGATGTGCGTCACCTAAAGGATGCGAATGGGGTGGGGGGGGTATGAGTGTCCATATGTGTGTGTGTGTGTGTGTGTTTGCCTGGAGAGGAAGGGAGCCAGGCTGAGAAAACTGGGGACGAGGACAGACATATGTAGGTCCTTGGCTGAACATGACATAACAAGGAAGCTTAGAGGACATTCAGCAGCCTGGCTGCCTGAGTTTGAACCCCAGCCCCCTCTCCTGACGCCTGGCGGACTTTTGGTGAACTATTTCAACTTACTCCGCCTCACTCTTTGATCTCATCAAGTTGAGATTTTATTTCAACCTCACAAAGTTATTAGGAGAGTTAAAGAAGGTAATACACTGTGCTTGGAAAAGCGTTGAATAGCACTTGGCATGGAATAAGTACTATATAGTGTTTATTAGTGAAAAGAAGTGAATTTAGGAGGCACTGTTTTGTGGTCATTGTAGTCATTTCCTAGGGCTGCCATACAATAGCACCATGAACTGGATGGCATCAAAGAACAAAATTTCTTCTCTCACAGTTCTGGGGTGCAGATGTCTCAGACCAAGGTGTCAGCAGGGCCATGTCCCTCCGAGACTTCGTAGAATCCTCCTTTGCCTCTTCCTAGTTTCCGGTGGGGCCGGCAGTTCTTGGTGTTGCCTGTCTTGCAGCTGCACCACTCCAGTCTCCGCCTCTGCCATCACGTGCACTCTCCCTGTGTCTCTGTCCAAATCTCCCTCTTCTTATAGACACCAGGCATATCGGAGTAGAGCCCATCCTCATGACCTTGGCTTAATTGGATTACATCTGTAACGACTCTATTTCCAAATAATGTCACAGGGACAGGTACCAGAGGTTGGGCATCAAGGTATCTGTTAGGGAGACACAATGAAGCCAATCACAGTCATCTAAAAAGCATGAATTCTTGCCATGGTTCTTAGATGCCAACTCGCCTCTGTAGTAAGATCAACACCCAGAGAGGTAACAAGGCATGTCCACGGTAACTCCCTGGGATCTCCTGCCTCCTGGTTTCCCATTCACTGCTGAAACAGGCTAAGGACTCTGCTCATTCAAGCTGGCTGAAGAGCAGGTTCTCAACATCAGAAGCCTGGCAGACTTATTGCTCAGGTGGAGTTTCTGGAGTAGGTCAGGGGTGGGGCCAGGGAAATTGCATTTTTAGTACGCTTCCAGGTGAGGCTGCTGCTGCTGCTGCAGAGATCACACCTGGAGGACCACTAGGCTCCATCGGTGATACTCAAGCCTGCCAACCCATGAGGACCACCTGGAGAGCTTCTGCAAACCCGGATGCCCAGGCTGTATCCCACACCAGTTACATGAGAGTCTCATCAGTAATTTTTAAAGCTCCCCTTATGATCTGTGCAGCTGAGGTTGAGAAATACATCAAAGATTGTTTTTAGAGAACAGACGTTCTTCAGGGCCTCTGCTTCAGAGGATCCGTGTTTAATACATAATGAGGTCATTTAAATTAACATGGCTGCTGTCTGTATTTAAAAGACTATTGTGCCAGAGAGCACTTATTGAGTGCTTACTATGTACCATGTGCTGGGGAAAACACTTTGCTAGTCACTTACTATTTAGTCTTCACAGCCATCTTCAGGGGAGCATTGCTGTTACCCAAGTTCCACAGATGGGAGGCAAGTGACACGCTGAGGGACAAGTCCCTTGTAAGAGCTCCCACAGCTAGTCTGAGATGGAGCCAGGCTCGGATGCCAGGCTGTCTGGCACCAAAGCCTGTGTGTTAACGACCACACCACCCTGCCTCCTGACATAAGAGAAAGCGGTGCGTTCTCCTCTAAACCCCATGCACTTCCACACCCTCATTTACCTGTTGACTCTGATGGGGTTCAGCCCAGTGGCTGCCTCAGTCATAGTCATCTGAGTTAGTGGGGTTTCACTGCATTCATAAGGAAATAGGATCGTGTGTACCGAATTTGCATTTCTGATGTCATCCAGCAAGGGGAGGTGGAGGGAAGTTGGAGCAAGTGTCCTGAACTGGCAGGCAGAAAGCTGGGACGGGTCCCTTGGCCTCCACCAAGGTGCTGTCTGTGTGTCCCTGCCGAGCCCCTCCTCGGTCTGGGCCTCGGCTTCTTCTGTCAGGGAGGGGATGGCCCAGTTTCCTTCTGGGTCCAACACGTAACTTTAATTAGAGATCCAGTCATGCCAGCACAGCAGCCTCCTGGCTTCAGAGAGTCTAACGCCAGCTGTTCACGGGGGTAGAGTCTCAGCTGTGTGTTTTCTTGTCCGCCTCCTAGGGGCTGAGATAGCCCTCTGGGTTCCAGTCTTTGTGTTACCCTAGTCTGTCCAAAGATGCAATTGGAGGGGTGTCAGGGCAAGAGCTCTACGGGGAGGGGAAAGAGTGTTTGATCAGTGTCTCCCCAGGAGGCTTCATGGCTCTTCACACCCAGGGAAACACAATGGATGGAACCCCAGGACTCTTCCCCCAGTGGACTGGGGCCTCCTGTTTTCAGCCCAGAACAGATTCAGGGTTTTTGCAGAGTTTGGTTGCTGGAATTCCCTAGTTCCTCTTGTCCAGGCGGTTTCCCAGTCTCTGCTTGAATTCCTCCAGTGAGGGAGGGCGCCTTACTTCCAAAAGCCTAAACAGGGCCAGGGTCATGTCTGCCTGTTCACAACCTGGTCATCTTCTGCTTCACAGTCACCAGTATAAAGTAGGTGCTCATTAAATATTTTCCCAACAACTTGTGCAAAGAGGAAGAAACTAATAATGTTGGGAAGGGGACATGATGTCTAAAAATTGGGGACATTTGAGTTGGGCCTTAAAAGGTGAAGAGAAGGTTGCCAAAGGAGAAGAATGGGAAGGACAATTTAGGCATTAGATATTTCCAAAGATACCCACATAGTTCTCCTTTGCTACAAGTGCCTTTTTTTTGTCAAGCCAGTCTGGCACTGATTCTGCACCCTGGGGCCACTCAGAGCCAGAAGTCAGATGTGTGAAGAGAGCATTTCTGAGTATTCCCTCTCTGTGAGAAATATGCCTATTCGTTTCAGCCCCCCTCCCCTCCTCCCCAGCCCATAGCATGACCTCGGATCCCTTCGCAGCCCTGCAGCCCCTCCCATGAGCCTTCCCACCTGCCACTGTCCCATATAAAGAGTGGTGCTTAGAATAAACCCAGGACTCCTGGGCCACCACAGGCACCTCCCTGCCACCTAGCCTCACTCAGCTACTGAGCAAAGGTCAGAGAGACCTCAGAATGCTCTGTTAAAAGACAGAATGTCAAGAGCTGCGGCCACATCACACCGTCCCCACTGTCAGAAGCAGTAAACTTCTGATTGCTATGTCTTAGAGCATTCTTCACCCCTGGAAATGAACCTGCAGAGGAATATGAAGACTTGTGCACGCTCTCTTTTTACCAGCTTTTGGTACCCCCTGCTGGTGAAATTGTGCGACCCAGCTGGCAAGAATCTCAGAACAAGGAGAAAAAGAAAATTCCAAGTTTGTGAAGTCACAAATACTTGAGTCTTCAGGGATCTGAGGACTCCAGAAGTTATATGGCCATTCCATGCATCACGTGACTATTTTATGAGGGTTTTTAAAAAATATGTATAGCTATGGCTACTCTGTGGGCTCTGAGAGGAAAAATCTCTGACTTTTGTGAACATTCCATTACTTCTTCCAGCAGCCCAAGAGGCCTGTGACCACCACAGAGAGGAAATGCAAAGCTTTAGCCAAAAATATTCACAAGCATAAATATTCCAGGTCACAGAGTAATTTCATGCAGGTTTCTCTTCCTCTTTCCTTGTATGTATCTTTTTTTTAAAGTGCTTATAATTTGCAGTCAGAATAGGATGACAGTTTTTCTATGCTTCAAATTGTAGAGTTTTAAATATAAATTTGTGTAACAAATTTATTGACACCAGCTATGTGCCAGACACTCAGCAAGAAATTGGAGTAGGTGCAAGAAGTCAAAAGCCCTTCATTCAAGAGGTTCTCGCCCCAGTGGGTGGGAAGGTTGAATCACTGCGTTTGGACCAGTCAAGTGCTTAGCTGACATGGCAACAAGACCTTCCTTGATCTCCTAATAGGGCGCAAACTAGCCATTAGTTCTCTCACAGTTTCATGTGTTTCTCCTCCTTAGCTGTTAACACCTCTGTGATTTTATATTTCTTCCAGATTATCTGTTTAGTGCCTGTCTTTGCCATCAGTCTCTATGTTCTATGAAGGTCAAGGTTACTCTAGTGCTTTGTCGCTATGACCTTTCATCTAAGAGAGATTGGCACATGTAGGTGCCCAATAAATGTTTGTTCAACGGGGAGTCCACCAAGCAGAGAAAGCCGCAAATCTGTTTGTAGAAAACCTCAAGAAGATATGAACTTGGACTTACACTGAGCCTTGAAGGGGAGGTGGCCAGTGGAGAAGAATGGGAACACGTTAAAAAAACAAGAGTGTTGAGGAATGGTTGTAGAAGGGAGATGAGTAGCTGGTGTTTCCTGTAGGGAGCCAGGCGTGGGAGATAAGGCTAAACTGAAGTTTGGGGACCCAGCCTGAGGGTCTTGCATGCCCTCCCACTGGTTTGGATGTCCCCCTTTCTGAAAAGGGAGGGGAATTAATTAAACTCGATGGCAATATGTAGAAAAATATGATTTTTCCATTATTACTGAGATGATTTCTTCAGTACTGAAATCTCAAAGTCTGTTAAGGGTTTGTCCTCAAACTGCAGTTTTGTGTTTTTTCTTCTATTCCCACCATTTCCACTTTGTAGCATAGTGACCTGCTGCTGAAACACCTGCCTATACATCTTCACATTATTATAAAGCATCATCATCACCAGGAACATTCCGTGTCAGCCGTGGGCTAAGGTCCAGGGGTGTTGTAGGTCAGTTTTTACACCTTGGTTAGTTATCTCATTTTTAAATATGTCTTGGAGAGACTCCGTTCTTTATATTTTTATCCAGGTGGTCAGAGCTACCCACACACTTCTGTAAAATTCCATTTTTCATAGATGCAGCAAGGCCATTTTTTATTAATATCATCCCTTTGGAGAGCAATGATTTGTGCTGCAGACAACTCTCTCCATATTATTTTACCCTGAATGGAATGAGATCGGTTAGGAGTTCTGCCCCACCAAGGAAATATAAAAGACTCCAATACATACTCACTTAGAGTTTTAAAGTTTACTCTCTTATCAGATTTCCTTTTATTTCCTGCCGGGGCAACATGAGTAAAACTCGGAAAGAGGCAAAGGAGCCGCCGTATAGCTTTTCAAATATGATTAAGAAGGTCACATATACATTTTTAAACATATTCCTTTTTGATAATAAATGAAGAATAAAACTTTGAAATAGCAGCAGCAGCAGAGGGTCTCATTTTTCCCTCCTTGGCGTCCGCCCCCTCCCTGTCTGGCTGCCTGCGGATGGTGAGGAAAGCCACCACTGGTCCAGGGCTTCATTTCTTGGTTTCCTCTCTGCCTGGCATAGGTTCCCTCATGGAACCGTGTGCCTGGGGACAGAGCCTTGTAACTAAACATGCATCCCTCTGCCTGGATGCCCTGTGTTCCCCAGGCCAATGGGGCAAATAAATCAGTATATAAATGATGAGGAATTCCATTTTAGGCTGTGTTTATATACACGTAGTAGCCAAAGGAGGGAGATAAAATCTCTTCTTGTCTTCTTGGCACGGATTTTCAGAGTCTGGATTCACTCTGCAGACCTCTCCACTCTGCTCTCTCTGCTTTCACAGCTAGATCTATGCGACCTCGGGCCACTGGCTGGCAGCAGGTCTAGCCAATGAGAGCCACTGTAGGAGGTCCGAGGGAGAGGGGAGAGTGTAGGCAGGGTGCTGCTGCCTCTGGTTTCCTCCTTGGGAAGTCACCCAGGGTGGGCTGGCTCCGCTGAGGGAAGGCCACTTCTATGCAGGTGGGCTCTTCACAACTCTCTCCTTCGGGGTTCTGGTTCCTGCTTTTTCTGCTTTCCTTCTGGACACACAAGTGCTCGTCAGCTCTCCAGTCACACACCCTTTTCTCACCTTCGTTGGTGGTCCTTCTGTACATAAACTCTTCTCGAATTACTCCCATTGAAGTGTGTCATCTGTTATCCTGTGCAATCTACACCAAGGTCAAGGGACCCACACTAAGGAGGCTACTATCACACTGTCAGACTAGAACTGATCCTGAATGAGCTCCTCCAAAATACATCTAAGTCCAAGTTCATTCTTTCACTTAATACCTCTTCTGACAGGGAGATCATTACCTCTTGAAACTTCCCATTTCATAATCAGGAGGGCTCAACTTTGGAAAAGTATGCCCTGTACGGCACTGATTTTGACCTCCCTGGGGCATCTGCTCTTCTCATGTTGGCCAAGGGGGAAGTCGAAACCAAGTTCTGTGAAAAATGGAGGAAGAGACCTGGAAGAATTTACCCTCAGTGTATTTCATGGGTGACCCATAGCATCTCATGTCATAGGAACGTAATAACTACGTTTAGATGCTTAAGTGTTGGGAAAGCTCAGGGGGACCATGTTGTCTTTTGGAAATATTTGAAGGACTGTCATATGCAAGAGGGCTTAGTCACATTTCTTTATCTCTGATGACAGGTCTAAGACAAATCAGCTGAAACTTCAGGGAAGCAGATTTCAAATCCATACAGCGAAGAAGTTTTTAACCCTTTAGTTCCCCGGTGAGGTGCCAGAGCCTCCCTCACTTGATGTAACCTGGGGGTTTCACAGTGGGGCTGCTGAGGGCGATTCGGACTTTGGAATGTAGTTGGTTGGTCCAGTGGTGGTGATGTAAAAATGGGAATAGTGGCTGCCGCATGTTGAATGTTCACTCTGCCGGGACCATGCTCTATGTGTATCACACATTGTCTCCTTTAGTTCTCACGACCCTTTGAGGTGGGTCCTGTTATTTGCCACAGTATACAGAGCAGGAGAACAGAACTTAAGGAGGTTAGGGAACTTGCCCTGAGTCATGCACCTGGGAGGTGGTAGAGGTAGGCTGTGAACCCAGGTCTGCCTGATGCCAAAACTAATGGCTTTAACCTTCATTGGACAGTGTCTGAATGACCTGGGGAGCTTGGTGGACAGGCAAAGGTCCAGGCACTGTCCTACCCCCCTGAGCCTGGGCCTCTGTATGCGTGTGTGTGTGTGTGTGTTTTCAGTTCCCCAAATGATTCCAGTTTACACCTGAGTTTGAAAACACTGCTTTAAACTACCAGTATTAGCCCTGGCTGGAGTAGCTCAGTTGATTGAGCATGGGCTGTGAACCAAAGCATCGCAGGTTCAATTCCCAGTCAGGACACATGCCTGGGTTGCAGGCCATGGCCCCCAGCAACCACACATTGATGTTTCTCTCCCTCTCTCTCTCTCTCTCTCTCTCTCTCTCTCTGTCTCTCTCTCTCCCCACTCCTTTTCCTCTCTAAAAATAAATAAAATCTTTAAAAAAATTTTTTTAAGAAATTTAAAAATATAAAATTAAATTAAAAAAATAAACTAGTAGTATTGTAGATGCCCATCCAGTTCTTAGAGTTTATTATTCCTATGGGAAAGCTAGGCATCAGGTTCAGTTTTCACTTTTCTCCTTTTGAGCTACAAGGCTAACTAAACTCCACCCTTACCTACTGCCAACCTCCAACCCTATTTCAGTCTACCATAGTTTTCTGTGCTATTTCCTGAGCTCAGTCAGTCCCTGAGTAAGGCTAGACTCTGTTTAAATCTCATTCAGAGCCATGGGAACAGGAAGATCCATCTGGCCTCCCCCTCCCTTTGACAGGAGAGCAAGGGAAGCATCATGCAGTTCTCACTGAATTCCTGTTCTAAGCTCAGCCTAAAGAACACACCCACAGAAGGGGATGAGGCAGGATGTATATTATATTTCTGAGTAAATTGAAGCCATTAATGGTTTTAGGAGGATTTAGGTTTATTCCTCCTTGGCATTGAAGGACCCACCTTGACTGTTTCTGGAGACCAAATCTGGTTTGGGGTTGAGGGTGATGGGTGGGGAAGGAGAGCAGTCTGATTTTCTCAATGCTTGCATGCAACTGGCTGCATCTGACTGTGGTTTTTCCCCTTGCACATGTCCCAAAGGAAGCTGGCCAAGAAGCAGAAGGAGACACAGAGTGGAGCCCAGAGGGAGATGGGGCCCGTGGCCTTGACTGACAAACCCACCACCAAGCTCAGCACCGGCCGCAATGATGAAGGGTTCTCCTCTAGCTCTCAGGACGTGAATGGATTCAGTAAGTTGAGCCAACTCAGGGAAAGGGAACATCTGGGGTCCAGCTTAACCCTGGTCCCCTGCTGTGGACCCCACACCATGGTCAGGTGCTACAGGGTATGGGGTTGGGATGCTTCCCTGGGATGGTCCAGGATGATAGTTCTCCCTGGCAAAAAGTTGGGGCCACTCATTCTGAGGTGAAAAGGAGAATTGAAGAATTGGCCTTAAAACAGGAGCAACCATTTTAATGGCTCGTGGACATAAATACAGTTTAAAACTCATACTAGTAGAAAAGGAGGAGGAAGACATGGTTATTGCACTTAAGGAGAAAAACATGCCATATTGAATTGAGTATCTTCGGCTTTCCAAAGCTGTGTTTCATGTAAACCATGCAAGTAAATGAGTCCTGGGTTATTACTATCTCCATGTTGGACGTTTGGGAATCTGAGGCTCAGAGAAGCAACTGCTCTAAAGTCCCAGGGCTCATGAGTAACATATTCAGATCGACCTGGAAGCAATGCCCCCCAAACCCTGGCCAGTTCCAAGCTACAGCTGATGTAGCAAGTGGCATTTAGTGAGGAGAACCTGATTCCGCACACAGAGTTAATACAGGACCCCAAGCCAATAGAAGTGACCAAGATTTCAGGGCTGACCCTCCTCCAAAGGACAACCTCCAGACTGGTGACCTAAAGTTATCGTAGTGACCAGACTCAAGGGAGCTGACTTTTGTTCTTATCTTTCTGACCACCAGTTCTTTTCCTGGGTTTGCTAGGAATGCTAGATTCCCTAGCCTCGGCCCCACGTTGGGGAGGGTGGGAAATCAGAAGGAATGTGAGCCCAGACAGGTGACCTGCACACACGGGGCCCATGGCAAGTGGAAGAAACCATGTTTTGTAAACATTGCTTTAGATATGATCAGTTTGGTAGGATGAGAATCTTTGAGAAGAGAGAGAGAGAAAAGAAGCAAATACGTACTGACCGCTATCCTCCTCACCACAGCCCGTGTTACTGTTCCCACCTTATAGGCAAGGTCTCCAAGGCTCAGTGTGTTTTGCTGATGTTCCCAGAGTTCCACAGCCTAGTCCCTGATAGACCCAGGGCTGGAGGGTAACTCAGACCCATTGTCCTGAACCTCCTGTGTAGCACAGAACCATCCCATCTGAGGCAGTTTTCAAAACATACATATCTAGGCCCCACATCTTACCCACTGTGTCAAAATCTCCTGAAGGAAGAGGGGTTGAGGGGGTGGGTGAGGGTCAGAGAGGGGATAAGGGGCAGGAAGGGGTGTGGGTTTTGTAATAGTCACTCAAGGGGTTCTTATAGGCACCCTGGTTAAGAACACTAAACTTCAAGGGAGGAAATGCTTCTTCAAATATTGCTGTGCTGCCTTGGGACAGAGAGATTCATTTTAAACCTATAAAAAAATTGGGGGGAAACAGTAAAATAAGTATTCTTATAGCCTTTATCTTGATTCACCAATTGCTCTTATTTGTAATACTTGTGCGTGCTCTCTGTCTTCTAATATAAAATATATAATATATGTACATATTCTCAAGCATTTAGAAATACATTGCAGACACCATGACACTCTTCTTCCAGAGAATTCAGCATGTGTTTCCTAAGAACTAGGACAGCTCTTCAACATGACCACTGTGAACTTATCTTACCCAAGATATGTAATCTTATTTTAACATGTAATATAACAGCCCATAGTTGAATTTCTTCAATGGCCCTAAAATTATTATTATTATTAGTAGTAGTAGTAGTAGTAGTAGCAGTAGTAGTGGCAGCAGCAGCAGTAGTAGTAGCAGTAGTGTTGTAATCCAAGATCCAATCAAGGGGCTCACATTATATTTGGTCATCAAGTCTCTTCATCCCCTTTCACCTAGAATAGACCTCCCACCTTTATTTTATCTTTCAGGATGCTGATGTTTTTGAATGTGTAGACCAGTTGTCCCGTAGAGGATTCCACAGTCCAGATTTATCGGACTTTTCTATCGTGATTGCATTCAGGTTATGCAGGTTGGCACGGATAAATAATACAGGTTGACGATGTTGTGTGCTTCCCTTTGCATCCTATCAACAGACGGATGCTGTCCCTTTGCCCATTACTGAGGAAGTCCGAGCCCTTCTTAGGGATGAGTAATGTCTTTTAAAGACAAAGTCTAATGGCACATACTGACTCTTTCATGAGCAAATATCTAACGTCATTTTTCTCAGAGTACTGAGCAAGTTTGTGGTCTGCTGAACCACAAAGCTGGTCCTCTCTCCGTTCTCAACCAATGTGAATGGCTGAGACTCATACACTGCCTGGGGTCCAGAACAAGGGGATGTTGACATAGGCCAGGAGAGGCAGAAACAGGGTGAGCAAGGAAGCAGGTTTGGTGTGTCCTTACTGAGCTCCCTGGCCTCTGGCTGGATGAACTTGTCACTGACCCCCTGCTTTTGGCTGAGGGGCAAGTCTAGCTGATGAAACATACTGTCCCAGTGCTACCCACTCAGCCCAAACCCTTCCTGTACAGGCCAGTCTCTCATGCACACTCTTGTCCATTTGTAAGGACGTCCTTGAAGGACTCCAAATGCCAAGAACATTGTGGTCAGAGACGCATGATGTAGGTCTGTGATCTTAAGCTTTCTGATCTGAAGTAAAAACCTGGGTAACATCAATTTCTTAGATTTCAAGGGGAAACATTACCACTGTGTCCCCGTGGGCTAAAACTTGGACTCCTAAGAGGAAAGCACCTAGGACTGAGGTGGATTAGCCAGCCAGAGAGGAGCAGGAAGCATGCTACATAGAATCTCTTAAGACATTTTAAAATCCAGAGATAGTATTTCCATGAGATATTATGTGTGTGCTGTGTATATATACAACACACACAGGCATATATGTATAAACATTCATTTTAATTGCTTTTTTAAAAAAAAGATAGAAAAAAAAACAAATTTCAATTGACATTACACTCAATTACTAAGAAGTTTTGCATTCGTTCGAATCAATCAACAGTTTAGGATTCCATCTGTGCATCCAGGGTCCGCAGGCTACAGCCACAAACGTGCTCTGGGGATTCCTCTGAACGCTGTGGAATACATCAGGTACCTTTTAAAATGCCCTGCGGGACCCCTGGAATAAGATTTGAGGGAGAAAAAATGTAAGTACTGCTTACGCTGGAGATGTAGAAATTGCCTCTGAAATCAGCCTGATGTATGTAAAATTGAATCTATTTTCGAGGCATCAGGGAAGCGCCTGGCTTCTGCATCGGCGCCATTAGGAGGCCCTGAGATTATCTGCCAATGTCGAGGAAGCACTGATGCGGGCAGAGCACAAGAATAGGTGTCGCCCTGGAAGAAATTACCGAAGAACATGCCGTGAGCCATTATTTTATTACTGAGCGGGTGGGCCTCGGCCCAATTCAAACTCTGTTTTCCTGCATAGGTTTATTTTCTGGGGTTTTCTATTCCAATTCACTGCTATGCCAGGTTATTCAACATTCATTCAATCAAACCTCCCAATTTCGTGTTAGGAACCCTGGCCTCCCCATGGCAGGGGTAATGGGGCTTTGTCAGGTCTGGGCCATTGCTTTGACATTCTTGAGAAAAGGAGTGCCTGTTACAATTCCGGGACACACAATGTGCATTGTTTTCAGTCTAAAGAAATACTGGCTGTAAGTACTCTGGTTGTGACTCATTGCCCTGGTACCTGATTTTTTTTTTCCCTGAGATCTCTCGCTCAGTGGGATCATTTTCTAGGTCTTTTGTCTGGCACTTTCTTCTTAAGTCTGTGCTCAAATCTTCATCTTTATATGTTTTATTCATGGTGTTACCTTCTCCTTGTTTATTTTCAGTCCAAGTCAAGAGGCTTCCGAACAAATCCCTGTTGGATTCCTATGTGATGGGCTTTGGTTGTCTGTCTTTCCCGTAACAGCATTGGACAGGCTCGCCTGCCTATCGGGCACCATGGGTTAACTCCGCACATTTATTATCGCCCTCATTCTACAGATGAGAACGCTGGGGTTCAGAGAGGCTCTGTGCCCCAAATCACACAGGCACTTACACAGTCGTGATAAAGATCCGTTTCTCCTGCGTCAGTTAGGTTCTACCACCTGGTTCCACAAAGAATTTTGGGAAATACCCACTAAAAGTACCTACAATAAAATAGCTGTAAGAGAAATAAATACTCAGGATCAGGAAAACATAAATGAAGACAGGCAGGACAAGGCCAGTGTATATTAAAATGGCATTATATTATGTTAAAAATTAATCTGAATATGCAGGCTGATAGCTTTTAAATTCTCATCTGGCTCTGGACTTCCTAGTAGCAAAAGCCCAAAGAGGAAGATAACATTGATTGGCACCTACTATGTGCTAGATCTTATGCTTTATATAAATCCCCACTCTTCAGCCTTCTAGAAACCCCATAAGTTAAATATTATTCCGATTTTGTAAGTGAGGAAACTTCAAGTCAGAGAACTGAAGTAACTAAGGCCAAAGCTGTACAACAAAGAGTAAGGATGGGATTGGATCGGACTGAGGTTTTCTGACTCCAGACCTGTGTTCCTTCCCCCGCACCATCAGTGGCAGCCCAGAGGTGGGGAGGGAGGTTGGCTCCACTCCGCCCCTGATGGTCAGCCAGCTGTCCTACCGTGTGGGCAGAAGCCGCTGCTACAGCTGTGTCCTGCATGGAGGCCTGGGGCTGGGCACTGGCATGGAGCCAATCAGCTTCCCACGAGGTGCCAGGCTCTGTGATAAGCATGTGCATATCTGGCATCTTAGTGCATTTCACAGTAACCCTGTACTGTTGATATGGTTATTATTAAACCATTTTGCACTTGAGGAGATTGGTGCTCTGAGACAGTAAAAGATCTTCCTTAAGTCACATGATGAATAGAGAGTGAGGTCTGGACCCCAAAGCAGGTGCTTTACTTTCAAAACCAAGTGCCTTAGTCTTTCCTCCAGCCTTTGGCTTTCTCTCCACCACAAAGCCTGTGGAGGAGAGAATGGAGTTCAAGGTGAATAACCTTGCTGACTGGGAGGACACTGCTTCATTTTGGTCCCTCTGTCCGTTTCAGAGCCTGAACTTCCTGCGACGGTGGATACTCTCACAGGCAGAATCTGTAGGAATTTTGCACCAGCTTCTTAAGAAGCTGTGACTGTAGACCGATGGTCCCATCCTCAGGCATTCCTGAGCGGGACAAAGCCCTGGATAAATGGAGAGCCAAGCATGGAATGACCCGTGTCCACTGAGAGATGGCAGCCTAGTGGGGCAGACAGATGGTCCAGCAGTGGGCATCTTCACACAGACCAACAAGGGCTGCAGTAGCGGGCTGCAAAAAAGACCCTTCCCCTGACTTTGTGCTTCCAATGTGCCCCAAAATATAGCTGGTGGGCAGTACACAGTAGCCTTAGGAGATACCCGCTGCTGCTGCAGAGGGTGAGCCCTGAAGCCTGATGCCTCTGTCTTTCAGCCCACAGACCACATAAAAGTGCAGAAATGTTCAAGCTTGATACCCCACGCATGGGGTGGTTTAGCAGAGGTGAAGCAGGCGGGGGGAAACACCAGGCAAACTTTTAACCTGATTATTGTAGTTGCATGTCGTGTGACTAGAGCCATTCGAATGGGGAAGTCAGATCATGACTTTTACATTGTAGGAGGGATTGGCCGGGGTCATGGTAAACTCCGGAGGAAGATTCCTTAACTCTTTCTGGACGACGGTGAGCCAGCTGCAGAAATAGGGCTCTGGAAAAATTGCTCCAACCGTGGCCTTCCCCGGGGTAACTATGGACTAGATGACGTGTGATGTTAAGGATTGCTAATGATACCTTCCCTCTGCTCAGGAGCTTCTCTGAGGCAGTTGTTTTGCTGGGTGCTGATCACATATTATCTGTAATTTTCAAAACATTGCTACCAGGTAGGAATTACTATCCTCATGTCATAAATAAGGAAACCTAAGCTCAGTGAAGTTAATTACATCTCTGCTATCCTATCTTTGTAATACCCCAACTTGACCTTCCATTTTTTGCTTAAAAGCATGCCGTCTTGTTAAATTTGACCCTGTTATCCCAGCATACAGTCATATTTTTTATTTCTGGTTGTTTCAGCCAGTGAGCTCACGAAATCCTCCCAGTTTGGGGCCTCAGAATGTAATAATTATTAATATTCATAGTACCAATTATCATCTATTGAGCATTAATTATGAGCCCATTTCCAGCCGAGAGTTTTATATGTATTATCTTATCTCCTTGGTATGTTGGGAGGATTAAATAAGTGTTATGATTATCCCTGATGATTTATAGGTGAGGAAACAGGTTTAAAAAGTAAGAAACTTGCCCAAGGCTTCATAGCTTTAAATAGCTGAGCTGGAGCTTAAACCCAGGTCTGTCTGACAACCCTAAGCTCACAGCCAAGACCATGCCACCCTACTGCCCTCTGTAAGGTAGATGCTGGTATTCCCATTTTGCAGAGAAGAAACTGGGGTCTTAAGACATTGAGTCATTTGCTCAAAGCCGTGGTTCTCAAAACATGGTCCCCAGATGAGCGGCATCAGCATCACCAGGGAACTTTTGGAAGTAAATCTTTGGGCCTAAACCCAAAACTCACTGTCTCCAACAAGCCTTCCAAGTGATGCTGACACATGTTCAAGTTTGAGCATCACTAGCATAGCATGTAGTGAGGCCCTGGACTGCCAGACTCCAAAGCCCATGCTCTTCATGTGCTAAGTTGTCTCTGATGACTGTACAGTTACAGGCTCATGGGGAGAGAAGGGCTGTAGTCCCCCCTTTCTCAGGGTGGATTCACCAGGAAGACATTACCTGAGGACCTGAAGGCTGCTAAAGCCAGTATGGGGGTCCATAAGCCCAGAGGCCCCCTCTCAACAAGCTCAGGAACTTTCTCCCCTTTTGTCTGAATAGCAAACGTCCTAAGAGTCAGAATGGAAGGAGTGGAAATTTACAAGAAAAAGCAATCATGAGTCACACAGTGAAACCAAGAGCTCAACATCATGAAGATGAATATTTTTGTAATGCACAAAATTCTGTTTGCAAGGACAATTATATTTTCTGGTTGCTCCAGGATTAAATTGAATCTAGGAAAAGAATTGAATGTTACAAACTCGCTACCTCCAGTTTTATTGAATATTTTACAGAGATTATTGAATATTTTGCAAACATTCACTTGGCTGACAGATTAAAGGAAACACTTATTAAGTTCCTGGCAACCCAAAGTTGAATGGAATTGTTTATTCCTTAGAAGTGAAAAGGGGAAATTTACATGGCCTTGAGAAAGTAGACAAACTGTCCATCACAAACGTGAAGGGGTTAAAGGAGGACAAGTGCCAGAGAAGGATATTAGACTCAAGAAGGGATATAGTAGATCATCAAAACCAAAAAGTGACACTAGACAGCATCTGATCCAACTTCTTGTCTTGAAGATGAAGAACTGAGTCCCAGAGAGTTTTCTCAGGTCATTCATTGAGTTACTAGCAGAACCTGAGCTAGAATTGGGCGCTGTGACCACTCTAGTCCTTGTCCCATGGTCTTCTTCAGAGGAATTAACTCTGGTCAATAATTTGTCTTCTAATGTTTTCTGTAGACCACCCCCATCTGATTTCTACTTGAACAGACCCTTCTCTAATTGAATTAAACTTTTCATCTCCTGGTTATGGGAGTAGCAGAGGTGTTCCTTGAAATAACCACTGAATGCCAACTATATGCTGTGCGGTGTAGGGGTTGTAAAGATAAATAAGACACAGTGTCTGCCTTCAGGGACAGTACTATTTTCCGAGAGATTTGGAAGTGAGTTGGTTTCAATAAATGTGGTAAGTAATAGGGAAAAGGCATATATAGTGCCCCAGAAACACTGATCAGAGGCTCAGCAAGTGATTAGTTCTGCCTGGGTTAGACAATACTCTGCAAGGAAGTGGATGTTGATTTGAAGGATGCACAAGAGGAAGATCATCCCAGGAAGAAGAAACAGAAGGCTTCGAGCTGTAAGGAGCATCATGGGCCCAGAGAAAAGGCTTTGGGATACAAGGTGCTCTCTTTTGAGCTCATATGGCCAGAGATGTGGAACCTGCCCTTTGGGATTTAACACATTTGTAGCCTCATTAAATTCACTTTCCAGGAAGAGCAACTTGTTTGGAAATGAGAGTGACCCTAGTGTTAGGTGCCTTTGCATGTTGTTGGAACCTGGCCTCACAGTCTCTGTGATTTGGATAAATTGAGCTTTGCATGGTAGATACCTAGGTGCTGCATTTTATCAGCTACAGACCTTTACTTCAAGAGCTGGCCCAGGCATTCCTTCTTAGTACCCTTCCCAAGAGACCTCAGTAAAGCTACAAAGCTAAAGTTGCCTTTGACAATTTATGCCAGGCCACTGTATCTTGAGGAGAAAATAGAATTGTTCTGTACACCTCACGGGTGGTCCTGAATGACAACAGGGTGCTTATAAAGTGCTTGCTCAAGTAATCAGGGATAAAGAAGTGATATTGAAAATGTAAATATGCAGTTGCTAGGTAGCAGAATAAACCGAACTCAGAGACCATTTATTTCCCCTCAGCTCAAAGCTACAGCCTCGATAAGTTGCAAACATAGATAATAATTCCACTTGCTAACATGTTGTGAGTAATTACTGGACAAAGCACTTTACATGCATCATTTCACTTCATATTCTCAACAACTGTGTGGGGCAGCTCAGGGGAACTGAGACTCAGAGAAGTGAAGTAAGTTGCTCAAGGGCACACAGCTACCAAGAACACCCTCCCAGGTTTGCACCTGGGTTTTTATGGTTGACTTACCAGCAGCCGTCCTTCTCAAACACTTCCTTTCCTTGACATCTACTCTCCTGGTGTTTCTCCTTCCTCCTCAGCCATTTCTTAAGCTTTTTCTATTGGTTTCTCCTCTGGTTGCCAATCTGTAGCTATTGAAGCATCCCAAGTCTTAGTCCAGAATCTTCTCTTTTCTGCTTATACTCAGTCTAAGTATGTGCTGATGACATTAATTCAGGTAAAGCTCAGAGGAAGAGGCCAGTTTTGGAAGAGGCCAAAAGAAGGGTTAGTTTGAGCTGCTATCGAGTCATCAGAGAGAAATGAAGTAGGCAGTCAAAGCCGTGGGCCTGGAGCTGAGCAGAGGAGTCTGGTTCTGGGGATGTAAACGTTTGCACATTGTGTACTCAAGGTGATTGAAGACTTTGCCATGAGTAAGAAAACTGAGGCATATGGAGATGAAACACATTGCAAGGATCACTCAGCAAGTAAATGGAAGAGCCAGAGCACTGAGCAGGGTTTATATATGTGGAGTGTCTATAGAAAGTAGCCAACTGAAGCTGAGGGCGAAACAGGGGACTATAAAAAGGGCTATGAGGGTGTGGTCAAGTGCAGAGCCTCTGGCCCTCCACCTGGATGCTGAACTGGAACTCAGAGTGTATGAAGGAGTAAATGGATGAGGTGGCCTCATGGTTGTCCACTCAGCTTGGATTATGATAGGACCTCAGTATTTCAAGCAGAATTTTCTGATTCAAAGTAGAAATTGCAAACAGCCTAGAGTCTGATGTATCTGTTAGTAGTTAGGCGTGGATCTACCTTCCTTAGAAAATCAGTGGAGTCATAGGGTTGGTTCCACCATACAGGTGGAGGAGCCCTCCTAAAGTTTTCCCTCAGGTGGAGGTTTGCCCCATTGCCCACAGAGATGTGCAGCACATAGAAGACAGGAATTAGAGATTTGGAAAGGGAATGTCTTTGAAAAGTAACATTTGAGAAAGTGGAAGAAAAAATCAGAGGGCCAAGGACAGATGCAGTCCCTCTGTCCCCGGCACTACTGTCACCATCATCCTTTGGACGGTCTCCTGTACATTTCGGAAGGAGGGTGTCCCAAGGTTTACTTACTCAGTCTGACTTTGAGTGCGATGCTCTTGACCATATTGAGAGAACTGCCTACATCACATCTAATACATCTCTACCCCAAACCTACCTCTAGGACGGGCTTATGTCAGGTGAGGAGACCCTCCCACCAAAATACTGTTGGTAACACAAACAAGAAAAAGGCAGTTCTGTCCCCCAAAAGCCCATGCTATGATAGTGAGCACAGGCAACAGTGATATGACATGATATAGTACAGAGATAATAGTCCCTGGTGAGAGGAAGCTGCCCTGGCCCATTAACCACGTGATTCATTTCCCTTCAGATCATTTACTTTTCACCTCACCACTCATGTGAGTTGACTTCCTAATTTTATGGAGGCTGGAAATGAAAATAAAAATTCAACTTCATGGCACTAAAACCAGAGGAGATGTGTTAGACACAATGGTAAAGATCCATTTAGCAGAGCTACAATATGGATGAATCTTGACACATTCCTTTGCCTTACCCTCTACATCCAATCAGCACCAAGTTTTGATTATTCTTCATGATCAGTATTTTCTGAACCCATCCACATCCATTGCCTTCATCCTGTCTAAGCTTCCACTATCTCTTACCTCAGTAACATCCATAACCTCTAAATCAGTGATTTTCAACCTTTTTCCGCTTATGGCACACATAAACTAATTACTAAAATTCTGCAGTACACCATAAAATATATTTTTGCTGATATGACAAAAAATAGGTATGATTTTGATTCATTCCTACCAGATGACTATTGTTGTATTGGCTGTTGTCATTTTTTATTTGACAATTTAAGGGAAAAGAGGTCAGTGCCCTGACAAATAGGTAGTGCATGTTTTAAAAATTCTTGCAGTACAACAGTTGAAACTCACTACTATAAATAATCCTCATATTCATTCTTGTCATTCTCTAGTCCAGGTTGTTCTTAACAGCTAGAGAGATCTATCCAAGATGAATCTGAACATGTTGCCTTGTCCCTCCCTGGCTTAAGATAATTGTGTGCCTTCTGGTTGTTCTTAAGCAACAAAGCAAAGTCCTCATCCTGACCTTACTTACAGGCCTTGCCCTGCCATCCCTCCCAGGTGGTCACATCTCACTGCGCCTTTCTCTGTGAGCTCCAGGAGTCACACTACCTTCTGGTCCCAGTGCTTCACCTTTTCCATACCCCTTCCACCACAGGGCCTTTGTTCATGCTGTTGCCGTATCTTGAGCAAGGTAAGCAAACTACAGCCCCTAGGCCAGATACAGCCCACTCTCTGTTTTCATAAGTAAAGATTTATCGGAACACAACATTCCTTTTTTTAGAAAAGAATAGACTATATATAGCTGCCTTTGTGCTGCCTCAGTAGATCTAATTGCTGCATAGACCAGCTAGCTCACAAAGCCTAAAATATTTACTCTCTAGTCCTCAACAGAAATGGTTTCCAGCTCCTCATCTAGACCTCTGGCTACACCCACACTCTTTCCATAATCGACTTAGTTAGATCTCCACTCAGGGATTTCTTCCGTTCTTGACCCCTTTCTCCCCAGGATGAGAGGTCAGAGTTTGTCAAGGCAGAGAGAGAGAAACATGTTATTGGTCTATGTTTTGATATGACACACCATGTTGACACTTAATGGCATAAAACAACAACCCTTGCATTTTGCTCATTGTATTTGTAGGCCAGGAGTTTGGGTAGGGAGCACCAAGGATATCTTGTGTCTGTATGAAAATGAGGAGACTCGGCTGGAATGACTTGAATGACCGGAAATAACTGGGACAGCTCTCCCAGGCCATATATCTGGGGCTTCAGTTCTTGCTCAAGTGGCATCTGCTGAGAGTAGAATGCCCAAGTGGCTCTTTTATTTGCATGTCTGACCCCTTGTTTGAAATGACTAGAACTTCTGGAGTTGGCTGGCATTGCCCTCTCATTGTAGCATGGCAGACTCTTGGGAACCTGACTTCTTGCACAATGGCTGGCTTTCCCCAGAGCAAGTGTTCTAGGAAACCCAGGAGGAATGCCAGTCTCCTTAAAAACTTGGTCCAGAACTGCCCGGCATCACCTCACCTGAACATAATTATTAAAAGCAGTCACAGATCAGCCTCAGAGAGTAGAGAAACTAGCTCCACCTCTCAATAAGTGAAATGGTGTATGCCTATATGAAGAGGAGAAATCAGTGATATCATCTTGGAGAAATGACCACACTGTTCTAAAAGGAGAGGATACATGTACAAGGGCACAGAGGTGTGAGAAAATCTACTTGGCTGATAAAATCAAGAGAATAGGACTATTTTTCACATCTCCAGTTTCCACGGTTAGAATGATAGCATTTCTATTTTTAGCACATGGTTCACCAGGGTCTCTGAAGATTTTCAGAATGTGGAAACAGCTTTTGCTCACTTGTACAATTCCCTGTGAGTACAGAGGTACTTTCTAAAATACTGAGTCCAAAAGACACCAGCAATGTTAACTTCTTCCTAGGGTTTGAAGGAGACTGTAAAGGGCAAGTGGCCAGGTGTCTGTCCAAGGTGCTGATCCTTCTTGCTGTCAGAATGACCTCAATCCTTTTCTCAGGAAGTCCCTTCCTTTGGACTTGTAATTATTGGTGTTTTGATCTCCCTGGAATATTTGGAGTATTACCTCCATGGGGTTAAGTTGTGGGAGGTGAATCTGGAAAGAAATTAAGGACTGTGTTTTAAAAGGTCCCTAAAACTAGAGTTAGAAATAGATGGTTTTCTGCAAAGGGCTAACACATTTTAAGTGGAGGGGCAGGATTGAGTCTAACTTGACAAGGATCACTCCAGGGACAGTGAGGAGAATGTACTGGAGTGGGAGGTAATGAGGCTAATAAAAACTAAGTATTGTTTCATATTCAAGAAAAGTGACCACACAAAATATTGGTGCACATGGAAATTTTATTTTACACACACATCCACATGCATACCCCCACTCACACATACACACATACCTGGTTACAGAATCAGCAGTCACTACAAACCAGTTGGTGTGCCCAACTCCTCGTAATGAAGCAGGTGATAGAAAAAGGATGCTATATAGCATTCCATCTGGGGATTGTTGTTACGTTCACAAGTATTAACTCAATTCCCTGCTTGCTCCATAATCCCTTAGTCAGTCAACATCTTGATGGTTTTGCACCTGGAAATATCTGGACATGTTTGATTTTTTAAATGACTGTCCTTATTCAGTTAATATCTCATTGGGCCAGTTCAGTTTTTCCAAGGTAAAAACCCCTTTCATCTTCAGAGACTTTGATCTAAGTTAGATGAGATTCCCTCTGATCTACAGATGTGGCAGAGGCTCAGAAAGTAAGAGAGTCATTCCAAACTAGCAGTCACTTCTGCTTCTGCTGTGGTGTAGACCCAGATGGTTCTCTACTGAGCCTTCAGCCAGCTGTGCCCTAGCAAATACTTGAACTTGCAAAGCTGGTCCCTGGATACTCTCCTAGTAATATCTCTTCTCATTCTGTCCCATCATTCTCAAACTTATCCATCAGCAGAGGTTTACCTAATAATTCAACATCATTATCATGCTTTACTTATAGAATACCTACTTGCCTAGTTTTTCTGCAATTTTAAAATGAAAATCTTACCGTGCCACTGCCCAACTAAAAGCCTGTCGCTGGCTCACCATTGCCCCTGAGATGAAGTTAAAATTTGTTTCATGGCCTCTATGGCTAAGAATGATATGATTCCTGGCTACATCTTTGGTCTCATCTTTGGCCACTCTCTGAATTGCTCAGTATAGTCCATTCATATTGACTTTCTATTGTTTGAAAGCACTAAGTATTTTCCAACATCATGGCTTCCATAATTCTGTTTCCTCTTTCTAGAACATTCTTCCTCTCTGTCATTTATTGTTTATACTCTATTTATCCTTCATATCTATGATTAACTGTCACCTTTTGAGGGCTTCCCTGTCTCCAAACTAAATAGTGACCATTTTTCAATAGCATTATGTTCTAGTCCCTCCCAGCATGAACCACAAGAGTCATGTGTGCAAATGTTTACTCACTTAAGAATTTTTTGGTCAATGTCTGCCTTCTTCGCTAGTCTGTCAGCTCCAAAGTGCAGAGACCACTTCTGTTGGCTACCACTGTATCCCTGGAGACTGGTGTGATACTTGGCATACGATAGATGTCTGATCAGTGTTTGTTGAATGAGTCATTATGTTAATTTTGTGATTGAAATAGAACACAATGATTCCCTTTTCAGTATTCTGTATCCAACCAACTGTTCTTGTGTATTGCTGGAAAAAAAAAGAAGACCTGTTGCCATGGAAATGACTAAGGTTGCTCTTAGGATTTGATCCCAGGGTGGAGGTGAGGAGACCATTTCACTAGTCTTAGAGAGATATATGGGATATACTTTGCTACTTTGCATCTTAGTAGGTCTTGATTTTGGTATCTTTGACCTAATCCTTAATTCTAAAGGCCCCATAATCAAATACTGGCTCCCTTAGGCACCATCATTCAGTGCAGACCTGGAAAAGAGAAGGAACACTCTTCAGAACTGCTTTGTGGCCCCTGTTGCCCCTGCACTCATGACCTCCCCTCTCTCCTCCAGAGGGCTCTATGCTTCCAACTTTTTTTTTCCTTCCCACCTTCACTCCATTCACTGCCTTCCCTTCTCCAACTTTATTCCCTTGTGGGTTTTTCCCAATGCCTGGGGAAATATGAAAAGTCAACTTACCCTATGTATTAAAGGATATGCCACATTGTCTTTAAAGAGCAAAGTAGAATAAACTAACACTTATTGAGCCTTAGCTATGTGTCAGGGACTACACAGGATGTTGCACATATGTTACATCCTTTAACCCTAACAGCCTGTGAAATAACGATTTTTATTAGTACAGGTTTCTTTCCCAAGTACAGAGATTGAGGCTCAGAGATTAAGTAACTTTTCAAAGTCAAATAGCTAATAAGTAATAGGTCTTGGATTCAATCCTAATCTTTCTCTTGTATATTATTCTACTACCATAACCTACCCTTCCAAATAATGTGAGATATGCAGACACTTCTGAGGTCACCAGGGGATGGCATAATTTGATAGTGATTTCTTCAAAGCCAGGATATAGGCCTTTCCTTACTCCATCTACTTCTTATATTACAGTACTCTCCATAATGGCTAGAGAATAACAAGCTTCAGAACCCTGCTGCCAGTTACTCTATCGGTCATATTTGTTGAGCACTAGTATGTGCTAAACATGTAATAGGCTTTCATTCTATAGCAGTGAATAAAGCAGCATAAAATTCCCTGTCTTCATGGGGCTTACATGATAATGGTGTTGGGAGTGGAAAGAGAGAGATAGGAAGTAAATAATAGGTAACAATAAAAGATTAAGTACATGTGGTATTCTAGAAAGTGACGAGTGCTGTAAAAAACGGAGCAGGATAAGTGGGATGAGAGTGACCCACGGGGGAGGATGCAATACATTTACCCCATTCAGACTTACGACTTGGTCAGGAGCCTGGTGTCATGTCGTCAGGATGTTAGCTGGCAGAGTCACTTCTGTCATTGTTTTCTAGAAGCAGTGTTGCTTTTTCTTTTTCTTTTTTTTAGATTTTATTTATTTTTTTGTTTTAGAGAGGGAAGGGAGGGAGAGAGAGAGAGAGAGAGAAACATTACCGTGCGGTTGCTGGGGACTGTGGCCTGCAACCCAGGCATGTGCCCTGACTGGGAATCGAACCTGCGACACTTTGGTTCGCAGCCCACGCTCCATCCACTGAGCTATGCCAGCCAGGTCTCGCAGTGTTGCTTTTTCAACTGATCCTACACGTGGTGAGTGTTTAGTCACCATTACAAGCCATTTATTTAGCATGAAAACTTATTAGTTTGTCTATTGTCTAGCAAATTCACCACATTGCACTTTTTACTTAGCAGAATCACTTAATTAGTGTTTTATTAGTGGAATTGACTGTCAATTACATGGCTAATTCATTTACTGTACTTAGGGAATGAATTTTTTTATCTGGGTAAAGCCATTCAAAGTTCAGCGTTAACTCTTTAGTGATTAAAGATTATTGTCAATGACAATTTATGCTATAAGGAAAATTAAACCATGTATTTCCCTTGAACTATCAGATGTTGAGAAAATGTTTAGAGAAGTGCAGAGAGGGTCATTTAGAACCTTTCATGAATTAAAGAACTTTCATTAACTGAATGATTTAGAACACTTAGCAAAGCTAAGTAGAAGTACTGGAAGGTTTTGATTGGACCCTTTGGAGTAAATTATCATAATGTAATCTTATATGTGGATATTGCTATGTCTGGGCACACTCTCTTGTTGACATTATTTATTTGGGTTCTCACAAAAAAACATTGTAGGTTGACATTGGGGTTTGTGGTTGGCAGTCTCTAAAATGGCCCAGATAGTCCCTGCCTCCTGTTCCACATCCTTGCATAATACTGCCCTTGAAGGCAGGCTGAACCTAGTCATTGACTTCTCATCAACAGGTTATGACCGAGTGTTGGGATATAGCTTTCAGTATGAGGCTATACAAAGACTATGGCTTTCAATCTTCTCTCTCGCTCTCATTTGTTTGTTCTGTGGGGAGCTCTGTTGGGGGTTACCTATGGAGAGGGCCACTGGGCAAGGAACTGAGGGAGGTCTCCAGCCAAGAGCCAGCAAGGAACTGAGGCCCTTGCTCCAATAACCCAAAATAAAGGCCAGCAGCTTCGGTTGCTTGAAATTTTTTGTTTGGCTGTTTTTGGACAATGCTAAGCTTTACTACCTTGTTCGCCCACTCAGAGCGTAAAGGGCAGTGTTTGCTTTTTTATGAGCAATGCTAGGACTGCTAATGAACACACTGTATTTCTGAACTGGGAATTAACTTCCCTTAGAGACCAGGCCTTGCTACTCAAAGTGCAGGTTCATGGACCACCAGCACCAGCCTCACCTGGGAGTTTATCACAAATGCAAATTCTCAGGCCACATTCTAGACCCACTGAATCAGAATCTGCATTTTAAACTCTCCATGGATAATGCATAGTAAAGTTTGAGAAGTGTTGTTCTCATCCAACTCTGTAATTTTAAAAGTCCACAAAAATGAAAGTAGTCGAGACAATTTTGTGGCAACACGAGAATGAGAACTAGGATGAAAACCCCAGAACTGTGGTACTTCCAGTCTGTTAAGTTCTGTTGTCTTTGTGGTTTATCGTATCCACAAACTCCACTTAAGTACATAGGGCATCATTTGTAATGGAGAAGTCAGGTTCCTGTCTGCCCAGTACAATGGCAAACTCATTTCAAACAGCTGTTCCACATTTAAATGTCCTCTCCTGGACAAATTTAGTCATTTCATTAGCTCTTTCTTACACATCAACAAAAGAAAAAGCCACCTGTCAGGCTGAAGATTGTGTAACCTGTCAAAATGGAATTTTTCCAGTTTAGCTAAGTATTACTCTGCAGCTATTTTGTAGACCTTTGCCTTATTACAATTGACAAGAGAGAGAACAAGACAAGCCCAGGGTTTCAGCGCGAGGCATTGTTATTTTTTCCTTCTCTCATGCGTCATCCTATGAGGATATAGGCCTTGGAGTGCAGTGTTACACCCACAACACAAGATGCTGGGCTGGCGGTACAGTATTTAGTGTGGGCGTGACCCTGAGGCCAGTGAGGAACTCTAAACCATGTCCAGCCCAAGCTGGAGTTGCAGGATGCTCATTGGATCTGGATGTCACTGAAATCACCAGAAGCCCATCTGGGGAAGAAACGCTTTTCCAGTGCATGTGGCTTCAATGTTCCCTCAACCCACCAAGGCTGATGGAACTGAGGCAGGAAATGAAGAGCTTGCTATTGTCACCGTAGAAACAAGAAGGCATGAGAGAGGGACCTTGGAAACAGACAGGAGTCGCACCTCTCGGCGAGTCGGGGGATGGATTTTGGTGGGGCAGGTGTCCCGACCAAACAAGTATTTACTGAGCAACTACTAAATCCTGGAAATGCAGCAGCATACAGCCGAGACAGGGCACCTGCCTTCGTGGAGCCTACAGTCTGGTGAAGGAGGCAGACATTAAATAATGTCACTATTGATTTTTCGGTCACTGTTGTAACTATGGAGATAACATGTATGTCCACAAAGCTGCATTGTGATTCCCGAAGATGCTGTTGTTAGGATCTCACATGGCACTCTCAGATGGGGCTGGGGCCAGATGGGATGTTTTCCTTAATGTCCTCGAGCATTCGGAAAAGTTAATAGATTTTTTTTTGGTAAACTCCCATCTACTCACCACCTAAATTCTACCATTAACATTTTGTGACACTTAATTTATCACTTATTTCCCATCCATCCCTCCCTCAATCCATCTTGATATTTTTATGCATCGCGAAGGAAATTTCAGACGTCAGTACACTTCCCTCTCCCCCAGTGCTGCACTGTGCATATCAAGAATGCAGGCTCAGTGCTGTACTTTTTCCTTTGAGGTAAAATTTACATACAAATAAATGCACAAATCTTAAGCTTTCCATTCCATGAGTTCAGCAATTGCATGCACTTGTGCAACCCAGACCTCTAATAATATACAGAAAGGCCAAGACAATCCCTCATGCCATTTCCAGGCAAACGCTGCCCCACTCCAACCAGTCTGTAAGTTCTGACCTTTTTTCCTGCCATGAACCAGTTTGTCTATTCTAGAAAAGGAAGGTTGACTTCTGAGCTGAGTTCTGAAGGATCGTCAATAGGAGTCCACTTGGAATTGGAAGGTTGGGGGAATATTAACCATTCCAGAGAATAGCACACATAGGTAGATTCTCAGGTGGCCAAGAACTTGGATGGCTACACCCTAGTGAGCACAGGTCAGAGAGAGACACATGATGAGGCCGGCAAGCAAGATGGGAACCAGACCAGTCATAGCCTTGTGGCCATATGAAAGATCAGAAACATAGCCAAAGGGCAGTTGGCAGCCAATAAATGGCTTCAGTGAGTAGGTGGCATGCTTGGTTTTGAACATCTAAAACATTCTCACGCTTCACTGTGGAGAACAGAACATGAAGAAGCAAGAGGCGATTCAGGGAGATGTGAGGATGCTGTTTCAGCCATTATGGGGAACGAGAGGGGTAGCACATATGAGGGTCCTGCCCATGGAGAGAAGGGGCCATCCCTAATTCCTATGTTCTATTGACCTCTGGTGTGTGGCACTTCTAACCATTGTACAGCACACTGTGTGACTCCCACTTTCTCTCTTCATCTTTCAGAGATTTCAGTCACAAACCCTTTGTGGAAACTGTGATTCAGAGAGGTTAAGTAACTTGCCCAAAGTCACACAGCCAGTAAGTGGCAGTATCAAGGGTTTTCACTCAAGTCATTTTATGTTCAGAGTCAATACACTTTTGACCACTTTCCTGTCTGCAGGGAAATGTGATGGGAGTCTCTCAGCCTTTCTCATTGGAATCATTTCTTCCCTTATTACATCAGATTCCCCAACCACTCCAGAGTTTTCAAGGTAGAAGCCTGCCCCTGTTGCTGGCACTCCCAACCAAACTTGAGTTTACTTTGAGGATACATTCAGCTGTAGCCCTGATTTTCCTGTAAGTGATGATTCAGGGGGTGGGGGCAGATGAATCAACACATTTGTATTTGTGCTAGTTGGAGCCCCATGAGACACAGAAATGGCATGCAGGGCCACCTGAAGGTGCTCAGTTTGCAGGCTCGGTCAACCCCGTTATGTATAACTCAGACCCTTCCTTATACAATCTCAGTCTTTCTCCCTGCACCATTTCCCTCCCAAAAGCCACCCAATTTCACCCTCTCTCATATTTCAAAGAATATCAAAAGTCTACGGTTTACTTTTCCTCATTATTTTTGCTTCAAATAACTTACTAGCCAGGGTACCTTCCTATAAGTTCTTTTGAATATTCTATTTGTATTAACATGCACAGCCACATATACAGAACTTTTATTTAATAACTTCAAAATAATCGGAATGACCTCCCAGTTTCTTCTTACTTTAACATGCTTCACTCTCATCCGGGAATCCCTTTCTTCCCAGCCAATGTTTGTACTGTACTTTATTGTTAGCTTTCACAATAGTTTAGACACCTATCTCATTGTCTGTGTGTGAGAGAGACATATATTTCTACTCATCAAAGTTCAGACACATGCCCCCACTAGTACAAATGAATGGAGAATATGCAATAATTAAACATTAGACTCAGGTGCTAAAGACAGCTGTGTTTCAGTGAGCTAAACCACGTTACAAGTCCAGAATCATATCGCTTCTCCCTTGTGGTTCAACAACATATTTTCAGGACCTCGTGCACAGCCCTCAGCTTTATGCGCTTCCTTCCTGCTCCGATCGCTAGGCGACAGTGACCCGAGAGCATCCCGACGCCGCTGCAGGTCTAGTGCCTCCAACACACACAGCAAGTGTCACTGTGTTCCTGTCGGATTGGGGTTCTCAAGCGTACGCTGTGGAATGCCGGTGTCAGCACTTTGACTGTCTTGTTTTCCCACTGATCTTCATAAAACTGTAACCCCATCCAAACAAAACAATGTGGTCTTTCAAAGGTTGTTTTTAATTGTAAAATTCTTTCTTCAAAAACATTCGTACCTAGAAGTCTGTTTTATAAAACAGAGATTAAAAAAAAAACCACTTAGCTCTGCATGGAGCAGAGGTGATGGGAAACCCATGTGTTTCCCAGGCCATGCACGCACACACATGCTCATGTGCACATGCTTATACACCCATGCCCATGTGTGCATGCCTATACATACATGTGTGTGCAGAACCCGTCATGGGAGCCTTTCTCTCTGTCCATAGAAGACACCCTGAACAGAAGTCTCCTCCCTTCCTAACTCGGTCTTGGCTCTTAGGACACTAAATCCACAGACTAATTCCTTCCCCTTGAGGCCACACAATGAACCTTTCACGTTATGATTTGTGAAAAATGAAAATAATGACCCGACCGCTGGTCTCTTAGGTAAAGACTGATGGCTTCGAACTAACAGGACGTGAGTCACAAAGCAGGGCCATTACATGGATGGGGCCCTCTGACGCTGAGCGGTGTGCAGCACATATGGCCACACGTGGTGACCCTGTGGACCCCGGGATTAGAGGGGCGTCAGGGAGGACGGGGTCCTGGTTTGTGGGGCCCTGGCAGACTTCAGGGTCACACTGAGAGATGCTTGTTTTCATTATTGCTACAGACACCCAGGGTCCAGTGACCAGCCCTCGGCTGAGAGACGAGAGAGAAACTCAGAGGCGAGTGTCCTGTTGCAGAAGGGCCCTTGTGCTGACACTGCTTCTGCATTTTGGCTGGGGTGGTGGTCACGGGAATCTACCTGCATGATTAACTTCCATAAAACCAAACACACACATGCGCGCACACACACGTGCATATAAAACCAATGAGATCTGAATAACTCAGTGGGGTGCACTGATGTCAGTTTCCTGTACAAGGTTGTGACCTTGTACTTCAGTTATACAAGATGATCACACTGGGTGAAGAGTAGACGGGACCTCTCCGTTACTTTGTATGACTGTCTGTGAATCGACAATTAACTCAAAAAAGAACTTTGTTGAAAAAAGAAAAGCTGCCCTGGCTGGCGTAGCTCAGTGGATTGAGCGCAGGCTGCAAACCAAAGCATCGCAGGTTCGATTCCCAGTCACGGCACATGCCTGGGTTGCAGGCCACAACCCCCAGCAACTGCACATTGATGTTTCTCTCTCTCTCTCTCTCCCTCTCTTCCCTCTCTAAAAATAAATAAGTAAATAATCTTTTAAAAAAGGAAAAAAAAAGAAAAAAGAAAAGCTGATGTTCTAGTGAAGGGCCGATCTGACCTGGAACCTCTGACCTGGCCACATCTCCAGAATCTTCAGATGTGCTCCCTGCTTTTCCGGTCATTTACTCACTCGCCGCTCCAAGCGTGTGATAAATGCGTTCCACCAATTTCCTATCACTGTGAAGTGGTTTGTTTGTGTCTCTTTTTTTGTCATTTTTAGCAGAGGTCTGTCTAAATTTATGGGTGTCTTCAAAGGAAAGAGCCAACTTTTCCTTTTCTTCAGCTTCGTTATTGTACCTTTAATTTCTATCATGTTCCATTAACATCCATTCTTATATTTATTTACTTCCCTTCTACCTTCAGTGACTATATTTTTCATCTCTAGAAGTTAAATTTGTGTTTTTCAAACCCACCCATCCTTTTCCCATGATGTGTTGCATTATTTCTATGGTTCATGGGCCTTCCATTTTCTCTTCAATCAACCCAAATGTATCTATTTCATAGTCTCTGTGATTGTCTTATTATTTTCCGTTTGGGGGAGGCATATTTCTCTGTGTACCATGTCTCACGACTCTCCCTCTCGTGGGGAGAAGCTTCCTCCCGTGGCTTGTCATTCTCCATATTTTTTATTTTTCCACTAGGAGTTCATCTTTAGTGGAGGCAGTTTTGCTTTTAGAGAATAATGCGTCTTGGATTTTGAAATGCCCCTCTAGGGTGATTTTTCATGTACTCTTCAGAACAAAAGGACCGTCAGTGATGTTACCCAGGTTTTGTGTGTTGGCTTCTGTGTTTGCGGTTAGCCTGTCACACCTGTAGCATGAACGTGAGCCCCAGACCCACGTGGCATAAAGATCCAGAGTTTCCCTGCCTCCGTACACCCTGCTTTATTCTTACTAACTGGTACCTTTAACTTAGATTCACACACACACACACTTACAGCCATGTGTATGTACATACTATAATTAGATTCTTTAATTAAGAACAAGATTAATATATGTTGACCGTCTGTTATGAAAGGTGAAGACATACTTTTAATTTTTTTTAATTTTTCAATTACAGTTGACATATTAGTTTCAGGTGTATGGCATAATGATTAGAATTTATATAAATTATGAAGAGATCAGGGCCATAAGTCTAGTACCCGTCTGACACCATGGGTGTTACAATATTGTTAAGGCTAATCCCTCTGCTTTACTCTACATCCCCAGGACTGTTTTGTAACTGGCAATCGGCATATCTTAATCCTTCACCTCTTTCCACTCATCCCCTGCCCCCTCCCCTCTGGCCACCAGAAGCCGATAGACTTTTATATGTAGTGATGCATCAGTCACCCCCTTCCTGGTAGAACTTCATAGTTTAGCCATGAATTTTTATATTACTTTTTAATATAGTCTGTCTATAAGAATTACTTTTATAGTTTATTCTGTTTTGTATGCATATGTATGTTAAACTGATTTTGGTGTTTAAAAAAGCAGTTCTCTTATAAAATGATTACCTCCAATCTTGTGGAGATTTTTTTTTCTTTTTATCTTTCCACCTCCCCAAGCCTCTGGAAAGAACCAGAGCCAGTCTGAATCTTTGTGTATCAGCAAAGGTCTTTCTGTAGCCTCACTAAGGGGAACCAACATGTATCAGTGGATCTTTGGGGGGTCACAGCATTTTTCCCTTCAAACATTTGGTTCCATTGCCCAAGGCACTTAAATGTGGGTGACAGAATATATGGTTAGCATTGTTTCTTTTCTTTTATAGGTAATCATTTTTTTCCAGCCTAGATGTTTATCCCAGTGTTTCTACATCATTAATATTTAAATAATTGTATCTTGAGATCCGTTCTATTTTTAAGTTGTACATGGAGAACTCTTTATTGAAGATTTAGGTATTTATTCTGCCAAAGAGCTGTTTTTACGTTATACCTCTTATTATTTCCTTGGTTCCATTTATTCAGCTCTCTTCTTTAGTAACACCAATTACCTGGCTTTCCTGTGTTTGTTTTCTTCTCTCTGAGAATGTCTTTTGGTGCCTTGCACACGAACACACATGAGCAGATGATAGATACAGAGGAAATAGAAGTCTCATTGTTACACCCTTACCTTTTCCACTGCATGGTTCTCAAACTAATTTTCTGCAAGTTTCTGCCAGTTACTTATTCTTATTACAGATTCCAACATCCATTTTAATTCAGCTATTGCATCGTGGCCTCCGCACAATCTCCCCTTTCCTCACCCAGCGAGGGCTTTCGTAGTTGCTTCTTAACTTGATCCGTATTTTGACAAAAGCTGTTGCCTTGTTGTTTAATCTTTCACTTCCTTTATTCTTCCATGTTTTCTAAAATGCATTTCTGTTTTCTGCCCTGGAGGTTAAGATGCCAGTAAAGAAAAAAAGAAAACAAATCAAATGTGCTTAAATAATAAGTTAATGTATTATCTCATAGAACTGGAAGTCAAGAGTTAGATGAGTTCCCACGGCTGGTTGAATGAGATGCCCAAGAATGTCGTTAAGGGTCCATGCTCGTTCAGGCTCTCCACTTGGCCATCTCGTGGGGCCTTGCCCTCAGCCTGGCCTCGTGGACGCAGATGGCTGTAGCCGTTGCAGGCTTCCCAACCCCATATAGCAATTCCCAGTGGGGGCAGGGGGGGGCACCGGAATATTCCTCTTAGAAGTAAGGACACCTTTCCTGGAAGCTCCTTACTAGGACCCCCCCCCCCATCTCATTGAAAATTTTTGAAAAATCAGCAGAGGAGGTAGGAACACCTGATTGGTTTAAGGAAGTCGGGATTTGCCCCCAGATCTAGGAACAGGGTCACCCTCCTGAGTCACACGGGGGAAATGTGGGCACCCAAACTAATTCGAGGGCTCTGCCAGCAGAGAAGAAGGTAGCAGATGGTGGTTGGGTAAACAGTCAACACTGACTGCTTTGTATCTTTAGAAAATTGTATTTTTCTCAGCACCCGAGAGTGTCCTTTTCCTTATTTCTCGACATGGTGGATTTTTCTAAGACCCATACTGTTTCGTTTCTGTTTACACGATGTTAAGGGAGAAGGAGCTATCTCTCCAGGACTGATTTTGCCTTAAACAGAGCAGCCCTCATTGTCTAACTGTCTGGAATCCGCATCTTGTGGCATAAGCAGGAGGCACGGCGATGGATGTTCGCAACCCTCCCTCTGCAGCAGGTCTAACAGCACCCTGCCATCTGATGTGAGTGCCGCGGACCGGGGATTCGTGCTCCCTGCACAGAGAGGAAGATGGATTTCTTCACCAGAGGAGTGAATGAATCCAGAAGTCGCTTCCCCCGTGAATTGTTCCCATCACGAATTTTCCCTAATAGTGAATCTGCATTTTGGCCACAAAGGTCTTTATCCACTGTCTTCGGCCTTGGCCATGTCAGAGACCCCAGTGAAAGGGATGAAGGGGGAAAGAGTTGGAGATGCCCAACCCCCTCCTCCACATTTGGTTATTAGGGCCTTTGAGTCTGAGCCCAGGAAAGGAAATAGGAAAAGAATAAACATTATGTTCTATCCCCCAGGCCACGGTTACATCAAGTAACACAGTATATCACTGTCAATCGCCAGTTATTTAATGTCCATTTCAACTTCATAAAATGTGGTGCAGTGAAGTGACATTGTACTTGCTATGGTTTTACCAGTTCAACGCTTTGTGTTTGGTCAGACTTGAGAAAAGGTGAATTGGTCTGCCATTACAGTGAGTGAGGGCACAGCCCCTAGTGGATAGGAGATGGGGGAGGGGACGAATTTGATGTTTCTCAGGAGCCACCCATCTATACACCTATCCTAGTTTAAATCTAGAATTCCGAAAAAGAGAACAAATTTTTCTTACAGCCTGACACCTAAACGTAAGCCAACTACTGCATTAGATGCTTCACCATAGAAATTGCAATCTCTTCCAACTCTGGGAGGGAAATTGCCATGTTCAATCAAGTAAAAAATGATTTTATACAATTTCAGAGATTCTTAAGAAATTCTGGCAAAACGAAGTCGTTATCTTCGTGCACATATCAAATGTGGTAATGATATAATAATGGATATTCCTCCTAAATTCTGATACTGGGTTAGTTGACAGGCATAGATTTCAATGCTATTACAAGTTTATTTTATCGAGGCTTTATTGGTATTTGGTGGGGGAGGCTTCTTCCAATGGAATCCCATTTAATCCTTGCAACAAACTCCTAATCATTATCACCATCATCATCATCATCATCATCAGCATCATCATTATCATCAACATCTTTATTGCCAATTACCAATAAAGGTCTTAGGTTCAAAGCAACTTACCTGAAGTCTCATAGTTAGAAAGTCATGAAGTTCGTATTTGAATACAGGTTTCGTCTTCAGATTCCGTGCTTGGCCCCTGAGCCTGCTTTCACCACGGCCCACCCCCCCTGTGTTTGTCCCGATAACATCTCCCCTCCTGGTGGGCGACTAGCCTCCTCCCGCCTCAAACCTGCTCTCCTCTCTCAGCCTCTTCTCTTTTGGAAGGCAGTCTCTAAGTATGTACCCATCCACTCCTCATGCTCCTCTGCCCTAAAGGGTGCGTGGATTTGAGGGGAATTGTGACAGAGGAAATACACAATGCATGCCAGCACCAGGAACTACAGGGACTCGATTGGCTGGTGAAGGGATTCTGTATTGACTCTGGGAAGGCTTTTGCTGAGAGCGGCTTGATGGAAGCTGTGTGAAAAGAACTGTGAAAATGGAATAGCCATCAGGAGCCTGATGGAAGAGTCCCATCCTGGAGGCCTGAACTCGGGCAACAGGGGCAAGGATGGAGTAAACTCGATGACTGTGGAGCATTGTGGAGGAAAGAAGAGAGGAGCCCTGAAAGACTCCCCAGGTGCCCTCGCAGGTCTGTGAAGTCTCGTGTGCCTGGCAGCACATCTCGTCCAACATCAGAACAACCGTTGTGTCTGCACGGCTCCCCAGGCACCAGGCATTGAATAAGCATGACGGGGCACTGTCTCTTTGAGTCCTCACTGTGCTCCTTTCCTCTGTGTTATCGATGAAGAAACTGAGGCTGAGAAGTAGTAGTCATTCGGCCAAGGTTGCACAGCACGGACTAGTCGATTAAGGGTACCAGCCCCATCTGTCCGATGCTGACGCCCAGACTCCGAGCATTTATTTCTGAGGGTGTGGATTGTGTTCTTCTCCTGGGACGTGGGCAGGCCTCTACTTAAACAGTTAGGGAAGTATTTTAGGGAACAGTAAAACAAAACTAGCACATCACACCCATGACTTTATTTCACGACCATTCATAATGAGATAAAGGAAAGATGATTGAAAGTTGATTTAAAGAAAAAAACTTGAAGACATCATTGTGTAGATCTGCACGATTCAATCCACTGGCCACGTGTGGCAATGTGAATTTAAATTCATTGAAATTAAGTTAAAATAAAAATGTAGCTCCTCAGTCCACATGTCAAATGCTCAGTAGCCACAAGTGGCGAGCAGCTACCGTATTGAACAGCACAGACCTAGAACACTCTGTCAACCGTATACCGTTCCTTTGGGCAGCGCTGTGCCAAAGCCTCTTACACTAGACCCACGTCTTTTCAGTGTTCGTGCTGGTTCTAAGTCAGCTCTCTCCAGAACTCAGTCTGGCTCTGGAGAAGTCTGGGTACCTCTGTGCCGTCCAGTATGGCAGCCACTAATCACCTGGGTTAGTCTGGATTGAAATGCTCTATAAATATAAAATACACATTGGATTTCAAAGCCTTAGTATAAATAAAGAATGTAAAAATGCATTGTTAATAATTTTATACTGACTATGTTGAAATAGTATTTTGATGTATTGGGTTAAATAAAATGTATTCTTGAAATTTAATGTTGCTCTGAGAACATTTTCCGTTACGTATGTGGCTTACGATATATTTCCACCGGGCCCCTTTGCCCTACAATGTAACTGCAGGGCACTCGAGTTTCCCTGTCTGTTCCTTTCTCTAGATCCGTGCTGCCCGATACAGTAGCCACAAGCCACATGTGGGTATTGACATTTAAATTAATTAATATGAAACAGTTTGAAATTCAGTTCCTCAGTCCCATCCGCCACCTTCCACATGCTCAGGGGCCTCGTGTGGTCAGCTCTACCCTCTGGCCAGCACCAGTACAGGCCTTTTCCATCACTGTGGGAAGTCCCATTGGACAGACATGATAGATTAGGTTGCACACAGTGATGGCCAAACCCACAGAGGTGGGGGGGCAGGGCAGGAATGCCTAAAGCTTGGGAAGCGTTTCCATGGTGCCTAACTCTGCAGGACAGCATCCTCCCATCCATCTTCCAGATGCCTGTCCCTCCCTCCTTTGTTAGACCTGTTTATGCACACCTTATCTCCTCTTCCCTCCTGCCAGGGCTGCAGCCTGCTTATCTCCCTCTGAACACACTCTCCCCCACCCTCCTGTGTGTCCTCGGTATCTCACACCGTGCTTCGTACAATAGGGATTCAGTAATATTTGTTCACCAGCAGGAGTGGCATGTCCCAGCAAGGCATTTGAAATATGTGGCTGAAGCTAGAGGGAGATCCATACCAACTGGCTGCAGGGGGCGTAAAAAAGAGAGAGAGAGAGGTCAGAGACAGATCCCCAAGGGAGAAGGAAGAAGACCTGGTAGAGAGACAGAAAGTAGGAAATCTGAGGGACGGTGGTGACCCGGGATCTCACTCACGTCACCAAAGCCCCTCCTGTGCCCGCCCCACTGGCCCCTCGAGGGCAGCGGAGAGAGTTACAGCGAGGGAATTCCCCGGCTGAGGCACCAGCCGCAGAAAAAGTGCGAAAGAAACCCCAAATATTATTATGTGATAAGTAAACATGGAAGACCCATAAATGAGAGGTTGGAATGGCATGAAAATGAAGGGTCTGGTGGGGAGAAGAATGAAGAACGTCCTCTCCCTGGGCCAGCTGGTTTGAGTTACACTTTATGAGCAGCATGTGAGTTCCGGCACCCTTGTTGAATTAGCAGCAGAATCGCACGTTAGTTTTAAGGCTCCCTCTCGCACGGGAACATCATAACGCTTTTTAATTGGGGCTGATACAAACGTAGCATTACTCGCAGGTTCCTGAGAGAAGTGAGATGTGAAATTGGGTTTTCATTAAACCTAATGATGGAAAATTAAGTATAGTGCGTCTGGTGAAATGGGGTGTGATAAGAGGCATCGCTTCTGCGTTATCGGAGGTTAATAAGGGAATAGGTGAGGTGAGATGTGTCGGGGAAAAAAGAGTCCAACTAGTTGAATTAATAAACCTTGAAAATCCCTTGGTTCTGAGTCTTCGCAGCATCATTAGCACCAGCATTGACATTATTACAAATGTGACGGCAACACAAGTCGCTCGGTTCCAAATGCATTTATTTTCCATTCCAGTGTTGGTTTTGCTGACACTGAGTTTACAGTCTGTCTAGCCATGTGTTTAGGGAAAATATCCATATTGGTAGCTATTTGGTTTTGGAAACACTTGGCGTCTCGCACAAATTGCCAGGTGCCCATTCCTAAGAAGCCTGTCTCTGCCAGGCAGCCGGTCTCCCAGGCAGCCCATGCTTCAAGTCCTTGGGGAGACCGTGGGTCTCTGAAGACATCTGTCCCCGTAGCTGATGGGGGCTTAGGTGGGAGACACTCGCAGGGCTCCAGTTCCTCCTCTCCCGGGAGTCGCGCAGTGCAGAATCTAGAGAAGCAAACTCCAGTACGCCTTTCTGATTCACCCCCGACCCCACCGCACTGTCCATCACAGCAGTGACGTTCACAGGAAGGATGCCTCCTGTCCTTGGCAGCTGACAGGACAGCAGACACCCACAAGAAACAGCGAGAGTCTATAAAGAAAGGGATTCTTCTCAAACTCTTCTTCAGTAGCTTCCCACCGGCTCAGAGGTGCGTGTTCATGGCCTTCCTAGACCAGCGTCACACCATCTCTTACAGCTCTGCCCCCATCGCATTTTTGCCCACCGTCTTCCATCCCTGCGGCCCTCCTTGCTCTCTCCTGACAGCGCTTGGCTTCTCCGGCCCCTGTTCTTGCCCGTTTTCCTACTGGACCATCGGGCCTTGAGGGTGCAGTCTGCATCGCTCTGTGCACTGCCAGCACCTACCAGACTCCCTGGCACAGAGTGCATTCTCAGCGGAGCTAACTCCCGACCCCAAGGGTGCGATAGAGAAGGGCAGCAGCCTCCACATTTGCCAAGTGCCACCTGTAAGCCTTGCCAGTGATGACGATGTGTCCCTATCACTGAAAATCTCGAGAGACAATGTAATCAGCAGTCGGGAAGGTTGTGCTGGCATCTCACCCACGCCCTTCCTCCTCGTGCATGAAGCTCTAAACTCTAGATCTTCATGTCAGCAGTTCTCTCCTTCCTCAAGACAGTGCGTCCCGTGCTGTCACACAGGAGGGACATGAACCTTCACATACTGCATCCACATCTGATGCATTGTTGTGACTTGAGTGACGACCAAGCTGAAGGAAACATGGATTTTGAAAAGACACGTTGCAGAAAATCAGGAATATGTGGTTAAACCTCCCAGGCGATGGGTATGGCAGAGGCCTGGGGCGTCCTGCAGGGGTTCCTGGCTGTGTCTGAATACATCTGGGTGAGACACGTCAAATCTCACATGAGCCATAGACAAAAGGTCCAGGGCATACACTGCCCGTGTCTTTGGGAGGAGGTTGGGCAGACCAGCCCCAGAGGTTCTGGGGAAGATACACTGGCCCTAAAAGACCAGCAGGGAAAGCCTAGCAGGGAGGGGGTAGGGCAATGACGTGGTTCCCCAAGGGGAACAGAGGAACTCAAATCCAACCTCAGCCAGCACCAGTTTCAAGGGTGACCAAACTAAGAGAGGACAGTTAAAGCAACTCGGTGGTATAAAGATTATTATTGGGGAAATACAGCTCTTTCATCAAGGAGGGATGCTAAGAAGGAGACGAGGCATAGAACCCAGGCCCTGGGAGAGTCATTGGTGGAACTGCAGGTGGAAGTGTGGGTTTCCCTACTTGCAAGGTGGGCTCAGTGACACTCCCAGACCAAGAGCGTTAAGTGGTGGGGAAGGTAGAGAGCAGGCAGAAGGTGGTCGCTGCTGTGGAGCACACAGCTCGAGAAAGCGGCTGAGAGGTCGGCGCCCTGCTGTTGCTGGGGCCTCACGTCCTTCCTCCCAGTGTGCAACCCAACAGGAACCAGCAAGTATGGACACCGGGTCTCAGGGGCACAGGCGAGTGGACCAGAAGTGTACACACACACGTGACCCTGACCTCCAGGACCCCGAGGCTCTCCTCCCTTGCAGGCAGGCACCCAACCCTTCTAGGCACCCTACTTCCTAAATGGAAGGGTGCCCACAACATCTAGCCTGTCTGGCTCCTCAGTGGTTCTGGGAATGGTGAGGAGTGGCCAAGACCACCCCAACGAACCTCAGGGAAGGACTGAGATGGGGAGGGAGTGACAGCCAACCTGGACTTTGCCTTTGCTCCATCCACAGACACCCCCGAGACAGAGCGAACCAAGGGTCATTGTGTTCATGGGCTCGTTTGTTGTTTTAAGTTTTAAATCTCCCACCACAGCCATGCCAGGGAAGCGGCGTGTGTGTCTGTCCTTTCTGTGGTTTCCTTAGCAGCTGAACCCCGACTTAGCTCCCTCTGCCCTGCTCAGGTCAAGCTGGGGAAGGCATGGGGGAACGGAGGGCCAGCTCCCATAGATGATGGTCTGTTCTGCCTCCCTCTGTGTGAAGCAGATGGCAGCCGCGGAGAGCTGGCCCAGCCCACCCTCACGATCCAGACTCACCCCTACCGGGCCTGCGACCCCGTGGAGATGAGCTATCCTCGTGACCAGTTCCAGCCCGCCATCCGGGTGGCCGACCTGCTGCAGCACATCACGCAGATGAAGAGAGGCCAGGGCTACGGCTTCAAGGAGGAATATGAGGTAAGGCAGCAGCCAACACAGAAACTTTATGATGGATGCAGAGGGTTTTGTGTGCTGAGGCTTTGCTACTCAAAGTAAAGACCCCAGACCAGAAGCATCAGTGTCACCGGTTGGAAATGCACCACCTCCAGCCCCACCCAGACCTACTGAATCCATTACCCGCATTTTAACCAGAACCGAGATGATCTGTATACTGTTTAAATTTGAGAAGCTCCACCTAAAAGATTCTGAGACTTCCTTTTCCCCCTTCCTGCTTTCCCACGCTTTCTCTTCATTTTATAACTCAGTTATCGCCAAAGTTTCTGCACTTGGGCATCATGGCCGCCCTCAATAGGAAGCTAGAGGGGCTCAAGCCCCCAACCCACATGTTATAGGAAAACCAGCCGATCTCCCTGGCCAGTGCTTCTGGGAGGCTTGCTTGCTCCTGGCCGCCTCTTGCCTCATTACTATGCGTCTGGTGTGTTCTCAGTTCTCCCCCCACCACCACCCAAGTCAACACTGTCTCCCTGGTGACTGCTATCCCCTCCTGTATCTTCTCCTCACCTCTGTATTGGACACCCACAAAGTGCCTATAATATAAAGGATTTGTGAGTAGCAGTTGCTCTTGAGGTTTGGGGGATAAGGAGGGGAGAGACTTGCAGCCAAGTACAGGAAGTGCCTGAATACAAGTGGTCCTCACAGGTCTCTATGCCCACTGCCCCCCCCAAAAGTTCTCTTTAGTGTCCTCAAAACTTCCTTTATTTTTCTTTTTCCGGCAGCCAGGAAAAGGCCTCCCATACTCCCTTTCCTAGGCAGAACAATTTCGCTTCCTTTGTCTCAAACCTTGCCCGCCAGGCATCACCTTTCACAAACAAAAAGGGAAATAAAATTGAAGGGAAAACTCATTAAGATGTTTCCGCGAACTCAAGAGCACCTCGCCTCCCCCGAGGAGCCTTACCCCCCTCGCCTGCTGCTCGGGGTCCAGCTGCAGCCCGCTTTGAAAATGTTCTTTTTCTGCTTTTCCTTTCCTCTCTCCCTCTCCTCCTCCCTTCCTAGAAATATAAATATTTTTGGCACATTTACTGTGTGCCGGGCTCTGAGTTTTATGAACTAGTTTTTTTGCGTGTGTGTGGCTTTTTAGTTTCACATGCAGCCTATGCCCCAAATATGCTCGGTTCAGTTTTGTTGTGTGCAGTGAAGAGGCCTGGACTCAGACCCTGCCCATTTGGGATTCTTGAAAATGCGGACCAGGTTTATCTCTCAGACGGTATTCTCAGAAAGAGCTTACAAGGCAATGATTTCAGAGGCTCCGTGAGGTCACAAAATTGTGCTGCATGGGGGGTCCACACAGCGGGGTTGCAGTACAGCAAACTGCGTGGTCTTGGCATATCATTTTGTTGCCAGAGTTTTAAAATTCTGTTACTCGTTGAGTGAATAGTTTGGATAAGGTGATTTCTAAGGGCCTGTCGGGTCCTAAAACTTTATGAGGATGTAAAACTTGGCGGCATGGGGCACGTTTGACACATTGGTGAGAACAAAAGCGTTTATGTCAATGGATGTGAGTGATGACCTGCTCAGGAGAACCAGCAGTTAATTTCAAATAATGGTCTAGGTAAAATAGCTTTTTCATATGCTCGATCTACAAATTTTTTGGAGGATGCTGGGATAAGAGTTGAAGGAGATGGTCTCATGAGATCCCGTGCGTGGTCCTTATTTCCTAGGGAGTTGGCTGAATGGCTCCAAACCCTTGAAGCGTGGGGGATGGGGTGCACATGCGTGCGTCCACGCCAGCATAGATCTGTTTGTTGAGTGAATGGCAAGAGAGGGTGTGTTGTGTGTACGTATTCAATATCGTGATGGTTTAATATGTCAATCATAACACTTAGTTTGCTTTCAAGTTCCGAATAGCACTAGGGGAAACATGTAACTTATCAACAAGGGTAACAAGTAGTCAAAGCCTAAGAAATACTGTTCTAAGAACTCACGATCTAAAGTTTGAAGACAAAAACACAAATACATTTGACTACTTTGGTGCCTTTCCTTCCAGACTGATATGTCTTTTAAAAGCATCCATCCCTGTGTGGTTGATTTTTTTTAAAAAGTGCCTTTTTGCATTCTCCAAACTTATTTTTTTAATAAACAGCAGAAATACATTTCTCACAGTTCTAGAGGCAGGTAGGTCCAAGGTTAAGGTGTCAGTAGATTCGGTGTCTGGTGAAAGCCCACTTTCTGGTTCACACATGCCATGTGTTGCTTTCATAAGGGCACTAATCCCATTCATAGGGGCTCCACCCTCATGACCTATGCACCTCCCACAGGCCCCACCAACTAATACCATCACATTAGAGATTAACTTTCAACATATGAATTTTGGAGGGACACAATCATATAGAGAAATATTCATACTACAGTACTCTTTCATAACCACAATTCAGTGATAAAGTAAGGTAACTCAACACTGATGCAATGTTTGTTTGTTTTTCCCAAGCTTTCTGGCATGGAACTTCTTTTGTAACAAGAAAAAGAGCAATGCATATCTCATTTCATCATTTGGAAATATCACTAACTAGACTAGCCTTGACCTCAATTAGTTCAATTGATATTAATCAGTGAGCTGGAATTTTTAGCTTCCAGTTAACAGCATTTTCTCGTTAAGTGAGGGTTAATTGGAAAACACTATTCATTGGGAGTCTTTCCACATTGCGCTGCTTCCCTGTCCTAGACTATAACCGATGTCACTCCTGTGGTATCTGGAGTCTCCCTTCTAAGCTTGAAGACTGTCTGTCCTAGGATACCAGATTCCTGGGTCTCCAGCCCTACTTTCAGACCAGCACGCCATGTGCTCTGTTTGTTGCCTGTCACTCCCCGACTCTGTTATTTTTTCTTTTAATACAAATGAGTGGCTTGAACAAGTTGACAGACAATAAGAAGGTGTGTCTTCTAAAATTCAATTCAGTTGTACAATCCCTTGCAAATGTATTCATTAAATTATTACTTAGTATGTACTACTCCCGAGGACTGTTCCGATATTTTAGATATGACAGTGAACAAAACAGACAAGATCTGTGCCCTCATGCAGCTTGTGCTCTATCAGGGGAAACGGGAAATAATAGTCTTTTACAGTCACTTACCTAATAGCTATTTTACAGTCACTTACCTGATGTGGTGTTAGTGAATAATTGCAGTGTGCTAGTGAAAAATACTGTCTGCTGTGCTACAAGCTACCCCAAATCAAACATAAAACAACCAATTTACTGCTCTCGCTGCAACTATGAGTCAGGAATGTGGACAGCACGCGGCAGGAATACTCGGTGTCTGCTCCACGACGTCTGAAGTCTTGACTGGGAAGGCTCTAAGGCTGGGAGTCGAAAGCCTCTGAACATGCCTTCCCTGACACATCCAGTGATCGATGCAAGCTGTCAGCTGGGGTCTCAGCTGGGATTGTCAGCCATGACATTGACACATGGCCCCTTCAAGTGGCCCGGGCTTCCTCACAGCATGGTAGCCTCAGGATAGTTGAGCATATTCTATGGTAGCTCATAACTCCAAAGGTCAGCTTCATCACTAACAAGATGGAAAGTACATCACCCTTTGTGACCTAGGCTTGGATATTACAGCATTACCCCTACCACTTGCGATTGGTTATAAGCAAGTAATAACCACTTGTGTTCTATGGAAGGGAAATTAGACTCTTTCTCTTCTTGGAGGGAGGAGTCATTGCAAGACTCTGAGAGAGAATGCAGGACTGGAGATACTGGAAAATACAATCTTCGGATGATACAATCTTCTGTAGAAGAAAAAAAAGTAGAGCAAGGAAGGGAGATGGTGTGTTCTAGGGCTATGGGGTGAAGGAGGAGGCTCTAATATTAAATAGGGGAGAAGGGTAGTCCTTAATTAGAAGATGACGTTTGAGCAGAGACGTGATGGATATGCTTGTTGGAAGAGAGTTCCAGATCAAGGCCAAGGCTGTCATGAACAAAGAGTGAGACTAATAGAAGAAGCTACTGGAGAAATAAAGGGGAGCTGACCGTTATCAGGCACCATAAGGCATTATAAGGACTTGGGCTTTTACTCTGAATGAAATGGACAGCCACTGCAGAGTTTTGAGAAGGCAACTGATAATTATCTGACAATGGTTCTAAAGACTCATTCTAGCTACTGTGTTGAGAATGGATATAGGGAGGCAAGGGCAAAACAGGGAGACCCGTTGAAAGGCCGGAGCAGAAACCCAGGTGAGATACAACAATAACTCAAGCCAGGATGTGGCAGTGGAGGTAGTGAGAAGCGGTTGGATTCTAAATACATTTTCAACATAGGGCCGATGGGATTTCCTAGCACACTGGATGTGGCAAGTGAGAGGAAGAGAGGAATGAAGGGTGACTCCAAGGTTATTATTACCTGAGCCCCTAGAACAGGGGTGTCAAACTCATTGTCACCAGGGGCCACATCAGCCTCGCAGTTGCCTTCAAAGGGCCAAATGTAATTTTAGGACTGTATAAATGTAACTACTCCTTAGCAGTTAAATGAGAGCTCAGTGCTGCCACCAGGTAGAAACAAGGTGCCAGGCCAGATAAAACAAGGTAGAGGGCTGGATTTGGCCCACAGGCCTTGTGTTTGCCACCTGTGCCCTAGCAGGATGGAGTTGCCACTCCTGGAGATGGGGAAGCTGCAGGTAGAGAAGGCATGTGGGCAATGGAGCAACTGCGAGTTTAATTTTGAACTGAGTTTAAGATATCTACTAGACATCTTCACAGAGACAGAAAGTAGGTAGTCGGGTGTATGAGTCTGGAACTTGGGAAAGAAGCCGGGGCTGGAGAGAAAACGTTGGGAGTTTGGGACATATAGGCTGTAGTAAAGCCACAAGACCATTCAAAGTCAATAAGCAGATGAGCAGAGAAAAGGCAGGGCCCGAGGACTGAACTTTGAGGCGTTTCAGCTTTAAGATGTCCGAGCCCTTTCCATAGAGCAGACATTGTCCTCGGTTCTCGGAACAGAGGAGACGAGGTAGAGCCCTTGCATTCGGAGGCCTTAGAGCCTGCATCACAGACAGGCCTCTAAGCTGATCATTTCAGCATCTCGGCAGAATGTCACAGCGGAGGGATGCCTTTGGGATGGGATGCACGAAGCCCAGCTTGACAGTCGATGGCCAGTGGCTTTCCGGGAGACACAAAGCCTAAACCAAAGCTGAAGGAGGAGGAATAACTAAGTGAAAGCAGGGACGGGACTAGAACGAACAAGCTGTGGCACGGAGGTGCACACCGCAGGCTGAGTTACTGGGGCCGGAAGCAGTTTGGTACGCAGACACTGTGGGAAGGAACATGGAGGGAGATGGGGCAGAAATTGTCAGCGGGGGTAGGCACGGGGTCGGGGCGAGGGCATGTTTGTCAGGCCAAGGAGTCTGGGTTTTATTCCAGGGGCCACAGGAGATGTTGAAGGGAGCAGGATTTTCAAGCTGGATTCGCATTTTAGATGTAACTTATCTGGCCTGGATCAGAGCGGGGAGAGCAGAGGCAGGCAGGCGGCTGAGACAGTAATTCAGGGAAAAGATGGAATTGCCTGAAGTAGGAGCCTGGGCCCAGAGCCCAGACAAACCCACACACATTTCTCAAGTAGAGCCATAAAATCAGCTCGTTCGCTTTGGCCTAAAAACCTGAGTCTCTCGATATGTATTTTAAGTCCAATGGCTTGAAGTAATGTATGAATCATGCCAAATGGATAGTCAAAATGCCGGGATTCAAGTCTTGTCTCTTTCATTAAGTCTCTGGGTGACCTTGGGCGGGGGTGGTCAAAATGACCCAAAGAGCACTTCTGGCCACGATATTTTGGGAGTCTGTGTAGGAACCAATCGCACAAGCCAGCCAGCTCTCCTCCTACTGACAGTCCCACTGGAGCCCACTCTCTGGGTCTCCCACCCCCCTAGTTCTGTCTCAAGACCTAGCAACTATGAGTGACCAGGGGCCTCGGGTTCCTAAGAACTCAGGGAGGCCTAGGGCAAATTAACTGCACCTGCCATACAGATGCGCCTCTTAGAGGTATTCAGTCTTGGCTGCCTATTAGAATTACCTGAGGAAGTTTTAAAAACGCCAATTCCCAGGCCATCCTTCAACCAATTGAATCAGATTCCTGGGGGTGGGATCCAGAGATCTCTGTTTTCTAAGATCGGCAGGTGACTCTAATGTACTTTTAAGGTTGAGAGACACTGGTCTAGAAAGACCCAGAGTGCCCAGTGCATGCCTCCTTATGCCCAAGGCCCATCACCTCGCCAGGTGTGCCTGCTGCTGGTCACCTCTGATGCCTGTGGAGGTGTGTGGTGAGTGAACCAATCTACCCTGTGGGGGGGCACACAGTCATATTCAAGTCAAGGGGCTTCTGCACATCACTGGTTTTTAGAGGCCCCCTCTGCCTCACCTTACTTCCCTAGCCCAAATTCTCCCATCTTCCCTAAAACAACAAGTGTGCCAGCAAATGCAAGCAGAACCTGTCCGGGGGGCGGGGCTGTCTGTGAGCCCTGTCACCCCAGCCGTCACCGTGATCAGAATAGCAGGTTTGGGGAAGACGAGGGAGCACAGGAACAGGTGGCTCTGACGGAGAGAAGAAAGGGAAGCATGTTAATGCCAGTCCAGTGCAGACAGTCTGTCATCCTGATGAATGGAACAGGTCCAGTAGTGTGACCAGAAGGTATCTGGTTATTACAGCTCCATTAAGACTATTTAAGCAGCAAGGAACAGCTGTGTGAAGTGTGATGCAGCCTAATCAAGAACAAACATTTGTTCAATTTCCAGCTCAGGGCAGACACGTCACGTGCACGGCTTCGTGGGCAGAGGCCAGTGCTGCCATCTTTCTCTCAGTCTTCTGTGGGTGACACTGGGCAGACGGCCTCCTGATGGGGTGTAACCATGGAGATGGACCCCTCAGGTCACCCCAGGTGCCCCCCTCTCAGCCCAGAGCCATCTAAACAGAGGCAGAGCAGAACTTCTGCTTCTCCCACTTTTTCTCTCCTCGGTTGGTCACAGTCACAGAACAGCCCCCCCCTGCAGGGGACCTCTGGGAAATCCTGGTTCAGCTTTTCCATCTGCAAACGAGAGTGACTCTGGGGAGAGGCAAGGGGAATTCGTGGCAGATGCCCAAGTCATGGGAGGGAAGACGTGGTTGTTCTCCAGCTCTGGGAACTCTTAATGACCCAAGTAGGGACGCTTGGGCTCCACCTGCTCATTTCACTCCACTCCCCGCGGATTAAAGGAAGGAGAAAATGGGCCATTTAGTGGGGGTAACCAAAAGACATCAGGAACCCATGTGGTTTCAGACTTGGAAGTTTTCCTAGCAGAAAGATCTCACGTAGGAGAGGCTATTAACTCTCTCTGTCTGTTCCTTTGGGCTTATTTTTATTTTTCCACTTAATTCTGTTTGTAACCCAGCAAACAGTATTTTTTGAGTTTAATATAGGAACCCTCCCCAACCAAGTGAGCAATTTTCAGGAGGTACCATAGAAAAGTCTCTTGGCCAAGAGTCAAGTCTTGATTCTCAGTCTGCACCTACGTGCTGGATGACCTTAGATGTGACTCTTCCATCTCTCGGGCCCCATTTCATCGTCTGTGAAAGGTGTGACTACGTAGCATGGACTCCTGAAGCCTGATAGTATAGGTGTCTACTTCATTTGGCCAGACATACTTATTGAGTACCTACTGTGTACCTTGCACTGTCTGGGGCACTGGAGATAGTTAGAAAGCTAAATAAAAATACTCTCCTTTAAAGGACGCTCTTACCACACCATGTAATTACACAACAGAATGCTGGCTAAAATGCTTTATAAACCTGCGATTAAGGGCAGTCCAGGGTGAACACAGGCATTGGTAGTGGTGTTTATTTTTGCCTTTTGCCAGTCGTCGCTGCCAAGATCTATCAGGAGCTTCACCAAAGGCAAGACACTGAGTTGAAAAAAAGTAGGAGGAGGCTGGGTCGAGGCAGAGCATGTGTGACAGAGGGAAGGGCATATTCAGAGGCTCAGCGACATGCAAGAATTGAGATGTTGCAAGCCAGCTCGTAGAAGGGAAGCCAAGATGCCCGCCTATGGAAAGAGAAATGAAAGTTAAACTAGTTGTGGAGATGAATAGGTGTTTTACACACAGTTTTCCTGAGCAGAATTAACAAGGTGATATTCATGGCCTTTGACAGTCTACCTCTTAACTCTAGCTGACTTCAAGGTTGAGGTGGAGCTGGGGACCCAGACAGCCACCCAGAAACTTGCATACATGTGGAGGCAGCGTGCAGAGGGGACCGGAAGTCTGTGGCCTGGAATTGCATGCAGGGGGTCCCCAGATCATAGGCTCAGGGCTGGGAGAAATAGAGGGATATTAACTGAATATTAATAGTGTGAAATATTAACTGAATTGCAAAGTGCTGGTGATAGACTTTGCGATTAAGGCAGTGCCATTTGGGGTGGGGATGGGGGGGCAGACAGTATTTCTTTCGCAAAGGCACCAACACAGAGAAACGCTCCCAACTGTGGACAGTCTGCACAGGTGCACCGCCGGTCTGCCGGTGCCTGTGAGGTGAGCCTCCCCCAGGACTTCGCTGTGTTTATCTACCTTGCTGCCTAAGGCAGTGGTCCTCAAACTGCGCTGTGTGTCGGAATCAAACTGGAGAATTAGCAAAGAAAATTAAGTCATGAGCTCATCAACATGGAACAGGACTCAGGCCTCTGCATTTCGCTGAATTTCTTAGGAACCTCGACTCCTTACTGAACTTTGGCAACCACTGACCTAAAATTTATCATTTAAAATTTTGTAGCTTTTGGCCCTGGCTGGGCAGTTCAGTCATCCCAATATGCCAAAGTTACAGGTTCGATCCCAGGCTGGGCACATACAACAAGCACCCATGAAACCAATAATGCATAAATAAGCAGAACGAGAAATCAATCTCTCTCTCTCTCTCCCCCCTCTTAAAATTAATAATTTTTTTAAATTGTGGATTTTAATGGGTCCTTTAAAGGGTGTTTAGTGACTCCGCATGCAGAGACACATGAACTGTTCTGTCTGACCAAAGCTCCTGGCGCAGACAAATGCCCCCACCTTGCTGCAATCTGGTTTTCCCCTGAGCTTCCCGAGCAGAACTCATAAATTGCCTTCTACTTAGTGACATGGTGCACAGTAATGTTTGCTCTCCTGATGCCACTCTGAGTAGGCGTCATCAGTCATCCTTCCCTGTCTCCTCTGTCCACATTTATAATCTCTAGGACGTGTGCTTTTCAGCACAGCAGGAGGCATGTGTTGAAAGCCTGGCTTTCAAGGATCCAGGATCCCCAGTAACTCACACCGCACCTTAGAGGGAAATAGCGAAAGGTGCGCCTGTCTCCTGATGATGGACCGTCACCTTCCAGAATACGTTCACCACACAAACCGAAATCTGTCATGTCTACCAGATCGCGGCTCTCCCTCAGAGGTGGTGTTCCTGTATTGGACTCAACCCACACGGCTGTCTCTGGTGGCCCTGGCCATCCACCAGCAAGCCACGGACGCCTGTAAACATGGGCATTTGCTAAACCCATGCACCCAAGGAGGCCAGACCTTAGTCCTCCACCAGCTCATGAAACTCTCTCACGCCCTAAATACTGGGTCTCACCTGCACCCGGAGCGAGCGTCTTGTCCCAGTATTCCCAGAACGGGACCAGTTTTATTTATCTATTTTAATTAAATGTGGGGGGTGACGTTCATTAACAAGATTATACAGGTTTCAGGTGTCCGAGTCTGTAATACATCGTCTGTGTATTGCACTGGGTGCCCTCCCCCCAAAGGCAGATCTTTTGCCGCCATACACTTGACCCCCTCCAGCCTTTACCACCCCCACCCCCTTCCCTCGGGTAACCACCGTACTGCTGTCTGTGTCTGTGAGTCTTGGTTTGCTTTTGTTTTTCTTGTTTCTTCATTTGTTGCTTTCCATTTCATATCCCTCGTGTGAGTGGAATCATGTGGTCCCACTTCCAGGAACCCCTTGGGTCCCAGACAACATAGGATGGATATTGCTGGGAGCCTTCATCCTTGTTCTTGTGACAATAACCTGGGTGTTTCTGGTCAAAGAAAGGCAGAGAGTGAATTCTAGGGGTGAGCCAAGGGGCTCAGTAGCATATTCTTGGGAAATAGTGGGATGGAAGAGCCTCTGAACACCTACTATGGGCCAGGCATTGTGCTGGGTGCTTGGAGGTATTATCTCGGGTAATCACTGATCATCACAGAACTCCTCAGGATATTTCTCTTCCACTTACATAGTGTGAAATTCACATTGGGGGTAAAAGTGTATAGATGTATGAGTTTTAACACATTATAGAGTCATGCAAACACCAACATGATCGGTCTATATGAGTTCCATCAGTAAATTCCCCCATGCTTCCCCTTTGCCGTCAAATTCTTCCCCCACTCCTAAACTGAAGGGCCTATTATTGACTTCATTGTCAGCAAAGTTAATAGAGACTTGGAGCAGTGAAATGATTTGCAGAAAAAAATATTCACTCTGCCTGCCTTTTGCAAAGCCCTGCCTTCTCCCTGACTCGTACGCACAACTAGTGGGTGAGAGGTATTTCTTGACAAGATAAGCGAATGAGCAAACACTTCTTTGGTGAAGACTGAAATCTCTCCTGCTCCAGGAGAGTTTGTGGTGGGCTGGGCCGCTGGGAACTCCTGGCAGCCCAGCCTGGTCCTGGAGGAAACACACCCTCAGCTGTGCCCTGCAGCATCCGCCAGGAACTGCCTGGTCAGCATTCCCTGGGCCCGGTTTGCTGCACCCCAGGGCATATCATATCCAATTATCTCCAGGGATACAGTCAAGCCAAAGGGTATGATGGGGGGCACCACAGCTGACAGAATCTGCTGAGGACAGCTGGTGAGCAGGTAAATTAAATGGACCAGGATGCTCTCAGCCCTGGATTGGAGGTGAGCTGCTCCTGGAAGCGCTGTGTTCTGTCAAGACATCTCCCGATTTGGAGCGTAACTCAAACAGGCTTAAGTTCAAAGAAGAGCCTCCAGAAAAGGATGGCAAGCTTCAGAAAGGACCCTCATATCTCAACAGGGCCAAGTCAACAGGTAGGAGAAGGGACCGACCGAGCTGGCATCAGGGACAATTCTCAGTACTACCAGGGAATTCAAGTATTGAATGGGGAAACAGAGGCAGGTTGCACAGTCCCATGGGCTGACTTGGCACAACAGGGCATAAGAAGCCGGAGACGGTGGTCATATGGTCTGAGCCCCCACTGGCTCCGTGGGCCCCAGCTCTGTGGCTGGGAGGGTGGATGGATGGATGGGTGAGTGGATGGGTCCATGGGTGGATTGACACCACAGGAAGAGCGAATCTGTGGTAGGAACCAGATGACAGTTTTACCCTAAAATCTATGTAGCCTGTCAACAAGGATGAAGGAGGTTTCAAGAGACAAGTGCTCTTAGCCACTTGTCATGCTGCTGGACTGGCTCAGCCTTCCACTTAAAACATGTTCAAAGCGTTCCCACTAACTTACAATAAAACTCACAGTCTTGCCTGTGGTCACCAATGTCTTGATTGGACACCACCCCCTCCCCACCCACATGATGTCACTCTGTCACTCTTATTCTCTCTGTCCTGGAGAGCCTACCTTGAAGTTCTAGAACACACCACCTCATGCCATCTCACAGCCTCCGCACTTGCTGTCACTCAGAATCAGCACAGCATTTACTTGCTTAACTGTTAAGGGGTTAACATTACATTCAGCCCTTGGAAGGCAACCACGAGGCTGATGTGGCCCCAAGCGAAAATGAGTTTGACACCCCTGAATCTAAGGGACAACTCAGGAAGAGGATAACGAAAAGGACCCATAGGATGTGGGTGGGCACTTTCAGATGTCTTAAGGCTTTGTTCTGGACTGGAGAGTATTATCAAGTGGTATGATAGGGTACCTTCGTAAATCTTACCTGTAAGAGGGGAAACATGAGCTCAAGGCTAAGGGTGTAAATATCAAAGAAACAGCAGTCAGTCATCCTAGCCAGGACAGGAGGATGTTTGCTCATTTATTTTTAGCTTAGACAATGTCCATATTTTGTCTGTGTTTAGATATGATTGCAGAGTGATCATGTTTTTGCCTAGCTCCATCCTGGTCTCAGAGTAGCCTTGTCTGATGTTGGCGTTCTATAAAATTGCTTATGTTCACCTGGCTGGCATAGCTCAGTGGATTGAGCGCGGGCTGTGAACCAAAGTGTCTCAGGTTCGATTCCCAGTCAGGGTACATGCCTAGGTTGCAGGCCATGACCCCCAGCAACTGCACATTGATGTTTCTCTCTCTCTCTCTCTCTCTCTCTCTCTCCCTCCCTCCCTCCCTCCCTCCCTTCCCTCTCTAAAAATAAATAAATAAAATATTTTTTAAAAAATGCTTATGTTCAACCAGAAAACACCAAGATCCAGCCGTGAGTGCTAGGCCAGCTCCCAGGAGCCAGGGGCTGCTTTTTTCCTTCTCGAATGTCTCCTTTTCAAAAAGTCCCACCCAGTAGACCCTATCTACAGTTGTCCTTTGTCCCTAATGACTGCCTCTCCCAGCTCCCTGTTAATTGCCCTCATAGCACTTACTATAAACAATTCTGTTACATGTTTGTTTATTGTCTGCACTTTCCCACAACTAAAATGTAACGTTCATGAGATCGTCTGCCATGCCCATTGCTCCTATCGCCAGGACCCAGCACCCAGACGGCCACTGTGGCAGGAAGGGAGAAGAGGCAGACTCATTCAGTATATATTATTCAGCAAGTCATGTCTGGACCTCACTTTACTGGTCTATAAAATGAGGCGATGATTTTTTTCAACAGATCCTTCCAGGTCTGACTTCGGAGGATTCTACAAATACCTCGTCTCAGACCTCCAGGGGTGAGGGCAGCCCTGCATGCATCTTTTAGGGCTGAGAAGAAAGATGATCATCTTAGAAAAGCAGCAGCGTTGAAGAGCAGGAAACATTTTCACACTCAGACAGGAGTGTGAAAAGAGAGCTCAACACTCCCAAGGAGAAGAGAATGAGAAAAGGGAAGCGGAGATTGATAATGGATGGATATAATGAGATGGCAATTTTGGTTTCAAAAGAATGTGATTAGCTCCTAATGACTGCCACAATTCCCTGGTCAATCTACTGTAACCAGCTGCTAATGTAAAAATAATGCCCCTCGCCTGGCTCACTTTGAAAACAGAGATGAATCTCTCTTTCATACTTTTGCCCCCTCTTATTTTTTTCCTCCAAGAGATTATCTTCTGTTAGATTGTAGCTCCCTAAAAAGGAAAATGGAGGTGTGATCAGAGTCTGCCAATTAGGAGGTCACGTGGGGTCATCACCTCATCACCACTCTCTCCTGGGTGGGCGGCTCTGTTGGGCCTTCCTCTTCTACCAAGCTCCAAATTGTTCTCCAGCTCCCACCAGGAGGGAGACAGAGGCTGCAGGGGCTGAGGCAGCATCCTGAATGGCTTCCCATGGAGAAGGCCACTCATCACAGAGGTTTTGTGTAGTTTAAGATTTTTCTAAAGCTGTCTGCCTGCTGGGTGCATCCTGAAAAGCATGGCCTGGATGTTGAGAGGGCTCCCAACTGTGTGTCATTTAAGGACTCTGGGGGTAGAGTAGACAGGGACCTTCAGCAAATCTCTGCAGTGTCGCCATGTAGAAGGTGCATGCTTATTCTGAGAGCCCCATGGAGCAGGCCAAAGGCAAAGTATGTGAAGACAGAACAAACAAAACATTGTCTAGTGGGTCTGTCTAAAAGTGAGACAGGAAGCTTTATGGGGCAGTGAGCTCTCTGTCGCTGAGGGTATCCAAGTAGCAGATGCCATAGATCAGCTTAGCAGCTGCCTAGAAGGCAATTATAAATAGGAACACAACCAGATGATTTTCAAAATCACTTACACCTCTGAGAGTCCAATATCTTTGCCTTCTAAATGTACAGAAGGAGCCTCACCCACTGATTTTTGTATCCATCTATCCACTTGTTTATTTAAAAGCAGTGATTCAAGGACATATGAAGTACAAAGCCAATATTGGGCTCTGGAGGTACAGACATAAACAAGAGGCTCTCCTTTCCCTGGAGCAATCCATCACCAAGTTGGGAGACAAGACATCCAGATTATTAGATGTAGAAGAGTCCATCCAATAACAGAAGAAGTGACTGACTAGTCGAGGGTACGATGAGGTGGTAGGAAGGTGAAAGGGGAAGGTTTCACAAAGGAGAAGATATCGAACTGGGTTTTGAAGAGTATGTAGAAGTTTACTAGGTAGACTCATGTGGAAGAGAATTTTAGGCAGAGGGAACAGCATGCAGAGAGCCAGTCTCAGAAATCTGAAACAGCCAAAATTGTCCATAGCGTTGCATTTAGTGCCTTTAGTGCCCCCAGATAATTAGTTTGAAAACACTTGGCATGTCCTCTCCTTGTCTTCACACTGCTTTGGGGTGAATATAATTGGATGAACATTCGGCTCTTATCACAGAGGGTTTCAGGTAGAAAATCCACCCCCAGAATATCAGCTTAAACATTGAGAAGTTCAATGCTGCTGCCAAGACGAGCATATCCAACCTTGCAGAGGTCCAAGACTGGGTGTGTGCCCCTGGCTTGTTGCCTGAAACAGCTGGTGCTACCTGGCTGCAGCAGGAGGATGAGACCAGGTGCTGGAATCTGAGTGCTAAGAGTCACTAGCAAAAGCAGGAGCCATTTGCAGTCTAGAGAGGACCTCTGCTGGTGGCGGGAGGGATGCAGTGTGATGGTCATTGACAGGGGCAAGAAGAGGAGGAGGGGAAGACTCAGGAGAGGGGAGCGGAGCCCTCCATTTATAAAATAAGCATTTTCCTATCTCCACCGAGCTTTTGTCACATGGAGATTAAAGGCAGAGATTGGCGCCCAGAACCTATACTCTGTCGCTTCTCCTCTGGGATACCTGTCTAAGGGTCTCTGTCACACACAAGATTCTGATCCATCGATAGCTGGGAAGACACTCTACTGCCCCAACCTAAAACCCTGGGGAAGCTAAGCTGGAGAACACGGGCTAGTCAGGAAGCCAGGCAAGGGCTTCCTACCCCATCTCCACACCATCTGGAATGGGCATCAGTTCTACCTACCCAACGGCTGCAGAGTTGAAGGTCATGGTCGCACTTCTAGAACAAAGGTCAGCAAACTACAGTCATAGGCAACCTGGTTTTGCTAAATACAGTTTTACTGGGACACAGCCATGCCCATTTGTTTGCATTCTGTCTGTGACTGCTTTCGCTCTGCAACAGTGGAGCTGAGTAGGAGTAGTTACAACAGATTGCATGGCCTACAAAGCCCAAATTGCCTACTATCTGGCCCATTACAGAAAATGTTGGCCAGCCTCTGCTCTAAAAAAGGACCCACCCAGGCTGGCTTAGCACATGGGAGACTGGAAGCAAGAAAGAGGGCATGGTGCTTGGGCTGTGCTGGTGATAGACAGTGGCCCTGCCTGCCTGTCAAACATGGCCTGCTGAATGGCTGAATTTCTGACCAATCAGGTTACAGATTCCTCCTTGCTTAGGATAGACCTAGCAAGGAATAGATGGGCAAAGGCAAAGCTGGTTTGTTAAGATGAGTGGCTGCTCCATTCCCCTGCACTGCTGACAGGGACCTGCGTAGACTGGAGATGTTGCAGATTCCGTCCCAGAAGCAGTGCAAGGCCCACAAGCAGAGCATTCAGCCCTTTCTCCCAGAAGCAGGGTGGGAACAGTAGTCAAAGTGTGGCCTGACCTTCATGCTCTGCAGCCTCCCTAAAGCTGTCCCTTCTCCCTTAAATGCCCAGCTTCCTTCTCTTTGAGATAACTGACTATACCCACCTTTGTGTTTCCGTAACACTTGGCTCATAACTCTAAATCATTCCATACGGTTGCTCACTTGTCTGTCTTCTCGTAAACCGATAACTCCCATCTCTTCCCTCCCCCAAATTTTGACCCTGAACTTCGTCATTCAATTCCCTACTCAACATCTCAGCTTGGATGTCGAATACTCTCAAATGTGCTGCTGCTGCTGCTGCGCTGCTACTGATATTCTTACCCTTTTGTTTGTACATGTTAAGAAGCACATAGTACTCAACAAGCACTAGGCACTATTCTAAACGCTTTATGTGCCCAAAACACAACGCTTAATTCCTGCCTCCCCCATGCTGTTTCTTCCCCACCTGCTTCTTCTCCATCTCAGTAAGTGACATGACTCTTCACTCGGTCCTTCAAGCCAATAGTCTGGGTGTCAGCTTTCATCCCTCTCTTTCCTTCATAGTCCACATCTACAGTAGATGTGTTGTGACCTGCCCCTGTATCCCCTCTCCACTCCTTGTACCCAGTGCTGCCTCCTGGAAGCACCTGAGGCTTTGCCTGAGGACTTCCTCAACACCGTGGAATATGTACACCTTGCCTGCAGAGCACGGCAGTGTTAAGGGAATCCCTATGAGTTGTCCTCAGCTGGTAGGTGGGAATCGGTGGATAAACACCCCAGCCTCCTTCTCCCTCTGGTGGGCATGAAATGGGCATGGGATTCAGCCCCAGCTACATCAGTGGTAAGCTGCCCACTCATTTACCCTGTATTGACTTCCTTCCCTCGATTGCCTCACTTCCCCGACTTTCACACGCATACTTCTTAGGATTGTCTCCAAATAGAGCCTCATATTCAGATCCTTTTTTTTCTAAAGCAGTGAGCCTGCTTTGGAGAGAACCAAAATCTACAATATTCAACTGAAAATAATTGCTTCTCACCAGACCCACTGCCACCATCCTGGTACCAGGGTCCAAGGTACCGTCCTCTCTTTCCTGGACTATTGATCTCCCTGCTTCCTTTCTAGGCCCACTAGTTCCTGTATTTCATACATGAGCCAAAATGTACTTTGTAAAGCATAAATCAGATCAGGTAACTCTCCTGCTGGTTTCCAATCACAGTTAGAATAACACGCCCCTGGTTACCAGCGACCTCAGCGCCCCCTCTAATCTAAACTCTCCCAGCCTCTCCTGGTGCTCTGTCACTGCCCTCCCCCACCTCACCCTTGACTGTGGTCATTTGGTTGCCACCTCTGCACCTGCTGTTCCCTCTGTCTGGAAAGTGCCTCCTGCGTTTCTTGGGATGAGTGGCTTTTTCACACCATTAAGTTATTAGCTCAAGTGTTATGTTCTTGAAGGCGGCCTCACAGATTGTGTAACCTGAAATAATCCTCATCCTCCATCACTATCCTTTCACCCTCTCCCAGTCATCTGGAAGTTCAGGGGCCACTTTGTTTATTTCTCTGTGCCCCAAGTATGTAGAACAGTGCCAGACACATATTAGGGACTCAATAAATATCCGTCAAATGAATGAATGAATGAATGAATGACTCCTCTCCCAGACCAGATTTGGGCTCATGGCACAGAAGACATCAGTGGCATCTGAGTCAATGAAGGAGCGAATAAGGCCATGGAGGGGCCCAGTCTGTGTTCTCCCCAGGCCCCATCCAAGACCACGCAGCCCTTTGCATGGAATGACCCGTCACAGTGGGTGTCGTTTCCCCCACTGGCTCATCTTCATCTGCCTAGAGCTCCTATCTCAGGCCATTCTAACCACTCTGTCCTTTCTTTGTAGGCCTTACCGGAGGGGCAGACAGCTTCGTGGGACACAGCCAAAGAGGATGAAAATCGCAATAAGAATCGATACGGAAACATCATATCCTGTAAGTGCTCTTCTGGGCGGCCCCAGGCTTCGGGGGCATGGAGGAAACAACGCTGTTACTATTATTTACCTAGAATTTGTTATCATGCAATTAATCCTTGATGTTTCCAACTTTGGGTCAACATGCCAAGCTGGGAGCTGTAGTTCAGTCTCCCTGTTGTATCTGGCCTGGTGACAGCATGGCTGACCTTGGCCACAGGAGGCAGGTAGGAAGCTGGGTCCCAGTGGAGAAGATCCAGGAAGTTTCTGAAAGCTGGGTCTTGCCTGGCATTGCCCACTATGCAAGCATTTTTTTAGGTTGGGGAGGAAGCCTGGCCAAAAGGAATTATTTTATTCCTAATGGTTCCTCTAAAGTAGAGTACTTCTGGAGAAGTGACTCAGGGTAGGGAGCAAGGTCCAGCCCACAAGGGAGGGGCTGAGAACACCCAGGCCAGAGCACACTGCAACTCTAAGAAGATAGAGTCCCAGGCGAGGGTTGATGCTCAGAAGGAGCCAGAAACTCTGAGGACTGGCAGCAGCCCACTCAGGGCTCGAAGGAGCCCCAGGTTACTCCAGTCACAGCAGAGGCAGGGTTGAGGGCATCACGACTTCTGCCAGACCCCATGCCCGTGGGCAGAGACTCTCAGGAGCGTGCCTGCCGCCCAGGGCTGCATGGGCACAGGCACCGGTGGCCCTGAGCCTGCAGGAGGAAAGCACGTTGTGTGCCGAGCTAGAGGCGGGATGGAAGGGCATTGCCTTTTGTGTGACAGTGAGCTATAGGCCCCCCTGAAGTGATGTGACGGAGGCAGTGGTGCAGAGCGGTCACAGCCCTCTGCAGTCACACTGCCTGGGCAACTGTCCTGCCTACGGGGCCCAGGCAAGTTTCCTGTCCTTTCCAAGCCTCACTCCTCACCTTTAAAATGATGAAAATAGGGTCACTGAAAACACAGGTAGGGTCACTGAAAGAAGGTATGTAAAACCCAGTACCTGAGATCATTGTACTCATAGCCCTGGAGTTAACATTTGTAAAGTCACTGCTAAGCAGTATCTACATAGCACTCTACCGCATTTCAACTGGAATTCACTCAATACCCATGAGGGGTCATGGAATAAGCCAGGATTTGGGAGGCGGGTGATCATATGTCCATTTTGGAAAGATCTCTAGGGTAGCTGATTGGGAGGGCGAGTTAGATTGGGAAAGGCTGGAGGCAGTGGGACCAGTCAAGAGGCTACTGCAGTGGTCCCAGCAAGGGATGATGAGGCCTGAACAAAGTCAGTAACAGTATTTGTGTGTGACCACATGCGGGAGTGAGTGAATGGGGAAGAGATGGAGAGACAGACTGCCATAGAGCTAATCATCAGGTCGCACACCAGTATTGTCACTGCCAAATGTTGGTGTGCACAGTCTTGAAAGCACCATGATATACATGGAGAGGACAGAGTTACCTCATACGGAAAGCTGAGTACAGGTTCTCATTAGAACAGCATCTACAACAGCCTGTGTCTCCTCGGTATAGCCAACCTGGGCCTTCTGATGTCTCACCAGTTGGGTACATAGCACTCCTTGGTCTCTGCTCTCAGAGTAAACCAGTCAAAAAAAATATCGTGAATAACTAATTATGTCTAGCACAGCTCAGTGATTTGTTTTGTTTCACTGTCTAGACGTTGCCTAAGAACAAATGTGGAGGAAGAAAGCGTTAAGATAACAGGCAGCCTGTAGAGGAAGAAGGAGGCAGAGTTTTAGCTTAGCTGTTTCCTGTGCCGATTTAGGAATGGGCTATGAATGGTAGAACTAATCAGAAAACACTTATAATGTGCCTCTCGGAAGACAGCAATGCAGACGGCAAGATTTCTCGCAGATGAAGCACTGGAAAGGGATGTGCAAAAGATCAGGAAGTGTGTGTCGAGACCTATGGCGTGTGGGCATCCTCTGAGCCAGGCCTGGTGGTGGGCACCGGGGCACTCAAGCCTCTTCCCCCAGGGAGCTCCCATCCTGGGCACATGTGGCCACTCACTCTGACCACTCTCAGCCCGAGGACCGTGCCCTAAAATATCCGGTCGCTTGTCTGCTCCCCCTATCAGATTGTGAGTCCAGATAGGGTCACTGAATTATAGGCTGTGAGACCTTGCGGGATCACTCGAACCCTTAGTCTTTGGCCTGTAAAATGGGTACAGTGATGTCTTCCTCGCAGGGGTGTTGTGCAGAGAAGAAAAAATAAAAGACTACAGCACGGTGAGGAGACCTACCTTCCTGAGAGGCAGGGACAACCAGGCAGAGTCAGGTATCGGGGCCAAAGCCGGTGGAAGCCAACGGCGAAAAGCCTAGCCACGCCACGTGTCTCTCCAGACACGTGCTCACCTTCTGCTGTCCACACCTTTGCCCACGCCGTCACCTGCTCTCATCCGGCCTCTACCTGGCCTGGTTCCTGGTTGCTCCCCATCCACCTCTGCCCCCAGCTTTCTCCCTATCTGATCTCTGACAGAGGCGAGAGGGCCCTGAATTGAATCGTGTCATCTTACTGGAAACTCTTCAAATGGTTGCCCTTCGCTCACGAACACTCCTTGTCCAAAGTCTCTTAGCCGCCTCTCCCGTCTCGTGTCCCACCGTGTCCTCTCTGTGGTGGTCTCCTCCAGTAAGCCACACGGACTTTCCTTCAGTCCCTGGAGTTTCCCGTGCTCACCAATGCCACAGGGCCTTTGCTCATTCTGTTCTTTCTATCAAAGTGTCCTTTCCTCCTCTCTTTGTTCTATTAATTCAACTTTTTCTTTCGGTCTTAGCTCAGTCACCACTTTCTCAGGGATTCTTCTGGCCTTTTGAATTTGCTCAGAGCCCCGTTATTCACTCCCAGAGCACGGATGTGTCTCCCCCTTAGCCCTTATCGTCGTTGTGATCCCAGAGGCATTTCAGTGGCTACCTGTCGCCGGCCTGACTCCCTCACAAACACAGATGCTCTGGAACAACAGACCCGTGACTGTCCTGCACTTCTGTGTTTCCAAACCTGCCATATGGTTTGTGCTCAGTGAATAGGAATTGAATGTTGGAAAGTGCAGATTCTCTGCAAGACCCCAAAGGCCTTGAGCCATGGATCTCTCCCTTCTGGCTTCCCAAATAACGTGGAGAGCACCCAAAAAGGATGGATGGAGGAAGGCCAGATCAAGATGACACTTGGAACGAGGGCATAGTGATGTCTTCCAGTCAGGAAGAAGGTACCGCACCTGAAGGAAGAGAACAGAGCCTGGATCCCAGGCAGCAGGAAGAGCCATGAAGGGGGTTAGAATTCCATCACCACGGGTGCAGAAGATGTGGTCCATGTCCCACCCACACCCCACGGCCTCACCGCCTCACTGTGCAGTGACACCAGCTGGCAGTACCAGCATCCAAGGCCAGGACGAGGGTAGGGCGAGTGAGACACCCAGCCTGTAACATGCAAGGAGATTCCGCACTCTCAGCTGTTGATGCTGCATCTGCTCCACCCCGATAGAAAGCACCTCACTAAGGTGCCCAGGGCGACTCACTTGTGCACCCGTGTCCTGCCCTGTCTGCATCTCCTTGCCTGAGGACTCTCTCCGAAGCTGAGCAAGATGTTCTCTTCATGCACAAGGCAGTCTCTCCCCGGCCCGTGAAATAGTTCAGCTCCTCACCCTCCCATGAGGCTGTTGTGTTTCACACCTTTCCCAGAATCCCCCAGGCAGTAGTCTGCAGTTGCCAACAGTAGTAACAGCCTTGAAAATGGCCTTTCTGAGCTGCCTTCTCTTGGCCGTCTCCCTCGCCCCCTTCCCCCTGATGAACCCTCTCCTTCTGTGTAAACTACTCACACCAGAATCCTCCTCTTACGTCTTCTTGGGAAACCCGAAGGGAGGCAGAGGGAATTCAAACACCTAATGACACCACCTTGATGGGCTTAAATAAACCTGAACCTCCCTTCTAGTTTAAGAGTCCGTAATTCTGCAACAAATTGGGGCTGAAGCAGGTCTATACTGCGTACTCAGACAGCGCCGAGGTAACCGGTGGATTCTAATGCAGCACAAGACATACAGGGAACCAAGAAAGAAAAAAGAAGTCCTGGAACGGAAATGAGAAAGGTGACAGAGAAACAGCCCCAAGGAACAGGAAGCGTTCCTGCCCTTGTAGGTGTCTCTCCCAAAGGCAAGTCTGCCCTGGCTTGATAAATAGAAGTATTCTTGGCACAGGAAGAAAACCGGATGTGATCAGCATCTTAAGGAACCCAGAGAGGCTGGAGTGGAGGACGAAGGCCCAGGCCAGGGAGAACTGAAAGATCAGAGGCGAGGAGGAGGCAGGGTACAGCCTGCAAATGAAACAATGAGAGGAAAACCTTGGCTGCATAAGCCCTTTCTTCCAAGTGTTTCTGTTTAGAATTTAGTAATAGAGACAGTGGCGCTTCCAGGGACTGGAAATGGCAAGGAAGTGAAAGGGAAGGAAACGAACGGGGAAAGCAGAACAAAGAGCTCTTTGCTTTCAGGTACCTCTGGGCAGGGACTGTGGGCAAGGGGACATTTCGAGAAAACCATGTCCAGTCCTCTGAACTCTCTCCTTTCCCCATCTCCTTTCCCATTCTCCCAGTGTCTCCTTGGCTCACCCCCCAAATCCACTCGTTGTGCTCAAGTCCTTGTTTCAGATTCTGCTTCTGAAGGAGTTCAAATAAGAAGACTTCTCGTTCTTGAAAGTTCCCTTCATGGGCTGTGGGCTGGGCAGCCTGCGTAGGCGGAGACAGTAAATCCATCAGACGCCCCCGTCCCTCCAGCTGCTGTCAGTGCTCTGTGCTGAGGCTCCAGCTGTTGGAGGTCCCCTCGCAGGGCCCTACAGAGGGGAGCTGCCCAGCCTCCACCACCCACCACAGGATTGCCGGACAGGGAGGCACACAGAAGGTCGGCTGCTTCCCGCTCCTGCCTGAGCCACCCTCTCTCTCGACGATGTTATTTCAATCAAGATCGAATGCGCAGACCTTTCACTTCAATGAGGTGCCCAGGCAGCCTCGGCAGAATTCCCTGCCCCCTCCCAATCCACTCACGCAAGACGATGGCATTAACATTTCCAATTCTTCTAGAAGATGATTTTTCGGCGGCACAATTCATTGTAATGAGTCCAATCTCTTTTCTTTGAAAAATTGCACCTTTTCTTTACCCTCCTCGGTGCCCAGAAGACAGGAAGAAAGAGCATCACATATCCAAATGGCCGTCTCTCCCAGCCCCACCTGTCTGAAGCGGATGCTCCCTTTAAGTACATGTGACTTGAGAAAAGCAACCTCTCACGTTACCTTGGGTGATGGGGGAGGGACGCAGGGTGTGATTTGTTTTGAGAGGTAGAACTGCACCCAGGAGGAAACTGAACCGTGTCCTCTGGGTGGCCATGGGGAGACAATGGGGTGGGACAGTGTGGGGGTGAGAACTGGCCTGGAAGAGGTGTGGAGGCATTGGGTCTTGGGGTTCCAGGAGGGGTAGGGACCCCCATCCTACAAGGAACCTCTCAACCTTATACCTTCTGCTGAGTAGTTAAACTTCTTGGAACTTTGAGTTTCTCATCCATAAGACAGGGTAACGATACATACCTCACGGTGTTACTATGGAAATCTAACAGCATAGCATCCATAACGCTTCTAGAATAGTACCTGGAAAACCTTACACGCTCCGCACAGGTAAAGACATTTCTGTACCTCACCACCTAACACAAGGTAGGTCTCTAGTCTCATGGCCCAGCTCCAGTAGGAGCTTTTGGTTTTTCCCAAGACAAATTAAAGTAAATAGCCAGAGCACCTCTGTGCTACATAGCTGGACATGGGTCTGAACATTCAGACCTGAGTGTGATCAGAACCTTCTAGAGGGCGTGTTAGAATACTGGTTGCTTGGCCCCAACTCGGAGCTTCTGATTCAGTAGGTCTGGGCTGGGACTCAAGAGTTTGCATTTCTGTCAGATTTCCAGATGTTGCTGATGCTCTTGGTCCAGGGACTGTATTTGAAAACCACTGGTCTACAATGATAACAAAACTGAATTTACACATCCATGTTGATTTCTTACAACACCCCAGCTGCTTTTATACCTTCCCTCTTTTAATCCTTGCAACAGTCTGCTAAGGCAGATAGGACTTTGATACTATAGTTGGGTAAACAGAGATACCCAACTATATCTCAGAGGACATAAGTAACTTGCCCTGGGTGATATGGTCAGCATGTGACAGACCTCAGATCTGCCTCCAGAACCTGCCCAACCCATTGCCTCTCCCCCACCGAATGCAAGAATTGGCCGTGAGAATTGGGGCAGGACAGGCTGGGTCTTCAAGTGGGGCGAGGAGTCCACCCTGGGGAGAGGGAAGTTTAGGCACAGGATCCAGGCACACGCTGCCACTCTCGTGTACAGGAAACAGTCTGGGGTCCCAAGCCAGGTTACCTAAAATCAACTGTACGTCTGTAAGCAAGGGGCCTGCCCCTTTCTCATTCTTGGCCTTTCAAACACAAATATGAGTTCATTTATTGGACAGACACTTATTGAGGACCTGCTGTGTGCCCCACACTGTAGAGGAGTTTGGTAAATAGAGTGTCCTTCCTGAAACAGAGTAAGAAGAGGAGCCACAGGTTAATCCAACAGTCACAGAAATATAACTGCTCTAAGAGCTGGGAAGAAAGGCATGGGGAGCTATCCAAGCCTGGGGTGCAGAGGTCACAGGAGACTTCCTGAGGGAGGAACATTGAGATGAGAGCAGAAGAACGAGATGTTGCCAGTCTTCTGGGTTTGGGGGTATCCCTTTACATGTGCAAAGGCCCTGAGGCGAGAGCAGACAGCATGCATTTGAGCGACTTAAAGAAGGGCGCAGTTACCAGACTAGTGTGTAGGGAGCAGCGCAGGAGGCTGTCCCAGGAGGTCAGTCCCAAACCGTCAGATCAGGGAAGGCTTGTGGGGCTGGTAAAGCTTTCTTCTCCGTCTGTGGAATCCTGGAGCTGATGCATGCCCGCTTGCAAGAACAGACTGTTAAATATTCAGGAATGTTGTGAGCTAGTGGATGCCATGTTGCAACTTGAGATCAGCCGTGGTGGGAGCGACTCTTGCACAGAAACCAGCGGGGCCTGACGTTAGTGGGCGGGGCCTTTCTTCCCCCCAGAGAGCTGTTCGATCAACATTTGCCAACACACCACGGGTCTTTGTCCTGAAACTACAAGGAACAGATTGATTCCAGAGGGATGATGTTTCCGTTCCCCTGGATTTGTGCTTGGGGAGGGGGTCCCTTTGAATCTCCAGGGCTTTGCAGTTGTCCCTCCCCTCCACCTGCTGCCAGCCGCCGTGTCCTCCCTGTAACCCAGTTCTTGCCCACCTCGCTCCTTGGCCGAGAGCCAGGTGGGTCCAGGCTCCCACACCTTCCTCCCACCCTGAGGTGTTTTACTTCTCCTCTATGTGACTCTTCTCAATTCTTCTTGTCTTGCATATCAAACAAGGAGCTCCAACTTAAGCTGTTTTTCAAGCTTGCAAAATGTAGACAGAGCATAATGAATGTTCTGGGCTGCTTGTAAATTACCTCGGATGAACTCCCTCACACGGCCCGCTGCCCCACCTCTCTCCATGAGCGTGTGGATAAACACAATTTTTTATCCTTCTAATTATATAAAGTTAGACGAGGAAGGGGGCACAGAATGATATTAGCGTCTCCCAGGAGGAATACATAAACCATGAGGACTCTGCTACTCCTCGCGATGCCTTTCTGCAGACCTACGTCCTGTGTTCTTCTCTCTCCCGAGCACACACATAGCTCTTGGCCTCTGCACAGAGGCCGATTTACCTTTGGGACAAAGAGCAAATGGGGAACACCGAGTTACTAGGTTCTCCGCCATCAGTGCATGGCCTGCCTCACATCCAGCTGACAACCGTCATTTATTTAGCACCTGCCGTGTACTCAGCACTGCCCTAACACTTTTTAGAGAGGTTTTAGATTTACAGAAAAATTGAGCAGAATGCTCAGAATGCTCTCCCTCCTTCCCTCCCTCCCACATCCAGTTTCATCTGTTAGGACCATCTTGAGTCTTGTGACCTATTTGTTACAGCTGATGAACCAATACTGATCCATCAGTATTAACTGAAGTCCACAGTTTGTAGAGTTCAGTCTTTGCGCTGGACAGTTCTTTGGTATTTACAGAGGTATGGTGACGTGCACCCACCGTTACGGTGTCATACAGAATAGTCTCACTGCTCTGAAAACTCCCTGTGCTCGCTCTATTCCTCCCTCCCCTCAAGTCCCCGGCAACCTCTGGTCTCTCTACAGTCTCCATAGTTTTGCCTTTTCCGGAATGCCATGCAGTCAGGTTTACACACTGTGAAGTCTTTCACCCTGGCATTGTTCACTTAGCTGTGTGCATTCAACGTGCCTCCATGTCTTCTCATGGCCTGATGCCTCGTTTCTTTATATCATTGAGTAATATTCCATTGTGTGGATGTCCCACCATTTGTGTATTCATTCTCCTGTTGAAGGACATCTGGGTTTCGGCAATTGTGGATGAAGCTGCTGTGTGTAAATATCCATGCACAGGTTTTTGTGTGGACGTAAGTCTTCAGCTTCTTTGGGTAAACACCAGAAATAGCAATTGCTGGATCGTCTAAGCGTCTGTTTAGTTGGGGAGGAAACCGTCTTCCAAGGTGGCTGCACCACTTTGCTCTCCCACCAGCAGTGATTGAAAGTTCCAATTACTGCACATCCTCTCCGGTATTTGGTGCTATCAGTGTTCTGGGTTTGGGCCGTTTGAGGAGGCGTGTAGAGGTGTCTCGGTGTTTTACATTGCAATTCCCTAATGAAATATGATGTTGAACATCTTTTCATATGATCATTTCCCACCTGCATATCTTTTTTTTTGGTGAGATCTCTGTTCAGATCTTTTACCCACTTTTTCATTGAGTCATTTGTTTTCTTATCATTGAGTTTTAAGAGTATTTTTGTACATTGTGGATACAAGTCCTTTATCAGATGTCTTTTACAAGTATTTCCTCCCAGTGTGTGGCTCGTCTGTTCACGCTCTTACTGTAGTCTCAGTTCTCATGCGCGAAGTTCCTCATTTAACCCTCCCAGCGTTCTGTGAGCTACATAGTAATGGCCCCATGTTGCTAAGGAAATCAAGGCTAAGATAGATGAATTGACCTCCTAAATGATGGAGCTAAGATTCGAACCCAGAGCTGAGCCTTATCTCCATACCTCACGTCCCCAGGGTGTCTTACTTGCCACAAGTGAGATCAGGTAAGAATGAATCCTGGTCATCTCATGTGAAAATAGCCCCTCACCATCTCTACAGAAAGTAGAGTCCATGTGTGGACGGCCTGCAGACCCAGTGGTGGTTACTGCCATCAGAGTGCCTTCACGCGGCGCGGAGAACGCTCTGTAATCTGGCCCCCGCCCACCGCGTCTGCCTCTTCTCCCATTGCTAACCCCTTCACACTCCACATTCACAAGACAGGAAACTTCGCAGCTCCAAACATGCTTGCTTTCTCAGGATCTCTGCCTTCACCCTTGCGATTCCCTCTGATGGAAAGACCTTCCTTATTGTCCACTGGTCGAACGTACCATTACCCCCTCCTTCGTGTGTCATTCCACGAAGCCCTCCACCTCTACTTTTAGACCTTGAGGTTCCCTTTCTTTAGTAGAATAGCAGTGAGTTTCAGTGGTGCAGTTTCCTTGATCTCCCAAGCTCACTGGTCTTGGGCTGTCATTTAAGTTGGCTTTGGGTTCGCCTTTGGGTTTTGATTTTTGGTGGGTCTTTCTTTGGTGGTTCCTTCCCACCAGCTGGTTAAATGAGGGTCACTCTGTCCACCACCTCCTGTATTTTGTTGTGCTGGTGAGGGCAGGTTGTGTTGAAGCTGGTTCTTCCGTGTGTATAGAAGTTCCCTTTCTATGTGCTGTCTGTCTCTCCCCCACAACATTGACCAACTCCTTAAGCTTGAGTATCACCTTGGTGACACTTCCTTAGCCCCTTCAACAAGCCTGCACATCGTAGGTGCTCAGGAAATGGTTCTTAATAAATGAATGAAGAGGAGAGACTGGCGAACGCCATCATCTGGTGCTTAGAGGCTCCTTTCATCTTTAAGAATATTGAACTGAAAGAAAGGCTTGTTTCCTTTTGTTTGGTTTTTAATAATTTGTGCTTTCAGAGTTTAAATTCCATTGTATATTAAAGTAAATTACCTTTCAACATTTTGCACCAGAATCTCCATCCCCAGTGCTGTAGACCCCTGGAGCAGGCATAACTCAATAAACAAAGCAGCTTTTTGAATCAATAAGTCATTAGTGAAACCAATGAGTGAAAACACAATGTGCATTTTCACTTGTTTAACGCTTACAGTTTTTGTAACCTCTGGTGACAAGGCTTAATGGCCAGAGCGCAGAGTAAGAGGCTGGGCCTTATGTGAGCCCCTGCTGGGTGGAATGTCTTCCAGGAAGTCCACTCCCCGGGGCCAGGGTCCTGCAGGAGCTCCAGGAGCAGGACCCGTGAGATGCGAGAAGTCCAGGGCAGCCCACGTGTGAACGGAACAGGGGTCCAGAGTCAGACGGACTTGAAACAGAATCCAGCCCTGCTACTTGCAGGCTGTGTAACATGGGGAACTTGCTTAACCTCCCTGAGCCCCAGGTTCGCATCTGTGAAATGGGAAGAAGAAGAAGAAATCATTATCCCTGAGCCCCAGGTTCGCATCTGTGAAATGGGAAGAAGAAGAAGAAATCATTATGGCATTAATATAATAATCTATACAGTTATTTGGAGGAATAAATGATGGCATAAGATCACATATGTAAGCTTTCTGGTACTTTCCGTAAACTATAAAGATTAGCTTCAGACTCCCCACCCATCCAAATGGATGGCTTAGACCTCCCACCTACCCCCTTAGTTGCTTCCACTGAAACTCTCCCCTGTCATGAGTGAAAAAAAATGAGGCATCCAGTGTATCAACGTCCAGCAGTGTCTGGTACGTGGCAGATGCTCAGTGAACCATTTTGAATTAATTAGTTGATGAATTCATAGATACGGGGTGGTGTGCTGCCCAGTCCTGGAACTGTTCGTTCATCCTGGGACCCATTCCTTGCCTTCTCCTGCTCACCGGGAACTGACCCCCACAGGTTGCCTTTCTCAGTCTCTCGGCAGCTGGCTTCTGGCTGGTTTTGGTCAGAGACGGGCGCGGGTGGGAGATCGGGAGGCGGGAGAAAAGAAGAAGAGGGGGTATTTCCCCTGCTCTGTCCCAATCACAGGCTCCTTTTCTCCAGCTTCCGCCAAAGAAGCCCCGTGCAGCAGCTCCACTTCCCCAGCCACCGTATTCTGGCACCTGCTCCCTCTGCCCCTCCACCCCCGGGAGGCTGTGTCTAAGGAGACACGGTGTTTATCTCTGAATGGCTGCCCCCTCTTCTACGTGGCTACTCAGCCCCACCATCACCCAGGGAACCACTTCTCTGTCGTTAACTCCTCCTGCCGTGGACACCTGAAGTGGTTACCAATATTCACTTAGATCCCTCTTTGGAAGCCAGAGCGTCTGGACCCAGCCTTAAGAGGACCCCGCCCTTCCGAGCTCCACCGCCCACTGGCCATGGCCAGTCAGTCCCTGTGAGCCTCGGTTTCCTCATCTGTAACAAGGACGAACAGCACCCATTCTGCTTCTCTCCCAGGACCACTGTGAGAGTCCAGTGAGGCAGTCCATTCATACATTCACCGAGGACCTCTGTGCGCCTGCCACGTGCAGAGGTGCAGAGGATAGAAAAGGGAGCAGAACAGCCAGCGTCCCTGTTCTCAGGGGGCTCCAGCTCGTAGTAGTAAATGTGCTTATGAACTGCAGAGTGCTCTATAAGTCTAACAGAATAAGCTGACCTGGCCTTGACCTCCAGGGACCCTTGGGGATGCTCAGAGCTCTCTATTCCACTTGCTGGGAACCCCAGCCCTGCCCTACCTTAAGGTGCACTGGCCAGCGACAGGCACAGTAACCTGGACAGCTGAGCCCCTCCTCCCAACCACATCCAACTCGGGCGTCCTGATGGCTTGTGTCTATTTATGTATCGGAGCTCACTTTAATTAATCGTAAAAAATTAGGCTGATTCTTCTGCTGTACTAGTTTTTTTTTAATGGTGGTTATTTGGTTTATTTGAAGTCAGCGTGCCATCGACCGGAGCCTGCAAATCTTGTTTATGCCTAGATTGTGTTTGGAATGGTATTCTCCGTAACACGATTTTTAGTTATTGATGACCTCTTTTATAATGATTTAGCCAGCTCCGCTTGAATGATAGTATTGATAACAATATGTGGCCGACAATCTATTTGCGGCAATACTCCAAGAGGCGAGAGAAAAGCAATTTGTGCCCATGTGGAAAATAGGTAAATTTGCCGTTTTTAAGCAAGCATGAAAATGGAGCTTATTAATCCTGACCCAACGCCTCTCGCTCCCCCTGTGCTTTCATGTAGTATCTCTTGCACTGTCCTGTGGAGAAGGTATTCCCATCCCCACTGTAATCACTAAGACTCACCCAGGTAGGCAACAACGAAGCCAGAATCCAGGGGCGGGTAGAAAAAAGAGAAGATGCAGGTCCTTTTTAAGGCACCGTGATCTCCCTGGGCCTCAGCTTCCTTGTCTGTCAATGGAGGTAGTAACTAGGGGCCTGCGGGGATGGGGGCGGGGGATTAAGTGAGAAGGCTGTGCGGCTGTCACGTGGCTCTGGGTGCACAGTAACTAACCAATGGCGGCTCTAACAGAGGGCAGGGCTGTTCTCTCTCTCTCTCTCTGCAGACGACCATTCCCGGGTGAGGCTGCTGGTGCTGGATGGGGACCCGCACTCCGACTACATCAACGCCAACTACATCGATGTGAGGGTCTTCCGGGGGCCGGGCCGCTGGGGTCTCGGGTTGGCTGTGGCAGGCTCAAAAATCTGTGGCTGTTCCTCTGACTCTCCCCCAGAAGGGGGCCTTCCCAGAACAGGGCCAGAGCCACTGGCTTCTCCCTGATTAGTGTAACTAGTGTGGCCCAAGTTATTTGTCCATCTTGCGTGGCCTGCTCCTTCTAGCTGGCTGGAGCAGCCTGCTCTGCGGGGCCCAGACAACTGCCAGTCATGTTCATTCACCTGTTGATTCATTCACGTATGTGTCTGTTTATCTAGTCATTCATTCATTTGAAGGTATAGCCGTTTAGACAACAAGACTTGAAAAGGGCTTCCTGTGTAGTCGGTGCTTTGGGAACCATAAAGCTAAAAATGCCATGGCCCTACCCTCTGAAACCTCAGCAGGAAGATAAGCTGTGCCCAGCAACAATCGTAGGACAAACTAGAAAGTGGTAAGAGTTATAAGTGCAAATAAAATGCTGCAGGGGTTCAGAGATGGGAGAAAAACATTGCCTCTTCCATCAACAATGTAAAATGTGATGTGAACCAAAGCCTCAAGCACAGGTAGAATTGAAAACCAAAGGGAGAGGGTGGGCCTCTGGTTAGAGGGGACAGCACAGCCAAGATGTAGCATCTGGAAGCAGCGATAGGCAGCGGCTCAGTCTGAGGGGGACAGAGACTACGTAATGGGAATGGTGGAAAATGAGGTTGGAGCTAGATCACAGGTAGTCTGTGACCAGACTTAGGAAGTCAGACTTTATCCTGTAAGCAAGAAAAAGCTATCAAAAGGCTTGAGCAAGAAGGTGACCAGTTCAGAGCTGAGCTTTGGGATGACTCATCTATCACCAGGGGTGAGAGAGAGATCAGCAGGAGGGGAGTCTGGGATGAGGATGCTGGAATATAGACCTAGAAGGGACTCAAGTCCAATACGGGAGTCAGATTCGAAAGGAAACCCTCACAGAGCAGGGCCTATGGAAGCCTAAAAGAAAATCAAAGGCTTGAGGTCAGGGAAGCCCTCCTGGAGGAGGTGACACAGTGCTGCCTTAGGCAGCAAGAGTGAGCAGGCAAGAAGGGGTGATAGCAACCTAAGAAGTATCACCTCTTGTGTATCAGCATGACCTTAACTAGTACCACAACCTCACAAAGTAAGTGCTGTTACTACCCATTTCTAGGTGAGGAAGCTGAGGCTTTCTAAGTCATGTAACTTATACAAAATCACACTGCTAGGAGGTAAGGGAGTAGGGAGCAGGAGTCTGGACCAGGGGTGCCTCCCCCAGCAAGCTCTATGGGCTTTAATAATAACAGCAAAGCAATAGCAAGAGCCAGTAACTCTGAGTCCCTCTTGAGCCCTATGACAGGTAGTTTTAAATGAGTCCATCTCTAGAGACGTCTCAACAACCCTCCCAGGTTTTCAGGCCATCATCCCCATTTTCCAGATGGAGAAGCTGAGGTTACAAAGCTTGTCTCAGGCAAGGCAGCTGGTCAGCGGCAGAACCAGGCAAGGAACCAGATCCAAATGGCTCTCTGGACTGGAGTCCCTCCTGCATGTGCTGACCCAGACTGAGTGGGTTTATTCCATTTCCTCTTGACCTTGTCTGCAGTGGAATGGATGTGGTAGCCTTGGGGGCCATGGCCCACATGGGGGCTGCTGGCCTGAGTTGCAATATCTAGCATTTGTCATCTGAGTCGTAACCTCTAGCAAAAATCATTTTTCTAGATAGACACTCAGTCCAAAATTGAGTGAGCATCTGACTGCAGTCAGAGCCCAAATGTGCTTTGGTATGTTATGGGCAACAAATGAAATGGCTGTGATTGCAAGTGAATCTCTGTAACGTCAATACTAGTAACACCTCCCATTTCTACCCGGTCTTACCATTGTACTGCATTCTGCAAGCCAATTGTTAAAGCAGCCAGAGGTCAAGGTAAAGAGCCTTGCTCCAGCTCACACAGCTAGATTCAGTTCCCTGCCCACCACAACCTGCTCCCTCTCTCTGTAAGTAGCAGATTGTGCAGACCAGCCAGACAGCCTCTGCAAGGTGCTATCTTAGTATGTGATGCTGGGCTCTGTGCTGGGTCTCCATGGTTAAAGTCAAGGGCTCACAAGACCAAAGTGATGAATTGAGTCCTTGTAAGGCCTCTCGAATCCAGGCAGTTCTGCTTACTAGCTTGATGATCTTGGGTAAATTATTGACTTGTTCTGATATTTGTAAAATGGGATGGTAACGCCACCCCACAGGAATGTGATGCCTGATGTAAAGTGTCTGTCTGTCAAGGTCCCTCTGGGAAACAGGGTTCATTCAGATGGATTAACCCAGCAGAGATGAATAAGGGTGGAACAGGACTGAGGGAAACCAGCAGGGTATGGTGCAGTGTCCCCAGGGCAAGCAACAGCGGGGTGCTCCAGGCCTAGAGAGGGGAGAGAGTAGCTGTAAGGACAGGGCCCCCTGACAGGAGCTGTAGCATTTGATAGAGAGTCAAGGCCAGCCCATAGGGACCGGGTAGGGAGAGCAACTAAAAGGACATACACTCCAAGCTCCTCATGGCCCCTGAGTTCCTCTCTGCTCTTCAGTGACCAAACCCAACTCTAAGCAGAAGGCATAGAAGCCAATGGTGTGGTCCATGCAGGTCAACCCCCCACGACACAGAGCAGAGCATGCAAGGGCAGAAAGGGGACATGGAAGGACAGAGAAGGCACCAAGTGCAAGCACCTCCCAGCAGTGCTACCAACACGGGCCAGACGGTGGGAGAATCCCATTAATTGTCAACCTACTATGGGTATTCCTGGCCAGAAAATCTAGATAGCTACCTAGTAGTCCTCACCCCTTTGTCCTGGTCTCCACCCCAGCCGAAGTTTTCCCAGCTCTCCAAAGACCTTACTGCCCTCACTAGAATCATTTATCTACAGCTAGATCTCGACGATCCATTAAAACAACTCCATTTGGATAATGAGCTGAATGTGGCCAGCTCACTCTGTGCCTCCAGAGGCCACGGCTCTGCCACCGCCTGAACCATCCACTGGCGGGTTTGCGCACCCGAGAATGTATCTGGCCACTTGAATTTGTTATAAACGACCAGTCTGGAAATAAATATCGGATCTGGGTCCCCCGTAAGTAACAGATGCATGCGTGCAGAGTGAGACAAATGCGCTTTGGATGCACACCTCCGTCCCATTGCTCGCAGACAGACGCAGGCAGGCCCGGTGCTGGTTGGCAGTCCAGCTGCGTGCCGTACACAGGTGGGGCTTAAATGAACTGAGTTCTTTTAAGGTTAGAAAGTTTTCTGCACCAGCTTGTGAGCAAATCCCTGGAGGAGCCCCAATTGAGAAGTTCATTTCCTATTATCAACACTGCAGAGGAGTCTTGCTCGTGGTTAGAATGCGTTGTCTCTGGGGACTGCATGGGTTCTGGGAGGCCAGACAGCATCTCTCACTCAGACTCAGCGTGGAAACAGGCACAGAGCATGCATGAATGCATGCAAATAAGAGCGTTACGCTCTTTGGATCTAAGTGCTCTGGAAAAAAAATAACCAGAGAAAGCAGAAACAGGCTGATAGGCTGGTCATGGAAGGATTCTCTGGGGAGCTGACTAACACCCAGTCAGTCCCCTAAACTACTAAACCACTCAGTTATGTGGGGACAGCCTGTGCAGGCACCAGGAATGGCCACTGCTAAGGCCTCTAGATGGAAATGGGATTGTTTCTGAAGACCAGCAAGACAGCCAGAGAGCCACGGGGAGGGTGGTAAGAAAACAGAGACAAGTGCTGAAGGGACGAAATGGGAATGACAGCGATGCCGAGATGCTGAAGCTCAGCTCACGGGGCCAGCCGAACTGCCACCACCTCAGAGAATACACCTCTGGCCACCTGGGCTGAGTCAGTGCCCATGGAAACTCCATAGAACCCCACGCCTTCCCTGGCTCCAGTGGTTGATGCCTGTTAGCTTCTCAGAAGCAGAGCCCACATCCATCGGGTCTGCTCTGGCATTTCCAGGGCCTGGGACATAGGAGTAGGTGTGCACTAATACCTGTTCACTGAATGTTGAATGACTGAGAGAACAAGTGAATGGGCAGACTAGTGAACCCAAACCATCTGACCCCACAATTGAAATGTGAATTTCTTGCTCAGAATTCAGTCCCATTGACTTTCAAGCACTTAGAATCTTCCAAATCAGTTTCCTCCAGGGGGTGTTTGTCTTCCAACCCGTGCCTTAGGGAGTGACCCAACCTCACCTCAAAGACATATTCATGCACGTATGCCACCAACCAGCCTTTGCTGGAAATTACACCTGGATCTGGGTGGCCTGTCCCTTGGCCCGGAGGGAGAAGAGCACAAAAAAACGTAGTGCAGCACGTATGGCAAATGCACTAGTACAAAGCCCTGCAGGACCACTCAGGAGACGGGAGGTCTCGTTTGAAGTGCAGTGCGGGGAGCTGGGACACAAGGCACAGGAGGCCGGGAAGGGGGACAGAGAGGGACAACTGGAAGTGAGGCTGGGGACGAGGGTGGAGGCAGATTATCAGTCCCGAGCTAAGGCATTCGGGCATCACTCTGCAGGCAGTGGGGAGCCTTTGCAGCTTTTAGGCGGGGAAGCCATGGAATCGGGTGTGCTTTGGGAAGTTCGCTCTGGCCGGAAGCAGATGGGCTTTGGGACAGGACTGGAGGCAGGGAGGCCAGTAAGGGGCTGGTGCCATGGCCCGAGACAGGGAGGACAAGGACTGTGGGAAGTGATAATGGGGTGACAAAAGAGAGGACTTGAGAAACCACATCCTTCCCCGCCCTCAGGTACTATGTTCTGTTCCCAAACCTACTCAAGAAAACTCCTACCATTTTGATGATCTTGGGTAAATTATTGACTTGTTCTAGAATCTAGAGTCAAATTCTTCCTGTGAGCCTGGGAAACCCTCTCCGTCTTGACTTGGAGGGACAGATAGCTCTTCGTACCTCCCACCTGCCTTTCTACTTCTCATGCCTCCAAGAAAGGCTCAGTTACTGCAGTAATAGAGCAGGAGAACAGAGGGGAGGGAAGGGCCGCCACCGTCTCAGGACCTTCCAAGTGGCCAGCACAGACTTTTAGTAGTGACAGGCACTCGGTACATGTTTGCCAGATACACAGTAAGTAAAATAACAACAATAACAAAGACATATGTTACATCATAGAATAGGGCCTGGCATGTGGGAAGTGTTGTATATGAAGTCATTTAATGCTAACAGCAACATTATAATGTAAACACTGTTATCCCCATTTAACAGCAAAAAATCAACTGAGACACAAGGAAGTTAAGTAACTTGCCACAGACCACACGGCCTGTAAGGGACACAGCCAGGATTCGAACCCAGGCAGCTAGGTCCCAAGTCTGGGCACATAACTGTCATGCTATGCTGTCTCTCTAGCTGGCCTGTCAATAGCTTGTTGATGGGCCATTGCTCTGAGTTTCACACCATACTGGGCTTTATGTAAAACTTTGTTAAAACTTAAGAGGCAGTGGTTGTCCTCAAGAAGCTGACAACCTCACTAGGAAGATAGAACCATGCAAAGAGTTTAGGCAATGCTATTGATTTCTAGTGCTTAGTCCAACAGTTTTTGGTCATGACATTGGCCTTGGGTCGGCATTGACAGTCAACCCAAGCATGACCAGTAACTGGCAGGTACCAGTAAGTGTTTACGGAACCAGTGGAAGACAGGTGGAGAAATGCAGAGCACTCAGAAACTCGGCTTTGAACCAGAAAGCAGATCCAGGACTTCAGAGCTGCTACATCTGTTTCACCATAAACCATCCAGATGGCAAGTCTGGCCCAGCTCCTGAAGGAGGGGGCCTTTGGGCAGCTCAGCCACCCCAATGGGAGAGAAGACTGATCACCAACGCTTGAGACCGAAATAGGTGTGCGCCAACCTGCAGGACCCATTCTGTCCCGAGAGGGTGAACCCTAAGGGTTAGCCATCTACATCCTCTCCAATAACAGGCTCCATAACTGGCATCTGTATTTTTTTTTACTTTATTCATTCACTCATTTATTCATTCCATGATTGCTAATTCCATTCAGTATTACATACTAAATGCAAATCTGCCCCCAAAACTTGAACTTCTACCCAATATGACACCCTTCCTCTCTGTAATAAGAAAGGGGGCCCTCCATGTATGCCATGTCCAGGCAAAAGAGAAGGTCATCTCTGGCCTCTTCCCCAACTATTAGGATTATAGGACACCAGGGTAACCCCATGCCAGAGCACAGCACGGCCTGCTCGAATGCTCTGTGATATACAGGGAAATCAGAAGCTGGCTGATCCTCGGAATCAGAAGGTGGCTTTATTGGTCTTGAGGTCACGCCTACTCGGGGTCCTCCCCAATGAATGGGACATCAGTTCCAAGATCAGTCATGCCACACAGAGAGGCATCAGAGCATCCGTCCCAAAGTTCTTTTCCTAGTTGTCACTAATGCAAGGAGTCGATGGTGCAAGTATTTTCTTCTCTCAGGTCCCCCACAGGGCCTCGTGCAGTGTTCTGCGTGTAATCATGGCTCAGGGTTGAATTTCTGGTGGTTGATGCCCCACAGAAACTCAGAAATTTCTTTTCTGCCTCTTCCTGGGTTTGTGGACATAAGTGGCGCCCACCCAATTTTTGCTCCCTGTCCACTGGCTCCCAGGCAAGCCCCTGTGGGCACCTCCCGACTATATTGATACAGTGATAGCTGACATTTAGTGATTCACTAAGCACTTTGTATGCACTATCTTATTTCATCTTTAACACTTCTCCGAGACATGTCTCATGCTATTCCCATTCTGCCTATGAGGAAGCCACCTCTTAGAAAGGATAATCATTGATATGATGCCTTTTGCAAGCTTTGCCAAGAGGCCCTTCACTGTGCTTTTCTCTGTCATCCAGGGATACCATCGGCCCCGGCACTACATTGCAACTCAAGGTAAGTGCCCTCCTTTCCCTTCCGCCAAAGGGCCCTTGCCCTTCACTGGCAGAGAGGAGGGAGCTTCTGCCAGCAAAGAAGTGGTGCAGGAGTCTGGCTGGAGTGGCTCCGGAGGTCTTGAGATTGCTCATCGGATTGTTTGGGAAGGAAGGAGGTGGCGAGTTCGGCTGCAGCGGGGAGGGGCCTGCGTGAGAGAGGAAGGAGGTGTGACGAGGAAATGCTCAGGCAGGACAGACCTAAGCAGAAGCCTCGAGCCTGTGCCACCAAAACGCGCCATCCAGCGGGGCGCGTTTTGCGCCTCATCCCCCCAGCGTGTGCACCCAGATGAGAGAAGCGGTCAGGTGTCCTAGAGAGCGTCTCGGCAGTATGTGATCAGAAGGCTGAGCAATGGCCATCCCTCTCAAGGCCTTCTGGGAGGAAATCCTATGGATGATCATACATGTGGACAGTGACATATGTAATGATACTCTTCACAGTGTTATCTATAATAAATAGGAAAAAAAGTGAAAACTCTTAAGTACCCAACAATTGATAGATTGGTTAACGTGTGGTACTTCCCTATTATGGAAAATTATGCAGCTATGAAAAATATCATGCTTGGTAATAATTTTCAAGGGCATGGGAAAACCCATATAGTAGATGTGATGCTCTTATTACAGTAAATCCATGCATATAACAGATATGCATATCTGTGTATGTATAGAAAAATGGCATTCAAATTTTTTTAAGATTTTATTTATTTATTTTTAGAGAGGGAAGGGAGGGAGAAAGAGAGAGAAACATCAATGCGCGGTTGCTGGGGGCCGTGGCCTGCAACCCAGGCATGTGCCCTGACTGGGAATCGAACCTGCGACACTTTGGTTCGAAGCCCGAGCTCAATCCACTGAGCTACACCAGCCAGGGCTGGCATTCAAATTTTTATAGTGAATACACATAGTACTCTTGTAATTTTAAAAATGATGAAGGCCCGGAATATTGAAAGAGGATTTTCTGAGGAGATTGCTTTGGATCCTCAGGTCTCATCCCCCCTCATTCCTTATCTGCTCTGTTCACCCTTCTGCCCAAGCCCCCGGCAACGGCTCACGTGTCTTGTCTCCGTGCTCTCAGCGTCTGGCCCCGGCAGCTCTCCACCCTCCTGCCCTCTCTACCCAGTTTCCTTCCTGTCTCACTAGGGTTCTGAAGCCCAGTCTGTATAAAAACTCCCCTGAGCTCTATCATTAACCCATAATACTGTCCAGATGAGGGGATGGGTCAGGGGAAAGGGGCTGGTAGAAAGGGTTCAGCAGGAGGATGAGCGAGGGAAGAGGAGAGGGGCTGGCAAGTTTGCAATGTGGCCTTTCTTACTCAAACTCTGACCTCACAAGCCTCAGGCCCCAGGCTCAGCTACTTGGGTGTCCCATCCAGGACCCCCCAGCCTCACTGTCGCTCGCCCATATGAAGCCAGGACCGAGCAGCCAGAAGGGACGGCCTCCTGGCTGCCTCCTGACGCTCGTGGTCTTTGACCCTGTCGTCTCCTTCCCTGTCGGCAGGTCCAATGCAGGAGACCGTGAAGGACTTTTGGAGGATGATCTGGCAGGAGAACTCAGCCAGCATCGTCATGGTCACCAACCTCGTGGAGGTGGGCAGGGTAAGCCCCTCCTGCGATTACCTGGATAGAGGGTGCTGGTGCTGCACACCTGAGCGTGTGTGTTCACGCGTTGTGCCGAGGGCCTCCTGTCCCGTATCTCACCCCCGCAGCCACCAGCGAGGGAGAAATCCTCACTTCTGTTTCACACTCGAGGGATGCCCTGTCCTTTCAGAGCCCCCTCCTTCCTTCCTTCCTTCCTTCCTCCACCCCCACTCTCCGTCGATGACATCATCTCATGGTTCAAGGAAACGTCAGCCATCAGACGTGAACTGCCACATCTTCACGCCACAAAGCTCGTATCTACTCGTGTCCGCAGCCATCTCATTCTTCCCCTCTGTCCTCAGGCTGAACCATACAAGTGACTGTTTCCAATGACCCAAACAGTAGAATATCGGCCGATTCCTTGGCTCAGCCCAACACGATGGAAGAAGCGACTATTGCCCTTCAAAGGCAACCCCAGAGCCTTGAACCATGGATTCTGCTCGACTTCTCTCATGTCCCCGGTCACTTGAAAAAATAATTCTCTTTCTGATTGCTGGATGTTTGCAGGCAAACATCTTGAGTACCTTCCCCCTTAAAAATATATGATAGGTGAACAAAAAAGATTCTCTTGTCCCTACTTTTCTGCCAAACTCTACAGATCGGCACACAGGCTCTGTGTCTGGTTTTCTTCTGCCCACTGCCGTCCGCATAGCTCCTCCCGCCATCCCACCCACAGTGACGCTGTCAGCATCACCGCATCCTCCATGTGGACAAATCCAGCAGCCACTTCTCTCTTCTCATTGTACTCGACCACTCAGCAGCATTCAACCCTTTGCTCCCTGACCTCTGAACCTCCTTCACCTTCTTCAGGGTTCAGACCTTGGTCTGCCGCTCTGTTCTATCTCGCGTCTCTCTTGGGTGGTCCTCAGCTCCTCCTAGGGCTTAGAAACAGGAGTGTCGTGCCCAGCTCGCTGTCGCCTACTTGGTAAACTGTGGCCTGTGGGTGGGTGGGCTGCTGGATTCATAGGCAGGGTGCGCACACACTAGAATGAAGAGGGACTCTCTACTGAGGGGCTAACGAAGGAGTGGGCAGGTAAGTTTTTGCTTTGGCGAGAACTAGATAATTCATCCAAATAGCATCCTGGCCTCCCAGATCAGGGGAAAGGGGGGTCTGGGCTGTGAGTCATAACCCAGTAAAGGGCTGTGGACATCTCATGCCCTAACAGGAGTGCAGAGCCAGGAGAGACTTGACCCTTGAGCCCACTCCATTCCCAGTTTTACAGATGAGGAGACAGACCCACAGGGGTGGAGTAACTGCCCTGAAGTCGCCCAGCTGGGACCCGCACAGGGTCTCCAACTCCCGATTCTCATCCTAGTGCCCGTGGGGCCTCCTCCCAGGGACTAAGGCCCAGGCCGTGGCCACTGTGGACGAAGCGCCATCCCAGGATTTGAGAATCCAGAGGCAAATTGCAGCCTGTCCTGTAACTCATCCCACATCAGAGACAGGTTCCCTGCATGGGTAGATCATGAGTCTAATTTGGATTTGGAAAGGGGACAGGAAACCTATCTCTGAATGGGACTCCCGCTTGGCCAAGCCCTGCACCAGACCCTATCATGTGTTCACTTTATTTCTTCTCACAATGGTCCAAAACAGTGCTCCTGGTAATTGTTCACACGCCCTGGATTTGCTTCCTTACTCCATCCCTTCCTAACTGTTGACCTTGGGCAATGTCCTTAGCCCCCCTGTGCTTCTGATTACTCATCTGTAAAATGGGGATAGCAGTATCTACTTGGTCATAGTGATAAGTGATCAAAACAATACATGCAAAGTGTTTGTAGGAGACAGCATTAAACACAGTGAGCACTCAAGAAGTGTAGCTGTCGTCTTTCATAGAAGCTGAGGCTCACAGAGGCCTCCAGCACTTTCTGGAAGCTGTACAGCTGCCGACTGTTAGAATCATGCGATTCACCCATTTGCCTCCAAAGCCTGTGGCGCCCTACCAGCGTTTCCCTAAGTGGGTTCCACGGGATGCTGGTCTGCAGGATGTGTAGTGAGAAGAGGGTTCCATGGTTAAATACGTTTGGGAAATGCTGTGCGCTCGTTGCCCCTTCTGGAGAGTCAAAAACCAAACCAAACCAGACCAAATATTAGCAGTAGCACACGAAACCCGCGGAGCAGTCCTCTAGCGAAACAGCCCGTTTAACTTTGTTTAATCCAGCATTTCCCAAACTCATTTGACCACAAAACCTTTTCTGTTTGTTTTTTGTTTTCTTGTTCTTTACCTAACACCTACTAGCACCCAGCGGAACACACTGTGGGAAATGCCACTCTAGGCCGCTCGGCGTCCCCCGGAATGGTAATGCTTTTGTTCTTTTACGGGGAAAATCGTGATCTCTCTTTCCTCCTGCGGAGTGTGACGCAGAGTCGAATGGGGGAATGGCTTGTTCGTAGCGTCCGCACCCACCGCCTGGGCAGAGAGCCGCGGCAGGGTCTTCCCTTCGAACCCAGCACCGTCCATCCTCCCCGAGCTGAGAACCTTCTCCTTCCAGCCCCCAGTGACCAGATCTTACTACCAATGTCCCTCTCCCGACCACTTCCGCTTTCACCTCCTCACTATTCCCCACCTTTTATTCTCATCTCTGCTCTGCTGGTACCAGCTGCCCCAGCCTGACACACCATTCAGCCAAAGGTAGAAAACCGGCCACATGACCTTGGACAAGCCACCAAACCCTCCAAACTTGAGTATTATTTTCATCTGTCATGTGGGGATACCACTACCCACCTATCTTGCCTAGATCTATTGTTGGATAATGGACTTGAAAATGATAAGGAGCTCTGCAGAAGAAGGTACCAACCACCATTATCCCTAATGGCTCCAGCTCCTCTGGGAGTGAGCGTGGCCCTGTGCACTTTGCTGATCCCTGGCCAGCTGAGAACCCCTTGGACGGAAACGCCACCACAGTCACCCTTGGGTTTATTTGAACGGGAAAGCCAGGTGAGGCGGCCGCTTACACTCAGCCACCTGCTCATGTGTCCTTGTCTCTGTCCTTTCACACAGGTAAAGTGTGTGCGATACTGGCCGGATGACACGGAGGTCTATGGCGACATTAAAGTCACCCTGATTGAAACAGAGCCCCTGGCGGAATACGTCATACGCACCTTCACGGTCCAGAAGGTAAGCATCCCTGTGGCTGTGGGCAGCCTGTCCACTCACCAGCTGGTCTGTCTGTTCGGGATACACAGTGAGTGAGGTTCACTCTGTGCCCATCTGTGATTGACAGATCAGCAGTCCAGTTAGATGTGGCTCCTGATCCGAAGGATCCCACCTCCAGCAAGAGGGATGAACAGAATTCAACAACTAAATGGAATAATAGCACATGGTGATTAAAGCCATGAAAGAAACATGCCACAAGTGGAGACAAGAGGTGGTCAGAGAGGGCATCCTGGAGGAGGAGGCATTTAGACAAACAACAAGGGGGAAATTTTTTCAGCATGTTCTAGGCCCGTGGGTCTCAACTTGGAGTGATTTTGTCCTGCAGGAGACCTTTGGCAATTTTTAGTCGTCAAAACAGAGGGAGGAGAGGTGCTGCTGACATCTACCTGGTAGAGGCCAGAGGTGCTGATAATCGTCCTGCCATGCACAGGACAGCCCGACCCCAAACAACAAAGAACTATCCAGTCCAAAACGTCAACAGTGTCAGGACTGAGAAACGCTGGTCTGGGCACTGAGAGGAGGAGACCAGGTAGCAGGAGCTTGAGAGCAAGAATGTGACTTGCAAATTATTATCCCCATCTTTATAATTTAATTACTATAGAACCATTGTTACTCTATCACTACTATTAGAATGACAGCTAACGTTTATTGAACACTTACGAAACCAGGTGCTTTGCATAGATTAACTCATTGAATCCTCCTAACAACCCCTTGAGGTAGACACAATTATTACTTTCATTCTATTGATGAAAAAGAATTAGGCACAGAGCATTTAAGTCAGTTTTCCAGAGTCACCCAGCTCCAAGGTGGCCGGAGAATTTACACGTGGTGAACTTCTGACTGGAAGTTCATCGTCACTTCCACTCCACCCCAATCGCCACTTTCTAAAAGCAACAGTGTTCACGGACCCAGCAGCCACAGGCCTGAGGGACGCAGAGCACTGGGGTCTTCAGTGCTTTGAGAACTGTGCCATCAGGGCTTGACAAGGGCCAGTCCTGTGTGAACAGCTGAACGCTGGACACACTGTTTGCTCCCTGCAGCGCCCCCACTGGACAGAGGACCACAGCTCCATTGATGTGGTCTTAGGTCAGTTTCCTTAGAAGCAGAGCGGGAGACAGGGGTGCAGATGCACGAGGTTTATCAAGGGACCACTCTAGAGAGAAACTGGGAAGAGAGGAAGGGAAGCAGAAGAGAGAAGGGGAAGTCTAGCCTCGGCCTGACCCACAGGGGCCTCAGAGCATCAACCACGCCATAGAGGTGGCCCCTCTCCTCAGTCAGGCACCGAGGGGTCACCTTCAGAGTGAGCTGGCTCCTGTCAGCTGAGGGTACTTCTCCAGGAAGGGGGCACCTGTGAATCACTAGCAGCCCACACTCCTGCAGCTGAGGCCTGCAGCACAGCCCCAGAGAGGACCTGGGTGGGGCACCCATCTCGTCTACCACGCGGTGACCGAGGACGCGACAGGGAACATGACAGGCCCATCTTGGCACCAGACCCTAGTCAGGGAGGCCTTAGGGGAATGGCAGGCAGCCCAGCAGGTGGAGTCCTTTCTTGGGCTGTCTTTTTGTTTTTCTTTCAAACAATCACAAGGGACGGTACTCCCCCTAGGAAGACACAGGCCTCAGGGGACTCACTCAGCATGCCCAGGCTCTGCACCGCATTCAGGCAGGAGCTCAGCAAGCACTGCCTGGGTCATTAGCTCAGAATCGGTTCCTGAGCTGGGGACCCAGAAACCAACAGGAAGCGGTGTCTGCCCTTGAAGAGAACACAGTCCATCAGGGAGACATACATAGTCACAGCGCAGGCTGGTGAGGGCGCAAACAAGGGCTTCCCGGGGCTGAGCTGATTCAGAGGATGGAGTGAACAACCCCATGTACTGCTGAAGCTGTTTTCTCTTCTCCCACTTCAGCTCGACCAGTGGTGCCTGAACTCAGGCCTTCGTTCACTCCCGCCTGGGCCCTCCTGGGCCCTGCAGCAGCCTCCTAAGGGGGCTCCCTGGCTCTAGCCTTGCCCCGTCTCAGTTTGAGTGTCCAAGAAGCAGAGCCTGAGACCAGGATTCGGATCCCCTTGATGATGTGTCAGGGAGAACTGTGAGGATGAGGGGACAGACGGGGCAGGCAGGAGAAGGATCGGAGCAAGGGTGTCAGTCTCAGCTGGGGACCAGCCTCAGGCCAGTCCCACTCTGGGTGTCAGCCCAGGAAAGCTGGTTCCTTCGGGGCTGAGAGCAATTCTCTGAATAAGGGGTAACTCTGAGCTGCCTGCAGCCAAGAGTCAGAGTAGCTGGGATGGGCAGCAAGGGGGGCTGTCCCAGGAAGGGGGTCTGGGTGGCCATCAACAGTGCCCTCTTCATAGCCTCCCAACACACCCAGCCAAATCCCTCCTCCGCACAGTACCTGGCGTGACCCTCCTACAGTGCAAGTCTGACACACGGCCCCTTCTTGGCAGCCCTCTGGGCAGCCTCCCTGTCACTCCCCAGCCGGTGCCTCTGGGACAAGTCCAAAGGCCTGAAGGTGGGATCCCAGGCCTTCCAGGACCCAGCACCCACCCAGCCGCCCACCCCAGTCCTGCTGCCCACCCTCACCTGTCTTCCATTCGCTCTGGCGTTGCCCTAGGCTGTTTGTGATTCTGTGCACATTTGGTGCAAGGTCCCCTCCCACACCCTGCCTGCGCTGCCTCTCTGCCTAGGAAGCCCCCCCTCTCTTCAACCGGGAACGCTCAGACAGCGGTGTCTCCTGATGCTTGGGAGTTCAGAAGGTGGGGCCAGCAGCCAGGGTTCAGATTGTAATGGCACAACTTCCTAGCTGTGTGACCTTGGGCCTGTTACTTAACTTGGCTCAGTCTCAATTTCTTCATCCATACCAAGGAGACCCGGATGTGTATGAGCACACTGAAGGCTCTGACAAGTCCTGCAGTCATGCAATCACTTCACTGGATCTGCTTCCCAAGTTCCCAGACGTAGCAGATCAGACAATCCCTCTATGCAGCAGCACCTGGGAACCCTCCAAGGGCCTGTCCTCCCCGGCAGTGGGGAGACTGGCACCTCAGCACCGCAGCCGTGGCTCCCCATGGGTGCCAGACAGGGTGTGGGGGGGCAGGCAGCAGCTGGAGGAACAGAGGCCCGTTCTCTCCTCAGAAAGGCTACCATGAGATCCGGGAGCTCCGCCTCTTCCACTTCACCAGCTGGCCCGACCACGGCGTCCCCTGCTATGCCACTGGCCTCCTGGGCTTCGTCCGCCAGGTCAAGTTCCTCAACCCTCCTGAAGCTGGGCCCATCGTGGTCCACTGCAGGTAAGTGGAAGTCCCCTCCCCACCCGCACCCCCGACCAGCTATAAAAGGGACCCTCTGCAGCTCTGCTCTCTCGGGGAGGGAGATACCATTTTGTCCAGCGGCCTTTATTCTTTGCCTTAAAGACTCCCCCGTCTGTGTGCAGTGCCGACTGCTTTCTGCTGAGGTCTAGCAAGAACAGTAGGCGTGGCCTCAGCAGCCACTGTTACCTCTGTTGTCCAGAAACAGTAAAGCCCCCCTGGGGGACAGCGTCTGCTGCGCATGCCCTTTACCCACATTAGTTCACTTACTTCTCAGCAACCTTGAGAGATGGGCACCGTCACCATTCCCATTTGACAGGTACGGACACGGAGGTGCCGAGCAGGCAGACACCTCGCTCGTGTCACACAGGGGTGCAGCGCCAGAGCGGGGATTATCTAACACGCTTCCCTCCGGATGCTCACCCTCAGCCCCTGGACGTGGCAGCGGGCGGCCACTGTGGAAGGGGCCTCTCTTCACATCTGTTATGTCAAAAATCAGTTGCTGGCCTGCAGGGTCCCGAACAGAGAGTAGATGGGCAGTGTCAGGTTCCCCCTTCCTGTGGACAACAGGTATTTTCAGCTCTGACCTGGAAAGCCGCATTGGGAATGACGGGCACGACTTTGAACCCTCCTAAATGGAGATGAAACATCCTGTCAAGGGCATGAAGGACTGGAGGAGGGAGGACGTCCAGACCGGAAGTCCGGCTAGCCTGCACCACTGCCCTCCTCCTTCCCACTGACTCTTTTCCAGTGGGACTGGGCCAGCCCATCTTGCAGACCCCGCATGCAGTGTATCTTACCCCTGCCCTGGCACAGCCCCGTCCGCCAAGGTCTCGCGTCAAGTCACGGGGAGGCTCCGTGAACTGGCGCAGTGTCAGAACCGTCCCTTTCTCACGTGGCACCTACTTTCCCTCCCCCAGAACGCAGAGGTGAGGGTCAGAAGTCCCATTTCACAGACAGCCAGGCCTTTGAGGATCAGGAGGTCACACTCCCATGCCCCCTGGGCCCTCTAAGAGTTTCGCATCTATTCTCTGCCTCCACCTCTTTACAATCCAAGGACAATAGGACGGTAGCCTCCAAGTCATGTGCCCCCAAAAGCAGCCAGAGCAGGGGTAGGGGAAAAGGGAGACCACGGCAAACAGTTAGCAGGCCCTCGCTGCACGATGCCTCCGTGTCTCCTCTCTGTAGCAAGTCACCTCAGTGCACCTGGGCGGAGTGGTACCCGCTCCTGGGGCTCCTTCTGAAGGTGAAATGGGTTGGCTGACATATGCTGGGTGCCTAAAGGAATTCTGGGCATACGTAAGCACTTAAACATACCACAGTACTCTGCCTCTTAACGCTGTCCCCCACTCCAGACTTCCAGCCCTTCAGGACAGGAACCATGCCCTACCCACCTTCATACCCCAGTCCCAGCCCCAGCATCCAGTGCCTAAAGAGGTGCCCAGTGAATACCGTATTTTTCAGACCATAAGACGCACCTAGGTTTTAGAGGAAAATAGCAAAAAAAATTTTTGAAGCAAAAAATGTGGTAAAATTTTTAATAACATAAATAACATAATATTTCACCAGTGTAAATATAAACAGAACTCAGCAGCAGCATTAACAACCATTATTCCTCCCAAATGGGGGGTGTACATCTTATAGTCCAAAAAATACGGTAATTGTTGAGTATCAGTAGCATCTGTTTATTGAGAAATTGCTATGTAGCCAGGCACCAGGCAAAGCAATTTACATGCATTATGCTTCTTTCACATAATTTCATGCAGTTTACATGTATTGTGGTATCGATGCTACCTGGTGGGTCTATTTATTGTTACTGACCTCATTTGATGGGCGAGGGTATTGAAACCCAGAGCGGGTGAGTCATTTACCCGAGGAGGTCACGTAGCCAGTAAGCGGGAGAACAAGAGTTTGATCCCAGGGGTCTGACCCCAGAGAGCATGAGCTTAATTGGTACGAGATGCTGGAATAAACACAGCTCGGTCCTCACGAGAGTGCTGCAGGGAGGTGTGATATATATAGAAGAAAACACAGGCTCATGGACGCCAGGCGAGGGATCCAGGATTCAAGCTCAAGTCAAGTTAGTTCTTTCCCCTAAAACAAGTCGGAGATGAGACTGGGGAGAAGGCACAGGGTGGGGTGGCTCTTAGACCCTGAGGCCCCAGCCTGCGGAGTCCCTTGTGGGGGTCTGGACTGCTGGGCAAGCACAACGAGGACTTCATTCACACCAGGAAATGTGGCCGTACGTGAAGACTCTGCCTCCCGCGGGTTACTTTCCAGACCGTCGGGGGTGGGTTCCCAGGGGCCTGCTTTGCAGATCATTGTTGGTGACGGTCCCCACTGGCCTGTCCACCGTGGACGCATGGTCAGCCAGCATCGCTTTCCCTACGGTTCCGTCATTCTTCCTCTTTGCGCTCCTTTCATTTCCATGCTGTGAGTCAAAGACACTCGTCTCCATGAGGGAAGCGAGAGAGACAGAAGCACAGCCGAGCGGCCTCCCTGACAGCTGGGCCTTCACTCCCAGAACCACACGCGTTTAAGGAAAACGCGGTCATGGCCTCTGGCTTTGGAGCCCAGCCCTGATCTGGGAGGTCCACGGGGTCTCCTTGAGACCCTGAGGTTTTGTTTCTTTGTTTGTCATTTTGGACTTGGTCTGAGATCTCCTAAAGGAAGCCCTCGGCCATCAGAATCGAGTGTGGACCAGGAGATGTGACCCCAGACCAGGGTCTTGGGGCTGGCAGCTGCGTGAGTTCATGGGTGCTCCTGCTCCGTGACCCTGGGAGAGCTGGTGCAGGTGGAGCCAAACCCAGGGTGGGGACACCGGACTTGGGACTCACGCTCTGCCTTAGGGACCACTCAGAAGAGCTGGTGTCTGCCCTCTCACTCCCTGCTCTCTGATTTCTCCGGTCTCTCCTTCCTTGCTTCCATCTATCAACCCATTTGCTGAAGAAGGTAAAAGAAAGAGCGATATGGAGGGGGGGAAGCAGGCTGACATGTTTTTAGGCATCTCCAGCATGCTGGGTACCTTTCAGCTGGGCCATCGTTAGTCATCAGATGAGGAAACTGCGCACATACATGTTGCGTGAGCATGTGTATGTACTATGACTGTTATTACCCCAGCCTGCCTGGGGTAAAGTTCCAGCTGCACCACTCACCAGCTGTGGGCTCTCGTGCAGGGGAAGTGCCCTGTGCCTCAGTTTTCCCACCCATGAAATGGGGTGAGAAACTTCATAAGAACTTCATCAGAGAACCAGTAGGTAACACTGGCGAAGCACTTAGAACAATGTCTGGTGCTTGGTAAGAGCCACGTGAGAGTTTGCCAAACGCGCACAACAAAAACAGGCCAGTCCTGACAGAAGAGCCCCCGAGACAAACAGCGCTCTCCTGTTCTACAGCCAGAGACCTGGGGCTCTAAGTTCAGCCGTTTGCTCAGGGTCTCCTGGTGACAGCGAGGTTCGGACAGCCCTGACCTCTGCAGCGTGTCGCCTCTCCGCAGGGTCTGGGCACAGGGCTGAATGTCAGGGGCCTGCCCGGGGCTGGTCCTGCCCCAAGTCCCTGACACAGACCGCTGTCCTTCCTTCCAGTGCCGGAGCCGGGAGGACCGGCTGCTTCATCGCCATCGACACCATGCTCGACATGGCCGAGAACGAAGGGGTGGTGGACATCTTCAACTGCGTGCGCGAGCTCCGGGCCCAGAGGGTCAACCTGGTGCAGACGGAGGTGGGTCCTGGGGGACGGAGCCGGCCAACCGCCGGCAGCCCTGGCCCAGGAGAAGCCTGGTAGAGCAGGAAGACCCATGGGTGGTGGCATCCTGCAGGAAAGGACCTGGGTGTGGGAGAAATGGCAGTGAGTGAGACACCATAGAAACTACGGCACCCCTGCTGACCCTGGGGTGCCACAGCTCAGGGACTCCCATCAGTGAGGAATGGTGGTGAGTTCCCCATCTCCAAGAGCATCCAAGCAGGGATTGAATGAGAGCATTCAGGTATTCTTTGAATTGTACTCCTGCCTGGGATGAAGGAGAAGAGAGATAGGGAAGGACAGGCATTTATTGAATGCCTACTCTGCACCAGCATTGCTTCAGTCACTGCCAGGATGGCTTCATCGGGGAAGTTACTGAGTTCTTGAACAAGGTGCTGGGGATTCCAAGGGAGAGAACACAGCCCCTGCCATTGTAGGAGAAATAGACCTTCAGCACCTCTCTGTCCAGTGAGAGAGCCCAGGACCCAAGGGAAATGGAAGGGTTTCATCATTATTGCTGAGCACCTACTATGTGCCAGGCATCATGCTAGGTTCTTTGCATGCAGGGGATTGTTCCTACTCCTCACAACAACCCCGTAGGGTAAATCCTACTACTACCCCTACTGTACAGGTGAAGAAACTGAGCCCCCGTGTCCCCATACCCTCCCCTAACCAGATAATGGTAGAGCTCAGGTCCGTGTGATCTCCAGGCCTGGGCTCCCTCCCCTGCACTGTGCTCTCGCCAGGAAGCCTCTCTGCCTGCTCTGCCCTCAAGGCCATGGTGTCACTCCTGTAACCAGCCCATCTTCTGGTTCTGGTGAAGGCTCCAGGTGCCAGGGCACTCGGAGCTGGGCCGCATCATCAGCCCTGCAGAGGGAAACTACCTGTGGCTGTGAGCATGGCCGGTCACTTACAGGCTTGGACACATGGAACCCTGCTGCAGCCCTGTGGCAGCTCCCACAGGCTGGTCTGCAGGCTCCTAGGGAAGCTGCTAAAGCCAAGAGGCCGCTTCCTCCATTCCCAGGGGTGTGCATGCGGGAGGCAGGCTCACCGGCTCAAGTTAGACACGCTGTGGCCCCTGCTGTCTGCTGGGGGAGACAGACATTCAAGTAGCTCATCGTATGTGTCTAGATAAGCATTTTATTTAAAGAGATGGGCCAAGTTCTGCAGGGAACAGTCACTCAACAAAGCTTTGTTAAGGGCCTGGAAGTTACGGCACCAACTTCCTCCTGGTAAATTTAGAGAAGACCTTGCAGAGGAAGTGAGACATTGAAGGCACAGAAAAGGGGGAGGGGGCTTGGTATCCAGGAGAAGAGAACAGCAAGGCACCAAGGACTCAGGTGGCTGAGGGGGTGTCGCATGTTTGGGGAGCAGCCCCTGAGACAAGCAGTGGAGGGCAAGTGGCTTATGTGGGAGGGCATCCCAAAACACGCTGTCTGGTGAGAGCAAAGGGAGGGATGCCAAGCTTTCTGACCCTGCTGAAGCGTTTTACAAGCTGTTGGACACTGTGGGCACCTGGAGTCCAGTCCTGGGAGCTCTGCGACAGCGTGGAACATGCTCTCTCAAGTGCCCCACCTGGGGGAGGGGGACTTAGGTCTTTGTCCCGGATCTCCCCACCTGGCATTGCTGGCAAGTCCTGTCGGGGACCAGGTTCCCCCCGCACGCAGCCCAGGTGTGCCCCTGGGACTGGGGAAAAGCCCTCCGCATGAACCCCAGGTATCTGCATAAGCAGCCTTGAGCAGTCAAGGTGACAGCTGAGGGGACATGGGCAGGACACCAAGAGCACCTGGTGCAGCGTAACCACAGTTGCTAATTTTTCACCTGTGATTGTGCTGTTCAATCTTACACGAGGGACCAAACTCACTGTGGCTCAGACGGTCACTGAAAAGAAAAAAAACATGGCAACTTGGCCCTTCCAGTTATAGGATAGGAAGTAGTAATTCTGCAGCATAAATCGTGCCCGTCCTTCGCAGCCACGGGATGGCATGTGGACAGCACACCCCCAGGCTGCCGTTCTTACCCGGTGCCCTGTACCCCCCCACCCTGCCCCCGGCGCTGCAGGAGCAGTACGTGTTCGTGCACGACGCCATCCTGGAAGCGTGCCTCTGCGGCAACACCGCCATCCCCGTGTGCGAGTTCCGCTCCCTCTACTACAATATCAGCAGGCTGGACCCGCAGACCAACTCCAGCCAAATCAAGGACGAATTTCAGGTAGGAGCACATCCCGGCTCAGTGACGCGGCCGCCTGCAGGGGCACGGAGCACACTCAAGGGGCTTTCTTGGTGAGATCAGGTGTGTCCACGCACTCCCAGAGTCTGCAGCAGTGGACGCTGTAGAGCAAACTCCGCAACGTAAAATGCACAACCACAGGCCACCCTGGACCCATCACTCAGTGAGGCTGCCACTTGTCTTGACTGTGACTCTGTGTCTGAACCGAGGGCATATTTAGCTCCAGGCCAGGCTGTCCGTGGGGACAAGCAGATCCACACAGGCAGGTGTGAACTTCACGCTCCTCCGTCCCCGAAGAGAAGCAGCTTTTCTCAGTCTTTCTGTATGGCTGGAGAGCATCCTAGATCCTCACTACTCAGAGTGGGACCTAGAGACCCGCAACGTCAGTGTCCCCTGGGAGCTCTAGAAATGCAGAATCTGAGCCCCCCACACACAGTTATTGAACGGGAACCCGCAACTTAACAAGATCTCTGGGTGGTTTGTCCACACGTTAAACTCTGAAAGCACCACCCTAGAGCGCAGCTCTGGTCTAGAGGCCTAAATGGGAATCACTGAGGAAGGCAAAGCCAGAGTCCAGCCCACTGCCCCAGGATCAGTGTCAAGGTCAGACCAGGCAACGGGGGCTGAGAACAGGCCAGAGGAAGCAAGGAAGCTCCAGGGCATGAGGGGCAAATACTGGACCCATGGCCAGGCCAAAACCTCAGTGTCCTTCAAACAGATAGACGTTATTGATTCGGAGTAGAGATCAAATTCTGAAGTGATGGGAGAGTGGAGGACACAGGCCCCTGGTGATGGCACGCAGTATCCCGTGGATTGCCTGGGCAGCTCAGTGTGGGCCCCGTAGTTACAAGACTTCTCTGCAGAGCACATGCTCTAAAATCCTCCAGACATGCTAGAACTGGGCCCCTGAGGGTCTCTTACCCATCCTCAGCAGCTCCTCCAAGCGTCTTTCCTCTCTCAGCCCTGTCTGAGAGGCATGCTGGTGAGACTCATTTCCTCATTCAGCCACAGCTTAACACTCATCGGAGGTGCCCTGCCTCTGCCCCCGACCTTGCGGCCTCCTGGCTAGCGCTCCCGACTAGCCCCCCCTTTAATGCAGTGCTGGCTGAGATGAGCGGCTGAGCTCGAAGGGTTGGCAGGTGTTGGGAGCCGGTGTCTGAGCCTCTGCGTGGGGGCATGTGTCCCCTGCAGCCTTGGCATCGGGGCGGTGGCACACTGCCCCTGGAAGAGGCTCTCAGCTCCCAGGGCCCGGAGAGGCCGGCAGATGATGATGGAACATCACCACAGAAGAGGAACAGTCCTGGGGAAGGCACCGGAAGGCCGAGCTTGGAGGATGGAGAAGGGGGTTTAGGCTGAGTTTGAACATCACTCACTGCCCTTCTGTTCCGGGAAAGCATCTGAGCGGTGTCTGTCTGTCCACCTTTGCACCCACAGACCCTCAACATTGTGACGCCCCATGTGCGGCCCGAGGACTGCAGCATCGGGCTCCTGCCTCGGAACCACGATAAGAACCGGAGCATGGATGTCCTGCCTCTGGACCGCTGCCTGCCCTTCCTCATCTCGGTGGACGGGGAATCCAGCAACTACATCAATGCGGCGCTGATGGACGTAAGCTGAGCCCCGCCAGGGAATGCTCCTGCCAGCTTTGCAGGGGGAAGCTTCCCCCCAAGGTGGAGGAGGCTGGACCCCAGGCCCCTGACCACCCTCCCCATGCATTCCCCCCTTGCTTTGCATCTTGCTGCCCCCAAGAACCTTTGTTCCCCCTAAAGGCCCTTGTCCAAACCTATGTATCAGCTGTGCTCTAGAAATGACCAAAACCTTAAAGTGGCTCCCACGACACCACAGCCGACCTAGTCTCCACCCCTGCTGCCAACAGAGCTGACCCTCAGCCTTGAGTTCAGTCCAGGAAACACTACGTGCCAGGCCTTGGGTGGGCCCTGGGAACACAAGGTGGGGAAGACCTAGGTTCTTCCCCACCAAGAGCTCCCAGGCAGATTCCCAGACAACTCCTGTGCAGAGACAAGAATGAGGATGGCACCTAGCAGGTGCTCAGTAAATGCTGTGGGGACAGCAAAGGGAGCATGGAGGGAATGTGATTATTCTGTTAGGGACACTGTCTCCTGCTTTGCAGCACCTGGTACCCAGCCCGACCTGGTTTGGGATTAGGGGGTTATGTCCCTGCCCCAGTGGGTTCATGCTCCTGGCTTGTATGGTTCTACCCTGGGTCCTCCAGCTACTTCTGGTTCTTGTCCCTACACTTCTGGGACGCAGAGATGTTTGCAACCAGAAAGAACCAGAATCATCTAGTGTCATCCTAGTACTTTTCAGCAAGGGAAAGTGAGGCCATAGAGGGGAGAGACTGGCTGAAGGTCGCCCAGGGAGCTAGTGGAAACACCAGAACCCAGGACCCCAGCTCACACTCTGGAGTGCATTCACTGAGTCTCCCCACGGTTTACTCAGTCCTGTAGGACTTGGGCGTCTTGCCTCCTGATGCTCAGGATGGAGAACACCGTTGCCTGATTGAGGATGAGCCCTTCTAGGTCCCCTTCCTGACCACCCCTGAGGTCATGTCCACCCAGCCCATGTGAGCTTCCCGTTCCACCCAGAACAGGCAGGAACATGAGCTACTCTCTCCAGGGGTCAAGACCAACTACTTCTCTGACCTCTGAGCCTCCTGAAACTCTCTTCCCCTCAGGGTCGAAGGTGTTGGAGGTGGGGAGATGACAAGAAGTCTATCTCAGCTCTGTAGGGACCTGCTCCGACCTCTGCCCAAGGAGTGCCCAAGCTTCCCCACCCCCCCAGAAACCCTGGTTCCTCAAGCTGGGAGTGTGGTCAGATCAAAGAGCTGTGTGTGGAGGGCAGACCTCTGGCTTTAGTTTAGACATTCCAAGGTCAAGGTGCATAGGTATGTATGTGTGCATGTGTGCACATTGGGACGTGTGTAAGTGTGTGTGTAGCCTGGCAGGGCACCCACACTTGCGAGTCCCTCCTAGCTTTGTCTTCCACTTGTCACAGCTCCCTCCCCCTGCCTCCCCCATCAAGGCGAGGATCAAACATGCCGCTGGCCTCCACTCGGCAGGTGAGATGCTGCGTGGAGTCACACGCCTTCTGTCGAGCTCTGAGGCTGACAGGATTCTCCTTGTCCGCAGGGCATTTCTCCCGTGAGCCCTCGCTGGGGCCTTTGCCTTCCTTGCAAAAAACAAATCCTTATCTGTATTCCAGCTCAGTCTGCGCATTATCTGGTAACCATGGCAGCTTGGCTCCCAGCAGAAAAATATGAAGTCCTCTGGGTTAATTTTTAATGTTTCCCTGGTAAAGGATGATGTTATCCATGAAATGGATTGCTAGCTGATCCCTGAAACCCGGCAGGAGCACGGATCTCGAACATATTTCCAGATAAGGCTTTGTCAGGCATGCTGGCCTAATAGGGCATTTATCACAGGGACAGGGAAAAGGGAAGAAAACTAACATTCTCTGAGTGTCGGCCACCGTGGCGGCCCCAGGACTTATACTGCTTTGTTCCGCATCTGGCTGTACTATTATCCCCATTTTGGGGATGACGACTGGCTACCAGGGTATTTCCATCACTATCTCAAGGTCAAGTAGCTAAGAAATGATGGCATGAAAGGTCTGATCCCCAAGTTTTTCAACCCGGAAGGTTTGGATTCTTTGCCCCAGGTAAATGTTGGCAGCTAGAGTTTGGCTTTGGGGAACATTAGTTTGCCCTCCCAGACCTTTCTCTGACCATCCCACTACCAGGGAAAGACCCTGAGAAGACAGGACGCCTGGTGCATAGGCGGCATCCGCAGCTACGAGGCATTTTTTCTTTCTGCCACAAGTGCCCTGAGAGATCACCTAACAGACAGGAGCTCTGGGCAATCCCTTTGGTGGGGTCTTTTGGCTGGGTGGGCTCCTCTCCTCTCCCCATCTGTCTGCAGACTTCTGACTCCCCCGAAAACAGCTGGGACTCCCAACAGGGACCGTCTCCCTGATGAAGAAAGCATGTTGCAAATGTGGACTATTTCTCAGGTTCCGCCCGCCACAGACCTGTGCTGGGCATTGAGTGTGCCAGCTGCCATGCCCGTGCCCAGGACGAAGAACCGAGCCAGGCTGTGCCTGCCCCGACAGGGGCTCACAGCTCGCTCCTTGCTTGCTGGTCTTTTCACACGCGAATCTCATTCAGTCATCTCCCTGGAGTTATGATGCCCATTTTCCAGATAAAGCACCTGAGGTCTGGAGAGATCTAGTAACTTGCCAGGGCTTAGCACCAACAAAAAGTCCCTTTGTGAATGGTGCTTGGATGGACGGACGAATGAATGAATGGCTGGAGGGATGATATAATGTACAGGTGGGAAAGCTGGGTTCGAAACCACGCCTGCCTGACTCTAAAACCCAGGCACCTTTCGCTGCCCTGCTGGCTCACAGGACACAGTGCCCATCGCCCGCCGGGCCCGCTCAGCCCTCATTCCAGCCTTGGGGCAGGAGTGGGCCTCCTGCAATACAGGCCCCTTCAGGGGGCTCTCTGCCTCAGGCCGAGCCGGCCCCTCCTGTGGCATTGCGGGCAAAGGGACACATGATACCCCTTCTTATCCCAGGAGGAACCTCAGCCAGCAGAGTGGCAAATCTGCATCCAGAGTCTCTCATTTCATGTTGTCATGATGATTATTTGCTGAGCTCCAAGACACAAATAATTTACTTGGATAACCCCCATCTGAGTGACAGTTTGCTAATGAAATGTCTTCATTTGGAGAAGCATGAGTTCATTACGAGAAGGTCCCCTGTGCCGCCAGGGCGCCCAGAGATAGCAGAACGGCCAGCGCTCTGTGCAGCCTGTCTGGCAGGCTCGGGGCCTCCGGCGGCCGTCCGGGCCTCACCCACATCAGAACCCCGCTGACGGATGGACATTTTACGAAGCCTGTGTCTGTCTTTCCTTTGTCAGAGCCACAAGCAGCCCGCCGCCTTCGTGGTCACGCAGCACCCGCTACCCAACACTGTGGCGGACTTCTGGAGGCTGGTGTTCGACTACAACTGCTCCTCCGTGGTGATGCTGAACGAGCTGGACACTGCCCAGGTAGGCAGGAGCCCGGCCGCTGGCCTCGGCGCTCAGGTGCATGGGGGCAGCCATGCCTACAGCTGCAGGGAGAGCCTGGAAACCCAGCAGAGCGCTGCCTCTGCCCAATCGAGCTTCTGTCTGATGGGCCCTGAGGCTGTGAGCCCCAGGCGAGCCTGTGGAGCTTCTGGCACAGGTCAGGCACCTCCCAGCAGGCTTTGCCACTGCAGGGCTCTCCATGTCCCCGCAATGACACCCCCTGGCGATGGGCTTTGTCTGGCCCTGCGCCCCAGACTCATGTCCCAAGCCAGGCAGCGCTCACAGAGAAGACCCAGCTCTGAGTGTCTCCAGCCCCACAGAATATCCCGGTGCCCAGCCACCCTAACCACAGGCTCCCTCCACGTGCAGCCTACGTGGACAGAGCCTGGGGCTTGAGCCTTGGACCCTTTGCCCACAGACTGGCAAACCGAGCCCCAGCTTTGTCACGGGTGACCCCCATGTCCAGCAGGCTTCATGCCTTAGCCTCTCTGGGTCTGACAGCTCCAGGCACCATGTGCCTACAGCACATCCTGTACTCACGACACCGGACATGTGTCGTGGGACAGTTTCTATAACCCACATCTCCACGGCAGGGCAGCCATTCCTGGGTGGAGGAGGTGAGACTGGCCCTTCGGGGTTTTGAAAAGCATTGTTGTCACTGCCTTGCGGGAAGCGCAGAGTAACACGACGCACTTCCGTGTGAGTGCGGGCCTGGTGTGGGGACACCATGAGAGTGGCTCTGAGCTCCAGTCTCGGCTCTCCAGGAGCTCGCAGTCTGGCTGCGGAGACACAGGAGCAAATTGTCCCCACCCCCAGTGGCAGCGCTGTAATAGAGGTCAGCAGCCAAGTGCTGTGCCGGCGGGGAACAGGGAGCAATTAATTCTGCCCACAGGGCGAGGGAAGGCTTCAAAAAGAAGGTGACTTTGGCCTTGAAAAAGGCAGCAGAGATTCAGTGTGTGGGGGATGAAGTAGCTGGGAAAGGACGCTCCAGGCGGAGGGAACAGCAGGGGCAGAGGCAGGGTGGGCTGGATGCGTGCAGGCTTGTCTGCGGAACAGCTCGGGGCGGGGTGGCCGGGCCCGGGGTGTGTCAGCAGGAGGGGTGGTGACGAAGTCAGCAGAGGGCTGTCCGTGCTGGGCTAACAAGCATGGTAAGTTGGGTCTTTTTTTAACGACTTTTATTTTGTGCGCAACAGAATGCTTTCTTCAAATAAAAGTTTTCATGTGAGCCCAACACATGAAGGAGGTATGACCGAGACCTGCCAGCGCTGACGTGGGGGACAGATCTAGGGCTTCACCCACCTGGTCTCTTGGCTCCTCCTGGGGCCTCTCAGAGACTCGCCTCTGCTGAGTACCTTTGTGGAACCCCAGGGGTTCCTAGGAGCACAGTTCGAAAACACTTACTACAGGGAGGAGAAATATTGAAGAGGTTGCCCAGTGGTGTGATGGAGTTCCTTTTAGAAAGCTCAGCTGGGGACCAGCAGGAAAGAAAAGCTGGAGGATAAGCCCAGAAGCCAGGAGATTGGGGCAGAGAGTGTTGCAAATGTGCAGAAAACACAGGGATGATCTGGCCAGGGGGCTGACCAGGAGGCAGGAGATCCAGGGTTGGATGGGAAAACCCTGCCAGAGTTAAAGTGCCTGGGTTTGGGGACCTGTGGGAGGTGGGGGAGGGGAATGAGAAGGCCAAGTCCGGGATGGCAGCAGGGGGTGGGTCGGGGCAGTCAGGCACCTGCGGCTGCAGCTGGCCCAGAAGGCGCAGGCGCGGGAAGAGCTGGAGAGGGAGCAGGAAAGCTGGGGAGGCCGGGAGAGGAGCAGGTTACAGAAGGCGAGACTGCATGCAGTGGGGGTGTACATGTGGGAGACAGCCGGCGCAGATTCCGCCTGTTCGTTCAGTCTTGCTTGTTCAGTGTCTGCTCTTCACCGGAGACCGTTCTAGGTGCTGGAAGGTATCAGGGAAGGAGACAGGGAAAACAAACAGAAAACTCTCATCTCCCGTGCAACTTCTATCTAAGGCGGGGAGACGATAAATAGCACATACTCTGTAGTGTCCTTAATTGCATGTTAGCAGGTGACAAGTGCATGGGACAAGAAAAACAAGGGGACAGCCTGATGAAGATGAGAAAGCTGGTCTGGGGAGTAGGATGCAACTGTACAGAGTAGTCAAGCGGGGCCTGTCTAGGCCACGTCCAGGGGCACGCAGGTTTGAAGGGGTGAGAGAACGGGTCACATGAGCATCTCAGGGAAAGGTGCCGCGGGCTGAGGGGACAGCCCACACCAAGGCCTTGCAGTGGGCATGGCCTGGCCCACTTGAGGGACAGCTTGGAGGCCACTGAGACTGGAGCGGGGTGAGTCGGGGACAGCAGCAGAAGAGGACCCAGAGATGCAGCAGAGCCAGGTCATGGAGGGCCTGGGCGGGGCCTGGGGGGCAAGGAGGGTTTTAGGAAGAACTTCAGATTTTACTTGGAGAAAAATGAGGAGCCATGGACAGGTTTTGAGGAGAGGAGTGACTTGGAAAAGTAATTCAACTCTTTAAAAAGCACCCCTCTGGCTGCCACGTTAAGAATGGACTGTTGGTGTGGGGAGAGGGAGGGTGGTTGCTAAAAGTGGAAACAGGACAGAGAGGGGACTTCTGCAGGAAGGCAGGTGACAGGAGATGGTGGCCTGAACTGAGGTGATAGCAACGGAGTGGATTCTGGATATAAAAAATAGACCTAACAACGTATCCTGATGGTTGAACATGGGAAGTAAGAGAGAAAAGGAAGACTTCAAGGGCCGGGCCCAAACAATGGGTGGGTGGAATCTGAGATAACTGTGAAATCAAGTGGCTTTCCATAAAACAAAGACCCTTGCAGAGTCAGAAGGCATCCCCGCCCTGTTCCTCTGCCTGAACAAGTAAAAGAGTGAGTGAACTCTGCCCCATGAGCCCGTAGCAAAGCAGAGCCCACGAAAGCTGGTTCGACGTTCCCTTTTCCCAGCATCCCTCTCTTTCGAAACCAGAACTCAGGCACAGAAGAGGATTTTCAAAGAGCCTTGCTTTGGGACACATAGAGAAGCAAAGGTCAAGGTCATTGGCTATAGCTTACCCTTTCAGGGGGGTCCTGAGAGAATAACCTCCATTCAGCTCCATCTTTCAGCTCCAGATGTTGGTACAGCCTTTGAGAATTGGTTCTCTACATGCGAAAGCATCAGGCTCAGACGCTCCCCGAGGCTGGCTGTCATGTGCAGCTGGCGAGCATCCCCTGAAATCGGCAGATGAACGGAGTACTTACTGATATAAATATCATCACCACAACAGCTGGGCCCCTTTCAAAAATAAACAATGGCCCAGCGAGAGCCTCAGAAGAGTCACCCTCAGCACCTGGAGGGGCGGATCTATGAAGCGGCATTTGCCTGCCAGGGTGCCCGTGCCAAGGCAGCCGCAGCCTCAGCCCGCGCAGCCACACCGCAGGCCAGCCCCAGGTCCCGGGCTCCTGAGAGTGCTCCCAAGAGGGCCAGTGCCACATCCTGGGGTCTGACTGGGGACCGTAAGGGCTCATGTCGGTGGTGTGGCTGGGCCTTCTCCTGTAAGTTGCAATAAATAAGGTTGCCCTGCTGGCCAGATCTGTCTGCCTCTGCTTAGAATCCTGCACTACTTCACCCAATCAGCCGTGCCCAGCCACAGATACTCTTCCATTCTCTGCCGTGGCTGCCATCCAAAATAATCATGAGCAGCGGAGGCTCATAAAGACTCCCAAAGCAACTGTGTGCAACCTTAGAGATTTTTCTAGCTCTGTGCCAGTCCGAAGGCCTGCAGCCAGGTTCCTGGGGCAAACTCCTAGGACCACAACACCCCACCAGTGACACTGTGGTGTCTGGTAGGTACGCCAGAGAGAACCTTGTCAGTCACCCCCAGTAGCACTGACAAGACCTTGTCCATCTTTGTGGGCTCTATGGTGAGACCAGAGTCTGGGGTGGGTAGACGACAGAAGGAAGGCCTCTTCGTGGCCATGTCATGCCCACCACATTGTTTAGAAAGCTCAGGAGACCCTCTGTGCCCCCCAAAGTCGTCCACTTCCTAGCCCCTAAACCTGTGTTCTCTTACAGTGGTAAAGGGGCTCTGCAGCTGTGACAAAGTTAAGCCTCTTGAAATGTGTAGCTTGTCCCGGGTCATCCAAGGGGCCCCATATTAGGGTATCACGGTCCCCCTGGGAGGAAGGGGGAAGGCTCGGAGTCAGCGGAAGGCCCTGTGACAACAGAAGCAAAAACTGGAGTGTTCTGCAAACACGGCCGATATTTCCTGTCTTCCCTCCGAAAATAGTGGGCCCACTATTTTGAAAGCTTTCATTTCCCAAACTGTATTCGCTAATTAATAATTAGTGTTCTTGTATGTTTTCCATAAACATAACGGCCCCAGTGAACTTCTGATCTGCTGCTTGTGTGCAGAGCTAATAAATATTGGACACTCTAATTGTGGCCCAGAGCCCGACACTCGATGTCCTCCACTCCAGGAAAACAGCAGGATCCCCTCCTAAAGGCTTTAGAGATAAGCCTTTATCTCCAGAGAAGCTCATTGGCTTCCGCTGCCAACATTATGGGCCCCACTTTGGAAACCACCGATCAGACCCAGGTCCACTCGCCCTGGTTCTGGAGGTCAGGAGGCTGAGGCCCAGGCGGCGGGAGGGATCTATCCAAGTCCCACAGCCCATCGCTGACTCAGTCCGGGGCCTCCTGTCGGGGATGGTGGGGACTTCTGCTGCCACTGAAACAGGAACTCCAGGGCCCAGTGCCCAGTAAGCACGGACTTGCAGGTACCTGGGTGTATGGAGCAGGGAGGACTGTTCCTTAGTTCACAAGCGGAGTCGCCCAGTTCTGAGGCTCCTGCCATGGAGAGTGAAGCGTTCAGGGGGTGCAAAGCCGGTGGAAAGGTGAGGAAGGGCCGGACCAAGAAAGATGCATTCCCGCGTTGTTTCTGGAAGTGAGAGAAGCGAGCTCGCCATCCTCCTAGGAGAAAAGCAAGGGTGAGATTTCAGAGATGTCTTTTCCTGTCGTTGTGCCTGCAGGGCGAACAGCGACATCTATATCCCCATTTTTATCTCGACTTGTGAAAACCCAGCCTAGTATGCTCTTGAGACACACAAAACACCTCAGGTCTGACTTCGCAGGGGGCTGAGTTTGTCTCTGCCCACACTGGAGCAGTGCCGCAGGGGTCTCCAGCCCCTGGGCTGCGGACTGGTGCTAGGGTGTGGCCTGATAGGAACCGGGCCGTGAGGGAAGCTTGCCTCCTGCCTCTCCCACCACCCCCCGCCCCACGCCATCTGTGGAAAAGCCAGTCCCTGGTGCCAGGACGTTTGGGGACCACTGCAGTAGAGGTAATGGTAGGATAAGCAGTCTGGAGTCGAGAGACCTGGGTTCAAGTGCGAGTCTTGCCTGGTACTGGCTCTGTTGCCTTAAGCCTTTCCTTGTCCAGTTCTCAGTGTTACCGTCTGTGAATCCATGTAACCGTGTTGCCAGCCAAGTTCACTCTGTCTCTGAAGATTTAAATGAAATGGACCCTGTCTCCTATTTCCCACCCTGTGGGAGAGTTCATGGCCCACCCCCAAGATTTCCCAGGGGTCCTGTGTTCCTGTTCACCTCTGGGTTCCAGCTCAGGCTTTATTGGGGGCAGCATGAGCGTCACACCCCAGAAGTGCTCTCCAATGTCACCGGAGGGTGACAGCACCCCCACCCACCACCCTCTTGCCCGAACCACCTTCTTCCCCTCTCTCTACTTGTTCTGCCACCCCACCCTCCTTAGGTCTTCCTCCTCCTCCCCCTAGATTGTTCCTTTCTTAAGTTGCATACTTCAGCCGTCTCTTCCACACCTGTTTCTAAAACCCTCCCTGAGCCTTCGCCTTCCACCCGCCCTACCTTTCCCTGTAGACACGTTCCTGGGCCCCCAGCCTGCCTCCTGGGAATCGCACTGTGATGCGGCGTCACGGGTGGGTCTCTGCGCCCTCCGTGGAGACTGTGCAACACCCCCAGCCCCGTGGGACTGAGGACAGGCTGGGTGGGGGAGAGGTGTGCGGCCCGCCCCTCCCTCTGTCCTGGCTTTGTGCCCGCTGCTTCACCCGCCACCTGTCTCCCTTCACTGGCCACAGCAGCGAAGCCAACGATATGTGTTGGGCTCTTTATCACATATACTTAACGGAATTTTATAATCACTGACCTGAAATTTAAAACCAGTTCGGGTGGCTCTTTTATATTTTTCTCTTGAAGCTACCAGTTCGCTTCACCTTTGGGTGGCGTGGGATTGGTTCCTCCACCCCGCTCGGTGAGTCACAGGGACCTTGACAAGTAGAGTCCTCATTTCTGCAGCTGTGACGTCCCTTAGCTTTTCCATTTCATCAAAGGGTCATTTAATTAACAAAAGGCGCAACCAAGGTGCACGGAAATGCACTTTAAAGTTGTTTACTCCCCCCGAAATATGCCATGTGCTGGTCTTCACTCAACACATCGGAGCATGTTTGTTCTGGCCACTAACGAGCTTTCTGAGTCCATCGGGGGGAAAAAAAGGTGTTAACAGTGGAGTTACCTTTGTGAACTTGCCCCTTTCGTGACCCAAACAGCTACGGAGGCCACTTGGTGTAACGACATCTGGCAGCTGTTCAGGGCTGTCCACACGGGCTTCACGACTTCTGCTTGGTTTAACGTGTTCTGACAGCACATAACAAAGGCCACTCTGCTTTTCTGGAAGAAGCGTGGCCATTTCCAAGTCGGCAGCAGCGACTGGACCCCCCTCACCCGCCCAGCGTGATCCTCAGTGCGGCCTGTGTGTGCGCGCTGGGGAAGCCACTGGTTCAGTCACACCCCCCACCCTCACCCCCCCCCCCCCCCCCACCCCCACAGGCTGCAGGGCGGGAAGGGAGAGTGTGGGGCTGTGAGGTGGGAGGAGGCTGGTGGCCCAGGCTCTGGGCTGGAGGATTTGCATCCATTCTTAGAGACCGCCATTCTGACAGTTTTGCATCTCAGGCAGAAAATACCGGACTTGGGTTGACTGTCCATGTGACCCCACGTCAGCTGGAACCTATGGTCTTAGAGAGTCAAGTGGGCCTGTTTGAAACCCCCATTTCCAGGGCTTAAGAAACCATAAGTCTCCACCCCCAAGATCCCTACAAAGTGCTGACGCTTGTGTGTTCGTGGTCTGGCCCCTTGGACCACATATGTGGTCTCTGCTCCGTTTCTGCATCACTCAGGGAGCAAGGCTCACTTCCTTGCCCGTTTCCACAGGAAATGCACGCACACTGAGCACTGTGCGAGTTTTTTGTAAATTAACTGAGTATGTAGGAGGGTGAGGGGATCACATGACACTCTGATTCACCTCCGACCATTTTGCTGGTTCCACTACATCCCGACCTCCCCCTCCCGTCTCCTGGGCTCCCCCAGGGACAGCCCACAGGCGTCTCTCCTTTGGCATGCAGAGCAGTGCCCCACTGCGCCCCCAGGCTGGCTGATCAGGAGTTTTCACAGCAGGGATAGTCTTTCGGGTTTTATCCTAAGGAGAAATTTTCATAAGAGCTACTTAGTGGAGGGGAAAAGATGCTTCACTTTATCCATCTGTTTGAGTGACCCTCTCCCACATTGCCTAATAATTAATAGCTCACACTTACTGAGTATTCATTAGTTACAGATTCCTGTGCTGAGCAGATACATTAAGACTCACAGCCACTAATAACTCAGAGAAGCTAAAACACTTGGCCGACTCAGAATGTGACAGGGCTGGGATTTGAACCCAGAGCACTTCAAGTAGGAGCCCTTTTGCTGCACTGCATACACAACCAAAATGGCAGCGCCCACTGAGGCACAGCAGTGCCCGGACAGCGGGACAGCCTCGAGCTAAACCATGGAGGACTTTTCCTATTGATGAGAATCATGTCCAAGCCCCACAGGCTCACTGGGAACACTTGCCTCCCCCCTCCCTTCTCCTGTTCCCTGTGGCTGGATTCTGTGTGACATCCGAGGCTGTGGGGAAAGCCCTGATGATCCTTGGCAGCTCATACACCACATCTGCCCACGTGTCACCCGGCTGAATGTCACCCAGCTGTTCCCGATGCCAGCTCACAAATTAGGGAACTCGAGTGAAAGGGCGGCTCTGACTGAGGACTGGAAGGACCCTGCAAACTTCCCCAGCCCTCGGGGCATTACGGGACAGTGGGCTGGAAAATCAGATGCAGAAAAGTGTCCCAAATAGGGGAGTCTCATTTGAGGCACAGTAGAACCTGTTAGCTTGAGAAATTGGTCTGGAAATCATATTAAAAGAGACAAATCACCCTGCCTTGTCTCCAGACTGAACATATCGGGAGTGACGGGCTTTCCTTGATGCCTTGGACCCCTGTCCCTGAGGTCAGGATCACAGCCAACCTCTGGCCAGGCTGAATTCAGTGCTGGCGATAAAGGCAATTATTATTTTTTAAATGGGCAGTTCTGATGAATGCCGATTTCTCTGGCCAGCCACAGACATATCAGTACTAGTCCCTCATTACCGGGAAGTGTGCAAGGCAGAAGAGCCAATGGCAAAGAGAAATGAAGGTCAAGTTGTGGACTTGTCATTACCACACAGGTCAGCAGATGACGGTCCAGCCTCGGAGGCCCCTGTGACCAGCCGCACACACACACACACACACACACACACACACATACACACATATTAGTGTGCTCAATGAACCCCCTTTGGAGGTGCCAGGAAGGCAAGCACCACGGCATTATGCAACTCAACCTTGCGCATCTTTCCTATTTGAGATGGGCGATAATAAGAATCCTTTCGCTTTAAGATGTTAGGTATTATCATAATTGTTGTTACTTTTGTTGAGCGGTTCGATAATAGCATGAATCACTGGGACTCGGTGGCACTGTGGGCTCAAGGGCTTTGTTCACACGCATCGTCCCCTTTGTCCCCAGAACAAGCCAATGGTGCCGGGGCTAGCCAGCTTTCTCTGTGAAGGGCAAGACTGGAAATAGTTTACGTTTTTCAGGTTATGTGGTGTCTTCGCAGCTATTCAGCCTGTGGCTGTAGCTCGAAAGCAAGCACAGACAGTACATAAACGGATAAGTACAGCGGCATGTCAATAAAACTTTACTTCCAGAGCCAGGTGCTGGCCGGGTGTGGCCTGGGGCCGTAGTTCGAGCAACGTTATCCCTGAGCCAGAACTTGGGTTCCGCGGTGAGGAAGGTGGGAGACAGTTGCTCTTCTCTTCTCTCTCCTGGCTTTTCCATCCTGGTTCGAACTAGTTCTAAAGGAGGGATAGCATCAAAGACACTTTCGCATGTGACTGCCCAGGGTGAGGTGGCTGTTCTCTCTCCACAAAAGGGACCCTGATCGCTTTCATGAAAATCCTGCATCCATGGCGGCTGTGGGGAGACCACTGAATCTCTGTGGCTCGCCCCTGACAATCTAACTCCGAGTCTGCAAGCTCAGTGTCAGCTGCGGCAGACCCCACCAAGGAAGGAATTGACCCCCAAGCTGACCTCGGAAGCCTCAGCTCTGCCCTCTGGAGGGTCTTCCTACCACGTGGCCTTTTTGTCCATGCCAGGGGGTCCCCAACAAGCTTGCAGCCCCAGGCTTAGCTCTCTTCTGTGCCTCAGTGCTGAGGCCTGCAGACCTGGACAGGGTCCATCTCCATGCCCCTTGGGGGCCAGGAATTCGAGGAAGCTCTTTTGCCCTTCTTTGAGCCGTAGCCCCGCCAACTGCCTCAGTGTTCCTGCCCAAACTCAAGTCGTTCCAGTGGCTCGGCAAATACAGGAGAATAAAGCATCTGTCCCTCTTTCTGGATGAGACCATGAACCTAAGAACAATCCGTGATATCAGGCCATGGTTTCTCGGTCCCTGCACTACTGATATTTGGGGCCAGATTACTGGGCGTGGGGGTGAGTGTGCCTGTGGTGGAGAGTGTTTAGCAGCATCCTGGCTTCTGCTCACTAGATACTCACAGCAGCCCCCAGGTGTGACAATCAGAGATGTCTCCAAACATTGCCACATGTCCCCTGGGTGACAAAGGAACCTCTGACTGAGATATTGTCTTGGGCTGAGGGGCAGTCACTGCTTTTGCTCACAGCTACAGGATCTAGTTCTGAGTTCCAGAAAAATAGGAGATATCACAGGCAAGACCTCAATGCCATGTCACATCGTCTTTTGGTGCAAGGCCAGCACAAGTGTCCCCATTGTACACGTGAGGAACCGGAGGCCTGGGTCACACAGCGAGCAAGGAGCTGGGTCTGGACCCAAGCCTGTCTGGTGACAAAGCATGTGTATGTGTGTTCTGACACTGCTCGGGACCTGGTCCCGGAAGGAACATGGTGAGGGGTTTCCTGGGGTGCAGAAAGGTTTGCCGTGATCCACCTTAGTGAGGAAAACAAAACAGAACTGGAGATTTTACCTGCCCTTCCCTCGGAAGGTTCTACCCAGTCCTGTCAGCAGCAGTGCTTCCAGTTAAACATTGCTCCCCCGTTTTACAGATGGGGAAAGGGAGGCCCAGCGAGGCCAACAAGTGGTGTGAAATCAGCGTAGCCAAGTGTCTCTGTGTTCCGACCTTTGACTTGTCAACAACTTCTCCAAAGTGGGGGGCTGCCCCCCAACAGGGAAGCAGAGTCTCATTCCCTACACCATCCTCCCTATCTCTAACCAGTGTGCTCTGTAGACAGCAACAAAGGCTCACTGGTAAGTGAGACTAACGCCCTCCCCACCCCTGTCTTTGGCTCTCCCTGTGCCCTCCGTCCCAGCTGTGCATGCAGTACTGGCCTGAGAAGACCTCCGGGTGCTACGGGCCCATCCAGGTGGAGTTCGTCTCCGCAGACATCGACGAGGACATCATCCACAGGATATTCCGCATCTGCAACATGGCTCGGGTAAGTGGAGGGCCGCCAGCGCTTCCCACACGCCTCCCCTCGCCCCACCAGACAGATGGAGGCTGCCGGGAGAGGAGCCTCCCCCCGGCCGGGAGCCTGTGCGGAGCTCTCCGGATCTGCTCGTCCTCGGGGAAGTCATGCCGCTGCCGATTCCGGCTCCAGATCCAGCCATGGCTGCGACACGCAGAGACGCACGGGGTGACATCCCGCCCGCCATCTGCCTATTTCCTGACACGCTTGCTGCCATGTAGACTAAACTTCTCAGAAATTACCGCTTTCCCACTGAGTCCCGCTGTTTTGGCATGAGATGCTGCTGCCTTTGATTGGCTCCAGCGAGCTCTGGGCTAGACCCTGGGAACCACACCAAAGTGAAAAGTCGTTGCTTCCAAGAGGAAATTCACTGGCTGGGTGGAGGAGTATTAGGGGGGTTGGGGAGCAGATTAGTAAACTACGAAATGGCAGCTGACTCAAGTGACTTTGGTCGTTACTGGGGCCCAGGGTGAACCGAACGCAGCCCTTGCCCTCAGAATTCACTGTCTACTGGGGAACTGAGGCATACTCTGGCACATGAACTTCAGGGAGAGAGATGAATTCCGCCTGGTAGCGCCAGGGAAGGCTTTTCCTGAAGAGTGGGACCTTTGAATTGGGTTTTGAAGACTGAGTATGAGTTTTCCAGGGTGAGAGGGGGTACAGGGCAGTCACGGCAGGAGAATTGGCGTGCGCAAAGGTAGAGAGATAAGGAGAGTGTCTGTGATTCATTCATTGTTGACAGCAGGGCTCAGACCTCGTTTAGTCTGCCTTCCTCTGCGATGCCGCAGCCCCCAGGGCATCGGGAGGGCCTGCACGGCGCCCACACACCCAGCCGAGCAGCCCTGACGGCCTCTCTGTCTCCAGCCGCAGGACGGGTACCGTATAGTCCAGCACCTGCAGTACATCGGCTGGCCCGCCTACCGGGACACGCCGCCCTCCAAGCGCTCTCTGCTCAAGGTGGTGCGGCGGCTGGAGAAGTGGCAGGAGCAGTACGACGGGCGGGAGGGGCGCACAGTGGTCCACTGCCTGTGAGTACTGCACCCACCGTGGAGGGGTCTCCGGGGACACGGGGTGGGGTGGGGGGTCCTAGGCGCTCCTGGCTGTACGCATCTCAACACCTCTTAAAGGCCAATGGGGGTGTAGTCAGGAATCACACCCTGTAATGGCCTGGGGATGCCAGTGAGTTGCCCTGAACTAATGTTATACGACATATTTATCGGTGCACAGCTGGGTGGCCTTTCCACAAACAGGGTGGGCGGACCACACCCCAATGCTCCCAAGGGGGAGAGAAGCCCCGCCCTCCAACTGGAGGCGCCATGTGCCCCGCCAGACCCAAGAAAGCTCAGGATGCAGTGGGTCCCTCCGACCAGATCTGCCTCTGTTCTTTCCCGAAGAAGAAAAAGAAGAAAGGGGAATGGGTTAATGACATGAGCTTAATGTCAAGCAATTAAAATGAATCACCTCAGTCCATCGATGAGGTGGGCTTTGTTGTGTTACAGTGAGAAAGTGGAGGCACAGACAGGGTGAGCCATTGGGCAGTGGAGAGAGGAGCTTTGATTCCCACCAGCCGGCTCCCCAGCTCGTGTGTCGTCCGTTCACCCATGCTGCCTCCGAGTCACCCAAGGCCCCTCCCCGAGGCTAGAGCACGTCTTCCCAGGGCACAGGGGGCTCAGGTCGGCCGTGCTACACCTCCGTTACGGGGTGAAATGGAACCTTCACCTCTGATCTTAGAACAGCAATACCTGGACACGGGGATTCCCAAACAGACCCCGATGTCATTACGCAGGGGGGCGGTCAGGACCCTTGGCGGACTGTGGCTGACAAGCTATCATCAAGGAAACCATGCATTTTGCGGGCCTCCGTTTCCTCAGCTGTCCAATGGGCATGCTGAGTCAGGTCATCTTAAGACCCTGTGGTACTGTGAAATATTTAGAAAATAAACACAATTTGTCTACCAACATGCAGATCTATGGTATCATGGTAGCGAATATGCAAATGTTCCCAGTGTAATTGCTCCAGAGAGCCTGTGTCCGAGTCCATCATAGGAATAGGAAGGGATCTCAGAGAAGGATCCCACGGAGACCTCAGACCCAAGACACATCGGAGCCATGACAGCTGGGTGGGGGGCATTTGATTGACTGCCGTTCACCCTGCTTCCTGGGCGTTACAATCTTCTGGGGAGACACGACTGAGAAGACCTCCCTCTTTGCAACGTTGTGTGAAGGGAAGATTGGACCAGCGCCCTCCCTTCTTCAGAATAAGCTAGCAGAGGTGTTAACAGCAGCTACTGACCTCAGAGCTGAGTCGCCTTTCAAAACCAGCTGACTGTTCTCCTCTTTCAGAAAGGTGGTGCACACACGTCAGAAAAATCAGAAAGCTTAAGGGGAGTTGAACACACATACACACACACAGCCCAAGGACCAACACCTGTAGCCATCCGCCTTCCCAGAGGATGCAGGCCACAGACTGGAATCCGGGGAGATGTCATGAGGTGTCACATGTCACGTTGGTGGGTGACATCACAGCCAAGCTGGGCTGGCCCAGCCCGCATCCCAGAAACCGGCAGCTGCTCCCTGCCAGCTGACCCTGCTCCCTTCAGCTCCCTCCCACACACTCAGGCGGCCGCCCCTTCGGCACAGAGCCATGCCCACCCTGCCAGGGTCTCACTCCACTGGGCCCGAGATGCCTGTGTCCACCCCCCTCTTCCTTTCGCACTCTGCTCTCCTTGCTCCAGAAAAAACAAGCCCTCCTGCTCTTTGCCATTTTGGTTGGTTCTTAACTGCCCTTCGGCAGCATCCCATTTTATCCATGGCTCCCACAGCCAAGGTGACCAGCAGTTTGAACCAAAGGAAGCACAGGGGCGTCCTTCTATCAACAGGGACCTTGGCATCCCTGGGAGCCAGAGACACCAAAACAGACACTGAAATGCAGGCGCTGGCCAGTGAATGGAGGGCAACCGTCTGTACTGGAGACATCTGGTCGTCGGATGTCCTGTAGATGAAACATCTGGGAGACTGGCTGAGTGCCTTCGTTCCTGTCCAGATGTTCTTTAGACACAGACCATTACGTGAAATCATTAGTTTCTGTTGGCAGCACGCCCAGGAGCTCCGAATCCGGCAGACTCCAAAGGGGACTTTCTGTAAAGACAGGGCGGGTGTTTCCACGAAGATGGCTGTGGGGCATCAGAAAGAAGGCGGGGCGGGGAGATGACCCTGCCAGGAGCCCTCTGTCCCTACACTCCACGTCTGCAGGGTCTTGCTTAAACCCAAGTGTACAGATAGGGCCTTGTCACCTCAGGGTACAACATCTCAGGCCCGCCCAAGCCCTCACCCCCATAAAAAATCTAGGCTGGCTCACCCTAGCTGAGACAGGTCTGTGGTATGGCTCTCCCTAGCGGATGGGGAAAAGTCAGGGGGAAATCACATACAGCCTTCCACTGTCTTCACGGGATGTGCAGGCGGACCCAGAACATCCTTTGGACAAGGATGCAGACACCACATGTATAACGGCACCCTGTCTGGCCTGAGGGCTCAGTGTACCATGGGTGACTACAACATGCTCGCAGAAGCGAGGAAGCATCAAGCTAATTGAACCCTCCAAGGTCATCTAGTCCGACCCCTCCGTTTTATGAATGGCACCATTGGGGCTCAGCCCCAGAAACTGGCTTATCCAAGGTCAGAGCAGGTTCCTGGGACTCAAACCATAACACAGGGCTCGGGCTAAGGCTTTCTCCGTTGCCTCACCTTGCCGATGGCCAGGCAGCCGGTCCCCGCCACTGCGGGTGTGGCTTTGGGGTCATCGGCATGTTGGGGCTTCCAGGACTCCGGCTCACCTCCTCACTCTGTGTCCAGAAACGGGGGAGGCCGCAGCGGGACCTTCTGCGCCATCTGCAGTGTGTGTGAGATGATCCAGCAGCAAAACATCATCGACGTGTTCCACATCGTGAAGACGCTGCGGAACAACAAGTCCAACATGGTGGAGACGCTGGTGAGTGTCCCAAGCACCGTCCTCCAACGGCCCGGGGGACAACCCTAGCTCCCTGGGCCTGAGGACAAGAGCGTCAAATAGTAAAATCGCTCAGGGACGGGATGCGTGCTGAGCACCCACGGCCCACGTCCTCTGCACGCACCGCCCTCTGCTGCTGCCCTCCCTCCCTCCAGGCCTCGCCGACCTCTCTTGCCTGCAGAGCAGCCCGCACGTCAGTCCTGATGCACCCCATTTGGCTTTACTTTCTGCACTTCCTTTAGTAAAGTGTCGATAATTCAGGCTGAGGGGAAGGGCTTCTGGATTAGGAGAATGTGATTATGTTTTCGCTTGAGTCCAGTCCTGTTCTAACGAACATATGCTGATTTTTATAGTATGCAGCACTGGGGTTAGGACCCCGGAGAAGGGGTGGAAAGAGGCTGGGCAGGCAGAGCCCCTGCTGGTAAGACCCAGTGCAATGACGGGGACAGACCGGACATAGGGACCGCAGTATGCATCTCTAAGGATGGTCCTCCTCAGAGCCCACTCTGCAGACCAGCAGTCTTAGCACCATGGGAGCTGAGTAGAAATGCAGCTCCTTGAGCCCCGCCCCAGAACTACTGAGCCGGAATCCACATGGATAATTCGGAGTTGACTCTCAGCACAGATGTAGATGAAGTTCTCTCCAAAATCTGTGCCTCTAATCGTATTTTCCCTTTCCTCTCCCCCCTCCCTGTCTGCCTGTCCTCCCCTCAGGAACAGTATAAATTTGTATACGAGGTGGCACTGGAATATTTAAGCTCCTTTTAGCCTGACGGGACGGGGAACCTGCCGGAGTCCCGAGGCCGCTGCCCTCACGCCCCCTTTCCTGTGATGGCAGCCACTGGGCTCAGGGGCTGAGAGGCGGCGCCCTGCCCAGCGCAAGGAGAAGACTGGAGGTCCCGTGTTCCGTGGCGGGCTCTGCACCTTCCCGGGGGCCTCCTGCAGCTGCGGCAGGTGCAGCTCTAAAAGGCCCAGGCTTCCCTGGCACGCCCTACCAGCCACAGACACAGACCCGCACACCAGTGTCCCCATAACAAGGCCCCGGACTTCCCGGCTCCCCGACCTCTTGCTTTTGCTCTTTCCGAGTGTGTGACCCTCACAGCCAGCCGACGGCGCAGGTGCCGGGAGGGGCAGGCTCGGCAGCACCTCCCCGGCCCTGCGTCTCCTGGGGAGTGGAGCAGGTGTACCTCCTACTCCACACTGTCATGGCGATGATTGGGCCCTTGGGGTCCCGGCCCTACTGCCCTCTGCAGTCTCTTTCAGTGCCCTCTGGCACCAGACACCTGGACCCTGTGACCTGGGGGTGTCCCGAGAGCACAGCGGAGGCCCCCATCCTGTCACCTAACCTGCATGGAGCTTGGCCCACTAGCATTCCGCACCCCTCCCCCAGCCTGGGCCTTGACCTTCTCCCCTCCTCACTGGCCAGCCTGCTGGGTCCACAGCACTCTCGGATAAAGGTTTTCTCTGCTTGTTCGTGGTCAGTGGGAGGGGGTGGACCCGCAGGAAGCCTGGCTCCTCCTCGTCTTCCTGCACAGGGGCCGCCGCTCTGGGGCAGGGCTCTCACGGACCCTTGGGTGGCAGCTCCTTCGGGAGGGACGACAGGATAAGATTTGATTATTTTCCAAAGTATATATTAAAAGAAACTTTCTTTGGGGGGATGTAAAATCTAAGTCTCTTATGTTAAAAAAAAAGCAGGGAAGGTGGTTTGTTTGTGCAGCTGTAAGACAAGTCTCTCAGGCCTGTGATGGTGGGTCAGTGTCCTCGAAGGTCCCACTCGGGGACAGCACAGCCACTGAGCGGGGCGAAGCCGGACGGGGCTGACGACAGCTCCCCAGTTTCTGGGGCAGATCAGGTACCAGCTTTCAGCATCACCTTGGGTATCCAAACTCGAGCTGCTTCCTGGGAAACCCAGCTGGTATCTTGAAAGTGGCCGGTGCACCAAGGTCTGCTTTGGTTCAAAACAGGCCCGGGGCTCTCGGCTGGAAAGCTAGGGTCTTGCCCGAAGTGTGGGTGGCAGGGAACCAACACCCACTGTATGCCAGGCGCGACACCCTCCCCGTGGCTCCTTACTCACCCTTAGAGCCCACATGGGAGAGCCCGGAACCTTCCATTAGCTCCACGTGACACCTGAGGAAACGGAGGCTTCTTCCTCAGGGATGAGGTTCTGGGTTCCAAAAAGGTAGATAATGGCGATAAGGCTTAATTTCTCCTTGTTTCCTTCATCCTTTCTCAGCCAAGCAGTTATTTTATGGAGGGGAAATAAGACCAGACACTTCTGAGCAGAGAACTCCGCAAACGGAAGCGCAATTCATCCTTTCTGACGCCAGGTCTGCTGGGAGGCGCGGGGTTTCTGGCGGATTTTCGTCCCTCACTCCCGGCTCCCCGGGAGAACTGGTCTCATCTAACAACTTCTTAGCCAGTGGAAACCATCCCCTGCCCATGCAGACAATGAGCTCTGTCAGCGGCCTCTTGCAGGCACTTTGGCTCCGTATCAGACAGCCCCAGGGTGGCCTGGGAGGGGGCAGCTCCAACTTGAAGCTGGTCCCCCTCCAGACAGGGCCCGAGGAGCACAGAACCCAATCGGCGCAGTGTCCTCCCTTACCGTGCGCTGGGGAGAGAGAACCACCGTGCCGCGTAAGAGTGTCACAGGAGCCGAGGAGCAAGGGAGACTCCGCCTAGGGCTTCCAAGAGCACATGACATCTCCCCCCAAAAAAGGAAGGAAAGGAAATTCAGGCCAAGGGAGCAGCATGGGCAGTGGCCAGGAGGCACGAAAAATCCCGAGGGCGGGTGCGGGTGCGGGGTCAGGGGCAGCATGTGGGGGAGGTCGGTGCTCCTGGAAGACGGGAGAGGCGCCGAGGTCAGGGAGACAAACGCCTTGCCGACAGTGCCAGCTCTGCCCCGTGGGCCACAGGGAGCTTGGGGGGGATGCGCTTGGCTCGGTGTTGGAGGAGGTCCCTCTGGGGCCGGGGCGCCGCCTCTCTCCCCCTCATCAGACACTGTGAAAACATTCCCTTCAGCGTGTACTCTTCAATATCACAGCTATTTGTCTGTCTGCTCATTATTTTGTTGCTGGAACAAAATACTCAGTGCATCAGGAGATTCTGCTTCTGCGAGAGACTCGGGGTCTCTGCGCTGCCACGGAGCAGGGTGACCGAGCCGGAGCCCATGAGAGGGGACATGAAAGGGGACCGTAGAAACCACTCCCATCGGCATGGGCTCGGGAGCTGTCTGGAAGTCCAGGGACACCAGACTTGATCAAGGGAGGGCTGTCACTTTGGAGGTTCAAAAGGAAGCATCTCAAAGCAAAAGGAGGCAAAAGAGCCCCACGACCAACCAAGTCCTCTGCTTTCATGCGCCCCTTCCCTGGTGAGGCGGCTGGTCCCCAGGCTCAGCGCCTGCTGGTCCCTCTGGCGCCCTGGGCTCCCATCCACAGCTCTGGCGGCATTCCCCCAGCCTTCAAAGAGCCTAGGGCAGAGCAAGTCACCCCATTATCCGCTCTGTTCTCAGATGTGGGTTCCTCCGCACCGAGTGAGGAGGTGAGGCTACCTAACACGCACCCTGGGATTTCCTCTGCTGGGGAAGGGGCACAATGGCTGGCAGATAAAAAATGACAGTGACTTTTATCCTTTCAAATTGTAGGAATTTAAAGTGTGACTTTAGGGAGAAGGGAAATTATAGAAATTCAGGCCATGGCGGGGTAACCCAAGGGCCAGCGATGGTTCTCGAAGCTTGTCCCTTCATTTCCTCCCAACACAACCACCTTCCCAGACGCCAGGGCGGTGAACAGGTCTCAGGTCAGTTTGCAAGGAAGAAACTAAGGCTCATGGGAGGGTGGGGGGAGGCGGGGAGATGCCCTCCTTGAGCTCCCACATGGGAAATACATGGCAGGGCCTGGATGAGATGGGGCACTGGTGCCCAAGAATCTGAACTGGATCAGTCACCACCTCCCCCAAGATATCTTCCCACCCTCCCCCCACTCCCCTGCCCACGCACTTCCAGGGCGGGCTCACCTTTATGGATGCAGAGGAAAATAGTGCAAATGCTCTCTGAGTCTCCCAGCTGGCACTAGCCCCATGTCTCTGGAGGGCCAAAGAGGGTGCTCTCACCTAGCACAAAGCCTCATGGTTCTCAGGTTCCAGTTCAGGACCCTGCTTGGAGAAGAGGCGGGGTATTAAGGAGACGCCAGGGCCCTCCCCACTGGTGTGTGTTATGATGTCAGTAGCTTCAGGAGGTGTCTTCTCACTCTTCCATGAAGACCCTGGGTTGCCCAGGGGCCTTGGCGCCTCTAGAGGCCCCAGCATGCCTCCTTTTGGGGGAACAGCAGGAATCGGCTGGCTTGTAGGCTGGCCCTCTCTCTGGGTGAGACCCGAGCGATAGCCTGCCAGATGTCGGCCGTCACATGGAACCAGCAGGCCCTGTGCTGGGGACTGCCACAGGTGAGCTCACTGAATCCTTTCCACAGTCCTAAGAAGCGTTTGTGATTGTCACCAGAGAAGAGAAGTCATTTGCCCACAGTCCCACAGCTAGTAAAGGGAGAGCCAGGGTATAAATTGGTTCTTATTTTCCTGTCATTCTGTCAGATTTTCCCATAACCGCAGAGACTAGGATGAAACAAGTAGCCTGATGGGTCTTGTAAAGCCCAAAGCGGACCAGGGTAAATGCAAACTTTCTCACAGTTCCATGTTTTTACTTTAACAATTCACACAATATTTGCATTCCACTATAATTTCGCCCAATTTAATATGACTGTAAATATTTTTTAACCACATGCCCTGTCCCTCATGTGGCGTGGACCCCCTCAGCTCGCTATGCTGAGCCCTACGGGGTTATATCCTAGTTTGAGGGTCACAACGCCTGGCCAATCTGCTTCCTCCGGAGACCAATTCCAGACCCACGTTCAAGTCCAGCTCACCTTCCCCTCAGCAGATCCTCTGGTGTGGGGCTACCCTGACCTCGCTGTTCATGGTTGATCTCAGTTCAAGTCTCCTCCAGTTGGATGCTGGAAAGAGCCCACCGACACACACCAGGATGATGGAGACATGCCCTCTGGTGTGGCGAAAGATGAGCCCATAAATCCCCAAAAGGGAAAGGAGAAGATGGACACGGCCCTACTCAGCAGATTCCTGAATGCTGGGACTTCTAGAAGATAGTGCCCTTTGTCCAGGTAGAGTCCAGCATGGTTGCTGTTGTGGGCAGCTCTGAGGACACACTGCACATGAGCGTCTGGGGTCAGGAAGGTGCATCGCTTTGCTTCAACCACACATGTTTCCTGGGTTCCCATGATGCCCCGGGCCCTCCCTCGAGGGGCCGCTACCAGGAAGCACAGGTTACTATGGAACAGTTCATCTACTTCTTGGCTATAGAATGTTGGGCCAACCAGTTAATGGGAAAAGATATGAAAAGAAGAGCCTTGGCCAAGTAGGAGAGATTTGGAAAGCTTCAGAAAGAAAAATAGGAAGGCAAGGCCAAGAAGTTGGGACCCAAAAGGAATACTCAGAATCAAGGGTGCACGGGGACGGCTGGACAAAGTGGTCACTTCTCTGACACAACAGGACAGGGGGGTGGGGGAGGACTGGTCAGAACCACCTGGAGCAAGGATGTTGCCTTACGATAAGTCTCAGTGTCTTAGAGCAAAGATGATCATTTTCCTTCTGACCAGTCATGTTTATGCATCATCCATTCCCTGTAGCTCAGCTAGCTCTTGCTGTGTGTCCTCACCAGGACCCACCTCTCCCCAGCTCTGGGTGAGTGCCTGCTGTGTGCAAAGAGCTGTCAGTCTAGCAAGGCTGCTGCAGACAGCGGAAGTGAGGCCTGGGGGCAGCAGCCCAGCACTTACCATGTCATCTCCAGCAGGAACTGCCCAGCCCAGATCCACAGACACTGAAGGAGAGTGAGAAGTCTGTGCCTCGCTACCTTAGAACAGAATGAGGAAAGCCACACCCCCTTAGCCTGCATCTGGCCACTCCGGGCTGGACAGACAGGCCATCACCACCCAGATGAGTCAGAAGTAATGTCATGGAACACACAGGAGATTCCCAGGGTAAAATGAGCAGGGTGTTAATCCTCAGCCATGAGGCCAACAGACTATATTGGCCCAGCATCCTTAGGGACAAATGGACAACCCAAGCGGTGGGGCAGTTCAGAAGATGAGACATGGTCATTTCATCTCAAACCCCAGACTTGCCTTCCTCATCGTCTGGCTACCCTGAGCTCCTCCACCCACGATGCCAGCTCCAAATCACAGCCAGGTAAAACAGGGAAATAGGGAAAGCAAACCCAATGAGAGGGGACCAGCTGAGATTCAGCCATTTCCTGATTCCCATTCTAGGGTTCCATTTCAGAGGGTTTTCTGTGTTCACTTATCTAGAAGTGACAGAAGGCAGGGCCTTGCCTTCCCCTACCAGACACCTGCCTTGAGGTCAAACACTGTTTGAGCAGCAGGGAGAGAAGTCAGTGGCAGAGAATGGAAGGGGCTCCAGTTTCCTCTGACACAAATTTCGGGCTCATGGACACAACCCTTAGAAGCACAGAAAAGGTACCGCAGCCTCATTTGTGCGCATGAGCAGACTCTCTTCCGGTTTATCAGTAACCAGCGGTAGACTTTGGCAGGGCGTTGGCATTGGCTGGCTGTATGACCATCTTGTAGAGACCAAGACCATCTCCTGTATTCCTGCTGCCTGCCTCCAGAAGAGGCAGGAAAAGTTCATCAGAGAGACCACATTCACCCCCTAGAAGCCATTCCATGAATGTTAGATCCCCACGGGGAGTAGTCAATGCCCACAATGGTAGACCCCAGGTCTGACATCTTAGTTATCTAAGAGGTTGGGGGTAGCCCATTGGGCCTGATTCAAGAGGTGTGGGAGGACTTGGGATGGCAGAGGATCCATAGGGAAGAGCTATAGGGGCTGGATTGCCAGGGAACATCCTGCTGGATCTGAGAGCTGCCATGTGGGGTGGAACCCGAATCCTGATCCTTGGTTGGATTATGTGGAGAATGAGGGTCTGGGGGCCTTAAAGTGTTGGAAAGGAAGGCATTGGTATGAAGGGTGGAGCTCATGGTAATTACTATAATTCATGGCTCTTTGGTGAGTGGCACTCTTAGATCTGGGGGAGGAGGGGCATGTGAAGTAACCCACCAAAACTGCAACACTGAGTCCCTGCACATGTTCCTCAGTGCCTTTGGGCTTGTGAGTACGAATCAGCGAGCCCCTCCAGTGATGGTTCGACAAACTCTCAGTGCCTACCATGCCCCACCCTCCCGTGGAGAATTAACGATATAAGCTGTTCCTTGAGTCAAAGCCCCCAGGGCAGTCAGGAGGCTCAGAGGGCAAGGTGGTGTCATCCCAGGTCAAATCAGCCTTCAGAAGAGTCAGACACAATCCCAGTGCCCACATCCTCCATCGGCCTGTAGGGTGTCAGAAAACTCAAGCACAGTTTGCTAGTCCCAGGCCACTCCCATGAGTGGAACTAGGATCAATGGGTGAAACTGAATAGCTACAAGGACAAACTCTCTGTCTGCCAGAGAGGATGAGCTGCCCATCTCAGCAGCGGTCCAGCAGAAGCCTGACTCTCTTTAAAGGGAAGCAGGAGCATTGCTGAAATGGCCTTTAAGTTGCTTCCCCCATGAGTGGGTGAGATCTTCTGGAACTGGGATCATGTTTGAACTCTTTCATTCCTGCAGAGCACAAAGCCAAACATGTTGTGCTTGGTTTATGCAGGCGCAAGCTCCTTGCTCCCCTGTCTGAATCTCCCCACCACACAGGCCCAGATGCTGCCCTGGCTACATATCCAGGGCTCATCCGGGCCAGGTATCAGCAAATAGCCCAGAGAGAATAAAACCAATTTGCATAAAACCAATGCCCACCAAGATCTCTGATTAGACCAACCATAATTCAGCCCCACTGGCCAACAAGGCCATCCATCGGTGATAGCAGAACCAATAAAGGTCCAAGCGGGACCCAGAGCAGGACTTTGCTTATCATATCCATTATCTCCACAGGTTAGTTCTATCCCCATTCCCCACTCGAGGCCTGTTGCAGCAGATTGCAAAGCAAAAGCACAGTAACTCTGTTGACACATAATTATAGTCATCCCCATTATTATCCAATTCATTGCCAGGTGGATTCAGGCTAACCCATATTGGCAATCAGACTCAAAAGCACTTTCCCACCTTCTCTTTCCACCCTACGTCTTACTACCCAATGAAAGGCAAAGGGTCGGGCTTCATCTCTCATTGCTTTGACTACTGGACACCATCATAGCTCTCTAGAGCCATCATGGGGTCCCACTCAACTCCACGGAGACTGACATTTTCACATCCACTGGGCATATGCCACCACCTGAGACCCGAGTCTCCATGGCCTCCTCCGTGAACCCCAATGGCCTGCATTGTACAGTTTGGGTGTTGGATAGATAAAGCACGTATGAGAAGAGAAAACAAAATAAATCAACTTTTCTAAAAAGCCAGCACTGTGCTGTCAATGTTCTTTTTTTGTTCCTTTTCCTTTCCAATTCTAGCTTAAAAAAAGCAGAAGGTAAATAATGTTGGGTCAATGAATATCAGATATATTTTTTGACTGTACATTACAGTGAAGTGTAATGTTTTTACACCCGCAAGTCCATCTTATTTATTCTTGTAAATGTCCCCTGACAATGTTTGTAATATGGCTGTGTTGAAAATCTATACAATAAAGCTGTGACCCTGAGATCTCTGTTTTCCTAAGATACCCGCCCTGCTGTCTTCCTGAGCGTGGCTGGGTGTGAGGTGGCGACACGTTGAAGAAGAGGAGGGAAACCTATTATCAACTAACCAAGTGTTTTTATATTTATGTTCATTTAATCCTCACATCCACAACACAGGAAATATTACCCCCTCTTTGCAGATGAAAAGTTGAGGTTCATGAATATTACAGGACTTTCTGCGCTTACACACTGCACTAGTGAAAAGATTGGGTCTAAGTCAGTTTTTCTCAAGTGTGGCCCCTGGAGCACAGGTCTCAGAATACTGGGGAAGTTGGTTAAACACACGTATTTTTAAGCCCCAACAGGATCACAGTTTCAGGATCTACATATTAGCAAATCATATCGGTTTGTTATTGCTTCGTAGTAGCACACCACCCAAAACTCAGTGATTTGAAACCGTAGTGCTTTAAGGAGTCCTGCTGAGGCTTGGCTGATCTGGGCTGAGCGCGGCTAATCTCGGCGGGCTGCTTATGTACCAGCTGCAGACTCTGTCTCCTCCAGGCTGAGCTTGCCTGGGATCCCTTGGCTGGTGCAGGTCTGCTCCCTGTGCCTCTTATCCTCCTCCTGGGCCAGCAACGCAGCCTATGCAAATGCTTCTCATGGTGATAGGAGGAGCATGAGAGAGAACGTCCAATCACATAAGTTATTTTGAGTCCTGTCTGCAGCATCCCATTGGACAAAGCTGGTTGCATGGCAATACTCAGAATCACAGGGCAGGGAAATATACTCCACCTCCTGACACAGAGACCCTGCTCCTCGATGATCCAATAAATGCTGAGATTAGGTACCAAACCCATGGTGCCAGGTGCAGCCTTTAAGCGTCTCATCTCAGAATGTGGTCCATAGATTACCTGTGTCCGTTCACCTGAGAAACTTCTGAGTATGCAAAGTCTGACTCATTAGGTCTGGGATGGGTCCCAGGAACCTGCACGCTTACCAAGTGCCGCAGGTGACGGTAACACATGCTGAAGTTAGGCAAGCACCGTTCTAAATGCTATTGCTGTTTGTTATAAAGAGGCAGATAGGGCCAGAGGTGACGAGGAGACAAACCAGTTCCCAAACTAACGTAAGAGGCTGCCAGTCTCTGAGTTGGATGCATGTCCTCCGCAGGGCTGAAGCAAGGGTTCACTTTGTTCTTCTCACTCAGTTTTAGGAACACTGGCAGGGTTCTTCAACCTAAGTGACTTAGATATATACCCGCTGGACACCCCCGTAAGCCACAGAGCCTGGAGCACTTGGGCTTCCCAGCTTGGGTCCTGACTGGGGAACCTGGTGGCCAGCCAGCTAGTAATCCTCGCCCCTTTGTCCTTGGTCTTGTTAATCTCACTTATTCTGCCTGCTGTATTTATTCTTTTTCCACATATGTAATAGTTGACACCAGGAAAATAAGAAAAAGGGAAACATTTCACACATCTCCTAATAACAAATTTACTTCGGGGCCTATCGTTCCCCCCCCCCCATGGAAATGTCTTTTAAAGAGTTACTATAAAAGTAGCACGTGTTCACTTGAAAAAACTCAGTTCAAAAGTATCTGAGGCATAAGATGAAAGGAACCACTTCTTAAAGGTACTTGTCAATGTTTTTATGCCATTCCAGACCTTTCTATGCAGATACACACACACACACACACACACACACACACACATATATACGTGTGTGTATATATATATGACCTGTTTTGGGTACGTCAAGACTCAGGTGCCCTCACAGAGATGCCTCTGGGTGGCACTCACAGTGAGGGACACCAGCCCTGTGTGCCCAGTCCTAGAGACGGACCAGAGGGGCACAATTCTCTTCACATGTCAGACCTAAGCCAGGTGTCGGTTTGCAGCATCCAGGATGTTTTGCAGCCTACGCATCACACTGCCCTGTGCTCTGAATGCCCACGAGCTAGAGGCTGTTATCCCAGACCATCACCAGCTATGTAAGTTGATGGCTGAATTTGGGGCCTGGCTTTAAGACCCAGCTGAGCCGGGAAGATTACCATCTCCTTTTGAATGACGAGAACCCTGATAGGTCCCTATGCCTAGTGAGAACGTGAAGTCATCCTTCTGTGGCGTGAGCAGGGCAGGACCAAGAAGCCATCCACATGATCATGACTGAGTCCATGTCACCCCACTTTCCTCCACAATATCTACAAATAATGTAGTAAAAGCTGGAGACTTGGCTGCCAAGCCACTGAGTGAATCTGGAAGGAGTTTCCTCTGGTTAAGAGACACAAGGAGCTAAAATGAGACTCATCAGGGGTTGATATTAAGTCATGCTTTGCTACCTAGAAGATGTAAAGGGGACTCCAAAAAAAGAAAGTGTTTAATCCCTCCAAGTGCTTCACACTCACTCAGAAAATTGTTCAATCACCCATTTCCAGCTCCTGGGAAGTGACATTAAGAAAACCCTTGGTGGGAGGGAGAATATAGCAGGGAGAAACTTGTAGAAATGCACACAGAGGATGGTAGTTTTCATGCCCACAGGAACCCACACTCATTTGTACGCCACTCAGAAATGCATTGGAGTTAACCACGCCCCCACAGGGCAACCTTTGACCAATGGGAGCCTGGAGCCTGGAGCCTGGAGCCTGTAGACAATTGCTTCCTCCTTTCTAGCCCCTGAGGGCAGTTCTGAGCTATATTTCATGTAACTTTTCCAATGGTCCCAGAACAAGCAAATGGACTTTTGTAGAAATAGCCAACTCCGTAACATAATCTTGTATGGCCTCCCCATTCTACCTCTCTGATCCACGTCCCAGCCCTCCTTGCTTCCTGGAATCCTATTTCTGAGTAAAGTGTCGTCTGAGGCTTTGTTTTAGGGAACACTAGCTGGGAAACTGGGCTTTAAACTATGCACACTGCCCCATCCTCCAGCTGTTAATTGGCGATGGGACCCCGCCAATACACACAGAGGGCTGCCAGCTAACCTGAGCTCATCCTGAGTGTCACAATATTAATTTGCTCCTCACATTCTGGAGCGGGAGTCCTACCATCTCATAGTTTTGCCGAAAATAGAGAGCCTGCCCAGTACACAGTAAGAGGGATTATAAGTGGCCCCACATGGGGCCCGACTGTGAGCGTTAGCACAACAGGGCAGCTGGCCAGTGGAATGGGAGGGTTATCTGGATCAGGGATCCAGGCCCACAAAGTCAGGAGCTTGCAGCAATACTAACTCTCAGCCTGCCCTTGGCAGGACATGACTCCTGACGAACTGTGTAGACAGCTAGCTCTGAAAGAGGAAAATGTGCCAGGAGAAGATGGGGGAGCAGGGTTCCAGCCAACACTGATTGCAGATACAAGCCTCTTCAGAGCTGACTTATCTCCCTGTGCTGAGGGCCCCAGCTCTGGCTAAGCCCCCTGCCCCCACAGGCTGTTGGATTTCTGAACTGGCAGAGAAAAATAACACTAAATCTCAGCTTCACTCCCCTTCCCTCTTCTTCCCTCCACCGTGCTCTCTAGCAGCTCCCAACTCTGAGCAAGCCCAGAACTTCGCTTGTAAGGATGAACAAACAGGAAAACATCACAAGACACAGGAAGAGATGCAGGAGTTCAAAGCAGAGGTTCCCTTTGAGGAATCGGGGAAAGTGACTGCCTGTGAAATTGAGTCCCTGCCAGGTAGAGGAAAATATGTTACCACCAATGCACATGCGGAAAAACACTGGATTTGATAACTGAATCCAAGAACTTTTTGTTGTTGCTGTATTTAACAAAACAACTTACTGACAGCTTTAATCAAGATAAAACACAAATACTCAAAATCAGGAAATGGAAAAGAGATAAAATCGTGATTGAGGAAATTACACAGCATTCTAAAAGGATGTTATGAATAACTCTCGCTAGTATATGTCAAAATCTTGATCAAATGGATGACTTTGGAAATATATGACTATCACCAAAATTGTCTTCAAAAATGGAAAACCCAAGCAGACCAATTATCAGAGAAAAAATTAAGTTGTTAATTCTCCTAAAAGATACAAGAACAGATAGTTTTATGAGTGAACTTGATCAAACTTTCAAAAAACAAAAAAAAAATCTTGTGCTGTATGTACTATCCCACAACAAAGCAAATAAGGGGAAACTTCCCAATTCATATTATGAATAATATGAAGCTAAAACAGCACAGATGCCAAATCTGAAAGAGTGAACATACACACACCTCTGAATTCCCTAGACCAATCACATTGATCAATGCAACAAAGATTTTTACTAAGTATTAATTATTATTACATTCACCTGTTTTTTAAAATAATATACCATGTCCAAGGAGCCTATATAGCAGGAATTCAAGAACAGCTCAATATTAGGAAGTCTATATATAGGTAAAGGGATAAATACATACACTCATCTTAATAAGAGAAGGTGATGGAAGAAGACTTGACTTGGGGTGGTAAACACCCAATATACAGTTGATGTACTGCAGAATAGTACACCTGAAACCTATGTCATTTTATTAACCAATGTCACTCCACTATATTCAATTAAAGAAAGAGGGAAAATCCTCTTAGGAAGTACTGAAAAAGGACTTGACAGAATTTAATATTAATTTCAGATTAAATATAATAGTGTCAGTAAGCTAGTAATTACAAAGCACTGTATTAGCATAAGAGTTAAATAATGAGTAGTAGGCATTACCATCTTCTTCTCTGTCCCATCCAGGCATAAAGGGGTTGCATGACCAGTCCTGGCTGATAAACTTGAACAGAAATAGTGTCTATCAATCCTACACCAAAGTATTTAATTGCTGCACGTTTAAATGCTGGAACTCTCCAGCACTTTCTTTCCCATGCCATCCATCCAGGAGGTCTGTGTTTCAGAGGGTACAGCCACAGGATGGGGAAGCCACCATCAGCCTGGTCACTGAATCACCACGCTGAGGACTTTTTATCCTCAGGGTTACCTGGACCTGCAGAACTTTGTTGTACTTAACCACTGAGCATTTGAGGTTCTGTATTACTACAGAATGCCTAATCTATATGGCCAATGTATTAAATAATAAAGAAAAATTTGTGTATTTCCATTAAAGTCATAAATGCCCACATCATTGTTATTATTTAATGTTTTGGCTAATGCCAATCCAGCTAATGCAAATAGGCAAGAAAAAGAGATTACTACCATCTTCAGATGGGATGCTCATAGATGACTATTATGGTTACCACTGCTGTGTAACAAATGAGCCCCAAACAACAATTCTGAGTTTGTCCATGACTTTATGGATCAGGAATTCAGGGAGGGGTCATCTGGCCAGTTCTTGCTCAGCGTCTGTCCTGTGGTTGCAACCAGGTGGGGACTTGGGTTTGAGTCATCTTTAAGCCCTCCCTGGACCAGATGTCCCTAATGGCTCACACAAATGGCTGTCGTTGATGCTGGCTATTTGCTGGGCGGCCAGCTGGGCTATCAGCTAAGACACCTACACCTGACCCCTCCACCATGGTGGTCTTAGGGGAGTCAGACTCATCACCTGGCCCCTGCCTTCACCCAGAATGAATGTCCCAAGAGATTCTGGTGGAAATTGAGTGGCCTTTTCTGACCTGTCCTTCTAAGTTGCAAAGGATCATTTCTATGGGAGTCTACTGGTTGTAAGGGAGTCACTGAGATTAGCCCTGATTCAAGGAGAGAGGATGTAGATTCACCCTCTATAAAAAGTGTGTCAAAGAGTCTTCAGACATGTTTTTAAATTGCCACAACTACTTTGTAAATGAAGATTCAAAATTATCACAATCAATGATATATGCCTAGTAATCCCAAACTTAAGAGTAATAAGGATATTCAGTAAAGGTAGAGGTTATAAAATAACTATAAAATAAATGGCTTGCCTATTCATACTTATAGAATGAGCTAAATGAATAATTTTGTTCATGAATATAGCACCAATTATATGTTAGAAAACATAATGAGAAAGAAAGACTATATTCATAATAGTAGCACAAAATATTAAAAACCTAGGAATAAACTTAATATTCAGGACCCATATAAAGGAAACCACAGAACTTGATCTTAGGACCCAGGAAAGACAAGAATAAAGAGAGAGATGTGGCAGAAGGGAAGAATAACCATAGTTAAAATATCAATTCTAGCAAAATTTAAAAAATAAATTAATTTAGCTTCAATCCATATCAATCTTTTAGTAGGTAACTTAAAGAAACTCACATGAAAGTTTATCTTAAGAAAATTACACACAAGAATAACCACACAACCTTCAAACGAGCTACAATAATTAACACTACGTGGTACCAGTGCAGGAACACAACGTGATCAGTTCCTTGGGATTTCTTGTCACACTAGATACGAGGAAGACGAGTTTCACATCTGTCGAGAAGCAACTTGAATAAAATTGGTTTGATATTCTCAAGTATCCTCTGATCAAAGGCAAGAGAAAATGAGAGGGACAACTTCTCTCTTACAAGTCACCAAAGCAGAGGTTTAGTTAGGTTCAATTCATTTTATTGTACCCAGTACCTCCATCTATGTTAGTGTCTAAGACCTAAGGTGTTCATATTATTCCCTGGTTTAATTTTTAATTATATAAGTAATACATAAATATATCCTCTTGGTAAAATAATCAGAATATTACTGATAGAGTTGGGCCCTCTTTGACTACCAACCAAAATCCCCAGCCCCTCCCCAATAGAAACTGGAAAGTCTTTGGTCCATCTTACTCCTTCGGATCCTCTCTCTTCTCTAGGCAACTGTGAGGGCACATGGACTTCAAGGCACTCCTCCAAGGACTAAAATCTAGGGAAAGAAATGGCTTTACCTGTTTGAGAGCAACCCACCTGAAGATGGAAGTAGGCAGAGAAGGACAAACGTTAAAGGTTGACCCCGGCCTGAAATGATGGGCAAAGCTGCTCCCCGCCCCTTGCCCCTGGGATTTATGCCATATTCCACCTTTCAGCTCCAGCAGGTTCTGTGCAAAAATAAGAAGCTAGGTGATGAATTTTCCTGGGAGGGAGGTGAGTACATCTGTCTCTTTGAGAGTGGCCAGGAGAGCAATCAGCCATCACTAATGGCTCCAAGTAGGGCCCCCAGGGACACCCAGATGGCTCTGGCATCCTGTTCCCCAGAGATGACGAATGCTGCCCAGGGGCTGTGGGAGGAGTGCCAGCGCAAGGCCCTGGGAGAAGCACCATATGTCCCCCCCAGACTGCGGGGGCCTTCAGAGGGGAGAAGTGCTGAGGCAGCTGATGTCCTGCTGGGCACAACCAGGAAGGCAGAGTGTCTTGGTTCCGAGAGCCAAAGACAGACACATGCTCTATACAGAAAGAAAAAAAAAAATGGAGAAAAAAGCGATCTGAAGCTATGAGTAGGATGGGATGAGTGTTCTAAGTTCCAGATCTCTTGGGGGGGTAAAATCTTAAAAACCTACATTTTAAGCCAATGCATCAGGATCTATACCTTCATGATCCCAACCAGGTCCGTCCAGGGGAAATGCTCTAACTGTGAGGAGAGCACTCTGGGTCGCTCACAGACTCCGAAGAAACAGGCCTTGTTACCGCAAAGGTCATGACTCGCTGGGAAGCAGTTCAACTTGACTCTCACGCACCCAGCTCAACCGACACAACAAACCATGCATGGCTTGCCAGTTCTAGGAGCAGGTTAAGGAGGTTGTAGGTTTTTTAACACTAGAGTCAGGATTGCAGCAGAAGCAGCCAAGCAGAGAAACTTCCCAGAAGCAGTGGTGTAGAGCATAGGCAAGAGCATGCCTGTGAGTCCAGGCACCCCTTCAAGAAAAGGAAGCAGGGGAGACCTCTATCTGGGGCTGAGCAAGAGACCAGTTCAGTTGTGGGATCGGGGTTGAGACATGTGTGTGTGAAAGAAATACCATTCCTAGAGGTCATGGGGACAGGGGACAGGGGGAGGACTGAATGTGCATGACGCTAGACACACTGTCATTAAGGCTTCAACTCTGTAAGTTGATGAAACCTCTCTGCAGAGACACCCCCAGCCCCTGGCAGGCTGCCCAGGAAGGCATCTATCAGAGTTCAGAGAGATGGATCTGGAGCGGAGACTCCCAGCCCTGATCCTTCCCGATGCCCCAAGAGCTTCCACAGGATCCAGACCCCTACTCTGCAGGGGGACAAGCTTCCATTCTTTTCAGATTTCAGAATTCTCAGCCAGCCCCATGGCTTTCTATGCTCTGACAAAGGCAATAGAACGCCCAGCTGATTCCATTCAAGAACTCAGGGAGCATGTTCCTCTTTGCAGGACTCGCACTTAACACTCCCCACAAAGGGCAGGGAGTAAAGGGCTTACCCCGAAAGAGGTGTCTCCAGGCCTGCCAGGTGGGAGAGAATAACTCAGGAGGAGGCTTGGGGGCCAGGTGGTGCCACCCACCTTCAGGAACTAGCAGGAAAGGTGAGCCCCATGTGGCTCTTCCCCGACACTGAGCTTCCCCCACCACCCTGAATAGGCCCTCTGTTAGCCCCCACCCGCCCTGGGCTGTGGCTTGTTACTGGCATGACCTGTCTTCAGAAGGCAGAGCGACAAGGGTCAGAGTGGGTAAATTTAAAAACACGCAGCGCCTTGCATCAGGCCCAGAGGCAATGGCAGTGGTGACCGCTTTCCAACAACTCCGGCTTGCAGCTGGAGGCGGGGAATCCGAGCCCCGGGGAGGCCGAACCGTGGATCCCCTGACGCCGCCAGGGTGAGGTTTCCGAATGACCCAGATGGCTTCTCCTGAAGGAGGCTTCCCCTGCCAGACGTCGGTAGGGTTTCTCACCCCCACTGTCCCTGCCAAGCTCCTTCCTCTGGGTGGTGATCAAGACAAAGTAAAATAAATAGAAAACATGAATAGATAAATTTTTAATTGAGAATACAGCAAGAAACAATCAACGGGAATAAAATAAGAGATTCCAGTAAGAAGCGTAAACTATCAGCACATAAAAAAATGAGGCTTCTTTAAAAATAACATTGATTTTCGATTTCTCAAAACTTATACAACCTGGTGGAGAGGGTGGTGTTCACAAAATAAGCCTGCATTTCAAGCACGGTAACTCACGTCATTTCCAGGAGGGACTGACTCTTGGAGAGATTCCGGAAACCACGTGTTAGGAGGCTCCACAAGACCAAGGGAATCTGGACATCTGAGTTTCACACAAGGACCCAGAGAGTTACCCAACTCCCCGTCAGAATCAGCATGAGTGAAAAACAAACCTTTATTAGCTTAAGGCAATGAGGTTTGGGGGTTTATTTGTTACGACAGCATATCTTGATAATAGAAATACTTATCAGTAACTTATTTAATCCTCCCTATAATTTTATAATGTAGGCAACCACTATTATCCCTCCCCATTAAGAGGAAAGAAGCAAAGAAAAGTGTAGTGATGTTTTTTCAGGTCTCGTATTTGGTTAAGTGGCCTGCCCAGGATTCAAATCTAGGACGTCTGTGATCTTAACCATTCTGCCAGGCTGGATCTCACAAATAGAGGCATCTTCAAGGAAAATGCAAGGAACTTTCCAGCCATGTATGTTCTACAAAAGAGCTGGCACCTTGAAACAGGGCAGACTGGAGGAGTAAGGAGGCAGGGCAGGCGAGAAAGCCAAGCTAGGTGTTAACTCCTTTCTTCCCACCCCCGTGGGATAAACCCACTAAACGTCACATGGTAAAATAGAGGGAGCTTGGACCCGTAGAGGTCACTTCTAAACTCAAGCCTTTCCAATTTGGGCCGCCTCTTTGTGAATTTCCAGCCCCGTCTGGCAGAAAGACCCTCATGCTCACGAGTCAGGAAATCTGAATTCGGGTTCCTAGGCTACCAGTAAAACATCCTGTGACTTGAACAATTGCAGAAGGTCTCCTTGGGCCTCAGTTGTTGCAGCTGAATAATTAGTTCTATCTCATCAGGTGGCAGAAAGTTCAAACCATTTAATACACGTAATGATGCTTGGGGAAGCTGCCAAAGCTTTGCAGATGTAAATTATCAGACTGTCAGAATTAAGGAGGCAGAGAGAGCCCTCCAGGGGAGAACTGAGGTCTCAGGGAGTTGACCAAGAATTAGAAGAATTACTGGAATTGTGGATGTTATGTAATTAAATAATAATAATAATAATAATAAATAACAATGTGTGAGTGAAAAAGCAAGGACTAGGGCCCCTTTAGCTATCCAGTCGTCGCTTTTCTCCTGGCTATGGTTTGAAAGTTTCCAGTTCCTTTGTTTGAGTGGCCCGGCTTGCGGCTCTGAGGTCAAGGCAGCAGGGAGAAGAGGGGTACAGTGTAGAGGCGGAGAGGCGCTGAATCAGACGCACTCAAGTTGGGATCTGAGCCGGTGTCAGGCGGACAGTTAGTCGATGGGTCTCCCTCCTGCTCCTGGAATTGTCATGTCCAGTCACACAGATTTGTCATTTCTGTATGTCAGAAATGGCCACGTACCACAATTTCACATGACTCAACCTAAAAACCACGGTGCTGCATGTCAGGTACCCACACGCTTCTCCCTGTCCTTGGACCTGATCCCGGTGCTTGGACAACCTTCACACTGTATCTCACACACTTTTTCCCTTCGGGTGTCCATTTCCCATAAGGCCCCTCGCTCTTTGTGCAGAGAAGCTCCTGCTGGCAGTTCTCCAGACCTGCTTAGACACACACCAGCACCACCAGACCCCAGGCCCTCGGGCAGAACACCGATCTTCCCTTCATCTTATTGCATCGCGTGAGGAAGGCAGAGCAGGGAGCCGCCCCGTGTGGAGGAAAGGCCCAGCAAGCCAGCAAGCCCGGGCTCCGCTGTGGCCTTGCTGTGTGGCGTCTCCTCCTCTGGTCCTCAGCGTCCTCACCCAGAAGCGAGGCGGCCAAACAAAATCGGCAGCTCCCGCTGCTCACTGTGCGGCGGTCACCTGGGCAGCTCTTACGAAGTGCAGATGCCCAGGCCCCCTCTGGTGATTCCTTGTCAGTAGGTCTGCACATCGGTACCCTGAAACCCTCACCAGGTGGGTATCGTGTGTGGCTGGGCTGAAAACCGCTTGACTGGATGCACCGAAGGCCTCCCGACGGCGCCATTTCCCGAATCTCTGAAGAAGTGTGTGGGTCCACCTGAGGCCTCAGCGCCGAGGAAGACAAAGGGACAGGTGCTCCTGGAAATGGGTCCGAGGCCTCACTAGACTTGGGGTGCAGTCCGCCAAGCCCCAGTTTCCCATCCCCGCCGGCAGGTGGATGCCTGGGCTCTACCAGGGCCCTATTGGAAGGCCGCGTGGTTTGGAGAAAGATTTCCTCGAGGTGACTCTCAGAGACCTCCGTCGCTGACCGAGGCAGCCAAGGCTTTTTATTTTAATTAGCAAATAATTGTCGCTACCGCTGGAAATGAGCCTCTGTTCCCATTTCCTTTGCAAGCTCTGTCAGCCGAGGTGGTGAGGGAGGGCAGTGGGGAGGTGACTTGGGAGCTGTTATCTGCTGCAGTTTCTGGGCTGGTGCAGGGCTCAGAAGACGGGACAGTGGCTGAGATTGCAAGGAGCCAAATCACGCACGTAAGGAAATGGCTGCACGGCTTCGAGGCGCGGCGACTCGGGTCAGGGCTTCTGTGAGGAACTCACGCGTGTGTGCTCCGCGGAAGACGAAGTGCTATTGGGCCCCAGGGTCCTAGATGGATACGTCACATGTTGAATTAAGAGAAGCTTATTAAGGAGAAAATACACGCATACACACTTTTAACAGAATACCTAGATGGAAAGAAATGAAAGATGGCTTTGTCTAACGCGTGTTTTGTAAGCCCGTGAGCCCGCTGAGCTACAAAGACATCCCTGACCATCCAGTTCATTAGCACCCGGAGCACTGGAGGGAGGCGACTGTGCTGAGGTGCCCCAGGCTGCAAGAAGGCCCTGTCCCCGGTGCTCAGCAGGAGGGAGAGGCTGTCCACGTGGCATCTGGTGCAGACGGCACGTTTTCTAGAACGGGTCCTTGCCTCTCTTTTATGAGTGCAACTCATCCAAAACTGAGAGAAATCTTAACCAGATGAGGACTATTAAAAGGTAGGGGCGATTAGGAGAAATGTCCTTACACATTTAGCTGGGTCCATAAAAGGAAAGAATATTTGCAGATGTCCTGAAGGGCATTTCATCCACTCCGACTCAGGAAAAGGAAGGCGAGGCAGCTGTAGAACAGAGTCCACAATGTGGCTCACAGACCCCCCCAAGACGTGGCCTCCCCTCCCCACGGTCCCATCCTGAGCCCTGTGATCAGCCACATGAAGTTACCTGCATCCCCCGCAGGCACCACCCTGACACCACGCCGCACATCCACTGAGCCCCCTGCCAGAAGACTCTGGTCCCAGGTCCTGCCCTGCCCGGTCCTTCTGTCTCCAGGCCACGCAGCCACGCAGGATGGTATTTCAAGGCTCAGCCCACTCCCTCTTCTGGTATTTATTAAATGCACATACACAGTGAGCAAAATGGTCACGGAGCACCCCGGCTTTGTGGTGTAAGGGAGGCAGATCTACAGCGACACGGTCACACACATGCGTGCAAGACCATCTCGGGGCAGCTGTTTGGAAAGAGACACCTGTGGGGCTTTGTGAACGTAGGTAGAGGACTAGGTCTGTGGGCAGGTCCAGGAAGGCTTCTGAGAGGGAGGGATGGTGGAAGGCTGGACCTTACTAACTGGGGGGAGATAGATGAGGATGGGTTGGGAACGGTCACTTGGAAGGTCCAGAGGGAACTTTATCAAGAAGTCTTCTGCTCTTCCCTGCGCCAGACACTATGTAGGGTGACCACAGGTCTCGGTTTGCCCAAGACAGTCCCAGTGTCTGCTTGCTGTCAGGCTTTAGCATGTATCCCAGAGGCATCCCAAAACGTGGATGACAAATTGTGTGGTCACCCTATGAGTGACGCTCTTATCACACTTTGTCACCAATCCCATGTCTTTGTCTGCCTGCCATACACAGGCGTGCACACACAAACCATACGCACACTCACGTCACGCACGACAGTGCCTTGTTCTTGTGGCACAGAATCTGGCCCTTATTCACCCCTCCATGGCCCACACTCAGCACAGCACTGGGGCACTGGGATGAGCCCGCGGCGTTTGGTGACTGTTTCTGAGTAAGCGAATAAACGACGAGGGCACAAAAGAGGCCTCCAAAGACCCTCAGACCCCCGAAGCCTGCCCTCCCACCTCAGGTGTCTGTTCCTCATGCCCCATAGGCTCCAAAGCACATCCGGTGCCCATTTGGGGCTTGTCCAAAGGCCAAGGGATCTGGAATATATTTTCCCACTGCCTGACTTGGCCTCAGAAGTTGACAAAAGCATCCTCTCATTAGAGGCTATTTGAATAGAAATTACAGGCTTGTTCCGTGAGCGTGGATTTGAGAACACTTCATAAGACAATTACAGCTAAATAAAGAGAAACACCCTCGCTGGCTTCGAAAAACCCATCTCAGGTCAAACCAACCTAAATTCCTCTCAACACAATTAGAATTTCAATAAGGATGAGAGCAACAAGCTTTCAAGAACACCAGGACCTCGAAGGGACAATAGTGTGCACTGTCGGAGGCCTGAGAGGGGGACGGGGGGAGGGCGGAATATTCTGGAAGGCGGCAGAAAACAAATGAAGCGCCCACCCACCCACGCTTTGACTGAGAACAGTCAGCTACCCTCCCACACAGGAGCGTAATCATGGGCAAGCATGGATCAGGACTCACTCTCCTACGTCTCTGCGCTCTCTGGTTCCAGCGAGGGCTGAGACAAGACTCACTCCAGTCCAGTTTGAGCTTCCGGGCCTTCACAAACAGTTGCTCCTGCTCCAAGTGCTCTTTCCTCCTTTTTGTCCCTCTTTCTCTCTCATTCCTCTACGATGCCTTCCCGTTTCCCACCGTCTGCAGGAGTCTTCCCTTTCTCTAAGACCTGGCACCGTGTCCAGGAATTGTGCAAGGAACACACCTATCACCGGGGGCGGACACAGGGAACGCCAATGTGAGTGTATAAACTCACATCATGGTTTATATAAATGGCACCCCCAGAGATCACACCTTAAAAACCTGGTGGGCGTAGCTCAGTGGATTGAGCGCAGGTTGCAAACCAAAGTGTCGCAAGTTCGATTCCCAGTCAGGGCACATGCCTGGGTTGCAGGCCATGACCTCCAGCAACCCCACATTGATGTTTCTCTCTCTCTCTCTATCTCCCTCCCTTCCCTCTCTAAAAATAAATTAATAAAATCTTAAAAAAAAAACTTGCTCTTCAAAATAGAATTGCTCTGCTGTCCTGGCGGCCTATGCTCTGGCAACTCTGTCCCTTCTCTCTCTTGCCTCCTCCCCTCAACTTAGACTCCTACACAGATCCCAGTCTCTCTGATACCCATGCGCCCAGCCCTTGACACAGTCAGCAAAAGACTAAGTCATCGAAAGAATGAATACGTGTAAAATAAGAATGGGAAGAGGTGATAAACCAGGTTCCTGATCCGACCTCAAGAAAGAAGATAGTGCAAAAATTAGGAGAACGCTTTCCAAAGTTTTAAGTGCCATTTGGAAATTTTTTGTATTTGTTTCATGGAAAAAGAAAGTAAGAGGTGAGCAGAAGGTGGTAACGCTGGAGGCTCACTTGTGTATCTCCTTAAGCGCACCTTCTCATTAAAGTCCTCAGGAAAAGCAATGGGATGCCTGTGGACAAAATCTTCTTTATGACGAGTCCTCTTCCACAGCGTAGGTCTCTTTGGAAATTGGAGAGGGAGGCCACACCGTTTCCCCAGGGGACAGGTCTCTGCCAGTCTATGTCCCCCACTGCCCAGTGGTCCCCAAGAAGGATGAGAAGGCCACTGCCTCGAAGGGTACCCCTTCTGCATACCTCTTACCCACCTCTCCTCAGGTGAGTGCACCTGGGTGCTGGCAAAGAGTCAAATCGGTCTTCTCTGAATGGGCAGAAGTGCTTATTCCCCAGGGAGCGAGGGGATGTGGGTGGAAGTGGGGGTTGGGGTGGAAGGTGGGGCAGGGGAGGTGATGTAACACACTCCTTCTAACTACCCAGCTGTCTCAGACCAGACAAGGGACCCCTGTGCACCCCTACCCTGGCATCTCCACAGGCGCCGTCAGGGACATGGGGGATTACAGAGAGCACAGTGTAAAGACAACTTTCCAGAACAACCCCGGGGCCCCTCCCGCTCTGGCATTCTGGGAGTTTACCAGGGAAAAATATTCAGCTGAAATTGCTGGCACGGTTAGGCAGTGCATTAGCGATTCCCTTTTATGAAATGACTGTCTCTCTAAAGTGTAAAACATCTTTCTGCTTTGGAACCCTGACTCATTCTCAAGATGGACTGATTTTTACATCTTTCAGGGGCTCCCACCCCAAAATCAGTTCCACAGAAGAGTGTCTTCCTGGCCAGACTACGTGCCCCTGCCGTCGCCCCAGTGAGCAGAAAATACTGTAATGAGGAGACAAGAGAATACTCCAGACTCCTACTCGGCCCCCTTCCCCACTTTGTTCACGGTCATAGGGCCCTGGTTCCTAAGAGTGGATCTATCATGACTGAGATTAATGTCCGGAGAGCATGAGAAAGACCACCCAGGATGTGAACCCATGTTCAAGTCCTCTTGCGGCAACAAAGCTCAAGAAGATAAAATCTGTGTGCTTTCGTGACCTTCACCGTGTTGCTTGACAAGAGACAGACCCCTAACTCTGGGCTCCGGACTGAGCCCTGATGCGGCCCAGACTCCCGCCCCAAACCGAGGCCCGACTCTGATAAAAGACTGGCCCCTCTTCCTCGTGGGGCACGTGCATCGCAGTCATGTGAGGACAAAGATGATGCCTGACTCAGCTTACCATCCTGGATGCCAGGACAGGAGCTGGCTCCAAACGCGTACTCAGAAAATGCTAATTGAATAAATGAAGGGAAAACTAAATGAATGGATGAGCGAGCAAATGGGTTCAAGTTGAACATGGCGCAGTCTAGTCTTCTACTAGGAGGCTGGTTTTTCAAAGCCATGGAGCCAGGGAGATGGGTCTGTTTTCAAGGCATCCGTCTCTGAGGTCCCCTCCCAGGGACCTCATATTTATGTGACTTAGGAATATTAATGTTAATTTTCCTGCCTCCAGGCTTAACTGGGCAGCGGGCAGTTCCTCCTCAGCCAAACGGCAAACCACAGAAAACGAATGATGTGTGAAAAACGATGTGTCAAAACTCCAAATTCTCCCAACACAGAAATAAGCAGGAGGAGTAACTGAACTTGGGACCACGACTGGGATCCACACGAGGTCTGAGAGGAAAGAGACCACCCAGCCCAGCTGTGGCCTCAGCCATCTGCCTCAACAGTCGCTCTCCGAGGTCTAGGAAAGCAGGTCTAACGTGAGTCTGCTGCCTGCCCCGTGCTCAGAAGCGAACAGGGCCCAACAGTCCACTCAGAGCACCTGGGCCCCCAGGCCTTGGGGGTCCCAGAGCGCCTGGCTGGGCGTACAAGACCCCAGGGCTGCTCCAGGCCGCAGGCCTCCCCAATGAAACCATCTATGCCAGGTCTGGCCTCTGCTTGTCCCTCCATGCCCACCTGGGTGTGCCAGAGTCAGGGAGCAAACTGCAGTCAGTGCTAGGAGCTTAAGCAGATTCGAGTTACTTAAAAAAGCCTTAGAATGTGCACACATACACATTAATCAATGTAATCTATTCAGCTGGCAAATGGAACCAGGGCTCAGCAAAATCCTTGGTCAAACAGATCCACCAAGAGCTAAACGACCAGAAAGTTGTGTGTGGAAATAGCTCCTTGAGCCGGAAAGTTTGGGAAGTGTGGTCTCCCCCAAATGGAAGACCCCAGGTCACCCAGACTAGAAAACAACTCTGCAGCTCTGCATGAGCCCCAGGGAAAACGGTGACTTCATTTTCATGTGGTATCAAGATATGTTTTAATTTTATCTGTACACACGCACCAATGACAAGCCTCGATGGAAATCCAGAATGCAATCTCAGTTTTTAGTGCAGCTTCATTTCTTGCTTCCCTCTCCCCTGCTCCCCAAAATCAGAAAAAGATTTACCACCAGGCACCATAAAGGCCTGACGTCCACCCTGACCGCGGGTCACAGCCTATCCCTTGCCCCTCAGCACTCACTGGGGCACCTGCCTGGGTCTTGCAAAGGTCTGTTGTTGCAATGACCCACTGACGGAGGCTTGGGCAGTGGTAGCTGAAGACCAGACGAAGCAAGGCAGGAGTGTGCACTTGTAATGCTCTTCCTTCCCTGTCTCGCTTCCCTATTTCCCTGCAGCATTTTCTGGGACCACCACCCAAATAAACTGTGGCACTCATTCCACACCTGAGAGTGTACTCCTGCAGACACCCAGCTAAGACAGTGGGACCCTGTCCTCCTCCCACTCCCACCCTGGGTATAGACCACCAAAGTGAATCTGCTGGCACCATCTATTTGTAGGGCCTGGCAAAGAATTGGGCCCACTTGGGCCAGTGGCACACTGGCCAGAGCACCAGCCTGGCCCAAGCCTGGCTGTGGGCCCAAGCCTGTCCTTGGCGGTGCTGAGACAGGACCAGAGCGTCCCTCAGCATCCTGCAGCTAGTCTCCAAGCCTCTCCTGTGTAATGTTTTCAGCAGCTACGGGAGCTATCTTTCTCCCACTTAGTTCTCAGCAGGTGGCCCTGATGCCGGCTTTTCTCTTTCTGGTTGAGCGGATGTTTCTCCACGGGAAGTGCTATTTTCATACATTTGTGTTTGTAGATTACACACAGTTCCCGGCCCTATTTTTGATGTGTCAGTAATAGCCAGTGGGTCCCTCTCGGGGGCCCAGTGACTCGATTGTGGGCACATCAGCCCCTGCCTCTGCTCCTCTAGCTGGGCTGAGAGTGCAGGGACCTCCTCTGGGCCTCACTCTCCTCCACGACCGAGGACGCAGCTGCTCCCGCTCCAGATGGTGTTCCTGTGGCTGCACCTAAAAAGTTCCCAGTGGAATTAAGGCTTCGCTGCACCTCACACCTGAGTCCTTCACAAGGACTGTCTCCTGGGCTGTTGTGCGTGAGGACTGTGTGAAGCGTCAGGACACAGAAAAGAGTTTGGTGAGGCAGACGTCCTGGATTCCCATAGTCTGATGGGAGGCAACCCAACCCCATGTGCAGAGCTCAGCACTCAGAGGGCCACGGTGGTTGAGAGAGGCTCAGAGCCAGGCTTCCTGAGTCCAGAGCCAGGCTCTGCCCCTGACAACCTTTGCAACCCCGCACAGGATACTAAACTTTTCTGAGCCTCAGCCCTTGAATCTAACATGGGGGTGTCCATGTAAAGTGCTTCAAATAGTGCTTGGCCAATAATAAACAATCCGTCATAAATATACGTATCCTTTGGAGGAGTCAAGTGCCCAAGGCGGACGGAATGATGGAGGCTGCAGCTCTGTTTATATGCAAAAAATCGCACCCTCCAGAGACCAGGAAAGGGCGGGCCGTTGCCCAACTCAGCAACTACACAGGAACCTCACTGAGGTCCCGGAATTGGTAGTAAGAAGAAGGTTATTTGGAGGTTATTGGAGGGTGTTCACAGGTGTTCGGGCTGTGTATGCCGGCTCCCCTGCAGTTGTCAGCAACATTTCAGGAGGGGCCCTGGGAGGATCTCGAATGCCCGCTCTGCGTGCGGCGGGATGGGGCTCAGAGCTGTTCCTGGTGGGAGGGGCTGCCTGTCTGCGGGCTGGTGGAGGGACGCTGAGGAGTCTCCGAGTTACAACGTTGAGCCCGGGGAAGCACAACAAGAAAGAAAGAAAGAAAGAAAGAAAGAAAGAAAGAAAGAAAGAAAGAAAGAAAGAAAGAAAGAAAGAAAGAAAGGGAAAGGGAAGGAAGGAAGGAAGGAAGGAAAGGAAGGAAGGAAGGAAAGGAAGGAAGGAAAGGAAAGGAAAGGAAGGAAGGAAAGGAAGGGGAGGGAGGGGAGGGGGGAGGGGGAGGGGAGGGGAGGGGAGGGGGAGGGAGGAAGGAAGAAAAAGAGGGGACGGGAAATTTCTAAATAGATATTTCTCCCAATTTTTGTTAAAATTTTGTATTTCTGGACCACAGAGGGGAAAAGTGCTTACTCCACATTGGGGTCTAGAAATCTGCGTTTTTGTGTTTGCAAGTTCCCCACGAGGTTCCCACGCAGCCTGAGAGCCGCGACCTTGGGAGTTTGGGGCCTTCGTCGTGTTGTGCCTGTGGCTGCGTCAGGCCCTGGCAGGTGGTTTTTCTCTGTGTTTTAAGTTTTACTTCTCAGCAGTCACTTCAGATTCCCTTTAAGAAGCCTGTTTATGAAACTGGCCGTCAGCCTGGCAGAAGTTATTAAGGTGCTCACGGGGCTTTTATAATTTTAATCAGACCAGGCAGCGGAGCCCGTGTAAACCTACCTTTTGACTTGGCAGTAAAGGCCCACACTCCCTGAAGGGGCAGCCCAGAGACAAGGGAAGGGCCTTCTGGAACGGTGGGGAGCTAGGATTTGCTGGCCCCTGCTGCATGCCAGCAGCTTCGGTGTACAGTGTCACATTCGAGCCTTATGAGAGGGGTCTCATCATCCTGCATCGGGTTCAGATAAGTTCAGGATCTAATTCCCATCCACAGAACTAGCGACAGCTCCAGTTATATTTTGCTTCATAAAAAAACTACCCTACCTGGCTGGCGTAGCTCAGGGGAATGAGCGCAGGCTGCGAACCAAAGTGTGGCAGGTTCAATTCCCAGTCAGGGTACATGCCTGGGTTGCAGGCCATGACCCTCAGCAACTGCACATTGATGTTTCTCTCTCTCTCTCTCTCTTTCTCCCTCTCTTCCCTCTCTAAACATAAATAAATAAAATCTTTAAAAAAAACTACCCTAAAACTTGGTGGCTTAAGACAACTATTTTACTTTTCTCATGTGCTCTGTGGGTCAGGAATGAGGCAGGGCAGGACGGCTTGTCTGTGCTCCTCCGCATCAGGGGCTTTAGCTAGAGACTCTCAAAGGCTGGGAGGTGACTCAGCGGCTAGTGGCCGGTGTCAACTGGAGGCATCCTATTCACACGTCTGGTGGCTGACACTAGCTGTTGGTCGGGATCCCAGCTGGTCAGTCCACCAGCACACCTACATGTGGCCTCCCCATGTGTCCCGAGCTTTGTCACTATGTGGCAGCTTCTGTATTCTTTTTTTAAAAGATTTTATTTATTTATTTTTAGAGAGGGAAGGGAGGGAGAAAGAGAGAGAGGGAGAAACATCAATGTGCAGTTGCTGGGGGTCATGGCCTGCAACCCAGGCATGTGCCCTGACTGGGAATCGAACCTGCGACACTTTGGTTCGCAGCCCGCGCTCAATCCACTGAGCTACGTCAGCCAGGGCCAGCTTCTGTATTCTTATGTGGTGTGGCTCAGGACCCAAAATGTGTTTCCTGAGAGAACCAGGAAGAAGCTTATGACCAAGCCTTAGAAGCCACCGAGCATCACTTCTGTCCTGCTCTGTTGGTCACCAAGTCACTAATGGGGACCCAGCTTCACGGAGAGGGGACACACAACCCACTCTCGGGGAGGACCAGCAGAGGATCTGCAGGCAGAATCTGAGCCTTCACCTAAGGCCTCCCCAGATTCACATCTCACCGTGTTTTCTTATGAACTGTACCAGGTGGGGGTTCATCCTCGGCCTTTTCTCACCTCCCTCGGGGTCTGGAAGAACAGCTCTAAGGTCCCTACCCAGCCTCAGAGCTGCTCCGGGGAGAGAGGAGCTAGGAATCAGACAGAACTCCACACTGCCACCTAGGACACCATGAGCAGGCCAGAGAGCCCGACCCCTGCTGTTTTCCTCCCTGTGCCAGGACTGGAGGGTCTTAGAGCCCTCGCCCCCACCTCCAGCTCCACCCTGCCTTCTCGGGGCAGAGCCTGAGCTACTGAAAGTCAGCACTGGGACGCCAGGACCAGAGCGGTGACCCTGGGGATCAGGGACAGCCCTGGGCACAGAGCCTGCAAGCCCCGCCTCCCTCAATACGCAGAGGTAACAGCCATGGGTTTCTGGAGGGACCGCAAGGACCCAGTGTTACCCAGGAAGGTGACTGGCACATTTCCCAGAAGAATGCATTAAGTGTAGCTGTTTAGTTTTCGTCTTAAATTTCAGGATCTTGTCCTTGTCCAGAACAAATGGGTGTGAACACCCCTGGGGGTTAGACTCACATTGAAGCTTACCAGGAGCGGACGCAGGCACCGAACGCCAGCATTTGAATCCACACGAGCAGTGCAGTGGAAAAGTCATCCGTGATCTCTCCACAGAGAATCTGCACTGGAGACCAATTACCACCCGACAGTTGTCACACTGACCACGGACTCCATGCACGCGGAGCTAGTTATGTGATCAAGGTGTGTGACAGGCTGGAGAGAGGGTCAGGTGGTCTGTTTCCCAAGGAGGCACTTATCTCAAGGGCAGACAACTGTCTGACAGCCCAGGCAGCCATCCCCCTGTGGGGCCAGTGGGGGGGTGGGAGCGGGGGAGGGACACGTCCTCAGCCAACTTAGCCTCCAGGGCCCCTGTTTGCTAGGATGCGGGCTGATCCCAGCCACCCCTGCCCTCCCACCCAATTAATGACAATTTTCATTAGAAAAATGTGGCAGTGTCACCCATTGGGCAATACCAAAGACCTTGTCCCACTTCTGGTCCAAATGCCATTATGTACTTGAGACCACCTCACAAACAGTTTTGGGGCTGCCTTGACCTCGGCAGGTTAACTTTTTCACAATCAGCCTCCGTTCTTCCACGGAAGAGACTCGGCAGGGCGGATGCAGGATTCAGTCGCATGCACAGCGCAATGCCTGGCTCTCAGAACGTTACTCATGGTAACTGGCAGCTGGCAATATTATGTGGTACGTGAGTGACAGGACCAGATATCCCAGCTCATCTCAGGGAAGGGCGGGTCCCAGCTGTCAGGGTGGCCCCAGAGGGAATCAGTTCCTGCGACACGTTTCTATGGCTGCAGGCGGAGCCAGGAATCCTGGGTGTACTGCCACCCCCACCCACCCACCCACTTTCAAGTGACAACCTTTTCAGTGCGTGCACATAACCAGCAGTGTCCCTCCTCGGCCTAACTAAACAGATTGATCAAGAGTCGATACAGGTCCTAATTACAGGCTGTGCCCTGGAAGACGGATGGCGGGAGATGAAGAGGGAAGAGCAGCCCCTTGATGGGTGCCTGTAATGAGGTGTCACCGGGCCCCACTGTAAGTCGTTCATAAACATGGCCTCATGTCTGCGGCTGTCAGCAGCCCGCCAGAGCTTAATGAGCTGCTCCTTCCTGCCCCGAGGTTAATGTCAGAAGATGATCATGTCTTCGGCACGCCAGACCCTGCCTGATGGTTGGTGAGCTTCTGCAAATGTCTCTGTTCACTCAAGAATTGTGTTCTTCTAAAACTCCTGCCAGGGCTATGCATTGATTTCCCCATCTGACCTCTTGACCTCCAGGAAGCGTCATTGCTAACTTCCCCACAGCAGCCTCTTCTCCTGGCTTGGGTGGATACGGGAGACGGTCAGCCAGGCCTGGAGTTTGGGTGCTGGAATGAGTGGTTAAGAAGGGAGACTTGGCATCCGACTATTCAGGTTTGAATCCTGGCTCTACAATTTGCAAGCTCTGTGACTTCTCTAAGTCTCAGTTTCCTCATCCGTAAACTGGGAGCAATAATAGATAAAAGACTGCCTTTACCCCTGGATTAGTGCTGAGTGCTGTGCTTCCCCACGCTAACTCTAGCCAGCTGCAGCTGATAAACAGCTATGGACTTGGAGTGACCCCAGGCAGGACACCCACCACAGAGCTAAGCGAAGACTCTTTCTTGACCAGTATACAGTGAGACTTGCTTAACCAGCCATGTAAAAACCAATGGACTCATTTCATGGACTCCAGGATGCAAGCTACCATTCTTAATTCAGATCATCACAAAGGACCCTCCTTCCCTAGCACATAAAATTCCTTGACATTGTCCCTTCAGGGAGCCGCCTGGTGGATTCACTACCCAGCATGTCTTCCCTTGGCTAGTAAATAAGTAAACTAGGTGATCACTCTTCCAGTCACCATGGTGGTCTTTGTCTTTCCTTTAACCACACCTCTTTCATTAATAGTACTCTCTCTAGTAGGTGGAATAAGGCCACCCCCACCAAAGATGTCTATGTCCTATTCCTGAGGATCTGTGAATGTGTCAGGTTACCTAGCAAAGGGGAATTACAGTTGCAGGTGGAACTAAGCTTGCTCATCATCTGACCTTAAGATAGACAGAGTATCCTGGATGATCCAGGTGGAGCCAATGGAATCCTGACATCTTTAAAAGGAGCAGAGGGAGGCAGGAGAGAACCAGAGAGAGGGCAGCAGGAGAAAGACTTGGCTGATATTGTTGGCTTTGAAGACAAAAGGGGCCATGAGCCTAGAAATGCAGGTGACTGCTAGAAACTGAAAGAGCAAGGACATGGGTTCTCCCCTAGAGCTTCCAGAAAAAAAACAGCCCTCCCAACACCTTGAATTTAGCCCAGTGAGGGCCAGGTCTGACTTCTGGCCTCCAGAGTTGTAGAATAATAAATCTGTGTTGTTCTAACCCACTGTGTTTGTGGTGATTTATCACAGCAGCCAAGGAGAGGAACACAAGTACCTCCCTCGTTGGGTTTTTGGTGAGTTTTTGCAGGTACAGTGCTTAGAACCATGCCTGTCAAATCACAAGTAGTATTATAATTATTATAATGTCATCAGTTTCTTCATTATAGAGCATCTTGCCTCCTCCATCCCTTTGACCATTCCCACAACTCAGCTCCAGCCAGCAGAGTCTGAGGAAGGAGAACTGACCTTTCCTAAGCACTTCCTATGGCCAGGCATTGCACTGGGCCCTGTGTCCAGCACTGGGCACATGCCCTCTCCGTGGCTGGTGTCTGGAACCACTATCTCTAGAAAACAAGGCCAAGTCTGTACTGGAAGGACTACAAGATCCCAGTTACAAATCATCAGCCATTTGGGGCATTTGAACAATTGTCATTAGTCACCATCACCCAGCCTTCTCCACGAGGCACTGCTCTGTCTGGCATTCTCACATCACCATCAGCCAGGGGAGCTGAGCTGTCCTCAGAGCCCAAGCTGAGCAGCCTCTGCCTCGTCCGGGCTCCTGACCTTGTGGCTTGTCCTCCACTCTCAGAGGGAACCGCGCTCTGTTGGCCTTATTGGCCTGCCTCCTCAAGGAATGGGACTGTGCCTAGTTCTGGCATGTGGGTGTCAGAAAGTCTTTGTTGCATGAAGGAAGGGTGAGATGACAAATCATTCTTATTTGTTCCTTTAAAAAGCCAGGGCTCTCCACAGCAAAGCTTAGATTAATAGGTTGGGCCTTTTCCAATGCCAGGGTCAGGACCAGGGTGATGCAAGAGAAGCATCTAGAGTGCAAAATTTAAGGAGGCGCTCACTCTCCAAGGCTGACCCTGTACTTGCACAAACCCATGGTGAGTACCTCCTTAAATTTCACACCATCAGTGTCCTAGCCCTGTCCAATGCAGTCAGATAATGTTTCAGCAGCAACCATTGCTGGAGCTTAAAGGAAATCTCATTAAATTTCTTAATGGTAAATAAATCAATTGTTCAACACTCACTGAAAGATGATGAATTTAGCTTGTGTATTGGTGAGGGAAATGCTAGGTTATGCTGTGATAACAAATTAATCCTGAAATTTCAGGGGCCTAACATAGCAGGTGTTTATTTCTCACTCACGTTCCCTGTCCACCGTGGCTCAGCGAGGGGCTCCGCTCCACACGGACACTCAGGGAGCCAGGATGACGGAGGCTCTACCATCTTATAGCTGCACCATCCTCAGTCGCCACAGAAAGAGAAGGGAAGGACATGGAGAACTCGCCTCTGTTCTTCTCTAGTTCTCCTTCAAAGTAACACAATTTATTTCTACTTACAGCCCATTAGCTACACATCATTACATACCTCACCTAACTATAAGGAAAGTGGGAGAGGGACCCTTCCTATGTGTTCAGCGGGAGAGAGAGGGGAACCAAGATTGTCTACTTGAAAAATATAATAAGATCCTTGCCTGAATGGAGCTTTCGACCTAGGGCTGTGATTCTCAAACTTTACAGAGCAAAAGCATTCACGAGGCCTTTGTCAAAAATGCAGATTCTTCATCCCTACCCCCCAAGGCTCTGATTTGGGATGTCCTGGGAAAGCCCAGGCATTTATATTTTTGTACATTCCCCGGGTAATTTAGATGCAGGTGGGTATGTGGAGCACAGTCGGAGAAGCTGGATCCAGCCAGACAATCACTGGGCCCTACCAGTGCCACTGGTGGTCTGACCCCGAGCACTCACTGAGGTCACTTGCCTTCACAGGGATCCCCCAATGACTGTGAGTTTCGGTAACCTTGCCAAAGGCCCAGACTTGGACAGGCTGGTCTTAAGAAGGGGAGCATGCTGTCACTGCAGGATATTCTCAATGGGCGGGCATGGCCTAAGGCATGGAATACCTGTTACTGAAACAAAAGCAGCCATGCGGGCCACTCAGCCCCAGGGAGGTGCCTGATCCCACACCATGGGCATTCCTGTACGTCAGGAGGGTTGTGGTCTTAGGGCAAATTCTGCAGCTCAAGCTCATGTGCATTGGAAAAGAATCCAGAATTGAGTAGAGCTGAGAACACCGACTGACTAGAGCTGGTCAGTGAGCAGAGCCCTATTTTGTGTAACATATGAAGAGACATTGAACTTCTCAGCAGCTTATGAAAATTCATTCATAGGGAGGGGCCTTCTGTGCTGAAAATGCAGCTTGGGGGTTGAGGTGAGGCAAGATGCCAGGGATTGGAGGTAGGCGGATGGATGGATGGACAGATAGATGATAGATAGATAGATAGATAGATAGATAGATAGATAGATAGATAGATAGATAGATAATGATTCTGAATAATAAAGAAAAAGGAAGCAGGAGCACAGCTTAGGAATGCCTGAGGGAGGGGTGGATGGGAAAAAGAATCCTAGTAAGTAAGAAGCGTCTCTTAGGTGGCTTGCTGCCTGGTGCGCAATGAAACCATATCCCGAGCATCCTCTCCAGTAAAATCCCATTGCTCACTGGTGTGCAGCAGGGTGTGCTTTCTTCCAGGAGGGAGGTAAAACAGCAGGAGGTGAAATAGCCGTGTCCTGTGTCAAGAGTGCAAAGCAAAGGGCAGAGGGTCATTTTCCCTGTTTCACTCTGGGTCACTCCACAGTGTAGAGGCTCTGGCCTCCCCCCCACCCCCTGCCCCGCAATGGTCTTGGAAGAACTGCTGCACCTGTGTGAGCAGAGGAAGAGGCCATAACAGCTGGAGAGGCCACGGGGCAGCCCGAGTGCCTGGCAGGACGGAGAGTGACGGGGACGACCGGCCAAAGACTGTGCCTGTGAAGACAGCCTGCTACCCAGCAAGTGGGCTGGATGCTAAAAGCAGGAGAAACAGCAGCTGGGAGCTCTCTAAATACTTGGGGCAGCAGGGTGCACTTACAGGGCTCAGAGCTGGTGCATGCACAGGGAGGAGCTGGGGCCCAGGGCGATCTGGATTATGTCGCTGACCTAAACAGTTGGCCATGACAGTAGATGCAGCCGTAGTAATAACAGTAATGACAATAAAAATAATAACAGTAGCTAATACTTGTATAGACCTACTATGTGCAGGTCTTATTTAGTAACTCATCTATCCCCACAACGCTCATGACTTAGATACATCATTGCCTCCCTTTTGAGAAAACTGAGTCCAGAACAAGGGAGCAGGTCAAGGTTACAGCCTGCAATAACTGAGCCATGATTTGGCTTTAGGCAACGTGGCTTCAAAGTCTATATTCTAAACCACTGCCCCCGATATATGTCAAAGTGCTTTATGAAATAAATGTTAAAGTGCTGAGCAAGGCAATGCATCGCTAGGCTTCTGGACATCTCGACAAGCAATATTAAAACAGAAAAAAGCAAAACCAACCCAAGAACTAAGGACTTCCTGTGAGGTGAAGAAAATTGTGACTTAAAGATACTCCCACTTAAGCTGTATGTGACCTTCCCTTCATGGGCAGGAATGTTCACCGTGCCCAGCATCTCAGCCTTGCTCAGGATAACGATTGCTGTTTGCTTTTCTTTAGCATATCAAAAAAATTTAAAAAGCCAATCCAGCCTTAGGAACTGCTATGAACCAGATCAAACACCATTTATACCCAGAGAGTCACAGAACTGGGCAGAGAAAACAAAACGGGAGCACAGAAGGTCAGCACTGGGTGGGGCTTCTCAGCGCCCAGACTCAGTGAACAAGCAGACGGTCCTGGCTACAGGGGAAACCTTAGCACAGACCCACACGGAGGTCACCAGGGGACGCCAAAGGTCTCAGGCCTGAGTATTAGAAGCTGAGCATGGCCAGGAACAGGGGGACCAGCCCTGAGAGTCAGCCCAAATATGCAGGGCCCCATCCCCAGGAAGCCCCTAACCCAGGCGGGAAGGCTTTGCCCAGCTTCCGGAACACAGCCCTGAAAACACCTCCCCCGGGGACTCCAGGCCCACAGTTCAGAGCAACTTAGGCTTTGCAGGCACCATCGCAAAGATAAGGCCCCTTGGAGGCAATAAAAAATGTGCCCCGATAACTCTGCCACTCCAGATGGCGTGGGGATGTCCCCTGCAGCGGGAGAAGAAGGCTTTCCTGATTTCTGGGTCTGCGTTCGGTCTTTATTTATGTATTTACGTCAGGTCCTGATCATCACACTTTCCTACAATTTAGTCTGTTTTCCTTCCCAACACACTGAATATGTGTGATTGCTAAGAAACTGAGTTCTCAACTTAACACTGTTTTGCACTCATTTCTTAAAATATCTTGCCGAGGTTTCAATGTGAACCACAAAGGCAGTCCTGATAGTCCTGAGTTGGCCTGTTCGACTTGGGGGTAAGCAGACCCCAAGCCCGCCGGCCTCAACTGGAAAACACCCCAGCAGGCCCCCTCACCCTCTGCGTACATGAGACCCAGGACAAAGGCGTCCTGGGGGACCTCCCAAGGCCGCTGGGTGGAAGCTGCACCTGCCCACACAGCCTTGTCTGTGACCTGGCTTGAAGGGGGCTTTTGTGGCATCTACTCCTTTAAGAATACAGTACTTTGAACTTGACTGGAGCAGCAAGGAATCTCCCTGAGACTGTAGTCTGAGAAGCAAAGGAAACCACTAGGCAGATTGATCCCAGGGAAACTAAATCTCTGTAGCTAGACAACCCCCCCAATCATGTTAGCACACCCCCAAACACACAGGACTTGATCTCGGGGTGAGGGAAGGGGGACCAGGGGAATCGGGAGGATCAGGAGGACCAGGCAGGGGTCTGCTCTGGAAGAGCTCATATGCACTTGGAGAGCCATGGACGTGCCATCCAAATGCCCTCCCGTGGCTCCCTCCCCCCCACAAAGCCCTCTAGCCCTTTCCACTACTGGGGCATCAGGTAGGGATTCCTCCCCTGGACCTGGAAGCTCTCCATGTTTCCTAAGCTTGCCCAGCTTCCTGCTCCCACTTGTCTAACTCACCTGCCTCTGTGCCACCCACACTCCCAAGCCCCACTCACACCCCATCTTCTCCACGGTTCCCTCCCACATTCCCCAAGCTGGACTCACTCTCACATTTCTACCCCATACCTGGTACTCCTGTTGGGATTCTTAACAATCTAGGGCAGAGGTGGCAAACACAAGGCCCGCAGGCCGAATCCGGCCCTCCACCTTGTTTTATCTGGCCCGGCACCTTGTTTCTCTCCGGTGGCAACACTGAGCTCTCACTTAACTGTTAAGGAGTAGTTACATTTACACAGTCCTGAAATGACATTCAGCCCTTTGAAGGCAACTACAAGGCTGATGTGGCCTCCAGTGAAAATGAGTTTGACACCCCTGATCTAGGGTGTAACTTGAACTCACTTCCTTTTCCTATGCTTGTAAGAGCACCCTGTGTTCCAATCCAAGTTCCCCACCCCCCCTTACATGAGCTGTGTGGCCTGGGGAAAGCCACTCCACCTCTCTGAGCCCATCTCCCTATTTACAGAATGAACACTAGACTGTCTACCTTCCAAACTGCAGGGGAGAGGAACGCAGATCACATTTACAGCTCACCTGTCATGGGGCAGAGTGCTGTCCTGCAAGGTGTAAGGGGATGGGCTCTGGGTTAGGCTTCCTGGAGGCATCCCCTGGTTCTGCAACTTAATGCTTGCATGACCTTGGACAAGCTATGCACCTTTTCTCTGCCCGAGGTTCCTGCTCTTAGAATGAGAATGAGGATAGTTGCCGTGGGCTGGAGGCCCAGTCACCTCCCCATCCACCCCCCTCCCAGGAGCAACTTGTCCTGTTGGCCCCTCTCACTTAAACTACCAGCACCCAAACCCTTGTCCCTGTCCCAAGGACTGTTCTGCTGGGAGGGGACAAACTAAGACAGGAGGCAAATGAATGCACTTCCCACTGCAGTCGGTGGGGTCAATGCCATGATGGAGTGAGGAGCTAAGGGCCTCGCCCCAATGGAAGGGCTGCATAAACAACCAGGCCTGGGAGCTGCCACTGTGGACTGGCTGCGGTCATTCCCAAGCCTCATCAATTTTTACTGAGTGCCCATTTGGTACCAGGCACGCTGCCAGGCACTAGCAACACTTCCCAGCTCCTATGTTCCTGCACTTGCCAGCCTGGGGAAAGCAGCAGACACTTACAACTGCCCGTGTTCAGTGCAGCCGCAGGGATCTGCTCAGGGCCTGAGGCCCGGCCTTGTCACAGACAGGACTGGCAAGCGGAGGCCTGGCCACCGGTGGGGAGCCCTGGCTGGGCTGTGGCAGGAAAGGGCGCTAGGCCAGGCTCTCTGTTCTCACCTGACAGAGCTATCGCCAGGGATGACAAATGTTGATGCGCCCCCTGCCCCTGCCCATAATGAGGATTGGTCCATTCTGGCTTTTGAGCTGGTACTGAGCTATATTTTGGAAACAGCCTAAAATTTGGGATATAGTGGGCCTGAATTGCAGCCCTAGCTCAGCCTCTTGCTACCTAAGCTGCTTCATCTCTCTGGACCTCACTTCCGTCACACTTCATATCCTGGTGTCAACAACACATACCCCTCCACAGGCACAGACAATAGCGCAGCTGTTACCAGAGGGCGTGGGGGTGGGAGAGAATGAAGAGGGCAAAGATGGTCAAACATACGGTGACGGAAGGAGACTAGCCTGTACGGTGCGCACACAGTGCAGCGCACAGATGATGTGTTATAGGGGTGTACACTTCGTGTCTACAGGATGTTCTTAACCGATATGCACCTCTCCTGCTGCCGTGCAAATTAGGTTGGATAAGTCCTGTCAGTGTACCGTGACTGGGATGCAGTGGTTGGTTGGAGGGCATGCCTGAGACTGCAGTGGGCACTGGGGGGAATGTGGGGTGAAAACTTGAATGTGGACTTAGCTGATCTCTCGTGTCCCATTTGGTTGGAATGCATGATTGATGTGGCCTCTGGGTAGTGGGGACTCCATGTGCTCTCTAAGCCCTGGCTGGGAATCCAAGGTCACTCCCTCTGGGGAAGCCCCCACCCCTGAGCCAGTTCCAGAAAAACCCCATCAGAGTTGTAAAGCTCTGGCTGGGCTGGAACTCAAGAACCAACGATGGCCTCAGTGGACGTGTGACCACAGATTCTGAATGGAGAGAAGGATCAGGGTCAAAGCTCCAGAAGGGTCTGAGACCCACAAGGAGCCTCGTTACATTCACGCCACAGTCCTGATGTAAGTGGAAGCCAACCAGAAGTAGCCTTATCAAATAACTTAAACTTCTCACGGGATTTTTCAACAGAACAAAACCATCTAATTTATCTACAGGGATATTTCCAATTAATGTACACACAACAGCCGTCATCGGGAAGGGGTGAGGACAGGGGTGGTGTTGGGGTAGAAGGTCATGGTGCCTAACCCCGAGGTAGATGCCAAGACAGTCTCCCTCCCTGGCGGCCCTCAGCCGTCGCTGTGGAGAGAACCCTGCAAGAGGAGTCTTGCCACAGTGAGGTCCAGAGCTTCTGACTTGAACTTCAAATATTAGGAGAGCAGGAGAAAGAGCATGGACTCTCACCATGGGAGCTGAGCTATGAGCTTTTCTCCTCAAAACATCCTAGCATGTTGGTATTAGTGTGCATGCCAACTTTACTCCTACCCACCTGGCTATAGGTTCTACATATGTACAAATGAAGCACCCTAGCGTGGTAGGCAACTTCTGACAAGGCCCCAACGACCTCTGGTGTTTGTTCTCTGGTATTTACTTCCTTGGGAAATGCCCTCCCCCCCTTCACTGTGGGCTGGAAACTTGCTTTTAACACATAAATTATGACGAAGTGGTGGGATGTCACTTCTGAGATCAAGTCACAAAAGACCCTGACTCTCTCTCTCATTGGCAGTCTCTGTCTGGCCCTCATAGGCTTGCCCTGGTGAAGCAAGCTGGAAGTGTCTGCATGGCAAGGAACTGGGGATGGACTCCAAGCAACAGCCAGCAAGGAGCGGGGGCCATCAGCCCAATGGCATTCAAAGGAGTGAACCTGCCCACAACCACGTGGGCTGGGAAGCAGGTCAGTGGTCATACCCTAGTCAGTCCTCCCAAGGAGACTGCAGCCCCAGCCAACACCCGATTGCGGCCTGTGAGAGGCCCTAAAGCAAAGGGCCCATCGGGCTGTGCCCAGATTCCTGACCTCGGAAACCACAAGACGAGCAAGATGTGCTGTTTTAAGCTGCCAGGGCTGGGGGTAAGTTGCTGCGTGTTGATAGACAACTAGAGCATTGAGGGTGTTGGTTCTCATGCCTATGCAGACATGGGTAGCTCTTTGGGTTGCTAGTGAAAATGTGCTGGGACCATAATCAGGACTCAGAGTCAGGATGAATATATACAATTATTCTGCAGTCAGAAACAGGGAAACGGCAAGACAAAGAACGTGAATCTGATGGGGAAACGGCCTTCCGAGGCACCACAGATAGCAGTGACCACATCCCTGGTAAGAGCATCTTGTGCAAGGGTGCTCCCCGGGCAGGTCATCTTGTTAAATCAACACCACAACCCGTGGTGCTGGCGCTGCTCCAGTCCCTGCCTTCTAGGTGAACACACTGAGACTCAGAGAGGTTAAGTCGTTTATCGAAGACCACACAGACAGGGCCGAAAACCACGGCTCTAACCCAGGCCTCTTTGATGTCGGGCCTTCCTTCCTAACCCCTACTCATAACCCTGGCCAGGCTGCAGCTGGGGTTCGGAGCCTTCTGCAGTCTGAGGGTGAGGGCGGGGGTCCCACCCGGGCCCCACTCCCACATCCGTGACATAGAGTGTGGCAGTCCACGGGGAGCCCTCCAGACCTACATCTGAGGGGGCGGGTGGAGCGCAACGTCAGCGAGTCTGCGGTGAGCCCCATAACCCTGCAATAGTGGCACGTACTGCATTTTATCTTCACATGAATGACAATAAAGAGTGGTTACAGGATAAAATAAAGTAAAATCCCCTGAGACAAAGAGAACTGTAGCCTAGAGACCAATGGCCGTGAAGGCTGCTGAATCTATGGTCTTCACGGGTCCAGTATCCCCAGGAGTTCTGCAGATTCTCGGCCTTCCCGTACTTCCTCACTCAGACAACCCACCGATCTCCCTGGAGAGTGGGTCTACAGAGGGAATGTGATTGGCGATCAAAACTCCTCAGCCCGTTTTATACCCTTACTCACTTCCCGGGCTTCAGCTCCCACTGCGGCCCGTCCACGCCGGCAGGCACCCCCTGTTTTCCAGCCGGGTCCAACTCCGGCTGCTGCCTCCGTGGCTGTTGCTCTGTCTGGAACAGCCTTCTGCATTTGGTCAACATCTGTTACTTTAAATATCCACTTGACTATAGCTCCTTCTCTAAAGCTATTCTGGAAAAGATTTGTGCTATCATGTTGTGTTCATTATCCATTGCTGCATAACAAGCTACCCCAAGTGTGGCAGCTGAAAATGACAAGTGTGTATTATCTCACAGTTTCCGGAGCAGCTTAACTGGCTGCTTCTGCCTGAAGGTCTTTCTTGAGGTCATAGTCAAGGTGTCAGGGTGTCAAGGTGAAGGGTCTGTCATCTCAAGGCTCTATTGGGACTGAAAGAGCCACTTTCAGGCTCGTTTATGTGGTGGATGACAGGCTTTGTTTCCCTGTGGGCCACTACAGGGTGGGGCTCCGTTCCCCATGCTCCTTGAGGGCCCAGGACTGCTTTTGATGTAGGAGCTCATTTCCCTCCATGCAAGATACACAGAGACAGACAGAGACAAAAAGAGATGTGTCACACGTCACGGCTCTTTTATATCTCAGAAGTGGCATCCTATCACTAACTACTGCTATATTCTTCTCATTAGAGGCGAGTCTGTAAATCCTGCTCATTCTCAAAGAGAAGGAATCACACAAGCATGGGAGTACCAGGAGAGGCGGAAATCACTGGAAGCAGTCTTAGAGTGTGTCTAGGACATAATCGCTCCTCTTGATGAAGACGTTATGCTGTTTAAGGTGTCCATCTTCCTCTCCCTCCGGATCGTGAGTACCTTAAGGGCAGGATGGGACTACGTCTTGTTGTATGCTGTCCCAACCCTGACGCCTGCTGGGAGCTAGGATGGAGCACATAGCCCTGGCCCTGGCCCTGTCCCACACACTGAGCTGCTCTCCTGGGACCAGCACCAGCATGGGGCTCCAGGGCCTGTCAACCCTCGTGGGGAATAATGGTCTGATGACAGGCGTCTCTCCTTGGAATAAGTTTGTTTGCCCAAGAACTTCCTCCTCTGCCTGTCCTGTCCCAGGTGACTACATGGGGGGATAAGCAGTTTTCATGAAGAAAGGTCCCCACCCACATGTGTTTAGTGGGACCACAGCTTTCCTGTCCAGATTTCTGGCCCCCACCTCGTGGCCCTTCCTACAGAGATCCTGTCCCCCCCGTGCCTCTCTCTTAACACCTCTCCCCCCTCCCCTTCTCTCTCTCTCCCCCCTCTCTCTCTCCTCCCCTCTCTCCCTCCCCGCCTCTCTCTCTCTCTCCCCCAACCCCCAGACCTACTTTGTTGAGTCAAACTGCAGTTGGAAGAAAAGCCAGAACACCCTGTCCCTCGGTGTAGCGGTGCATACGTGGAGTCTGGCAGTAGATTGCTTGGGTTAGAATCCCGGATCTGCAGATGTGTGACCTTGGGCAAGTTATTTAATGTCCCTGTTCCTCATTTCCCTCGTCTGTAAAATCATGATAATAATGGTGTTCATAACTCATCGTGTTTCATGAAGATGCTTGCTAAATGAATAAATGATCCTGTCAAAGGATGTGCCGGAATGAAATGAATAATCACTATCTCTTATCCTCATGTAGTGCCGAAATATTTACAAAATGCTTCCACACAGAGACTCACCCGTCTTTGTAACAACAGTGCATGAGGTAGTATTTATTATGATCCAATTTTGCAGATAACTGCAGTGTAAAGAGGTTAAGTGTCTCGCCCAATGCCACACAGAGCATTAGTGGCAGCGGGGGGCAGACCCGGGTTCCCAGACCCCAGGGACTCCCCGCCATGCAGGAAAGCCCACAGTCCTCCGAGCTTGGGCCTGGCATGGTTCTTACGTCACTGCATTTCTCATTGTCTCATGAGGGTAAATCCACAATGAGATGAGCTGCATGTAGTTGCTGTCGATAGAGTCAGCTCACGGTAATGCCTGAAAATCAGCATGTCGATGGGGCACAGGAATCCTGGGCGGCCTGTGAGAGCTGGGTGGGTACTCGGGCGATGCTCTGCCTCCGTGAATTGGCTCAGACGTGCAGCCTGGAAGGTGCTGCACAGGTTCAGGTTGGATCCATACCTGCCTGTCCTGAGGAAACCCTCTGCTGTCATTGCACATTACCTTCCTGTGTTCTCCTCCTCATGATGGCTCTCCCGAGAAATGGTATCAAACCGGTTTGCCATCTGTGAAATGAAGAGTTGGACCTTGCTCCCACCTTGAGGGGAAAGGATTTTTTAATGGTTTTCTTAAATTAATTTTTTTCCAAACATAACATAAGGAAGGTATTAAAACTGGTGTATAGCCCAGTAGAATAAGTATTCCAGATTTTAGGAGGGATGAAGAGGGAGACATTCAGAATCCCTCCAACTTGATCCTAGTGGATCAATGATGAGCCGTGTGGATGTAGTTCTTCAGTGTCACCAGCCTGATGCATCTCTCTTCCTGCACCAAGTCCCATTGAGTCATCTGGTCCCCTTGGCTGACAAAGAACCATCAGGCGAGGGACACTGACACCATCCAGCATGATGTTCTTCAAGCGACCAACCAGCCTATCGGGCGGTAGAGTTGCAGCAGCCTTGGGCCCTCACAGACACACTGAACATTCCAGACGCTGCACCTGCCAGTGCACTGATTAAGAATCACTGGGAATCCTACCTCATCTCCAGCCTGTAGCTCAATGCCATGCTAAATTGTTGCTTACCTCACCCTGAATCCCCAACCCCTGACTACTGCCTGGTGATGATGTGTTTTGGATATCTCCTAATGAGTGATCTTTGAAGTCTTGCCCAGCTCCACGATTTAAAAACACTGACAACAAAGACAGACAGAAAAAGGAAACTATGTTTAAAGAAAACACAATAACTCAATGAGTACACCTATCTGGGGCCACTCATGCAAGGGTAAACAGGCTTCACTATCTCCGTGGATTCTGAGGGCGCCAGTGAGTTCACTGCTTAGCCAACCCATGTCCATGGGATGATCCCGAGTCACCCAGAGAGAGTCCGGTCTTGTCGAAGGAGGCCTTGCTGGTGCTGCGTGATTACCCGCGTTAACTACGGAGTCCCCAGGCTGAAGAGGTGATGTGCTGGAGACTGCATCTGGTGACCAATAAACCCACAATAAATTCAACTCAACTTTTTTTTGTATCTGCTGTGCATCAGACACTCTGTGAGTTCTGATTCTCTGAGAGGCAGACCCCAAGATGGGATTTGATTTGCAGAACGTTCCTGGGGGAAATGCCTACGAAAAATTAAGGGAGCAAGAGCAGCTGGGGAGAGCTGTCCTACAGAGATGCAAGTCGGACACCCGTGGGACAGGGAAGGCAGGGCCGGGAAGGAAGAGCTGAGATCGCACGTGCTTCTGAGACAGTGTCAGCCAGGACAACAGGAAGGACCCAGGCCGAGGTTGCCCTTGGAGGACTCCCTGCTGAGCAAGAACGGCGTGGCTCTAGTGCTGCTAAACTGCCTGGTCTTGGGCTGGAAGCAATGCCAGGGAAGGTCGGCCTCACCGGAGGGCCAGGGGGAATCCGAAGGCACAGTGAGGAGGCTGCCGGTCACCCTGCAGAGGCTCCCTTGAAGAGAGTGGCACATGCCCACGGTGGCCACAGAGGAAAGCCCTGCATAAGATCCAGTACTTTCCTATGAAGAACTTTCTTTCTCTTAAAAGAAGATCATGAAGAGGGAAAAGTATATGAGAAGGAAACGCATAGCAGAAAAGCATGAGACATTCACTTATTTGCTCCGAGAAGCAATCAGAGAGGACGTGACCACTGGGCAGAGTGTCGAGGCAGCATGGCTGGAAGGAGGTGGCAGGAGCTGGCTGGCTGGACAGACTGTCCTGTGAGAAAGAACAGGTTTTAAGAGTCAAACTGCCTTAACCTGGGAAGAGAGAGCTCCTCAAAGGGATCCTGAAATCAAAGAGCGTAGATTCACAAAGGGAGAACAGCAGGTGGAAATGCATTTCCTCATCAAGTCCCACAACCAGGGAACACGGAGACAGTATTATAGAGCATATGAAAAACAAAACTAAACAAAACAAGACCCTGCTCTACACAGGAGGTGTCAACTTTTATAGCCCCAGGCAGCTGACCCTCCCAGGAGAAGAATTTTTCCAGGCATGTAACATTTCCATAGGATGGGACAGGAAAACTTAAAAACACAGTTGGAGAAATCTTCCTAAAATGAATGCACTAATACCCTGCCTTCTTAACCACCATTTACATTCTCCCAGGTGACTCGGATGAGCCTGCTGTGAGCGTGAGTGACTGGCCTCAGGCTCATCCAATGGGGTGCGGAGGGCTGTTCGCTCCTACACCAAATGGTTCCAGGTATTTCGCTCCTGAAATTGCATTGTCACCTTTTCCCTCCGCAAGTCATCAGCAAATCCTTGTTACTGCTTCCAAAGAATTTGCTTATAGGAAATGCAGGCACACTAGTCCTTCTAACTCCTCTGGGGCGGAACAGCTGAAGACCACTCTCATCGGAATTGTATTTAATATGAGAGTAAGAATGCCGCAGATGGAGAGCCGAGTTCTCTTCTATGAGTCAGTTGACTGAGCCATTAGGAGTCCCTGAATTTGATGACATCTGTGTGTGTGTGTGTGTGTGTGTGTGTGTGCACGCGAGCGCACCACAAACATGGGTTTGTATGTGTGTTTTGATGACTAGGAAAGAGGGATTGTTTATGTCTTCCTTGGTTCTGCAATGTGTTCTGGATAACAGAGGTTGCTGAGCAAGTAACTGCTGGGTAAGTGAGATCCTAGATGACCTCGCCAGGAGGGACAGCTAAGAGAAATTAGGCTCCTCAGGACTTTGCTGTCCCACCAATCTTCCTGGCTCCCAACTTGCAACAGAATGACTGGCACATAGATTTGAGAGCAACTTTGCAATGTTTATACTCACAAGTTTTTCTCCCTCAGGTGAAGAGTATGTATATATAACTAGCAGTGTTTCTTATGTCCCTTCTAACCACGTGCAGAGACTGAAAGGTAAAACCTGGTTTCACTTCTACTCGTAATCCGTGTTCAGTCAGCCGCTTGCAGGAGAGAGTTCAGCGGAATGGGAACAGTGGTGGCGTGGACCGGGTTCCTGCCGGGTGGCCTCATTACCACGCTCACTGCCGCCCACCCTCCCGGGGACATCAGCATCTGGAAATGGGTGAATGAGCAAAGATCGCTCGAGTTCCAGCCGTGTGTCAGGCACTGGGCTAGGCATTTCAACATCCGTTACTTCTTTTTAGAGATGAGCACCCAGAAGCTCAGAGAAATTAGTGCAATTGCCCAAGGCCACGAGCTGAAGCTGGAATCCACGTTTCTTGTTTCAAATCTGATGCCCTTTCCCTTACATGCAACATCCTAAAGGAGCCTGGAAACCCCATCTCCTCCGAGCAAGCAGACCAGCTGGGGGGAGGGGCGTAGGGAGGGCGTGAACCGTCCCATTGCCACTGTCTTCCAGGCCAGATACTCGACCTCACCCGTCGCTGCATCCCCGGCAGTCAGCTCGGAGTCCTGCTCCCACCAGCCCCCCGGCCCCAGCTCTCCACACCCATTCTGTTGGAAGAGCACCATGTGTCCCCCTATAATTTAACAACTCAAAGCCAGACCCCTCTCTACCTGGGCTTTCTCATTCTCCCCCACCATTGCCAGCTCACCCTTTCTGCCCCAACCAAGAAAACGTTCTCTGAACCCTTCTGATTATGGCTTGTGCTTCTGCTTCTTCCTGCACCTTTCCTGGGGGTGCGCATCGGAGAGGGGGAATACATGTGTCCCTCTCCTCCACCCATCCGGGCTCCCCTCCTCCTTCAAATCGCTCCTCAATCTCATTTTCTCTCAGAGTAACTGGTTAAATTCGGTTAACTCTCTAGCTCTGGGCACATGGGAAAAAAACATAGATGCTGAAGTCAGGAAGAACTGGGTTTAGTCCTGATGTGACCAACAACTAGCTGTCTGAAAGCTGAGTCCCTTTTTGTTTTTACCTTTTCCTTAGCTGTTACACCAAGATGCAAACACCCGCACCGTGCCCAAGCGTGCAGAGATGATGCAGGGTGGTCTGGGATACAGGGTGGTCCGGTTGAATGCTTGCCCTCAGGGGTCAAATGGTGAGAGGTGAACCCTGGCGACCTCTCCCTGAGCCAATCATGGAGTTTCTCTAAAGCCTCAATTTTCTCATCTGCAAAGTGGGCTGACAGTTGTACCCACAGAGTTGTGAGGATGGCAAACCCCTAGCAGAGTACCTGTATGTTGTACTTGCTCAACAAATGTTGTTAGTAGTATTACTATTGTCTACCTTGCCAGGTGAATGTGAAAATACAATGAGAAATGAGAAAGCTGAATCAGGCTTGTGCCGGCTTGCGAGGCTTCGCTGTTTAATGTTTAGGAGCTTTGAAACAGTTTGATGGCAAAGGCGCAGCTTGAAACCAGTCATGACCTGAGTGGGTGAGTGTATCACTGCAGCAATCAAAAAATGCCACAGATGGGGCGGGGTAGTTCTAGAGGGGTTTTGTTTTTTCTTTTTCTCAGAGAAAAAATATTTACTAGCACACCTTGGCCTTGACCTCTGCCTGGAACACTGTTTAGAGTGGGGGTGGAGGAGAGAAATAGATATAAAGACAGAGAAGGGGAGGGGAGGGAAGAGGGATGGAGGAGAGAGCAAACAGGAGGAGGAAGGGGGAGGAGAGGGGGAAGAGAAAGGGAGGGAGGGAGAGAGAGTGAAGGGTGCAGACGGGAGAGATGCTTTCTCTCACTTGGTGTATACTAACACTCTTCTCAGGCCCCACCCAGCCTCCTGCAGCACAGTTCCCACCACAATCTCTTCCTTTCCTCAAGTTCCCACCTGTGCTAAAGCAGCCCAGCCTCCAGCGCCCCTCAATAGTAGAGGGGCGCCATCTAGTGACAGAAACAGCAATATGGTTTCTCGTCTTCACTGCAGCAGGGATCATCAGAACTACCATCTGAAGGCCAAACCTGGCCCTCTGCCTGATTTTTGTAAATAAAGTTTTATTGGAACACAGCCACACCCATTCGCTTACAAATTGTCTATGGCTGTTTTCCCACTACAATGGCAGAGGGGAGTAGCTGTGACAGAGACAGTACAGCCTGCAGAGTCTCAAATATTTGCTACCCTGTCCTTTACTGGAAAAGTTTGCTGACCCTGACCTTACAGCACCATTGAGTAAGCCTCTTCCTCCGCATCTCCCCGCTGTGTCTGCAGACCTCAGTCCTCAAGTTCCTGGCTCCAGGGCATCTGACTGCCTCTGGTCGCAAACAAGGTCATTTTCAACATCCCTGTTCTCAATAGTACTGTGGTGAATCAGCTGTAATTTAATCTTAAAAAATGTTGAGGTGTCCCTAAGGTCAAGAGCTCTCTCTGCCACCAGAAGAAAAGCACTCACAGGCTCTCTTCTGTCCCCTTCCTGTCACGGGGGACTTGAGGCAAAGCACTTAATGCTTCCTGACCTCGGCTCCTTCATCTGTTAAGTGGGACTAATGGCATTATCTGCCCCCTTGGCTTGCTGTGGGGAGCAAATGACATCATTAGCTAGCCTTTCAGAAGATACAAAAACAACCTCAGTTGGTTTTATGACCTATGGAGCCGAGGGAGGAATATATGATTTTTCTCATTAATCATCTAGGACTCTGGGGAGAACACGCATTCTTATTTTGAATGTGCTTCTGAGGGCATTTGCAACACCCTGGGTCTGGTCCCTGAAACCCACGTTTTCCCCTAGAATGTGAGCTCTTCCCAGGCTTGGATGGTGGCCAAGAGGCAAAGGCTATGCCTGGGAGGAGGTGAGGGTGGAGTATGAAGGTGCACAGGCGAGATGCGGGACACCGGTGGAACAGGATGTCCTGGGCCGCACAGTGTACTTGGGGCTGAGCCTGAGAGGTCTCATCGCTAGAAGGAAACAGAGCTGGGGGCTCCCTCCTCAGGCTTGAAGAGAGGCCTCTGGGGAATGCCCTCAGGAGGAGAGCTGAGATGCAAAGTCCACACCCATGAAGGTGGGAACACGACCCTCAGGGGATGGGGGGGCCTGCTCCTCTGGCCAGAGGCAAGCCCCTAGCCAGCTGCTCCCTGGCACCATCTCCAAGGAGAGTGTCTTCCAAAGGAGGGATTCCTTCTCTTTTCTGCCACTATCTTCCTTGGCCCTTGCTCCCCTCCTCCCAGCCACATACCTGGCTTACAGAAGGGGTATCAAATGGTCACTGCAGCAGACACGGTAAGTGCCCCCAACACTCCCTCAGCACTGCCCATTCCCAGGCACACAAGCCTGATGACTGCCAGCTGCACACCTGAGACGCTGCCCTCCTGGCCCTCGGGGTGGGCTGGATGTGAGAGCGCATGATCCACGCCCAGGTGCAGCCTTCGCCCCGTGACTCATGGCACCAACACCCCAGCCCCTTGGCCCCTCGGTTCCAATAACTGGGGAATTTTGGGCACTCCTTCCCAGAAGTTTCCTAACAGAGAGAGCCCCAGGGGCCCACAGCAGAACCTATTTCACGTCTTGCCTTTGTTGGCTCTTTTCTTCCCTTTCCCCGACTCATGAATGGGTGCTTCCCGGGATCACCACCCAAACAAACTACTGGCCCTCACTTTCTTATCGCAGAGTCTTTTTCTAGGGTATCCAATCCAGGACATCCAGTTATGGCCACCTACGTTGTGCCAAACTCTGCCAAGTAGCTAATGCTACAGAGAAGGAAGAACCCCCGATAGGGGGCCTCTCCGGCGTGGCCTGGCTCCTACCTACCTTCATCATCTCACCTGAGTCATCCCCCCTCTCACTCACTCTTCCTCAGCCACGTGAGCACCTCTGTAGGTCCTCTAACGTGCTGAGCTCTTTCCAGCCACAGGCCCTTTGCACGTGCTATTTCCTCTGCTTGGAGCACTTTATCCTATCTCTTTGCCCAGATGACCTTTCAGCTTTCGGGTCTTACCTTAAATTTCACATTTTTCAGAGAAGTCTTTTCTAATCACCTGACTCAAGTAACGAATCCCCATTATTCCATGTTAATTTTTATTTATTTGCTCATTTAACAGAATTCATCAAAACTGGTAATTAATTTACTTCTTTAATAACTATCTTCCTTTCTAGACTGGGCAGGGAAGGTATCTCCCTTATTTACTCTTATATCACTAGTGCCAATCAGAAAACCTAAACATAGTAGGTATGTGATATACATTTGTTGGATCAATGAACGGATGAAGCTCACAGGTGATACTTTGCATCTTCCATTATCCCTGCTTGTATACTCACCCACCTTGTCCTCACCAAATACTCACATGCGTGATTGCAACGCCCTTAGGCATATTACCATGTGTTCTCTTCTCTGTGCCCCCAAAGAACTGTAAATCAATTCATCAAAATCTATTGTCGAGAGGTCAAATGGAAGGAGAAAGACGAATGATTCAGAAGTCCACAGCCCTGCATCTTCCTGTAGTCTCATTCCACGACACAGAACAGGGAATGTCTTCGGATGCTCGGTTTCATCATCTGCACAGCGAGCACAGTAATTCTGCCTCGATCCTGCAGAGCAAGTAGCCTGTGCAAAACGGGCTGAAAACTGCAAAGCACCATACAGAAGTCTCACTGAATTCCCTCGTGAGGTGCTGTGAGTTGCCACACTAATCCCTTGCTTTCAATATGGCAAATAGCAAAATGTGTAATCCCTGAGAGTTTGCTTACAGTTCCTAACAGTTCCCCGTGTACTTCACATTCCCAAGTGCATTGAGGCAGAAAGCCAGAACAGAAGCTTCCTGAACCAAATGGAGCCTGCCAAACAGGAGTCTAATTGCCTACAGCTGGAGTCACTAAGCCAAGTTTGTGGTGCGTTGTTTCAGGACGCTGGACAACGCCTGGACCCACAGCAGCGCCTAGAAGGGGTCCTAGAGAGGCACCACCATCCACAGAATGAGATCCAGGAGGAGTCTTGCTTGATGGGATCTGTCCATGGAAAGTGTTAGAGTGAGGGCAGGGGTCATCGAGCTGGCAGTTGACCTTGATTGTTGACCTTGGCTTTGTATGCAACGAATCCAGGAAAAGCCAAGGTTTGAGTGAAGTGGAAAAGGTGGGAGATCTCATTAGGTGCATGGATCTTGAATTTTGTGAACTTTCACTCATCTGAGAGTCAAATTATAGGATACAGGAACACGTGGGTTGGCGTCAGGGAGGATCTCAATGGCCTCCTGAAGGAAGGATTCACAGAATTCTCTTTAAGAATCAGAATCGGGAGGAACAGCTTGCTGGGTTTGAATCTCACCTTCACATCTTACTAGCTGTGTGGCTGGGGAAATTTGTTCAACCTCTTCGAACTCAGATTCCCCATCTACATGCTGAAGGTAGTAACACTTGTATTACTGAACGACTGTCCTCGCTTCAAAACCTTTTCTTGCATGTACACCCTGACCATCACCTCATCATGGTTGGAGGGTACTTCCCTGCCCTTCACTTGTACATTGATCATGTGACTTTTTTTGGCCAACGACATATGAATGGAAGTGCCATCAACATGGGATGAGCATAGTCTGTCTAGCTGACTTATAATAGGGGGAGAATAGATATATATGGACCAGAGCTACACTTGCCAACCCCACAGACTTGCAATGAGAAGCAAAGCTATGCAAACCGAGTTCAGATTGAACAAGTCAAGCTTTAGCCAATCCAGACACATACAGGATAATAAACTAATGTTTTAAGACATTGAGTTATGGGATGGTTTGTTACACAGCAATAGCTAACAGGCATAATAGTCAATAGTACCTGCCTTTCAATTTTGCCATACAAATTGCATTAGACAATAGGTGTAAGTTTCCAGGACGGTGTCTGACACAAGTGAGAAGCCCGGTGAATGGAGGCTGTCTCTTTCTCTGCTCTTAAGGTGAAGTTTGTCTGGTGGCTCTTGCTGGCGTCTCTACCTCATCCTGCTGTTTCCCATCTTCTGCTCCTGGGACATCCCCAATGACTTTAAGGAGAAGAATGTTTTCCTTTCCTATTTCATCTGCCTGGTGCCAATTAAATCAAATGTGTGGAATTGCCTCTGGTTGGTAACTATCCTGGGAAATTTATTTCAGACTGTTTAAGAAGCAGCTTCACCCTGCATCTTCACCTCCCCAAATTTGCTGACTTTGAGGCAGAATTATGACTGTGAAGTCTCAGTTGCAAGGGAAAGAAGCTATTGTATTATTTATTTTTTTTTTGCATTTGTATTTATCAGGGCAGGTAAGGGAATTCGGGCTATTCAACTCTCTTATTAGAGTGGAGGAAAGTGTCAAAGATTTGGTCTCTCGGGCTGTGACAACTTCACTATGACCAAGTTCAAACTGAAGTTAATTATATCACTAAGCCTGGAGTGATCACTACAAGGCTACATGGCTCATTAGTTTATTTTTTTATGTATTTATTCTTTCATCTTCTCTGCCGCAGGAGATAGCAGTAACACGCATGAGCTCTGGGGTAGAGTGCCTAGATTCAGAAACTGTCTCTCCCCGTGGCCAGATGTATGATCTTGGGTAAGGTACTCGATCCCTATGAGACTCGATTTCTTTGTCTATGAAGCGAGAATAATAACAGCAGTCACCTCACACGGTTATGAAGTCCAAATGAGACAGGGCACATAAAGATGTGAAGTGTTCAGCACGGCACCAGTCTTCCTAAAGGCTTACTCCCTGTTTCCCGAGGGTGTCCAGTGAGCCCTGGGAAGCGCACAGGAGAGACAGGAATGAGCAAGATATTGCCCATCCCTAGGAGAGAGCACAGTCATGTAACAAGCACTGAAAAGTGGATCAGGCTGAGGAGAGGGTGCTGTGGGGGCAGAGAGAGCCCACCCAATCCAGCTTGGGAAGTGAGAAGTCAGGAGGACTTCTGAAGGAGATGACATTGAAACTGAGTTTTGCAGGGTGGTCTGGTTTTTAGTCTTTTTGATTTGTCCTGACCCCTGCCCAGGATCCCACAAGTCCCCAAGCCCCATGTGCCTCCGCATGTCCCGGATGGAGTGAGAGAAGCACAGAAGGACCTAGAAAGAAAGACAATTAACTCACATTCATCAAGCCCTAAGATGAGTCAGACGTTTTCGCATACCTTTTCATGCTTGATCCTCACAAACCTGGAAAGTAGCTTTATCGATTGCATTCCACGTGTGAGAAAATTGAGCCTCAGAGAGGTTCACTTACCCAGAGTCAGGAAATGAATAAGCAGCTGACTGACAGTTCAAGCCCTAATTTCTCAACTCTCCACCGAGTTCTGTCTTTGTTGTGCCCTGTAGAACATTCTGGAAGGAAAAGAGAACCAGTTATTGGGCGGCTGAAGAAGAAAAGGCCGGATCCTCTAGTGCATTTCCTCTTCTTATATTTTCTGCAGTGCAGCTAATATACAATCATTAAATTAACTGAAATCTAAAATCAGAATTAAAACTCTAACATTCCCAGGGATTATAGCAATTCCTTGTATCAAGGGTTCCTGATGCCTTCACCCTCCAAAAAAAAAAGAAAAGAAAAGAAAAGAAAAAAAGAACCTTCTGGAATCCCATACAGAATTTAAGGCTGTAATTGCTTGGAGTCTAATTTCTTTGAAACTCTGAGAGGATGAAAATATGAATTCTTCATTTCCTCTGCCTTTAAGTCCAGAACCAAAAACACAAAGTCAAAATATACGGCAAGGATGTCAATGTATTTTGGTTTTCAAATTATGACAAATTAAGGCAGAGGAAAGGAAAGAGAAGAAGTGAAACAGGAAGGAAAATGTACAAAGAAAAAAAGCGAGGAAGAGGCCAAGAGACCAGATGGAAGAGAAGACACGGGCAGACAGGCCGGCCCTGGGGGAAAAAGAAGAGACCCAGAGGGAAGGGAAAGAGACGAATGCAGGAGAAAAAGTGGGAGGGTCACAGAAGGGGGTACATGTGGTGAGAAAGAGGGAAACAGAGAACTCCAGGTGAGGAGAGGGAGGCTCCGCAAATTGGGATATAAGTTCAAGTATGAAGTTACACTTAGCTGTGGATTTCAAAATGCTTTCACCTGTCCCCTCCTCCTCTGACATGTCGATCGCCGAGTAGCTTCGTTTCAGGTCTTCACCCCTCCGTTCTATAAAGGGCAGTGCTCTACACAGCAGTGTGTCCTACGGGAAAGAAAATTATTCTCGGGACAAACGTAAACACACCCTGAGAACTGGGAGACGTGAAATACAAGGCCAGTGGTTCCCTTGTTTGCTAACTTGGGGCATTATTAGAAAATTGTTTCGCCACGTATTCGCGATACTTCCAGGAAGACTGAGTCAATGACCCATTTCCTGGAGGCCTGTTTTAGCTTTGTGATGTCGAACAACTTCAACAGAATCAGTTCTTAGGTCAAAAAGAGAGTGAAGTGAAGCAGAATGGACATCCGTTGATTTTTTCTGAAGTCCAGCCGGTTTTCCTGTTGAGTGGAGATGACCAGTCATACTGGCTGGTAGAGCCGCAGCTCCGCTCTGAGTGTGTCTCTCTGTGATAGAAGCAGAAGCAAGTGCTGGGAGCCAGGGAGGATAAATCCGGCCCGACACCTCCCACTGTGATGGGCCAGAGCCAGTTCTGGATCTTTTGGACTTAAAGGGCCAGGGTGTGAGAGCGTGAGAGAAGTGTCTTTGTCCCCCAAAGCCCCTCAGAGTCCTCCCCCAAAACTGAGGCAGGCAATCAAGGCCAGCCTGAGTCATCAAGGAGAAAGGATCAGAAGTGGCAAAGGCCTGTAAACTTCCCAGAGACCCTCCCTGACCTGGGTAAGGTATGTGTGCACCCAGCTCCCACTCTGAACCCCATGACCACCAACAGCTGGGGTGTGGTCAAAGCTGAGAGAACCCTTGGGTCATGCCCCTTTGTTTTGTTACCAAAAGAAACACACAAATCGAACAAGCAGTGTATTAATACAGTATCATAAAACAAAAGCTACACCAAAATGCACAAAATAAAAAGTGAAAGTCCTCCTATTACCCACTGTTTCTGTTTACCCACTATTACCTGTTTCTTCTCCCTGGAAGTGACTACTAATAAAAGTCTGTTCCATAGTCTTCTAGACCTTTTTTTTAAATGCATTTGCCTGTGTGTCCATGTACAATTGAAGAGATCCAGGATGATTTTATTAAGGCAAATAGGACTGGACTCTATATACAATTCTGTCATTTGTGTTTGGCACTGACAGCGCATCTTTCCACATTTTCTCATATTTTCTTGGCAGTACATACAGTTCCCCTTCGCTATCTTTATTTGCTACACTAGTTTGATAGATAATTCGATGTGTTCCAATTTTTTGCTATTACAAGCAATGCGGCAATAAACACTCCTAGCACATACATCTCTGCACACTCACGTCTGTATTTCTGCAGGATAAACAGATCCCTGGAAGGGCAATTGCTGAGGCGGCTTTCCATATGTGGAAACTGAGACCCACGGAGGGAAAGAGGTTCTCGAGGTGACATCAAACATCAGTAGGAGAGCCGAGAGAAGGCATTAGAGCCCCCAGGGTCAGGCCAGGTTCCCCCGTGACACCATCTTCATTGGGACTGTGAACTTGGACATAACCAATCTACTCCCAAAGGCTGTGGGATTTCAGACTCCACACTGAGCAGAGAGGAACGCAAGTTCAAAGACAAAGGAGAGCATGGCTATCCCAGTGTCAGGGGGCAAAGCATGGGGTGGCCAGAAGGTAGCCAGCAGAGGACAGGGGAAGGAGCACTGAGCTCAGAATTTAAATCCTTCAGCTGCCATCCTGGCTCCCCCCACCTCCACCTGTGTCATTTCATAGGACTGAGCCTTGGTTTCCTCCCCCAGAAAATAGACCTTACCTGACTCCACTCTAAGAAGGCAAGCAACCCAATTAAAAATGGGCAAAGGACTTGAACAGACACTTCTCTAAGGAGGACATACAGAGGATCCAGAGACACATGAAAAGATGCTCAGTATTGCTAGCTATCAGAGAGATGCAAATTAAAACCACAATGAGATACCACTTCACACCAGTCAGAATGGCCATCATAAACAAAGCAACAAACAACAAGTGTTGGAGAGGTTGTGGAGAAAAAGGGGACCCTAGTGCACTGTTGGTGGGATTGCAGACTGGTACAACCACTGTGGGAAGCAGTGTGGAATTTTCTCAGAAAACTAAAAATGGATCTGCCTTTTGACCCAGCTAGGATTATATCCTAAAAACCCTGAAACAGCAATCCAAAAGAACCTATGTACCCCGATGTTCATAGCAGCACAATTTATAATAGCCAGGTGCTGGAAGCACCCTATGTGTCCATCAGTAAATGAATGGATCAAAAAACCATGGTTCATTTACACAATGAAATTCTATGCAGCAGAAAGAAAGAAGGAGCTCCTACCCTTTGCAACAGCATGGATGCAACTGGAAAGCATTATGCTAAGCGAAACAAGCCAGGCAGTAAAAGACAAATACCATATGATTTCACCTTTAACTGGAACCCAGTCAACAAAACAAACAAACAAGCAACATATAACCAAAGACACTGAAATAGAGAACAGGCTGACAGTGACCAGAGGGGAGAGGGGAGGGAATTTCAGGGGAAAAGGGGAAGAATTTGCATGAACAAGTATAAAGGACACGCGGACAAAAACTAGGGGGCAGGTGGAAATGGTAGGGAGGTGGGGAGGGCTGGTGGGGGTGGGCTGGAATGGGAGTAAAAGACAGAAAACTGTACTTGAACAACAATTAAAATAAAATAAATTAAACATACAGACACACACCCAAAAGAAAGGAAAAGGAAATAAACTGCATTTCCGCCTCCCCAGTCTCATGCAAAGGCAGAGCCAGGTGCTCTCCGGACCCCACGATAACCACTCCTACCGCTTGAGCGCTCACCATGTTCTGGGGACTCCAAGTCCTTGGCCAGAATCATGTTATTTGCCTTTCACAACAACTCTAGAGATCAGTCCCATTTTACCCCCATTTCACAGATGATGAGACTGGGGCACAAAAAGTCATTCCTTGCCCAAGCTCCCCAGCTAGCAAATGACAGGCCATGGAGCTGACACCAGGCAGCCTGGCCCCAGAGCTCAAATTCCCGGCCCTGAGAAAGGCACACGAAGCTCGTGGGTGCCCCAACATGGGCATAAAGTCCACTGGACTGGGCAGGGCATGGCTCTGAAGGCACAAGGCCTCAGAGTGGGGACCAAACCAAACAAGCCCCAGCTGGAATGTGCTAGACCCGGACCAGTGCTGAGTGCTGATGCTCCAAGGTTCTGCAGCCCAGGCCTGCTGCCATGGGCCTCTCCTCGTTGCTGGGCCACACCGTAATTAAGCTGCCCCACTGGGGGCCGCCAGTACCTGGGGCTGGCAGAGCCCTGATGGAAGCATGCTGACCATAATTGCCTCCATCTATCACCTCGGCCCATGGAAGGGGGCAGAGTCTGTCTGGCTGGAGACTTAAACAAGCTGTTTCTCTGCAGAAAAAAGGACCGGGGACACAGCCTGCTTGTTGGGAGTTTGAACAGGCCATGAGGACTAAAGGGCCAGGCAAGCTCTCCGCTCACAGAAGAAGGGGAGAGACAAGGACAGGGTGGAGGAGGGCGAGAAGAAGAGGAGGGAGAGAAGAAACAGAGGGAGAGAGGGAGAAAAGCAAGGAAAAGAGAGATACCGAAAGATGGCGAGCTTGGTGGAGGAGAGAGAGGCAATGCGCCAGGAGAGTGTTCTGCAAACAGAACTTTCTGAACCCCTTGGGGGATAGAGAGGTAGAGACAGAGATAGACAGAGACAGAGTGAGAGAGAGAGAGAGATGTATGTATATATGTGCGTGTATATATGTGTATACGTGTACATCATATGTGTGCTTCTATACATAAACCTGCACTTACATACATTTACATGTTTTCACGTTGATGATACCTTACAAAATAAGTATGATCAAATTCAGAATTTTTCAGCCAATCCTTGAGCAGAGCACTGCCATCCAATTTAGCTGCCCCACCTCCCCCTACCCCCACCCCTGTGGAATAAGTCTCACAACACTTCCTTTTCCAGGTTCACATGCAGACCGAGATGGGTGATGTCCATAAAGCACAGAGCATATGCTTGCTGAAGAGCAGCCCTTCTTACTGTCTCTGCTTGCCAAACACCCACACTGGGTGGTTACCTGTGCAGGGTTGGCAGAGTGCATTTAGAGAAAGGGACATCTGGGCTGGGCTTTGAAGAACGAAGAGAAGTTCCCCAGGTCAATGAGGAAGGGAGACAGCGTTCCCAGGGGAAGGGAAGAGGTCCTTGAAACAGGAGCAGCCGGATGGGCTCGGAAATGGCTGGAATATTGAGAATGAGAGGGGGCTGGTGCGAGATCAGGCCCAGGGGGTCAGCCAGAGCCAGAACCAGAACCAGAACCAGAACCAGGAGCTCCAGCTTTGTTCCCAGGCCCAGAAAGGTCTCAGCCGAGCAGGCGGGGTGATGTCCATGGCGGACCAGAAGAAAGGCATTCAGGGATAGCAGTGTTTCTTTTGGAAGTTTCTGTCACTACAGACAGGAGCTAAGCTGTACAGTTTTTACTTTACCCAGAATACATGGGCATCCTCCCTCCCTACCTCCATGCCACCCCTGCCCACCCCACACACATGCACAGCCTCAGAGGTCTGATGAGAAAGTCCCTTAGGGTATAGTTACTGTATTTACAGGCAAAAAGGGCTTGGCTGAGCATCATGTAGCAACAAGAGTGAGGAAGGCCCCGCTGCATTTCAGCAAGACCCATGTTCCCCTCTTCCTCCTGAGGCTACAGCTAGATGGCACTTCTCAGCTCCCCTTGTAACTAAGCGCAGACACGTGTAGGAGACAGGAGCCCAATTCCCTGGGCTCCCATGTGCTATTTCTACAGGTCCACCCTCTTGTTCCGGAGAGCTTGGATTCCAAAGGTTTGCTCTGCAACCTTCTTTTGAGCCTGTCCTTGGCTAAAGGGGCCCCATACTTGCAATGAGCCAGAAATTGCTAGGCACCCACATGCCCCTGGGCCGCCCTCTGCCCCAATTTGAAAGCCTAGAGCCCTTGGTTGAGGTGCGCCCTACCCTAAGGTGTAATTTATGCCCCAGAGCCCCCCACAGGATTGCCCTAACCCTGGGGACTCTGTCTGAAATTACCCCCATGCTGGCCCCCTTCCCCTTCTCCACCCTGCCTGCTTCTTTACTGCCTCCTCCCAGGGGCACCTCCTAACCAAATCACCTGCACATTAGTCCTTGTCCCAGCACCTGCTTCTGGGGGACCCAGCCCTTCTTGGCCTCGCAGAGCAGCCCACCCTCCACCGCGTGGAGCGGTGGCCTCCACGCTCCCTTCCCTCCATGCAAATCAGAACAGCAATGGCCCACAGGGCCACCTTGGAAGACACTGATGATGGCAGAGTATCCAACAGCCTAACCCTGAACTCCCACAGGGAAGAAAAGTACCTGCCAACCAGGAACACCACACTGGACGGTACAGGGAGACAGAAAGTTTCACTGTGCGGAGCTACCAAAACACTTGTGTGCATTTGCAATGGTGGCTAGTGTTTCCACACTAAGAGAGGAAGTGACTTCATCCTAGCCCTCAGTGAAGTCTAGACTGCATGACACGCAAGAGTTGACGGAACCATGTACATTTCCACATTTCCCCGGGCCGGGTCCTCGGGGGGCCCCTGCGAGCTGGGCCTGGGGGACAGGGGCACCTGCTGCAAAATGACGGGATTTAAGACCTCTCTTCCATCAGGACCAGCATTCCCAGAAGACAGCTCTGCATACATCCCCAAGGGCCTGGGGTTCTGTTCACGAATGACCCTGCACAAAGCAATTCGCATGGTGCCCGTATCATATGGACAAAATGTAGTAGGAATATATAATTATTCACAATTGTTCCCATTCACCATTCTTCCTCTGGATCCCAGTGAAAAATGATCTTTGCTTCCTGGGAAGATCCGCAGGATCAAGGTTGTTGAAGAGAATCTGGATAATTGTTCAGCAAGAGAAGAAATTAATGGAAGTCAGAGCGGGTAAAGCAATACACATTAAAAAAAAACACACACACCAAGACGGTTTGGCTGGAATGTCAGGAAGACAAACTGTGAGCTGGGTGGGAGTGAGGAATTAAGAGTTAGGAGTTGAGTATCAGAGTGAGAGGGAAGGGTTAGCAGGAGCAGCTGCCGTCTGGGTGGAGGATGATAATAAAGGCAGTGAACGGGAGGGAGGAATATTTATGATGTTTTTCTCTGCAATAAGGATGATCTCCATCTTTGGCATTTCCTTAGAAGACTAACCAGAGGCTTGAAGTTCTCATAATTAATTTGTGGTCCCTGGGCTGTTCCCGAGCACAGGGCGGGAGGGTGAACTTCGGCAGAGATGATCTATGTAAACTCCCTACCCTACGCAGGAGAGTGGCACCGAGCAGTAGCTACAAGAATCCTTGTCTCCTTGCTGGCTGACAGCACACCCACAAATAGGGACAGAAAAAAGAAAAACCATCCAGATATTTTCTGGATGCTGCACAGAGGAAACGGCTATAGGTCTTTCATGTCAACTTCATCTACAAAGAGCACCCACCTGTGCATAGACTCAAAGACCGAAAGGAAGTGTCCTCGGTGGCTCACCCCTTCACGAGTTAATGTCAAGGCAGAGTGTTGACAAGGACAGAGGGTAGGAGATTGAGTGTTTTCCGCTGTAACCCTGACTTTCTCTTCAGACAAGGATGAAATGATAGTTTTTCCATTTATCTTAATTGGGCAATTTACAATTGTAACTCAATCTCTAACAGGACAGAGACACACTATTTCTATTTTTATCTTTCTGAGGGACTGGTGGAAGATATTTACATAGTTAATGAAGACCAATGAAATCCCTTTTATGTGAATAGAGAAAGGACCAGACTTCATGTTTGGAGACTTCTTTCCAATGGAGATGTTGCTGGTGATGCTGGAAAACTTCAGATTTAACAGGACCACCTCCCTGGGTGTCGTCTGCTCACAGAGTCCAATCGCTACGGCAATGACCTCCCGAGAACACTCGCACATTCTCAGGCGGCCTTATGACTGAGTGAAGAATATAACTGTTGCTCTAAAAAGTATTTGGTGTGTTAAATTTATGTGGTATGCATTATTCTCTCAATATTTAAATTTTCATGGGTTTGTTACTCTCTTTCATAATAGTTCAATAGTTTGACCATGAGACCAAGCTGCTTCAAAAGGCAAGCTTGCTCGCAGCATTTATAGCCCTTCTGTAGACACACAGTTAAAGGTCTGAATTCTCCTTCAGAAACTCCTTGTTTATATTTTTTTAAAGGAAGGATCTGCTTCCATAATGTAGGTGGTTTTGATTCAAAATTACTCTTGAATTAAATTATTTGGATATTTCTGAAGGAAAATAATCCTGGGACCATTATGAGCTGGATAATTACCTTCATTATTTAAGTTATTCTGCTAAATCTGGCTCAAATTACTGGGTCTTTGAGAGCTTCTGAAAGAGGCGCTTCAGAAAATCAAAACACTGAAAATATTTAACAATATTTTTTCTACTGGATTCACAGGCCCAGGTGAGGGCAAAGGCTTATTTAGATGACCAACAATAACTTAGACCTGGAAGAGACCCCCTGCTCACCATTTCCACGCAACCTTACAGCTCACAGCAGAATACACGCAAGAACGTTCTCTCTTTCGATCCCAACAATCCCCGTGTGAAACATGGACCATAAGCTCCATGTTTACAGAGGAGAGTACAGAGGTTCAGAAAGGGAAACATTTTGTTCAAGGTCACACCGCAAATAAGCGACAAACTGGGGCTGGACCGCAGGCCTTCCGACCACACACCCAGAGCCCTTCTCCCGGCCTCACGGCTGACTCGAGATGAAGCTAAGGTTTGGGTGAGGGCCAGCACGCACAGGAGGCGCACACAATCCTCTTGCTGGAGTGACGTTTTTTGTTTTTGTGTGTTTTTTTTTTCATTTTGTCTTGGCATTTAGTGTCCAGGCATTGCCAAGAGTCAAGAACCCTGGACAAGATATGAGCTTAGCATACAGTCATGTCTCTAATGTGGGCAAAAGCTGTGTAAGCCTGGGCCTCAGTTTCCCTGTTTTATAGACTTGGTCATTTTTTTCTCTCCTTCTCTCTTTCTTTCACTTGATGATTTTTAAGCTCTGGTTTTTAGAATCTGAGCCCCTTCTCTGTGTTGTGGGTGATGCAGGGGAACAAGCAGACAGGATCGAACAGCCTGTGACACGTGATGAAGCAAAGGCTCACTGGCTGGCGGAGCGCAGGAACGTGGGAGAGAAAGGCCGAGCTCTCGGGGCCAGAGGAGGAAGATGAGCAGGATTCAGTGAGCAGTGGGTGTTCCAGGAAAAGGAAGCGACATTAGCGGTCATCTTAGCAACACACCCTGTATGAGTAGGGGTCCCAAGAATGCAACTCCAAGAAAAAAAAATAAGGGGTGGGTGGGGCTTTCCTGGAAGGATAGCTGCTAAGACACAGGCTTGAAGACACAGGACAGAGCCGGAAGTGGGGGCCTGGCCCCCAGGATTTTTGCCTCTGCTTCCTGTGGTGTGCTCCACTCAGAAAGGCTCTCTCCACGGAACAGGCAGGACTCAGAACCACACGGATTAGGATGGGAGCAGCAAGCAGGAGACGCCACATCAGGGAACAGGGAAGCAGGCTTTTGGCAGATAAATAGTATTTAAGAGAGTGCTTCCCATCTGTGAACCCCGTTTTACTGATGAGAAAGATGAGGCTCCGGCTAAGTAGCCTGCCCAAGGCCACATATAAGAGAGTGGCAAGGCCAAACCTGAGCGCAGGTCCATCTGGCCAAGTCACCTGCCCAGAGCTGTCGTCATTCTCTCCTGTGACTCATGCACATACGTTTTTTAGAACGGGGACAGCTTTTTAAAGAATAAGAACCAAATTAAAATTACCATCACTAAGAAATAATTGCTGTCAAAATTTTGGCATCTTTTGCTCCAGGTTCTGTTCCTATGTTACCTGTGGTAGATATTCGGCATGTGCCATTTTATCATTCGTGGCCTTGACTAATCCACAGTCTATCCCAGGGCCCCTGAATGAAGTAAGATCTGCCCGGATCCTCTTCACAGACCAGACCACCCACCCCTGAGCTGCTGCTCAGGGCTCACAGGTACCCCCAACTGAGATGCTCGGGAGACTACCCCATCAGAGCCCAAGAGCCAAAGATAGACTACAACTGAGTTATAAAAGCTCAGCTCCCCTCCCACGGCAGGAAATAAAGTCCCACTGATGCCCAAGCTTCCTGTGAAATCAGGTAGCAGCTGGACTTCGGGTGAAAGGGCATCCTCAACGTCTCTCTCCTGCCCTGCTTTCCCCACATCCTTAGAAATGTCCGACGTACCATCTGCACAAAAATTCTCATCTCTGCTCTGCTTATAAAGAACCCAAGGTAATGACTAAGAAAGTGCCAACTGTGCTAACGCATGGGCTCTGATCACCTGCTCCTTAAAGACAAATGAGCCACTCAACAGCTGGCCACACCCAGCCGACCACCAGCATTCACATCTCAACATGTTTTTTTTTTCTGTTCCTTTCTACCCTTGCAATAACTCTTAATGAAGTGCTAAGAGCTGTGTTTCCTGGTTTTAAAAGCCAATTGCTTTATGCATTTCTACAGCCGTGTATTTATAGAATCACTAAAGCTCTGAAGAAAAACATGCATTATTCAGTTAAATTTTAATGCACTTTATGGGAGGAAAGTATATGCTAGAGTAGGAGTCTTAATTTAAGGATTCATGGAGATTTGGGAGTCGTTGATTATCATATCCCCTCCACTCTAAGATATACAATTTAATGGCTTTAAAAGTCTTAGAATCAATGAATACATTTAGTGCATGTTTCTCTCCCATCCCACCCCCCTGAAAACTTATTGTTTTCTTTTTTTGCATTTACATGAACTCTAGTATCACCTCATTGAATGTCAAGACATTACCCCCAAATAAAATTGACAACAAAATTAGCCCACACCTATAGATTACTATGAGAAAAAGGTGACATCTTTGTAACACTGAGCTTCCCAACCAATAATATGATATGCCTCCCCATTTACGTCAAGCCTTCGTTATTTCTTCCAAGTGATCACTGTCATTTTCTCCATGTACATCCCATACAATTTTTTAAGTTAGGATTTTGTATTTGCATCGCTAATAGAAGTCTGAGTGTTTTCCATTATATATTGTAAATGGTAATGTTAGTATATGTAAAAGCTACTTTTAATATTTCTTAAACATTTGATTACCCTTTAGATCTATCTTATTAGTACTGTTAGCATTTCAGTCCATCATTTGAGATAAGCTGTTCAGACAAATGTCTCCCTTGCAAATATAGATGTCTCCCTTTTCCATTGTAATGCATTTTATGTCTTATAACATTGACTAGAACTTTCATAAAAACTTTAAATGGAGATAAAGAGGAAATAATTGGAAATGACTGTATTTCATCACTAAGCATGAAATTGAGTGTTTAATATAGATATTTTTCAACATGTTATATAAAATATGTCTACCCTAAGTAATTAAAGAATTTTCCTCAACAACAAGATTGAGTATTATCAAATGCAATGTTGGGCTTTTATTAAATCAGACTCAGGCTAATGTGCAGAAACTACTTTCACTTCGGAGCAAGTTGGGCTTGGAGCTGATTGCCAGCCCTCGTGCTGATCCTGGATCTGACCAATTTATCTAACCTCTCTCTGCTTCCATTTCTTTAGCTATAAAATGGTAATAATCATAACTTATAATGCTCTGTGATCACTAATTAATCGAGTTCGAATGCAGTGTCTACCACACGGATGGCCCCGTGACAGATGTGCAATTACCTGGCATCTCCAAAGTCAGTCCTCCTTGGTCACGGCATATCATTCTCTTAATACACGAACAGATTCAATTTGCCACCATTTTATTTAGAATCATTGCATCCATCTTTGTCACTGTGTGCCAAATGGAAACATCATATTTTCTCTCTGTAGCGCTCGGAAGATAACTATGCCTTAAAAGTTAGAGGGGACACACTTAAATTACTTTTATATTGACATATAACACGCATGCAGGAAATTGCATGAAGGAATGCATCCATAAATCCATTAAGACCTAAAGTGTCTGATGGCTTATTTCCCATTTCTGCTCAATGCCAGTGGCCATTATGTTTTAGACACTTACGTGGGGCAGCGCTGTGCTAAACATTTCACATGTAGCATTTAATATGAGGGCCACAAAATCACAATGAGGGGGAATCAGTCTCATTTTATGGATGAGGAAAAGGAGGCTGGAAGAGGTGAGCATTGTGTCCAAGGTCACATAGTAGCTGACAAAACAAGGTAAGGTTGAATCTAAAATAACTCCTCTTACACAGTAAGCAGTGGTGTCTTCATTGAAATGAAGAAATCTCAATTGACCTAATTCTTTGTTCATGTTTAGTCATTCATCTTTGCTCTCAAATTCACACAGTTCTTACAAAATTTTTAATATATTAGAATTAAGCCCTGGCTGGCGTAGCTCAGTGGATTGAGCGCGGGCTGGGAACCAAAGTGTCCCAGGTTCGATTCCCAGCCAGGGTACATGCCTGGGTTGCAGGCCATAACCCCCAGCAACCGCACAATTGATGTTTCTCTCTCTCTATCTCCCTTCCTTCCCTCTCTAAAAATAAATAAATAAAATCTTTTAAAAAAAAAAGAATTAAGTTGTCCATAATATTTTCTCAGACTTTATCATTTCTCCACAATCTACATAATTCCTTTTTTGGGATCAGTCCTAATTTTGTACATTTGGGATCTTTTTCTGATTTATAATTGACAGAAGTGTATTTATTCCATTGTCATTTTTAAAAGCTGCCTGTCAGGTTTATTTATCGATTGTTTACCATTCTCTAATTAACTTCTGACTTTATCATTGCTATTTCTTTTTCTGTGATTTGAATTAGTTTTGAATTTTTTATTTTAATAATTTATTCCTTTTCATTCTATCTGGTTTAAATAGAAAATATTGAGACATAACTTTCCTTTAAACACATGTGTGGTCATGTTCTATATGTTTTTAAATACAGAGATCTCATTTTCCTAATTTTCAAATACTACTAATTGTAATTTTGATGTTTTCTTGGACTTACAAGTTATGAAAGATATTTTTTCAAGGGTTTGCAATTTTTCATTGACATTTTATACTATTTTAATTTTATTTCATTCTTATCTAAGAATTTAACCAGAACCATTTCTGATATTCAGATAATCAGGTGGTGTGGGGTTTTTTGTTTTGGGGGGGGTTTTTGGGGGGGCTTGTTTTTTTGAGCTTTTTGGTTTTTTTGGTGGGGGGGGGGGACTCATGTAGGTTTATTGTAGCAAATGTTCCACAAACAATGAATATTTTTTCTTATCCATTTTTGGAACACAAAATTTAATCCAAATCCATGGCTCAAAAACAATATCATTAGTCATCCAATTTTTTTCTATTGTTTTGCCATAGACCATGGAATGGTTTTCTTGTTTTTATTTTGGTTTTGAGTTTGGGGTTGGGGTTTGTTCAGGGTTTTGGTTTGTGTATGCCTGTTAGTTTGTTGGATGGTTGGTCTGTTTGTTTATCACCCCAATATCTGAAGGATACAACACGTGCCCATCAACAGTGATTCTGAATCATGTAGGAACCGGCCTACCTGGCAATCTCTGAATATCAGAGTTGCGTGTGTGTGAGGTTTAAAAAGGCTTCTTGAAGATTCTGATATGATCTTTTGGACATTTTACACCATTCTTGTTGAGAATCACTGACATAAATTTAAATTAGCGTGACAGCGTTTTTGTGAATTTTACCTGTTATCAACACAAAATGACTCTCTGTGTCTTAACTGTATTTGCTTTGCACTAGATATGTTTCCTGGTGCTAGTACTGTCCCTCCTAGTCTCAGTTTTATTTTTAACATTTTTCTCTCTCTTTTTTTGGTGAAGCTTTGACAAATAGCTGTAAGTGGCTTCTGGTGCATTTTGAACCAGAGCGGAGATGAATTGTCTTTTACCAGGGAAACTTCACCTTGTCCCATTCATTGTCACCGCTCGTGGCTGGCCTTCAGACGCTGATGCTTGGACATCTGCACTAACCTGCGTGCAACCATCTCGCATGCCTGTCTCTTTCCTTCATCCTCTCGACTTCACAGTCTGGCATACCAAGGCCCGTATCTGGTCTCCTCTGCCGTGATCCCCTCCACTTCTCTAGTTTCTGGGAAACTACTAGCATGATGGTGGGGAAATACATCCAGGTGACATTAGGGGGTGGTGGCAGTTAAATGGCCTCAGAATCAACTTCTGGGTAATAGAGGGGGGTTCCCACTTTTGTTCAGAGAAGACCCTGTGTCTTTAAGGTGTGAAATAGACAGAAGCACAAGACCCTGTGTCTTTAAGGTGTGAAGTAGACAGAAGCACAGACTGAAAAATCTCCCCTCACGTGGCTCCCGCTCTCTTACCCAAGAGTGTCACCCTTGCTCTACTCAGCAAAAATTCCTCCCAAAGTCCAGAGTCCATGCTATTGAAAAGTAGCAGCATTTTCTGGGTTTTCGTGAGTATTTTCATGGAAGGTGGTGGAGAGAAAAGGCAAACCAAACACCAGGCCTGGAGGCAGTCTGAGTCTGGAAGTCCCATCCACGTTCCTTGAAAAACCACTTCCTTCTCCCTCTCCAGGTTTTTTGTTTGGCCCAAAGCAGGTATCAAGCAAGATATTATCCCGTGTATCTACCGCTTCCCTCCTATGAGGTGAGTGCTGAGCTGCCCGCGTCTGGAAGCCTCGTGCCGTCTTTTTTCCCCACTCCCTTACATTCCCGCCTCACCCTTCCTTCACTTAAGAGTGTGGGGCGGGGCTGCCTAAACCCAGTCCTGACATCGGTAACCTGCTGTTCCCACCCCATGTCGTCTGCACTCGCAGGGTTGCCCGCTCATTCAGCGTTCTACGACCTTGACCCAGATCTGGATAAACAATAAAGAAACACATTAAAACAATGTTCCCATTTCAACTAATTCACTTGTCAGGAACTGAGAGCCCATGCACTAATAGAAACGGAGGAATGGGATGTGAGCAGAAAATTTGCAGTGTATTCTGACCTGAGGAACAGCACATAGTTACGTAGTTAACTAGTTAATGATGGCCAACGACAGAGTTATGGCCTACTTTCCACTTGGTGTGCGTCCCTCTCCCAGCGAGGCTCCGTGTTTATGCCAGACAACAGAGGTGTCTTTGTCATCTTCACCTCCACAGTACTGAGTGGTCAAGTCTTTCCTGAAGGAAAAGCCAGGAGCCAAACCGATGAGACCAGTGGAGTCGGGAATAGCAGGTGTCTGTCTAAGAGGGAGAGTAGGTATCCCTAAATAGTGTGGGGTGGGGGTGGGGCAAAGGACAACAGGATGAGGCAGGACCCGGGGTGGTAGGAGAAGGGAGGCTAAGTATAGTTGCCAAAGCAAGAATGAGGATCTTAGCGCAGAGATTATGGACTGGAATATGAACCAAGACGTCTAAGAACCAAGAGGAAGAAAAAGCAGCAGAAACCGGAGAACAGGACCAAGGCTCCTATGTAGCACGAAATGTGGACAGACAGACAGACAGCTGTATTTTAAAAACAGAGCCAGAGTGGAGGTGACTCTTGGCAAACATGTGTTAAACTTCCAGAACCAGAATAAATTATGGAAAGTAATCTAAACTTTAATCCTCTCATCACTCTGCCAGAGAGCTCCCCCCAAAACTGTCTATAAAAGTTGTCTTCCACGCAACTGCAAAAAATATATACAAACAAAATTTGGTGTGTAGGATTTGAACTTGCAGATACGTCACTTCAGGACCCCGCCCTCACCTGTCCATGATCTTGGACCACGCCTCTTTCTGAGCCCGGTTTCCTTAGCTGTAGGATGAGAATATTAACACCTAGGTCGGGGGGGCTTTAAGGGGACTGGATCACATATTGACTCTCTGGCACACCAGAACCACTCAGTAAATGTTTGTCTTCCTCCTTCGGCCGGCACCTCGTGAGCCTGATGAGAGCGAAGGAGGGGTGCTTACTTAACGGTGTGGAGGAAAGCAGTTCTGGCGAGCTGACGTGCATTCTTGATTGCATTATGTGCCGGAAGATGAGAAAACGAACAGTGCTGCGGATTGCGCCCCAGCCCTCGCAGCTGCCTCCCTGCTGAGGGATTTGCGTTCTGCGTGATTAGGCCCGCAATGGACAGGAAGCTTTATTGAGCTAGGCTGCCAGGATGTGGAGGAGCAAATTGATAAAGACACCCGGGTCTGCGGCCAGCGGGGTGGTTCCTGATTTATAGAAACACAGCGAGAGCCATTGCTCGGCCCCTTCCTTCCTGCCGCCATCCCCCCTTCACTCCTGCTAGACCCTTCTCTGCCCCTTCTTGCCAACTGGTGACTTATTTATGGGGGACTTACTGATAAAGATGGGGCATCAGCCGAGCCCCCAGCAAGTCAATTCCCAGAGAAGCAATATCTGGTAATTTGAGTCAATACGGCAAACATCTGCTGAACTCTCTCTGCCAGGTGCCGGGATGTCGAGGATGTGGGGGATGGATGGGTTTGATCCAGTCCTAGCAGCCTGGGCACTTAACCCCTCCGAGCCTCCAAGACCTCCTTGGGGAACAATGGGGATAATGCTAGTACTTGTCTCACAGATAGTAAGTGTTTAATGAAAAGTGGCAAATAGTATCAGTGTTATCCACCCAGGTTCCCAGACTCCCAGCGTTGCCATCCTCCCTAAGAAAGGTGACCACACTTAGACTCGGGATGCCAGATTTGCAGAAAATGTCCCACCCTTCTCGGGACAACTGTGCTAGGTCATGTCTTCCCGAGACTTTTGCTTCAGAGCAGGAAGGGGATATGGGAGGGTAAGGAAGGGCTGGAACCACCATGAGAAACTCCTCTGAGTCAGGAGGGAGGGTAGTCATTTCAGACGATCCCATTGAGCAGCCTCCTAGCTGGGCCCCTCCCTGCCTTCGGTCTCACCCTTTCCTCCAGCCCTCCCCATCAGCCAGCATGTATTTCTCAGACGCAAGTCTGATCTTATGGGGGCCTGAATTAAACTCTCCAAGAGCTTCTTATGAGATGCGATTAGAGGTCATAGCCTTTGGTCCGGCAGCTCAGAGCCTCCACGATCTGGACCCGGTGAACATCCAGCCACTCCTCACCGCCAACTCCATCATCCACTCAAACTTGCTACCTTCCGAGCAACAGCTTTCCTGTCCTCCGTGCTCTGTTCACGCGGATTTTCAATGCCGCTGCCATGAGTGTGCATATTAATGTGGCGAGGACTGATGTCTTGAAGCTGTTGACTCTCCCCATCCAGGGCTGCAGTATGTTCCCACTGACTCTGGCCATTCTTCATGGCCTTCGGCGAAGCCTCATAATTGCCTTCGTGTAAACCTGGCATATTTCTAGTCAATCCCCTGATGCTATTATGAATGGGGTCCTTTTATACAGTCCATTTTCTAATTATGTGCTTCTGATCGATAGGGAAGCTATTTGTTCTTCGTGTCCATCTTGTGTCCAGTTCCCTTACTGGACTCCCCTATTAGTATCAACTGCTTTTAGCTGAATCTCTTGAATTTTTTAAAAAAGCCCAGCCGTCTCATCTACAAATCATGACTTCTTTTTAGTTTAAACAATTACGGCAAATTTATCATAAGGATATTGAGGCATTAATAAAACCCAGGGGCTCGTGAACAAGTAGAATCAGAGTCTCAGATGCCATGAGGATGCTGTCTCTCCATCTGTCCCTACGAACCTAAATTCAGCACTTCCATGTTAATTAATTTTTGTATGAATTCAAGTTATGGAATCCTCTCCTTGTTTATTTCAAGTAGTGTATACACCAATTCAAGAGATCTTTATGTTATAAAAACACGTCTATGCACACTTAGCTAAGAATTACTTTTTAAAGATGTTTTTCAAAAATAGTCTGAACATTCAAACAATACAAAACAAATTTTTTTCACTCAAAACTGTGAGACGGGTAGATGATAACACATTAACTGTAGTCTATTTTTTCTTTTATTTTTAGGAACAACATACAGAAAAACTGGATCTTTCTTTCATGTACACTTCAGGAGTTTCAGTACGTGCGCGGGTTTGCATAAACACCACCCCAGTTGGGAGACAGAGCGATCCTTAGCAATTGTTTTTATTGCTGCCCATGTTTAGTGAGTGCCTCCTCCCACCCCCCCATCCCTGGCAACCCCTAATCTGTTCTCCACCACCATCATTTTACTTTTTCTAAAATGTCATATAAATGGATTCACACAAATCATGTCATGTTGGATCTTCCTCTCTAATATTTGTGTCTTTTTTTTTGTCTCGCTACTTTGGCTAGGATGCCATTGGAGTTGGTCAGTTGATCTGCACCTCCCCACCTAGACTGTGAGATTCTAAAGAGTGGGAATGGGAGTCTCCTTCAGTACCTCACCCAATTCTTAGCCAATGCAGGCGATCACTACGTGTTCTGGGAATAATGAAAAGCATTACTGTCAATGCATGGGCTTCCTATGGGGCTACCATGCCAGCTTCCCACACACCAAAAACCCGTGTCCAAGAGAAGGGATAACTTTTGGAGCCTAGCTAGCTCATAGACTTGTGAAGAAGTCCCCAGTCTCATTTCCACTCGTGAACTTGTCGAGACACAAAGGGAAAATCCACCTATTACATGCTCACTGTGCCACATGGAACTGTCAGCCTCTAATTAGAATTAATTAGCTAACGTGGGTTTCAAATTTGGAAGACAAGAATCTCTTCCTGTGTCCTTATTTGGTGTTATTTATCATGAAAACCCGTTTCAACCCAGGGACTAGCTCGAAGCACTGAGGGTCCTTCCCACGCGGCTCCAGGAGGTCACCAGTACGATGCTGGCTGACCATCAGTAGGGCTCTTCTGTCACAGCACGTTTGGGGGAGGAGAGAATGCATGGCTCTCCAGGCAGTTTTGTTACGGGTTCCCTCACAAGAGGACTTTTGTGAAGAGTTTAGGATATTCTGGCCATCCCAGAACAGGAGTTCCAAGCTCAAGAGGCAAATGGCAATAAAATTAGGAGGAGCTGGGTCTGGAACCAGATGCCCCCATTAAGTGGGGCAGTAGGAAGGACACCCCAACCACTAAGCAATGGAAGGCTTTGTATCCAAAAAACAGGCAGCCCTCTCCTAGACTTTGTGAAATGACTGCTTCTTGTACTTGCCAAAAACAAAAAGAAATGAGGGGAAGGAAGGAAGGAAGGAGGGAAGGGAGGGAGGGAGGGAGGGAGGGAGGGAGAGAAAGAACCTTCCTGCCTTGAGAGACAGAGATATGTTACGCTTCACACAAAAGGATACACTATGAGAGTGTGTTCCTGGACTTCATCTCCTGATACATATGCTCCTCCAGTGCTGGGCCCCCATCGTGCGTGTTTCTTCCCCCCCCGCCCGCCCCTGTTCCATGGCCGTAAATGGATCTGGATCCATCCACCTGCGCAGGCCACGGCACGGTCTCGGCGGGCAGCATGCAGGTCTAATGTCCACAGCTGTGACAAGTCCCACTTCATCATTCCTGGAAAATGCCCCCTGCCTCTTGCTCATCAGTGAGTCAGGGCTGGTAATGCAAATATGTTCGTATAATTAACAAATACGGTGAGGACCAATCAATGACTGATGGCCACAATTTCAGAATCGAGGATGTACTATCCTAACCGCAGCACCACAGAAAAATAATAAGACATTAAAAAGACAAATAAATTTTCAAAAATAATTTTTAAAAGCCAGGTCCTCTATTGACCAGACTTAGATAAGGGTGAACTAGTAAATAAAAAGGGGGCTCGTTGCTTTTCTTAATCCAGACTAATATGTATTGAAATCACCTGGATGCGGTGTGTACCTGCAGATCCTGGTTTGGTAGTTCTGGGGTGAGGTCTGAGGGTCCCTGTGTCTGAAGAGCTCTGAGAGGACCACGGTGCCACAGGCTACACTTAGAGTACTTTCGTCTTGTCGCTATAACAAATTAGCACAAATTTAGTGACTTACAACAATACGAATTTGTTCTCCTGCCTTTATGGAGGTCACAGGTCTGTGAATGGGTCCTATGGATCTAAAATCAAGGTGTTAACCAGGCTCAGTTCCTTCTCGGGGCTCCAGGGGAGAATCGCTCCTGGCCTTTTCCAGCATCTGGAGGCTGCCCCCCACCGCACCCCACTCCTCGGGGCAGCGCTCTGACATCTGACGCTATCATCACACCACCTTCTCCGAATCAGATCCTTTCCCTTCCCTCTCATAAAACTCTTGTGATTACACTGGCCCCATGGGGACAATCCAGGATAATTTTCTCATCAAAAGATCTTTAACCTAATCACATCTGCAAGTCGCTTTTGCCAAGTAAGGTAGCATATTCACAGACTCTGGGGATTGGACCATAGACATCTTGGTGAGGCCGGGGGCGGGGGGGGGGGTCATTATTCTGTGTCTCACACACGGGATTGGTCACGCTGGAGAAAATGCTAACGGACATGAGTAGTGATCCAGGCGGAGAGATGGGTAGAGTGTGGAGCTGGGCTGGGTTCACACACGACTAGGGGCTGCAAAAGGGCAACACAGTGGTACCTCGGTGCTCGTCAGCTTCAGAGCTCATCAAGCCTGGTGCTCATTGTATTTTGACAAGAGAAAATGATTCATCACTCATGACTTGATCGCCATTCATCAGGACAAATTAACGACAAGTAGGGTGCACTGTATTTGGAGTTCCTATTATTTGAGCACGGCAGGGTGGGGGGCAGGCTGTGATAGCCGTCAGGGAGACGAACAGGAGGTACCACGGTTCTGGGCTGAAATTAAGGTAAGGCTGCAGGGACAGCAAGAGAGCTCAGGCAGGGGCCCAGAAGGGACCAACTCTAGGAGTCACAGGAAGCTCAACTTGTCTGCTCCAAGTCTCATCTGAAGACAGAGAATCGAGAAAATTCTTGGCTTCCCTCCCTCACTCCCTAGCTCCCAGCGAGCCCTGCTTCTCTGGAGCGAGTTGTGACCAGCAAAGACAAAGTGGCCAGCAGAGCAGCAGTGACAGGAACCTTGGGGGAAAGTGACCGTATCAGCTCAGCGGTCCTAATGGTCAAGAAAAGACTGGACACACACCCTGGAGCTTAAAAACATTTTCAAAACGTCAAGATAAAGATTGGCGTGGGCTGTGACAGAGAAAATGGGCAGCTCTCAAAGCCCCAGTTCTGACCACGTGGGGCCCCAGGAGAGAAGCAGAGATACACACAGGGATCTCCCCGGAGGACTTGAATTTTTCAAGGTCAGGGGAAGATGGAGACTTGACATATCACTAAGGGGTGCCTGCTATGAGCCTGACACTGACTGGTCAAAATAGATGGAGAAGCTAAAGCCCCAAAGAACTGGGGCCACAAAAACTGTTTAAAACAAGACAGGATTTCATGGTTTGGCTTCCAGGAACAAAAAGATCAAGCAACAGAAGAGGTCCGCACCTGGGTCTTGTCCTGGGTGTGCCGCCTTAACCCATCCCTGGCCCCGACTCTCCCCGCTTCTCTCCCCTTCTGCGATGAATCCCCAAGGAAGGGCTCCTACGGGCTCCACCACCAGCCTCTCGTGCTCTCTGTTTTTTGGCTGGGCCTGACCAATGGGAGACCCAGTGAGGAGACAGAGGGGTGGCAATAGAGAAAAGTCAAGGTGTTTCTTTTCCAGCTCCCTTCTTGCTGGCCCAGAGCGGGCTAGGGCCACGGTTCCTGTCCTTTCCTGAAGTCACAGCTGTCTCTCGGGTACCGGTGACTACGTCCACTCCTTACCCTTCAGATCTAGGAATGATAACAGCTTCCCACTGTTGCTGAAGAGCTTTGGTGCTTCCCCATCTCCTGTTACTTCATTCTAACTTGGCCTATCCCTTCCTTAAACTCACTTCAATGACCCCCCTGAGGGTGCCCCTCCCTCCGCACCCCAGCACAGCACTTCCAACTGGCCTTACTCCCCATGCATTAGTCTGTCCTCTTCTCGTCCTATTACTGCCCCGCCTTCTCCTCCTCCAAGGTGCTCAAACCTTCTGCTTGATGCCCCCCACTATTCCTGCAGCCACTTCTCCAGATGCCCTGTTCATGCATTAATATGTCCACAAGCTTGGACTCATTCAAAACAAAACAGGTTATACTCAAAGCTTGAAAAACTCCCCCAGCTGGACAAATTAGCGAAGACTAACTTCTCTCAGAAAAGCTATTTGGCCTGAGGTAGATTCAATCCTTACCATCTTGGGTAGGGTGGAAGAAGCTCTGGTCTGGGGTGGAGGGTCAAAGGGAGGCTCAGATGCCCAAGCTACATCCTTGGTGAGGTATCTACATGGCCTTCCCTCAGTCACATCCCCTCTCTGTGCCTTGGTTTCCTCAACTGTGGAATGAAGGGTTTGGATTAAGAGATCGCTCAAGGTTCTGCCAATGTTATAATTTCATCTTGCTTTTTAGTGTTCTGTTTGGGTCTCTGGGGGCACAGTCAACTCCGCTTATCTACAAGGGGAGTTATTCTGAGGGAGTGCTGGGTCCCTACAGTCAGGCCAACCGCTGGAGTGAAGGCTCTGGCTCCATGCATGCACCCCATCTTTTTCACCCCCAAAACAGCTCTTCCTTCTGTATCCATCTTGATTGGCTCTATCCACCCAGCAGCCTAGATCAGAAATCTGGGGGTCACTGAGATGCTCAGAATCCTCCCTCTCCCTCAGCCCCCAGAGCTGACGAATCCCAAAGTCCTGTTCCATCATAAAATCTCTCATGTCTTAACCTTCTTCTCTAGCCTGCTGCCCCTGCCCACTTCAGGCCTGATGAGTGCTCTCTCAGATTTTTGGTGCTGCCTCCTACCTAATTTATTGACATTAGTTGCTATACATACCCTCTCCGATACCAGCTACCGCAGTTAAAATCCCCAAAACCAAAACTTATGCTTATAATACCCTCTACCTTCTCAAGAACCTTCACTGGCTCCCCACTGTCTAGAAAACGAGATCCCAACTTGAAACTGCCCTGTGCGGCTCTTGGGATCCGAAACCCCGCCTAGGTATCTGCCAGAGGCTGGGCATTGATTAATGATGATAACGCTACATCAAACCGCGGGCTTAGGCGCTAGGCTCTGTGCCAGAACATCACACGGAATATCTCAAGTCTCAGCTCAGTGACGTCATCCTGGCTGCAGACGTGTCCATCCACCCCTTGAGTTCCAGAAAGGTGGGACACCCTAAATGTTGCTATGTCCTCTCAATTCCAGCATCCAGCATCCCCAAACTCAACTATGTTACTTAATGAGCAGAGAAAAGCCAGGTCCCTTTCAAAAGGACCGTGAACGTGCAGCATAATGTGTGTGTGTGGGGGGGGGGGGGAGCTATCCTAAAGCAATTAGCTAAGAACACACAATCATTTAGTTTCATGCAGATTGCAGTCAAGATACCGAGAACTAGCAGAGGGAGCTGAATGAATTGTCTTTCTGCCTCGTCTCCCAGTTTGTTCTAATTGTCTTTGAAAATTAGGCTTCCATATGGTTAATATTAGGTCTCTGCAGCATTAGGAATCTGCAGCCTTAGCTCATTAATACTAACAGGAAAGACTTATAACAATAATCCATTGCACGTGAGGCCCTCTATGGTTTTAAAGTGATGTCATATGCATTATCTCATGTAATTGCCTTTAATCTGTGGGATACAGGGTCCAGCTAGAGGAGCTCATGGATGAGGAGAGGAACACCCCTGGTCAGTGGGCATGGGGCAAGATGAGCAGACCAAGGGGTGCCTGAGATGTGGTGAGGAGATGAGGGGCCTAAATCAGTTAGGTGTAAGCCTCTGAATTACAAAACACCTCTGAAAAGGAATGCTGCTGATGCTTCTTGTAAGGAAAAGGAACAGGAGCAGATTTAAGAGAGGCTGCCTAAACAGATCTGGCTTTAAGGAGCAGATCAGAATTAACTTACAATTAGCACATTGGCGTGTGACCCATCAAAGACTGGACTTGGTTTCCTTTGCAGTGATGTGCTTGAAAAACTATGCATCCACTGAAAGGATAAGTACCACTCTTGCCCTTGACCTTTATTTTCTCCATAAGCCAAGAGTGACGTTCCCACTTGTGCGCCGTGGACACCCGCACTCACACGCGTGTGGTATGATGTAATGAGGAGGTTGAAGGTACCAGCTCTGGAATCTCAGCGACACTCTCAGCTCCTTTGAAACCCCTTCCATTTGCAAGTCACACCGGCTCTCTGGACTTGAGTTTGGCAAAAGTGATAATACTTGGTCCTTACTTCATAACGTGGCTGCGAAAAATTAAGTCAAATAATCCCAATGGTGATCTGACAGGTAGCACAGCCTCACTGAAGTTTTATTGTTATTATTTAAATACCCAGAGATTTCTGCACGCTCGCTTCAGCCCCCTGCAGCACAGGGAGCAGAGCTGCTCACCACGTCCGTCTGGCAGTCAGTGCAGCACGACCCCCGTAGCACTGCCGCAAGGGGTTAGATGGGTCCATCGAGTCCCGTCGTGCAGTGAACATGCCGTCACTGTTGGCTCGTATTATCGTGATCAGTTAAGTTAATATGGGTGGCCCCGAATATTTTTCTAAGCTCATGAGAAATGCTCCTTCATGAATATTTGGGGACCCCAAGGTCCAGGGAGGTCCACAGAAGTTCATGCGGTAGACAGCAGCTGGTCCAGAGAAGGGGTCTCCAGCTGGCTGTCCCTCTGCTCTGCTCTGCAACTCAGGAAGCTCGCTTGGCTCTTCTTGGGTCTCGAGCCTTCAGCTGGGGAGTCAGGGACTCGATACCATGCGTGTCTGTTTATGATGTGCTTCCTGGCACCCAGTAGGTGTACAGGAAATGTGAGCTCTCTTCCCCCTGCCACCCCTATTGCTGCCCCAAGGCCGAGAATTAAATGGTTCTTGATGGTGACAATCTTGGGTAGTGGGCTTTCCAATCTGCCACGTCTGATCTATACCCCCTGGGGGCCGGGATGCTTGACTACCCAAAGCAGAGGTTCCTCTCACCATCTTTCTGTGTCTCGCCAAGGGACACAGTCCCCCATACCGCTCTCCTTCCCTGACCCCATCCCCATGCCGGGGCCTGAAACTGTAGCTGCCCGTATATCTCAATGCTGTATCTCATCTTAAATATCTTACATATGAACAAACACATTTGCATACGAAAAACCCCAGGCTCAGAGATGCCAAGATGCCCCAGATCACACGCTACCTTAAATCCAAGGTCACAGAGTTGAGCACAAAACTCATGCAGTCTCCAGCTTTCCATGACATCTGAACTTGTTTTCACTCGAGTAAGACTTCTGATTCATTTTTATTTTTACTTCTGCTTCTCTCAAGGAAAAGTTTACCGTCTGCAAATGGACCCACGTGGCTTTTGCATGTGTCAAGGTCATTCCCTGTCTGTCCAAGGTGGGAACCCTGCCCAGGCGTCATTGTGCGTAGATGCTGCAGAGGGGGAAGTGCCCCCTGGGGCACGATGGACTGCAGGGGTCACGGCTGTTGTTCCTGGATTTGCAGGGCCTCCTGTTAATGCCCTGACTGCTGCCCAAACAGAAAGCTCCAGTCGAAGTGGTTGACATTGCATTATGCTCTTGAGAACTAGAAAGCAATTCACAGTGGCAGGGGAAAAAAAAAACAGTTGATGTTAGGAAACAAGTGGAGGAGCTCCATCCCTCATGTTTTCACCTGCGTTTCCTAGGAGGGGGTAGACAGCGGGGTCCTTCTCCCTTCCCCACCCCTCGGTTGTCCCTACCCACTCCGCAGCCGAGCTGGGCCATCAGATGCCACAGCACCCTGATCGCCAGCCCCACCCTCCTTAAGATCTGCTGGGCTCTCTTGATTCCAGAAATAATTGCATGCCCCTGGTAACAGGTCTCTATTTCCTAAAACCTTTCATTAGACAAGAAGACAAACATCCTATTCAGGTCTCAGGGTTCAATCTTAACAGCATTCAGCCAAAGCTGCAGTTCGTAACTGGGAGGCCGAGACAGATTGTTTGCTTATTAATAATGCCCCAGCTGTAATTACCGGCTGCCACAGGATCAGCACACTCACCTCGCTGCTTTGCTCTCTACTGTACGCTGCTTTTCCTCCTGAAGCTGTGCAGAGGAATTTGCAAAGGCCTAGGCCGCCTTCCTGAAACGGTACACAAGCAGTCTACAGATTCACATGCAAACTTAATGCAGTGATTACATATGTGTGTGGTTATTTGATTAAAGTTCATCTTCCCCACTAGGCTGTGAACTGCATGAGAACAAGGCTGATTCCTGTTTTGTTTTTATGTGTTTCACGGGAGACACTCGGTATTTACAGCATGAAAAGTGAATGGAAGATGCACAGGGAAAGGGTGGAACTTCTTTCCAGCCTGTCTCTTATTTTCTGCCACTCAGCCAGAGGCGTGCTGGAAGCCAGTGGGGAGGAAGCTGGAAGACTGAGTCTTGGGGAGCTCAGCAACCATAACGACCTGGCCCCCATAGAGGCCGGCAGCCTGAATCATATACAGTCTGAAGGCAGTTGTGAACCTCCCCTGCCTGCCCACACTCTGAGTTGACAGTCACAGTGTAGGTAGATTTGTTTCACGGTGACAATGGCTGGGATCAAGTAGTTCAATGGTCAGAGAGGGAGGCCATGTGGACGTGGAATGCACAGCCTCTTGTGTGATCCTTGTCCATCGCCACACGTACAACCTGCCTTTGCCCAACTGAGTGAATCCCATCCATGTCCCGGGACCAGCAGCTAGGGTTCCATCCATGTGAATTGTCCTTTCCAGGGGTGTTCAACCTGCAGCCTGCGGGCTGCATGCGGCTCAGGAGGGCCGTGAACTCAGCCCAACACAAAATCCTAACTTTACTTAAAACATTACGAGATTTTTTTGTGTGGTCACTTGTTACAATGTGTTTAATGTGTGATCCAAGACAACTCTTCTTCCTCCAGTGTGGCCCAGAGATGCCAAAAGGTTGGACACCCCTGTGTCCAACCAAAACCTCATTTGACTCTGAGCAGGAACCAGTCAATGCTTGACTCCTAACACTTTTTTGTACTGAGGGCTCTCCATTCCCAGACAGCAGCCCATGGGACCATGAAGAGGAATCAGAATCAGAGCAGAAGAGGGCTGGGGAGTTCCCAGCAGCAGGAAGGTCTAGGCCGTGTTGCTGGGTGCCCACCTCACGGCTCCTCCCCCAAATCACGTCAGTGCTGGACTTCCTGCTGCAATGGCCTGCAGTGCTTTGCCCCGGGGGCTTCCCCCTGCTGCCAGCACTCACTTTTGCCCCTCTCAGTGGGAGGCCAGAAGGTGCTTGGAAATTAAACACCTCCTCACCCTACTGTCCCATGCCACCCCTAAAATACCTCTCAACTAACAACTGATGGGGGTTGATGTGTAAACACCCCAGTTCTCTCACCCTTCAGGTGGGATAACTGAGGAATCTCCCAAGGTTTTTCAAACTCCATCACCACAGGTTTGATAACACGCCTACCAGCTGCCTTCCCATCCCCAGCCTCTCTTTCCCACTTTCCCTCCGGTGCTTCATGGGATCGAGTCTCATATAAACTATGTGCCCTTGAATCTCTGCCTCAGGTTCCCCTTCCGGGGGGATCGGAACTAATACAGGACCGTGTGCAGAGGCCAGGAGTTTGGAGAACACCAAATGGTGTTCAGTGCAAGTGGACCAGACCACAGGTGAGAGGACAGCAGCACGGAGGTAGGAGAGGTTGGCTGAGGGCCATCCTGAGCCGTGTCCTGCACTGGGCTGAGGAGTCTGGTTTCGTTAAGTGAAGTCACTGTTCCTGTGACCTAGGAACAGTGTTGTAGGCCTCCACATGAGGCCAGAAGGGACCCCATATCATCAAGTCCTGCCCCATCCAATATTTGAGCCCCTTCTACAGGATACCCATGTTGACTTAATGCTCCCAGTCGATTGAGAGCTCACTCTCTTGCCAGCCTGCTCATATTGGCCAGGTCCGACGACTATTAACTAACTTCTAGGAAGTTCTAGAAATAGCCCCTTTGTTTTTTAGAGAGTCCTTTAATATATAAACTGTATTTCTTCCAACTCTTCTCTTCTCCAGGTATCTCTCCAATTCTTTCCACCACTCTCCATGTGACAAGACCTGCTCCATCCCAGGCCCTGATCACTTCATGTACTCTCAACTCCCAAGTTTGGGAATTATAATGGTCCAACCAGTCCAGAGAAAAGCAGATGTCTGATATCTGCTTTCCCCCTGACTCATAGGGAACTGTTCACTAAAACCGCTTTCAGTACCTCATTCATTCATTCATTGTATATTTATGGCATATGCATCATGTGCTAGGCACTGTTCTAGGTGCTGGGTGTAGATTCAGAGATTAAAAAGTAGTCCTTGCTGTTACAGAGCTTAAATTCTAGAGCAGAAGTCACCAAGCTACTCCAAATGCAGCCTGTTGCCTGTTCTTGGAAATATAGCTTTATTAGAACAGAGCCACGCCCATTTTTTAGTCCTCATTTGAGGATATTTTTTCATTGCTTTCAACGAGAGAGGAAGGAAGAGAAACAACAATGTGAGAGAGAAGCATCAATAGGTTGCATCCCATACATGCCTGGACCAGGGATCAAACCCGCAATCTAGGTATATGTCCTGACCGGAATTGAACCCACAACCTTTTGGTTATGGTTGGACCTTTTGGACAACGCTCCAACCAACTGCACCAAATGGCCAGGATCATGCCCATTTGCTTGTTCATGAATGGTGCACCTGTTTTCACACTACAACAGCAAAGTCGAGTAGTTATGACAGAGACTGCATGGCCCATAAACCTGGAAATGCTGGCTATTTGTCCCTCTCCAGTAGATGTTTCCTGATCTCCGTCCCAGAGTGCCTCCTAGAATGCCAAACACTGAAGATACAGCGACGAAGAGACAGAGCCCCTGGTCTCAGGACTTGGGTTCTAGAAGCCCAACTCTGCACCAGGCACTGTGTGGGACAGTGGGGATGCTGCAGTGAGTAGTCCAAGGATTTTCCCTCATGCAGTGCTCTAGAGGGCCCACCACGTGCCCAGCTCTGTGCTTGGCACTGCTACTCCGGCAAACCAGACTTGACACATCCTTGCCCCCATGCCCTTGCCAGCCTAGCTGGGATAAGGTAATACACAGATGAGGACGCAGTTCCCGATGATAACAAATGCTAGGAAACAGTGAGCATGGACCTGTCATGGTCCATGACCATGGTGCATTCCCCAATCTTCTCCTGGTGCAATTGTCCTAGGTACAGATGGAGACCCTAACATGGAGGTAATCCAGTTAAATTCCACCTAGCTGGGCTGGGCCTGCGGTCTCCAGCTGTTGAGACACAAAGGAGGACAAAGCCAAAGCTGGTGATCTCATCAGCTACTCAGGCATGGCCACCGAGAGACCAGCCTGACCCTAAGGAGGTGGTCCCAGGGAGGTGGTGCCCACAGAGGCACAACACACCCTGTACCCTCCTCATCCCTCCTTTCAAAAGGAAAAGGGCTAGATGGGTGTGTGTGTGTGTGTGTGTGTGTGTGTGTGTGTGTGTGTGTCTAACACTTTAAAGCAATCTTCGCTGCTTCATTTAACCAAAGTCTTTTTCCACGCAAGTCCTCCTGCTCAAGCATTCCTTCTAATTACCATTTTCCTTTGACAGTGTGTAGTGTTGAGCTCACAGGAGTAAGCTCATGGTGAGCAAGAGCCCCGGGGTGGCAGGGAAAATAAGGCCTGGCTATTAGGGGGCTCAGTGAAGCGGCAGCTTCTGTATCTTCCCGGCAGGGGGGAGAAACGACCTAGAAACTGCTCACACCAGGCCAGACGCAGCGCCCGTAGGACCTGGCTCTGAAACAGCTTCGTAAGGTTAGGAAATGCCATCAGCTTGGAAGGGGAGGTGGCAGCTCTCTCCAGAAGCCTGGAAGTTACCAGAAAGTTTCAGTTACTCTGTAGGTTGAGACACATCCAGCTACTCCAGCAGGGCGTTGCCTCGTGCGCGTTGTCAGTTCCTTCAGCAAACGCGCAGTGAGCGCCAGCGGTGGGGGCTGGAGGACTTGATGTCTGTCACGCAGTTAGAAAGGTGTCTGGAACACAGCATGCACTGAGCCAGTGCTTTGTTGCTGTGATTATTAGAGCACCCAGAAACCAGCCTTCCTTTATTTATTCAGGCAGAGCAGTCACCGGAAGCCGTCAGTGCGCCAGGGACTGCGCTGCAGGGGCCTTCGGGGCTAGGTGATGGGATGTGTATGGGACGCCCACGGCACCTCCGGCAGTGACTGTGCTCAGTACTTGGGGGCTAGAACAAAGCACCCCTCAGGAAGGCCTCCTTGCATGAGTCACATCTACAAAATGAACAGGCACTGGACCAAGAGAACTGAGCAGAGGCATGTGAGAAGAAGGAGCAGGCTCCCGGACTGGAGCGTCAGGGCTGTAATCCGATCAACGTGTTCAGGTCTGCAAAGGAGCAGGCGTGCAGTGGAAGGGGTGGTGGGGGGTCAGCTGCAGGAGCACAGACCAAGTGTCCCAGAAGCAGGAGGGATGGGATCTGTCCCTCCCTGTCCAGGGGAAGGAGTCTGTGGCCAGTGCATTGAAGGACCTCCAGCTGCACTGGCAGCCCAGCTGTAATGTGGACATCTCTCAGCCGGACGCCCTTAAACATCAAGGGCGGTCTCCCCTGGTCTGCGGCCAGACTCTTCCAGTCAGTACATTCCCATGCGAATCTGGTCCCAGAGACCGAACTCCTATGATGGTGGTTTTTGGTGCCAGGGTCACAGCTCGGTATCCTAACCTCGGTTAAGGTCAGTCTGCCCAAGCCACGGCCCTGCTCCTCCCCCTGAAGTAAACGGGCGTCCAGCCCTGCGTGGCCCAGGTCCAGACCCCCAACGAATGCTTATTCTGAATGGCCTCACAGAGCCCCGCCCTCCCACTGTCCCCAGGCAACAAACACCCCAGATTCGAACAACCCTCGACTCGTCTTTTTTCTGTTCATGTTTCTACAGTAGGCAGTGTGTGGAGGCTTCCCGGAGAAGGCAGCCAGGAACCAGGCGATTGTTCTCAGCACCGATCGTAAGCCCCACTCTTTCTTTGCAGAACACTGTCCTTGACTCTGTGTGTGTGTGTGTGTGTGTGTTTACGCCTGTACGTATCTGTATGCGTGTGTGTTTGTGTAAGTATGTATGAGGAGACAGCGATCATGAGCTCTGCAGTCACATACCAGGCACCCCCGTTTACTAGATCTGTGATCTTGAGCGGGTCACTAACAACCCGTCCAAGACTAGTCTCCTCGTCCGTAAAACAGGTGTACGGGCAGCGCCACCCCCACAGAACGGTTTGGGGAATGAACCAAGACAGTGCTTGCGAAGAGCTCGGCATAAGCCGCAGTGAGGTCCAGTCCATGCTGGCGCCCGACACCTTGGGTTGTCACTGAAGGGGACTGAGTGTGCATGCGTGTACACTGCGGCCCTTACAGGTTCCAACGACACTGATCTCTTCCTGACATTCACTCTGTATCCTGTCGTGGCCACCAGAGGGGTGGGTCAAGGGAAAGTCTAGCACACGATCACAAAAACGGCATGATGTAATCTGCGGGAATGGCTGCCAAACATCGGCAGCAGGAGACCCCAAGAGGATCCAAGAGCCAGAATGGCAGGCAGAGGGATGACCAAGTCAGGGAGAAGGGTGTCGCTGGATTCCGTGCACAGGACACCACCGGTCAGCCTGTGATGCCAAACCCTCTTCCCCACAGCATGGCCAGGCAGACCAGAGGCACTGGGCCAGCCGCGCTCACGGGCACAAAACCCCCGCCTCTGGGGAGCGCAGAGTAATTCTTTACACCGGCCTACAGTTGGAAGGTAACAAGCCACCCACCCACCACCTCCAAACATATCTAGGAAAGGAGATTTCAGAAAGACATCCTTGTCTCTTACCACACAGGGGGGCTCTGCACTTGGCTACTTATCTCCAGCCTCAGGGCCTGAGATGATTATTCTGATAAACTGGAATGAATCTTGCAGCAGAAGGGGAGCCAGCAATAGCCCTGCTGATTTATCACCCCTTTTCAACCCAGTTGGGTTCCAAGAGAATAAATCTTGCTTGCCTCTGGCTAGGTACCCACAATCACGCCACCGACCATGACTTTCATATCCCATTAACTCTGAATTACTCAGTCTGGGGCAGAGCGGAGAGGTAATTTAAAATGGCAAAAGGGGGAAAATGTTCTGATTTAGATCTGATAGAGACTGGATTAAGTCCTCCCATTTTTCAGGGCTTAAACGTGAGCTTTGTGGAGGGGCGCACCAGCGGCTTGGATTGCATTCCCGCGAAGGACTCGCGCCTCGGATTAAATGAAAGAACTTAAGTCAGAAAACACGTTCTGAAGGTCTGGAGGCTCCACCTCGTACCAGAGCACAAGGAGGGCGCTGAGTTTCTCAGGGGAATCAGTCCGTTAAAACTCACCCTTCTCCGGAGTGTAAATTACCAGGTTCCTTTAGGGCAGCACTTAGGCAGCGCCCATCAAGTTGAAAGAAAACTCATGCCCTCCGACTCAGACATTTCACTACAAAAACGCTTGGTTGTGTTCAAGGGGGCGTGTACGAGGGTATTCATCATTGCATTTTCTGTAAGGCTGAGAAATCAGAGACAAACAATTTGGTCCATCAAGAGTGGAATGCCTTAAGCTTTCTCAAGAATGGTACACTGTTCTATAAGAGAAGCACTTGTTAAAGAGACTGAGTGGAAGGGGGTTCATGACATATGATAAAGTTAAAAAAATAAATAAATAAGCCGAGTACAGAATAGTTTCACATAAAGTGTGTTCTGTTTGTTTGTTTGTTTGTTTGTTTGTTTGTTTGTTTAAAAAATAAACTATTGAAGGTTAAATTGAAACAACTGAGTTGTTTTTTTTCTGGTCCAGAATCATTTTTTATTGGGATTACATTAGTTAATAAAATTACATAGATTTAAGTTGTTCAACTCTATAATGCGTCGTCTGTATATGGTGTAGTGTATTCATTATCCCAAGTCATGTTTCCTTCCATCACCATCCATCCCCCCCTTTACCCTGTCCTGCCTTCCTCCGCCCTCACTGGTGGGATGTGCAAGGCATGCTCCTTTGTCAGCAATCACATAGTCTTTGCAGCGTGAGCCATTTTCAACCTCCCAAAATAAAATTCACACGCAGCCCGATCTGATATTCTGGCCTCTGATCGGGCCCCTTCAGCAGGACCACTTCTGGTGTCTGGCCAGCGTGCTCCGGCTGCCACAAAGACCACTGGGCTGGGGGAGAGGAGAGGAGGTGTTCCCCGGCAGGAATCTCTCTGATTCTCGTCTTTCACGTGGACACAGGGAGCCAAACCCTCGGGGCATCGAGGGACCCGCCACAACTGCAGGGATAAGCTCTCAGGCCTTCTTACCCCCAGGGACCTGCACTGGATGAGTTTGTGGAAGCCCATGGACATGGGACAAACCTTGCTGCTGGTTTTTATTGCTCTTTAAGAGAAAAACCCTTAGCCTGGCATTCAAGGCCCCTGACACTCTGGTCCTGTATTAACCAAAAGAGAATAAGATATGCTATAGTAACATAAAACCCCCCAAATCTCAGCGGCTTCACATAACAAAGTGTTGTCACCCACAGAAATTCTGGTGCTGATGAGGTGGCCCTCTGCCATGCAGTGACTCAGAGATCCAGGCTGTTACTTCCTGTGGCTCTGCCACCCAGCCATGTGGCTTTCCATGTCACTGCAGCAGGGGAGGGGAGAACTGGGGGAGGCATGTGTTCCTAACTGTCCATTGGTCAGAACTGTCACATGGCCCCAAGCTAATCATAAGAGGAGCTGGAACATAGAGCCCTCTTGTGTCACAGGAAAAAAGATGCCATGTGCTTATCACCTTGTCTCCACTCCAAGCCCCGACATACCTGCCCAACTTGGTCACACACTTTCCTCTGTGCTTTTGCTAGCTAATGCTACTCATTCACTCATCTATTCATTAAAAACAGAAACATTTATTGTGCATCGATAATATCCAAGTACTGTGCTAAGTCCTGAGTTAACAGTAACCATAAGCAAGAAAGATACACAGTCTCAACCCTCATGAAACTTAAGTCCAGGAGCCCGTTGCCACCATCTCTGCCTCCACAACCCTACTGGGCTCTGCAGAGCTACCATGCAACCTCAGCTCCTCTCTAGAGTGTTGGGAAGATTACCTGAGCTAATGCGTGGAAAGGTCAGGACCCAGCCTGGCACAAGGCAAATACTCAACAAATGTGATTATCAGTAATAGTGGCCACCTTAATTTCCATAGGAACCCTGAAAAGTTCCTCTGTACATTCCAGAGTCCATCATTCCCTTCCTGCCCCTCCCTTTGGGCTGAACTGCCAACCTCTTCCCCTCTTACCAGTAGGAGAGCCCTGTCTGTAAACTCAGTGTAAGGCAGCTGACAGCTGTAACAGGGGTTGAAGCTGCTCATGCAGTTCTTGAAATATTTACCCTTGGGACCTTGAGAGAAATCTGGTCTTTTTTAATATTAGGAGAGCAGAGGCTCCTTGAGGGGGTTCAGGGACATTATACCACATACATTGATACAGCGCATCCAGAATGAAGAGTAAGTGTTATAAAACCTTGTGGACTCACTTCCAGCAGGCCCCTGCTCAGATGTCACTCCCCAGACGGACCTTCCCAGACCGCCCCGTATAAAACACCGTCTCCATCATTCTCCACTCCTTTACCCTGCTTTATTACTCTGTAAGCCATTTATCTCAGCAGCAAACCAGGTTTCAGGGCCCCTCAGCCCGGTGAACAGGACGTTGTCATATCACCGAGGGCACCGATTGGCTCCAGATCTGTGTAGTACGTTTCTGGAAGACAGAGAATGGGCGGGGTGATCCTTTGCATCCTCCCTGGTGCCCAGCCCGGAGTCTGGAAACATGCAGGCTCCCTAAAAATGTGCTGCTTGGTTCAATGGAGTTTACAGAACAGCATGCAAGGGAACTCATTAAGAAGCATGCCTCTGTACCTTCACTTTTTAAGTCATGTTAAACTCCAGGGTTTCTGCAGGCATGTATTTATAAATAAAAAATTTTTATTACTCATGCCTTTATGTTTTATCTTTTTAAAAATCTTTATTGTATTTTTTTCATTATCTTTTAGTCCCCTTATGCCCCCCTCTCCCCGGCAATCCCCACACTGTGGTCCATGTCCATGAGTCCTTTTTCCTTTTTGCTCAATCCCTCCACCCCCTAACCACACCCCCACTGGCTGCCATCTGCTCTCCATCTATGGGTCTGTCCCCATTTCCTTGTTAGTCCAGTTTGTTCATTAGATTCCACACAGGAGTGAAATCATGTGGTATTTGTCTTTCTCCCACTGGCTTATTTCACTTACCATAACGTTCTCCAGGTCCATCCATACTGTCACAAAGGGTAAAATTTTCTCCTTTTTTATGGCTGAGTTGTAGTCCATTGTGTAAATGTCCCATAGTTATCCACTCATTTACTGATGGACACTTGGGCTGCTTCTATATCTTGGCGATTGTAAATAATGCTGCAATGAACATAGGAGTGCTTATGTTCCTTAAAATTAGTGTCTAGGCTTCCTTTGGATATATTCCCAGAAGTGGGATTGCTGGATCAAAAGGCAGATCCATTTTTAATATTTTGACATCTCTCCATACTGCTTTCCACAGTGGTTGCACCAGTCTGCATTCCCACCAACAGTGCACTAGGGTTCCCCTTTCTCCACATCCTCACCAGCACTTGTTGTTTGTTGATTTATTGATGATGGCCATTCTGACAGGTGTCAGGTGGTATCTCATTGTGGTTTTAATTTGCATTTCTCCAATAATTAGTGACATTGAACACTTTTTCATATGTCTATTAGCCATCTGTATGTCCTCTTTGAAGAAGTGTCCATTCAGGTCCTTTGCCCATTTTTTAATTGGGTTGTTTGTTTTTTAGTGTTGAGTTTTATAAGTCCTTTGGAAATTTTGAATATTAACCCCTTATCAGCTGTATTGGCAAACATGTTCTCCCATTCTGTGGAGTGTCTTTTTATTTTATTGATGATTTACTTTACTGTGCAAAACCTTTAGTTTTATTTAGTCCCATTTGTTTATTTTTCTTTTGTTTCCCTTGCCCGGGGAAATACATACAATAAAAAATTGTTATGAGCAATCGCCTAGATTTTGCTACCTATGTTTTCTTCCAGGATTTTTATGGTTTCAGGTCTAACATTTAGTCTTTGATTTATTTTGAATTTATTCTTGTGTGTGGTGTAAGAATGTAGCCCAGTTTCATTTTTCTGCTCGTATCTGTCCAATTTTCTCAACACCATTTACTGAATAAGCTTTCTTTAGCCTATTGTATGTGCTTGCTCACTCCATGAAATATTAATTGACTATAAAGGTGTGGGTTTATTTCTGGGCTCTCTATTCTCTTCCATTGATCTATGTGTCTGTTTTTATGCCAGTACCACGCTGTTTTGATTACTTATAGTTTAGTTTGGTATTAGGTAGCATGATCTCTCCAACTTTGTTCTTCTTTCTCAGGATCACTGTTGTTATGCAGGGCATTTTGTGGTTCCACATAAATTTTTGAAATATTTGTTCTAGTTCTGTGAAATATGCCATTGGAATCTTGACAGGAATCTATAGATTGCTTTGGGTTGTATGGACATTCTAAAGATGTTAATTCTTCCTATCCATGAACATGGTATGTGCTTCCACTTATTTGTATCTTCTTCAGTTTCTTTCTTCAGTGTCTTATAATTTTCTGAGTACAGGTCTTTTACAACCTTGGTTAGGTTCATTCATAGGTATTTTATTCTTTTTGAACCAATTGTTAATGAGATTTTTTTCTTAATTTCCTTTTCTGTTACTTCATTATTGGCGTGTAAATATGCAACTGATTTCTAGATATTAATTTTGTATCCTGCTACTTCGCTTAGTTCACATATCAGTTCTAGTAGTTTCTTGGTGGAATCTTTGGGGTTCTTTATGCACAGGATCATGCCATCTGCAAATAAACAGTTTTACTACTCCCTTTCCAATTTGGATGCCTTTTATTTTTTCTTCTTGTCTGATTGCTTTGGCCAGGACTTCCAATACTATGTTGAGTAAGAAAGGTTAAAGTAGACACCCTGTCTTGTTCCTGATCTTAAGGAGGAATGCTTGTAGTTTTTGCCCATTGAGTAAGATGTGGGAGTGGATTTATCATATACAGCCTTTATTATGTTAAGGTGTGTTCCCTCTATTCCCATTTTGCTGACAGTTTTATCATAAACTGGTGCTAAATTTTACCAAATGCTTTTACTGCATCGACTGATATGATCATGCGATTTTTATCCTTCATTTTGTTTATGTGGTGAATCACATTTATTGATTTGCAAATATAGTACCAGCCTTGCATTCCTGGAATAAATCCCAGTTGATCATGGTGTATGATCTTTTTGATGCATTGCTGTATTCAGTTTGCTAATAATTTGTTAAGGACTTTAGCATCTATGTTCATCAGAGATATAGGCCTATAATTTTCTTTCTCTGTAGTGTATTTATCTGGTTTTGGAATTAGGATAATGCTGGCCTCATAAAATGAGTTTGGGAGCCTTCCCTCTTCTTGAATTTTATGAAATAGTCTGAGAAGGAGAGGTGTTAGTTCTTCTCAGAATGTTTAGTAAAGTTCCCGTGTGAAGCCATCTGATCCAGGGCTTTTGTTTGTTTGTAGGAGACCATTCGGCATGCCGTGGGCCCAGATCCCACTGGGAGATACACAGGACCCATGCCCACGGATAGGTTCTCCCATGGGGAATCACGCCTGCAATGTGCCTAGTCCGCTTTGAGTCTTGCTCTTGCTAAAAAACTCCCTCACCCTGAATTGAGCACATTTACTGCAAAGTAACTTCCTAAAATCCATGCTAAACCTTTCAAGGATGAGTGTAACCAGTTCAACCACTTTTGCCTTTTCATTTGCAAACATCCCTCTTCTGTGATGTGATTAGCGGCATTGGCTCCTTTGTTTTCTGTAAAAGATAACCACCTAAGTGAGCCTGTGCATAATAAATGAGGACCATCATGTAATGTGCCAGAAAAAGAAATAAAAGCCTGTCATGGTGGAGGCCATGGTTTTTGCTCCCCTTGAGAAAAAAGCCATGCTGTCCCTTTTCCTCCACTGGACTCGGTAGTCCGTGTGAATGTCTCATTTCATCCATAGTGACATGGACACTGTGGGCTGGTGTCTGCATCATTTGTTGGGAGTTTTTTTTTTTTTATTGCTGCTCAGTTTCACTAGGTATAATCTGGGTTGGGTTTGTTTTTTTTTTTTACTTTTTTAAAGATTTTATTTATTTATTTTTTAGAGAGGGAAGGAGGGGAGAAAGAGAGAGAGAGAGACATCAATGTGTGGTTGCTGGGGGTCATGGCCTGCAACCCAGGCATGTACCCTGACTGGGAGTCAAACCTGCTACACTTTGGTTTGCAGCCCGCTCTCAAACCACTGAGCTACGCCAGCCAGGGCAGTATAATCTATTTATTCAGATTCTCTGATTCTTCCTGATTTAGTTTTGGGAGATTGTATGTTTCTAGGAATTATCCATTTTGTCTGTTCCTTTGTCTTGCCATTTTGGCTGCTTCTTCGTATTTTCCACCTTAGTTGTCAAACTAATCAGTGATATAGCCGTAAGCTACAATCAGCAGCCTAGCCTAAGCACCACAGATGGGGCACAGTAATTCCTGTGGGCTTCCCCTCAGGCTGATGCCACTGGGGAGGAGTTCTCAGCCTGAGAAAGATGGCTTCTGCTATGTGCGGAATGAGTCAGCACCGGGATCCTCGTGGCTGTTCCTTCAGGTCTCTCCCCAGAGTCACCAACCCCAGACTCTCCTCAAGCACCTCTAGTCCACTCTGCCCTCCTTCTGTCAGAGCCCAGGGTAAGTGGCTGCAAACAAAATTTTGTGCATTGGCCCTTTAAGAGGCTCTCTGCGTCTCTGATCACCTCTCTCTGGCAGACAGGAACGTTGCTGCTTTTCACAGCTAATGTTCTCTGGGTTCCTTTCTGGCTCTGGTGCTATAGGCTGGGGAGCCCAGCTAGGGATTTAGACCCCACACTTCTCAGGGGAACACCCTGGATGCCAATATCTCCCTCCGGATCATCAGCTGCCACCCGTGGGAGCCCAGCCGGCCCTGTCGCTTCTCCGCACTCCCTACAGTCACATTGTGGTAAAGTGGTTTCTTCTGTCTGTCCGTGGTTATAAGGCTTCTCTCCAGCTAGTTATAAATAAAATTAGATTCAAACAAAACTGAGTTATTCTTCATGGTCAGCTAGTTATTACTGGGAGCTTAAAAGCACTTATTCGGATAATATCCAGGTCATTTGGAGTTGGCATCTTCTAAAAATTGGACCCATTACAGATAAAAACCCATGCTGGGCTCCAGGCACAGAAAAGTAGCAATATGCTTCATTGCCTAGAACATCTGATGAAAAGGCAACTCTTCCCCCCACCCCCTAAATATAGACTTTCTCTAAACAAAATATTCAGTACACATAGCATGAGATTACATTTGTGTCCCAACATGGGTTTCTGTTAACATACCTCATGCTGCTTTTAAAAATCAGATAGATTGGCTAAATGCTTTTCAGGAAATTAGGCAAGCGAAGATGTCATTCGTTCTAGAAAGCCATCACATACACAAAAGAAGCATAGTAGTTGTTTTTAAGGCCATTCTTTTCCTAGTGCTTGTCATTTCTGGGCATTAGCTCAAAATGCCAGAACTTGGACCTTCTTTAGGAGCTGCCATTAGAATCAGAGACAATATAACTCATCACAAAATTTGCTGGTCATTTTTTATCTCCCATTCGATTCACTTGTCAATTATATATAGGGTGGCCATATAATTTCCTGCCTGGAGAAGACACTGAAAAGAGTGAAAAGGGCTCGATTAACATGAATAACGATGCCAGCACAACAGACTGGGCATGCAGTCATCCTAGCTTTTATATTTGATGAGTGTCCCTTATGAGCGAGGTACTGAGCCAGATTCTGCAGGGAAAGCACGCTGAAGTCCTGGGAGTTAATCATGGAAAAAACTGCTGGGGCTAGGTCAGGGGTCGGTAAACTTTTTCTTAAAGCACCAGGTAGTAAATATTTAAGCTTTACAAACCAGGAGGCCAAACTGAGGATATAATGTTGGTGGTTATATAACTATTTAAAATGTAACCATTTAAAAATGTGAAAACTATTCTTAGCAATTGGCTGGCTTTGCCCTGTGGACTAACCGTTTGCCAGCTTCTGAGCTGGAGCAGTAGATACATTAAATACTGAGCTAAGAAGTTTGCATTTAATTCTGTGGCCAGGAGTTTCCAGAAGTATTTTTTATTTTAGGAGGAGAAACATGTCCTCAAATGAAAGCATGTACGGAAGCCCAATATATATGCAAACTAGATAACAATGGCTCTGCTGCGGCTGAAATGGGAATGCGAAGCAGCGAGGCAACCTGTCTCGCCCTCAGCAGCGAGCCCAGAGCCCAGAAGGGTCCTGCTGATCAGGATTTAAACACCACAGCCACAGTCAGCGGGGCACTCTTAGAGACTTCTGAGCGAGGGGGAAAGGATCTCAGCTGTGTTTCACAACAGTCCCTCTGGGCGCAGGATGGTTGGGAGGCGGAGACCCCAGGACAGAGACCAGCGGGCAGGGCCCAGGCTGGGGAAGCTCCGATGAGCGCAGTGTTTCTGAAGCCGACATCAGGGTCACGGATGTGGGGCCAAGGGGGACCAAAGCACCCAGGCGGGGGCAGCTCATGGGCGTGCCACCTGCGCTGTCTCATAAGCCCCTGTGCTCAGAAGGGACCCACACCTGCTTTAATGCTCTGCTGTCACTAACTTGAAATTCTTAATATTTTTTTTAGCCAGGACCCTGCATTTTCATTTGTAGCGGGCTCTGCATCCAGGGATCGCTCGCGGGAGCCTGAGCGCGCGCACCTGCACCTTTCCCCCACTGCCCTGGCCAGGGGCACTCTACAGAATCCCTGGTGTCAGGTGCTTCACGAGCACTCAGGTGTGCCCAGCCGTCTTCCCTGCGCATCCAGGGAACACCAACCACAGCTGATTAGCCTCAAGTCCAAATCTCTCAGGCACCAACTGCAGTCAAACACACCACCTGGAGCACTGCGGGAACACCCCTGACCCGCTGCTGCCCCCTGCTGACCCACAGAGCTGTGCATAGACACGAAATCCTAAGCTGGCCTTGGGGTGGGCTCCACCAGGAGCAGACGCCCACACAAGGACTCGGGTGTGAGTAGTTTATTCGGATGCGATTGCAGGAAGCTCCAGGAGGCGGTGCGGGAATGAGACAGGGATGGGAAGAAACCAGTAACGGTTGTGGGTCACCGTTCTGGGCAACTGGGGGACCCTCTGGAGACTCAGTCTACACCTCAGGATTTTCCCCGTGACCGGCGAGTGAGCTGGAGCATTTATCACCAAAAGCCACCCCTCACTGACCCCTCACCAAAAGTCACCCCACAGACCTAGGAGCAACTCAGTCAGTTGCTCCTGCAGACCCCCAGGAGCTCTGGCTGGTCCGCATGCAGGCTGAATACCCTCGGTGGCCAGGGATTGCTCTTGGGCAGAGACGAAGCTGCCGCCACCTGCCAGGACTCTCCGAGGTGACGTCTGGGGTGGGCCGGGGGGCTCTGAGTGTGCGACCAACGATGTGTGGTCCACCCTCCAAGCTGCTAGAGAGGAACCCCCCAGACTTGGGAGGAGAGACTGCGGGGCGCTCCAAGGATGAGAGCCAATCTGCCACGGCTCTTTCGGCTGGTCATTCAAAAACTCTTCCCTGAACTCCTGCTATGTGCCAAAGTTCCACGTGTATGTACAGCCCTGTTCTACACGTTGTAGGGAAAGGTCACAGACAGGACCCACAGCCGGCGTGGCTGTCGAGAAGGCGCAAATGGCGGGCGGGAAACAGAGGTGCTCCTGCGTCAGAGGCCACACCCCCATCACCCGAGCGTCCTCCACACCCGAGTCGCAGCCTTCCTTTCACACCTGAGCCCTTTACCCAAGCCTCCTCCCAAGACTCCAGGGGTCAGCAGGGGGTGGGGCCTGAAACCCACAGAGAAGGAAAAGAGGGCTGTGAGCTAGAGCCTTCGAAAAGGCTTTTAAGAGTAAGAGTACAAGTGTAAGAATAATAGTGTGTGGGGACCACAAAGAGGCTCTTATCTGTGACAGCAAGGACGAGAGATGCGGGTGGCCTGCAGCGTCACTTGTAGAGATGAAGAAGGTCAGACTGATTCGAAATGCAACTTGAAAGTAGAGTTAACCAAAAAAAAGGGCTTTTAAGGAGGCACGGAGGAATGTGTGTGAACAACATCGTGATCTCTTCCGTTACGTGAGGTTTTTAACTTCACGGCGTGAGGGCGAGATGGAATCGGAAATGCGGACATCCTCATTTTTCAGTTTTTCTTTCTGATGAGCTCACCCTTCTTTAACAAAATTAGAAAATAAGTTTTAAAAATAGGGTGCTGTACTTAAAAAAGGAGATGGAAGTCAAACAAAACATCCTGGAAAAAATAAATAAAACATGTAACACAATCTTCTGACACTGGTGGAGGGATTACAAGAAGAGTGCAGCCGTTTTGGCCAACAGCGTGGAAAAGATGAAACGCAGGGTCACCATGTGACCCAGCGAGTCTGCCTCCTGCTGTGCGCCCCGGAGAGCTGAGGACCCGTGTCCACACAAAAACCCACACACACATTTACAGTTCATGACGGCCAAAAGATGGGAACAACCCAAATGTGTACCTACTGGTGAGTGAATAAATAAAATGTGTTATTTCCATGCAACAAACTACTCTCTGGCAATAGGAAGGAATGGCAGGCTGATACATGCTAAAACATATGTGAACCTTGAGCACATGCTAAGCACAAGAAGCCAATCACAAAAAAAAACACACATCTTGTGTGATTGCATTGATATGAAAGGTCCAAACAGGCTAGTTTACAGAGTCAGAAGGCAGAGAAGTGGTTGCCCAGAGCTGGGGGCGACATGGGTGGGCCTGGAAGGGGAGTGACTGATAGGGGACACAGGGTTTCATTTTGGGGCGGTGAAACACCCTAAAACCTACTGTGATGATGGTTACACAACCTTCGAAACCTACGGAAAAATACTGAACTGCATACTTTTATTTGTATGTTTGAGTTTCTTGGGTGATGCTGGTCACTAAAATTGCATAGGTTTCCAGGGTACAATTCTGCCACACGTCGCCTGCGCACCGCATCGTGCGTTCACGATGTGAAGTCCAGTCTCCTTCCGTCCCCCCGTACCCACCCTTTACCCTCTCCCACCTCCCCCCTCCCCCTTCCCGCTGGTGGTCACCGTGCTGTTGTCTGTGCGTACAGGGTGTCTGTTTGTTGGTTTGGTTTGGTTTGGTTTGGGGTTTTTTGCTTTTGTTTTTTGCTGTGGTTACTTAATCAGCTACTTCACCAAGAGAACAGGTTCAAAGGCAGGGTGAGGAGGCCGGCCCTGTAGGGGTGAGTGAGGGCGGAGCCCTGTGGCAGCTCAGACCCGCAGGGCCAGCTCGGAAGGGAAGCCTTGTGATGAGTAAGATAAATAAGAACTTGTCTCTCCTGCCCTTAGTGGCTCAGCTGGCTGGAGAGCAGGGCTCTTGTCACTGTCCCCTGAGCAGAAGAGGGACCAGGTGGCCCGAGCCTGCCCAGGCAGAGGAGGGCGTCAACCGTGGGGACTTGCAGACTCCAGCCCAAAACCAGACCGAGAAGTCAGGAGGCCGCAGGCTCCTGGGAAACTGCAGTTTCACCACCGAGTCACCCGGCGTGTTTGTAACTCCCCGGTTCCAGTTTTTGCGTCGTCGGGGGCAAGTACAGGTCACAACTGACTTCCAAAGTCGGCTGCCCAAGGAGGCAGTTGTGCAAATCCGTTTTCCACAGCCTTAGGACCCCTGGCTGTGCAGAGCACACAGAGCTAGAGTGACAGGGAGAAGACCCCCAGGTCGGGGATGAAATGGAACCAGCCGGGGGCCCCACAGGGTATTTCCACCCCCACTCTGCTATGTACATCCTGCGTGGCCCTGGCCCAGTCACCTCACCTCTCAGAGCCTTTCACCCTGGAGACGACTAGTCCCGACTTACCCACCTCACAGGACGCTGTGAGACTCCCCGTAAAAGGCACAGTGCACACACCAGGTACCAAACTCCCCTGTCCCGAGCAAGCCCTTCACGCCCGTCAACAGCTTTCCTGAGTCGTAATTTACATGTCATAAAATGCGCTCATTCTAAGTGTACGGTGTAATGATTTTTTGTGAATTTACAGAGTTGTACAACCATTACCACCATCAAAGCTATCTCCGGAACAAAGCTTTGAGGTTAGTGTTCCATATAACATTAATGCCATATAAAAGCAAAAGAGAAAAACAGCAATTTATTAGGTTGAATAACAGGAAATTGTCATTTTTATAGGTTAAAAATGTCCGAGTGTAGACAATTGCACCCAGTTATACCTTGTTTCAAAAAAGGATATTTACAAACAGTACTATAAACTACAGTTTGCATATTAACTCATGCTTTCTGTGTGATTGCCTGTGAATTGCCTGTTATTAATTTAAATACTATATTATACAGAAAACTATATATATTACAATTTGTGGGTAATGTAAAAGATTTAGGCTTTTTCAAGGGAGAAATTCTTACTGTACTTGGCTTTGACCTTCAGCACTGCATTTAGAAACGAATCTTCACAGGGACTGCCCACTCCTGAGCTAGCTCAAACTAGAATCTTCCACTTTAAGTTGAGAAAAATGAAGCTTAGAAAGCCTAGGTAACCTATCCATACATTCCCAACTGCACCATACCGTTTCAAGAAATGTGGCTAAAACTTTGTCAATGGAAACACCTTGCATCTATAGAACAATAAAACTGTGGTTTGTACTTTGTTTTTTTATTATTTCACATGCTTACTTTTTGGGGGGTGGGGATAGAGGTCCTCTATATTCTGTTTCACATCTCTCTCCCCAGCACTTAGCTGTACAGCTCACCATATAGTACATGTCCAATAAATAGTGAATAAATGAAGTAAATTTGATGGGGAGGAGCAACTCTGATTTACATGTGCAAACACTGAGAGGGAGAAAGAGAGAGAGAGAGAGAACCCAAGCATGAGCACCTGGCCTCACTGTAGCCACTAAAAGATACTATGTAGGGAATGACTTCCAGAACAGGTCCAAAAAGCTTTTGCATGGAGGCATGCAGACCCAACCTGAGCCAGCTCAAGCAGGCCCTCCCGAATGGCTGAGATGCTTTCTGCTTGAGGAGACGGCAAGACAGCCAGCCTGCCTTCCAGCACCAGAGTCCGAAGCTTCCCAAACCTGAGAAGGAAGGTGAAGACTGAGAGAAGAGGTAGTGCAAGAAGGACCACACGTCACGGGGCATCTTCAGTCTTTAAGGGGCGAGAGGCCAGACCCCTGGCCAGAGAAGGGTCAGAGGGAAACCTCCCAGAGAAGCAGGGAGCCTGGATGCCGGAGCTGGTGCAAACGTTCCCTGCTGGGCTCCCCTGGGTGTGCAGGACAGAGAGGGCTCTGCGGATGTAGGGAAGGATAGTGGGGGCAGGAGCTGGTGTGCTCCTCACGGATAGGGCTGCTTTCACCATCCCACAGGGAGAAGGTGCTACAAGCCGCCCCCCATCTCTTCCCTAACTCTGCCAGAGGCCATAGTGCCAGCCTCTAACTGGCCAAAATCGAAGGCCCTGATTGAACAAGGACGCTAAGGGACAGGGTCCCTGTGGTGAAACGTGTGTGGTGGGGGCTCTTTGCTTACTGCTTCCAAGGGGGCTCAGGCCCAGCAGCCACTGGACTTCTGCACCTGTTGGTGTTCATCGCCGTCTCTACTCCTGACAAAGCGGTTCTGCATCTCCCATTGGGTGTCCGCTTCTAGCACGTAACTCCCCCAGGAGGTGATTAGCATTTCTGGGTTCACTATTCTATCAAATGGTTTGAAGGTTCTGGCAGAATCTCTAGCCTGGCTAAGGCTTCCGACTGTGTGTTCCCAGAAAACGTAAAAAGAAACTTAGGAATGGCTCTTTTTTTTTGTTTTTTTTATTTTTTATTTATTTCTTTTTAGAGAGGGAAGGGAGGGAGAAAGAGAGAGAGAGAGAAACATCAATGTGCGGTTGCTGGGGGCCATGGCCTACAACCCAGGCATGTGCCCTGACTGGGAATTGAACCTGTGATGCTTTGGTTCGCAGCCCGTGCTCAATCCACTGAGCTACGCCAGCCAGGGCAAGAATGGCTCTTGAGCCTAGAGGAAGGTCAGGAATGATACCCTCCCTGGGGAAGCATGATCACCTCTGGAAGGTGGGGCGTGGGAGAGGAATTGGAGAAGGGGCTTCCACTTTTCACAGGAGCTTTTGCATTGGTTCCATTTGTTTTACAATTAGCATATGACACTTTATAATTAAAAATAATAATAAGGGGTTGGAATATAAAAATATAAATCCAACTTCAAAGTCAGTAACATGACTTCTGAAGTGAGCCTTAATATAAACTATAGACTTTGGGTGATTATGATGCCTTAATAGAGGTTCAAAAATTGTAACACAAGTCCCACTCTAGTGGCAGGTGTTAATAATGGAGGAATCTATGCATGTGGCGACAGGGTATATGAGAAGTCTCAGTACCTTCCTCTCAATTAAAACAGCTCTTTAAAAATACCTTTTGTAAAAAAAATTTAATCACTTAAAAATTTGGTAACCACCATTATGTCTCAAATAATTGTATCATAACTATGAAAATCATATGCATCCACCTATTTGAGAAAGCCAGAAGATTCTGAACCTCCTATAGGTTTCTGATAATTCAGATTTACTGGCAATTAACTTCCCCTGGCCTCAGTTTTCTCATCTGTCAAATGGACGTGATGATGTCTGCCTCACAGATTTGCCATCCTCCATGTGACCATGCATAGCACAGCGTCCCTAAGACATAAAATCATGGAAGGATATCACCAGGGTGAGCATTTGTGGCATTGTCTAGGAAATTGGCCGGTTGAAATCAGCTGGCCTGTTTTAAAAAACAATATAGCTGGTAGCAAGGGCTATTTATCAAACAAATGAAGTGCTTCCTCACCCTCCCCCCAGGGACAGTGGAGGGTACCCATCCTGTTCTGCTTGGTATGCGGCCCACAGCACAGCTTTGCAGAGACAGCACTCGGCACATATTGGCTGAATAAGCAACCCTGCCAGAGAGAGGTCATCATGTTCGCAGACAGGGAAACTGAGGCTCAAAGAGAAAACAGAAAAACGGCTTTGCTGAGGTCAAAGCCATTTCCAACCTCTCGGCCCTGTTTCTGTGGGTTAAAGGAGGGACAGGATGGAGCGGGGACAGGAGGCCTCCCAGGGAAGAGAGGGATAAAGGAAAGAAGCAGCTATCAGGGTCCACGTGATCGGTTCCTGCTTGAATTGAGCTGCGGGGGAAACGCCGTTCTGAGGAATGCATGCGCATGCTGCCCATTGTCGAGAAACGGACACCACACGCTTTTTTGTTTCTTTATCTGCCATGGCAACCAGAGAGCTTAGAATCCCACTTACTGCTTGAGTAACAAGCAGCCAGTCGGCCCCATAGCAGCGTCTACTTTTCCTTCCCTCCCAGAGAAGCGGTGGTCTGATTTATGTTTCTGTCTGCAACCCCTGGAAACACCCACCCTACCCTATACCTGAAGCAGCCTAGGGGAGTTTTCACACATCGTATTAATTGCCCCATGCTCTGATTCCTTATATTTCACTAGCCCTGCACTGATCATGGGAATAATATGAACTGTAATTAGGTATCATAAGGATAATGATTTCATTAAAGCTCCTTTAATGGGTTTGGACATGTACAAGGAAAGGTGTTATACAACACAGTCGCACACTTTATCACCTTGTGATAATTGGAGTTGCTGAATTATAGCAACAGAGCAACCGAAGGTAATTTCCTATTTGGCCAAAGCCGTCTGGCCTCCCCCAGGCCTCCAATTATCATATTTCTTCTTGGAATCAGCTCTCCCTTCCAGTCCGAAGCTGCGGCGAGCTCCAAGCTATTACAGTGGACTTGAGGCCTGCACGGGAGCTGTGAAGTTCTAATTTTCCCATTACACAACCTCATCTGTCAGCTATTTACTGGCGAGCCAGCCCTGATCTTTAGTTCAGGTGATAAATAGGCATGAACAGCTTAGCGAGCAGAGAGGCAAATAAACATCTGAAAATGACCAGGCCCTGAGAATCTCCTATCAGACGGTGTTACGGGTCAGGGAAAACCTGAGCAGACCGTGGAATGAAACATGAAGAAAAGGCTGAACCAGTCTTGCCACCTTTCACTCAGAATCGCAGTGGCAGCGATAGGGGATTTCTTCCGCTACGCCGAGGGTCTCGGCTCGTTTTTTAGAGAATGCTGGCAAACTCAAGGAAGTTGATCATGTAACAATTCGTTACTGAGCACCTAGTAGGTGTGCGACGGTATGTATGAGCAGGCATTAAACTGTATTGACCCCGCCTGAAATCAGGAGAATAGTTTGTACTACGCACATTCACTCATCCGAGCATTCTCATCATTGAGATTGTAACGTGCAGGTTACAAGCACTCTAGAAGTAGTAGCTAACAGCTTCTACTCATTCACAGGAATGGCTCAGCGCCTACTGTGAGCCAAAGCGCTGATACATAAACATCGAAGGTGCAACTGTGAATGAGATGGACACAGTCATTGCCCCTGAGTTGCTTACTGTTAAGGACTGAATGTTTGTGTCCTCCCACCCCCAAATTCATGTGCTGAAGCCTGCTCCTCGATGTGCTGGTATTTGAAGGTGGAGCCTTTGGGGTCATTAGGTCATGAGGGTGGAGCCTTCATGAATGGGGTTAGTGCCCTTATCAAAGAGACTCCGAGAACTTTCCCCCACCCTTCAACCATGTGAGGACACAATGAGAAGACAGCCATCTATGAACCAGGAAGTGGGCCTTCATCAGACACCAAATCTGCCAGCACCTTGATCTTGGACTTCTCAGCTTCCAGAACTGAGAAACAGCTGTCTGTCATTTAAGCCATCCAATCTATGATTATTTTTCTTCTAGCCACCTGAATGGATGAAGACTCTTACAGTCTAGTAGAGTATAAATACTATATAAACCATCCCACAAATATCGTCATGATTGCCACGGCAATGAATGTAATGAAGAAAAGGTGCAGGTGCCATAAGAAGATAGAACTAAGGACCTGACCCAGGCTGGTGTAGGAGGAAGGGTCAGCAAAGGTCTCCCTGAGGCAGCAGTCTTTAGATTAAGACGTAGAAGTTATCTTAGTGAAGGGGTAAGAGGAAGACTATTTCAGAAATAGGGGCTGGCATGTGTGGAGGGTCTTGTGCAGGGAGAAGCCTGGTGTAATCAACAATAAAAAGATGGTTTGGCTAGAGCCTAATGGGCTCTGCTGGGGAGGTGCTGAACTCAACATCGTACAGCACCTTGGAGAGCCAGGGGAGGCTGTGGATTTATCCTCTCAGTGCTAAGAAACCATCGAAGGACTTAAAAAGGGATTGGCTCTGACTGACCGTGACTTGTATGACTTCTGGATGATTGGCCAATAGCCCATTCATCCAGAAATGTTTATTTAGAAGGTACTACATAAAAATATTTCTGCTATCATAGGGAAAGCACAAGAAATTGCTCAGCATTTCCTGAGTTATTTTAAGAGAAGAGTTTGGCCAGAGCCTAAGTTTTGGCAGAGAACTGGAGGAGCATAAGGTTGGATGACTTGCAACTTAAAATGCTACGACAAGGGACCTATGCTTTTTTCCTGTTAGGGAGGAGGAAAGAGGGACGGAGGGCAGGGAGAAGCTAACCTCCATGGATTGTCTCTCATCTGCCCTGCCGTGTGCTGGGTATTTTATCCACGGATGAGCTCATTTGATAATCAAAACTCTCAGAAATTAATTTAAGTTTCTCTGCTCAATCACCCTCATGTAATCAAACTTTTCCATTTTGACCACTGAGGCTTAGAAATATTCAAGAAGTTGTCCAAATGGAGCTCAAAATGCTAAGCTTTGCCTTCTTCTAAGGCATTCTAGCCCTGCCTATGTCCTTTCTACCACGTAGAAATCCGTACCCACACGCTTCTCCAGCCACAGCTGCCCACCCCCAGGCCCCTGGCCTGGGAGATCCAGTGCCGCAGGTGGAATGAGGTGATGAGGACACCCCCCGCCCCTGACTGAGAATCCGAGCTAGATAAACCAGAGTTTGGGTCAGTTGAGAAATGATAGGAGTTCACAGGACAAACCTGGGCCACACCGGTCCAAGCTGAAGCTGTGGGAGCAGAAAGATGCTGCGAGGCAGAAAGCCCGTCCGCAGACAGGTGCAGGCGGGCAGGGCCCAGAGATGCAGAGCAAAAGGCAGTGCAGCCGCGCCAGAAACACAGGGGGTGCACTCAGACTCTTAAACAGTTCACTTGGTAAACTTTATGTTACATATATTTTACCACTTTTAAAAATAAAAATTTTGTAAAAGAGGAGGAGTATTCATCTATTCACTCTTTGATAGGTCACAAGTGCCTGAAACAGTGCCTGGAACCTAACAGGCACTCAATGAACGCCCATTTGTTCAGTGAAAACATGCCAGAAACTTCCATGGCATTTTGATAGGTACCAACTGGACTGAAAGCAAAGAGTGTGAAATGATGTCTCCCAGCAAAGAGCGGCCCATCTGGGGAGAGAGTGGATGAGACTCTGAAAAGACTTTAGGACCCCAAAGCCAAAGGAAGTAAAAGCAAAAATAAATAAATGGGATTGTATCATTTTGCTCTCTGCACAGCAAAAGAAACCATCAACAAAACAAAAAGGTAACCAACCAGATAGGAGAAGATATTCACAAATACCTCCAATAACAGGCTAATATCTAAAATATATTTTTTAAAAAACTCATAAAACTCAATCAAAAATATCCTATCAAAAAATGGTCAGAGGACCTAAACAGACACTACTCCCAAGAAGACATACAAATGGCCGACAGATATATGAAAAGATGCTCAACTTCATCAGCTAGGAGGGAAACACACATCAAAACCACAATGAGATGCCACCTCACACCTGTTAGAATGGCCATGATCAATAGGACGAGAAATAATGAGTGTTGGAGAGGATGCGGAGAAAAAGGAACCCTCATACACTGCTGGTAGAAATGTAACTGGTACAACCACTATGCAAAACAGTATGGAGATTCTTCAAACCGTTAAGAATAGCACTACCGTATGACCCTGCAATTCCTCTTCTGGGTATCTACCTGAAAATTTTGAAAGTGTTTATTTATAAATACATGTGTACCCCTGTGTTCATTGCAGCATTACTCATGGTAGCCAAGACATGAAAACGAGCCAAGTGATGGCTGATTGGATAAAGGAGATGTGGTACACAATAGAATACTACGCAGCCGTAAGAGAGGGTGAAACACTGCCATTTGCTACAGCATGAATGGATCTTGCAGATGACAAACTCAGCGAAATAAGACAGGTGGAAAAGGACAAGAACCATATCATCTCACTCACACATGGGATACAAAACAGAAAGCAACGAACTCATAGACACAGACAATAGCATGGTGGTGGCCAGAGGAGATGGGGGAGGAGGATGCAGAGGGTAAAGGGGTTCGAATACACAGTGACAGAGAAGACTAGACTGTGGGTGGTGAGCACGCACCACAATTTTCAAATGAGGTGTTACAGAAATATTACAGAAATGTACACTTGAAACTTACGTAATGTTATTAACCAATGTTACTTCAATAAATTTAATAATATATTTATTTCAAAAAATGTTAAAGACTTAGGAGGCGCCCTACTTCTGGCTCATTTTAAATAATGTAGCTTTTTCCTGGCACAGACAAGCAAAAAAATATTACAAATGTGAGCAAAGAAAACATAAAAATACAATAAACTTTTTAATCTATAAAGGAAAAGACAAAATCTCTACTGAAAAAAAATATATTCACATACAGATTTTTAAAAATACTAGAAATTTCCCAAGATTTAGGGGGGAAAGATGATAATAAAAATTATAAAAAAGAAGATAATGAAAATGGAGGACAGCAAATGGCAATGTAGCATACAGATAATTTATGTCCAACAGAGACTATAGCAGAACTGAAGCAATGATAAAAAAAAAAAAAAAGAAGCAGAATGCTTTTCCAAACTAGGCAAATCAGAAGATTATAAAGATACATACATTTCAGATATCTGGCTTCAAACATCAGTTGAGATGAATACCTAGACATAATTTGAAAAAGTTTGTGACCCAGGAATTTTAGACCCAGAGAAGCTGTCCTTTTTCAGTATAGAGGCAGTAAAAGAACATTCTAGACAACGGATTTAGAAAATCCTTCTGGAATTAAAAAACAACTCGAAATGAACAGAAACTAGTTAAGACATGATACAAAGTTAACAGCTCAGCTTGAGGAAAATCAAAGAACAAAAGGGCAATGCTGAGTTTTGCAACCAGTTAAGAAGGGAAACCTCTAAATGACACTTGCAAATCTGTTTATAAACTAATACATATATCTCAAATTATTCTGTTAAAAGAGTAACCTGATGCAAGATACTAGATTATGTTCATAAAACCCAAGACATTGAGGATAGGAGAATAAAAACATGTTCACATTGTGTATTAAGTAGAACACACTCAAAAATATTTTTAAAATATAATAAGAAAATCATCAGTTAAAAAAATGCTTTTGAAAACTTAATAAAAACTACAACTCTCATTAAAGTACATCTTCCAAAATAACATTTTAAATATGTAAAGTAAATATAGTTTTGCAGTAAATGATAATATAAAGAAAAACAACGAGGCATAAAAATTAAAAGCATAAAACAAACCTAAAGAAGTAATATCAAATGGTCTGAACAATAAATGCCAATGTGTTCAATTCCACTATTAAAAGAAAAAAAATTCCCAAATTAAGTCAAAGACAAAATCCAATTATAGAGTTTCCAAGAGACACAAATGAAGTGTCTTTTTATATTAAACATTAAAAAAAGGCAAATGTGTATTAGGCAAATGCAAATTTTAAAAGCGTAAGTACAACATTCATATCAGATAAAGTAAATTAAAGGCACAAAAACGTATTAAGCAGGACAGTAAAGATTGTCACATGTTGATGAAGTCGAGGCTTCCTAATGAGATTCTACCGTCATGTCTTAGCCTGTGTGCTCCCAGAGCAGCATGAGACAAAGTCTTGATACAAGGGCAAGCAGAACATTCATTAGGGAAACTGACCACACCCTGGACCAAGCAGGAGTTAGCAAATTTCAGAGGATTTTAATCATGCAAAGTAAGATCTCTGACTACAGTGAAATTAAACTTAAAATCAGAAACAAATAATAGCAAGAAAATTCCCATATGTTTAGAAAATGTAAAAATAGAAATACACTACTAAACAAGCCTGGGATCATAGAAGACACTACTAAGAAAATGAGAAAATATTTTTATTTAAACCATAATGAAAATACATCAAAATCTGAGGGACATGACTAAAACCATGCAGAATTAGAAAAAAAAAGTCAATGAGCAAAGGATTCAACCTCAAAGATTTGAAAAAGAAATAGCAAATTAAACCTGAAAAAAAGTGCGGGGAAGAAACAAAGCTATGAGCAAAAATTAGTGAAACTGAAAAGTAGAATGAAGTAGTGTCTCAAGGTAGAGAAGTTCTCTTAAACCACACACAGAAATTGTGACTTAATAGGAAAAGGAATGGTTAGTTGGACTGCATTATAATGAACAATTATGTGTATTAAAAAATACCATTAAGATCATGAAAAAGGGAAGTCTAAAAAAGAAATTATAAAAATAAAACCAACAAAGAGCTCAGACCCAGAATATTTAAAGAACTCCTATAAGTTAATAAGAAGATAGTCAACCCAATATTAAAATGTACAGGAGACTTGAATGGGTATTATCCAAAAAGAGAAAATCAAAATGCCCCAGTCTCAAAAAAGTAGAAAGATAATCTTATTAGTCATCAGAGAACGCATATTCAGACAAGACACTACTGCGCACCCACCGGAATGACTGAAATCAAAATCTGGCCAAGCCAAGGTACTGGCAAGGATGCTGTGCTGGAAACCTCCCCTCTCTGTCGGTGAAGTGCATGTGGGTGTGTGGCCACTGTGGAAGGTTGACAGTCAAGTTAAAGACACTCAGACACTCCTGCCCAGCAATGTCACTGCTAACAATGCATGCTGACACGCATGGAGAAACACATATAAGAATGTTTACAACAGCACAATTCATAACAGACAAAAGCTGGAAACAAACCATTTAACCCCCTTTCATCACTTATCCATTATCAACTCATTAACCGGAAAGCTGGAGAGACCCATTAACCAAAACAACCCATTAGTAATGAAATGAACAAATAAATGATGGTATATTCATGTAATAGAATAAACAAATAAATTGCAGCATAGTCATACAGTGAAATAAACAGAAATCGAAATGAGTGAACTACAGCTACACATCAAAAATAAATATCACAAAGATAATATGGAGGCAAATAAGCCAGACAAATAAGAATTAATTGCATTATTCCATTTATATAAAGTTCAAACAACAGGAAAAGCCAGACTATACTGTTTAGGTACATGTGTGTAGGTGAGAATATTAAAAGGAGAAGCAAGAAAGTAATTATCCTGAAAGTCAGGACAGCAGTTACTTTTAGGGGACAAAAAGGAGTAGCAACTGGATAGAGGCACAAAGGTAATTCTGGCGTGCCTTGTGCAGTTCTGCGCGTAGGCTTCAAGACATCTCACACACTTCCTGTTCCTCTCTGAAGCCCCACCGCCACCCCGAGAGCAAGCCCAGACCAGCCGTCTAAGAAATGAGAGGGCACACGGAGCAGAGACAAACCATCCTAGCTGAGGTCACCCCTTGAGTAACCAGTCCCCAGCTGCCCTGGCAGGTGACCACCCATCCAAGACCAGAAGAACCTTGCAGCTGAACCCAGCCCCAATTGCCAAACAACAACAAAAAAAATCATTGATTTTTTAAGGCACTACATTTTTTTTAATCCTCACCTGAGGACTTTTCATTGCTTTTAGAAAGAGATGAAGGAGAGGGGAGAGAGAGGGAGGGGTGGGGCATCAATTGGTTGCTTCCCATATGTGACAGGACCAGGGATCAAACTTGCAACCTAGGTACATGCACTAACCAGGAATCAAACCCAAAACCTTTCGGTGTACAGAATGGTGCTCCAACTGACTGAGCCACACTGGCTAGGGCTTTAAGGCATCACATTTTGAAGTTGTCTGTTATGCAGCAAAAGCTAGCTGATACACATTATGAGAACAAATATGGGTTCAGAATTAGACAAGCTGTAGCCTGAACAGAGGAATGCCCAGTAGTCTTGTTTGAGTGATTGAATATTATCATAGAAATGTACTGGGTTGGCCAAAAAGTTCATTTGGTTTTTTCCATAAGATAGCTCTTAGTAGTGTTTAGTTGTCTTGAACTTCATTCAAAACAGTTTTGTTAGATTGTATTGTGACAGCTGTCATTAAAAACTTACCAAAAATGGTGAATTTTTTTGTAGCCATTTTAATATTAAGATCAAAGAAAATATGCAACATTCAGACATGTTATGCTTTATTATTTCAAGAAAGGTCAAAGCACAAAAAACAATTTGTGCAGTGTATGGAGAAAGTGCTGCAACTAATCAAACATGTCAAAAGTGGTTTGCAAAGTTTCTCGCTGGATCATGCTCCACGGTCAGGTAGACCATTTGGAAGTTGATAGCGATCAAATCGAGACACTAAGAACAATCAACATTATACCACGCAGGAGATAGCCAACATACTCAAAATATCCAAGTCAATAAAGTTATTGATGAAAATGAAAAATGTGTCTTTTATTTTATGGAAAGAAACATACAGACTTTTTGGCTAACCCAATACATGTTCATTTGTCTTCATATTCTATGGTTCTGTTTTACTGTTGGCTCTTGTAAACTGTAAAAGTGTAAGGTCAAGTCCAAAGGCAAAAGGAGAATGGGAGGCTCTTGCTTGTACAAATTTAAGGTGAAAATAAGGAGACATTGGCTTTGTTTCTGTAAGTATTGATAAATCAATTTTTCATTTTTAGCTTGCAATAAAATATACCTGCAGAAATAAAAATAACTGAACCTTTATTATTGACATTTCTGTAAGAAAATTGCTTATGGTGGGTTTGAAACCAACTGTTAATTTTTTTGTCACATTGAAACCATTTTTTTAATACAATCTTTGAAATGCAGTGTTTCTAATAATATGATGATTTTATATGAGAAAAGATTATTTAAAAAATAGGGAAATGTATATGGGATCTTTCACAATAATGGGTAAAATCTTTCTTTTTAATCTTCACCCAAGAATATGTTTATTGATTTTTTAGAGAGAGACAAAGGGAGAGGTGGGGTAGAGGAGAAACATCGATGTGAGAGAGAAACATTGATGGGTTGCCTCCCCTACACACGCAGACAAGGAATTGAATCTGCAACCTAGGTATATGCCCTGGCTGGGATTGAACCCACAACCTTTTGGTGTATGTGATGACATTCCAACCAACAGAGCCACATTGTCAGGGCAAGTACATTCTTTTTTACTTATTTTTTTAAAAAAGCATTATGTGTCATTCTATGCTAATATATTTGAAATCCTGAATAAAATAAATGAGAGTAATTTATATTTCCCTAAAGAATATTTGAGAATTGGAAAACTCCAGCAAACTCTTAAACTTGTAAAAACTATTTTGAAGAGAAAATGCCTATATTTTCATGAATAAAAGTATAAGAAATCCAGTTCAAGTTCACTTTGACACAAGGAGATTTATTGAGAGGGCAATGGGACATCCCTTATAACCACAGAAATGAGAGACACTCCCTAGAGCTGAGTGTCAGGAAGAGCTGGAACAGGAAACTGAGTCCTCGGTGCTCTCTGGATCATCCCCATCGTTTTTCTCCGAGTATTCAGTTTGCTCTGTCCTTGGTGTGGCCGGGATCCAGGTTAGCTCTAATTCCTGATTCCTCATCCCAGGCCTCCCACAATCAAAAAGGGATTTCCCCTGGACTACATCAAAATAAAAATCTCTTGAACAGCATAGGAAACCATCAACAAGACAAAAAGGCAACCTACTGAGTGGACAAAGATATTTGCAAGTAATATATCTGATAAAGTGTCAATATGCAAAATATATAAAGAACTCATCAACTCATTATCAAAAAAAACAAGCAATCCAATTAAAAATGGGCAGAGGATCTAAACAGACCATTCTCCAAAGAGGACATACAGATGGCCAACAGACACATGAAAAAATGCTCAACATCACTAATTATCAGGGAAATACAAATCAAAACCATGATAAAATATCACCTCACAGCCCTCAGAATGGCTATCATCAAAAAGACAACAAATAACAAATGTTGGCAAATACTGAGAAAAGGAAACCCTCATGCACTGTTGGTGGGATTGTAAACCGGTACAGCCACTATGGAAATTCCTCAAAAAATTAAAAAATAGAGCTACTTTATAATCCAGCAATTCCACTTCTGGCCTTTACCTTAAGAAAATTAAAATTATAATTCAAAAAGATATATGCGCCCCTGAATCACTGCAGCATTATTTACAGTAACCAAGATACAGAAGCAACCTAGGTGTCCATTGAGAGAGGAATGGATAAAGATGATGTGGTACATATATGCAATGGAATATTACTCAGCATAAAAAAGGATAAAATCTTGCCACTTGCAACAATATGGATAGAGGGTTCTTGCTAAGTGAAATAAGTCAGACAGAGAAAGACAAATACTGCATGATTTCACTTATATGTGGACTCAAAAAACAAAACAAATGAACAAAGGAAACAGGAACAGACTCATAGATACAGAGAACAAAACTGACGGTTGCCCTGGAGGACGGGGAGGGGAGATGGTGGAAAAAGGAAAGAGGATTAAAAAGTACAAACTTTCAGTTATAAAAGAAGTCACAGGGATGCAATGTACAGCCTAGGGAATGTTGTCAACAATATAGTAATAAATGATTACTAGACTTATGGCGATCATTTCATAAGGTATATAAATACTGAATCACTATGTTATACACCTAAAACTAATATAATATCGTATGCCAACTATAATTAAAAATAGGTCTCAAAAAATATGAGAAAAATAAAATTCTAATCAATCACAGAAAAAAAGAAGAGAGGGAGAGGAACCCGGCTTCCAAATCAAAAAGTCCTAGACAAGACTCATTCAGCTACAGGCAGGGGAGCAGACTCCCATAAACACGGGGAGACATACAAGCCTGTCAGCGTACACTGGAATCACCCCAGGAAAGGGAAAGCTACTATACAGTTAAAATGAATTATGGTGAATGTTAACTAAACTCACTGTGGTAATCATTTCACAATACATGAAAGCCAAGTAATTACACTGTGCGCCTCAAACGTACACAGTGCTATGTGTCAATTATATCTCAATAAAACTAGGGAGAAAAACAATGAATAACCCTCATGAAATGAGCAAAATCCAAGCCGTTTTATAGGTAGGTCTTCTAAATTTCCTAATAGCAGATATTTATCATAATAAATAAACTCTTCCAGAGCACAGAAAAAAAAATAAAGCAAAACACCACCTCCTATATGTTTCCAGTTAGCAGAACTGAATACCAAAAACAGAAAGAAAAATGAAAGCCTCCCATCAATTTCACATATTATTGTAGTTGCAAAATAACTAATGAAATATTACCAAATATAATTGAAATTAAAAATAGGCAAGAAACAAGAGAGACATTTCTGTTCAGGAGCAATAAAGATGCTCATTATTATTTAACATTGGCTGAGAAGTGCCAGTAATGGAAGGAAAAAAAGAAAGAAAAGGAAGAGGGAGAAAGAAAGGGAGGCAGGACAAAGAATAAAGAAAGGGCAATATTGAAAAATACACAGAATTATAGTTATTGCAGATAATGCCAGTTCTACTTAGAAAACCCAAGAGAATCAACTTTCAATTATCAGAACTAACAAAACAGTTCATTAAATTTGGTGGTTACAAAACAAATGCAAAAAAACTGGTAGTTTCCCATAAATAAGCAATAACTGGTAAGAAAATAGAGAGGAGGTAATCCCATTCACAATTGCAACAAAAACATGAAATATCTAAGAATAAATTTAATTAGCAACACATAAGACTTTTGTGAAGAAAACATCAAAACTTCACCGAAGCCACAGTCAAAGGGGGGACCCTTCCCCCCACAGAAGAGAGAATGATAGAATATTCCTCATGTAAGACTCAGTCACATAAAAATATAAATGATCCCAAATCAACTATAAATTTCAAGCAATTGATAAAATTCTAAGGACTATTCCAAAGACTAACTGCTAGACAACAAATCTGAAAAGAAAAAGCCCAAATATTTTGCAAAAAGAGAAAATACTGGTTGGAAGAGTGGGGGACAGGAGAAATCACCAAAAGGTACAACTGTATATAGAGTTTCAATTGTAAAACCATCTGGGTGGAGTACAGGATTAAACAGACAGATGAATGAACTAAATAAAAAGCCTTAGGTATAAATATTTAGATTATGCTAATGTTAGTATTTTAAATCAATAGGAAAAAGTGTATTTAATATATATGTGTTGCTCAAATTATTCAACTATTTGAAAAGGAAAAAAAAAGTACTATCTGTACCTTCCACATGCCAAAATAAATCCCAGATGTACTGAAGACTTTAAATGTGTGATATGAAACTACTGAGGTGTTAAATAATATATATGTAAAGATTTATATCAGCTTGAGTTCTAAGCAAGCAACCTAAGAAAGGAAAAACATCAGTGAAAACTTGATTGATCTAACTATATAAAAACGCCATATTTCAATATGTCAAGGAACAGCATGAAGAAAATTGGAAGCCAAATGACAAATGAGAAAAATAACTGCAATGGGCATGCCAGACAAAGGGTTAATGTGCTTAATATTTAAAAACCTCTTATAAATTAGCATGAAGAAGAAGAATGGGGCAGTATAAAGTTGAATGCAGTACGTGACTAGAAAATGCATGAAACAAGACAAATTACCACTAAATGTATGAAAAAAGTGTTTGACTTCCCTAGTAATCAAATCAATAAAAATTAAAACATTAATTTGACACGGACACAGACTTCCGATCAAGATAGAGGCATAGGTAAACACAGCTCACCTCCTCACACAACCACAACAAAATTTGTAACTAAACTAAAAAACTACTATCACCCCAAATCATCAGAAAATCAAGCTGTATGGAAGACCCACAACCAAGGAATTTAAAAAGTCCCATTCATTCAGACAGGTGGGAGGGGTGGCGATGTGCAGATGTGGAATGGGCAGTCCCACAACTGTGTGTGGTGGGTAAAAATCAGGAAGGATATCTCGGTAGTGAAGGATCAAAGCGCAAGGTTCCAGTGCCAGAAAGATAAATCCCCATAACTTCTTGCCATAAAAACCCATGGGGGTTGGGGTAGTGGAAGACACTGAAGGATTCTCAGGTGTCTCCTCTTAAAGGGGGGGCAACAGACTTAGAACTGACGCAAACTCACTCTGTCTGGGCTCCAGCAGCAGGGCACCAGCTTGGAGGGCACCAGTGGCATACGAGGAGGAACCCAAGTGTCTGGCATTTGGGCAAGTACCAGGGGACAGCTTCCTCCCAGACAAAACTCTGAAGGCCACATTGTGGCCATTGTCCCTTTTCTGACCCCTCCCCCACATGGAGCCACAGAGCAGGGCCACCATATATGAGACTCCATCAACCTGGTTCACACAGGTTGCCCCACCCAGGTGATTACCTAAGGCTCCACCCCATTCAACTTATGGGTGTGCTTTTCTACATTAGATGATGCTACTAAGACATAGAGTCAAAGCAGTTCTACCTAATACACAGAAACAAACATAAAGAGGCTGCCAAAATGAGGAGACAAATAAATATGACCCAAATGAAAGAACAGAACAAAACTCCAAAAAAAAGAACCAAACAAAATGGAGATGAGCAATCTATCAGATGCAGAGTTCAAAACATTGATAAATAGGATGCTCAAGGAACTTACTGTGTACTTCAGCAGCAATAAAGACCCAGGCAGAAATGAAGTTTATACTACGTGAAATAAAGAAAATTTTAGCCTGGCTGGTGTGGCCTAGTGGATTGAATACCAGCCTGTGAACCAAAGGGTCACCAGTTCAATTCCCAGTCAGGGCACATGCCCACATTGCAGCCAGGTCCCCAGTTGGGGGTGCATGAGAGGCAACCACACATTGATGTTTCTCTCTTTCTCTACCTCCCTCTCTTCCCCTCTCTAGAGACAAATAAAATTTTTTTAAAAAAGAAAAAGTTACAGGGAACCAACAGTGGAGGTAATGAAGCTAGAATCAAATCAATCATTTGGAACTCAAGGAAGAAAAAAAGTTCAATCAGAGCAGCAAGAAGAAAAAAGAATCCAAAAAAAGTGAGAATAGCATAGGGAGCCTCTGGGACAACTTCAAATATACCAATATTCAAGTCATAGGGGTGCTGAATGAAGAAGAGAAAGAGCAAGAAATTGAAAATCTATTTGAAAAAATAATGAAAGAAAAATTCCCTAATTTGGTGAAGGAAATAGACATACAAGTCCAGGAAGCACAGAGAGTCCCAAACAAGATGAATGCAAAGAAGACCTCACCAAGACACATCATAATTAAAATGCCAAAAGTTAAAGATTAAGAAATAATCTTTTTTTAAGATTTTATTTACTTATTTTTAGAGAGGGAAGGGAGGGAGAAAGAGAGAGAGAGAGAAACATCAATGTGGAGTTGCTGGGGGTTATGGCCTGCAACCCAGGCATGTACCCTGGCTGGGAATCGAACCTGTGGCACTTTGGTTCGCAGCCTGTGCTCAATCCACTGAGCTACGCCAGCCAGAGCTAGAAATAATCTTAAAAGCAGCAAAAGAAAAATAGTTACTTACAAAGGAGTTCCCATAAGACTATCAGCTGATTTCTCAAAAGAAACTTTGTAGGCTACAAGAGATTGGCAAGAAGTATTCAAAGTGATGAAAAGCAAGGACCTACAAGCTAGATTACTCTATCTAGCAAAGCTATCATTTGGAATTGAAAGGCACTTAAAATGCTTCCCAGAACTCCTTTAGTAAAGCTTTAGGAGTTCTTTAGCTTTACTAAAGGAGTTCAGCATCACCAAACCATTATTATATGAAATGTTAAAGGGACTTACTTAAAAAAAAAAGATTAAAACTCTGAACATAAAAATAGCAATAAATTCACAACTATCAACAACTGAATCTAAAAAAAGAAACTAAGCAAACAAGCAGAACAGAAACAGAATCATAGATATGGAGATCATTTGATGGTTACCAGTTGGGAGGGGAATGGCGGAGAATGGGGGAAAAGATGCAGAGATTAAGAAGTACCAACTGGTAAGTACAGAATAGACAGGGGGACGTTAAGAACTGTATAGAAAATGGAGTAACCAAAAAACTTATATGCATGACCAATGGGCATGAACTAAGGGGGGTATTGCTGGAGGGGATGGGGGGACAGGGTGGAGGGGGGCAAAGGGGGAAAAATTGGGGCAATTGTAATAGCATAATAAATAAAATATATTGACCCAGCCAGGGTACATGCCTGGGTTGCAGGCCATAACCCCCAGCAACCGCACATTGATGTTTCTCTCTCTCTATCTCCCTCCTTTCCCTCTCTAAACATAAATAAATAAATAAATGAATGAATGAATGAATGAATGAATGAATAAATAAATAAAATATATTGAAAATAAAGTTGTACACCTGAAATTTAAAATAATAATAATAATAATAATAATAATTTGACACCATTCCTCACTTAGCAAATGGACAAGAACATTTTAAAGCCCACTATTACATGCAGAATGCCAAGCCACGGGCACTCTCGAACACTGCCGATGGGGGTGCGCACTGACACTTTCCAGAAGGCAACAGAGTAATGCCCTTTTGAAGCTTTTAAAATCTTCATACTCTGTCTCTCAACTTTTGTAATCTCTTTAAAATTTTATGAAAAATATCTTTTAAAGTTTATATTTTGCTTCTAAAGATTATTCAAAGAAAATAATAAAGGATGTACAGAAAGATTTATGAAAAAAATTATAGATGATGATGGTGATAGTGATGATGAAGATAAAGACTTGGGACAAGACACAAATTTTTGTTTCAAAGAAAAGAATTTCTTTGACTTCTTATACCAACATCATCTGTGACCCCAAATGACTTAGATGGAAAATGAAAATCCTACCCAATCAGCAGAGGCCCCTAAAGTTTCTGACACTAACAGGATTCCAGGTTCCATGTACATAATAAAATCAATACTTCAAGTATTCGTTCTCCTTTGACATCTTACAGATTTCTTCTAAAATTTATCATCACAGAAAAATGAGATTTTTTTCTTTGGGATGATAGTAATGATCTAAGGGAGCCTTCCTTACCTCCATCCTTCCCCCAACTCCTGTGTCTTGCCCTTTTACAGTTCAGGGGGGTGAGAGGTAGGGAAGCAAAAGAGTAAAAAAAACTATCACGTGGGATAGATTCTTTTCTCTTACTGACCAGCTGGAGCCAAATGCCAAACTCTGTCATTCCAGTTGAATGTAGCAGATACGTAAACTGTAGACATTTGCCTTATTTACATTTATCCAAGTTTCTTACTGAGAAAGAGAACTGAGATTAACTAATGGTCCTGACTCTATGGGCTCCTGCACAGCAAAGAAAATTTGCATATTCAAAATGGCAAATGAGGCCTCTGAAACAGAATGAAGTTTTGCCGAACAATCAAATAAAACATAGTCAGTTTAGCCACACTGGGGCACCGCTGGTCTTGGCCAAGTGGAAACTTGGAAGTGCTAAACATCAAGAGATATTTTGAGAAGGCTTTGTTCTTTTAGAAACAGGTAAGAATTAGAAGAAATCCTTCTGTTCTAAGAATCCTTTATCTGAGAAAACCTGTCCTGAAAGAACCATGTCTTTCCTTTTCTGAGCTCTCTCCACCTTGGCTCTCCTCCGGGAGCTTGGAAAGATGATTCTGGCATAGTCTCCAGGAACCCAAGTCTGGCCAATGTGTAGGGATGCCCAGGGGGCAAAGACTCTGGGTATTTAGGTGCAGCTACCTTTCGCCTTTAAAGCAGCAAGCTGACTTGCTTCCATTTGGAACAACCAGAACTGGCCTTCCAAAGGGGCTAAGGAAAAAAAATAGGTTTTAAGCAGCCCTGGGAGGGGTGCAATACTGGGGTCATTTTGGATTTCTCCCAACAATGCCTGGAGGGGCGATGAGACCCCAACAGAAAGGATGGACTACCAGATGGCCAGCCAGAAGGAAGAAAGATTCGGTCAATGAGAGTAAGATTCAGCTTTGAACACCTGCAAGCCTGCCGCATTGGCAGAGACCACCAACAGTAACCCCCAGGGAGCAGTAATACCAGGTCATGAGAGTACCAGCCAAGTAAGACCTTGCCTTTTCTACACCATCTGTCTCCCCTCTCTCCCTCAGTTACAGCGCTGGAGAAGCCAGGGGTAGCTATGGGGGTGGGAGAGGAAAAGGGAAGAAGCCAGCCGTGAACAACCTTCTTGTCTGCTGCAGGTTTCTAACCTGAAACAGGAATAAGCAGGGAGAAGAGAGAAGCTGAAATTCTCTCCTCCCTTCCTGCAACTAGGATGCTGCATCTGCCCTAGTATCAGCCAAAAGATGCTTTCCCCTGGGATTCTGCAGCCTGAGGGGGTGATGCCAAGACGCAGATACAGTTGAGAATGCATCCACAGCACCAGAGGCTCATCGGGGGCCCAGCGCAGCAGGAACCTGCAGCCAAGTCCTAACTTGAACGTTCCTGTGGTCCCTGACGCCCCGCCACCTGCCTGCTCCTCAGCCTTCCGAATTCTTTCTGTGAAGCTACCCACTATCCCACCAATAAATTTCTTTTCTGCTTAAATTAGCCACAATTGTTTCCTATTGCTTGCAAATGAAACCACCTCTCTTACATACCGACCGTGCTATTTTTATCTCTTACTGACTCCTGCCTCCCAGGTACCACCGTCTTCCCACAGAAGCAGAGCAACGTGAGACGGTAACAGCCAGGCTCCGGCATAACACAGTAGACACTCCTGCTGGATAATTAGAGGAGGGTTGAATAAAGGAACCGTTTATCTAGGTGTGGGCAGGTTGTGGGGAAGCTACAAAGGATAGTGCAGCTTCCCAGAATTAGTAACAGTGCGGTCGTTACCCTTTCTAGGCTCCAAATGCTGACAGGAGAGCAGGTACCAGAACTGGGAGGAGAGTCACAGAAGAGGGGCCACCTGGAGAGGAACTCTGACCTTCAGTTGAGAGGCACAATTAGCCTGAGGCAAGTCTCCAGGAGGGATCATACCCTGACCAGGGTCTCTTCCCTCTCTCCCTCCCTCCCTCCCTACTGAAGCCAACAGGCCCAGGAATCTGCCCATCAGACCCTTAAAGAGTCAGCCCCCAGGGCAAACCGCAGGGTGGAGAAGAATGGAGAGGCAATCAGAGGGGTGGGGAGGCACTTGGAAGGCACTTGGCACAAGCACCTAAGATAAGAGCTTCAGGTGATCCCCAAATGCCCACATATTTACCCAACCCACGCTCCATCACCCAGGTGCTCTCCGAGTCAACTCGGAGTCAGAGCTGCACCAAGACACAAGCACACACTGCCAGCGCTGTCGGGCACTGCGCCTCCGCTGCCTTCGTCTGTCCCAGCACTGTTTTGCAAAGCACCTGCTTCCGCGTTGTCATCTCCGCGACTTCTACCTTTCCCAAGCTTCTACTCCAGCTCGAGGACTCCTGCACTGAGAATTGAGAGTTCTTGAGTTGAGAACAAACCTAGAAGTTACTGTTTCTGCCCCAAATCCAGGGGCTGTCAAAGCGCAGTTGGATTTAGAGACAGCCGAGAGACACAATTCTCAGATCTCAGGGCACCCAGATCCAGGAAATGAAACAGAGCAGTAAACCACGTGCGCTGCATGCCATTGCTACCAGCAACTGTCAGCAGGCATTTTGCTAAGGATATTAGAGGAACACAGGATCCCTTTAAAATGTAGTTGAGAGAAAGCCTGTACTTGAAACTACGAAGACTGTGAGCCATTGCAGAGGGAGAATTCTTTGAAAACTACGAGAGTGTGAAAGGCACCGATACAAGGTCACAGTCCTCATCACACAGACCATCGTGAGACAAAGAAGCAGAGGAGTGACAGCCACAGACCCAAGATTCATTTCTTCAACTTCCCACCGATAGATTTCCAGCACTTGCTGCGTTCTCAGCACTGGGCTAGGATCACAAGGCCAAGAGGGCGAAAGCAGCATGTTTGCCCTTAGCTATATTTAAGTAAGCCTTTTACAGTTTCCCCGGAGAAGGTAGACTGGAGAAACAACAATAGCTGCCACTTACTAGAAATATACAAGTGCCAGTATTAGATGGAGCATTTCCTCTTCACACCTCTCTGCAGCCCTAGTAGATAGACAAATACTGTTCTTATCCCCATTTTACAGATTGCACATAGAAGTCCAGTAACTTGCAACAAGTCACATAGAAAGATACGAGGCAGAAAAATAATACGTGATCCAGGACCACAGGGTATAGCATCTCACCGGATGTATAACACTTTACATAAGAAGTATGTGTGGGTTGCTGTGGGGCTGTTGCTTGAGGGGGAAAGGGGAGAAGGAAACACATGCTTCCCATGGATACTTTTTCAAGGGGTTCAGCTAAAATTTCAGTCTCACTGATTCCCCCCCTGCAGTTCTGTTCCCCATTAACTGGCCCTCTGCCGTGAGATAGCACAGTGACAATGTTTTGTCAGGGAACATTGATGCTTAGACATTTGAATCAATTAATGCATCCATTTCAGTCACCTCGTCATCCGTCAGGGACAGCAAGTTCTCTTGCCAAAGTAAGTGCCAGAGCAGGGGGAGTGCAGGAAGAAGAGTGTGTTTGGAGAAGTATTTATAATTATATATAAAGGAGAAGGACACTTACAATTTGTTGAGGTAAAATGGCTGATTATATAATTTTTTTTTTTACCACAAAGAGAGACAATCAGAAGAATGCGATAGGGGCTCGCAATTTGTTCAGCCTGCCTGGGTCTGCATGGCAGCTTCTAGCCGCGAGACTTTGAGGACGGTGCTTAACCTTTCTAAACCTCATAGAGAGAATAATAACATCAGGTTAAGAGCTCAACAGTTTGCCACTGAACCTTCATTCTCTGTTTCCTGCGTAAGACACGCCGATAGGGACCCACAGCACAGGATGCTCGGGGCTAGTATGCTCCTCTGTAACAGCGGGCCTGGGCGTGGCCCGAGACGTTGCCTCGGTAACAATGTCCCAGGTGCTGCTGATGCTGCTGTGCTTGCGTCCACGCTTTTGAGTATTCAAGACCCTGGAATAAACCTAATTCTCAAACTTGACCTTGCATCAGAATCACCTGGAAGGCCTGTTCAAACAAATTCCTGGATCAAAACATGAAAATCTCAAGGGGTTCTGACTCCATAGGTCTAGGTGGGGCCCAAGAATTTGTATGTCTAACAAGTTCTCGGGTGGTGCTGATGATGCTGGTCCAGAGATCACACTTTGAGAATTAATGTCCTACATGGTCTGTGAGCACTCTTACAAATTGAAGCAAAGGCCAGAAATAGTACTTGACCATTGCAAGCCAAGCAAAGCGCTGTTGTCATGTGAGAAAATGAAGAGACCATCTATAAGGCAAGCTCTCGACTTTCCTGACCACCACAGGTCATATCTGGGATCAGAAGGTCAGGGTCACACAACCTAGCTCTCACCGTCCCGATGCGACTCACCTCACCCCTGGGCTGTAATGTCCCCCTCAGTCAATGGGCTTCTTTTTTCTGCTTCCTTTTTCCTTTTTCCCCTTTCCTTCCCTTACTCATCAAGAAGCCTCTCAGATCCCGGCCAGTGCGGCTCACTTGGTTGGGCGTCGTCCCACAAAGCGAAAGGTCACCAGCTCAAGTGCTGGTCAGGTCACATGCCTGGGTAGTGGGTTCAGTTACCTGGACAGGGCACATCCGAGAAGCCACCAATCAATGTTTCTCTCTCACATCAATGTTTCTTTCCCTCTCTTTCTCCCTCCCTATTCCTCTCTCTAAAAATAAATAAATAACATCTTAAAAAGAAAAGAAAAGGCCCATCAGAAGATCCTGGCTGTGGTTGGGAACAGAACTTCAGCGCTCGTCCTAGTGTCTTGACGAGCTCAAATGCAAACATCACTTAACGTGACAGGCAAACCGTGTGTGCAGCGCAGACGCTGCTCGTCAGGTAAGGCGCTGATGTGCACAGAGCATGCTGAGAAAATAACAGCCTTTCGTGAATCAGCATTAGCATAATTACCGAACATCGGTAATTGCTGAAATTATGTTCACTAGGATCGTTTGTTTTTTTTTTTAATTCTAAGTGAGAGGCCTCTTCCACCTATTCCCCCAGCAGGGAGGTCAAGGTGGCCTATCAGCTGGCCTTGAACACTCAAAGAAACACTAGCCATCTCCCAGAGGACATCCCAAGCATAGACTCTGGAGGGACTGTCTTCGTCGGAGGGGCCCCCAAACTCTGCCTGAAACTTCGGGCCTCCACACCTTTATTCCTGCTGTGCCTCTCTTCTAGAATGTCACCCCCTCTTGGCTCAATGCATCCAACGTTGCTTGGTCAGCAAGACATGGCAATGTAGGAAAATGTAGAAGTAAGTGTTTTGACTATGGCACATGGGAAGTGCAGTGGCAGCTGAAGCACCTGTCCAGGTGGGACCTCTGGAAGGTCAGATTCAACCAGGAAGCTGCTGCATGCTACTGAATGCGGGAAGAAGAGGAGGCCTCCCATGCCTTCAAAGGAGTGTGGGGGCAAAGTTGACCACAGACAGCGCCGTGCAGAGTATCACACCAGCACGGGGACCTGCGTCACTGATGGAGCCGTGCAAGCTGAGTGGAGAGACTCCATAAGAGTAACCCTTCCGCACATGAGCACAGGCAGTGAGGAGCCTCTCCCTTTAGTCCCATGCAACCCTGGCACTAGGATGGAGATGATGGGCGACATTGGTGGGACACAGAATGCACAAGCCACCCAGAAAAGGCTCCAGACCCTCAGCAAGGAGAAGAGGAACTGGGGTAGTCAGGACAAGCCAAGCACCTCGGCGAGCTGTGACTAAGGGCCTGCAAACCCGCGCCAGGAAGCAAACAGTGCACATCATCCCCTCAGGCAGTCATCCTCCTGACGCCTCTCCTTCCCCTGTGTCCTACCTCCCACCGACACTGAAGCTAGATAAGCACATTTCTGCTTGTTTTGTGTGCTGCTGCATCCACAGAGCCTGAAACAGTTGAGTTAATGAACTGAATGAATAAATCAGCAAGTCTTGACAGCTTTAACCCCCAAAGAAGACCTCACATCTGTCCACATTTCTCCATTGTCTCTGCCAACACCCTCGCCCGGGTCCTCACCATCTTGGACCCACTGTATGAGCCCCTGCCTTGTGTTCCAGGCTCAACCCTTTTCTAAAGATTTTTTAAATTTATTTTTAGAGAGAGGGAACAAGGGGGAGAAAGAGAGGGAGAGAAACATCGATGTGAGAAACACCCATTGGTTGTTTTTCATTCATGCACCAGCTGGGGAACGAACCCACCACCCAGGCATAGGCCCTAACTGGGGGTCAGACCGGCAACTCTTCGCTTTCCAAGACGGTGCCCAACCAACTGAACCACACCAGTCAGGACTGGCCTCCACCCTTGCCCCCTTGGAGCCACACCCTTTGCAGGAGCCAGGCAGTCACTCTGCCCCAGACCAGGTGACACACCTGACCGTAATAACCCGGATGCTTACCCTGGGTTTGCTGTGAGTCAGGCCCGGTTTGCACGGGCAGTCCTCTGCGGGATTTCTGAAGCCCACTCCCCCGCAGAGCCCGGCCCCATCCCACTCCTGCGGGAAGGCCTTGTATGGCAAGCCCTGCCCGAGATGTCCCTTGACCTGGAACCTGTCTCTGTCCCACACATTTGGCACTTAGCATTGACCCTTCACGCCACCACAGAATGACCTTTGCATGGGTACCCTAAAATGACTGACCCGTGCATGTCCTGTGCATTTCTACTCTCAAAGTGGTTTTGTAACCAGGAGCGCATAACGAGCTTGCTTCCCAATCGCGTGATTTATCCCCATGTTACAGGTGAAACCAGGTTCCGGGGAAATTGCTCAAAGTCACAGGCCAATGGGTGACTGAGTGGAGATTCCAACCCAGGACTTCGCACTCCAGCCTCTCTGATCGCCCCACGTGTCAGCTGCCCCACGTGCCTGCTGTGCCTTATTGTGACCTTCATGGCCTAATCAAGTGGCATAAGAATAATAAACAGTGGTTAATGTTTGTCATGGACTTATAATGTTCTCCACATTTTATAAGTGGCTTACACAGGTTATTATTTCATTCTCACGACCCTTTGACATATATCTTCTTATTATTCTAAGGAGCAATATGAGACCTCTGAGGCTCTGAGAAGTTAAATAACTTTCCCAAGGTGACATAGCAATTAAACGCCGGGGCCAGGACTTAAACCCAGGCAGTCTGGCTCCTGAGCCTACACATTTCACCACTGGGACCCCCTTTCTAAGGGCCCCCAGAGGATGTTTATGGGCTGACTGGTGACACCACACTGCCAGAGCCAGGAGAAGAGCCTTGGTGGGATCAAACATTTACACCGGCCATCAAATATCTGTCTTGGAGTGACAGCTGGCAGTTGATAAGGTTTGACATTTTCAAATCAATTTCTATCGATTGCCTTCTCCTCAAGAAAGGACGAGAGTTTGACGGATAAAAGCCAGAGCCCAGTGCGCTTGGGCACAGCGGGGAGGGGAGGCCCAGAGTGAGCTGTGCGGAGGGCGCGAGGACAGCGGTAGCAGCTGTGCGCTGTCTGTGAGAAAAACCCTTTCTTGGCAGCGTCCTGCTCCGTCCTGCTCCGGGGTGTCCCCACACAGTATCGAGTAAATAACACAGGCCCCATTTTGTTGTCATGTGATGTTTTCTGCCGACAGAGGGGCAGGGAAGCGGAAGAAAATGTTATGTGCTTGGGCATGGCCATGGAGTTATGAATATTTATGTGATCAACACATAAAATCCCATTTTAACAGATACCATTTTGATGGGTTTAACAAGTTAATCTAAGCCATTTCCACATCCTGGTGGATGCCTGCAAGAGATGAACGGGTGGCATTTCTGTAAAGTCTGCTGCGTGAGGAAACCTCTGAAACAGATGGGTGCATAAGCCCCTGCTCTTTTGGTGAGCATCCCAATTTGTGCCTCGGCACTGTTGACGCGCACTGAGCCTGCGCCGTGTGCCCAGCGTTATGCTGGCGCCTCGTAGTGCTGCTCCTCGCAGCCGCACTCCGAGGTCAGCTCCCTACTGATCACGTGGATCTGAGTGACAGCAGGCCCTGAATCAGGGGTGGCACCTGGATGGGGCCGAGCCCAGAAGAGTGTGGGCTGACGTGGAACCCGGAGCCGAGCCCCAGCCTGGCTGGGGACGGAGCGTTGACAACCCCCAGGCAGGCCGGCTGGAGTGAGGAGCAGACTCCCGCGTTCTGCAGCCAGGGCCTCTCTCACCTTCCCCGCCTGCTGACCACCAAGGACAGCTGCTCCTATTAGCGTCTTCCCAGCTTGGGCTTTCGACACTTGTCTCACATTAAAAAGCTAGTCAAGCATTTTAAGCTGCTCGATTGCTATTGATCCTCCCAATAAGTAATTGTACTTTTGTCTCCATTTCGTGGCTGAGGAAAATGAAGCTCAGAGACTTTTTTAAGGGGTTTAATCACAAGCACGTGGTTAAGAAGTTCCAGTCTGGTCGAGGATATGAATACAGGTCTTTTCATTCCAAACCGTGTGCTCTTGCTCCTACTCTGTGGAGTGTTTCATTCCCGGAAGCAGAGGTAGATTGCCCTGCTATGTCCCGCTCTTCACTCCCTCCCTGTACTGGGATCACACCCAAGCCCTCTGCCATTCCTGCCATATACATGCAGAGTGCATTTCCACATTCCACTGACAATGGACTTAGCTGTGTGATCTATCTCAGCCAGTGGCATGGTGGAAACAACCCAACAGGAAGCTACGAATATGCCTGTAGTGTTTGGCTTGGCTGCTGGCACCTGGGACCCTCCATGAAACCAGCAGGCCCCAGGCAGCTACCTCTCCAAGGAGACGAGGGAGATGCAAAGCATAGACCTGAACCAAACTGTGTTAGTTTCCCGTGGCTGCCATAACAAATCACCATAAACGGAAATTTATTTTCTCACAGTTCTGGATGTCTGACATCCAAAATCAAGGCGTGGGAAGGACTGTGCTCCTCCCAAAGGCTCTGGGGGAGAATTCTTCTTGCCTCTTCTAGTTTCCTGGCTTATAGATGCTCCACTCCAACCTCTGCCCCCACCTTCACGTCACCTTCTCCTCTGTGTCTCTGCACACCCTCCTCTGTTCCTTACAAGGACACTGTCCTTGGACTTAGGCCCAATGTGATCTCTGCCTGATCCTTACCTTCCCTGCATCTGAAAAGATCCTATGGTCAAAGGAGGTCGCATTCTGAGGTTCTCGATGGACATGAATTTGAGGGAACACTCTTCAATCCCACTACAGTTGGCCCTCTGTCTCCCAAAATTCACATTCACCCCACATACAAAACACTTTCATCCCAGCCCAGCATTCCCAAAAGCCTTAACTCATTCCAACTCTAAATCCAACTCTAAATCCAAAATCTCATCTAAATATCATCAACTCAAGAATTTGGGACAAGAAGTCCCAAATCTCATCATCTAAATCAGGTATCAGTGGGAGTCTGGAGGTGGTCCACCCTGGGGCAAAATCCCTCTCTGTCTGTGGGCCTGTGAAACTAAATGCACATGCTATCTGCTTCCAAAGTACAATGTGGGGACAGGCACAGAAAAGACAATCCTACGGGGAAAAAATGGAAGGCGTCAAAGAGTCACTGGCTACGCCCCAACTTCTGCTTCTACGGCAGTGGCCCTGCCCTCCCTACTGTTCAATTCACTGTACCAGTCCATTCTTCTGGAGCCAGGCCTATCTGACCTGCAGACCCAGAAGCAATAAAATAAACTGTTGTTATAAGCCGCTGAGATTTTTGAGGTTAGTTGTTACGCACCAAAACCTCATGGGTACACCACAAAACAGGGAGAGAAAGGCCTTCAGATGGAGCGCCCAGAAATCCTGCACAGAACAGCGACTCATCTCTTCTCCATAAAGACAACAGGTTTTTGCAAAGATGGACCCCACCTCAAACTGCCAAAACGTTAATTTTGCCGCATTGCATAGGATATTTGGCAATTCCTTTAATCCAACAAATTTCAACTCATCACCTTGATTGAATAGATGTTAAACATGCAACAGAACAGACAGAAGAAGAAAAATGATGCTGTCCTCACAAGTTCACAGTCTAATGGTGTTGACTGACATAAACATGAGTAATAGTAACCACAGGCCTCGAGAAATAAATCCCGTAATGGGACAAAACAGCATCTGGCAGTAGGCCTTACAAAGTCAGCGTGGTAGAGATGACGCTGGCAGTGGGCCTTACACGTCAGATGGGATTTTCCAAAGGCCAAGATGGAAGACTAGGAGGAAAAGACCAGAAAGCTATGTTTTGAAATATCTGTTTGCACAGCCGGCCAACAGTATCCAAATGGAGTGCCAGGAGAGGAAATGAAGTCATGGGGAGCCTTCAGTGCTAGACTGTGGGGTGTGCACAGGAGTTGATGGGCAATCGGGGGCCTTGGAAGCTGTGAGAGTGAGGGAGCACTGTGAGGGGGCTGTGCCTTAGGAAATCACTATGGCTGAACGCTGGATGGGAGGATTGAGAGGTTCTAGACTGGAGCTGAGGATGCCAGGTAAAAGCCAGCTGCAACTGTGCAGCTTTGGAGGTCGAGTAACAGGGGTTAGACCACTGGGCATGTTGGCAAATTCTTGGTGTCTGACTCCAAGACACCAAGGGGGTCTTGGTGTCTTGCTCTGCATGCAGGGCCACAGCAGGAATGTCCTCTTTACTCTGCCATATGCCACCCCATTTCACCTCTCAGTTCCTCCAGGTCCCTGAGCTATTCCTGTTCCTCTTTTTCTGGGGAGCCCGCGGGCCTCTTCCTGCCGCACATTCTATCACTCTAGCAAAGCATTAGCAAAAACCATCCATCCATCTGCTGACTCCACAGAAATCAGTGAGCACCAGATCCAGGGACAGAGGAGGAGGGAGGACGGGAGGGGACACTCTCCTGATTACAATATTTTATCCTCAAGCATTTGCCACCATTCATCACTTCTGCTAACACAGCAAAAATTCAGGCTCTTGTCTCCCAAATGACCTGATAAAGCTCCCCCAGAAGTCTGGGATTTGGAGGTGGGCTGAATATCAGGAGCTGGAGGGACCAGATTTAGTGGCCCGGGTCTCTGGGGTGCAGTGGGAAGATGGGTAGGAAGAAGGTTGGGAAGCCAGCAGAACCAGGAGGGGGCTCCAGCTTCACTTTATTTAATAACCACACAAATACACACTCTATATTGTAAAGCGGGAGAGTTAGCAGAAACTGCAGGCGGCCTTGGAATTCCAGCCAGCCCTCTTCCTTGCTCCAAGCAGAGCGGAAGCCTCTGCTCACTGTGCCCCATCCGGGTCCCAGGAACATCTCCTTCTGCCTCATGCCTTTCCCCTCCACTGCTCTGTTCCTCCCTTCCTTTCCCCAGACCCCAGGCACCCTGGCATCTCAGTCCTCATGCTTGTTTTCTGTGAGCCAGGAACTACGTCTGATCTGTGTCAGCATCTTTAGCACCTCATGCAGGGCCTGCCACTGCGTGAACGCTGCTAAACCTTGTCCCTGATGGCCAACAGAGGCATGCACCACCATGTTCCCTCCCCAGAGGCTGCCCTATAAGGCAGTGGAGCCAGCCTGCACAGCTATGAGAAGGCAGATGCCAGCACCCCCTCACCCATGGCCTTATGCCCGACCATGTCTCAAAAGGCCTCCTGCTCTCTTGCCTGACCTCGAACTACAGTGTTGCCTCAAGCTTCTGGAGTTTTGAGACTCCACGCAGCTCCTCAACTACGCACCTTGGCTCACGTGCATCCTTCAGGCCATTTCCTGCTCAAACTGCCCTGAGCAGCCCCTGAGGACCCTGAGGCCCTCCCTGGACCTCAGCCCCCACACAGACACCACACACATGTATATGCACCATGTATTCCCCTCATACATACCCCATACAAGTGTGTACATACCATGGGCACCCACATGCACCATAAATGTCTACACACACACACACTATACATGACACACACACATACTATGCATAGCTATGTACACACACACTAAACAATGTTTGCACACACACATATACCATGTTTGCTCTGCAGATATATGCCACATATATGTATAAACATGCATGTATGTCATGAGCATGTATATATGCACATGTTTGTTGCCCACACCTGTGTGGTGTCTTATATGCCACTCGCATGTGTCATGCACATATACATCTCATTATTCTCCATTCATCCATGTCACACATGTGTGTATATATCTATACTCCCACAAAGATTGACATGTGTATGCCACACGTATGCGCACTCACACACACATGCACACACAGAGCATTCAATGTGACTATAATTTCTCCAGAATGGCCAGGTCTGAGTCAGTCCAACCAGAGGTGACTGTTGCCTCAGAAGTCCTCTAGAAACCTAATTTCTAATTTCTGTGGCTCTTTTAAAAACATTTTTATTAAATTTATTGGAGTGATTTACAATAGCCAAGTGCTGGAAACAGACTAAGTGCCCATCAGTAAATGAGTGGATCAAAAAATTGTGATACATTTACACAATGGAATACTACTACGCATCGGAAAGAAAGAAGGAGCTCCTACCTTTCACGACAGCATGGATGGAACTGGAGAGCATCACGCTAAGTGAAATAAGCCAGTCAGTGAAAGACAAATATCGTATGATCTCACTTGTAAGTGGAACCTAATCAACAAAACAAATAAGCTAGCAAAATAGAATCAGTGACCTGGAAATAAAGAACAAACTGACAGTGACCAGAGAGGAGGAGGGAGGGCATAATGGGGGAAGGAGGGGGAAGGGTCAAGTCAAGGACACGTGTAAAGGACCCAGGGACAAAGCCAATGGGGGGGCAGGATTGAATGTGGGAGGTGGGGGTTGGATAGGGCAGGGGAGAGTGATGGCAGAAAAATGGAGACAACTGTAATTGAACAACAATAAAAACTAAATTTTTTTAAGTAAACCATAAATAAAAAAATAAAAAGTGCTTTGTGTTCCTGAGAAATAAAATAAAATAAATGAATGTATTGGGGTGACACTGGTCAACAGGATCACACAGGTCTCAAGGGCACAACTCCATGACCCGAGACCCGCACCCCGCACTGCGTGCCCACCACCCAAAACCAAACCATCTCTTTAAAATAAAACCCAAGGCTTTTTTCCTAGCTGTATTGAAGTATAATTGACAAATAAAATTATAATATAATTAAATATACAGTACGATGATTTGATATATGTATTCACTGTGAAATGAATACCACAATCAAGTTCATTCATATATCCATCACCTCACACAGTTACCGTTTTTCGGTGAGAATATTCTCCTAGCAAATTTCAGGAAGACAATGCAGTATTCTAACTCTAGCCACCATGCTGGACGCTAGATCCTCAGAACTTGCCCATCTCATAGCTGAAAGTTTATGTTCTTTGACCAGCACCTCCGCATTTCCCCCACCCTCCAGCCCTGGGCAACCACCATTCTACCCTCTGTTGCTATGCCTTTGATTTTTATTTCACTCCACATAGAAGTGGTACTCCATTGTATCTGTCTTTCTCTCTCTGGTGACCTCACTTAGCATAATGTCTTGCAGGTTTATCCATGTTGCCTCAGATGGAAGAATTTCCTGTTTATGACTGAGTAGTATCCCAGTGGGCATACATACCACACCTTCTTCATTCATTCATTCATTCATTCATCCATCCACAGAAGTGTGGGCTGTTTTCTCCGTGTCTTGGCTGTTGCGAACAATAATGCCATGACCGTGGGAGAGCAGCTATCTCTTCCAGAGAGTGAGCTCATCTCCTTCCTTTGCATGCGCACCCAGAGGCACAACTTCTGGATAATAAGATAGTTCTATTTTAAAGTTTTTTCAAATTTATTTTAAATTTGAGGAAGCTCTGTACTGTCTTTCCCAGCAGCTACGCCAATGTACGTTCCCACTAACAGTGCACAAGTGTTCCCTTTTCTTCACTCTCACCAACACTCACTATCTCTTCTCTTTTTGCTGACAAACATTCTGACAGGTGTGAGGTGATATCTCATTGTCGTTCTGATTTGCACTTCCCTGGTGATTAATGATAGTGAACACTTTTTCACATACTTATTGGCCATTTGTATGACTTCTTTGGAAAAACGTGTTTTTATGTCCTTTTCCCACAGTTGGGTTATTTAGTTTTCTGATAGTGAGTTGTAAGATAACTCCTTAACAAGTTTACGGTTTGAAAATTTTTGCCTTTCCACATGTTGCCTTATGTTTTGTTAATGGTCTCATTTGATGTACAGAAACTTTTTAATATGATGTCATCCCATTGGCTTGTTTTTGCTTTGGTTGCCTTTAATTTTGGTGTCAGATCCAAAAAAGCAATGCCATGACCAATGTCAAGGACTTTTTCCCCATGTTTTCTTCTAGGGGGTTTTACAGTTTTAGATCCTATGTTTAGGTCTTTAATCCATTTTCAGTTGATTTTGTAAAGATTGTAAGATGGGGTCCCTTTCCCTCTTTCACATGTGGAGATCCAGTTTGCCCAGCACTGTTTGTTGAAGAGACTGCCCTTTCCCATTGTGTATTCTTAGCAACTTTATCAAAAATTATATGCATGGGTTTGTTATTCTAAGTGTATTTTTAATGCCAAAATCATACCATAAAATCCAAGGCTTGTGTAAATGTGGGACTTTTCAACTCTCAGGTAAAGAGGAGCACCCTGGCCAGGTAGCTCAGTTGGTTGGAGCATCATCTCAATGTGCCAAGGTTGTAGGTTCATTCCCCAGTCAGGGCACATACAAGAATCAACCAGTGAGCCCTGACCAGTGTGGCTCAGTGGCTTGGGTATCATCCCACAGAGCAAAAGGTCTCTGGTTCAATTCCTGGTCAGGCCACACGCCAGGGTTGCTGTCCAGGTTCCTGGTTGGGGCATGAGGCATCCAATTGGTAGTCCTCTCATGCATCCATGTTTCTCTCCCTCTCCCTCTAACTCCCTTCCCCTCTCTCTAACGATAAATATATAAAATCTTTTTAAAAAGAATCAACCAATGAGTGCTTGAATAAGCAGAACAACAAATCAAGATTTCTTTCTCTGTCTCTCCCTTCCTCTCTCTCTCAAAACAATAAATTCTTTGAAAAAAAGAGGAAGCCTACTCTGACATCGTAAAGGTGGTGGTGGGCGTGGTGGTGGGCGTGGTGGTGGGCATGGTGGGAACAGCAGCCAGAGATGGCCGGCGTGCTGAGGAGAGGCACTGGCCAGCCTCTGCAAACGTGCACCGTCCTCTTCTCACCAGGGCTGGGGCTGAACTGCCCAGCAGCCCACCAAGAAGCCCAAACAGCTGACAGTTTCCAGTTCTAATGCCTCAACTGGACCCAAGATAATGGTGAGCACTGGGAGCAGAGGGGCAGACCAAGCCCAGGGACACAGGTAAGCCAAGGTCTAGATGCCAAGCAATACAGAAAGCCCCAGAGCAGGGGGCAAGGCAGGCCACAGGCCTTTGTCCCAGAGGTGGACCAGAGCCCAAGCAGTTCTACACCGAATAAAGAGACAGACACTGGGGTGGACAGAGACTGGGGCTCACTTCCCTGGACCAGCAAGGATGTAGGATGGAGAGTAGCCAACTGGTCTAAAGGATTAGGGAGGGGTAGACAGAAAGCAGCTGGGTAAAGAAGAAGCATATAGCAGTGTTTAGAGTGGTCATTTATTCATTCAACAAATACTTATTGAGCTGCTACTACGTGCCAGGCACAAACGATACAATGGCAATAGACAAGTTATTGTCTATAGACAAATTCCATTATGAATTTACCAATTTATTTTACTTAAAAACTGAGAGAAGAGCTATAAAAGAGAGTTTAATTCTGTCAAGTGGCCTCTCTGGCAAGAATTAATCCCTGAACCTACCTGAGGACCTTCTGCCTGGAGCTTTTAGCGGCACTCCCAAATTTCCCTCTCACATACGCCCCTCTCAGACCTGCGCTTTTCCTCACCAGCATGCCAATCTTGTTCCTAATTTAGCCCTTAGAGTAAGCCAGGCTGTCAGTTTGCTATTCCCTAATCCCATCTCAGCACAGCAATTGAAACTGATGATTGCAATATTGCTGAGTTCCTTGTTCCACAATCTATTGTGCTCGGAGTGGGGGCAATCACTGTCACCGCGGCTTGCGGGAGCTCACCGAGCCAGTGCCAAGTAAACAACAGCTTCTGTCGCTGCCCTGCTCCAGTCTGTTTCAACAGCCCCCTCAGAGTCCTTACGCTGGAATAGAATCGGCCTCTGCCCCCCAGGGACTCCGAGTCTGGTTGGAAGGACAGGCCTGGTGGGGGGTTTAAACAGTACTGACGGAGGCCACCTAAAGTGTGTGGGGCATAGGGGGCAAGCCAGGGGCATCTTCCTGGCTGCCTGAATTGAATCTTGAAGAAAGAGCAGGAAGGGAGTACCTACAGGTGTGGGATGAGGACTCACAGGGGCACAGGTGGGGGGAGGCTGGGGACACTGGAGGCCAGCGACAGCACAGTAAGCCTAGAGACTCCACACAGGTGGAGTCCGGGGTCCGGGCCAAGTGAGGACCGGGATGAGACTGGAACACGCTGAGGCCAGCCCCCGGGGGGCCTCCTCAGCCGAGCTAAAGAGCCTGAGTTGATTCAGGAGCCGAGGGAAAGTCGCTGAGGAATGTTATGCAGAGAAGGAGGTCAGTCCGTGGCTGAGGGAAGGGAGGACCTAACCGGATCACCGGATGCAATTGTTGGGACCCTCCTAGGACACACACAATCAGGACTTCTGACGGCACGCCCCGAAAACTGCCTTTACTTAAAGCCGCCCCTGTTGTTCAGATCCACTGAACAGGAATTAACAACTGCTCTAAAGATGCCAGCCAGTGTTCCACTTGGCTTACAATCAGGACTTTGTTCACATCTATATCCAACTTACGTACACTCTTAAGAAAACACTTAAAAGAGAACCACCCGAGACTGAAACCTTTGCAGTAAAGCCTTCGGTTTCCTGTCCAGCCCCATCGCAGTGGCTACTGCAGCCCCTGGATGTGCGGTCCACTCGGATGGCCCCTATTGTCAGCTCAGCAAGTGCTCGAGCAGAAACGGGTAAGGAAAGAACAGGAGCCTCAGGGTCACTGACCCACGTTCCCATCTGACCCTGTCGTGAGCCAGTCGTGGAGGTTTGGGAAAGCCGGTCAGCCTTCCTGGACTTGAGTGTCAGGTGGCAGCTCATTCTGGTTTGCCCAGAACTTTCCAGGGGTTAGAAAGTCCTGGGCCCCAGGAAATCCTTTATCAAGGGCAAACCTGATGGTTGATCGTCCTATGTCATTCCCTCGTTTGTAAAATAAGAGTGTTAATGCCTGCCAGCTGGGGTGCTGTGAGAACGTGAGGAAGTTTTGCAGACTCTCCTGCCGTATCAGAAACATAGTGCTCCCAAAATGCCAGTTCCCTGGGTTTTTCCCCCTCTGCCACTCAGGCTCCATCCCCCAGATTGCACATAAAAGCATCACGTCCCATTTGGCCAGGGGAAATAATTCAGCTCACCAGGCACTTCCATGGCTGTGACTTCATTTGGTTCTCACAACAATCTTGCATGGGAAATAGGGTAGAAATTTTGTGCCCATTGGTAGACGGGGAAATGGAAAGTCACACGCGTTAAACAGCTCAGTGGGAAACATCCATTTCTACAACCCTTCACATATCTGCCCAGGCCCTAAAAAAGGAAATTGCTACCTACGCTCCAGCTCCCAAGGGAGGGGCACTGGCTTGTGGGATGGATGGGAGTTGTGACTTTGACTGGGCCAAGTCTCACTGACGGCTGCTGTGCCATGCGCCCTCCCACGTGCCAAGGTGTTCATTCTCTCAATAGAGTTATAGGTTGGTTTGGTGAAAACAAACTCAGGTTTAAGGAAAAGTAACCAAGAAATCCAGTTAAGCCTGGTGGCCTTCTCCATCTGCATTTTCCCCGGAGGGCTTCACACTGAAATTCCAAGCACTTGCTCAATCCTCTCTAAAGCTGAGACTTTGTTTCTCATTTAGTGATTGATCCTTGGTCAGAGGCCCCAGGAGCAGGGCAAGAGGGATGAATGGTGCCAGACAGGCTTAACCACAAGACCCCGCCAAGCCACTAACAATGGGCTGGCTAACTCAGCTGCCAAGTAGGACTTGAACCCGTGGAAACGGCTTTTCTGCTTTTCCCTGCACCATGGAGCTGTGCTCCGCAACCACACCCGGTAGGAACTCAATCGATTCTTGTTCACGCTCCCACCCCAGACAAGCAGCTTTGAAAAAAAGCTGTTTTAGGCAACACGATCAGCCTTTTGCTGTTGTTCATTAAGGGTTTAGCAGCTCAGTATTGATTTTCTTGCAGCTGCCTCTGAACTTTAATTCCTGCAGCAGAAAAACAAGACTTTGTCTGAGACATTTCCTGTCCAAGTGGCGGGTAACAACCATTCCTGGGTTGCTGATTTCCCCAGCCAGTGCTGGGCACCGCGGGGTGTCTGCGACATGTCCTTTGTCTATTCCAGAGAATGATCTCTATAGCTGCAGGAGGTCCCTTCAACTGTGAGCTGCAATTCCACCTCCACCCTAAGTCAGCTCAGCCTTCGAACTCCTGCCTTGGGAACTCCAGTGACTGCCCCCTCTTCCTCACGCTGACTTGCAGCCACGGGCTTTGAGAAGGTGCTATCTTGTGTTTATATCATGTTTGTTGCATCCAGGTTTCTCTTAAACATTAATTCCTAGCGACTGCAAAGGACCTTAATCTTCCCTTGCAAGCACCTCACTGATATTTTTATCTCCTCTACAACATCCCCACCAAGTGGCCATTCTGGCTTTGCTCGAACACCGCAGGGATAGGACGTTCACCCCTGCATAGGAAAGCTCCCACCCCTCAGGAAAGCCGTGAGAGAGGCAAAACTTTAACGTGTGGAATTAAAACCTGCATTCCCGAAATTTCTGTCTTTCAACTAGACCCTCAGCCCCTAGGCTATCCCAGCACCTACAAAGGGCAGGGATCTCTTTACCCACCACGGAACATCGCCACGTTATCTGGCACACAGTAGGAGCTCAATGAATGTTAAATGCATTAACAAATGCAGTCAACAGTTACTGAGTATCTAGCCAGGGCCACGCATCCTGCTGGAATCACGCGGCACCCTCAGATGGGAACAAGTCCTGGTGATACAGAATCTGGCATGATGACACCCTGCCTGGCTGTGCTCAGCCTAAGTTCAGACTCTTGGCTCCTATAACAAATGCCCCACCTTGTCCCGGAAGGCCAGGAGGGGCTGCCTGATACTATAAAGACGACAGAGGGGTTTGCTGAGCAGCTAAACCCAGGGTGGGGTAAGAGCTGAACAGAGGCCATGCTGTTGAGAGGTGCTGGTGTCGCGGTTAACACAGAGCCTGGCATCCCTCAATAGCCGAGCCACAGCAAGTTCCTCGGCACCCCTGGATCCGGGTTTCCTCACGTGTAACTCGGGGTGGGGATGATAATTCCCACCTCCCGGGGTTGCTGTGAGGACTGAGTTAAGAAAGGTGCTTGGAATATCAGCTGTCATCATTTTCGCACCATGAACTGCTCCAGAGACACCTGTGAGGAAGAGCCAGTGGCTTTCCCTGCCAGATTCCTGCTCCCGTCACCAAACACCTGGACCAGACCCACCACACCTGTGTGGGTGACCAAACCACCTCCATGGGGGGTCCCCCTGGGGTCCCCCATGTGTTCTCTCTCCTTCTCATCCCAGACAATTTTGTTCAAGCTCCTACCATGGGACGGGCATTGTGCTGTAAATGTCCGTGAATATTTTCTCATATTTATTAGCTAACCCTTGCTATCCCCATTTTACAGACCAAGAAACTGAGGCTCAAAGAGGTAAGGATATACAACTAATCCATAACAGAACTTGAATTCCATCTTGGAGATACCTGCATTCCCTCCACTATCCTGTGCTTTCTAAAAACAAATGGGGGGAGGCCTTTACATTGTGAAGGGATAGTTGGATGTGGCAGGACGTGTCCCACCAGAAGAGCAAATTTCTCGCAGCCATGAAGGAGGCCACAGGGGAGAAGGCACATGCTTTCTGCCTCTGCATTTAGGAGACATGGAGGTGATGCTGAAGCCGAGAGCGCCCGAGGCTGCAGTGAATCCAGTGGTCACTCAGCGGCCCCTGGCATCCTGCCTGGAAGCAGGACCAGGGTGACAGCTGAAGCCCAATCCTGGTTCCAGGCCACAACCACACATAGATGGCATTCTGAGGCTGGGGACCCACTCTCACCAGCTTAAATCCCTCACCTCTCCCTAAGCAGCCTCACGCCGCCATCACCAATTCTTGCTTCAACCACAAGGCCAGAAACAGAACATGGATGGGAGGAGAGAGAGGCAGGAAAACTGGATGAGGGGCTTTTGCAAGCATCCAGATAAAGGTGAGAGGAACCAGAAAAGGGGCCACTAGGCTGGAGAGGAAGGAATGGCCAAGACGGTATGACTGTGAGAGTGGCCTGCAGTGACAGCAGCCTGTAGGTCACGGCCGTTATTGGGACACGGTTGCAGGCAGCTTCTTAAAGACGCCCCCGGTGACCCTAGCAGCCTGGTGATCATGCATTTGGTGTTTATGCCACACCCCCACTTAAATGTGGGCTGGACCTAGTGACTCGTTTCTGACAAATAAAACACAGCAAAAGATCTGGGCCGTCAATTTGCAGACTCGGTGATAAAGACCCCCTCCTCCATGCTCCTTGCCTTCTCTTTCTTTCCCACTCACCCTGAGGGAGGGCGGCATATCAGCCGCTCTCACAGAGAGGCCCACATGGCAAGGAATGGAGAGAGACCTCAGGTCAACACTCAGCACGGATCTGAATCCTAGCAACAACCATGTGAGTGAACCTGGAAGTGGATTTTCCTCCAGTTGAGTCTAGAGCTACCTGCAGCTGCCCTGACATTCTGCAGTATTGTCGGAGACACTGAGCCAGGGGACCCAGCTAAGCTGCTCCTGGATGCTTCTCCCAAAGAAACTGAGCTAATAAATGTTTGTTGTTTTAAGCTGCTGAGTTTTATTACCCAGACGTAGAGAACTAATACAGAGAAATGAGCAAACTATGGCTTCTCAATACACCAGGAGAATGGAGTGACCCATCCATCAGAAGCTCATGGTGAAGGGCAGAGAGGAGTCCGTGATGGCGCCCATGTTCTTGTCATGAGAAATTATACCAATATCATTGCCACGGACTGAGTCTGGGAACCCAGGTGGCAGAACGAGCATTGAAGAAAAGAAACCAAAATGAGCTTTGGCCGCGTTCAGTATAAAATGTCTCTGAGACATGCAAATGGATGAGTCCAGAATGTAGTCAAATTTACGACCCTGGAGTGCAGAAGGAAAATCTTGGCAGGAGAGAGCCATCTGAGAGTCGTCAAGCTCCTCCCTCTGGAGCCGTTTGGAGTAAGTTTATTCCCTCGCCCACGTGACAGTTTCTGAAGTATTTTAAAGGAGTTCTCATGTCTCCCGTGAGCCTGGCACGTCTACTTTCTCCCACTGTTTCTCCGATAAGTTTCGCCCAGCCTGCTCTGAACATCTCAGAAGTGAATTTTATTTCACCTGCTCTATTTACCATTGAACGACTATGGGCAAGTTACTTAATTTGTGGTTCCCTGTAAACTTCCTTAATTTTCTGCAGAAAGGGGCCCGTGGGGAGGATGGCCTTAGTGTGTACACAGCCGTGGACATGATGGAGCAGCTGGACGCTTCAGTCACTTGCGCCCCCTGAAACAGGAGATCTGAAAGATGCATGCCCATGGCCACCCACTCTCCTGGGCTTTTTTTTTTAATTAACAAAAGATAATAATCATAACCCCTTCATTTCACAGCTCCTTCAGAAGGCTACAGAAATGTATTGATAAAAGAAAACCCTTACAAAGCTGGGAGGGGTGAATGAGGAAGTCCCACCGAACCCTGTCTGACTCTGAAATGACTAAGACAGGTCGCTGAACCTGAGCAGCTGTGCAGATAACCTTCCATGTCGGTCATCACGGGTAATAAAGCCACCACCACCACCACCCCCCAAAAAAGGCAGGAATCGAGAGATTTCAGAGATCAATAAAGCACAGATCAAAAGCGGGAGCCGTTCAGCTTTGACGTTGAACATCACACAGGGGATGACTCCGCTGTCTGTCCTCCGCTGTCTGTCCTCCTCGCTGTGTGCTCCCTGGCCAGGCGTTAGAGGTTTCCAGGCAAGGGGGTTAGGACAGCTGGCAGTGGTTCCCTGAATGCCAGCTCTTGGTGCCCCCGGGAGCTAACATGGCAGTCAGAGAGACAGATGGAGCACATGCCAACAAGGTCCCCTGGTGTGGTAGAAAGGGCAGGTCCCTGCAGTCACAGTCCTGAGTGTGAATCTCCACTCTGTTTCTAGCTCGCCACGTGATCTTTTGGCGACCGAACTCTACCTCTCTGCAAGATGGAGCATCGTGCTTACCTCGCATCGGTCTCTGTGAGGGTAAAATGGATCTGTGAAAGCATCGGACACATGGCGGGTTCCTAAATGTCTGACCGCGTCAGAAAGCAGTTATGAAGAAAAGCAGAATGTGACTGAGGCATAAGAGGGAGGGAGAGACATGAAGAAGATACAGCCGTGATCCCACAATCCTCTGTTGCGGCAGCCAGCGTCCCAGAGCTCCCACACCCGCTCTGATCCCGCCCTCACACGTTTACCAGGGTTGGGCTGTGTGACCGACCAGTAGAATGCAGGAATGATGGTGTGATACTTCCAAGATGGGGTTGTGGAAAGCCGTGTTTCGTGCTTCAGGCTCTCTCCCTCCCTTGGATCACTTGCACTGAGAGAAGCCGGCTGCCGTGTATGAAGATGACCAGGCAGCCTGTGGACAGGTCTGCATGGTCAGCCACTGGCGTCCCTGCCAAGAATCACGTGAACAAGTTTGGAAGAGGGTTCTCCAGCCCTAGCCCAGCCTCAGCCCCAGTCCATCCTCAAGATAATTGCAGACTCTTGAGAGCCTCTGAGCCAAAACCACCCAGCTAAGCACTCCCAGATTTCTGCCCCACAGAACTATGAAGGGGGCAAAGGCCCAGACAGGAAGAGAGGGGAACGAGAGTGGAGTGAGAGGCAGCAAAACATAGTGCACGCTGAGCACTGATCTGGATGCAAATGCTTACCCGTCAAGTGACTTAAAGGCTCAGAGTGACTCTCTGCGAAGTGATAAGTGATCTATCCAGCATGTGTCACAAAGGCCATGAAAATATTTTTACAGTTTTACTCAAAAATACTGATTCTGGAATTCCAAGGTAATAAACTGAAATGTGTGAAAACCATTATGCACAACGATGTTCATCACATCATTTTACACCATTAGATGTCATTGTCTAATGGTGTAAAAAATGAAATAACCTGCCCTGACTGAGTGGCTCAGTTAAAGCATCATCCTTTACACCAAAAGGTTGTAGGTTCAATCCCCAGCCAGGGCACATATCTAGGTTGTGGGCTCAATCCCCGGTCAGGGTACGTACAGGAGGTAATTGATTGATGTTTCTCTCTCTCCCTCCCTCCCTCTCTCTCCCCCTTTGTCTCTCTCTAAAATCAATTAACATATTATATTATCGACAGGCGAGGATTTTTTAATGAAATAACCTGATTGTCCTACAACAGAGAAATAGTTAATAGCATCTTGAGCTGCAGACATGCTACCACTGTATTTTATTTAATTGCAGCAATAGCCACCGTATCCCCATGGTAGAGATGAGGAATTGGGACTAACAGAGGTTAAGCCATTTGCCCTAGACTGCATAACTCTTGACAGTGAATCAAATTGTAATTATTATTATTAGACCCCACACTTAACACAGTATGTGCTAGAAACTATTTGGAGTGCTTTTCATGTAATACATCACTTAAATCTTGGTTTGCCTGACTCCACAGTGCTCAGAATGCATTGAAAACAACTCTGTGGGTCAAGCACTGTGACCATGGACTTGAGCTGCAATACTTTATTTCTAACAACCCTATAAGGTATGCACTATTAGATCAGATCTATTTGGTGGATGAGGCAACTAAGGTTCAGAGAGTCATTTGGGCACTAACGTTATTTTACTTCATTGGAGAAAAGATCTGAACAGAAAACACTCCTGTGTCATAGGAGGAGGAGAGCATAAGAGCTGGCAAACAGAATACATATTTATTAAATGTGAAATAGTGAGCTAGATACCACTCTACTAATTGCTGTGGAGCAGAGACGTAACTCTTGATCTCATGACATAGGACTTAGAGGCTAGCCAGAGGATAAGTAATAAACATACATACATACATACATACATGCATTATACATATACAAGTTCTTCCCAGAAAGTATGCAGCCATGTGCTGAGAAAAAGAGAGATATTTTTTGAAGAAGGTACAAGATACAACTGGGCCTTCATTTCCAGATTGTAGCCATAGACCCACCATTCATCTCCAGTTATGGCCTTCTTGAGGAAATCTGGTTCATTGGTAGCAGTTTACATCAGGTCATTAGCAACTGCAGCACGATGTTCCTTCTGCTCTGGTAGCAGAAGCTGCGGAACAAATTTTGCCACAACACGTTTCAAGATCCTGCATCAAAATCTTGGACACAGTAGTTTTTGAAGTCCCCAGATGAGCTTCTAGTTCTCACACTGCAAGTCTTCAGTCTTTGTTGATTGCAGCCTATACACGTTCAACATTCTCAGATGTCTGCTTGTCACAGGCTTTCCAGAACATGGATCACTTTCCACAGATTCTCAACCATCTTTGAAGTGTTTGTGCCACACTTTTATTTGTACTGAACTTGTTGCATTGTTCCCAAAAGCCTCTGAATCATCCAAATAGTTTCTACAAAGGGATGTTCAAGCTTGGTGCAAAATTTGATGCAGATTCGTTGCTACTCCCTCAGTCATTTTGAATGTGCTGACCACACAGTACAGTGTTCACTCAACCATGTCTACTGCCCCCGCTGAATAGTACAGTGAAGTTGTCGTGGTTCCCACGTGTGCATTCCAGTCCACTCTCCTTGGCTGCCAGCTTACGTTGATGTCATGCAAACCGTTCTCCTTGTATTAACAATGGCTGGACTTCTTCTGGACAGACTTTGTGTATATTTATGATTGGCAGGTGATCAGTGCAATAAAAGAAAGGCAACCAGGGAGGAATGAGCCTGCTAGACATGGGCCCGAGTTGCTACACTGCAAGGGTGATCAGAGATGGCTTGTTTGATCGGCAGACTTTGGAGCAGAGACCCAACGGGAATGAGGGAATGAGCCTTGCAAACTGAAAAAAAGAGCATTTCAGGCAGAGAGAAACAGTGAATGCCGAGGCCCTGGGTTAGGAGTGTGTGAGTGTATTTGAAGAACAGCGAGAATGCCAGCAGCACGGAGATGCAGTAACCTAGAAGAAGAACAACAGGAGGTGAGGTCAGTGGCCCACATGTAGAGGCTTTTTTAGGCCACAGGAAGGTTTTGGCTTTTACTATGAATGATATGAGAACCAAAATGAAAGGTTTGGGGCAGAGAAGTGACATGACTGTAACTTGAATTTTTTTGAAAAAATCCCTCTGGCTGTCATGTTAAGACTAGACTGCAAGGGAGCAAGGGCTAATGCAAGGAGACCAGTGAAGAGACTATTTCAGTAATCCGGTGACAGACGCTAGCGGCTTAGATTGGGATAACAGCAATAGAAGTGGTGAGAAGTGGTAGGATTCAGGACATATTTTGAAAGAGAAATAACAGGATCTGTTGATTGGATGCAGAATATAGAATAAAGACAGTCAAGACAACTCCAAGGTTTTCAGCCAAAGCAATTGGAAGAATAGACATGTCGCTTACTGAAATGGAGGAAACTGGGAGGAGCAGACTGGGGGAGGAAGAAACTGTGAGTTGTATTTTGATCTGCGTAGTGTTTGAGAAGCCTGGTAGACATCTATATGGAAATGTTGAACAGTCAGTCAAATATATGAAACTGCAGCTCAGAGAAGAGATCCAAGTTGGACTGCTAACTTTTGGTGCCTTCCACCTACATTTAAAGCCAGGAGACTGGGTGAGATCACCTAAGTAGCGAGTGTAGGTAGAGAGAGTGTCTACCGGGGCAAGCCAATCATTAGAGGTAAGGAGGTGGATGAGGAAGAAACAGCAAAGGGGACTAAGAAGCAGCTACCAGGAATGTGGTGTCCTGGAGGATAGCTGAAGAAGAAAGCACTTTGAGGAGGAAAAGATAATCAGCTGTGTCAAATGCTGCTGATTAGTAAGAGGATGGCTGAGAACTGGCCATTGGACTTGGAAACAGGGAGGTCACTGGTGACCTTGACAAGAGCTGTCTCGGTGGGATGATGGCAATGAAAGCCTAATGGGATCAGCATTAACAGAGAATAAGAGGAGAAGAAGTGGGGTGAGCGTGGCCATCCCTCAATCCCAGGCATCGTCTGTGGGCACAAACTGGTTTCCTGATGTGACGCAGCTGGGCACGGAGGCCACTTTCCCCTTTGCTGTCGGGATAAAGCTCAGGACAGAGGGATAGCTTCTCATCAGTAGACAGAGAGGCTTTTCAGGGTCATCAAGAGCCCAGAGAGGAAAGTGACATGGGCACCATGCACAGCTTCATGCCAGACTGGCAGGGGGTCCACAGCAGAGACAGGAAACCTACATGACCACTCATCGGAAGGGTCCCAGGAGTTCATAAGGAATGAGCAGTGTGGGTTTGGGCCACAGCTGAGCAGAAACATCTAAACTCTACCTATGGTAACTCCCCTCACTCACGGATGTGACCCAAGAATGACTGTACACATGGGAAAATGTAGCTAATTTAACTTAAAGAGGAAAAATCCATATCATGATATATGTGGCATTATATAAATTTTTTTAAATCCAAGAATAAAGACACTAATGAAACTTAGCAAAATATAAAACAATGCCAGTGTTACAGCAGCTGAATCATGAGTTCTTATATTCTCTATTTTGAAATGTGTAGTAGAGTACTTAGATAGCTTTATAACACACACACACACACACACAAATTAAGGGGATAATAATGGAGCGTTGTTTTGAAGATTATAATAATGACTAATATTTGAATAGCTCACAAAGTGCTTTTCACACATGTAATCTCGTTTAATCTTCGTAACCAACATGCCTTCTCTTGGCACTTTGCAAAAGCTTTTATTATTGCACTTAGCAAACTGTGTTGCAATGATCTGTTTATATATCTTTTTCCCACCCTAGACTGAATTACCCCAAAGATAAGAATCATGTCTTTTCATCCTTCTCCCTGACAACATAGGACATGGTACATGACAGAAGTTCAATAAATGTTTGGGAATGTGTGGATAATGACTGGCAGGGTGGATGGTCGGAAGGATGGAAGGATGGATGGATGGAAGGATGGAAGGAAGGAAAGATGGAAGGATGGATGGTTGGAAGGGTGGATGGATGGATGGATGAAAGGAAGGAAGGATGGATGAAAGGATGGATGAATGAAAGGATGGAAGGATGGATGGATAGGTGGATGGAAGAATGGAAGGATGGAAGGATGGATGGATGGATGGATGGATGGATGGATGGAAGGATGGATGGATGGGTAGATGGATGAACGGATGATTGGCTGAATGGATGGACAGGGATCAAGGGATCAACAGATCACTACTTTAAACATGAGCACTTGACTGTCCCCAAATCACATAGGTACCCTTAATGCCTATGGACTGAGCCAACCACCACTCCATCCCCCCAAACTAAATATGTTTGAAGCCTCATGTCTAGTTAACCCTCTCCCTATCTCACATTCCTGGTCATCTTGGTCAGTCTTCCCTCTTAGCTGTCTTCTCCCATACTTGCATCCCCATGCTGCTCTGTGCTTCCTCTTCCCTGCCCTGACCCCACAGTGCTCTCACCTTACCCAAACCTTCCCACCATAAGTTAGAGCCCTCTGAATCATGAAAAACACAGCCATGTCCTCAGACTCTCCTGCTCTGCACTGAAGCAAGCCTAGCCCTCACATGCAGCCCCTCTTTCCCTTCTCTGGGGAGTTTCCATTTTCCCCCATCTCTAGGGCATCTTTGTAGGATACCTCTGGGTTAGGGATTCTCCTATGTGCTGGCATCACCCCATGGACTGGGTTTGCCAGTGTATTACCTATTTGAGCAGTAACCTTCCTGTTACACAGAAGCTGTACACACAAAGCCAGATTTTCTGTGTAGATGCTTCAGTCTCATTCACAGATCTGGGAAGACTTTTGCATTTAGATGTTTGCAAGAAACATGACACACTCAGCATATGCATCAGGACAATTTAAATTGCAAGTGACAGAAAGCCAGCTCAAACAGGCTTACATTAAAATAAAATACATACATTGGTTCTTGAGACTCAGAAAGCCCGACAGTGGCTCAGGCACCAGATCACTGGGGCTTTGCCTTCTTCTCCAGGCAGACGCTTTCTTCGTGGTGGGCAAAATGACCACTGGCCACCACAGCCTCATTTACCCCTCTGTGGTCCACAGTCTAAAAGAAAGCGTTTTTCCTGCATCTTTTTTTTCCAGCATCATTTTTCCGGCATCAGTCACAGAGGAGAGCTCTCAGTGATGCTGGATTGCATCCCATTTCTGGATTCAAGAGGCATGTAGCATTGTGACAGCCCCCAAAAGGAGCGTATACCTTTGGAGCAGTGGTGGCGGGAATCAGGATCCCTCAAGATAAGACAATGTACACTCTGCCCTTAAGCTGGGTCTACATCATCTCAAAACAAGTCAGTCACGGACTGGATCCCCACACACCAAATAACTGATCCTTCGACACTTACGCCTGCAGCGATTTCCACCTTGCTAAGAATTCACAGCATCTAAATGGAACATGAAAGAAAGGGGATTTGTCCTGCACCAGGAAATTTACATATAAAGTTATTAGCCATTGTTTCCTCCAGGGAGAAAAGTGGGCGTAGGAGAGATAGTGTGTGAAAGGTAACGGATGGGGTTTTTTTTTTTTTCATTTTTTTAAATGGCATCTTCTTTTTTTTTAGATTTTATTTATTTATTTTTAGAGAGGGAAGAGAGGGAGAAAGAGAGAGAGAGAGAAGCATCAATGTGCGGTTGCTGGGGGCCATGGCCTGCAACTCATGCATGTGCCCTGACTGGGAATCGAACCTGCGATGCCTGGTTCGCAGCCCGCGCTCAATCCACTGAGCTACACCAGCCAGGGGTGGGGTTTTTTTTTATTTTATTTTGTTTTTAATTTATTGTTGTTCAGCTACAGTTGTCCCACCTTGCTCCCCCTTGCTCACCCCAACACCGTCCCCCCAACTCCCACAGTCAATCCCCCCTTGCCCGTGCCCATAAGTCCTCTGTTTGTGTTCCTTTGCTTGCCCCTTTCCCCCTTCTTTTCCGTCTTAACCCCCGCCCCCCTCCCCCCTGGTCACTGTCAGTTTGAACTTGCCGTTTTTGTCCTTGTGTATAATTTTATGTCCTGCTTGGTGCTTTTACAAGGTGTGAGAAGGAACTGAAAAGCTCCCCACACAGGACAGAGGAGGAAGGTGCAGGAGCTTGGTTCAGAGAGAGGCCGGAGAAAGCAGGGGAAGAAATGAAGTTTCCTGGGAGACCTGCTCGGAGCCGCAGGACCCCGTCCCGCACCCCCTGTTCTTGGGGAAGCAAACACAGCATGAGGCAAAGAGTGGTGACATCTGTGGTCCCTTCCAGAGCTAAAGAGCTGGCACAGAGCTGAGGGAAATTGTTGTTTTTATTAGTGCTGTGTTTGCCTACTGTTTAAATCCGTACTCTGGTGTATCAGGAATTAATTCAAACGTGGAAATTACATTCATTTCCTTGGAACAGTATGCTGATAAATTGAAAGTTAAATTGGGTCTAAAGTCTGTTCTATCTTTAAAAAAAAAATGTCACAGACAGATTTCAGAAAAACAGACCAGCATTAAAATAGGAAAACACCAAGTTGGGAATTAATTTTCCCTCCAAACTTGATAATTATTGAATTACCATGGGTATAAGCTCCAGTCAAATTACCAACCTTGTCTAGACAGAATGAGATGATAAAAAACGAAAAACCAGGCTACACGTCAAGATGGGTGAATGATGGCATCCGATGTTGGTATGTTTGGGAAGGGGGGAAATTAACTGACATATCTGAGTGTCGCTAAAGCTGTCATGGGTGAGAAACGAGGTCACTAAATCTGAGAGTGTGCTCATGATGTGGGAGCCAAATCGCCACAGAGCGTAAGAAGAGGAGAGGCACGGCACCCCTCATCAGTGCGGGGGATCAAATCAGCTTCGCCCAGAGAGCACCATGGCACGTGCTGAGAACGACCGTGTTTAAAGATCATCAATACTTTATATCCGAGGATCGTGTTTCCTTTGAAGAGTCTAGAGAAATTGGGAGAACAGAGTTTTGAGACTACCGGGCGGTAGAGACTTTTACACTAATCTGAGTGGATTTGGTTTCCTAAAGCAGAGTTTTTGTTCTTGTCTCAATCCCCTATGGGTGTGGGAACAGAGAAACAGAGAAACAAGTGTTTAACATTCCCAGCTAGACCAAGCCTTTGTGCATTATTCAGGATGCAGCTGCTCAGAGGGAAAATGACATGCAACATCTTTCCGCCCAAAGAGCAGGGACATGCGATCTTCCAGACACACTCAGCGGCGCCGCCCCTCTTTTATTTTGTTAGCAGTAAGTCCATCCAAAGAGTTTTTACACTGGATTTGTCCGAAGAATCGAGGACAGCAGGCGACATCTCAGAGCTGAAGGCAAAGAACAATGACGTTAAATTGGTGACTGCAATCAGCGTAAGGTGTTTGAAACGAGCACTACTCAGACAAAGAAAGACAAATGGCATATGGTTTCACTCACGTGTGGAATGTAATGGGCAAAATAAACAAAATAGGAACAGACCCGTAGATGCAGAGAACAGATGACAGCTGTCAGAGGGGAGGAGGATTGGGGGGCTGGGTGAAAAAGGTGAAGGGATTAAGCAGCACAGATTGGTAGTTACAGAATAGCCGCAGAGATGTAGATTACAGCGTAGGGAATATAGTCGATAATATCGAGGTACACAGGCATGGGCCCAGGTGGGCACCTGACAGAGCGGGGTGGGGTTGGGGTGGGGCCGCTCTGTAAAGTACACGGTTTTCTAACCACTTTGCTGTACATCTGACACTCACACCAAATAATAGTGAGTGTAAACTGTAATTGAAAAAATGTTTGATTAATAAAAAAATTAAAAAGAACCACTCCGGGGCAGGACAAAAGGGCCATTTTTCCCAGGCCCCCATCCCATTGCCAAATAACCTCCAACAGAATTTTGCATTATTATCTCCAACTGATTGGTGATGTATCCAGTCGCAAAGCAAAGGGACAAATGTGGACCATACAGTTTAATCTTTTGTCACATTACCAGGCCTCACCACCTGCAATGCACCATGAATTAATCCTGTAATCAATTAGGTGGTGAAGAACATGTTTTATTCTTTGGGTGCTAAAGTGTTCATTTATTTAATGTAATCCTCTTTGAAGATCTATAAATCTATACCCTGTTTGAGCAGGTAGGCTTTGGGGTTTTTGTTTGTTTGTTCATTTTTGTTTTGAGCCTTAAAATATAGAGAAGAGAAAAGAGAAAAAATAGAGTTCTGTTCTTTTTCCATCTCTGAAAAGCCACGGCCACCAACCGGGATAACAACTAAGCCAGCTGGTGTAATAGAACGACGTGGGACGGGTGAGGACAGGGAGTGGTGGGGCCTGTAGCGGGGAAGAGCCCACGCTGATGCCCCACTGAGAGGGGGCAGTAGCTGGTCAGCACCTGCCGAATGCTGCCATGTGGACATTCAGGCCCAGGGCTACTAGACCTTCCGATGTTTTCAAGAGAAGCCACAAATCCAAATATTCGATAAACTATCCCAATATTGAAAGGCTGGCCAATTTTTTTTAAAGATTTTATTTATTTTTAGAGAGGGAAGGGAGGGAGATAGAGAGAGAGAGAAACATCAATGTGCGGTTGCTGGGGGTCATGGCCTGCAACCCAGGCATGTACCCTGGCTGGGAATCGAACCTGCGACACTTTGGTTCACAGCCCGCGCTCAATCCACTGAGCTATGCCAGCCAGGGCTAAAGGCTGGCCAATTTTTTTTATTGCACTCTTTATATCCAAGAAAACATATCTGTCATCCAGAGTTAGCCTATGGGTCACTAGTTTGTACTCTGCTATACTTCAAGGTAAAAATCTAGTTGTGTGAGGCCTTTCAAGGGCCACGCCAATGTGGTGGTGACCCCCAGGACGACACAGTCAGGACCCGGTCCGTGGGTCCCTATGCAAGCATGAGTAGGGCGCAGACCTGGTGACAGGGTCCAGAGGTATTTTCTTCAGGGCAGAGGTGCAGCTGCTGTTACCGGGGTGCATGGGCTCCGCATTATGGGGGGTCATGCTATTTCAAGTGTGTGGATGTTCCTGCTACAGGCCCCTCACAAGCCAGAGGACTTTGCCTTCTGGAAATCATCACCTTTAATAATCTAATGTTATCCGAAGAAAAGAAGTAACAAGTAGATTCTAAATCACTTAACGGTAGAAATTGTTCTTTGTAAATTGAGATGAGTGGGGATGCTGAATGCAGGAACCACAAAATATACAGAACTGAGGCCTCAATGAAATAGTAACAGACAAAGCTGTTACGATTTCAAGGAGTTGAGTATGTCAATTTGTTTATTTAACAAAATAGTTACTGGGCGACAAATACGCTCACGCACTGTGCTAAGAGGTATGGGTGCAGATGTTATTTAATCTTTGCCACAGCCCTGTGTCTTAGTTTGGGTTCTTGCAGAACCACAATTTGAGACAAAACTTTGAGTGCAAGTGTTTATCTGAGAGGAGATTGCAAGAGACACTGGTAGGAGGATCGAGACAGAGAAAAGAAGGAATCAGAAAAGGTGTATTATCACAAGCAGTTACCACCATGGGAAATTGGATCTCATACCACCAGGGAGCTCTGAGATACTGTGTAGATTATGCACTTCAATTACCCGTTCAAGGAGGGAAGGAGCTGGGACATGTATACAACTCCCTTTAGTCCCTGCTCTCATTTCCGGCTGCCATGCTCGTGAGCAGCACAGTCTTTGGCAGCACGAAGAGCCCCCAGGAAAGGAAATGCAGGTGCTGGCAATAAAAAGTTAAGTCGCCATGCACAGAAATAGTAAGATCCAAAGAGATATGGGTGGAACACAAAAAGTGTCTACTGAAGCCCTGACAGTAGATCCTAACCCACTTTACAAATGAGGAGACGTGCGGGGTTCACTCTTCAAGTAGAAAACACTGCCCGGAATTGCCCCCTTGGAAGCATGCTGGTCCGGAACATGCAGACAAGACTCCTTCAAGAGACAGGGACTTGGAGGACACCAATGGTCAGCCCCTTTGGCAGCCAGAGGAGGAGGCACCTGGTTTAAGCATCAGTAATGCACCAGCAGGCATCAGCCTCCAGAGATTTGATGCCATGAGGTCTATGCAGTTCGGGCATCATCAGAGATGGGAGACAGCACAATGAGCAGAGACAGGAAAGGATGAAAATGACACATACCATGTGCTAATCAAAAGGGCCATTGTGAAGGACTAGCGAAGCGAGCTAGCCCTGGAGACTTCTGACACCGCTTCATGAAAAAGTGCATCTCCCTGCTCTATTTGTAACAACTCGGAGTAACCTGATTCTTATCTATAAGTGACAGGAACTAAAACATTGAAGGTACATTGGGCTTCAGAAATACTTTCCCGTCCTCCATTGAAGGTTGCACCAATAATTTAAGGTGGCATTAGATCAATTACCAAACTATTAAATGTCAGTTAGCATCTTTGGAAACTGAATACGAAATGAACCAACTAGCACTGCCTTGTTATAACCCCATTATGTATAAGAATTAGGTTTAAAGGCTTAATGAATGTTTGAAAATATAATTACCAAGTTGGTGCTCTTGCAAAGGTGATTAATAACCATACCGTTGACTTTTCCACTACGAACTTCAGTTATTGAACCAGACTGTTTCTGATGGGTTCTCTTCTCTGTGACTTTTTTTTGTACTTTTGTAGTATTTGTGATTACTACCTACCTGCCTCCTTGTTAGGAACTGAATGTTTGTGTCCCCCAGTTTTCGTAGATTGAAGCCCTAACCCCCAGTGTGATGGTATTTGGAGGTGGAGCCTCTGGAAGTGGTGGGTTTAGATAAGGTCATGAGGGTAGAACCAGCCCTCACGATGGGTTCCGTGCCCTGATAAGAAGAGGAAGGGCTATGAGAGCTAACCCTCACTCCCTACCTGTCTACCTCCCTTTATAAACATGCACCGAGGAAAATCCACATGAGCACACAGGGAGAAGGCAGCCATCCTCAAGCCAGGAAGAGACCCCTCAACAGGCACCAAATCTGCCAGCACCTTGATCTTGGACTTCCAGCCTCCAGGACTGTGAGAAATAAACATCTGTTGGTTAAGCCACCCAGACCATGGTACCTTGTTATAGAAGCCTGAGTGAATAAGACATTCCCCCTGCTAGACTCTGCAATCCTTGGGAATTGGACACTGCCATTATTCACTCTCTATTTCTAGGATTTAGGGAAGAGCCTGGTGCATGCCAGGTGCTTATGAACGAATAAAGAAGCCTACCTTGTGGTTGAACACAATGTTTGTCTATATTTGGGGGATACAAAACAGAACTGAATGATCGTATTTGGAAAAGATAAATGAGTTCACATCTTGGGTCTACCACTCATTAACTGAGCAACCAAGATCAAGCCACTTGACCTCTTCTGAATACCACTGTTCTTAAGTGTAAAATGATGGTTATCTTAGTTTCGATTCCTCGAAGTGATCCTTGAGATAAGGACTTGGATGCAGTTGTGTGTTGTGACAGTTCAAGGGCTGACAGGTTCATGGTATTTGCACACACGGAAGAAATTCACGGAGCCATTGGGGTGTCTGCCATGCCTTTATTCACAGGTGGGCGAGCCACGCACGCTGCAAGCCTCGTGTCCCCCTGCACGTCTCTGCATGGCACAGGTGGTGGCCCTTGCTCCCCAGTGTGGCACCCAGCAGGGACCCCCTAGCCCCTTTTTAAATACTAAAACAAAGCCAGTGAAATGCCAGAAAATATATATAACGTAGTATAATTCTGCGTACGTGAGCCTACTTCATGTTATGGGAAGAGTTTACCAGACCCAGTCTCAAGGCTGTGAGAACACTACTCATCAGGCCCCTTCAAGGCTATGGGAACACTGCTTCCCTTAGTGATGCAGACACCTGGGCGAGGAAGCCAGCCTGCCTGGACTTACCCTACAAGGTGGTTCTCTGTGGTGGATGAGGAAGCAGAGGAAGTGGCCCAGACAAGTATGGGATCATGAGCAGCTTACTGCTGTGGGTGACCAGAGCACAATCCCACAGGGGGAGCCCTGAGAAATGGTGGAAAACAGGCCCCCAGAATCTTTGCACAGGCCAGAGGTTGGACAGGTTGCCTGACTCCATTCTCTCAGTGGTTAAGGGCTACCCCAGAGGTCTTTAATTCTACTTTCAGGTTCTGTCTATGTGCAGCAGAGCAAGTTTCCATGGTGCCAGATAAAGCCCTCTAGAGAGATAGGGAGGCAGACGAGCTAGAGAACCATTGTATGGATAGAAACCACAACTGCAGGTGAATTCAGGGGCGTCAGGGTAAGACTAGGCGGGGCATCACCACAATCTACTACAAGAACAACCCCCATACCATAGGACCACCTCACAAAGAAGTTGGGAGTATTAAATGAGAAAATGTACTCGTATATAGAGCCCTGCCCACAGTGCCTGGTCCATGAAAACTCCCCCATAAATTTTTGGGGTGGTGATTGCACTGATTTTTCTTGTTAAATATGGTGGCGAAAATTACAACTCCTAGGGAGAATGCTTGAATTTACGAGTCAGTGCCACAATGCTGCTGTCTGGTGTGAAGCAAGGTCTTTGCGGGTCCCTGAATTATAGCAGTGAAGACAATATGATCGCTGCCCCCACAGAGCTTACATTCTAGGGGGGACAGCCAGGCGCCAAAGGAAATCTGATGCCCTGCTCTGCCTCATTTCATCTCTTTGGCTGGGCTTGATCGTTCTTGTGGCATCAGGGGAAAAGGAAAACCATCAGTGTACACACATTTCATTACTAACTAAACTAGTATACAAACGACATCATCGCCTCCACAAAATCTTGCACCACACCCATGCCTTGTATGCGATCATCTCCGCCCTTACCTACAAATATGTTTATTCTAAATATGTTTATTCTTTTTCCTCCTAACCACTATTACCTGTCAACGGTGTTCCTGTTTGTGTTCCCAGAAGCAGGCACTGAGAGAATTCAAGGGCAAGGAGTTCATTTGGAAGGTGAACTCGGGAAACTCCAATAGGGAAGTGGGCAAGTGAGACAGGGAAGAGAAGATAACCAATGTAGGGTGTGTTATCCACCAAGTATCACTGTGAGCAAGTGGGTCTTGATTGTACTGGAAGCTCTGAGTCCGTGGAGAACAGACACCTTAGAATGATCCCACCTGAGAGATGAGGAGTCCTGAGTATTTAATATACCAACTCCCATTAAGCACTAACCAGTGCTTACTTTGGAAGGTTACTTCCAAAGACTGCTAATTATCCCGCTCTTCTGGCCTGCTGACTTTCGCCAGCAGAGCGGGCCCTGGCTGCCAGAGGAAGCCTCAGGCAGTTAGAGGTGGGGGCAGAAAGAAGACTCAACTGAGAGCTCTTGAGTAGGTTCATGTCACAAAGACAGAGAGGAGATTCACTCCACAGTGTGAGTCCAGGGGCCGTGTCTGCCTTTTTTATCAAAGATCCCCATTCTTAACACATTCCCTGGCATGTAATAAGCATTCAATAAATACTTTGGGATACCTGGATGGATGTGTGGGTAGATGCATAGAAGGATGCATGGATGGATGCATGCATGGATGGATGCATGAATGCATGGATGGACGGACGGGTGCATGGATGGATGGATGGATGGCATTTGCACAGAGTCTCAAAGAATGAGTAGGAGTTCACTGGGCCAACCAAGATAAAGAAAGAGCAAACTCAAAAGTACAACATTATGTAAAAACATGCCTCTGTGTTGGAACACTCTCAGGACAACACATTACTTTGTTTAAAATCTACAGCTGCTTAGATCTACAGCTCCTCCTCTGGAGGCATAAACTGCCCTCTTATAACTTCCACTCTCTGGTCCTACTTTCTCCCTTTAAAACAAACAAACAAAAAATTCCCTTTCATGTCATGAGTCTTCAGGTACTTGATAACGTGGCCCCTTTTCCCACACATATGCATCCCTGGTCTCTCGTGAATGCCCCAGACCGAAGAGGTTCATCCAGCTCTTATTTGGCCAGGTGACATTAGGCTTGGGGTTCTCAGACCAAGGGTCTAGGACACAATATTCTGTAGTAACTCTGGCATCCTCCAGATCTGGGTTCGCACTTTGACACTGCCAGTTCTGTGATTTGAGGTAAGAAATTTGTTTTCCCTGAACCATACTCGCTTCCCCTGTAAAGTGAACATCATAATGCATATCTCACTGGAAGCTACCATGGGCACTTAATACTTTATTCTCTTTCATTGAACTTCCTGACCTTTTGTCCACCATGGAGCTACTGAGTCACATTCCTTTGCCCACCCACCCCCACCCCACCCCCAGAACTGTGAGCTTTCAATCTAGAACAAGGACGAGACCAGAAAGATACCCACATCACCCAGGCCACTGCCCAGAGAATTTAGTGCACTCTGGGCCTTCCTCCCTCCCCTCCAGCAGCCGGAGTTAAGCAGCCATCCTTGCTCCTACCAAGGCGGGAAGAAGTACTGCTTACTTGTTCCCCTGCTGAGCAAAGGGACTGATTGCCCAAGAAAGGGAAGCGTTGCCCACAGAAATCAATACAGATGCGGCTTTGAAAAGGTTGGCTGGCTGCACAGGATTAGATATTGATCTCACTTGTTTTCCCAGTTATTGCTCTGTTCACCACCTGTGGAGGCCACTTCTAATCTCCTCCTAATACCAGACAAGACAAGAGAGTTCAGCCCAGGGCAGACTCGGAGCACGACGGCTGGGAATCCCCAGTACTCATTTCCAGAAAAGCCAGGAGCGCAGCGGGAAGAGATCCCCCAGCACCACCTGGCAACACAGGACTGAGCGGAAGATTGAAACCAAACTGGACGCGCGGACTGAACCTGGTGTGAAGCCCAGACTTCATACCTGCCCCGTGGAATTCTGACATGTCCGGAAAAAAGTCAGGAGGGGAGAAGGCGTTGACATAAATGTCTATTGATTCTCTAGGAATCCTACAAATGGAAGTTTAGGGCATAAAAATAAGCGCCTGGATTAAAACCTATATGGAAATAGTAAGAAAACGGCGAGAGAGCATTGTTTTGCCCAACAAATTGGAAAAGGCTTCTTTAATGACGATATTTTGAGTGATGGCAAGTGTTCAAGGAACTGGAAGGCGTGAATAACTTTTCCAGAGGGCAACTGACAACACACTTCAAAAGCTGGACAATTCATCATACACTTTGCACCAGTTATTCGACTTCTAGACATTGATCTGGAAAATGTAACTGAGAGTGTGCACAAGGCTTTGCTACAAACTAAAAGGCACATGCCCCTTCCTGTCCTGACACAGACTGAGACAGAAGGCAGGCTGGCTGTGAAGCTCAGCGGGGCGGGGCGCTGCAATGAACCGTTCCAGGATGCGGTGGAGGGGCAGGTCCGGACCTGCTGCAGAGAAAACCGTACCAAGGCCAAGAGGTCCTAGGCTAGTCAATAAACGCTGGCCATCTCTGTGTTAGGACCACGGAGAAGACTGCACCCTGGCCCTAGAGATGGTGCTTTATCAAAGGGGGCACGGGCAATGAAACGGAAAAGCATGCAGTCGGTTAGAAGAGTAACCGTGGAAAGTCTAGGAGGGTGGAGGCAGGGAACAAGGGGGTTAATTCCACATAGCGAGGCAGGGTGTGACTCGTGAACCGAGTCTCGACCATGGGTAGGATTTAGCAAAGAAGACAAGTCGGGGAGGAACATTCAAAGGTATAAGAAAGCATTCACAGAAGCGTGTGGGGATGGACAAGAGAGGAGAGGCACCTTTGCAGAGCAGAGCATCGTAAGATCATGAGGGTCCTTATGAGCCCCAGAGAAGAGCCTGGATCGCAATGGCCCAGGGGCGACTCCAGCACAAGGAGATTCGGAAGCCAAAGCAGTGGCTCACACGTTCCTTTAAAAACAAAGTCAAGGGCCTTGAACTTTTGACCCAGGTCTTCTTTCTGCCTGTCCCCACATGACCTCTCTTCATAAAATAAAATGTACTCAAAAGCTCAAACTCCGAAAAATACATGTGGAATATTTCTTGCTTCCAGAACCATCTGAGACTGCTCTAATTAGAAAACGCTCACTCTTGGCAATCGCATTGACTTCCATCATCCCCGCAGATGGAGGCCCGTCTCAGACCAGTTTTCTCTACGAGATGTCATCACCGAGCCCATTTATCCTGACTGTTGTTACATGCTCTTTGCAGAAATCTGTAACGTCTTGTACCGAGATCTGATGAGACAACCTTTTAGGGAAATCTAGCAATACAACATACGGTTGTTTGCCATGTTCACTGCCTTTTCCTCTGCGGAGAGAAATCAGCGATGGGCTCCGTGAGATCAGCGTTCAGCCTGGTTATCTGCACTCAGCTGGAGTCAGTCCCCAAAACCAACATGCGTGTCGGCATCGCCGGTAGGTATCTCAACAGGTAAGATGCGATTTTCAGTGTGGGATCAAACAGGATATGTTCTAGCCCTCTTTCTTTTCAACTTGTATTTCAGTCATTCAAATCTGCTTTGGGATGAGATAGACATATCTACCATCTAAGGGAGGGAAAAAAGATAACGTTCTCTTTGAAATTGATAACACGGTTTTGTTGTCACATACCAGAACAGTCCTTATAGTACAACCGTCCCTGTTAGGAAGCCACTGACTGAAGAAATAACTTAAGACCAACGATTCCCAAGCCAAAGCTTCTCTCTTGGCAGCTGCCTCCCAACATTATCTACTCGCAGTCACACTCGTTAAAGCAAGTGACCACAGTTATTTCCCTCCCTGTGCCCACGTCCTTTTGCAATGTGCATTTGAAGCTCTACTGTCAAGAGGTAGAGTCCACTATCTCAAAAAAAAATTTTATTAAATTTTATTTGTATTGTTTATGCTGTTACAGTTGTTCCCACTTTTTCTCCCTTTCCCCACCTCCACCCAGCCCCACCCTCTCCCTTCCCCAAGCCAATCCACATATCGTCCTCCCCGTCCACAGGTTGTGCATGGATGTTCTTTGGTTAATCCCCTCACCACCTTTCACCCCGACCCCTACCCCCCTACCCTTGCCTGCTTTCAGGAGCTGTCAGCCTATTGGCCTCAGAATTTGCACCGATCAAAAGAATGAGGGAGGGGAGCCCGGGGTGTCAGTGGAGTCTCCATGAGAACCCTGACTTCTACCCAAACTGTTACTAAGGATGCATCTCCCTGCCCCGATGAAGTGGTATCAGGTAAAGTCAGCTAAAATACGGTTCAATAAGATCCCAAGTCATAGTACACACAGTGTCCCAGTTTCAATAGAAAATAACTTCTCACACCAAAACTCAGGATGCTCTCTAGCTGAAAAAATGACAGGCAATCGATGCCAACAGTGAGATGACAGAGGCATTAGAATTATCTTATAAGAATGTTAAAACAACCAGCATTAATGCTTCAGTGAGAAATTGGGAACATGCTTAAAACAAATGAAAAAAAAAAAACGGAAGTCTTAGCAAAAAGCAAAGCAAATAAAAAAGCAAATGGAGATTTTTAAACCTGAAAACCACAATAGCTGAAAATGTCGAAGCCCAGTAGATGCGCTCCACCACGGAAGAGAAGGGAGGTGAGAATTAGGAACCAAAACATATAAAAACAGAAATTGCCCAATACAGGCCTCAGAGAGACAAATAAAGTGGGAGAGATGGAGCCTCGGAGCCTCGGGGACTGTCACAAACGATCTGACATTCACATTATCTGCATCCAGGAAAGAAGGGGAAGGAGCGGGGCAAACGCATAAACCCACAGATTCAAGAGGCTGAGTAATCCGCAAACAATTCGAGTGACAATCTGAAATCTAATGGTTTCTCGTTAACAATGGAAGCCAGAGGAGGTGGCACATGTTTCAAGCACTGAAAGATTTTTATCCGGTGAAAATATACTTCAAGAATGAAGGAAATGTCAAGACTTCTCACATGAAGGGAAACTAAAAATTTCTCACCGGCAGACCTACCCAAAAAAGAAGAGCTGAAGGGAGTTCTATAAATAGAAATGAAATGATGAAAAAGGAAATCTTGCAACAGTAACAAGGAAGAAATAATGTGGGCAATTACAATGGACTTTCCTTCTCCTCTTGAGTTTTCCAATTATGTTTGATGGTTGAAGGACAAATTCTAACAAAACAAGAACAAGACTTGTATGACAAAAACTATGAACCCCTGATGCAGGAAATCCAAGGGACCTAAGTAAATGAAAAGACACATCACATTGGGTTGGAAGACTCAACACAGTAAAGATGTTAATTCTCCCCAAATTGATACACAGGTTTAATGCAATTTCCATCCAAATCCCAGCAAGATTTTTTGTATACATAGACAAGATTATTCTAAAATGTATATGGAAATGCAATGTTGTAATAACTAAAGCAGTTTTAAAAAGAAGACTAAAGTGGGTGATAAGGCTTATTATCCAGTCAGTCGTCACAACTGTGTGGTGTTGGCAAAGGGGCAGGCAACACAGACCGAAGGTCGAACCAAGGACCCCAAATCACACCCACACGAACGTGCCCAACTGTCATTGGACAGAGCACAAAAGCAACTTGGCGGAAGAAATAGCAAACAGTTATAAGACAAACTTTTAATTCATGCAACGACCCAGAAGAATCTTCAGGGCATTGTGCTGAGTGAAAAAAAAAAAAACCCAATCCAAAAGGGTTACATTAATTTACAGCTCCATTGTTAAAGTGACAACAATTACAGAAACGGAGAACAGAGGAGTGGTTGTCAGGGATTAAGATGGGGATGAGGAAAAGAGGAAAGTGGATGAGGTTCTAAAACAGGTGGATTTTTGCCACAATGCACGTGTTCTACATGTCCACTGTATCGACATCAGCATCCGGGCTGTAGTGTTACACCACAGTTTCGTAAGAAAGTATTACCGTTGGCGGAAACTGGCACACGGGATCTCTCTGTATTATTTCTTGCAAACGTATATAAATCTACAATTACCTCAAAATAAAATTTTTAATTTTAAAAAGTACAATAAAAGAAGGTGGCAGAAGTGGTATCGCACCGATATCAAGCCAAGGTCTCCAGAAACCTTCATGGTTCCCTGCTTGGAATCCGACCCAGCACAGCCTGTGATGAGCCTCCATGGGCCTGCTGCTGCAGGAGGAGGGGCCGTATGAAGCACGGCAACCCGTCCCAACTGAAGCAATCCTAGACCAGCCGGCCTTCCGCCAACCTGGCAGTGAAATGCGGACACACAACCAAGCCCAGCAGAGACAAGATGAAATGCCCAACCGGGCCCTGCATACCGGCAAATCGTGAGCTAAGGAAAAGGCTGATGGTTGTAGACACTGAGTGTTAGGAGGTGTGTTCTATAGTAAAGGCTAACTGATACGAGCCAGTACATTTACATAGTTTGAAACCAATTTATCTCAGAAGCTTCCCCAGACAGTTATTTTGTTTCAAGTGAGATGTTTGGAAACCTTTTACATTTGAGTTTGACATTTAATACGGATCATTATTTAAATCATCTAGGCTAAAATGTATAAGGGCAGTATAAGACCCTTGATCCTGCTCATAGGTATGTGCTAGGCTGTCCTCATTAGGGCGGTGGGATGGCCTTGTATTCAGGCTAGATCCTTGATAAGATCCTCCACGTTCATTAGAGGTCGTCTCTGCTGCCCCAGCCCAGCAGACACTCAAAAGAACACAGCTCCGCCTTTAATGAGCTTCTTAGAAGAGCTGCTCCCCAGATAATTGACCTCCAGCTCACCGCCACTCAGTCCTTATCAAGAGCTCCGTATCTGTGGAGCAGTGTTTGGAAGCCACGTCACCCTTCTGTCCCTCTAGGCACTCTAAGTGCTGTCCTTGAATTGGGCCACATCAGCAGAGAACAAAAGGACCACATGGTTCTGGCCCTCATGGAATAGCTTTTATTGAACTGTGCTTTGCCATTCAGCCACTTCCCTGTCTTACGGGACTTAAGAAGCCCATGAAGCCCAATATCGTCTTTGCTCTGGTGATAAGGCTAAGATTGGTATCCACCATGAAAGCCTATAGGAGAACTGTGTGTGTGTGTGTGTGTGTGTGTGTGTGTGTGTGTTCTGATTATTAGAACAAGCAGTGTAACTCTCCTAAGCAGCCGGTTGATGTATTCTACATGGCCCTGTGAATCATGCCACTGGCATGCCTTCCTGCTCGTCCAGGCAGCTCAGAACCAACCTGAGCAGTTGAGACACCTGTAGAACAGTCTGTAGCTCAGACCCAGGCATCACCAGCCTCCAGGAGGGGCCCTTCTCACCTGCAGCTTCGCTGCCTGCCATGGGTCCCAGGGCTGAGCTGAGAGCCTGGACCAGGGGATCTGCAAGCCTGCCCTGGAGCCTGGCAGACCTGTGAGTTGTCACCTGGGCCTAAGTTTATAAATTCAGCCTCGTTCAGCAGGTGAGTCTACTGCCAAGCAAATCAGCCATGGGCTCCCAGGCATGGGACACAGGGAGAGGAAAAGAGGAATCAGTGAGTGGGTAGCCCCTCCATGTGACAGGAACCATGTACCGGCTGTTTATCCTCAAAACAACCCTGAGGGATGGAAATTATTGTATGCATTATCCAGAGGAGGAGGAAGGGAGTTAGAGACACAGTGACTCACCTAGAATTCACACCACTGATCAGCAGCCAAGCCAGGAGGCAAACTTGAGTCTAATTCTGAAGTCCATGTTCTCTCCTGCAGACAAGAGTGGACGAACCACCATGGCCCATGGGCCCAAACTGATCTGCCTGCTGTTTTCAAATAAAGTTTTATTGGTGCTCAGCTGCACTGCTGGTTTACATATTGTCTGTGGCCACTTTCCCACTACAACAGCAGACTTGAGTCGTGGAAACAGAGACCACATGGCCCACAAAGCTAAAAGCTTTACTCCCTGTTCCTTTACAGGGAACATTTGCCAACCCTGCTCTAGACAAAGAGGGGGAAAAAACTCTAGAGAAATGAACCTTCTGTCTTAAAGAGGGGCCATCAGAATCACCTGCAGGAAAAGGTAAGGGCTTCTCAGAAATACAGATTCCCAGGCCCCCTCACGCCTACCAAGTTAGGCTCTTCCAAATCGGAGGCCTGAATCTGCACTTTTAACACACTCTGCATCGCCACCAAGTGCTTCTGGAGGTCACTGAAGTTTATGAACACAGCTCAACCCAGGGATTTAGTGTCCCCAACAGCCCTCAGCCTGACTGCTGGTCTGCAAACTGGGGAGGCAGAGGCAGGCCACTCCACATTAAAACCCGGGTTAGGTGGGGTGGCAGGGTTAATAAGCAAGGGGACTCACGTATGAGGCTTGTCTTGGGCAGTCACAAGGCAAGCAGATCTCCACAGCCACCTGTCAGAACCTTAGAAGCTTATATAGAGGCCTTAATGGGGTTCAGTCATGCTCACTGTCCAGACGGTCCCCAAGCACCTTACTCTCTCATGGCTGCATCCTTGAAGCAGCTCTGGCCATGGGAATGGCGGGGGCGGGGGGGGGGTGCAGAGTGTACATCCCAAGGACGGGGGAGCTGGGAGGGCCCTCCAATTGCCTGGGGCCACCTCACGGGTCAGCCAGCAGTCACATCATCTTCCTGACCTCCTGCAACACCACAGAACTCTTCATCTGCCCGTGACTGTGATATCAGCAAAAAAATAAAATAAAATAAACCTCTAATAGTACCAGAAATGGAGCCTGGAGTCAGGTTAGTGCTCGCTTGGCCTGCACGACCACAGAGATAGTGGGGTCTGGGCCCACCGTGCCTGTGGACCTGTGGGCGTCAGGGGCAGAGGAGCTTGTCCAGGGAGGCCAGAGTGAAACGGGGAGGACTTGCCCCCAAGGGGCTGACACGTGTGCGGGGGTCAAGGTGAAGGGGCCAGGCTGCATAATCAGGAGATTGGTTACATGCAGAATTGAGGAAGGAAGTCGTAGACTGTGCCCAATGGAAGCTGTCGGAGAGGGAGATACAACGCGGAAAGGAGGAAGGCTGCGACTGGAGACATCAGTGTGAACACACGCTTTTTAATATACACAAATGAGCGCCTAACCACAGAGTTTAATCACGAAGAAACGACAGACAAATGAGAAAATCTGCGAAACATTCCGAAGGTATCTGGGCTGCACTCCTCAAAAACGTCAAAGCTGTGAAAGAATGTAAAACCTGAGGGACTATTCCAGATGGGTGAGGATTAGAGCGATAATGACAACCTAATGTGATGCAGAATACTGGCTAAATCCTGCCCCAGAAAAGTAAGGGCTCTTATGAAGAATGTTTACTGAGGTAATTGGCAAGATCTGAATGATCTGTGGATTGAATAGTATCACTGTACCAATGTCAATGCCTTTACTTTTACAGCCGTGCTGAACTTACATAAGGGCCTCTGCTTTGGGAAAACGCACACCACACTATTTAGAAGTAATTAGCCAGGCTGCAACATACTCTCCAATGATTCAGAAAAAGGAGAGAGGGAGAAAAATAAAGTAAACATGATTTAAAATGTTAACAATTGGAGAATCTGAGTTAAGAGTATACAGGAATCCTTTTTTTTAATTCTTACAATGTTTCTATAAATTTAAAATTATGTTAAAAGTTGTAAATGGCATTCTATTGTGTTCCATTGCATATTTGATTCTATTTGTTACTGCAGCCTAGCCTACCCTGACTAATATAGGATGTAACTGTTTTTCACTAAGTAAGCGAATGTATCACAAACATAACAAATATTTACTGGGAGCCCTGTGTGTGCCGGGCACCATGCCAGGGATCTGAGACCAAAGAAGACAGGCCTGATCCCTGCGCTCACGGAGCTTCCAGTGAGATATGTAGATATTAAACAAATGACATAATTTTTAATTAAAATTATAGTAAGTGCTCAGCAAGATAATCTAAGCTCATCTCTTCTGGGAGAACTACAGAGGGTTTCTCCCGAGAAATGGTATTTAACAGTTAAAGTTATCTGGGGTAAAAGACAGAGATTGCCATTGAAATGGAAGTGTTTAAGTGTTCAATATCCTATCATGATATTTTCAAGGTCCTGGACCTCCCCTAAATAGACGATTATCTTCTTGTGAAGATGTTGAGGAATTGTCGATGTGTGTGTGAGTCCACCCAAAGATTGCTATTGATTTTTTACTAATTTTAAAGGATTCTATCCTTGCCACATCATAACATTATTTATGTGGAACCAGAGAGTTCTTTTGAAAACTATCAAGGCCACAGCGCTCTCTGCTGAAACCCTTCCCCTCCGTACCTATTATCTGTTGCCTCACTGATGCTGGAAAGCAAACAACCACAAAACCCCAGTGGCATATAACCAGCAATATGTGGACTTCTGCTGATTGGGCTGGGCTCCGCCAATCTCCGTTGGGCTCCCTCCATGTACCGGGGGCCAGCTGCACGCGGTGTGACCTAGGACAGCCTCCGGTGCGTTAACTGGATTGCCTCGGCCCTTTGCTACGGGTCTCACACTGCAGCAGGCTAGCCCCGGCAAGTTCCCGCGGCCAAGGGAGAGGTGCGAGGGTGAGTGAGCCCAGTCATGCAAGGGTTTCTGGAGCATCCATTGGAATCCCATTTGCTAACACGCCATTGGTCAAAGGAAGGAACGTGGCCACGCCCCAGAATCGGACAGAATGGCTGTGCTAAATTTCATGGCAAAAAGTCATGTCTATAAGCAGTGAAGAACTGGGGTCATTTATACAATCCACCCACCGCAACATCCCACACAGAATAAAATCCCTCACCACAGCTTACATGCTCTGGCCGTGTCGACCCCAGAATGCCGTCTCACTTGATAGACTGCTCGTTTTCGGGGCTTCGCGTGGAGCCTCGCACACAGCACGTGTTCAACGAATATTTTTTCACTGAATGAATAAATGAATGTAACCGTGTTTTCTTCCTTTGGTATGTGCTGAATAATCGGGAGTTAACTTGTCTCTAAAAAATTCAACATGGTTGCTTTTTTTTAAACTTCTTTTCGGTTTCAGGTTATACTATAGATGCTTCTATATACCTCCCCCATGAAGTCTAAAATCTTTAAAAATGTTGAAGCCATTATAGCAGCAACTGTCATTAGGAATGAAGCTTTATCTTAAGATGCTAATTCGACACCTGCCCCATAAAGTTCCTGGACAGGAAACAGCAAGGTGGTGCCTCCGTGAAATAAATACTGAGGCTAAGAGAAGAGAGACAACTCAGGCTGCAGACCAACAGGGAAAAGGCAAGACCGGATTTCCCCAAACCTGGTTGTTGTGCTGCCTCTAACAGGGCAAGTGGTATAGGAGCTGGTTTCCTTTTGGGATGTTCTGGGCCTACGGTGTGAATCTGGTGAGCCTTGCACAGCTGGGCAGGTTGGGGAAGCCCTGCCCTCCCGTGTGTTGCTCCTGGGAGCACGTTCAAGAGTTACTATGCTTTTGAAAAGGCTACACTGTAGCCTCCACCTCCCGGTTTATTAACTCGATGTCCTAAACCTCAACGGAGTGAGTGCATCATCCAGGTATGATGAGTTAAGATAATGAGAATGGAGAGAATACGAAACATGACAGAGGGCAATGCCAGAACTTGGGAACTGACCTGGTCCTGGGACGGAGGTGGGTAATGAGGAAGTCAAAGAGGAGTTCCGGGGTCTCTGGGATCTGGGAGCCCCGGAGCCTAATGGGCAGCCTCCTTCAGGGGTCAGGAACGGGGCTGCCAAGTCCCACCCATGCTCTGGCCGTAAATCCCAGAACCCCGTACCATCTCTGTCCCACCAGCTCCACTTCCAGAGGCCACGTCTGCATCTTTGCCAGAGGTCTAACCTCAGGCTTAGCCACTCTGCTTACCTCCACCTGGTGCCTGAGAGCGAACATCCCCCTGGCGTGGGGGTGTAACTACCCCAGCTCTCTCACCCTTTCAGATCTAAGGTGTATGTTTTGGGGGTGTCTCGAAGTTCCCCCCATGGGATTAATCTCTGGTTGCCCACTGTGGTGATTGGATGAATAATTCTTCATCTTTGATTTGCTGCCTTTCCTTCCTTAGGGTGCCTCCCTCCTCATTCGCTCACATTCCTGGAATCTCCCAAGAAAATGCTCACACTCGAATCCCTGGCCCAGAGTCTGCTTTGGTGGGGCGGGGGGAGGGACTCACACTAAGACACACGGGCTGTAAGCAAAGCCACCCTGAGACAAGAACGGTGCTCCAGCAAGACACATCTCGCAGCCCACACAGGAGACCTGGAGGGCCCCTCTGCCCTCTCGCCAGCACGGCCCAGTGTCTGCCTTGCCCACTCGCCACGGGCCTCTGCGCTCAAGATTCCAAAGTGCCCCGAACGCGAGGCACCGCTATTTGTTTCACAGGCTGCAGAATCCGTTTTTGTTTTATCTCTTTGTAGACAGTCAGCTTGTTTTAATGGACTGCTCTTCCGTCTGTGCATAATTCTTCTCTAAATTAAAATCTCTTCTCAGCCCCACATAATACACACTGGGCTATCAGCTCATTACTTCTACATCCTCCCTTGTTCTGTTTATGCAAAGGTTTAATTAACTATGAATTGCTGTGTAGGCAACAGAAAAGCTCCTCCCACCCCGCCCCGTCGTTGTAAGGACTGACCCTGTGAGACAGAGAAGCAGTAGGGCGCTGTGGGGGAGGGCCAGGAGGTGAGGTGAGGGCACGGGGTTCCAGTCCCCTCACCTCCACTTGCCGTGGTTCACTGATTCACAAAATGTTTACTAAGTCGCTGCTGGATGCTCAGCGTTCTTCTCGGCGTGGGAGTGAGAGTCATGGGCTCTGCCCTCACAGAGCTGACAATATGCTGGGGAAACAGGCAAGCGGTGTCTCAGCTGCCTCTTGTTGAATGACACAGTACCCAACCCTGGCTCCAAACAACAGTAGACATTCTCTCTCACGATCTCCAACTCCAGTCTCTCCAATGGGACCACCTGTGGATCAGGACCACGGGAGTGGCTGGGCTGGGCAGTTCTGTCAGAGGTCTCTTGTGAGACTGCAGCTAGAGTGAGTCACCCAGGCTGCCGTCACCTGAAGGCTTGGTCGGGCTGATAGACCCACCTCCCAGGTGTCTCATGCACAGGGCTGGCCAGGAGGTGTCCACATGGACCTCTCTACGGGATGCTGGCATTCACATGGACCACTCTACGGGATGCTAGAGTGTCCTATGGCAAAGTAGCTGGCCTTCCTAAACAGGGTGAAGCTGTGTCTTTTATAAGCTAGCCTTGAAAGTCATATACCATCATTTCTGCTATACTCAGACCAGCATGATTCAAAACGGGAAGATTGCCCAAAGACGGGAACACTGGGAGGTAAGGATCATTGGGTGTCATCTTGGAGATGAACACCGTAAACAAATAACGAAGGCAATAATTATGCACTGTAACCAGTGATGTTAAGAAAAGAGTAAATGTTGTCCTGGCTGGTGTGGCTCAGTGGATTGAGTGCAGGCCTGCAAACTGAAAGGCCACCAGCTCAGTTCCCAGTTGGGGCACACTCCTGGGTTCCAGGCCAGGTTCCCAGCTGGAGCGTGCGAGAGGCAACCTATCAACGTATTTCTCTCACATTGATGTTTCTCTCCATCTCTTTCTCCCTCCCTCCCCCCTCTCTAAAATTAAATAAGTAAAATCTTTTTCTAAAAAAGAAAATAGTAAATGGTGATAGGGACTGGAAGGGGACAGCAGTGAAGGTGGTCACCGAAGGCCTCTCCCTAGTCGTGAAACCAGAAAAGTTAACTAGCCTTTGTTAACCTTCACCTCTGAAAGGGGAAGCAATAACTATTCTTAGCTCACAGGGTGGTGCGAGGCTCAAATGAGATCAGGGGTATAAAGGTCCCATTGTTATTTCGGTTTCTGCATTCGAGTGGCTGCATCTGTTTGCTTCCGAAGGACCGATAACCCTAATGGAGTCAGGCGGGTGGCCCCAGTGCGTCAGCCTCTGAAGGGAAGTCCTAAAACCATGTGGGCAGAGACCAGAGCTAGCAGGACCCAGCCGAGCTCCACAGGTACGTGATCTTTCTCCAGCTTCCCGCTAAGAAAATGCACTTGGCCGAGAAAATCCGTCTAGCTCTGTGTCCTGCATGAGGCACGGGCGTTGGCAGGCCAGACTCACCCCTCAGGAGAAGGGCCTCTCCTTCACACAATGGCAGCCCGGTTGGTGCTGGACAGGGTAAAAGAATCTCAAATTCACAGCTGGGTTTTGTCATTCGTCCAACCCCTCTCTTGGGCAGGACTCGGGAGGCGGGACCCACGCCCGGCTCCCTCTGCTGTGTTCTGGAAACCGCTGTACATCTCTGAGTGCCCCACTCCCCCTTGGCAAAAGGGAGCAGTTGGGCCATCAAGGAAGATAAAAACATGACATGCAATGCTCAGGAAGGGACCAGAAATGTTCTATGGGACTGAAGGGAGTGAAGTGGCAAATGCATATTCATGACAATAATTCATGAGCCTTTTTAAATATCACATCCTTTGAAGGCCCAGTCCCACACAAGAAATTTACCCTGATAAAATAGTTAAGGGTGTGTATCAAGTCATACATATTTACATGGGAATAGTTCCATAGCACATTATTATGTTTTAAAAGACATTTGCAAGATAATACATAAAATATAACATAACCCTATTTTTTTGGAAAAAGATATAGACTTTTGGTCAACACGGTGGTGAGAGTTCATACTTTAAACCTGCATCAGATGACAGAGACTATACTCTTTTGTCAGCACACATCAGACATGTGCAAAAACTGATCATGTTGTAGATCCCAAAGGCAATCTTAATAAATTTCAAAGAATTATATCAGGTCTACATGATGTAAGAGCAGTAGAATTCAACTGGAAGCCCACAAAATGCCTACTAAAGAGGAAAACATCATTTGGTGAATGAAGGACACTTTTACATGACCCACGGGATATAGAGAAAATCACAAGGGAAATTCCAAAATATTTAGAACCGAGAAACAATCGAAATACTGCATACCAATCCTGTGAGGGTAGAGCTAAAACAGGGCATCAAAAAAATGGATAGCCTTCATAAATTATCAGAGAAAGAAATATGACTTAGACTAGTAACTGCATCTCAACATTCACTCTCCCTCTTTCCTATAATAATAAAGCCTCTGGTTTCTGGGTAGACGCGTGGCTGCTAAGGATGAAGACCACATTTCCCAGCCTCTCTCACAGGGAGAATGGCCAGCATTGAAGTTCTGGCCAATGGACTGTGAACAGAAGTAATATGTGCAGTTTTCTGATCATGTTCTCAAAGTGACTTCTTGTCACTTTTCACCTTCCTGCTGACAGAAATATAGACAGGGTGGCAGTGGTTGTCTGAGGTATAATAAATTATTTGTCTGGTCTGCATCCCAGGTTCCTGGCACAGAGCTTCGAAAACCCTAGGAGCGTCCCGAGTTTCAGGAGCATCTCTATTATGCTGATGAAATGACTCACAGTGGGACCCCAGATAACTTCCTTGTGGGGGCTGGTCACCAGAAGGACCAAGTGTGTGATGAGAGGGCTAAGACTTTCAACTGCCCAACTCCCGAAGTGTGGAGGCAGGCTTGATACTGAGTTTATTCATGGGGCCATAATTTAACCCATTGTGCCTATGTAATAAAACAACAGGAAAAATCGGAACACCAAAGCTCAGAAGAGCTTCTGTGCTGAGTGGGTGATGCCTCCTGACTGCACAGGGAGAGGGCATGGAAGCTCTGTATCTGGACCCCTCCGAGGTCCCTCCCTACGTGTATCCTTTATGATAAAACAGTAATTCTAACTTTAGCACTTTCAGTGAGTTCTGTGGATCACTGTAGCAAGTTATCAACCCTAAGGGGGATGTGGGAACCTCCTGGATTGGTAGCCAATTGGTCAGAAACTCAAGTGGCCTAGGGACCCCACTTGCAACTGGTGCCTGAAGTGCAGACAGACAGTCTCGTAAAAGAATGAGCCCTTAACTTGTGGGGCCCGATGCTCACTCTGGGTGGTGAGCATCGGAACTGTATTGCAGATCACCCAGCTGGGGTGGAAATAAAGTAGTGAACAACCAGTTTGCCCAGCACTGGAGGGACTTCCCAGACGTGGGACTTCCAGTGCTAAAACCAGGACAAATCACCCTACGGGGTGCTCCTTTTGGAGTCATAGGGACAAGGGAAACACCTCGAGGACTGGTAGAGCAAAAACACAGACAGATCCTGAGTCTCTAAGGATTGCAGAGAGCAGAACCTCCGCCTCGCAGGCCTGGACTCCCTACCTCCAGTATTTTGTATAAGAAATAAACATTTATTGTGTTAAAGCCACAGTTTCTGTTAAACACACAGATGCCTAACTAGGGCACCTGGAAGTGGAGTGCCGAATGTCACAGAGACAAACGTTCCCAGAGCGTTGAGAGGCCGGCCGGGCATGGGCAGTGCGGACTCAGACACTGCAGGTTGGAAAGTTAGTAACCTTTGTTATGCAGGGGCTAAGTATTCGGCACAATGGTAATTCTCTGCTTTGGAAGATAGACTACATGTTCACCAAGGCTAGAGTTATTTACACACACACACACACACACACACACACAGTGACCCTCAAACGCCAGGGTCAGCATCACCGACTCGCATACAGTAAAACATCTGCATACAACTGCTGACTCCCCCCAAAAATCTAACTACAGTTGTCCCTCAGGATCCATGGAGGATTGGTTCCAGGACCTCCCCTCACCCACTTGGATACCAAAATCCACGTCATATAGAATGGCGTGAACAATGTACACAGCCGGCCCTCCACATGCACAGATTCCCAACTATGGATCAAACATCCGAGTTTTGCTCTGTGATTGGTTGAATCCATGGATCTGAAACACGGAGACAGGGAGGGCTAACTGTGCATTTATTGCATATAAGTGGACCCACCTGGTCTAAACCCATGTTGCTCACAAGTCAGCTGTGTAATATATGAAGAATATTGGCCTGAGTTACAGCTTCTGTGGCTTTCGACAAAATCCTAAAGAAGAGATAGAAACCCAAAATGCAGCCAGCCAGCGCTCGCAGCAATGGAGGAAAACGCAGCGCCAAAGCCCTCTCTGCCTGCAGTCCACGGTCCAGGTTGAACTGGAATCTGGGCATTCAGGGCTCTTCAGAGTCGAAAACTGCCTCTATACCCCAAAAAATGCAGCTGCCAGCTGTGATAGCTCTGTCCTGCCAGACTTCGCAGGAGATAATACCCTGACCCCAAAACTTTATCAACACCTTCTTTTAAAAGATATTTTCTGCCAGAAAACTTCTGGCAGCTTGAAGGAAACAAATAAATTCGCAGAGCTGTTGTTCACATCCCAATTTTCAGGTGCCGCTAGTCAGCTGCCACCAAGTTGAGAGACAAAGTAATGAGCAAGGCACAGAAGCAAATTTTTGAAAGTCACGCAAGAATCTTCAGGCTTCAAAATCTATTTCTAAACAAGAGAGCCAGCTGTGGATGTTTGACCAGGAGCTGACTTTGCAGAGCAAGAAGTAAGCTCCAAAAGCATTTTAGTTCACGAAAAGCAGCTGCCCCGCAAGGCCCACCTCAGACATGGCCAGGAAAAAAGAAGGATAACGGACAAGGAAAAAACGTCCCCAAAAGTGATGCCAGGAGATATAAAGAATGATGGAGTAAAGAGAGAGGGAGAATCAGAGATGCTGGATGGGCAACGGGGAGCAGTTTCTGCTGTGCCTTTCACCTTCTCTGTCCACATGAGATATTTTTATTGTTTTCCAGCTCCTACTTCATCACTGCATATTGACTCCACGAAGGCAGATCATTTATCTTGTAGTTTTTAAGTTACTGCGCCATGAGGAGGCACACTCAGACCTGATGGATAGAACTGCGGATTATCCAGAGACCCTAGATTTTGAGTTGGACTTCATAACTACAAGGAGCTTCGGTGTTGTCTCCTTTGCTGTGGGGAGGGTTGAGTAAGGACTGGGGCACAGATGGCTTTGTTCCCAGTATTGATGATCCCTTTTTCCTAGAGTAATAGATCCCCTGATTTTTAGCTAGACATGTGGCTTCTCAGAATCAAAACCAAATTTGCCAGCCTCTCTTGTGTGGCCATAAGGCTGAGTTTTTGCCAGGTCCTCATCTTCAAAACAGGGAATCCTTCCCTACTGCCTTCCTCATGCATGCTGGTTGGAACACAGGCACGGAGGGAAATGATCTTGCATCAGGTAGAGGAGAGCAATGCTCTGCAAACAGCGGAACAGGAGGCTCCTGGCTCCCCAAGGCTTTGGCAAAGAGCAATTACCATGCCAGCTCTGGATTTTTCTGCCTTCTACATTTTCATGCGTGAGAAAATAAACTTTCATCTTATTCAAGCTACTATTATTATCAGTCTCTGCTATACACAGCCAACTCTTATCATGCTAAATAATATAAGAAATATTGAGAATAAATACATTATGCATTCACTTTTAAAGCTGGAGCAAAAACTCAAGAAAACAGAAGTAAAAAATAAGGCCAGAAATAACTCAAATAGGAACAAGTAGAACTTTTGACAAGAATTTTTTTTAGAAGACTTCAGAATTTTTGACAAAGGATAGGCTGGTTCTTTGAAAATGCTAATAATGTAGATAGACTTACTACAAGCTTCATTATTAGATCATAATTAAAATACAGCAAAAGTTTGTTTTTTCTAAGAGATTGTTATAAAAAACTTTAGGTTGGCATAAAACATAAGTACAGACTTTGCCATGTGGCTCAGTTGGGCAGAGCATTGGCCCCTACAGCAAAAGGTTGAGAGTTCAATTCTCAGTCGGGACACATACCTAGGTTGAGGGTTCAATCCCCAGTCTGGGTGAGTACGTGAGCCAACCAAACGATGTTTCTCTCTCGCATCAATGTTTCTCTCTCCCTTCCTCTCTAAAATCAATAAACTTATTTTTTAAACATAGATACAAAAATAGATTTTTATAAAATTATAAATTACCATAATGACACAAGGAATAAGATAAAAATCCTGAACATAGAAAAAAGTATTTTTTAAACTGAATCATTTGTCAAAATTCTTCTATACCCCAAAATATATACCAGATCCAAACAGCTTGATATGCAAATTTTGCTAAACACTTAAGGAACAGAGTATTTCTATGTTATGTAACTTCTTTCAGGGAAGAGAAAAGAAAGGTACCAGCCCATTTTATGGGGCTAGATTACCCTTGATTCTAAACCCAGATGTGGATAATTAATGAGTCAGCTTTACTGTGGAGATGACCCAACAAATCTCTGTGGCTTACAAAAACGAAGACTGTTCCTCGTGCGTATTACCTGTGCCCCACGTGTTTTTGCATCTGGGAAACATCTGCAAAAACATTTCTGAGACTACAGAAACATTCTCTATGTGCAACAGGCCCATTTCGGGGGTGGGGGCAGAGGAGAGGTGGTAAAATAGCTGTAATGCCTCTTAAAGTCTCTTGGTCCTAGCTTGGGACTGACACAGAGTCACTCCTACACACTTTGGTTCAAGCCCATCACGTGATCCAACTTGACAAGGGGCATGGACATCTGCTGCAGCCACAGGGATGCAGCGCATGCCCTACTCGTCCTGGCAGCATGTAAGTCTCTTACAGGCAAAGTTAAATTAAATAGTTGTTAACAATAGTCAACACTCCACAGACAATGTAAAAAAAAATGATGCAGACTCTGGCTGGCAGGGTCCGTGTGTTGTGGCTGTGATAAACAGGTTCACAGGGACTGCAGAAGTCCTGTGGAGAAAAAGGGACAGCATGGCCACTCTCTAAGTAAGAGAGAGGGCCCCACCCCTGCCGGGACAGGCTTTTATTGCTTTTCTGGGTACATCACATTGAGAATGGTCCTCATTTACTATGCACAGGTTCACTGTAGGTGATTGCCTTTTACAGATAACAAAGGAGAGAATGTTGCTAATTACTTCAAAGAGAAGGATGTTACAGATCCAGGGGGAAAGTGGTTGAACTGGTTACAGTCCATACTTAGGAGGTTTAGCACAGATTTTAGGAAGTTACTTTAGAGATTTGCAGTAAACATTTGTGCCTCAATCCAGGGTGAGGGAGTTTTAGCAAAAGCAAGTCTCATAGCAGCCTAGGTACAATGCAGGCCTGATTCCACAATGGGAGAACCTATCTGTGGGCATGGGTCCTGTGTGCTGGACCTCGCTCCCCACTGGCCTTTCCGAGTGGGGGCTGGGCTACATTTCCCATGCCATGTGGGACGGTCCTTCATATTTCCCCCCCACCTTGTTTTTAGTTAGGACTGCTATAGATCCCATAAAGCATGCTACTTGCTGGTCTCTTACATGACCCTGGGAAAATAATTTGCAAATGCATCGAAGTACACAGAGCATTATTATAATCAGTAAACAATCAGTAGCTCCAAAGACCCACACTCTGGTTAAGTTCATCAAACTAGTTTTTTGGATTTAGCCAATGAGATTATCGGGGAGGGTTTGAAAAACCTCTTGCTTAGTTAAGTGTTCAATGTCCTGCAGCTGCTGATGTAATTCTACTTGCAATTTATCAATTTGTCCTTTTAAATTGGTAGAAAAAGTCCCCCTAGGTGATGTTGAATATCGTTCCAGGAGTCCTGGATGGAACTGCACTTCAGGGTGGGGGGTGTACAGCTTGGAGAATCCTGGATTCAAAGAATCCAATGGGGCGGAGGTGGGTCACTGCCAGGGAAGCCTGTTCTGATATGGCTTCACCCTCTTCGTCGATGGCTCCAAATATAGGGGACCATTCCACATGGCGTGGGAAATGTAGCCCAGCCCCCACTCGGAAAGGCCAGTGGGGAGTGAGGTCTGGCACACAGGACCCACGCCCACAGATAGGTTCTCCTACAGAAAAGTACAGACCAGTGTCACTTACAAATATTATTATGAATATCCTAAACAAAATCATCAATTGAATCCAATTTTTAAAAAATTATAAAATATAGTCAAATAGAACTTACGCTATGAATTCATGCAAGGATGATTAGAAGTCAGAAAATTTGGCAATGTGATGCACCATGCTGGCATATTAACATATAAAAACAGTTTATCTCCATAGTTGCAGGAAAAAGTATTCAATAAAACTCAACATCATTTTTTTCCAGTGTAAATATTTTATTTTTATTTCTGTTTTTATTTCATCTTTATTGTATTTTTTCCATTACCATTTAGTCCCTTTACGTCCCCCTCCCCCAGCAATCACCACACTGTGGTCCATGTCCATGAGTCCTTTTTCCTTTTTGCTCAACCCCTCCACCACCTGTCCTCCCCCCACTAGCTGTCAGCCTGTGCTCTATCTATGAGTCTGTCTCTGTTTTCCTTGTTAGTTCAGTTTGTTCATTAGATTCCACATATGAGTGAAATCGTATGGTATCTGTATTTCTCTGACTGGCTTATTTCACTTAGTATGATGTTCTCCAGGTCCATCCATACTGCCACAAAGGGTAAAATTTTCTCCTTTTTTATAGCCGAGTTGTATTCCATTGTGTAAACTATGTCCCATAGTTGCCTTGCCCGCTTATCTACTGATGGACACTTGGGCTGCTTCCATCTTGGCAATTGTGAATAATGCTACAATGAACATAGGGGTGCTTATGTTCTTTTGAATTAGTGTTTTGGGTTCCTTTGAATATAATCCCAGAAGTGGGATCGCTGGGTCAAAAGGCAGATCCATTTTTAATTTTTTGAGGTCTCTCCATACTGCTTTCCACAGTGGTCGCACCAGTCTGCATTCCCACCAACAGTGCACTAGGGTTCCCCTTTCTCCACATCCTCACCAGCACTTGTTCTTTATTGATTTATTGATGATGGCCATTCTGACAGGTGTGAGATGGTATCCCATTGTGGTTTTAATTTGCATTTCTCCGATGATTAGTGACATTGAGCATCTTTTCATGTCTATTAGCCATCTGTATGTCCTCTTTGGAGAAGTGTCTATTCAGGTCTTTTGCCCATAATTGGGTTGTTTGTTCAAAGGCATTTCTGAAATTTTAGCACTGAGAAATAGGTTTTTTAACCTAAAAAAGTATCTAAAGTAATAATAATAAAAGCTATAATAAACATAATACTTCTGGTTAAATTTCGAGAGAATATCCATTAAAATTTAAAACAACATACAAACACCTGTTATTTCATTTTCTGTCCTTCTGAAGGTCTTAGTCGATTCAATCAGCATAGAAGAAGAAGAAGAATACAAGGATTGACATGAGGCATTGAAAAGTAAAAGGCAAAGATGTCATTATTTGCCTACAATTTGATTGCTACCCTGGAAATCTCAGAGAATCTAAAAACTACTAGAATAAGTGAGATATTTTGGTTCACTTGCTTCATTTAAGTTCAAAAATTTTAAAACCCAAACAGTTAATTTATATACCAAATATAGACAATTAAAAATGTATAGTAGAAGTTGAAAGAGAACTGTATTCACATTAGTCAAAAAAATAAGTGGGAATAAATCTAACTCCAAAAAGGGTAAGACTTTATGGAGAAAATTACAAAACATATTAAAACACTTTTTGGAAGCCTGAATAAATGGCAAGTTTTACTATATATAGGAAGAAAGACATAAGGATGCCAAATTTCCACAAATTAATTTATAAATCCCATATGATTCTAGTCAAAATCCAAATAGAGCTTTTCATGGAACTTGTGCTGATGCCAAAATTTATGTGCAAAAGCAAAAATCCAAGTATAGCCAAGGCAATTCTGAAAAAGAAGAACAAGTGGGGACTGGTTTACCTTAAAAGAAAGGAAAGCCCTGGCTGGAATAGCTCAGTGGATTGAGCGCGGGCTGCGAACCAAAGCATCCCAGGTTCAATTCCCAGTCAGGACACATGCCTGGATTGCAGGCCACAGCCCCCAGCAACTGCACATTGATGTTTCTCTCTCTCTCTCTTTCTCCCTCCCGTCCCTCTCTAAAAATAAATAAATAATTTTTAAAAAATAGGCGAAAGACCAAAAGAAACTAAAAAAAAAGAAAGGAAAGATAGGATTAAGTTATAGAAATGGGATGGCAAGGTATTGGTGCAGGAATACAACCATCGTCCCCTGGAACACGAGAGAGAGCATGAAAGATCTACCTATATGAATGAATGGAGTATGTGAGAGCATTATACACCTCTCTAACCATTCCATAGTCTGGCAAGTCGACTTCTGTGTCAAATGCTTTATGCCACATATAATTTTTTAAATTGCAGATGGATTCGAGACCTAGATGTGAAAACAATTTTTAGAAGAAAATGTATACTTCCTTTGTAAACTCGTGGTAGAGAAAATGTTCTTAAACAAGAGAGAAAAAGCACAAACCACAAAGACTGACAAATTAAAACCTTCTCTATAAGAAAGGATCTTATAAAGAAAGTGAAAAGACTGGGAAAAGTGGGAACAGCTGTTTATAATGCATGTAGACAACCAAGAATTAATTCCCAGAGCATGTAAAGAACACCTACAAATCAATACGAAAATACAGAGGCTTCAAATTTGATCCCTAATTCAAAAGCTACAATAGCAGGAGTCCCAAATTGCAGGTGCTAATTTTTGACCAAGCTATTTCTTACTCCGGCACCTTTATACTCCAGCACAATGAAGCTCAATTTGCTGGAAGCTGATAAATGCCCACATCAATCAGAAGTGGACAGAGGTTTGTGATAAGATTTGAAATGCAGTAATTTGGTATTGCTGGAGGACAGGGTGAGATAGAACAAGCAGATATGTGAAACGAGAAAGCAGTGAGGAAGGCCTGGTTAAAATAAAAAAAAAAATAAACAGACAAGTAAACCCAGACTCCAGAGGAAGACGAGAGAGTGGGCTCATTGACAGGGCACATGAGAATCAATAAGTTCATCAGGGGCATCCCTACCCAAAGCCAGGATGGGGACACTGGCTTAGCAGTAGTGCCACAGGAGAAATCCCAGAGTTTGAGTTAACAGTGAAGTCGGCGTGGACCGAAAGTGGGGTATCACCGTCAGGCTCAAAGCACTTGGAGCCACATCATTAGGAAAAGCACATCCGCAGGAACAGAAGTCAGAGCTATCATCTCTCCTCGGTAATCAGACTGCACTTGGAAGTGTGTCCCCTTCCAGGACTCCCGCCATGGGGAGGACCCCAGGAAAATTGACTTTCCCATCAACAAAAGGTTAAAGCCACTCCCACTGAATGAACATGTATTGTAAACCTATGGTCTGTTTATCAAACAATGATGATCAAGACACGTGCAGTCTCCCCCCTATAGGTTGGGGTGTAGTGCAAGGGGGCAATTGGGGAGATAATTACACAACAGTCCATTGGAATGTGTGCCTTTTCATGACAAATTTATAAGGTGTTGTGGGAGCAGAAGGAGAGGCATTGTATCAGTCAGATTTGACTAAATTTTGCTGTAGTAACAAACAATCCCTAGATTCCACTTGCTTAGAGTCACAGATGTTTAGTTCTTGCTCTTGTTGGTGTTCATTATGGGTCAACCATGGCTCTGCTCCACCTGCTCTTATTCTAGAACCCAGAGTGGAGGACCAGGCTCTGTGCCATTCTCACGACAGAGTGCAAAGCACAATGGCAGAACCATGCGATGGTTCTTAAAGCTTCTGATCAGAAGTGACATACATTGTTTCTATCACATTTCATTGGACAGAGCAGGCCAGAAGGGCAGCTCTTGCAGCAATTGGGTGGGAAGTAAAAGTTTTCTTGCAAGGATGGGTCCAACAGGGAAAAGCTCAGGGGGAAAAAAAGAGGCAACAAATAATTTGGAAAAGAAGTGAAATCCATCAGTATTTATATTCTTATCAACAGTATGAGAAAAAAATAAATGCGTATGTTCAGCAAAAGACACTAATGCTCGTGGCAGCATTGTACATAATAGACGAAAACTGGAAACAGCTGAAATGCCCATTAAGAGTACAATGGACCAAAAACAATTCATTCATGCAATGGGTCATGCCATGGAATAACACACGGGAAAGAAAAAACAGTGAGCTATGCCACGTGGGACAACAAAGACAAGTGCAGGGAGCCAAATACAAAATGGGAGTACAGCATCTATATGAAGTTTAAAAGAAGGCAACACTAATTCATCTACAGAGATAGAGGTCAGAACAGCAGTTACTTGTGAGGTGTATCTACTAATGGAAATATGAGGGAGGCTTTGGGGTGCTGGAGATGTTCTGTATCTTTACTGGAGTGGCTGTATACTTAAAATGGGTCTACTTAAGTGCATATAAGTTATCTTCATTTAAAAGAAAAAATCTGTACCCTATATAGACCCCTAAGCTGGAGAGGTGGGTCCGCTCAGTGATGGCTTGCCAGAGGAAGTTACTTATAAACTCCAACCTGAAAAATGAGCAGAAGTACTCAGAAGAATCAGAGGGACACACTGCAGGATAGGGGACACATCTCCGTGAATACTGGGGGACCACAGGTGTCACGGCACAATCAAGGTTTTAAAACACTTTCTGGAAGGCACGTCCCTCTGCCAAGGGAAGTGCCAAGAGCTGTGATTGGACCAGACCTTGTACATCTTAATGGGTGTATTAAGAACTTCTGCCCTTCACGTGGAGGCCATGGGGAATCCACCGGAAGGCTTCCAACAGGGAAAGACATAGTCATGTTTTCACTTTAGAAGAATTGCTCTGCCTACAGTAAAACTGAAGTCGAAAATGCAAAATGGAAACTGAGAGGCCAGGGAGCCGATTGCTGCATTTGTCTAAACCTGGGAAGAGGGAGTTCCAAAACAGAGTAAGTTACAGTAGTGACCACATGGCATTCTGCCTTGTTTTCTAGGCTGATTAACCACAGAGGTGAAGGGAAGGAACCAGACTCAAGAGATATTTAAGAGGAAGACTTGATAGAATTCCAAGATGTCATTTGATGAACAGCTCATGAAATCAGACTTCATTCGTTCTGGAAAGGAGTATGCGAAGCCAGCCCAGAAGCAGAAACGATTGGATAAGACCAGAGTCAAGGGGCCAAGTCCCAAAGAAGTGCTTTCTCCTGTTTGCGCTCCCCAGCAGGAGACAGACCACCACCAGAAGTAGCACCAGGAAGCCCCAAGCTGATATCGGATTCTGCGGAAAGGAGCAAGTAAAGGTTGAAGCAGCTGACATGCAAGGTCCCACCACGCTAACAGTCCTGTGAACAACAGGCAGTTCCTTCGTCTCCTCTGAGACACTCCAAGTCTGGTCCCCGGCCGTATCTGCCACAGCTTACAGACCATGATCTGGGCTCTCTGCCTGAAAGAGGCCCATCACCTCAACCTGCCTCAGTCCTTGTATTTCCGTGAACTTGTCAGGGTATATTTTAATTATTATTTTCTGTGCTCATCAACCCTTATGAGACTGTGAACTACTCCACTGTGTCAGGGATCATGTCTGACTCCTTTTTATTTCCATGAACCTATCACATGACCAGATGCTATTGAGTGGATGAGCCATTGTCTTTTAAGTTGCATAGTGTTCTATTTTATGGATGTACCAGCTTGGAGACATACACCCCAGCAGGTCTGAAACCAGGCGGAATGAGGGGATGCTGCATAGACTATCACAAGAACCCCTTCTTTGATCCTTCCTTCCTTCCTTCCTTCCTTCCTTCCTTTCTTTCTAGGGAAGGATTTCTATCAAAAAAAGACCAATTTCCTTTTGAATGACTCCTAGAAATGAATACACATGTATGAACATAAACTGAGAACTTCCTTCTTCAAACAAACAAACGTGAAGCAGGACTGAGCTCTCGGTAGGTGATGCACATTTAATATGCAGCACGTCAGTGGGAGATGCAGGTTTCAGCCCCTCTGACTGACAGCTCCTAACGACAGCAATCAACCAAGGTGTCCCCATAGGCCAAACAGATGGTCTGAGTTGACAAAGGGGGACCAAACACTGCCCTCATTGTTATCATTTCTGTGTATTCTAATTGCTGAACCCTGTTTAAAGGCCTGGACTATAACATGCACATGCTTTATCATCAAATAAATGAATGCACAGGGAACAGGAACAAGTAGCCCAGTAAAATCAGAAAGAGGATATTATCAATGTGCAGAGGAAAGCGGATAGGAGTTTTGACAGTTTCACTAACATACTGCAAAGCAAGTTCACAATGAACTGGAGTGAAGGGGGGCAGTGAGCAAAGAGAGGGATGTAGTCATTAAAGTTAATTACTCTTGTTACTATGGTAGCAACCCAGAACAAGCCAAGTTAGACACACATTCAAAATGAATCCCAAACAGGGTCAAGGGCTTTGTCATCAAGTAGCTGGGAGCTGACAACTATTTAATAGAATTAAATTCCATTGTTAAACTTTAACCCAAAGACAGTCTTCCTCTTTAACTAGTTCTGCACTTGAACAGAACAAGTGTTATCTGAGTCCTCAGACTGGTTACCCATGTTTGCACTGGATATTCTTTCAGGTCAGCCATTCAGGTGGGGCGTGGGTTGGGGTCCCCCCTCATAAGCTGCCTCTGCAGTAAAGATTCAAGTGAAAAAAGTTTATTCAGGGAGGGAGGAGGGAGTGACCCCAGGAAGTCCCAGCAGGGGAGTGGAGAAGTAAAAACAGAAAAGGGAGCTATTAAAGGGTGTGTCTTGAAGCAACTTTCCATTCTGGGCAACGAATACATTGTCCCACTGGGGAACTCTGGGAGCTGGTTTAGAAAGTGTGCTTCAGAGTTATTCTGCCCAATGTGAGGCAGCTGCGCTGTTTCTACCAACTATCCGTCTTGGTGGAAGGCTGCTCCTGGGAGGCGTTCATTCCCTGTTGCCTTTCCAGCCAACGAAACGGGAGCAGGAGTGATACGCTGCACTTCCACGCCCAGCACATGGGACCCTCACACACCCCGCTCTCCTTACACGTTCCTCTTTCTGGATGGCTGCAGTGGAAGTAGCTCTGGGCAGCACAGAAGCCACGAGTTGAAGAAGAAGGAACCCAAGAGGAATCATCACTTGGAGAACTCCCCATCAGTTGGGAATGTCCCTTTTGGGAATGTCTCTTCGGAAAGAGAACTAACTAGTTTCTGAGCCGTTATAAATTTTTAGTATGTTTGTTGTAGCAAGTAGAATCCTTTCATTAATACGTTACTCTTTTAATATGTGCCAATCAGAATGGAAACATCTCAGTCTTGCTTTAACTTGAACCTTGCTGATGGCTATGTATATAACTTCAATGTCCTGCAGTCCTCTTCTTTTGGAGGGTGTAGATAGGGTCACCGTGTCAGTGACTTCAGTTCCACTGTTCTCACCTAGATTATACAGAAAGTCAGGCTCTCATCCTCACCCCACAGCACCCCTAACAAACACACACACCTTGCCACTCCTCCCTGAGACTCCCCAAGGCCTATGTCACAGAAGGGCCAATGTCATCTAAGGTCCCTATCCGACCCTCTGCTATGCCCCTAATCTAGGTGGCTGACCTGGACATCCCTCAGGTCACATAGGACCTGCTGTTGACACTACTCTAGACTTCCTTGATGTCTGGGGCCCCTCACTCTCCGGCCAACAGGGAAGCCCCTTCCCTTCCTTTCCTCTCTCCTCTAGTAGAAGTATCTCACAGCAGAGTAGGCTGCACTCCTAAGGGTTAGCATTCTTATGAGTATGTTTTACATACATAGCCCTCTCCTCTTATAGAAAACATACACACTCCTAGGATCATTGGATGAGGAGAGGGGATGAGTGATGCTGTCCCTGGAATCCCCCACTCCCCAGCCCTATGGCAGAAACCAACAAATAGGCCACATGCCTTTTCCCACGATGAATCCTCTCCCCAGCATCCAGATGCCCTTACCTAAAACCTCCAGCTTCTTTTGAGCCTGCCTAGGGGTCATCGCATGTATTTAACCCCAAGCGTGAACCAGGTCCAATTTCTTTTGCTGGAGACTCCTCACATTTATGAAGTCAGCGGATGGGAATACAAAGAAGTGAGGGGAGGAACGGTCTCATGAACCTATTTCTGTAAGCCGAGTATGTTTCAGCCCCAGCTCTGACCCAGCTGGGACCACAGGCACCCAAAGTGTACGGATCACATGAGGTTGTTTTTCTATAAATTTTCGTCCATTAAACAGAGCATTTTTCTCCAGGCTAGCGTTCAGCTGACCTTCATCTTGCCACCCAGCTTCCTTTCGGTCTCTGGGAAATGAGGGTCTTTCCTCTCTGGGCTTCAAGTCCAGCCCCTGGTCAAATGGCTAGCTCTGCCTCGGGCTTCTGAACCCTGAACATGAGCTGCCGTATTTTGCAGTGTATAATCTGCACTATTTTGGCCCCAATTTTTTTGGTGGGGGAAGATGCACATTACACATGGGCATAATGATTACATATCATGGGCATAATCATGGGTATAATAATCCCATGTTTAATGTGCACAAAAACCTGGGCATGCATTATACATGGCAAAATATGGCGATCAATAGGGCAAAGTCTACAACTTACTACGTGGAAGGGCTGGTCCTGGGCGACTACAAGTCCCCAGGGTATACCCCCTGAGTATACCAGGCAAGAAGAGGAAATCCAGGTAACTCGTCTCCACCTCTAAGACTGAGGCTGTTGAGACCCATTGCCCTGCTCAGGATGCACCCAGAACAAGACACATAAGAAACGATGATGTCAGTGACCCTGGCTGGAGCAGTGGGGTGTATCAACCAGGGTCCCAACAGGAAATGAAGCACCCCAGATGGTTCAGATGAAGGAAACCTAATAGACTACTGACATCACTAGTTCATTCATTATTGTGGCTGAATAATATTCTATTGTACCGATATACCACGATCCCCTTAATTCTTTGCTTTGTAAGCAGGTGGTTGTCAAAATGTGGTCTCCGGACCAGCAGCTGCAGCAGTCCTGGGAACTTGGAAATGCAAATTCTCGGGCCTGCCCACCCCGTCAGGGAAGCCCCAGCAAGCCGTTTTTTAACTAGTCCTCTGGGTGATTCTGATATTGCTCAAGTATAAGGCATAGATGAACCTGAGAACATTATAGTAAAGGAAAGACACCAGATACTAAAGGACATGGATTGTATAATTCCTTTAATATGAACTTTCCGGAAAAGGAAAATCCATAGCGACAGAAAGCAGATTAGTGGTTACCAGGAAATGGGGAGAAACTAAATGGGGAGCGATTACTTAACAGGTACAGGGTGTTCTGGGGTGATGAAACTGTTTAGAAACTAGGAAGAGGTGAGGTTCGCACAACACTATGACAGCTCTAAGTGCCAGGGAACTATACACTTTAGAATGGTTCCTTGTACCTTGCATAGATTTTGTTTCAATTTAAAAAAAGGTTTAGGAGGAGAAAAAAGGCTGGAAAGATACCCAGGCATGAGCGATAAGAGGAACTGTTGCTGCCCTGGGCCCAAAGAACAAGGGGAGGGTACAGGTGTAGGAACAGTCAAGCCCAGAATGCAACCGTGGAGGCAGGAAGCTCTGGCCAGCAGCAGACACGGAAGGACGCAGCTCAGGACAGAACATGGCACCCACGCAGGGAAGCAAGAAATAGGGAACAAAGCCCCGAGTCCCTCCCTCCCTCCCTCCCTCCAATCTCCTCTGATTGGCCAAACCCAAGCAGAAGCCACAGGGTAGGGGAGCCAGGTAGTGCGATCCACAGACGTTCCACCTGACACGGCACAAAGCAGGATGGAAATGTGTGCAAAATGGATTGGGGGGGAGGGGTGGGCCCCACTCGGAACAACCAGGACACCCAGCCTGGCTGCTAAACCTGGAACAGTCTGACTGAATTTTAGCCAATTTCCTTCAAAGGCTGAATAAATCCCCCCTTCAAAGTGTGTGAGGGAAGACGTGCTTCCAAGGAAACATTTCTCGAATCCAGGCAGGCTGAGACTCCTAAGAAGTTAGAGGACGGAATTCTCAGAAGCCGACCTTTCTTAGCCACGCCAGCCAAGCAGAGGGAGCTTTAATTAAGAGCCGTCTCCCCATGCTGCTGCCCTGCTTCAAACAGCCCTCTGGTCCCTGGCTGCCTCCCTGAGTCACAGAATACCTTCCACCCACAGAGAAACAAAGCACAGCTGCTGCCACCTGGTCCATCACCCTTTAATAATCCCAGATGCATTCATCATTTTCCCATGACCTCGACCTCCTAATTTCTTCCCAGAGGCCTCTGTAAAATCGGACTCTGTTCACACGTATCTGCAGAAGCAGCGCCAGTTCGATGCAGGGCAATCTTGGTCTGTCTGGGTCCCATGACCCTGAGACCACACAGCCTCCCACGTTTGCAGCAAGGCACAGGTAGAGGTGATATCAGGCTGTCGTGGCTGCTGGCACTGCTGCTGTTTTTCAGCCACCTCCCGGGTGCCAACCATAATGAGTTGTTCTGTTCTGCTGAGGACCCTATCAAAAGGCACTGCAGGGGGTGGCTTCCCAGATCATTGCCTCTCATTGGTTCTGCATTACCAAGAAAACACAGAAAATCACATTAATCAAGGCAAGGGAACTTAGGACTGAAATGCTGCAGGAGTCACAGCAAAGCAGGCCCCTAGAAGAGCCTTCCCCCGCAGCAAGTGAAACGGAACCATGTGCAGCCCAAAGCCAAATGCCATCCTTTTCCCTGGATTTTCAACCACAGGTTTAAGAGATTTGATTTATTAAAGTTTTTAAACTTTAACCTCGTAGATGAATTTCTCAGCCAACACTGATAAATTTCACCCATCCATCATTTTGCTTTAATGTGACGTGGTGCTTACAAAGCACTTATGTTCCAACTTGGTTCAAAAATAAGTGGAAAGGAATGAAGGGGCAATCCTCTGATTTTTGCTCTCTCAGAGCCTAAACACAAAACACGCACACAACTAACATCCCCTAAGTCCTGGCCACCAGCTATGGGGGGTGACGTTGCGGGGACTACAACAAAAGTATGGAAATGCCCTTTGTATTTCCCTTGAAAAACTCTTATTTATCCTTCAAAACCCAATTCATTAACCACCTTTTTTTAATGCTTTTCCCTAACCATTTCCATCCTCATGAATCTGTTGTAACTTTTATTCACATCTGTATCTTCTAAACTTTGTAGTCTCTGATTTGTCACCCTGCACCCCCAAGAACCTAGCATGATACCTGGCACATAGTAGGTGCTAAGTACAAACTTCTTGAATCAAATCGAATCAGGAGGCTTAGATTCTAATTCCAGCTCTTTAGCCTTACATAGTTTCACCTCCTGACATCTCAGTTTGCTTGGGAATAAGATGAGAGCAACCATTTTCGACCCTGCTGCTTTAGCTCAGGCTAGCCATGCCATAGACTTCACAGCTTAAACAAACACTTATATCTCACAGCTCTGTAGGCTGGGAAGTCCAGGATTAAAGGTATCAGCACATTGAGCTCCTGGTGAGAGCTCTCTTCCTAGCCTGTAGACAGTCATCTTCTCATTGTGTGTTCACATGGCTTTTCCTTAGTGCATGCCCGCGGAGACAGCAAGATCTGCCTTCCTTTTCCTGTACAGGCACCAAGCTCATCACCAGGGCCCCACTCTGATGACCTCAACTCAATCTAGTCACTTGTCCAAAGCCCCACTTCTGAATACCATTACACTGGAGGTTAAGGCTTCACAATATGGATTTTGAGAGCACACAAACATTCAGCCCTTAACACCTGCTTACCTACTGAGGCCATTGTTAAGGCCAAAGAAGATGAGTTTGAGAAAATGGGACTGTGAACTTTGGCTCTGTCTTCTGGTGTAAGAAATGATGTAAGGATAACAGCCAAGCAGTGTCAAGGCCAATGTGTAACCTGGTGTCTCACCACCCTGCCTCCCCCTTGACCTCCAGGACTGGGAATTAGTAGCATCAGTCAAGTCAGACTATGCCACTTCATCTGTCCTAAAATGCTACTCTCAAAATCAAGTGACCTTTCTTTGTTTCATGAGGAAGAGAGAACGTAGTTTTTCTCCTAAAAAGTTTGCAGTGATTCATTCCCTAGGATTCCCCAGTTGGATGAACTGCTGATCAGGACATTGTCATTTTGTAGTCGGGTGTCCCACAAAAAAAATAATAAGTCATAATGGATTGGCCATTTTAAGTGTTCTGCATAGATGCAGTTGCCTGGTCTCACAAGGACTCTATGATGTAGGTTTAAGGCCTACCTTGGATGTGAGTATGCTGCATCAAAGGCAAAAGGGTTCAATAATCAGCTACCAGCCATGTTGGATTTGATGGGCTGTTGATGGAAGGAAATTCTGACTCAGTTGGTCTGGGCATTGACAAAGCTCCCCAGGTGACTTGCATGTGCAGCCAGGGTGGAGAAACACCCTTTAGAAGATCACACAGATCACCCTTACCTTGTTTGAAAATAGGTAATCAACCTGTTTTCTTCAAATGAAGACAAGAGCAGCATCCCCCCATGGAGCTGTGGTGATATCTAATGAAAGAGGAAAACCTCATGGCTCATGACAACAAGGACTGGGCAGTTAGACATCCCCGTAAACAATGGCCCCTACTTGAGAAGATGAGGAAAATGAAGCTTCAAGGGGCTCAGTAATTTTCCCAAGCTTGTAAAACTGATGAATAAGGTCTTATGCTTTGAGGAATCAACCAATACCTGTCTGTTCAGGAAGAGAATCTTAAACAGGAGAAATCTACTTTTCAGTCTAAAGGATGGATTTTGGAGAACTGAAAGCATCCAGTGAAGAAAGAGACCTTTGATGGGATCTGATACAAAATTAAATATGCTCATGAGCACAGTTTCAATATAGCACAAAATGATTGAAGGAACTAGAATCCATCTTTTTTTCCCTTTGTGGTCTTTTGTGAAGCAAAACATGAGAGATGCAGTTTGGGACAAGAAAATCTTTATTTCTGTTAAACTACATGTGCAACTCAGTCTTGTTAGCAAACTAAGTCTATAGATCTTAGTACCAAGACTGACTTGCAAACTTGCTAAAATTTTTATAGTAGTAAATAAGTAAGTAAATAAATAAATAAATGAGTGATAAAAATAAAAATAATGGATTGATATGTGGTTCAGAAAGATTGGAAAGCAGTGGGTGAAACAAAAGCCAACGGGTTTCTTTCTCTCGGAACTCCTCAGAGCCTGTGTTATTCAGATACACATTGCTAATCTTCGGAAGCAGAGCTAGATTATACTTTCTTGGAAAACTGGCCCAGAAGGTCAAATCTGGGATCCTGGCTATGTCTATTTCTATCCATAAGAGACAAGAGTAAATATTGAATTGGGGAACAAAGTGAGGAATGGATCTTGAAAATTTAATTCTAATCCTAGGTATCATTTCCTGAGCCACTACTATGTGCGATGTTAGACATTTCACACACATCATCTCATTTAATCCTCCCACCAGCCCTCCGGGCTGGGGAGCATTCACGCTCCCACCCACCCCACCCTCTTCTCCCTTCTGTCCTGCTGCAAACACATGGTCATGCCAATTATTTCTATAGTAAATGAAATGTGCTTTTTCCTGCATACAACTAACAAAAACTCCCTTGAAGAGCCGCAGTGGTGGTGTCAGAGCAAACTGATTTAGTTATAAATTACACTGAGATCATTGAAGTGTTTGCCTCCAACCAAGACCAAAGAATCACATGACTGCAGCTCTCCAGCCTCTGTGGGCCTCTTGAAGGTAGGATGGATGTAGTGTACCTATTGCCATGTGTCATCCCATTATAAAACCAAGATGAACATTGTGATTTTGATGGATCGTCTATTGCTTTAACTTCATAGGACTGTCTTTCTCATTCTTTGGTACAGACAAGTGAGTTTTCCTTAATCTTATAGGCACTGTGAATAAACACACCTTTAGAAAACTTAGGTGGTTTTATCTGAGCTATGAATATAAGGAAACTGAAAATGAAGAGTTTGCCATACAAATGCAACTCCAAGACGAGCCCCCCCAGCCATAATTCCCAACAGAATTCATCCGTGTGCAACTTTTACATAGCAATCCTACAGCTATGGCTGTCCCGTTAGCCCCCGAAAACTGAGACTGCCCAGCTGAACAACTCACCTAGGGCCACGCAGTCAGCAACTGGCAGCACTCGAGCTCTTCTCTTTCCTTTAGGCAGATCTGCTTCTCAGGAACAAGGCCATTATCAGAGCTCAAACGTAAGAGCGAGGCCAGCTCAGGCATCATAGGATTTGAAGCTGAGACCCTGAGAGTGGGGCTCAAGCTGCCTCTCCCCGCCCCCATCCATCTCAGTGGGACCGCGTTGAAGGACCACACCAAGGCTGAGCCTGCAGCTGGAGACCAGTGGACAGAACACGTGCATAAAATGCAAGAAACCAGAGGGAAGCTGAAGGCTGCCTCCTACCTGCACAGTCCAGGGTACTCCCAACTGGCTTTAAAATGTGCCAACCCGTCCGCTGCAGCCACCTCCCTGTACTCGAAATTCTGGTGTGTGTGGCTGGACTTCTTCCTCTACGCCTCTACTACAGCTGTGAGAAGTTTGAGTCAAGTTTACATGAGAATTAGTAGTTATTTTTGAGTCTTGACTCAGATAGGGTGATGAAGGCAGCCCAAATCACACAATCAGAAAGGCATAAAGCGTTGATTGGGATGGAGGATTGGGCACTAATAGAAAATGCCTCTGAATATGGTTATTATCTTCAACAGGGGAAAACGAATGCACACAGATTCCATTGAAACTGCAGGACAATGCCGAAAATTTTCAGGGAGCCATGGAATGTGTAAGTCAATAGTAGAGAACCCTTTGTGGCTATTTTACTAATTAAAGATTGAAAAATGTTGTTGACATCATTTTTACTCAGGATGCTATTATCACTTTAATTTTGTGAATGGAAAATGTATTCATTCATAGGGCTTACATACATACGTGACTACCAGACTCTGACTTGGGCACTTGGCCACCAAAATAAATATCACAGTTTCTAGACTCCTTGATAGCTGAATGCAATCGTATGGTTAAGAATGTTAAATTCTGGACAACAGGATGTGAAAAGAAGTGATGTGTGCACCTCCAGGTCCTGTCCTTAGAAGGAAGGGTCAAGCTGTGCCCCTTCCTTTCTCTCTTCTCACGGCAGATGTTAGGGGTGAGGGGGGTGCCTGTCAGATCACATGGAGAGAGGCGACATCCTAGGCACACAGGAGCAGCCAGTATTGAAGCAGCCAGAGTCCCCGAGTGCCAGCAAAGGACAGAGCAGGCACACCATCTTAGACTCTTCTGTGAGAGAGAAATAGGCTTTGTCTTTATTAAGTCACCTCTTAGAGCAGCTGAAACTCCATCCCGACTAATACAATTTCAATACATTTTCATCTAGCTTTTGACTCTACAGCCCCACCACTATGGGGAGCAGAGAAGGTCCTTTCTACCCCAGCTACGTCTCCAGATATAATTCCGGTGAGTACCCAGGTGAGGTAAGCCCTGGCTTTCAATCAGTGAAGCTAAAAATTATAAAAATGCCTGTAGAACTATATGCCAAAGACCTCTATTATTACCGTATCGCTATGTCAAAATTGAAAGGCGTGTAAGATTTCTCCAGAGAGCCCATCCATAATGCATTGCAGAGCTGTGTAGGTGTTTTATGAAATGCACTTTATTCGAGCTAGGATATACAACACTAACATTATTGGAAGAAATTGAGGGTCTGTTTGTCTCCTTTTAATATGTTCATTATTCCTGTTATAGTCCTTTAACAAAAAAGTAAAGCCATATACGTATTCAATTTAATTTAAAATTTTATTTTACCTGCTTTTCATCTTGGGTGTCTAATGAAGAAGAAATATTCCCTTATTATGCTTATATGAGTTTCTGACAGTTCAATTTCTCTGATGGCTACGCCTCAGACAACCTCCACGGAAAAGCATATAGGTAATTGCTTTGATCAAAATTTCATGCCAGATATTTTAGATTCCACATAGATTGCAGCCTCTGAACAGAGCCATGTGGAATTCTGATTCCGCAAGCCTGTGGAGCCAAGCTTGAGAAAAGTTTCTCTGTCCAAAATATGGCTGCGCATTGGGAATCACCTGGGAGCTTTAAAATCTACCAATGCCCAGGTCCCACTCCAGAACCTCCGATGCACCTGATCAGGGATGTTGGGCCTGGAGTGGGAGCCGCTGACCTAATAGCTTGATGGGGAGCATTGAAAGGGGTGCAGGGCCTAGACAGGGGATCCCTGGTTTGGACCATTGACTCTGACACATCGTTCTTTTTCTATTTTGTTGTTGTTTTTATGTTTGCAGTTTTGTTGAGAGGGGTTGGGAAAGCTTGATCAAGTCATGAAAGAAATAGAAACAATGAGGACAATTCCTTCCCCTTCAGAGACAGAACCCTGGGCTTAGTGGCATATCGATCCATCCCAAGGAGGCAATTCTTCACCTTTCTATTCCCTGGACTCAATGAGGGGAGAGAGGTCAGGAGGAAGTTAGTGGTACTCATTGTCCACTGACTCTGTGCCCCACCCCACAGCCAGTCAGAGCTCCTTGTGCCAAGGAGGTGTTCAGAACTGTAGGTAGACTTCTACAGAGAGGCCCAAGGGAAGAATGTTTCTGGCTTAGAAGGTGTCCAACGATCTGTCACACTAGAACTTCTCTAACTTTAAAGTGCATGTGAATCAATTGGGAGCTTATTACAATGCAATTTCTGATTCAGTAGGGCTGGGTGGAGCTCAGGATTTGGCTTTTTTAACAAGCTCCCCAGTGATGCCCATGCTGCTAGTTCAAAAACCATGTTTTTGAGGAGCAAGATTTAGGCCCTCCTCATTTTTTTGTTTTTTGTTTGTTTTTTATTCTACTCAAAGAAGAAAAGACTCAACTGTGGAAGTGATAGGAAGAGAAGAGGTAGGGACAGATTTAAAGAGAAACAGGAACTGGCTGGGGTTCTGGGATTTGCTCTGGGCCCAATAATTTTATCAACCATGATAGTGAAAGGCATACCACTCCCTTCTGCCCCAAACCATGACATCTTAAATATTTGGTTGAAAATGTAAAATGCACGAAGATGAATCAACTTCAATATCTTTGTTAGGATATTGTACTATGATACTTCTATATTATTCTTAAACTTTATCTCTCTTTATTATTTTTAAACTGAATGTGAATCTACAATTATCTCAAATTTAAAGGTTTAAGTTTAAAAATCTACAATAAAAAAGTAAATGATTCTAATGAGATGGTAACCAGTCCTTTGGTAAGCCACAGTTTTCAATCTGTGCTTTCAACAGAATTGAAGGAGCACTTAATAGAGTTGTGATTAGCAGATTATTAAAAATAGTTTTTGGTGATTAAAAAATACTAGGAATAAAAAATGATTTAGAGTTATACTTCAGTAAAAATCAACCTTATGCATAACAGGGGAAAGGAATAGATTTGTTTATTAAATATTTAGACTTTAAAACATGTCCATTTCATTTTACAATCAGAAACACAAAAGTCTGGTGTATAACCATAATAAATACATTTGTTTCTAAATTTCATAACATGGAAAGAGCTGAGCAGAAGGGAAAAGGTCAGAAAGGAAGGACTGAAGAAAGCGGAGAAGGAGCTGATATGCCAAAGGCCCACAGAAACAGCAAAAAAAATGAATGAGGCTGGCTCAGGGCCTCTGAGGTGAGGTCTGACTGCCCTTTGAAACTTTGGCTCGCAGAAGTGAAATGATAGTTTCAGAGGCTTTTAACACCGAAAGGCCTCTCAGACAGTGGTAAATGCTTAACAACCTACATGGGGAAGAGGTGAGTGGGAAGGTCCTGATTCACAGCATTTGCCAGTTTCTGTGGTGTAAATACTCCCCCTGAGGCCAATTTCAGGATAATGATATGATATCTGAACCCAGAGCTAAGAAGACACCATCAGTTCTCATGAGTCAGTACAAACCACTTCCAGGACACTATTACCCTCAGAAATCATTGTCTCCAACCTCATTGAGATGATACAATTAAAGCCAAAGAGGAAAGGGATCTTGTTCACATTTGCAGAGCCTGCAAGTGGCAGATCTGAAATCAAAACCCAGTAAATAAAAACTTCAAGTCCTAAAGCTAAGGTTTTTCCAGCAATTCACCCCTTTTGTCCTTATTAATAACCTTGATTTTAAAGTACATTTCATATTTCCAGACTCCCTTGCAGCTAGGGTGTGACCATATAGACCCTGTCTCAGATAGTAAGATAGAAACAGATTATTATTTTTCTAATCAAAAGGAATATAATTAGCTTGCACAGAGCTTTAGCTTTTCTCCATCTTTTTGACATCTTGCAACCCAGAGGATAAAAATTTCATAACAAAGATGGTGGACAAAGCAGTTAGATCGGTGTTTGGAATCCCGGTAACCTCTTCAAACAGCTGCACCAGTTCTAGGCTCATTATTATGTGAAAGAAACCAACTCTGGCTTGGTTAAACCACTATAGTCAAATTTCTGCTACATGCAACCAACTGCAATCCCAGCTGCTATACAACCCATAAGTGGTCAGGTGGACAAGAACTTAGAAACATCTGAGTTTTATTGCTAAAACAAAGATTTGTTTCCCCATAGAATTCTGTAGTTTTGTGTGTGTGTGTAAGGAAGTGATTTACATTTTAGCAACTCACAGTGGGATTTTAGAAGCGTCAGTTCCTTTGGCAGTCAGCAGCTGTCTGATTGCCTTATATTCATTTTTTGAGAGATTGGACCCACTATATTTAGTTGGAATCAGTGTTATTCTGTATTTTTGCAAAAGTAATAAAAGAATCTGATTCCAGTCTGGAGAATCCAGTCTCAAGAATCCAAAAACTATCCAAACTGATTCTATTATAAATACAGAAATTAATACCTGTTTTGAGTAAAACTGACCAGATATTTTAGACTATCTTAGACAAGGTGCATCTTTAGTTTACTTCCTCAAAGCCCCTAGGATCTAGGGCATAAGTTTGAAGTACATATCATTGCAAATTACATATGTAATTTAAGTGTTTATTTTCTGAAGCTCCAACAGGCTTTTTCCCTTTAAAGAAATAAACTTTAGACAATTGTATTCAAACAAAAATTTTAAAAATGATTAAAAAAATAAAATACTAAAAATTTTTTTAAATAAACTTTACTCAAATGGCAGCCTAAAATAATAAAGATATTGTATAACAATTAAAGTGAAAAAAAACAAATACATATTTAAAGCAAGAGTTTCAAACTAGGCATTTAACCTCTGCTTTTTGAAATATAAAATAGTACAGTTAAAATGGTACAGTCATTCTGAAGTGATATTTGGAAACACATATCAAAAGTTTTGCCTACCCATTGCCCTCAGCAATTCTGTTTTTAGGACTTTATCATGAACGAGCACACTCAGAAGAGAAAAAACTTAGAAAACAACCTAAATGTCCAGCAACAGGGGATTAATTAAATTGTAGTACTCCCATATGAAGGGGCCTTAAAAATGGCCTTGTAGATAATTGCTTAACAATATGGGAAATATTCATAAGTGAAAAAAAGGCAAAAAAAAATGTGAACCCATTGGATAAATGTATTATGAAAGGACATAAAAAAATTTAGATATAATTATTTTGTTTGTGTTTATTTTAAATTAATATATATGACTCCTAAAAGAAGGAGCTATTTTTTTTAAAATAGCTGTGGCTACTGCCGCTACCTCTTGCTACTGAGAAAATTATCTTTAATGGCCTTTCATATCTCATCAGAGAGACTGGTGGGAAGAAAGCTCAGGAGAGGACAGCAAGTTGCTGGGAGGGAAAGCAGACACGTAGGATGGCAGAGAAGGGTGACCAGGGCAGGCAAAATCAAATTTAACAGGCCTAAGGACGAAGTCCAGAATGGACGGGCTCAACTTCAAAGCTTTGTGGATAAGAGACACTCTCCCTCCAAGCCAGGCTACATTTAGAGAAATTACATTAACTGCATTTTAAGAGGGACCCAAACAAACCGGAGTATGTCCTTAAAAGGGGGGTGGGGCAGCCAGGACCCAGAGACAGCTTGAAGACGTGCAGTGAGAGAGACAGCTGAAGGAAGAAGAGGAAGGGTTTAACACAGAGAGGAGATGACAAGCGGGGGGTGAAGCAGGCGACATGGGAGTTACCCTCAAACACAGGAAGGGCTGTCATTCAGGAGACATTCTATCTAGAGTGCAGAACGAGAGCAAATGGCTGGAATTTTCAGGTAGGGAGACCCATTTTAGTTGAAAATAAGGAGGATTTTTTTTTCATCAAAACTACCCAACAATAGGACAGGATGCCTTGCAATGCAGTGAGTTCTTCATCACTGAAGACACTTAAGCAAAGAATGAGTAACTATTACAGTATTTCATTAGGAATTCCTGCATTCTGTGGGAAATTAAACTAGAAAATCTGTTTTTTCCCAGCTTAAAAATGTTTTAACGCTAGGATCAGCAGCCCTGTGGGAAATGGCAATAAATCCCTACTCACCAGTTCTTGCCAAAAACCCCCTAATTCCTTTGGTTTCACCTTCCTTTTGATATTAAAATACCATTTGAGATTAAAAACTATACTTTAAACTGTTACCAATTATGATGACCTCCATGTGACTAAGTCTATATGGTCCTTTCCCCAAAATAGGTTGTCGTGTTGGTCGACAAGAGGGATAATATGGATAAACACAGCCATACTTGGGAGTCACTAAGAAGGAGTTAAGAAAGGATGTTCCAAGGACCAAGTTCACAATCTTGTAAGTCAACACCCCAACTAAGGTCTTGAAACTCCTTTTTAATTTCCACCCCATGGTCCAGTGCATGTGCCAATTACTCTCACTGTTTCTTTAGTCCAGGGGTGGTTAATGAGCACCAGGCCAGGCTCCCTTCAACTCCATGTAAGAGTGCCCACTCCACAATTGCCGGCCAGCTGTGCCGTTGAAATTAACTTGCTCAGCTGGCCCTCCAAATAAAGCCATTTAAAGAGCGCAATGTACCATAGAAAGCAATTTGTTTCCTTAAGATTTAGTACCCCACGTGAAGATTGATTTTGATTTGAAAGACAGAAGCTACTGCAAGGTGAATAATTTTAAGTTTAACATATTCCTCCTCTCAGGAGCCAAGTGCATTAAAATTAGGTGCAAAGTGCTTCTAATTTGTCAATCACTCCTCGGATAATTCTGTTGTTGCATTGTCAGGGAAATTGCCCAGGAGACCTGGTTTTCGGTTCCTTTTATCTCCACTCTTCTTTTAACTGGATCATGGGCTGCAGTATGCAAATGTGGTTGTACAGCTCGGGCTTGGGAGGGATCTAAGATAAAGGCAGCCTCAAACCCACATTAAATTTGTTAGGAGGTCAGAGGTGTGACAGGCCTCCTAAGTTTTGTCACGCCTCAGGTTGTAGGACAGGCCACTCAGTGAAACGGCTCACACAGAAAGTATTTCTCCTCTGTCCAGCGATCTCCCTGGACAGCACTCACCAGGAGTCTGTTCTGTATCAGACCCTGTGCTTGGCCCCTGGGCACACAGATGACCAAGGACGGATCCTGACCTTTAGGAATTCAACATCAGAGACACGAGACAACCACACTTACTCCGACAAGATAGGTGCTGTGTTGGAGGTAAGAACAGAACACTCTGAGACCAACGTGGAGGGAACCTCTCCCCCAGCCTGAGAGGGTCATGCAAGGCCTTGGGGTGGGGGGCCGGTCAGGGGGAGAAGATCTTGAGGGAAGAGCAGTGAGCCAGACTATCCAGTTGGAGCAGGACGCTTCCAGAGGAAGAGCATGTACAAAGAGCATGCGGAGTCGCGCCTGGCATTCCACTCACTATGCTAGGCGCTTCTCAAGTATTATCTCATTCAAAACTCACAATGACACCATGCTCGATTGCCAGGCTGGAACCATCATGACTCCTATTACACAAATGAGGAAACTGAGACATTGAAAGGTTAAAGAATATGCCCAAGGTAACCCCGCTTCTAAGTGGAAAAGTTAGTATTCGAACCCAGTAAGTCCATTACCAAGTCTGTGTAAATATGTTGCTTTCCAAAGCCATGGGTTGTGGGTGGGACTCACTGCTGGAGCGGAGGGACGTGGTTCCACATAGTGGTCAAAGCAGAGGCAGGCCTATAGGTGGTATAGGTGGTATAGGTGAGGCATGTATGTACAGCTCCCAGCACAGGACTCAACACATAATAAGTGCTCAATAAATTTTAGCAATGATGTGGAGGAGGAGTGCTTGTGGGAAAGATAGAGTCAGATACACCAGCAACTCACAGTGGGTCTCCTGAGTCTGGCAATGTCTGAACATCACCCTGAAGGTAGGAAGGATTCATTCTTGGTGAGGAAGTGACCTGTTTAAGGTTTGAGCACAGAATGGTGACCACAGGGAAGACAGATTTGCAAGAGAAAGAGCAGAAGCAGGATCTTGGAGGTGGGGCATGTGCCCCGAGGGGGGGCTGGGGAACACTAGAACAAAGAGGGCAGGAGTCAGCTTTCAAAAGATATTTGGGAGAGAAACTAAAAGATCACAAGAGGTAAGGAAGGGACTAGGTGAATGGCCATGCCATTCCCAGGACAGGAAATGTGAGGAACGAAATAATGGATTCTCCTGGGGTTTGGGGATATAAGATTGAAGTTCAATGAGATATGCATATGGGATGCCCAGCAGATCTTTGGAAACACACAGAATGAAACCCAGATGATTGGCGTGGAATATAATGAAAGTGCCCGTCCCTGCACGGCTCCAATAACCATTCAGGCTGACCCAGACCCCTGCCCAGAGCGTGAAGGGAGGCCTCCACATGACCTTGGCCCCCCTCACTGCCTTAGTGCTAACTACTTGCCCTGCGCAACCTGCTCTCAATTCTGCCAACTTCTCACCGTCTTCTCTGCACCCCATCTCCCAGCCACAGGCTCTGCTTCCTCTCTGTGTAGCTTTCAAATACCCCCTCTGGCCTCCCTGCCTTGGGAACCTCCTAAAAAAGCCCACAGCCTTCCAACCCAGCACCAGTGCCTCTAGGAGCCTTGGCCTGGCACTTCTAGAGGAATATGAATAGTGATAGAATGAGATGGAGTGGAGCTGGGCAGGAGACCATCAGCCTCCTTGCCTGGAGTCAACAAGACCCAAAACGGCACACCCATGCCCATGGCATGGTCCAGTGCCACGTATTCCATGAAGCCAATCTCTTAATCTCCAGGGATGATCCTAGCCCAATTTTGAGCATCATTCTTGCTGGACTCAGGTTTGGAAATTGTCGTAGTTTCTGGAGGGAAGATATGCACAGGGAGGTAGTAAACTGATCTTTGCCCATTGTTCCACCCTGCTTGTGCTGGGAACAAGGTAATCTGGAGCTACCGAGAGTGTGAGCCCACCCCCTCATCCATGCTGCTCCAATCTTGTGCCCACCTCTTGTATTCGGGCATCCTTCCACCCCTCATCCTGTCCATATCCCAGCATCTTGAATATCTGACAGTGGACCTGGCACGTGGGACTAAGGCTACCATGTTGGCTATGACTTACTGAGTACCTACAATGTTAAGCACTATAGTAAGTGCTCTACATAGTAGCACAGTGTCTAGTCCAAGCCAGGGCTGGCACTCATTTGTTTCTTGTGAGTGGGGCTTAGACAGCATTCCATCCTGTCCAAGACTCTATTTGACCAAGTCCCGTGCACAGTGGCTTTGTTTTGACTCTAGGGAAGAGTTCTGTTTAGTTGGGGCAAAGGGAAGAGATGGACGAAGACGGGTTGATTATGGGCCAGAAGCGCCATGGAGAGAAGGATCAAGGCCGGAAGTCAAAGGAGATGCTCCCATCAAACACACTGTGAGACTGGGCACAGGCGGTGCCTCTTTGAGACCCAGACAACAGAGTGCAGCAGCACTGCAGGAAGAGGGTCACCCTCCCCATCCCCTACACACAACACAGCACCCCAGGGCAGTTTGGGGGAGGGCAGGGTAGACGTCTTACTTCGCCTGCTCCAATGTGCAGAGACAAAGTTCCAGCTTGGTGGGCCCTGATTGGCTGTAATTTGGGGACATGTTGCCATCCCAGGAGGACGCTACAACTGTGTTCCTGCAACAGGCAAGGTGAAACCGGAGATGTGCTGACAGATACAGTCAACATCCAATAGACTGAGGAATGAGTGGACTCCCTTTTATGTTTGATAGTCCGACTTCCGGGCCATTGATGTAGGCTCCTCCCAAAAGGGAGTGAGTGCTCCTGCCTCGGAAACACCCACACAGCCATGGGATGGGCAGACAACAGAGCTGATGGGAGCTGATGAGCAAGAGGGGAGCCACAGATGAGCTGTTCCCACTCTATGAATGTGTCTTTCTCCAACTTGTCAGGGTTGAAAGGCTAGAAAGTAACAGAGCTGGGTCTGGGACCCAGGTGCCCTCCAGCCAGATGCAGCACCCTGGTGTCTTGGTGACAGGGAAGAGATTACTGCCTGGATACAGTTATTCATGGACCTCACCCCCAAGAAGGAACAGCTATGCACAGCCAGCTTCCTGCATTAAACTTAAGGAATTAAACTTAAGGTTTAATTCCTACCCTGCATAACTGATAACCATTCTGTCTTGGGCACTTGATTCACCAGTGTTAACTCCAGGGGAGCCCTCTGCTGCTTTTGTTCCAGAAATACTGAAAAATTTTGCAGGTTGGTGAAGAAATGGAAACTGGTCAAAGGGAACTAGCTAATCAGCCACTCCTTAATCTCTTTCCATATAAAAGAAAATGCAATTAAGACAAGGAACCTGGGCTCGCCAGCCCAGACACTGCTGGGTGAGCCTACAAATGGATCCAGCTAGCACTTTGTCAAAGTCAGCTGGCACATGGGCACACCTGCTTCAGGAACAAAGGACCTGCCAACGACCAAGGCTCTCATCCCACCCCACGGCGAAGCCTGCAAATGCTTTGTACGCACATGGAGCTCCTGTCTCCGAACCGCTGATTCATTCTTGAATTCGTATAGTAATGGGCTGTCAGTGGGTCATCTCCCCAGCCTTCTGTTCCAGTGGTGGCTTTGTAAGAAAAGATTTGATCATTTCTGGCAGCAAAGTCGGTGCTCCAAGCAAAGTGTGAAATGACAAACAGGCACTTTTGCAGCAGAAACACCTGGGTGGATTCACTGGCACCAATCATGCTCAAGCACATCCCCTGATGAAAATCTCATCTTCCTTGTGCCACCAGGAAACAGCACCTTTAAATCAGAGCGGCTCATTAGAGGGGAAGTTGCAGGGGACATGAGAGGCACTGTCTCAGCTCTCGGCTGAAGCCTGTGACGGAGATAGCAGCTCTGCAAAGTGCCATAAGGAGGTGTTTATAATCACCCTGCCCTGGTTTGTGAAAAAGATTAGGCTGGGAGGGTCTGGAAGCAGAGATGAAGAACAGAGAGGGTAGGAAGAGTAGGCTGGGTTGGGGACCCTCAGCAAAGACCTCAAGTCCCACAGGTGGTCTGTGCAAGCTAGGGACTGCTAAGGAGCCCCCTCCTGGGGCTGGCACTGGCAGCAGGATTTTCAAGCAGAAAAAAAAAGTACTCTTGGTCAAACAGAAGCAAACAGGACATCCATGAAGCACTGACCAGGACTGAAGCCCCACAAACGACTGGACGGGCAGGTGTAAAGAGCCTCCCCAGGAGGCGGCACTAGCAGGGGCTGGGTGTCTGAGCCTGGCCATGCAGACAGCCAGGTCCAGGAAGGAATCACGGTGCAGGAGGGGAATGCGGCAGGCGCCCAGAGCTGTGCACAGGGCGGGCTGCAGCTCAGCAGGTAACGGTGTCTGGCATACTGTAAGCCATTAATAGTGTTGCTCAAGTCATAATCCGTCATGTATTTTTTTTACAATTTTTATTAAGATATAACACACATAAAGGGCACAGATCTTAAGGGCTGATGAATATTTATCTATGCGCTCTTCCGTACTAGACTTTTTTCACTCAACGTAGCATCTGATATTCATCCCTGTCATTGCAAATAACAGTAGTTCGTTCTTTTTCCTTGCTCCGCAGATTCCAAAGCGTGAGTACTCTCTAGTCTATATATCTACTCTTGCTTGGTGGGCAGGTGGGTGGTTTTCTAGTTTCTGGCTATTGGGGAATAGTGCTGCTATGAACACACTCATACTTGACTTTGCCATTGGTGTGTGGTGGATCAATGTGCACATTTCTCTCAGGTGTGTACCCAGGACTTTGCTGGCTGACAGGGCAGGCGCCATGTTTAGCTTTAGTAAACACAGTTTTGCTGTTGTACTTTCCGTGTTTATAGCCATGCAGATACAACGTGACTGCGCCCTCTGCTATGCCCTCTCAAGGGGTTCTTCTTTCACTCTCCAAGTCCCTCTCTGGTTTCTGGTAATATTCTGTACCCTGAAGCCTAATTTATCTGATCGTTATATAGCATTTCTCAACCTGGCAAAAAAAAAATCAAACTGTCATTGGTAACAATTACGAGGAAAGGGCACGCTCACACACTGTGGTGAAGATATATGATGATGAAACTTTCCAGATGACAATTTGGTAGTATCTACTGAAAAATGTACAGACTGGCCCATTGATCCAGTGATTCTAATTACAGGAATCTATCCCTCGAAAAAATAATCATACACGTGCAAAAAATATACTGAATGTGCAAGGATGCTGATTGCAGCATTGTTCACAACAGCGCAAAAATAGAAACAACCTAAATGGCCATCAAGAGGGAAATGACTCAGTAGTCTATGTTGTATTCACATTATGGAGAAGAAGCAACACAGCCAGTGAAGACATGAGGCCCGTCCTTGTACGTGACCGTGACAGATGCCCAGGACCTTAGAGAGGAAAGAAATGTTGAAGAACGAGAGGCACGGTATCATACTATTAATATTTTTAAACCACAAAACAGTATTACCCTTTCGATATAACCTGTGTGTTCGCAGGGACTATGAGCACATCCGGAGAAGCCTTGAAGGATGGGTACCAGAGACAGATTAGGATAGAAGGTCAAAGGGAACTTCAACCTGATCGCTGCTGTTTTATTTGTATAAGAAGGTTTTTTAATGCATTACTGGTATAACTTAAAGTTAATTAATAGTGCCAGTGTTGATGTCTCATGTCCCATGGGGATGGTAAGATGGTAATGTGAGGGAAAACTGAGGGGCAAGTACACAGGACCTCTCTATTTTCTTTGTAACTCTTCCGTAATCATAAAATTACACCAAAATAAAGTTGGTTTAGAAAAACTAGTGAAGGTAATTGACTGGTCTACAGAAAAAAAAAAGAAAGCATAAGCAAACTACAAGGTATTTTTATTACAGGTTACTACGTAGCCACAAAATATAAGTAAAATAATATTCCTGTGGAACTATCCCCAAGACATATCAAGAGAGGAAAAAAGTCAAGTCCCAGAACAATGCACATACTACAATCTCAATTATGGGCCAAATGAAACAGGGTCTATGAACACACCTACTATATAGAGAAATAGAAAAGGGCCCGAGAGTCCATATTCTAAACCAGGGGTCAGCAAGCTTCTATAAGGCCAGACAGCAACTATTTTCAGCTTTGTGGGACATCCAGTCTTCGTCACGGCAAAGTCTATCATAGACAATATGTAACTGAAAGGGCATGGCTGTGTTTCAATAAAACTTTATTTGCAAAAACAATCTACAGGATAGATTTGGCCCTTGGGTCATCGTGTGCCAACTCTAGATCTAAACCGTTAGCATAGTAGTGAACTGTTTATGGTTCAAATAGTTTACCAAAAAAAAAAAAACCCTTCATTTTATTTGTATTAAAATTAGTATTATTTGCGTTAAAAATAATACTAGTAGAAAGAGTGTCCTAATCCAGCTTCCGGCATAAAGAAGTGTTCAGGAAATGCTGTATGCCATCCCCTTCTCTATCCCCTGCCGTCTGCAGCTGAGACCACCACTGCTCCGCGTCTGACCTGCCACGTTGCATGCACGCCGTCCAGGGCACTGTTCGGTTTGAGATTATGAACCAGCCCCCGTGGAGGGAAACAAGAATACAGCAGGTGCCACAGCATGGCACTGAAATGAGCTCTGACTCCCTGTCTGTTTCCCTTCCCACAGAGGCTTCGTGGGAGGCCCAACCAGGTACAGGAACCTTCCAGAAATCTCCAGGCCCTCTCAGGGAGAACGGCTGAGTGACAGTTATGTTCGGGAATGATTTGCAAATTGCATTCTCCTGGAGATTATTAGGGGACTCATTAACAATAGAACAGTACATTACTTTCTGAAATTCTGATCTAAGCAGAAAATTAAAATTATTTGCCAAATGACCTAATAAAATTGAATAAAATGTGCTGAGAAAATGAAAACGGCCATAGATCATCCTGCAGAATGTGGCTAAAAATAGCATCTACGTGCTGTCACTGGGCGGAAGCGCCGTGCCCTTATGCAGACCTGGATGGACCTGGTGCACCAGCCTCAGTGAAAGGGGGCAAAGCTGGCTGCCAGCAGGAGGCTGATGACATGGAGCCCGTGGTCCAGGCTGAAAGGCCAGCACCACCTCCCACCTCCCACAGGCCCACTCCCTTATACCCACCAAGTTCGGGCCTCACCTGTCGTCTCTTCGCCTACTTCCGTGACCATCTTACTGACCTCCGTGTCCCCTAACTGCCCACTCCAGCATAGTCCCCATGACTTCTGTGAGAATGCTCCTTCCAATGGGCGAGTCCGATTTTGTCACTCTCCTTAGAACGTTTGCAAACACTCTCTATTGCTCAAAGGTCCAAACTCCGTAGCAGTGGTTCTCAAAATGTGGCCCCTGGACCAGTAGCATCCTCAGGGCACTTGTTAGAAATGCAATTTGCTGGGCCCCACCCAGAAAATCAGAAACTCAAAGAGGGGCCCAGCCTTCCAAGTTTTAACAGCCTTCTAGGTGATTCTGGAGCACACTCAAGTTTGCAAACCACTGCTCTATAGCATGGCACAAAAATAATGTTGCAGTCCGGCCTTAATCTTCCTGATTTCCTACCCCCACTCCCACCCACCTCACCTTCCACCTGTCCCCAACCATGCAGCCCTTTGATCCATCCAGAGAGACTGCGTGTTTGCTCCTGCTGCTCCCTCTGCTGGGAAGTCTCCCCCTTTGGCTTGGCGAGCACCACACCCTTCCAAGATCCAGCATCAGAATATCAATTTTAGGCAGTGTCCTCGGCAGTCCCCCAGATCTGTCTCTCACTTCAACACTGTTTGGACAGAACCGACTCTGGCACGCCCCTCTTCCAGCCTCCGACCCCCTTCCAGCCTCCTTTCCGGTCACCTCCTTCAGAACCGCCTCAGCCATCCTCAGCCTCCAAGACCAGCCCACACCGTTTTTTAACTTTAACTCCTTATTGCTGAACAACCATGAGCTCCCGAATTCATCAGAGTTATTCCGCCGAGATGGAGGCCCCGTCGAGCACCGGCCAGCCTGCACCTGCGGGCCTCCTACTTCTACCGAGACCCTGTGGCTCTAGAGGGCATGGGCCACTTCTTCTAGGAGTTGGCCTGGAAGAAGCGGGAGTGTGCCAAATGTCTCTTAAAGATGCAAAACCAGTGCAGTGGCCACGTCCTCTTCTAGGAGGAGCTGAGGCCTTCCCAAGATGAGTGGGGTGAAACTCAGGGCGCTGTGGGAACCCCCACGGCCTTGAAGAAGAACCTGAACCAGGCCATTGTGGGTCTGCATGCCCTGGCTTCTACCGACCCCCACCCTCATCTCTGTGACTTCCTGGAAAACCACGTCCTGGATGAGCCGGTGAAGCGCATCAAGAAGATGGGCCACCACCTGACACATCTGCAGGCTGGCCCACACCCAGGCTGGGCTGGGCGAGTTATTCTTCAAAAGGCTCACCCCCAAGCATGAACTAGAAGCCTTTGGAACCCAGAGGCCTTCGAGGGGCACCTCTGCATCCCACTATATCAGCTTTTGCCTGAGCCTCTCTTTGAAACCACTAGACATCCTTTTAACCACCTGGAGCCCTGTCCCAGGCATGGGACCAGATGGAAACAATAAAGCTTTTTGCAGGGGGGAAAAAAAGCATCAGTTTATTTTCCCATTTGAAAGACCTACCCTAGACCTTGTTTGCATCTCTCTCCAAGTCAGCCATTCAGCTGGTCTCAAAAGCAGCCCTTCCTGAGGGCCCCAAGGAGGCCATTTTCTTCCTTATCTGTCCCTACTCAGCTTTCTGTGTTCCCTTAATGTCCGTCTACAGACTAGCTGCCCTGCTCAATTGTGAGGGATGGGGCCCCAAACAGGGTCCTCTCAGGACCTCGTGCGGGGCCGGGGAGGGAGTCAGTGCTTACAGAACACCTGCTCAGAGAAGAACCTTATCGACTTGAGCATAAGGGGAAAGCCTCTGAAAATAAGTCCGACTCACAAACACATTTGATTTTACCTGTCCCCAAAGAGACAAAGATATTCAAAACAGCAAGCCCCACCCAACAACAAAGGGTAGCAGTTCTGTTCCATGCACTGTATGCAAATGATCGCGCTCACACGTGTTTTCGGCAGAAGCGAGCAGTTCACTCGGCTGGAAAAGTCATGGGTATAGAGGTGTTGTTGCCAAGCCCTAGAGGTAGGGTTCGCAGCTGCCCGCAGAAGCCCCCGTTTTCAGCAGCTGTCCCTCCTGGGCATGTGAGACACAGGTGATACACTTGTCAACATGGGAACACATCTGCATGCAGTCCGCTTAGTGAATATCAAATCAACTCCAACCGGAAACATCCGACCCCACTGAATTCATTAATTCTGGAAAACTAATGGCTCTACTAGAGAACATACCTGGGCCAGGAACCCTAAAATCCAGGAATCAGAACCAGCCCCAACTCTCAGGTGTGGGTCCCCACAGGATGGCTTGTGAGAGACCATGAGGGCCCTAAATCACAGTCTGAGAACTGAGGAGGAGGCCTTCGAAGCTATCCACTCAAACTCCCCGTGGACGCGTGAGAGCGCCCCGGCTACATCCTCAACAGCGGCAGGCAGGCCGTAGGAGCCCAGGCTCAGCACCTTCCCAGAAGGCAACTCAAGGTTTGGCACTGTGTCCCGAATGTCCTAGAATGTCAGCTCTCTGAGCTATGAGGAGAAACCCTAAATATCACTTAATTCAGTGGCTGTAGACCCAAAGATCCCTGAGCTACTGCCCAAGAATTGTACTCTTGGGCTGAAAAGACCAAAAAAAAGTCAGATATGTGCCAAAAGTCAGGCTAACTAGGCTGTTGTTTAATTACCCATTAAATTTCTAAGTGGAAAATAATCTCTCCAAGTATGGTGACCACAAAGAAAGGGGAGTTGATTGAAGAGAGGAGCACCGATCCCCTGGTTTAACGTGCCTTCTCTTAGGGATAAGGAGAGCGAGGCCCAGAGACAGCAGGTCACATGCCCAGAGACTCTCAGCTAGACGGAATAGCAAGCAGCAAGAACTCGGACCTCCTGTCTCCCAGCCTGATGCTTTTTCAACAATATGACAGTTATTTGTAAAATTGCTGAACCCGTAGGAGAACAGTTCTCAAAGTGCGGCTTCTGGACAAGCAGGATCAACAGCCCCTGGGTACTTGTTAGAAGCTCAACTTTTAGGACCCATCCCAGACTTGCTGAATCTAAAACAATGAGCATGTGACCCAATAATTCATTTTTAGCAAGTCCTCCAGGTGACTCTGACACACCTAAGAGCTTAAGAACGGCGGCCATAAGGAAGCAATAACTTAACCACCTGATGCTCTTCTCCATCCAAGTTGAAAAAACTTACAATTGAGAAAGTTGTATCCTGAGACTTGAACATTACTGATGAGCTTGCGAAAGGCCACTCTGATGTGATTTTGCGGCATAAGAATCTGAGCAGCTCAGGGAGCTCAGGGGTCCCTGTGGGCACAGTTTGAGAACCACTGGCATAGTGTGGCTATGCGGGGCCAGTACTGCAGGTTGAGTTCTGTGGGACATACGACCTTGACAGGTCCCTCCGTGGTGCTGATCCGCAGTTCATATCCACTGCCAGTTCCTGTCCCCGCAGCTCTCTCTACCTACAGGCTGTGGAAATCACTCCCTCTCTCCTTTCCCTCCAACTCCCCTGCCTGCCTCCCCATTACTAACCCCAGAATATTGCCTATTCCTTGCGATTTCTCTAGACTCTGCCCACGCTTTTAGAAAGCATTCTTTCCTGGACTCTCTTCAAATTACCCAGTTTGAGAGTATCATTGGTTTCCCACTAGGACCTGATGGACACGTAACACAGACATTCCCAAACTTTTTGTCTACAGAATCCTTAGTGACTCCATAATTTTTTCGTAGAAGTACCAGGCCAACAGAAATACCTAACAATTATATTTATGGAGCAGTTAAGTCCAAATGATTTAATAACTATTTACGACCTAACAGCAGTTGGTTTTTAAAAATAATGCACATCAATTGAAAGAAAAATAACATTTTTATTTCATTCTCAAGTAACTGCAGTTATGTGGTAATGGGGCGCACCTTCTCGAACCGTGGAAGCAGATTGGACCCCACCACCCTCACTGCCTGCTCCACACTGAGTTGCAGACCCTACTTGGTTGTTACCACAGCACTGACTGAAAGGCAGCTTTGCACAGACATGACAGCATCGAAAGGAATGTAGCACAATCTAATGTTGAAACTGTGAATTACCTTGAGCTAGTAGTTAGCGCCATGTTCAGAGGATGTCGAATTTCCCTGCAAAGGTTTAAAATGTCCCCAGGGGCCCTGACCAGTGTAGTTGAGTTGGTTGGATGGTCCACAAAGCAGAAGGTGACCAGTTTGATTCCCAGTCAGGCATACACCTGGGTTGTGGGTTTGGTCCCCAGTCTTGGACACTTACAAGAGGAAACAGACTGGTGTTTCTCTCCCTCTCTTTCTCTCTCCCTTCTCCTCTCTCTAAAATTAAATAAATAAAATCTTGTTTTAAATAAATAAGTAAATATCCCAAGGGGCCCCTCTGAGTTTGCTGCAGTGCTCTGTGGCATCCTGACACACAGTGTGGGAACCACGGACCGACCCACTCTCCCTCTCTTGGGTGCTGGTATGCATTTTTGAGTAGAAAAAAAAAGAGGAATAGTCATGGCCGGCCTCACAAGAATTGAACCTGGCAATACATCTCAGCAAGGGGAAGAAAAAAGGTTGCAAAGGGTCATCGACATAAAGGAGCTACCCCGTGGGTGATGGACCCCTTCCACGGAACTCAGCTTCTGATAATCCTCCTGCGTCTGACCTTGGTTCCCTCTCCTGGGAGTAACCCCTCCGTCATACCTGGGGCCAGCAGAGCCCTCTGGTCTCTCTGCAGAGAAGTCTGAAATGGCTGCCTCATGTCCTTCCTCGATGTGTCTCCTGCGCGAGAAAAGCCAGGCCGCAATTTGGCTCTCATACTCACTGTTCTAAACCTTATTTTTCTCTTTGTTTCTTATCTCCTCTGTTCAAAGCCAACATCTACTGCCACTTGCAGCCAACATGGCCAAAGATGAAAGATTCTGTCATTTTCCCTACATGACAAATCACAAAGCTGCTTTATCCCGTTCCTTGATTGCCTCTGTTTCGAGAGTTGTTGTTTCTAACTATCGGAGGCACATACGAATTTCCTCTTTATGCCTTTTCTCTTCCATTCCCTGCAAACATTTAGCCGCTTATTCATTTTTATCAACACAAACATCGGTAGCACTTCGGAATAATCGGCTCCGCTATGATAGCTCATTTATTATTCATTGCAATAACCTTCAACTCACTCGACATGAATAAAGCAGAGAGGGAGCCAGCTCAGCCCTCGGGCGAGTGAGCTGGGCGTGAGCCCTCAGGGTTGCCGTGGGAAGCCCTCTGCCCACAGCACAGGCAGGATGCCAGGGCCCTGCCTGGGATCTTGCACCACCAAAGCAGCTGAAATCAGTCGGGTGATCTGGGGTCGTGCCAAAGCTCCCCATGGGTTCCCCGCTGTTTCCACTAAGATGGGGCTGAAAGAGAGGGGCCTTTTGTGTCTGGCAGGCTGAATCTCAATCCCAACTATCAAGTTCACTATCAAGTGACTATGAGCAAGTGACAAGCTCTCTGAGCCTCAGTTTCTTCATCTGCAGTGTAAGGCTATTTCTACCTTCCTCTGAGCCTAGGTGTAATGATTAAACAAACTATGTGAACTGCATGATGCTGGCACATAGTAGGTGAATTGCTCTCATTAGAGCCCATGGGTCCAGCACACACTGAATCTAGCTCGCAGGCTTCATAGCGACAGGTGGAGGCAGCAAAGCAGCTGCACAGGTGGACTTTGAAGCCAGATTCTGGCTTGACTGGGACACTCCCTCACTCCCTGGGTCAGTGGCCCCGTACAAGTTACTTAAGCCTCTCTAAGCCTCCATAAAAGGAGGCTGATAATAACCCTCCCCGTACGCTTGTTATGAGGATTAAAAGTCTTAGTGCATGGGAAACAGTAACACATTGCCTGGGGCATGCTAAGTACATAGCAAATGTTCAGTGAGCTGTTTTTGCAACCATTATTATTATACTTGCCAAAATTCCAGGCCACACCAGTCTGGGAGTAAAAATGAGTAGCAATCCCACCACCTGGGATGTTTCTCTTGCTCTGAGTCTTTGCACTACTGAAGGATATCTCAGCCCTCCAAGTCACCTCTGTATTGGAGGTTGTTGGGAACCGCCCTGACTGGTATCAGAGGCTGAAACCCCCGCCTAGGCTAAGGCTAAGGGAACGCCCTTGGAACTGTAAGCCAGCAAGGAGACAAAAGCTTATCTTCCTGGCAGGAATGCTGCTTCTGCTGCTTTATTCATGACTGAACCCCCAAAAAGCTTGGTCGGTTAGCCAAAGACGGGTAAGATTCCCCACGGGGGGAATGACCTAAGCCAGGCACGATCACTTTGGGAGGCCCCCCCAAAAGAAGGACTTGGGGGGCTGCAGCAAAAGGGGGTGATGGACCCTCGCTCCTCGGCTCTGACATAGCCTGAGTTCTCAGCGTCTGGGAGAAAACTTCCTTGTCTCTCGGTTGCCTTAGTTCCCTTGCTCCACCTAAGCCTGAAACAATGACAGGGTGGTGCAGCTCGGTACTGAGAAGTGCGGATTCCCCAGGGTGATCAGGCCTAAGAAAGAACATGTAAATTACTGTGAAACCTTCTTTGTTTAGAATGCTCTCAGTTGAATGAGAAGGGTCTTAGGAGGAAGTTAGTTTGTTCCTCAGTCTTACAGCTCTTTGACCCCCAACTCAATAGACCGGCAGAGTTCTTTGTTTTCTATGCTTCCTTACTTCCCCCTAATGAGTACTGTACTTTACCTGAATTATTATGCAGCATGAGCCCAATAAAAGCAGGTATGGACGGTAAATCAGTGCGCTCCCCACTGGGGGGGTGGCCATTTCGTCCCTACTTCCCCACAGAAACTAGTTTGTCTCTGTGCATGTGTTGTTTTCTCTCGCGTGTTTATCGTCGAGCCATCCACAGCGTTCCGTGGTCACTGCTGGCCGGTGACCCACGCGCAACAGGAGGTGTCCTTGGAAATTACACCCAGTCGTCTCAGCTACCTCCTCCCTCAGCTCTGTCTCTAGCTGCAGGGTGGAGTCTGCCGTACAGACTTGCAAGGCAAAAGCCCTGACACTGGCCTCTGCCCTTGGCTTAGAAGCCACACTGTGCCAGAGCCAGGGTATGGGAGGTGCTCCACAGGACTAACGCCACCAGCATAGCACTTTCCACAGATGGGGAAGGCTCCTGTACCCTGGCCACTGGGCCACATGTCAACACTCAGACCCTTGAGGCCTCACCTCTTACACCCAGCATCTCCCAGGGCTCAGGGGAGGCTTGCTTCAGGCGGCTTGCCCATGGTCCGTTTACTCCTCCACCCCTACCTCTGTTAGGTTCTGCTGACTCCCTGCCAGTGTGGCGCCCCACGGAGACATGGGTCTCCATGTCAGCAGCACAGACAGCCAGGGGGAGGCGCTGCAGAATGTGGAGGGGAAGGAGAGCTGGGAGCCAGGACTTGCACGGATCACCACCGAAGGTCAGTGTTGACTCCCTTCCTGGGTGCCCTCCACCCCGGCTCTGGGCGGACTTGGTGGGCAAAGCGGAGGAACCCTGCAACCCTCACAGGCCATTCCCATGAAAGGTTGCTCAAACATAAAAGGCGTTTAGGAAATAAGCAAACTTCAGCTTCCTCAGTCCCATTAGGAGGTTTGAAAGAGAGCATGTGGATTGGTTATCTATTGCTGCATGACAGATTACCTGAACACCTCGCATCTCAAAATAACACAGCCTTATTATCTGACCGATGTCATGTGCCAGGAACCCAGACCTGGCTGAGCTGGGTGCCCCTTTCAGGTCCCCTCACAAGGCTTCACTCACACCATCCCCTGGTCATGGTCTCATCTGCAGGCTCAAGTGGAGGAAGACCCATTTCCAAGCTCGCTCACCTGGTCATTGGCAGGATTCAGCAACTCACTGGCCACTGGCCGAAGGCTTCTTTCAGTGCCTTGAGCCTGGACTTCTTCATAAGGCAGGACATGGTAACAGGCTCCTCTCAGAGCAAGCAGGAGAGAGCAAGTGCCCAAGATAAGCCACAGTCTTTTTATTTTTAACACGTACAAGTTTAATGAGGTTTTTTTCCTTTTACTGTTCACACATGCAATAGGTGGTAATAATGCCTACTCCACAGAGTTGTGTGTGAGAAATAAGGCAGGTAACTTAAATGTAGGGCTCAGCATTTCATGGATGCTTAATAAGGGTTAACTCAATCCCCTCTTCCCTAGACGCAAGAGGCCTGGCCAGTAAGTGCAACTCTAGGAAAAACAGCTGAACGCTGTCAACCCTAAAGTCTATTTCCCTACACACAGTCTTTTCATAACCCAGTATCAGAAGACACAACCATCACTCTAGCCGTGTTCTATCTGTTAGAAGCAAGTCAGTAGGTCAGTAGGTCAGGCCCACCCTCAAGGGCAGAGAAATATCTGGGCTTGAATACCAGGAGGCAAAGATCCTCAGGGTCCATCTTGGGCTGCCCCCCGACAGGGGTGGTCTGCAAAGGGACCAGGAAATCGGAGCCAGTAGGAGGCTTTCTCCAGGTAGCCTCGTGAAAGAAAAGCAAAGTCACAGGAACAGCCGTAAAGGACACATGGACAAAACCATAGGGGGGGTGGAATCAGGGGAGGGAGGTGAGGGTGGCTGGGGTGGAGGAAGAGATGGGGGGTAGGGGCAGAAAATTGTACTTGAACAATAAAATTTTTTAAATTTAAATTAAAAAAAAAAAAACAAAGTCACACAGACAGGAAATCTGAAAGGACTTTTTTGTGGGCAGCAGGGGTGCCTCTCAGACTCCTCGGAGTTTGGATGACAGAGCTCCTGATCAGCCGGGCTGGTAGCCTCAGACGAGGCTGCGTTCCAACACCTGCCCTGCCGCCCCCTGGCCGCGTGCTCTCTGGCAGGTCACTTAACCTGTCTGAGCTTTAACTTCCTCCCCCACAGAGCCGGGCTCTGAACAGAGCCTGCCTCGCTGGGTTGCTCCGAAGATGAAATAGGCAATGCTCGTGAAGAGATGGGCACAGCGCCCTGCACAGCGAAAATACTTAGCAATTACTAACCGGCCACACAAGCAAGAAATTGCTTGCTGGGCCTCCTGATACACTCCACCACAAGAGGGCGTCATGCATGAGGGGCCTGGGGTTCTGGCCCCTGGAAACATTCTCCGCCAGCCAAAACCCAATCTGGTGGCCCCTGGCGCCAGGATGAGCCTTTGAGGGCACTGACTCTGCCCACGGGGAAATAAACAAAGGGGGTGCATTGGTCTGCGAGGGCGGCCATAAGGAAGCGCCACAGACTGAGAAGCTTAAACAAAAGAAAGTCGTTTTTAACAGACTGTGGACACCACAAGTCCGAGATCAATGTGTTGGCAGGTTTGGTTTCTTGTGAGGTCTCTCTTTCTGGCTTGTGGGCGCGTCTCTGCACGGCCTTCCCTCTGTGCACGTCTGTGTCTCCATCTCTTCTTCTTATAAAGACGCACCAGGCATTGGACTGGGGCTCATCCTCATGAAGCACATTTTAAGTCCATCTCTGCTTTAAAGGCCTTATCTCCACGTACAGGCACCTTCTGAGGTCCCGGGGGTCAGGACTTCAGCAAAGGAACTTGGAGGAGACACAGTGCAGCCCCAAACAATGAGCAGAGCCCTTCGAGGGGCGGGGCGCCGGGAGATCAGAGCGCTGTCTGCCACGCGCCGCGCCGCTGTGAAGTGCTGGCAGGCTCTCCTCCGGCTGCGGCCGCGAGAGCGCAGAATGTGCTCACCCTGCCACCGGGATGGCGCCTCCACGCTGCCTCCGAGGGAGGCCCTCCCTGTCAACAGCCCTGTCTCGTCTCTCGCTGTCGCAGTCAGCTCTTGTGGCAGGAGCAGCAGGAGAAGCGCCTAAAGAGAATCACAGAAGGATGGGAGACAAACTGTCACCCCGTCACTGACGTGACACTGGCCCGCATTCCTCAGCTACATTCCTCCGCGCAGGGAGCGCTCCAGGGAGCCGCGGGTTTAGGACGGAGGGGGTCGGCACAGAGGGGGTGTCGCTGAGGGTGCCCAGCAAGCACGGTGGCCCGACCACCGGACCACCCGCACCACCCCGGTGGGGTGCAGCCCGGGGGAGGGGTGGGACAGACGGGCCTCCCAGAACTGGGCCTCTTGGGCCAGGGACAAGGCTCTCGCACGCCTCAGCAGGGGGCTAAGAAGTTGGACATGATTGTGAAGTGATTATAATTATAATGACCTTTGGAGAGAGAGCGCCGGGAAAGGGTTTTCTAATAAAGCGTTGATGAGGCTGAATAAGGAGTGAAGGGCAGGGGGAGAGCCTCGGAGAGGGTGGGCAGGGAGGGCGTGTCTGGGGGGTGGCACTGGCAGACCCGCGTCCTGCCCAAGGACACTGCTCCCGCAGAGCGGGCCCTTCGCGCAGCAGAGACCGGCGCTCAAGGGGAGGCGCGGCAGCCCCCCCTCCCCCAACGAGAAACAGGGCCCCAGCCTGCAGAGATGCCTGGCACCGCCAGCCTCACCTCGGGGCAGACTGAAGGGGGAGCAAAACCCTGACATCCTTCTTACCACGCAGCAGGTACTGTTGTGCCGCAGCAGTACCCCACTCAGTCTGATCCCCGCAACAGCCCACGTTGCAGGCACGAGCCCAATCTGCAGGCAGCAAACTGAAACACAGAGAGGGTTAGTCGCTGGCTCAAAGCGATACTATCAGCAAGAGGCAGCGCAGCTGGAAGGCCCACCGCCCCAGCCTACACTGTCTTCCCTGAGAAACGAGATCGAGTTAGGAATCGTGGCGTGTGGACGTGAGGAAACCAGGTACCGGCCCCATGCGCTGTGACAGACCCCCAAGGCCTCCAGCGCCACAGGTGGGGCCTGGGGCAGGACTTCAAATGCCAGAGGGGGCGGCTGCTGGAGAAGAGAGGCTGAGGAGGCTTGGAGGGTGAGCTAAGGACCCCGGAGAGGTCCCCCGGTGCCTCCCTTTGGCCCATTTACAGTGCTTCTGTCCTCAAGTATGTCCCCCTCCTCTGCTCTGCCTTGGCCCTGGCTTAGCCAGCCTTGCGTCCCCCACCCTCAGGGCAGGGCTGCTGTTGATGGCCCCACAGCCTGTACACCGCCCAACTCCAGGGGGCACCACTCACGTCGTAGAGTGTGTTGTGCCGGTCAGTGCTGCTCAGAAGAAGGACGGAGAGCTCCTTATGATGCATAGAGTTGGAAGGGACTGCAAGAGGGGCCTGTTAGCTTTTGCATCAGAGGTTCATTTGACCTATTATACCACTGGACAAGAAGCAGAAAAGTCATGGGCTTGGTTGACACTCTCAAATGTTGTATAAAAATAGCATTCATTCATCTATTCGTTCAGCCAACACATTTATCAGGCACCTACTGTGTGCTGAGATACAACAGAGAACCAAACAGCAGTTCTTGCTCGCATAGAGCTTGCTGTGTAGCAAGTGAGACTGGCATCTGACAGTCATCTGAATAAACACAGAGTCATCACTGGAGTTAGGGGCAAAGATGGAGGGTCACACAGTAGAATGAGAGCCTGTGAGAGGGAGCACTAATCTAGTTAGAGGAGTAAGGGAAGACCTCTCGGAAGCAGTGACACTTATGTCAAAAATAAAAGAGGGGCCAGAGGAGAAAGATCTAACCAGGCAGAGGTAAAGCATGCTCAAAGGCTCTGTAGCTAGAGGGAGTGTATTAGTCAGCTACCACTGTGTAACAACCACCCCAGAACACAGAAGTTGAAAAGCATAAGCATTGATATGCTCACAGGTCTGTGGGTCAGTTAGACTTGCACAAGTGTCTGCTGTCAGCTGTGGGTCATGTAGGTGGCTCTTCTGATTGTGATTGGACGATCCAACAAGCGGGGGTCAGCTGGCTGTAGACCAGTCTAGGATGACCTCAGCTGGGAGAAAAAGGCTCTCTTCCACATGGCCTTGCACCCCGCAGCAAGCCAGCCCAGACCCAGCAGGACCAGGATTAGAGTGAGGCAAGTGGGCGAGTCACAAGTGCAAGGTTAGATTCCATTTTTGTTTTAAATTTGATGTTTTGTTCAACATAGACTTATTATATTCATTTTGAGTCTTTCAAATATTCTCTACCCAAACTACTGAATTTTTTGACACCCCCTTAAATTCAGCCCCTGAAGCAAGTGCCTCACACCCCCTACCCTAGTCCCAGCCCTAAAACAGGAGCACTGCCCAGGCGCCACCAGGAGGAAGGCAATTATCTCCCCCTGATTAGGCCCAGATGCTTCGTAGGGAAGGCAAAGCTCGAGGTGGTTCCTGAGAGGTCAGTAGGAAATGGGCAAGTGGAAAGGCAGGGCTCAGCATGCCAGGTGGAAGGAACAGCATGGGCCAAGACTCACAGATGGAACCACTGAGCCATAAAATGTGGTGTGAAAAGGCTCTGAGGGGTTGAAACGAGAAGTGGAGGCCAATCACCCAGGGCCTCCAGTGCCAGGCTGGCCAGCTCAGACTCTTCCCCGTGGGTGGCTGGGAGGGATGAAGGCTTTGAAGTAAGGGGGAGATATTGTTATCAGATTCAATGCATTTAACAAATGCAGTAAGCACTCTGTGCCAGGTGGTGCTCTAAGCACATTACAGATGCTAGCTCATTTAATCATTGCAGCAACCCTACGAGGTATGTCCATCTAGCAGATGAGGAAACCAAGGCACAGAGGGAGGGAGTGGCTTCCCCACATTCCTATAGTTAATAGTAGCAGATACAGGATTTAAACCCAAACAGCCAGTCTCTGGAGTCCCTGTGCCACTGTGCTTTGCTATTTCTCTGCCCACTTGTTTATAACAGAAGTTGCTTTGGCCAAAGTATATGTGAACAGGAAGCACAAATTGGGTCGGGGCAGGTGGGTAATGTAGAAGAAGCCTGTTAAAGAGTCTGTTGTAGTTGTCCTAGATGAGATGTGGGTGGCCTGACCTAGACAGGACATCAGTACAAGAACCTTAGGTACAGAATATATGGTGACTCAGGGAGGAAAGTCAGGCAGGCAGACGGCCTTAGGTGGATGGAGCTTGGAGAGGGCTGCGAGGGGTCAGGGGGGTGTTTAAAGGAGGAGGAGAAAAGGGGGTAGCAGAGTTCTGTGGATGGGCTTCAAAGCAACAAGGGCGTTTTGTGTAGAATGGGAGAGCCTGGTTTGCAGGTGGCCGTGGAAAACAAGTGTATCATTGATGCTGCCTCCTTGTGACCATTCATAGAATGGTCTTTGGGAGAAAGAGCACCCTCCACGCAAGCAGGCAGCACCCTGGGGCAGAGCCAGGGTTGTAAAGGGCAAGGGACAGGCAGAGCATCCTGCAAAGCAAAGAGGGAAGACATGGGTCATGATGCTTCATAGGAGGGTGCAGGGAGATGCAAGTGCTTATTATTCCCACCCTCAGCCAGATACGGACATGCTGGTCCAGTACCATGCAGCACTGCAGGCGTGGGTGACAAAAAGCAGAAGAGCCCTTAAAGATTTTCTAGTCAAGACCGGTCACTGGATAGACGGGAGCTTCAGCTCACCAAGGATGCTCGTTGCAAACATGTAACTCTGCCCAGTGGCTTTTTCTGGCTTTTTCCAGGAGACTCAACACCCCAGAAATAGCCCTCAACCAGCGATGGCCTGGGAGTTGGGGAACAGATACCCCAGCTTCCTCACCCCTCAGGTGAGATAACTCAGGTGGGTATCCCCCAGTTTCTCGGCAGAACGGTGCCCCAGTGGCTCTGAGGGCATCCCCTTTGAGAACACACGCTTCATTGACTTCCTTCCTTTCCCCGTCTCACTTGCCCAGCCCTCACCAGGAAAGGCTTCCTGGAATCCCCTCCCACATGCACTCCCTGCATTGAAACCTTTGTCTCAGGGTCTGCTTCTGGGGGTATCTAACTAAGCAGGGGACACTGGGGACCAGAGAAGGGGAGAAATTTGCCCTTAGTCACACAGCTCCTCAGTGCAGAGCCACAACCCGAACTCAGGTCTCCCAGCTCCAAATCCGTGAAGGCAGAGGGAAGAAGAGTGCAGCATAAGTAATCACTGGGACCTGGGTTCAAACGCCCGTGTGGATTTTGTGGTTGATCCTTGAACAACGTGGGTCTCAGCTGCACAGGTCCACTTAATCACGAATTTTCTTCAACAAATACTGTGAATGTACTTTTTTCTTTATGATTTTCTTAACAACATTTTACTTTTCTCCAGCTTGCTGTATTGGAAGAATACAGTCTATAACACACATAACGTACAAAATATGTGTTCATCAACGGTGTACATTATTGGTAAGACTTCTGGTCAACCATGGGTTGTTAGTAGTTTGGAAGGAGTCAAAAGCCACACACAGATTTGCACCGGGCCCCTACATTGTTCAAGGGTTACCTGTATTATTATTCTCCATTTTCTGCCCTCCCTATGAGAAAATTAAATAACTTTCCCTGTTGTTATTAATTACCATAATTCCCTGTGGGAAGCATAAACTGCCTCACCCCATTGGAAGAAGGCTCAGCCATGTGACCTCCTTTGGCCAATGAAATGTGAGCAGAAGTGATATCTGCCAAGTCTGAGCAGACCCCTTAACAGCCACAGCCGCTTTACCAGTTTTCTCGCTTTGCTTTGCTTCTGCCACGATAATAGCACATCCCCAATGAGGGTACCCTTGCAGCCTGGGTGCTGGCATAGAGACAGATGGAGTAGGGCAGCTGAGCCATGAGTAGCCTAAGGTAGGAGTGAAGGAAAAAAACCTTAATTATTTTAAACCACTGAGACTTCAGGCTTGTTTGTTACCACAACATAACAAAAGGTAACGAATACACTTGCCACATATGGGCTATATCACCTAAAGCGAGGACCTAAGCCTCTGCAAGCCTTGGTTTCTTTCTCTATAAAAATGGGGCTAATAATAACAGTATCTACTTAGCGGGACTTTTAGGGGAAGTACCTGAGCTAATGCGTGAGAAGACTTAGTACAGTGTCTGGCACAGACTAAGCACCCAATAAATGTTAGCTTTATTACTATTACGATTCTCACTGCCCCACAAAGAGACTTCCTCCCAGAGAGAGTTCTCCAGAGAAAACACATTGTTCCCGCAGGGCTCGCCCGGCTTGTTTGCTAAAGGTACTCACTCTCCCCTCCTCACGGCCCCACCCCAGTGCCGAGGGAAGTGCCAAGTGAGGGGCCCAGGTCCCAGCAGGCCCGCGTGCGGGAAACCCATAGCAGCTAATGAATCCCCACGGAGAGGTCCAGATTAGCCCTGGTTTAATATCCCGAAATGGCAGGGAGTCATTTATCCATGAGCTACGGCCTCTCCCTGGTGCCTGTGCATTACGAGTTATTTATGAGGCAATTTGCACAGTTTCACACTGGCTGGCCGTTAGGCTGCTGTCTGCTAACCACCACTGAACCCAGAGACAAAACGGCCCTCCCCTACCCTCAGCTCCGCCAGTGACAATGAGCCAGTGATGCTCACCCCCGTGCAACATGTTTGCTCTTCGGGAAAGAGAGCAGGGCCCACCGAGAGGGAACAGAACCCCATCTCCAGCCCAGCAGCTCAGAAGGCACCTGGGGGCTGGTGATGAAAGGCCAGACCCTAGAACTAACTGCCGGGAAAGCCACCGGTTGGAAAGGAGCTTCTTTTATCGTGCACTGTGAAGGAGGGTAGGCAGGCCGCCATGGCAGAGACACCACCTTTGACTATTGGGTTAGGGAAATGGTGTAATCTTGTGAAGTGTTTAGCACACGGCTTGGCACAGAGAAAGATCTCATTAAAGGACACCCATGGCTATTAGGGTTCTGACCTGCATCCCAGCTGGTTCCCATCATCTTGCACATCCTGCTCCAGCACACTGGCCAGTCTGCTGCTCCCACAAGTTCAGCTGCCTGGGCATCAGCAACCGTACAGGTTCTTCTACAAACCAGCTCGGGGCTGAAAGACAGCTTGAGAGTCCACAGGTTCGTACGGGCCCCAAGCGACACTGCATAAACCATGCTGTCAGCTGCTGACAAACTGCTTTCTCTGAAGTTCAGCCTAATATCCTTGATGTTCTTGAGTAGCTTCTGTGCTCCGATCACTACTGCAAAGTCTGTCCCTGATTACCACGGTGGCTCCACGCCACACAGAAGATCCTGGAAATGAGATGGCATTCTGCAACGGGACTACACTCCTTGTCGGCACAAGAACGTTGCCAGCTCTCCATGTTTTAGGTGGAAAAAAGAATATATTTGAGTTGAATATATGGCCTGACCCTGGTGCCCTTTCTTCCGAGGCTGCTTCCTGTCTGCCATTCTCAAAACACCCCCTTTCTGCAAGGACTGGCCCCGAACGCTTTATTTATTCATTTTATCCTATACCGCATAGTTCCTAGATGCAACCTTGGGTCACTTTTTCTGGTCCCTCCCCCTTCCCCCATGTCACCTTCTATGTCTGAATGTTCCGCATTCCATCTCAGAGGAATAGGTACACTAGTTATTAGTAAAAACAGCTAAAATATCTTGAATG